>NC_133223.1:7545891-8786936 GCF_040436345.1 Pagrus major
AACACGCTCAGGAGTTCTGTAGATTTGTTCTGTAGTCTAACTGGAGTACCAGTGTTGCTGATGGGCTGATTGAACCTCGGTATGGTACTCACTTAGACTAAAGACCTCAGGTATCAAAACTCCTAAATGCTTATCAAGGTCAATTGCAAAATGCCTAATTTTGACAACCACTTTGATAGCCTGCCCTCTCCAACGAGAGCCATAACTGGTAAATCAGCACTGAGCAGTCAATGAGAGAGAAATAATCATGCAACAGAAACTAAGAGTTTGTGCGATTTAAATTCAGTTCATGCAGTTTTCTTGACATGGTTTTAAACTTGCCATCGGTATCATTGAACCATAGATGCTATGCAGGTGTCCATTTTACATTTCCCCCTCCTTCATCTCCCACTCTTCTGCTAACAGCCTCCCCTTTCAATCTCTTATGTCCATCAGAACTGCAGCTCTCCTCATTTATTTCTCTGTTTCAGTGGTCCTCTCCCATTACCAGCTTCCCTCTTCTCTATTCCGCCTGTCAATCACCTCCATCCACCCTTTTTCCCTTCTGTTATTTTTTTTGTTCCTTGCATTTTGCCGTCCCTTTTTATTATCAGACCCACCTGAGCCACCAATCCCAACTGTCTTTCCTCAGAATTGCTTCAGATTTCTGCCTACAAAGTGATGTTTTAATTGTCAACCTTAATACATACACTGGCTTGCCTCAACTTTCTGCTCCTCTCTCCCTGTATGGGTCTGCTCTATTGACTTTCTTCGTCAGCATATGTTTTATAGATATATTTTATATATTTACACACCTTGTGTTTTGGATTTTTTCACCCGCCATTCTGTTTTCACAACAGCAGGTGAGCTGCGTGTGGAGGAAGCTTGTTGTTAATGATGCGGCCTATTGAAAAATATCCAAACCGACTCAGAACCGAATTACATTGCAACAAACAGATGCACATACAAGCTTTTACGAACAACAGCATAAGAAGGGCTCCATTAAATATCTCAATCAGTGCGTTTACAGGAGGGATGTAGTACCAGAAAACATGTTTCTCTTTCTCTCTCACTCTCACTCTTTCTTTCTCTGCATGAACGAATGTCAGCAGACAGAAAGTGTAGTGCGACGGCAGATTGTCCATTAGTTTATCAATTGCAGAATGTGTCTCTCTCTTGAACTGGTAAAAAAAATAAAAGTAAAAAATGCTGAAATATTTGGCCAAATATACTTGGGTGGCTCACCCAAAGTTACAATCTTTGTTTAATTGCATTTAAAAATCACAATTGGTATCTGTCCCTCTATCTGACATGTCTATCACTTCTTTTTGTCCATCTTCCTAGTTCCTCATTTTTCCCTCATCCTTTCCTTTTTCCTCCATAATTCTCATTCTTCTGCATTTCATTTATGGCCTTGTGTCTTTTATTGCTCTTCGTCCACCCTTTCATCATTCTCCAGCCTGTTTTCTTCCTTCTGTCTTCTTAACCAAATTATATCCTTTTTCACCATTTCTTTCTGTCCTGTCATTTCTTATTCCTTCTACCCACATTTATTCACAGTCCCTTGTCATTTACCAGTCCACCTGTCATAGCTCTCACATACCCTTACATGTCCCTTTTTCCTTTGTTCTGCTTGACCACTTATCAAAATCTTCCCCTTTCTCTTTGCTTTCCCATTATAGCCAAGCTGTCATCCCTCGTTTGCTTCCCTTTTCTCAGATCTGTCTCCCCTAAATTTCCCTCACAATCATTATTCTGAACAAGCCTCCCCCTTGCTCTCTTTTTTTCTTTTCTTACTTTCTGCCTGTTCCAATGTCTAACACACGAGCTTGTTAGTCCCCCTACTGAGGCAATCACAGGGCAGCTAGCAGGTAGGCAGAGGGGATCTAACAGTCCGACACTTGGAGGGCTAATTAACCTCAGAATCACTGTGGTCAGGCAGTGGAAAGAGGGATACAGGGAGGACTTGGGGATGGAGAGAGAGAAAAAACGTATGTTTAATGGAGAATGAGGGAGAGACGGAGGGTGAGTAGAGAACAGAGGAGACAGCAAGAGAAATGTGGAGGAAGAAGCATCTGGGATAGAGAGGGAAAGAGGGAGGGAGGATAAAAAGGAAGACTAGTGGAGATCAATCTCAGTTTGAGGAGGACAGGGTTTGGATGGACCAGAAAGGAATGCTCAAAACAGCACTGGTGTCTGAATTACACTATAAACCAATCAACCGCAGAATTAGAGCCACTGATAGGTGAGGTGAATAACATAATTATCTTGTTACAATCAAGTGTTCTGCTGGGAAAATCTTGGGTTTTTGCATTCTTATGTATGCCACTTGACACACACCGCCCACCCAGACGAATTGCACGCCCTGATGGCAATGACATTCCCCAATGACAGTGGCTCCTGCAGGAGGACAATGTGCCCTGCCACATCGCAAAAGCTGCTCAAGAATGGCCTGAGAAATGTGACAAGAACTACAAGTCCGTAACCTGGTCAGCAAATTCCCCAGATCCCAGTCCTACTGATCCGTGGGACGTGCTGGAACAAATCCTATGCATGCCCCGCCTCGAAACCCACAGGACTCAAACGATCTGCCGCCAAAGCCTTGTTGCCAGACACCACAGGACACCCCCAGAGGTCCTGTGTCCGTGCCTTGACGGGTCAGAGCCAAGTCTGATCCGCGGTGGGGCCTCCATGAATTGGGCTTGTTCTGTAGCCATAAGGGGGTATACTTGGTTCACAACAACGGTATTTGGGGGGGGGGGGGGTATCTACATGAATGCTAGGAATCAGGGTTTCCAAACAGAACACTTGATTGAAACAATAAGGTCAATGTCATTTACTTCACGTCAATGGTTTTAATGTTGTGGCCTAGAGGTATGTTGTATAAAGTCGCCCAAAAACACACCTCGTGTTTTGGATTATTTCACCCGAGATTTTGTTTTCACAAAGCAGGTGTGTCGCGTTTGGAGGATGCTTGTTGTTAATGACGCAACCTATCTAAACTATTGAAACCATTGTGGTACTGGAAGACATCGCAGTCTGTGTATGTGTTGCTACAGTACAACTACTGGGTTACACTTCCAAATAGGGCTGTCAGGATATCAAATTTTTATGGTCAATTATGGTAGCCAAAAGAATTCATGGAAATTTTATTTTCACCATATATAGAGGAATTTTGGAAAGAAAATGCTCTCAGTTAAATTCATCTTAACTTTGTTTATTGTGTATTTTGTCTGTTTTTTGTCAAATGATTAAATTCGTTATACCAGTGTAGGGAGCTGAAGTGTCTATATCACCATAGATGTCTGTCGTTTCCACATGATTTTGCACAGCAATAGTAAATCAATGAGTAGCAGATATATGACACACACCAGCTAGCTAATAGGTAACTGTTACTGCAGCTATTTCTTCTTTTTTTCCTGTTGTCTGACAGTTGGCAACCAATGTGGCGGGGCATTACCACCACCTACTATAACAAAGCAAGAACAGAAAGAAACAAAAACGATTTAAGATGTGCTTGATTTTTTTTAGACGATATTACCATATGTCTATAATTACCACAATATCAATGTTACATTTTTTGAATATCTAGGTTATTGTCAACATTGGTTATCATCGACACCCCTACTTCTAAAGATAATGATTATCAGGCAAAATCTGCAGTTATAATGAGCATATTTTATGTACGGTAGGAAGTGTAAGGCCCTGTGTCCACATAGCGTTTTTCAAATGTTCCCAATGAGGAACGAGCGTCTGCAGCAGCGAAGGTGCAGCGCCCAGCATCTTTTTTCCAAGTTTTTTTGTTCGGCCGCTCCGAGTGCTTTGTGTTGAAAATCTCCAAACTTTTGGTTGTGACGTAACCGTTGCTCTTTTTCCTTTTCCTGGCCCTGGTGATAATATTCACAGTGTTTTTGTCTCCTCTGGATCATGTCATGCCCCCACATCCTCCTTGCTCCAATGTCCCGATGTCAGATAGTAGATCGCATAGTGGCAATATGAATCATACAGTGGCGGTTGTCAAGATATTGTTGTCATAGATACAAGATGCACATGCAGCGTTTTTTTCTCTCAGTGCTCCTGAGCACACAGTGCTTTTCTGCCCAAAAAATAAAAAAGTTTGTGGACACTAAGTTACGCTGAATCTAAAAATGCGTGTGTCATGTCCAGAGTTCAACGTAACATTTTTTCCCCACTGGCCAGTAGATCAGAGTTTTACTGGCCCCTTGTATATTTTTTACTGGCCCGGCAGCCAAAAATGAAAATGACACTTTTTCCATAATTTTGGTGATTTATTATACATAATATATACAACAGTCAAGTTGTTTTCCTTTAGTTATTGATATGTCATGTTGTTATATTACACACAAATATACAAATATAAAATCAGGCACATATTGGATCAGTAAATGAATGCGGTGTATGAATGTAGGTTTCTCCATATTTTGTGTAAAGTCAGATAGTATGGAATACACAGGGAGAAGAGAACACAATTTAGTTTATAGAAGACATGTTAAAACATACTATTTATATTATTTACAATAAAATATGTTTTGACTTGCTAGTGGTAATGACTCAGTATTACTATGGACAGTGTTGACAGGAAGTGCTTTTATTTTGAAGTAACCTGTTCAGTGTTATGTTGCTAGCTTTAGTGATATTAAATATGAGACGTCGGGTGCAAAAGTCTGTTGGTTTATCTAGTTCTTTGTAAAACTGCAGCATATTTGCCAGTAAAATGTTCAGTTTGAATGATACCCGTTTGGTTATTATTCAAAGCTTCCACTACACAACACTCATTAGCCTTGAGTAACACTTTATCTTCACTTCACCTGGTTCACTGTCACTGTGTGTGTGTCTCTTGTTTCACGGATGATGAAACTCCAACACAGAGAGCAGACGAGAGGACAGAAGCAGCGCAGTGCGACCAGAAATGTGTCTCGTCATAGTTTTTTCTGTTCATTAGCCTATAGGCGCTGTGAAAAAATCCCTAGGCCATGCAGCCAAATTATAGGCTAATGATAAGGAAAACCCTGATCTTCTCATATGCACTCTGGGCCAGTTGCTAGCCAATCCACTTGCCCTGCGTAAGCTTTTAGTTGCCCTGGGTTATGTCGGACTCTGATGTCTCTGTGTCTGAGAATAGGAAGTGTGATTCTTGACGCAAATGTTGTCAGCTGGGTGTGTTAAGAGGTTCTCTGTGGAGCTTTATATAGTTTTAAAATAATATCCATTATGTCTTGTATATCAGGTTACATCAGTCACATCAGGTTAGGGTTTTCCATATGGTTCTTCTGAAATCCTGATATGGAGGTCAGGAGCAGTAGAGTGGAAAATTAAAAGAAGTACGTTTGGGGATGATTCAGAAAAATCTGAAAATAAGATGTTTGTGGGATGGAACAGAGGAAAGTAGATTAGATGTTACTGGCAACTTTGGTCATTTTCTTATTGTCAAACCCTGCAAAATAGTTATGTAATGCATAAAGTAATAAGAATAAACACATTCACCTGACAATGGAAATGAATTTCCTGAATGGAATTCATTAAATAGTGTAAGTAAAAATTTTACGTTTCTCACACAGTGACGTCCAAACCCCTGCAGGAGCAGCCACTGTAATAAAACCTGTGTCTGCAACAAACAATATGAGATTCATGCCTTATGAAGAAGGTGTAGAATTATGAAATATATAACAAATGTAATAACAGTGACAGTAAAATGAGACAATGAGAACAAATTGCAAATGTGTTTGAATTGAGTAATAAGAATCAGAGGCAGGCAAGAAGTGGAGAAGCCCTTTAGTTACACAGGAGGGGAGTGGAGAGAAGAGATTAGAGGGTGGAGAGGGAGGAGGAGAGAGGAGAGGATGAGGCTTGAAGCGCCTGTTAACGAGCAAGAGAAGGAGGGAGGTGTGTTGCCATGTTTTCATTAACAGCTTGGTTTGATGCTCTTATACCTGCATGCATTAGGCAAATGATTCAGGCATTAGCTTTCAGTTACTGTAATGTTCATGAAAGGTTAAGCTAGCTTAGGCTGAATCTGAACAATATATGACCATGGCATTACTCTGGCTTTTACTCAGGCCTTTAACAAAACAGGTAATTCCCTGGCTCATAGGGAGCAATACTTTTCAAGCCTGCAGTGGAACTGGCAGTATCATTGGCAGCAAGAGTGTTAATAAGCTCGGCCCTTATGAAATTCAAAGATTTGTTCAACCTAAAGGGTGCAGCCATACCCAGTCTCCCCAGTCAGAGCTCATAGGCAGAAATAAGGACACGGTCTGCATTTACATTTTGGAGATTAAGGACATCACTCTAAGTCAAGTTTAAAGGGGACCTTATTACACTCATTTCCATCTCTATATTTTTATTCTGGGACACCACTAGAGTAGCTTTGCATGATTCACAGTTAGACAAATCCTTTATTTATCCTTTACTAGCTCTTTACGCAGCCTCTCAGTTCATCCTCTATATATATCCACTTTAGCTCCTGTGTCTTTAGGGCCCCCTCCCTAAAAGCCCACTTTCTTCTGATTGGACAAAGGTACGGAAGCCTGTCGAGAAGCAGCACCAAGCCCCCAGGAAGAGCTCCAGGCTTTGAAGCCAGATGTCATAGTGGCCAAACCGTGTAATTACATCATCACGTGACCCACTGTGGCCCAAAAATACTTTTTTCCATAAGCTTAAATTGTGAAAGAAGCAGATGTAAAATGGTGGAAACATTTTTTGAGCCTTCACAACCCCCACTAAGTGACTCAACAGTACTGTCATAATTTGAGCCATTTAGTCATAATTTGGAAAATCTAGAGCTGCACAGTTGAATTATTTTAGATTCTTTAGCTGGGCGCTAAACTGGAAGTAAGCCTGCTCGGATGGCAGAAGTCTCTAGTGCTCATGCTCTATAGGCCACACAACACGGAAGATCTGGATATTTTCATACAAGGGAAGCAAAGCGCCACTGAGCAGCATTCATAGGAATGAACGGGACTCCGCCTCCAAGGCTGTGTCCAGATATAATGTAACATCCTTGAGCAGCACCCACGGATGAGATAGTGACATGGGCACTGCCCCATCCTCCTTTGTGCTTTACGGCAAAGCAATATGGGGCACTGAATTTTATTTTCTGATTTTGGTGAATCTAGATTATATTCTGTGTTACTCAGCTAGTTAGCATAGTTAACCTTGCAGCTATGTAGCTCATTCAGCAGCTACAGGTAGCGGTCCTATTAGCTAGCTGACCTCTAGCAGAGAGTCAATTGGACTAATGAGTAGCCAACAGCATCTAATGTTACAGTTAACAGCAGTTAGTGGTTACTTTTTAGCAAACAGTAAAGCTATCTACTCATCAGGAAACTCTCACAGAGTTCATGACCAATAACCAATTACAATGAAATGTCATAATGTCGCTGTGAAATAAGAAAAAAAAACAAAAACAGTATTCAGTATAGTTCGGAGTCTGAGCTTTTAGCTCACAGGGTTAGTTTTACCTACATTTACTTCCTTATTTGGAACTCTGGCCACATTTAACATTTAACAACACTTTGTAACAATAAATATGATAGATAATATTGAATAATAAGATTTGTGAACACAGCAGGATTTTTCCAACAAAAACTGATTGGAAAAGAAATGTGACCGTCATACGTACAACCCAGATCATCTAACAAGCTTAAAACTGAGTGAGTGCACTTGCAAAGTTGTTAATAATTATTTTGGGTGCAAACCTAATGTAAATACGTAGATCAAAGTTGAACCAGACCATCACTCACTGCTCACCTTTTGTTCCAACCTGTACGGTTGCATGACCACTTTTTTTTTTTGACCCGACTGACTTCTTTTTAGTGTTGATGACTTGTTTCCACGGCCCAAATGTTACCATGACCAACAGAAACAAAGATCATTGTTTTAATAAACTATGCTTTAAGCAAATTTGGCGTAACCACTGTTGCGAGACATTTCAGCCAGAGTAAAAAGGTGTAAAATCCTCTGTTTATTTGTATGAAGCTGATTCTCGCTAACATTTAATTACTCAATTTTATATAAATGCAATAAAGTGCATGTTGTCTTTGATGTGGTATTTGTGTGCGTGTCAAATAGCTTAAAATCGTAGGCATATGCTTTTCACAAATGTATGCACATTTTCATTGAGTGTGTGTCACACCCTCCCTCCACCACCTCTCAATTCAGCCACCCACCTGCTAGCAACAGCTCCACCACTAATGAATGATTAAATAGCTGCCATGTCAGATTGAGCCAAGTCGTGAGTCATTGTTGGAGTCTCCAGTGTCCTGGTGGGGCCCCCGCACTGCAGCTTGCCCTCAGATGATGGATGTGTCGGCTTGAGGTCTGCATCCACCGCCAGGCTCAAAGATCCACCAAATTAATGGACTCTGTTAACTGACGCTTTAATAACCCTGGTTAAATTGAGGATTTGATCAGAGACGATGCGGCAAAGATGGAGAGATAAATTAATGCTGGCTGTCAAGGAGTACGTTTCAGCCCAGTTTGACTAACAGGATTTAATAATAAAGGAGCAAGAGTTCCTTCTTCCAATTTCTTTATTGCAGTTTGTGTGGTGAAAATGTTGGCACATAAATGTTACATGTGGCACTTCTTTCTGACGTGAGGAAGGCAGAGATGTCTTCCACAGGGCAAAATGTTCTCATAAGTTTTAGAGTTATGCTGCTTACTTTCATGACATTTCTCAGCTTTTATAGTCCTACACGGTGAACGCTGTCATGTCAGGATTAGACGCCCCCTCTCCCATCCCTTATCCGTCACCTTATCCTTTTGCTTAAGGTGAAAGACATTTGACAGTGACTTCCCTGACTCTCTGTGTTTCTCTTACTTGTAGCCTGGAATGACAAGTCACTGCAGTATTAAATATTTCAGCTGAGGTGACTGGATGACATGTTTTTCTATTGTTTGCCTTCAGACTTCAAGGACCATCACCACATTTTCTCATGCTCAAGTGAAAGGTTTGAGTTGAACCTTGTGTTAGGCTTCATAGTTGAACTCACAGATGCACACCGCACACTGAAAAAAAACATGTTATATGTATACAGCAACTTTGACTTATCGCTGCTGATTTCTGGCGATTTGAATAATTGATACGCTACGCTAAATGCACGTTTAGCTCCCCCTCTTAATAAGATGATACGCTTCAACTGATCAGCAAAAGTAGTAACTGCTCTAGGAGTTAGAGGATCAAGACTCAGAGCCACAGCTGACCAGACATTAATCAGAATATTCAACACGGAGTGGAATGTCACTTTTACAGCAGTGACAAGATCCAGTTAAATAAACAATAATCTATGACAGGAAACGGCACAAAAAGAAATGACTCATAAGATGGGTTGACAGATCTCTGTTTGTACTGTTGTTTGGTGGATATTAATAGAGAAAGTATAAAAGGTTGGAAAGTGGAGGTAAGTCTGTCATTAAAAGCTATATCTTATGATGGAAGATAAGAGCAAGAACTGACTGCTGTCCTGTTTCATAGTTTCAGAGCAAAACAAGTCCTTTAAATCAAATCAAATCTTCTATTTTTGTGCTGCTCTCATGCATTACTGCACAACCTATGTGATTCCTCTCCGTCTTATCCTTGTCCACCACAGGCCTTTTTAAATCAGGGCTGTTTTATAGCACTCCTGCTCATTGGGGTCTGACCTCTTAAACTACAATTGTAAATGGGTAGCTAGTGAGGCTGACTGACAGACAGGGAGTTGGATAGATGGATGCTGCCAAACAAAGTTGGCCTTGAGCTTTATGAAAGCTTGCCATCCCTTCATCACTCAGTTCAGCAACACTTCCACTCAGGGCTGCATAATACCCATAACTATAGCAGCCCCTGTTATTTTGTGGCATGCTGTAGCATCATTCTTGAGATTATTGGTTACTTACAAAAACAAACAAGAAACAAACAAAAAAAAAGTTCTCCAAAACACATGAACGATAACTGCCTGACTGCAACACTGACAACCCCGCATCTCCTGCTTTATAACTGGAAGATGGGATAGTTCACTACATTCAACCAGTTCTTGAGCTTTTTAGACCAATAAATACATAAATAAGCAACAAACAGAAGATATCCCGTGCACTGCAGTGCTTTTCTCCTGGGTGCAGTAGATCAAAAGTGCACACCAGGATATGATTGACACTATTTTATTAACAATTACATTAAAACAAGAGGGAGTGAACTATGTGTTTCATGTGTAGCTTCTTCAGATGCGCTCCGTGCTTCATTGCTAGCAGGTGTTTCTTTAAATAATCAGGTGCTGATCAGCGAAGAATCCAACAAGGTCACATTCCCCACTTACAGTCATCATTTCAAAATGACGCATGGAATGATGATTGATGATTATTTGCCCACTATAATATAGTGGGAATTTTTTACTGGGTTCATAATGTAGACAATATGATGGTACTTTTGCTAATGTGCTCAACTGTTTCAATTTTAAGAGAAAACTCGTTTGAAGTGGAGACATTTACAAGATAAATGCAAATGTATTTAACTGTATTTACCGTATAACGAATGCATGCAAAGTAAGTATGCAAACAAAAGACAAATAATAAAAGCAAAGGAGGGAAGCCCTTTAGGAAAAAAAGCAAGGGTGGTTGAGGTCTGCACTCTATGACAAAGTGGAAAAATCTAAAGAAGGAAGTAATGTAGGTGGAGATGGAAGCCATCCCTCACCTCACTCCTTTTACAGTCGGTACTCAATGCTCTCTCCTTGCCGGCACAACTGCACACATGGGATCTGAGGGGGGACCCAGCTGCAAGTGACACTGGTAAATTGTCACACGTCATGGCAGTGTGCAAAACCATTTTAACTCAAGGTCGATTGTAGGAGCTGCTTGCTTTTTTTTTTTTTTTTTCCTTTTGCTGACGCTAGAATGAAAGGCAGAAAAAGTGACCAGTTTGTAAAGATGTGAGTAGAGCAGTCCCCTTTGTTTCAGGAGGGAGTCGAACCTGTTTCGTCCAAGATGCCAAAATCCAACTTTTACTACATATGGCTCGCGGACCATGAAGATAAGAGGATCGATGTGAATAGAAGCTCAAATTTCCACACATGATCCACACCGCTCTCTGCCCAGACTTAATGCTGTTGTCCCCAGGAGATAAGAAAAACATTCTGGTGGAAATTATAGTCCTGTGGGAGGAGGGATGCCAAGAAGACTGGCAGTTCCCCATATAGATTTATTGCAAAGGCTTCCTAGCAACATAATATGAAGTGATGACAGCTATAGACGCTGTCAGATAGGGCAACAGGCAGAGATTGGATGGAGTAGGTTACTGAAGGATAGCCGGAAGCTGAGGGCAAATGTGATTTGGCCACCACCGCTGATCCAAAACTGAAGGATGGTTACGGTTGAGGATCGAACCAATTTATGACCGCTGTCTGCAGAAACCTGTCCCTGAGACTACCTTTACCTCATCCGGTCACAGCGGAGCAATCAGTGTGTAACCCCCCACCATCATGATCATCTTTTATCCAACCTAGCAGACAGTTGAACATGTTTAAAATTCAGACATTGTTCCTGTTCTCCTCTGCTAGTTCTTTCTCTCTGTATCCCCTCTGGAGTGCATTCATTTTAAATGGAGGTAATTCAGGCTGCCCTTTAGAGAGGTGTGCAGGTAAAGTCCTCATCTCTTGTATGTTTTTATTTCCTCTGTGAAAATATCAGAACAAGGTCACATTGTAATTTGCAAGTACCTCTCGGCATTTAAATGCACTGGGCTGCAAGGTGTTGTTGTTGTCATGTTGCCATGGCATCAAGGAATTTGTCAGTTATAGAGAAATGTACTAATTTCACATGAACTACTTCACAGTGATAGGCTGAAGTACTCCAAGACTGCTGTGGTCCCTGAGAAAGCTGCAGGACTAGCAGGAGGGTGATTTTTTCCTTTGGGTAGACTCTGTCGAGATTTAGCCCCCATCAAGCCGTGCTTTGTAAACAAGGAAATCAGGTTGAACACCAACATACTCTCTCCCCTCCCTCATAGAACCGTAAGTTGCAAAATAATAGCAGTGACAGCTGTGGGCTTAATTAGTGTGAGAAATATGCATAAACCTTGTGTGGAGTGTTTATCCACACATAGTTGACTTGTAGTAAATGTCTGGCTTTAATTTCAACTTCTTTAGTTCTTTGGAGCTTTGAAGGTCTCCAGTGGCAATTTTGTGCAGTTCCACATCCATCTGTCGGCCATTACAGAATTGTCGATCAACACCAGTGACAGTAACTGTCCGTTACAGAGCATTCATCCATTGGCCTACTCTGTCACATTTTCAGCTGCACAGTGATGGAGACCATGCCACAAGTGTATATCAGCATTAAAGTCCTATCAGAAAGTCATGTTGGCATGTGTTGCAGTCTGCTCTTGTGTCAGAAGTCACTTCCGATATGACAGATGAACCCTGTTGTTTGCCTGAACAGGTAGACCATTGTTCTTAAAGAGATCAGGAGGTATGGAGGGAGCATTAGATGTTGCTTGTAGTCATCATCTTTATTTCATATTTAATGGAGAGACAGTCAAGGAACCCGAGTTATAAAAAATAACCTGCAAAGGTGTGTGAATAGTTACCTCTTATTAGCTTATTTCTTTCGGATAGCCTGTCTCTCCCTTCTATAAATGTGTGTTTCATACTTTGTTTGAAGGTTTTGCAAACCAGTTGATACAAACACCGTTGTAGAAAAAGAGATTTAATGAAACACAATTTGTAGTGGTAGTATAGAAACCCCTTACAGAGCAGAAAAACTAAACTCACTAAACAACTAAAGATGACTGACAGTTACACAAATGAGATCAAAACTTCCCGTGAATGAGAATGGTAGAAACCAGTCAACAGATTGTCAAGTCAAATAAATTGTTCATGATATCTAATGTTTGTTTTTTGTGCTCTCTTGTTTTCCCAGAATGCCGAGGTGTCTGTGTTTGAAGTCAACATTCGTTTCATAGGAGGACTGCTGGCTGCCTACTACCTCTCTGGACAGGAAGTAAGTGCTCACCTGAGATTGTGAATGAGAAGTGTCTGTAATTGGCAGGAACTTGATTAACCTCATTTATAAATCCTGAACTGCCGAGAGAAGGGATGAGGGGTCGGATTGAGGAAGCACAGAGAGTGATTGCTTTTACCGCATTTCCACCAAAATTAGCGGGTCTACACAGGTTTTTTAAATGCTGGTTCACCCACAAAAATCGCCTATTGACTCATTTCCCACTTCCTGCAGGCAAAGCAGTCCGTCTGTGAATTTTATCTGATGCGCTACGTTGTATGTCACTGACGTCACATTTCACGTCACGAATGCGCTGGTAACGGTTGTAACAGAAGAGAAAACTATAGACCCATTGTGAAAGAAGCATTTGTAAAACTGTGGCTAAATTCTTTGAAGCGTCACAACCCCCGCGAAATGACTCTTTTCTCTGTCAGAATTTGAGCCATTCGTTCCAATAACATTTGTAAAGTCTAAAAGAACCGCACGATTAAATTGTTTCATCCCCCTTCAAGTTAGCCGGGCGCTAAACCCAGGTATTTTCACTGCCAGGAAGTCAAGCTTTTTGGCTTCAAAACACCACTGAGCAGCTTTCATAGGTATGAACAGGGCTCCACCTCCAACACTGTGTCCATTAATAAAACGTCCTTGAATAGACCGCATCCCAAATTCCTTCTTTATTTACGCGGCACCACCGAATGTTGATAACGCGTCATCACTTTGCGCGGTGAAATTTATCGTGTTCACCCAGGTCTTGCTTTTAGATCAAAGCCGAGCCGAGGTGATACAAACCTGTGTCTACTGCAGGGTTTATTGACCCGGGTGTAAATGCAGAGTTTACTCTTTCCCATTGCACACAAAAGCCTGATCTTAGTGGATTTAAGTGGGATTTTTGACCAGTGGAAAAGTGGTATTTGTGTTTTAATGACCTGAACAGTTTGGGTAGAAGACAGAAGGGACACTAAAAGAATAGAAGCGTCGTTCTTCTACCTCTTTTCTTATCTTCTCCACTTCTCTCCACCTCCTCTCATCCATCCTGTCCTTGAATCCACTTGAATCCAGCCATGTATCTTTTTCCGTTCTATTTCCTTCTCCCTGTCCATCCCATCCACCCCAGCTTTCATACTCAGCCAGGCAGCGCTCTCACTGTAATGGGAACAAATACATTAAATATGTGTTCAGTTCAACGCCCACATCCACTGTGCTCTTTGTTATAATGTTTTTTTGCAAGTACTGGCCAACATATTGCTGAGGAAACCTTTTTTTTATAGCCAGACATTTTACTTAAAACCCTGTCTGAAAACGTCTGATCCATTTCCTATTCTTTGCTTCTTTATTCTTCGTACCACAGCTGTCAAAAATTCACCCGGAAACTACTGAAACAATGCAGAGTTGTATCGGGTGAGCTGAACTGACTGTACCTGTGTGGGGGAGGAAGTAATATATTTGTAAGTAAGGTGTATTGAAGAGATAACAGTGATGAGTCTATAAAAACAAGTGTCCGTAAAAGTAGGAAAAAACATGCACATAACAAGCTAAATCAGTTAAAGATGATGTAATCGCCTCCAAAAAAAAGTTTGACTTCCTCCCACGAATAACACCCCAACACTGGAAATATCTATCAGACTTTGCCTGACCACAGGGAACGACACAGCGATTGTGCGCTGGCTTTTTTAAACGGATGAATGAGGATTTTGTTAAATCACTCTGAATAACATCAGCTAAAGTGCCTTCCAAGCAAAACTTAATGTCACTCTTATTCTACAACTCTTTTCCTCCTATCCTCCTTGCTCGATTCCACCTCCTCCCCAAAAATCAAACTCAGCCATTCATCAGAGCCCACTCGAGCGATAATAGAAGCAGTGGGTGGTGGGAAAGGAGGGAGATGGAGCATGAGAGGGCTCCGAGGAGAGACAGTGATGGAGGGAACAGAGGAGAGGGTGGAGGAACAACTGCGGCGGGACAGCGAGGATGAGTGGAGGGTGTGTGAAGGTGATGGGTACAGATAAAGAGATGGGAGTGGAGAATGAGGATGATGAATGGCCGAGGGGGGAGAAAAGCAAGTGAGAGCCATTCTTCACTCTCATTGGACATGTCCTTGAGCAAGGCACTTAACCCCTCAACTGCTCCTGTCAACCAGCAGCGGGATGAATGGTTGTTACTGGGCAGCTCCCCGGGGGAATTTGTGTGTAACTGCGTGAATACGAGACAGTGCCCACTCCCCGCAGAGATCGAGGTTATAAAGAAAGTAAAGAGAAGGAGAAACCATGTGAGAGACTGAAGGGTGAGGAAGTGAGGGGTGAGGGTGATGTTTTCAGAGTTGATCAACGTCTTTCCCAGTTGGATGGTGACACGTTGTTGGGGATGAAGCCATGTTTGTCGGAGGCAGGGACTGAGTTGTAAAGGGAGGGTGAGATATTGGTTTGAGGAAAGAGGGGAGGGAGTGGTAGGGAGAGACAAGAAGAGTAGAAGCAGGGCTAAATTAAGACTTTATAATTTAAGATGACTGAAAGAGAACAGGAGACGGGGAAGGAGATGAGACAGACAACTTGAAAAGGAAATAAACACTGAAGAGAGACGCGAAACAAGTTAAAAGAGGAAGCAAGATTGAAAGATACAAAAACATAATGAAACAGATGTGAATAGATGGGATGCTGGCTAAAAGTAGAAAGTGAACAATGACAGCCACCACAAGAGAACAAAAAGTGAGCGAGCTAAAAAAAAAAAAAAAAGCCTTGAGGGATTGTACTGTAGCCCCCAATAATATTAGAATTTCCTGAACATATAAAAACGCCCGAAGATATAAAGAAATGTGCACTTGATTGAAAATGTCTTGAAACACAGTAATGTAATAACTTCACAAATAACATAATTCCACTTTTATCGATAATGTAATTTGGATTTTAAATTGACTTTGAAATGAAGAAGAAAATTGACCTCAGTTATGGCAAGTACATTTAAAAGTTGACACTTTCTGATTTGTAGTTATATAATAATAACAACAACAACAACAACAATAATAATAACCAGAGTTACAAGGTGCTGCACAACACAAAGATGGATGAATATAGTAAAAACAGGAAATAACTAAATTCACTAAAAACAATAGAAACTACACTTCAAGGCAGCACAGAAATCAAACAATACAAACTTCACAGAGGGCAAATACACTTTAGCTTCATAAACTGTCAACTGACTGTGTCTCTAAGGATAGTGGGAGGCTGTTTCTACAGGGTGGTAGCCACAGCTGCCAAAGCTTGTCACCTTTTGGTGCAGCCTAGATTTCAGGGCAGCCAAAAGGCCTTGGTCCATAGACCTCAGTGATAACAATGTTACTACTGTATCAGTCAGGGCATTTACATTATTGCTCATGTTGTTACATATTGGGTTTTATTACATTTTTGTACATTTTCAAGTGCTAATTGTATTACATTTTTCGGAAATCATAATATTATTGGGTGCTTCATGGATGGAAAGACTAATGAAGCCACTTTACATATTTGTTACTTCATCCTCAGCCGAAACTATTAGATAATTAGGCGTAACAACAGTGACTGGAGAATTCTCAAGTGATAGCTCTCAAATCTGAACTTTAATGAATTGAGTTATTTTCACCTGCTTCTGTAAAACATGTCTCTGCTGTTAGACCTCTCATCCACATTTTTCATGTACTTTAAATATTTAAATATTTTAAATAGCAATTGTTTTTCATTATCATCAAACAGTTTATCATCAAATTTGTTGATTAGTTGAACCAGAATAACAATCAGAGTAAGTAATTACTAGTCAGAATTGTGATTTGTTGTGCTGGAGAGGGCGTCTGTCTCCTATAGTGCATTAAAATGATCCTGGAGTGACCCACACCGGCTCCTCTTCCCAGAGTTAGTCTGCCAATTTCACTACTGGCCTCTTTATTCATACTTCTGTGCTCCCTCTGTGCTTAATTACCTTTTGAAATGGAATAAAATAAAGTTGAGTCACTAAATTGCCACAGTATTCTTCATCAAACATCAAAGTGAACTGGGAAATGGAAGTTTTGAATGTAGGACCACTTTGGGTAAGTGTTATCAGATTTCCCTGTTGGTTCAGAGTTGAATAACAAAGACAGGCTCTTTATGGAGACTTAGATAAATAATGGAGGCTATGCAGCAGCAAAAAAAAAAAAAAAGTTTTTAAATGCATTAAAAAGGTTGATGGGCTCCTGTCAGGTTAGGCTCAAATTTGCTCTTGAAGAAGAAAGCTGCTGTAAATGACAAAACAATGGAAGCGATGGAAGATATTGATTTTGGGTAGACAAGAAAGTCGAGTCAAAGTCAAGGACAACCTCACTGAATGAGAATTAGAAGTCAGTGAATGTCTTTTGCTGTCTGTCGATCGTCATCAACACAGTGGAAATAGAGAAATAAGGAGAGATCAATGAACACGAGAGAGATGACTCAGGCAAACTGAATAAAAGAGAAACAGCAGGAGAACGATTTAAGACCAAATACAGGAGAAAGTACATACTGGTGCTTGCAGTGTCATGCAGTTGGGACACACTACTCGTTATTACATCGTGCCATGAACTTTGACCCTCCACTTTGCTTTGTGCAGCAATATTATATTAATGTATTAATTATACACATGAGTTGCAAAAAATATGTAGTGCAAATATGCACTGTCACCTGTCTGCGCTGGTTAAACCTCTGGTTGTCTGTCGCTGTGACGTGTCTTCAGCTGCAGAGGATTGTGGGTCAGAATAACCAAAAAAGCATGCTGGCTTGCTTACTGCCAAATGTGAACCGCTTCATTAGGACATCCTGGTATTTTTGGCATACTGCATATGTATTGGGACTAAAAAATCTTTGTCTGGCTGACTAAATGGTATGGCAGTATGGGTATTGGACTGCAGCCACAGACTCAACAACAGATAAACATGGAAGAAGGAAGAGAAAGAGGCTCTTAAGTTAAGAGTTGGAAATCAGCATTCTGGAGGAGGAGGTGTTGGTCTGAGAGTCGAAACAAAGCAGCAGTGATGGATTGTGTTTACTCCTCTGTCTGTCCCCAGCTTTATACTTTTGTCTCTCCTTCTGTTTCTACCTCTCTCTAACGTCCTCACCACCTTCTCCCTCTCTTTTTACGCTCTGTCTTCTGTTTTGCTCTCCTGGCCACCTGTCTGCACTGATCTAATAGGATCATCACCTGTTTTCTCTCATCTCTGTGCTGCTAATGCTCTTCTGTTCGACTTTTCTCTCTGTCTTTTTCTTACGATTATCTGTCCTTATGTTCCTCCAACCTGATTTGTTCATCTCGTCCTGTCCTTATGTTTCTCAGCTCTCCTCTCCTCATCCCTCTTTTCTCCCCTTTTCTTCACTGAGCTTTTTCCTTTGTCTACTTGTATTATATTTCTATTCTGCTTTCTCCTCATTCTATTCCCTATTGTCATATGTCCTTTGTAGTCATTTTCTTCTCCTTCTCTGTCTTCTCCTTGCCATCCTTCCTTTTTACTGTCATCCTTTCTCTACTTTCCTCTCTCTACTCCTTTATCTCTGAGGCTTTTTAGATTTCCGCCTATGTTCCTGACTTGGTTCTTTGCTCCATCTCCTCCTCCAATTTCTGTCTTTTGTCCTCCTCACTCCACACATTTTATATCTCACTTTCTCTTCTAAATGCTGCAATAAGTTTTTATCCTGCTCCTTTCTAAAATTCACTCTTCTGCCCAACTTTTTCTTTTACCTCCTGCTTTCATCTGTTCTCCTTTCACTTCCTCTCCACTTTCCTCCACCTATGTTCTTCACTACACTTGTCCCTCTTTCCTCTTTTACTTTATCTCATCAGTCCAGTACATCCATGCTCCCACAATTATTAATCCTTTTACCTTCTTTAATCTTAAAAACAGTAAATGGCTTTCCTCCCCCCTCCACTCTCTATTTCCAGCTTCTCCTCTCATCTCACTGATCTCCTCCTCTGCTCTCCCCTTCTTCCTTGAGACCTCTATCACTGTTTCTCCTTTTCCCTTCTGTCCACTTGTATGTATCTCACCAATCTGGTCTTCTACACCAACTAGAGTTGAGTTAGAGCTGGTTGATTATTTGAGACAAATACTGCTCTATGTCTACTCAGTAAAACAAATGATAAATGCCTTGTAGAAAAATGTTCGGCTTCTGAAAAAACTCTGTGACTCACTGTCCACAATTCACATGTCTTTGTAAAGTACTTAAGTACCTTTGGAGGGGCCCGACCCCTAGGTTGGGAACCACTGGATGAAACTACTAATAGTATATAAAGTAATTACAGCTACAACAGAATTGATGCAATACTAATAATCTAATGATACATTATCTACTAATGTATCAGTCACAGGGCCAATTTTCAATATATTTCATTTTTAGTTTTGTCAATTGTTTTGTTTATTGGTAAAATACTGGTTTCTAATGGTTTCTTTCTAATAAACCTTGCATTGGGTTGGTCACTCGGTTCATTCTCTGGTGCTTTGTTCCCACCCCGCCTGTTTGAATTATGTTGTATTGATAAGGAGTTACCACAAACTAAGACTGTTTAGTTGTGCTATTTTACAATTAATATATAGTCAATGTAAGTTAAAGTGTGTTGCTGATGTAACCAGTTAGAACTTGAAGTGGCGATGAGGTCTTAAAATGAATGGAAAGGGTCTTAAAAAAGGTCTTAAAAGGTATTAAATTTAACTTCATGATTCCTGCATTTTCCCTGCTTTGGATAATTCACATGCACTTGGAGAGTTTAGGGTCATGTTTTCTGCTCCTATGTTTGTAGGATTTTGTGATTTTTGCGTGTCTTTAACTACAACCTTGTTCTAGGAAGCCTTCCAATTACTTTCATAGCAGGGGGAACAACAGGAGAGCTCAGGATAATGTTCATCTACTGTGATGAACAAATCTATAAAGTCATCAGCTTCTTACACTGGCAGGTGAAAAAACTTGACAAGAGTGAAAAACAGCCGCAGCGCGACAAAACTGTTTTAATCAAACACAATGTTTTGTCCGAATTGTTTTTGCTTCTTGCTGCTATTTTAGTGTGTGGAGTTTTTTTCTCTCTTCTTCTGAGAGTTTGTTCTGCCAGTACCTGCACCTCATTAGCAGACCGTTGTGTTTAGCTTCCTTTTATAAGTCCAAAAACTGTAGTCACAGTATCCCCACAATTGGTTGGTGTTACCTTTCCAACCTGACACATTGTTCCCTTGTTGTTACACCAAATGTGATGGTAAAGCTCAGAGGACTGTGGGTTGCAGCAGAGTATGCAGAGTACAGGCAGCTATGCTGGACACCAATGTCAGTTAAGTGGATTATATAGTACATTGTGGTGCTAGAGGAACAGTGGTACAGAAGTCTCCCTCTCTCTATTTGTGCTGCATTTGTCTCCATTGCTACTACAGGCAATGTCTTACTCACGTCAGCCAATTTAGTAGATGGAACTTAACTGTTAACCAACTGAGAACTACGATAGCAATACTTGTAACATCTTACAGGGACAGGACAATATTTAGAAAATATGCTTTTTTAACGTCAGACCAGCAGTTACATGAGAAGTTAGATAATCACTTTAATTTCTGTGAAGGTCATACAGGAATACAGGCGGTCCTGCAAATGTTTAGTTTAGCAGGCGGGCAATCTGACCAAGAAACAATATTACCTTCTTAATCACAATCATGATCTAAATTGCCACTGAAATTGCAATCTTCTTTTATTAGTTTTGAAAAGTCCTGTAGACTATAGCTGGACTTGAAACATGCCTATACATGTCTCCATTTGCACCATTGAAACACAATATTACATTAAAGAAAGTTCAAGCTCATCCTCCGCCATATTGCGTGCTGTAACTCACAATGCATCATTTACAACAAGGCGCTCAAGGAAGTGCTGCCTGAAGTAATTTGTCATCAGCATGGCCATCTAGTTGGATTCATCGTTCTAGTGGTTTGTTGAAGTGGCGCAGATCTGATGGTCAGTGAGGTTATGCGAAAGAAACAGAAGTGGAAGCAGAAGAGGATATTTAATACCAAAATATCTTTGTAGATTGTGGACACCTTCAAGATTGATCCTGATTTAAACGTCATGTAACCCAAACCTCGCTAGTGTAGCACAAAACTGGAAGCAACTTTGTTTTTATTCAAGATGAAACTGTACACATTACAACTCCAAAGATTGTTTGTTTACAGACTGCACTGTACTTTCCATGTTAAAATGTTTGGAAACAGAAAATTAGACATAGTATTTTGACAGCTGTTATCTTCAACACCAAAACTATTTCTTTACCGAAACCTGTTGAGACTAGGAGTTCTTATAATCCTTTGTTACCTATTGCAGTTGCAAACTTTGAACACTTGGTATTGAAATCTTAACAGCACGCAGGTGACTCTTATACAAAACGTTCATAGTTTATTCCACAAAGGAGAAGCTGCCTACAGGAACGTCTCCTTACCAGGCTCTGTATGAGCCCTTAGTACAGACAGGAGCAGGGAGGCTAAGCATGGCAGCAAACAACACATCTTAAAGTCGACATCATTCACTTGACATGGCATGGTGTGGCATTCATATAGAGCAGAGGTTCCCAAACACTGGACCAAGGGCCGGTACTGGGCCTTGTGGTGTTCAGTACCGATTTGTGAAAACCCAGGAACTAAGGGGGGTGTTGTATTTGCCATTTATGTGCTGCATTGTGTTTTATTATGTATTTTCCTGGATATGACAACCTTTGTATTACATATCACAAGGAAAATAATTTACATTACATTACATAACATTAAAAGATTTTATTTACGTAACTGTGTAAATATGACAATGAAAACATTTTACTGTTTACGTCCTGTATGGGTCAACGGTGCGCTGGTAAGAAAGTGGAACCAGCAAATCTCTACAATCAGTGACACTGGCATTGTTTTATGATAAAGGCTCTTGTTTTTAATGTATTTCCTACTTGACAAAATGAGCTTCCCTACTTTTAACTATATTTCTAAATGTAGTATGCCATCATGATAGATATTTACTACCTAAAAGAATGACCAACCCTACTTTTAACTACATTTATAGAGGCAATAGATAATGCTAGATAATTATTTAAATGAGCTTTCCTACTATAAACCATATTTCTAAAGTAGTAGTCCATCCTGACAGTTTTTTAGTGGGTAGTAGAACATTCTGATACTTTTTCCCTCCAGCCCTAAACTACTTCTAAATGTCACAGCTTTGTTGAACTGAGCCGTCCTGAGGGGTTGGCAGACCTTACTTTTTTTGGTTCATTTCACCGTCCGCCTGAACACATTGAAAGTAAGCTTGCGAGGAAAAAATGGGCTTGTGTTGCAAACTTCCTAACTCTTCAGGAAATGATCTCAAGTTTCCCAAATGCCAACATTTCTGTAAAAAATGAGATTATGTGACTGTGCTCACATCATTGATCAGGGAATTTAACCAGCACCACATAATCAAGGATTTGCTGCATTAACGTGTTCTCAAAGCCTTTCTCTGCTGATGTGGAAGGAATACAGGAGGATGTGCAGTTGGAGGTTATTGAAATGCAATGAGATAATACTTACTAGCTCTGTCAGGATTCTACGGGCATTCAGAAAAGTCCAGATTTCCCAAGATGAAGAGCCATGCCAAAAATATTTTGCTGTACTTACATATAATATACACGTGAGCAAACATTTTCTCTCATGAAACTTAACAAGAGCAGACTGGGGACCTCTGTGATGTACTTTGATTGACTTACACCTGACCTGACAGGAGTTTGTCATTTCAAGGTGCAGCGTCACTGTGCTGTTTACTGGAGAAAGACATTTAGAAGTGATGTAATTGTTTTTACTTCAAGTGTACAGCACAATATGCTTAAACTTGCTCATTAATACGGTCTCTTAAATTAGGTTTATCACTCAGGACTATATTCTTTTTTCTCCGTATGGCCCCAAGTTTGGACAACCCAGGTTTAAAGTTTTTCTTTTTCTGACTAACACACAATATGCATGTGATGAGGAAGGAAACATTTTGTCCTTGTTCCTTCAAACAAACAAAGGAGAGGGACTGAAAGACGGGATGATTTTAAAAACAGCAGATAGCACAAAGTAGGGAGAGGGTCAGGGGAACAAGCCGAGCCCTGTAATGTAGGATAATGAGATGAGAACGTCTAAAAGAAAAGCTGAAGACTCTGCAGGCATAAATACTACACTACGAGCCCCCTGTGAACGCAACGAGAAGGGATGGAAGGAGATAAAGAGATGGAGAATGACAGAAATGGAACAGCAAATGAAGGGAAGGAGGAAGAGAGACGGTGGGACAGAGATAATGATAGTGATAGAAGCAAAACCAGAGAGGAAGGGGGAAAATTAGAGGGAGAGCGGGTAGAACAGAGGGAGGGAGGAGGACAGATGAAGAGAAAAAGTTAGTTTGGGAAGGACAAGATGCAAAACAGAGAAAAGGAAGGCAAAGAGACAGAGGTTAAGAGAGAGGCATGACGACAGAAGATAAATGGTGAAACAAAAAGTGTTTTGAGGAATGGCAAGAAAATAACAAGTGTGTTTACATGCCTTTTGTCTTTGCCACCAAGGATCCATTTGAAGCCTGCCTCCGAAAACATCCTGTGTTTTTCTCTCAAGCCTTTCCTCAGATTCCTGTCACTCTTGCTCCTTCACCCTCTCGATTCTCTCCATGTATCTCTTTCATTACCCCACACATTACCTTTCTTCCTCTCACTCTCTGTCCGTCTGCACTGTGATGGAGCTTTAGCTGCCTGCTGTCCAGGGATCGGTGACTGCAGACTGCAGTATATACACACGCCAGACGTCTGTTTGATCTCGCCAGGGAGCATTTGATTCCCTCTCATTTTTTGTCAAACATTCAACCCGTCAAACAAATTCAGGGCATCATACTCCGTCTGACTGACTGCCATTACACCACTGCCCAGCAGGAAGGCAGAGAGACACACGAGGGAAAAAAGGAGTGGGACTGGCTAGCTTTGTGATCACTATGAATGAGCTGGCTTATTGATCCTAAATGTCACTCTACACTGAGGTGCAGCGCAAAAATTTCAAGACCGTGTACTTGTAAGGAAGGGGACATGTTTTCTCTGGGGAAAAAAGTCAAAGAGATGTAGAATAAGTATAACATTGTCGCAACAACAACAACCAAACAGCAATTTTGGGCCTTTCACTCCAGACCGGGCAGTTAGAGGGTTAGAGTCAATGATGCACATGGTAAAATTAGAAAGAGGAAGTCTGTTAATGTTCAGGAAAAGAAGGGCCTCTGCATTGCTCAGCCTTATTGAGTATAATAAGAGTTGTCTTCATCAAAACCTGCCATTTTCAGTGCATATGTTTCCAGCTCGAAGGTTGGTCTAGTTTCCTGTAATGACTTTGACATTGAACGCCAACACACAGATATCGGGAAGGGAAGGAGAATGACGTCTGAAAAAGGCAGTCAGTGACAGAGATTGTTCAAAAGGTGAAGTGATAATGTAAATACAATATGTAAGTCATGAGACAGCCATCCTTAATGTTGATACGTTCTTGCCAGTAAGAGAGCAGCCCATATTGAGGCCACGCCAGTTGTTTCTAGCAGCAGCCGTCTAGCTTCCCTTGGGAGTCCTTTTCCCTTTTGGCAGATATTGCTGTGATGACATGCTCAGTAACTAGCTGCTGCTGTGCCAGCAGGCAGCCACACACACACACACTTAGAGAACGAAGAAGACCAAGATGGTGTAACAAACAGGAAAGAAATTTTAATTTCTTCACTGCTTTATGAATTCCACTTTGCAAACAAATGACTTGTCATGCCCATCCAAACCTTACTTACTTCCTTACTCAAAATGTAATAATTTGATTCAACCGCATAGAAAAAGTACAAAGTCACACAGGGAGGAGAGTTGGAAGGACACAGAGGTTAAAAGATAGTGCAAATGAGATTAAGTCAGAGAGGTGTGAAGAAGAGAGAGAAATGGATGCAGGGAGGAAAGAGGACAGAAAAAGAGTGAGAGATTTTTGTAACAGAGATGACAAGCAGAAAGATGTGGGGAAATGGACCATGCACTGAACACAGGAAAAGAGAGAGGAGAGAGGCTAAGAGAATTAAATTAATGAGGGAAGGAAGAGGATAATGCAGAGTGGGAAATGAAGGAAGTGATATCTCCTTATGAATTAATAGTGAAGTTGAACCAAATGCAGATGTGTACAGTCGTAGTTCATGTTAAAGTCCTGCTTTTCAATTGCTCAAGAATTACCTGAGCACTTGGTCTTCATCCTCAAGACTGTGCACTGATGATGAAGCATGACAGAATTACTCAGATAAACTTCAACTTCACATACAATTGCAAGAATACTAGACAACCTCCATTTTACTTTTGTGGATATCCCACATTTTAATTTCACAATGTTTTCATGCTCGGAGAATAACTCCGTTCTGTTCTATTTTCAGTTGTCCTTAGGGGAAAAGATGTTAACATTCAAGAAAGGAAAGTCTAGACGACCAATGCCAAATGCAGAAGAGGCAATATAAAAACATCAGGTGGGACTTCCCCAGTAGATGCTGAGGGCAGAATAGCACATCACTCATATCCTTTTCAAGGCCTCACAAGTGCATTTGCATTAATGCTCAATGCAAATATCTGACAGCAGTCACAAACGGTGTGAGGGCAACAAATGAAGCAATCCTGGAGTTAATTTGACGATGGTCTTTGGGTTTCCTTCATAGCAGCTCATCTTTGTGTCTCCTGCCTTTGATGCGTGCTGAACAGTGTGAACAAATGGATCGGCTGATGGTGAAGTGGCATGACAAAGTATGGAAATGACATACTGTAACCACACACACACACAGACACACACACACACACACAACGGGTGACTTAATCCTGTCTCTCCTGCTGGCCCTCGGGGCCCTTCTTACCAAGCAGGCACATTCAGCACATTTCACAGTCTACCCCTTAATCCATTTAGGAGGCTCCATTACATGTCAACAGTGGCCCACTGCTTACACCAGAGACTGTGTGTGTCTGGTATGTACAGTTGTACAGTACAGTGTGTGTGTGTGCGTGTGTGCCTGCGTGCGTGCTTGCGTGCCTGTGTGTGTGTGTGTGTGTGTGTGTGTGTGTGTGTGTGTATATATATATATGCAGTGTCTTGTATGTATTAGCAGATTCTTCATAGCAGTGTTAAAAATGCTGATCTTATTAAGTCATTTAGTCAAGTACATAGAATTAGTCTTATTTACACATTTGTTCTGGAGACTTATCAGTCAAGATAGACTAAGTCAGTGATTAGAATAATTGATATTACCTGTACTTATTGAAGAGTACAAATTATTTAGTATATACTTATCATTATAGAAAGAGACTCTCTGCTACTTTATACTTCCTCTCCACTACATTTATTTGATACAGTGCTTATAGGCTATTAATTGTGACGTGTTACCAATCAGATATTGTTGTGAGCAGGACATTGTGTAGGAGGATGCTGCATCAGAGTCATAGTAGAACATTTTAAATTAGTTTATTTTGTCAGCAATCTGAGAGAAAAATCACTGATACCGATAATCGGAAAAATTCTGAATTTCGACCCTGATAATCAGCCAGACCGATAATCAGTCTAGTCCTAGTTCAAGGCGTTGTTGCACCAATATATTTATTTTTCATATAGATTTTAAACACACGGCAGGGTGGAGCTGGGATGTTGAACATCAGCACAGAGCAGACAGCAAGCCGAAGACTTTTAAAATCTAATTTAAGAGAGATGATTGGTTAAACCACAGCTTTGATTAAATCTGATGATACAAGGCTGAATACAAGGATGTTGATGCATAAACATAATGAGCCTGTGTTAAAGAGGGTGAACCTGATGGAACTTGAACTTAGGTCCATCACTAATGCTTCAGTCGATGTTGTTGTCAGCAGCTCTCCTACGTCTGCTCCTATCAGCTACACTTACACTTTGATTGCAGGTTTCAATTGGCTACTTGTGTGTTTCACTTCTGTGACTTTCTGTACTTGTACACGCTTTGGTGTTTGTGTTTATGTGGTATCTGTCAGAGCCTGCTCTGCTTTACAGAGATTTCAGTCTCTCTCAGCTGTTCACAGCTTACAAATTATATCCTCATGTGTAATAACTGGATCATTGGCTGAGTTTAGGATGTGTTTGAGTGGCGGATTACAGCTCTCCCTGTCCCTGGGACGTAACATCGACGCACCATTTGGCAGACGATTTCATCCAAAGCTCCTTACAGGACCACTGCTCGCATTTTTAGCATGGCTGGTCCCAGTAGGAGTCAACCCTCTCACCCAGGCAGTGTTAACGTCATTCTCTACCATGAGGGACACAAAACCAGCCTGTGCCCCCCCCCCCTACCCTCCTCATTCCTCCTGCCATACTCCAAATCTGCTGTCTGGGAATTTGGCCCATCGAAACAAACAACCGAGTGGCCCCGGGCCACCACTAATCCTGAATGAGTGGGAGAATTCAGAAAAGAGTAATAGGAAAAGAGAGATAGAGTGGGCAGAGTGTTGAAAGATGGGGGAGAGAGGACACTACTAATAGGTCAATAAAGGAAACAGAGATACTGTAAGTGGCAACGGGCAGAAGAAAAATGGAGGAAGAAAAGCAGAGAAGAGGAAGGAAGAGAAATGTGTGTTCAGTAGTTCTCTCTGATAGTATGTATATAGTAACAAGGACTCAACAGATACTGCATGCTGAAATTACATTTGCATGTTAAAAACATGAAAAATAAGCTAATAAAATAAGCTGGAGGACAAATTGTGTTGCAGTGACACTGTTAACTCAAACTTACATTCATTTCTGTACTGCAATGTCTTACTCTATCCGCCAACATACTCTATATGCTCATACTGGTATCTGTGATAAGTTGGCTGATAATGTCATCCCAGCATGTTCTTTCATTTTATTTATTCAATTTATTTCTCAGGGACAGTGCATTTTAATGAACATTATTGTAAATATACCAGAATAAACCAAGAGGCTAGTTTTCTACTATAGTCCCTGGCCAGGTTTAAAGTTGGCAACCTAAGATAAAAAAAAATGTCAACCATGTGATGTTTGTGTTTGTGCAATCTCTCAAAAAATGCACACAGTGGCCGAACACTACATAAAAGTATACAGTCTTGTCTTAGTACTCGTGCCTATCTCAGGGAAATGTAATTTTCTTTTTATACCAGGACTGATGCCAAACAAGTTCCCAGATGGAAAAAATCATGTCAAAACAGAAATACAAGAACCTGTCCTCAATTATAGTCAAAAATGGAAAAAAAAAGTTTTTTTTTTTTTTTTGATTAAATCAGAAACTATCTGAACAAAGAATAAAGATTCAAGATTCATTTATTTTATGATTTTACATCAGGATAAAATGAAGAGATGCTCCTCACAAAAGTTAGTTAATACATTCTATAGATGGATTAATAAATAATAAATACTAGAAATAATCTGTATTTATGTTGGAGTGTGGAGGATGAGTTAAGAAGCTGCTCTGTAGTCTGGTGGTACAGCAGCAGATACTTCTGTATCTGTTGTCAGATGGCAGATAGCAGGGTGAACAGACTGTGGCTGGGTGGGTGTTGTCTTTTAGTATCTTTGGGCTCTGTGCAGACATCTCACTCACCAGTGATGTTCTGGTGGTTTTAATCAGCTGCTGTAGAGCCTTCCAGTAAACAAGATTTTAAATCTAACCAGATTGTCTGTTCCATATTGTTCCATACAGAAATAATTATTCATGTTTGATACCCATAGCTATACAGATTACTCATGTCTAATATTGAATGTTATATACATTTAAAGGACATCAAATTGTGATGCACAGCATTCAGTGAGTGCCTATACTTTTGCATAGCATTTAGTTTCTGGAAAAGAATACCACTTCCCAATACCGGTTAGTTGCAAGGGTGGCTGCTTGGTAGACAGTCAGCAGCCACAATGTACGTACATTTTTGTGGTGTAGTTGGCAGCATGCGGTTGCATGTCCTCAGAGTCTGTTCACACCAGATGCTGAACACCAAGTTTGGCTGCACAAGTTAAAACAGGCAGAACACAATTTGTCTCAAGTGTAAAATGCCCCATAGTCATATACATAAAAAAGGAAAATGTACAGGCACTAATTAATCAGACTCTCTATCCTGCTCTCAGCAGGCTTACTTCCTTTGACCACAAACAATACCACTCGTGTTTCTTTAGAGGGCCTGTTTGCTTTTGCATCCCTCCCTGTAGATGGAAGCAGTGGAGAAAGATGATTATCATAAGCTGTAGAGTTTTATCTGTCAAGACGACTGGTTGCGTCCTCTGACAGGTGGTTTGGACCTGGTCCCTGCTTGATGACATCAGCAGCAGGATTGCCAATACAATGCAATGGAGTTTGTTAAGGGCCTCAGTGTGGCCAGCAGACAGGCTACGAATCAATGAAGGGGTTTATGATGAGGGACACACACACACACACACAAATAGTAATAACAAACAGATGCCTTCTTCAAAACTCTACATGCACATTGTCAGTCTGAGGTGAAGACATGAGAGAGGACCAAACGGACTCCACTATTTGTGTTCTGTTCCTATCGATAGCCAGGTAGCTTACCTTAGTAAGGCAGCGGTCTGCAGACATACTGTCTTCTTAAGAAGCTCTAAAGGCAGGCAAGAGATGAAGTAATGAGCAGCCGTGTGCCTATACTGATTATTAAAGTGGATGCTTGGCCTCTACTTTCAGCTGGACGTTGCATTACTGTAAAGGATGACTTGAATATTTTAAAGGTTGCTTAACAATGATAGTCTTGCAAGTGATCATGATTTATTACAGCCCAGCCATAGTCACTCTCCGTCTCTTTGATCCTGTCCAAAGTTCCCCTTCCCATTCATGTGCTTCATTTCCTCCTCATATACAGGCCAATCTATAAATCTGTTGGACTGCATTGTTCTCTCCTACCCTCCTCTTGTCTGTGTCTGGACGTATCCATGTTAAACTCCACAGTTTGACCTCCGAGTCCTCTGTAAGATCTCCCACAGGCTGCTTAAGTATTCTGCAAACACCAGCATGTGTTACTGCTCTCTCTTACTTAGCGAGACAGCAGGAATTTTCCATAGATCTGGTCTCTCTATAAAACTGCTCAGCCCTGACAGATTGTGTTGATGAATCAGCGTCCGTCTGCCCCGTGTTCAAGTGCTTGTCTCTGCTTTGCCTGACTGCTGTCTGCAAGTCGTACAGCTCCAGCTTTTATCTGTCCTTCACAAGTAAAATATACATTATAAATCATATAAAAGGCGAGGGCTGACAGTCTTGAGCCATTTGCTTTTCAGTGTTTTTTCAGGACTTTTCTGACAACTTGGATCAAGTGTAGCTAGCCATGCAATTACACTATGAGGTAGATCACCCAGCATCTTTGATAGCTATCCGGCAGCTGGTGGTAGTATGGTATTTAGAAGGTAGTCAGCTTGAACACTATATTTTTGTTGTTTTGGAAGACTGGAACATAATATATTATTTTCTGCTTTTTATTGTCAGCTCCATGAGTAAATTATGTTTTAGTCTCTGCACCACTTCTGTTAATTGTTAAACCTGGATTATGATTTTCTTCTCCACATGGTCCATGTTTTTGTGTGTGATTGGTGTTTACGTGTCAGCTCTCAGAAAACACAATGCAGCTTTCAATCCTTGTCCTGCTGTGCATGTTTAGTTAACTCTCATTAATGTTTTGCAGTTCATGCTGTGAATAATTGGTTTGTTTAAGTGAATAGATGTGATGACTTTATGAGGCTAATATATTTAACTAAATGTGTCCCTCAAATGAAAATTCAGCTATTGATACCTCTCTGCTCCCTGTGTATGAACTCGGTGGTAATAACTGTCAGTGCTCCAGACTGCGAAAATGTAGTTACATTATGCAACAGTGCAACTGCATTTCATAACTAAGATCGCTAGTTCGACTTGCAGATATGCGAGATGTAGCTTATAAAAGGTCTACGGATACATGTTCAACTAATATTGGACCTGTTCATATGAGTTAGCTGTCACTCTGTTTGTCTCTGTCTCTGAATCCAGTCTGCAATTCACACACTTAACTCATAAAGCAGATAGCTGTATAGCAGACCTGTAACAACTTCATTCTGGCTCTTTGATCATTGTATTAGTAGGCTATTTTCCCATTCATTAGTTATGTGTGTTGTCAAGCACAAACATTTTCATATTTCATTCTCTCATTTTATCTGTTTAAGCACAGGGAAATCAACCTGACAACCTACTTTTATGATGAAAAATATGCATTTTTGTCTACATAACAATTCTTCTGATTTAAAAAATGAATAAAGCGGAGAAAAAATAAAGTGTATTGTTTTAACACATTTTTAATTCCTAGACTTACAGTTCAGACATAAGGAGTTTAAATGTCTGGCCCCATGGCACTTCAGTCTCTTTCCGGCCCTTCTAAAAATGTAGTGAGAGAGACAGTGCTGCCTCTCTCTTTCCCGTCTCTCGCTTTCTCTTCTGAAGATTATTACATTAATACTCTGCAAAACTTTAATCTGTAGTTGTCCGATCTATTTTACAACAAATGGCTTTCACCAAATCACACATCTTATTATACAAATACAAAGTGTCACTGTACACAGCAGTAATAGCAGTTACCTCCAGGGGTCTGTATGACCCTGATATCTGTTATTTGGTTTCAGTGGGACGCTTGGAAAAACTTCCACATCACGAGGAATCTAAAAATGAACTAATACATGTGACAATAAAGCCTGTGTAAAAGAAAGGGGACATTTAGTTTAATGACTTTCTTAAAGCACGACTTCACTTTATGACTTTTTCCTTTAAGATAAAGCAAAACATTGTTTTTTCTGTAAATTGTGTATTTGTTACCAAAGCATTTACCAGGAAGATGGAAAAATAAGTGTGTTTTAAGTGGTCCTTCTAAACTTTGTGCTGTGACTGGGACTCTGTTCTGTAGGGAGCAACAGTGATACTAGTGGAAAAGTTAATCTGGAGCCCAGAGTCGTGCATGTTACATAAGTGTTCTTTGATAGTCATGTGAGCGAATGGAAGAACATCTGTTGTGGTACCAAAGACTTGGTAGTCATGATGTCTGAGCTCTTGTTGGTACGGCTAAATTCAAATAAGTAAAACATAGTCCCTGACTAGTGAACTGTGTTTATTTTGTTTATTTGCTGTTTTCGTTGAATGTAATTGTGAGTTGTGTGTCTTCCGTGCAGTTTTACCTGCACATAAGACACACATCCACAGTTACATCTCCCAGCATGATACTCATACACAGTGAGTTCAGCTGCAGAATAACCTTAGTTTCCTTTTATCTCTTTGATTGGCACGCTGAGAAAAGAACAAAGACTGCAGCAGATATTTCCGGGCCTTCATCTGTCAGACGAGTGCAGGAACTTGTGTAATCTCAAAACGAACACATGTCCAGTTCTCTCCATCAGTCGGTGTAAATTAGACGCCAGTCGTGATAATGGAAATCCAACTCTGACTGTGTACTTTGGTATCTCACTCTGCTTAGTCAGTGTCGTTTGACCTCCAAGCTTTTCTTGTAGACATCTCAGCGGTATTCTGCAACATTTCATATTACTGCAGCACAGTTTGAAGGGAGGTTTTGCATATATTAGCCTGCCGGTCTCCTCTATAAATCTGTACGGCTCCGACACTTTGTGGCCATCGTTTAGCAATCGTTTGTCTCCCAACATCTCGCTCTGCATTATTTCCCTTCACACTGCGTTTGTTTTTCTTGTTGGCTTGTTTTATGATTGTACCTGTCAGCTGTTTGAGATGAATATTAAGCAGGGAAGGTTGATGGACTGCAGAGTATGCCAAGTGAACACAATAAAAGGTAATTAATCTTAAAATTAAACCTCTCTCTTTCTCCCATCCTCTCTTTCTCTCCAGGTATTCAAGCTGAAGGCGGTTCAGCTAGCTGAGAAGCTGCTCCCTGCCTTTAACACCCCCACAGGAATCCCCTGGGCCATGGTCAACCTTAAGAGGTCAGTGACACTACCAGTGAAAACCACCCCCTTCCTCCAGTAGCTGGCCTGACATGAATATAAAGTGAGACATGCCACTCAATATCACTTACAGTTGACCGAGCAGCCTTGAAGAAGCTCTGGTGGGACTTGATTGACACATTGTTCCTTGCACAAATGCTGTGTCCGTTTTATTTTTTTTTTTATTTTATTTTTTTTATCTTTACCCTTTCCTCCTTGTGATGTTCCAAGAAAGATGTCAAATTTTAAACCTGCAATAGCTGATTTTTTTGGCCACTTATGGGCAGTGGAAACTAGCTGTGAACACATCACTGACGCCACCTTGTATTGATCTGGTGAACTTGTTCGCAAACTGTTTATTTACACACCCAGCAGATACAGAGCAACATTGTTATTTAGTAGTTGTGTTTTCGACTACCTGGTTCATGTTTAGTCTCTACCAACTCCTGAGGAAGTATCTGGCTTGTTAGCTGCTAAATGTTCCACCATGTTCACCAACTAGTCACGAACTTGAACTTGCTAAGTTGCTTGGTTAGACCTGAGAGAAACTCAATTGATAATTCTCTGTAGGTCCATCAATTTAAAACCGCTTTCACATACACATAATCTCAGTCTATACAAGCCTGTGGACGATTTGTTAAAGTTGTTTAATGCTGTTGGACTGTGGATTTCTTTGTGAAGGATTTTCCCGCACAGTCCAAATGATGTGACTTTTTCACATTCTGAAGTGCCTCATCTCAGTGCCTCTCTCCGCTTTGCTAACATAGTGCAACAGTAGCTAATGTTAGTTTAGAAATGGAGTCGGCTAACATAAACTAACGACCGGCTTCCAGCGCAACAGAGAAGTTCCCTAGAGAGCTTTTGAAGAGTTATTTGTCCTATGATCTGGACTGTTTTCTTGAACCTTTTCCATCTTGACGGACTCTGATTTTTCTTACTCCCCATAACACAGTGTGTGCATCCTTGAACTCTAACAAAAGTCTTTAATGCATTTCCTTCGTCCTAAAACATTTCCAAAGCAGATTTTTAGAAAGTATTTTAATCCAGCATTGTTTACAACCCTGTTTACTAACTCTCAGTCTTATTCTTTCCTGCTGTTGCAGGCACATTGTTGTGTTTTCTTGGCACGTTACAGCCACCTGCAGTAGAATAGTGCGAAATCATTGGCAGGACTATGTATCATGTCTCCCATCATGTGCGTCCTCTTGTGCCTGCATGAGACAAACAAAACAGGACCTGCTGTGAGAGAAACAACTCCAAAGAGTTACTAGAGATCAAAATCTCCATAACGTTAATTTAATTTAAAAGTTTTAGACCTGAGTCTCCTACACAGCAACAACGATGAACAAGTTCTCACACTCACTCGTTTGCTCTCAGCGGTGATCAAGAATACCCTGGCCTTTACAATTAAACACACAGTGGAGTTATAGCAGAGATCCACAATGTTAACAAGGGTTTGTACAGGTCCTTCACATCCTTCATTTCATCATATTATCAGCGAGACCTGGAACTTTTAATGTTTTTAAATGTTATGTTTGAGTCCTGAATTAATTTAAAACTGCAGTAGTCCCAGGTGACCCTGGCATACTTTAAAGCTCCAGCACATCCACAGTCTACCCACACAGGTGTTTTTCACTTTTGCTGCCTGATTAGCCCTCTTCACAGGACCGTGTGGGCATGTACAAACTGCACAGTGAGGCCAGGACAACTAACACCTCCATCATTCTTACCAACACATAATTTGGTCACCTGTGCCCAATCGACTTCAACCTGAAAAGGAGTCTCATCAGTTTGAATATGGCTGTATGAGCAGGGCTCTGTGAACACGCCGCAAAAAAGTCTTAACAAAGTGTTAAATTGAACTTTTATAAGGCTGTAGTCACCCTGTTAGCCTGCAGCTTGTAGCAGTGGTCCACTTTTCTGTAGTAACCTCGGCCTGAAGTGTAACATTACCCTAACATTTTCACATTTCCAACCCTCTCTGTTCCTCTTATTGGTTTCTACTACCTTTTTGTCACTTCATTGTATCTGTGAAGAGAGTGTGTGCATGTGTGTGTGTGTGCGTGTCTGTGTTTGCCTGCGTGTATGTGTGCCCCTTTTTTACTGTCCTCTTCCACTGTTCCTCGCTTCTCTATCAATTTACTTTGAATGAAGCAATGAAATGAAATAAAATGGCTGTATCGACCTGTGGGATACTTTGTTGTTAAGCACCCTGGCTTGGTGTGTGTGTGTGATCAGTGTCCTGTTATATGTGTTGCCAGGCTGTTGGAGATTTGTGTTGTATAAGCCAGGGCCTCCTTCACAAGATAATTCTAATTTGTTAGAGAGTGAACACTTTGTGTTTTGTCTTTATCTACCTCTAGACAAACACACAGCGGAGAAAATGCAGCTGCACATGTTCCTACATCACAGACACCCCCAGGAATAATAGTACACACAGGAATTTAATCTAAACAGAAAACACATCTGTCTTTTTATGCTTGATCAGACAAACAAGGTGCTTCACACACACACACACACACACACACACACACACACACACACACACCTCCTCCTCACACACAAATACACACCTATTATGCGCTCATGTAAAATTGAAGCAGTGCAGGATGCCTCCTGTGTCACATCTGGTCATGTGTAAATGTCATTTTACCTGCTGTGAGTGCACGTAGTGAACCTGTTGCACTGGCTGCAATCAATCCAACTCCGACACTGCTGTGTGTTGCAAGATTGAAAATATATTTTCTGGTTTTATGTCGTTATTAAGAGCACCAGTATCTTACTTGAAAATGTCTTAGATATGAAGAGAATTCCTTTTGCATTTTAGGGCATATTTAGGCTGTTACTTACAGAGATTAAATTATCTTTACATCGTGATCAGAAAGTCACGCCAAAAGTGACTTATAGTTGTAATCACCATGATTACTTATTTATTTATAGGGGCTCTGTGGAGCTTCTGTGTTGTGTTGGAAGCTGGTCGATAGTTTATGTTAGTGAACTAAATAAACCCACCGTCCAGCAGCATTAAACTACTTATTAAAATGTAAATGTCACGTTACAGTCTGCTCGCATATGGGCAAAAAAGTGATTAATACATTTAAATTACTACAAATTGCGATATATCCTCAGCTAGACGCTCATTTTATTTAAATTTAGACTAAAAATAGAGTGTTAACAGACACAAATTTTATAGCCTTACAATAAAAGTGTTGAGTCATCGTCTGCATTGAAAACCCTGTAGGCCCATAGTCATTTTGTTCTATGGACCAGTTAAAACTTTTACTATTCTTTCACATCAGCTGTACAGAATTATAATCTTTGCTTTTTGTCCAACCCACTCTCTCCCTCTCATCTTACTCTGTGCATCACATCAATCCCTCACCCTCCATAATCAACTCTCTTCTCTTTCCTCTTGTCTTCTCTCTCTGTCTTCACCATCTCTCCACCTCTCCTCACCCCTCCTCCAGCGGTGTTGGTCGTAACTGGGGCTGGGCGTCAGCTGGCAGCAGCATCCTGGCTGAGTTTGGGACTCTCCACATGGAGTTTGTTCACCTCACCTACCTGACAGGAAACCCTGCCTACTACCAGAAGGTATTATTGTCTGTTTGTGTGTGTTGTGTCTGGATTTGCTTACATGTGCACTGCTGTAGCGTGTCTGCATTAGTGTTGTCATGATATTGGAATTTCTAACTTCTATACAATGCCTTGAAAAATATCAATACTCGATACTATCAATACCAAGGGGAAATATTGACCCAACATCAGGGGCACACATTATCACATTTATATTAAAAGACAGTTAGGTACAGCAGCATCTAAGTTAATTTGCTTCTGAAGGGGGTGGGAGTGTGTAGGCACTAAGGTGGTGCATGTGTCAACTTCGCTGTTGGAGAGGAGGATAAAAAAACTCAACTAGTACGGGAGTATGGGTACTGCAAAAACTGAGAAACCATTTGAAGTATTCAGTAGCGATATTCATCGATATTTGGATACTTTTGACAACACTAGTCTTCATGCTTTCTTTGCTATGTGATACCAAATAGAAAGCCTTTTTGAAAAGGTAAATAGTTCCACTGTTTTCTGGTGTTGATCACAGGTGATGCACATCAGGAAGCTGCTAGCCAAAATGGACAGACCCAACGGGCTCTACCCAAACTACCTGAATCCCCGCACGGGCCGCTGGGGTCAACGTAAGTACACAGTTTGGTTTAGATGGACAAGAGCAGCAAACAGCAGGGTTTGCATCAAAATGTTTTATTCAGCAGTCACTTTGGCATTTAATCACAACCTCACATTAAAGTGCTGACACAAGTACATACAAGTGGTTAATAACTAAGAGTTTTGCCTGCACTTTTAAGGCCTTTTATGGTTTTAAAGACCTTTTCAAACATTTAACAGAAAAAAAAGAAAAACATTCAGTTGTTGTGAATGCATTTTCGTTTTTCTAGATTAAATTTAAAGAATACACCTGGATCACTGCTCTGCAAGCAGCCACTTTAGTGTCAAAATATTCTTGTGGGCTTCAGAAGATCATGTAATCTAAGTGCTATGAAGAGAAACAGGAGGAATCAGCACTAAGTAAAGGAGAAAGGAGTAGAATGGATCTTCTTTAATGAGAACAAATTGAAACGAGTAGAGGAAGATAGAAGAGGGGTAACACAGTATTCCCGGTTATATTGATTACATTTTGGCAGTGTGCCCGGGGAAATTAACAGCTCAGTGAGTGGAGTTAGATGTGAGGTGGCACACTATTCTTGCTCTGAAAGGTGCCTCTTCCACTTAAAGTCGTCTTGACCAAATTAATAATTAAAGCAGGTGAGACACCACATGTGTCAGTTAGCTACACCTACAATCATTTAGTATTTCTCTCAGCTTGACATATGGTGATGGCCGAACAACCAGTGGAATTGTGGTCACATTGAAATGATGCCGAAGCAAACATGTAAAACTCAGTTGAACTTTTGTTAAAGGTTCAAAGTTCTGTCTAAAGAATGTTTATGTACATATGAAGAGTTTTTGGTAGCTGGTTCTGTGCAAAAGTGCAGTTTAGCCCAGTAGCTCAGGCAGTAGAGCGTGCACCTCATGTACAGAGGCTGTGTCCTCGCTGCATCAGCTCAGGGTTTGAATCCGACCTGTGGCCCTTTGCTGTGTGTCACCCCAGAATTTGTTGATGGTTAGTGATGACAAGAGGATCAGAAAGTACTGCTTCAGTGTACAGGTGTGAATATTGTATTAAGTGAGATATATCCTTAAATACTACAGTGTAATTGGATGTGTCAAAATCCGTTTTTAGAATATAGTAGAATTGTAAATAGAGATTCTGAGTACAAGCAGATCTTGTAACTCCGGGTCTGGGCCTCCTGACATGATAAATGATAAACTGATGTCACAGATTTTCTTTTCTTGACTTTGCTGAGTTTGGCCTCACCTACAGCTTCATAGCAATCCTTTGACTCATCTTCCAAATACTTAATCAGAATAAGCAACATTTTCTTTCATACATGCAGTCTGGATGTGTGTACTTTTCTTTTAATATTACTTGGGATAACTCAAGATATCATCCTAGTACTCTTAAGGGAATATTAGATATTCCCTTTTATTTATTTTTCAGCATTTCAGCAGGGAGAGTTTTGAACCTGAGAAACGTTTAACAGAGACTCAGATGCCGGGTGACAGATATGGAGAGGATCGCAGTTCGTTATCACAACATTCCAACAGAATATTAAAATATTGTGGATATAAAAACATTCCTTTTTGTGGGCACACTTGCCTTAGAAGTACGAAGCACAGTATTTTTTTCCCATCGAGCAGAAATGACTATCTGCTTGGGTTTATTCTTAAGTTGGGTGAAAGGAAATGAAAAGATGAAATCTGTTTACAATTGCATATATAGTGTTGTTTTTATTTGTCCGGGGGAATGAGTTGCTACCTCAGAGAGTGCCATATTAAGTCTTTTTAATCTCACAACACTGCCAAGTAAATGGGAAATGGGCAATAGTCTTGGGCAATAGGCTTTACTCAGATGAGAAAACAAAAGAGGAGATGGTGCCACTCTTGAAGCAAAATACTGATTTTTTTTTTTGAACGACTGCTGTGATCTGGCAAGATGAAATCTCTGTTTTATTTGTTTTACTTGTCGACAAAACAAATGGAGAGCACTCATGGATGGTTGGATAAATGGTTGGGCTCATTAATGGATGGATATGTGGCTTGGCAGTGGCTTGGCAGTCAGACTGATGTACTTGTAAGTGCACAGACTTTGGGCCAAAAGCACGGCATAATAAATGGATGGAAGATGGAGGGAGGGCGGATTGATTGATGGATGGATAAGTACATTAACAGATGGATGGTTAGCTGGCAAGCTGCATGACTGGGCAGGTGATGACGGATGTTTTCTGTTTGTTTCTCTTTATGTGTGTGAGTCGGGGAGAGAGTCTTTCTTTTTGCGTTTGAGTCATAAAATATAGTTTTGAGTGTGAGTGCATCAGTGTGTCTGCGTGTGTCTTTGTGAGCACACAAACTAACAGTGTCTCTTTGCACATACACCAGACCACCTGACATATTTATTGATCTAATGCATGTTGCTGTGTGTATTTGGTCTTAAGCCTTTGGTCTGAGCCTCGGATCAGAGCAAAAATGCCCTTGAATGTAGATAATTCTTGCAAATCAGAGATAATGAGGCAAAGGTGCCACTGAAGGTTAAAAATCCCTTTTTTATATTATGAGATAAAGTAATCATGTCTCAACAATCATACAACAACTGCAGATTATTTGTCTGTAGCTGGTTGACTCTTTGCATCACATCCTGGGTAAGATAATTAGCTTTAAAAATAGACTCTTGCTATAAAATGTCTCAAAACTACTAAACCTTTATTACATAAATTATCCCAAATGATTCCAACAGTGTTCCAACCCAGAGAAATTCAAGGGTTTACTCAAGCCAATGATGGACTTCATTTAGTCGCACGTTACCAAAAGGTAACGAAAGAAAGTCAGAAACGTGACTAAACATTAAGTGAATAAAACAAAACCTTCAAATCCATCAACATTTCTGTCTGAGTCACTTAGAAAGATTTCCATTAGCAATGGTGGTTATTTAACAATAAAGACATCAACTCCCATGATCCCAGACTACATATGTCTTTTGTTTTGATTTGATTTAGGGACCCCCCATCGGCAGAAATAAAGGGGAGATAATGTTGGCACTACACTACCAGAAGAAGAAAATGCAGACTCTTTACAAACCGCTGCATCAGCCAAAAAAATAGACCATAAAAAAGAATGAAATGGTGGTTGATGTGCTTGCCAGTGCCTTCAAGGGTTGTTCAGACCAAAAACATTACTGGACGTCACGTTGTATTCACACAGGCAGAGCAGCATCCAAATATTTAATCTAATCTTGTCTTGTTGACATGTTGAAAATGAAACTAACAGGCAAAGATCGGCCTGTTTTCTGTTTGTTTGTTTTCAGGCATTACTGCGACATTGAGAGTCAAATTGTTCAACAGTCAGGAACATTTTTTCTCTCTTGCTCTCTTTGTATCTCATTCAAATAGTCACTGAACACAGAAGGAAACTTTTTTGTTGTATGGACTTTGTCAAATATAATGATACTGCAGTTACTGTCAACATTTTCCCATTTTCAAAAGAGGAGAAAAACATTTTTGGACATATTTGTGCAGACGCTGAAAGCTTTCAAGCCACTGGGTGGGCATTTCCCATGGCAGGAGCTGCCTAGCATCTAATAGCCGGCATTCCTGCGAGACACGCTGTCAACTTTTGTGATGTGCTTCTGACTGGAGCAAGTCATAGCCCTGTATAGCTGACAAGACACAACACTGACAAGACACAACTATTTAAACCTGTGTAGCGCTGGTTAAGTACCAAATAGGGATTTAAGACATCTGCCTCTGTTAAGTTTGTTATCTACTCAGAAAGTTGAAGCTTATTAAGATAGCTTGATATCTTTACTGTAGCACTCATTCAAAATCATCATTTGTTTTTCATTTTATTTCAACACCAGCTAGTTATCTGCCTGTGTTTATATTTTATTGTTTCCCTACTCATACAGATTATGCAACTATCAAAATCCCCCTGGACAATACTAAGATGGGGGATGCTATCATGGCAGAAAAACAAATCAAATTTAAATTTTGTCTTTTTGGTCATGACTAACCTTTAAGAACTCAAGTTGAATCCAACACCAAGGATATAATGTATGTGCTGATGTCTTGTGGAAAGATTTTTTATTTGAGATTGATTTGGAATTAGTGTAAGTTTACATGTTCAACGTTAGAATTAGAAATAAGAGGAGAGGTTTCAAACATATAAAGACAAACATCTCTGTATCAGTTGTCTTGTTAAACATGTTTTTAATCAACAGTGCACACATCAATAAACCAGCACCAAAGATCCTCTACAGTCACTGCTCACGGTGCTGTCACCATACCATGATTATCTTTCACAGTCAGGAAGGCATAAAATGGAAGAACATTAAAAGTGTCTCTTCAGATAAACCCACAGCGTGTGAAACATGTTGTTTTCGAACCATGATTGTTATTGACATATTTTTGAACACCTGTAACTACTACTGAGTCAAACAGGGACACCGCTTCATTTAAATTCATTACAGGAGCATTTAGACTGAGTTGTCAGGACTGAACAGAGGCGGCACGGCTACAAAGATTTATGTGCGCTGATATTGGGCACTAAATGAACACAAACCACGAGCCACAATCTGCCCGTGGCTGGAACGTTTTTTTGTGTCTCAGCCGCTGTGGCACGTAAACAGCCACCAGTTGGAGCTTTTGTTATCTTCTTAAACAGTCTAATTGCTTTTTAAAATTGAGACTGCGTTTTTTCACCCAGCCTGTCACATTGTCTGTCACCTTGGCTATGGTGTGTGTATGTGTGTGTGTGTGTGTTTGAATTTTGAATATTTGGGTGAGAAGTAAATGTGAATGTGTGCCTGTGTTTGAGACAACGTGTCAAGTGTTTGAAGGGTGGAAGCATGTGTCGGGAGTGTGTGCAAATGTTACCACTGTCTATAAATTTTGGTGTGTGTGTCTTCTATTGTGGAGTGTAGGTGTGTAGACAGTAGTTAAGCCAGACTAATGAGAACGAGGCTGAGCTCCTGTCTTAATGAGATCCTGCTGTGAGTGACAGCCTTATTACCACACACTTCTCTGTCTTACTATAACACCGCGCTGCCTACACACACACACACACACCACCCACTGCCTCTTTTTAACCTACTCACCGACACTCTTCTTTGCTCTCTGTCAAATACACACACACACACAACAGTCTGTCAGACGCTCCTTTCTTCATTACTGGGTTATTATATAGTAAAATTAATTAGTATTGAAACAGGTTTCAATCTTAATTGTAACGTTGTGTTTTACAGAGGTTCAACTTGATAAAGCTAAAATTGGTTCAATTTAATTCCTTCCTTCTCTCTCCCAGCAGTGGGCACCTGTGCAGGAACATACAGTACAATCGAAACTGCCTTTTTGTAGCCTGATGATCAGAATTTCTATTTGGTTTCTCTTGATTAGTCTGACACTGTGTCGGACAAATCAAGAGAAAAGAGAGAAACTGGAAGGGGTCATTTGTCAATTTTCAAGAGTAATTGGTTTTGTCAGTTGACCTGATACAACTTGTATAGGAAACAGTAGTAGTGTTAAACTCAACCACACTTGTCGCCATCTTTGAGGGACCTTCTCTGTTTTCTGGCTCTGTCAAAGTAAAATGATGTCTACTTGACTAACATAACTCCTGTCCACAAAGCTTTTTACGTCCCAGTTGTTTCCAAATGGGAAAACGGTGGTCAGTACGCACAACACCAGACATCTGAACCATCACTTTTTTTCCCTGTCGATGCCTTTTTTCAGTTGATATAAATCTTTTTCTGTACTCTTCAACAAGTTTGAATCAATCGTTAATTTTAGTTGAAATTAAACAATTCTGGAGAAATATAGGTGATTGTTGAGTCTCAGCCTGGTTGCCAGGATGACATGTTAGCAGTTAAGGTTATGCAAAGCACAGATACATCCAAGTTGAACATGTTTATCAAATTACTTTTACATCAGGAAGTGAAGGAGAAGTTGGTGAAGTTACAAATGCAAGGCTGCCAAACGGGTGACTGCAGTTTGAGGTTCAGGTGCTAGACCAAAAGAAGATTGAAATATAGTCAACTTGAAAAAAGTCTGCACACTGTAGCTCCCATTTACCTGCAATTTATTGTCACATCCACAAGTTCACAAGTGACGTTTTCAGCTACTGCTTTTCAACTTCAGCATTGGTAAAAGTGACACCACTGGATATTTTGAAATAGAGTTGGGGACCTTTCCAGCCATGTCTGTGGTGACCAAAAGAGGAATTTTTAAGCCAACCCATGCTTTTTCCTAACTCTATCCAAGCCGAGCAGAAGTACAGCATTGTGATGAGAGAAACAGAAAATTAAACCTAAACAAAAGCAAAGTTGTAACTTAAAAAGACGCGCAGCTTGAGGTCTCATGCCCAGGGCGTCTAATATCAATGCTTTGGGTTGGTATTGAAGGCAAGCCATGGGGATGGTGGCCAACCCACAACATCAGTATTTGACAACCTTGAACTAAACAATCAACTTTCTTCAGAAATATCTGCTTCACCAGATTTGACAGCTGTTCAGGATTTGTAAATAATGACTTTGTCAGTCAGAATTACTAGTGTGGTGCATAACTTGATCTAGAAAGTTGAAACTAAAACTTGGCTGACCTTTGCTGTTGTGCTCCTCATTGGGATGGATACTGCATAGAAACAAACTGTACTGCTGCACTTGATAACATAGACAAAAGTTATTAGTATTAGCTCAGCAGCCCGTGCCTGTGACCTGTGTTTGAATCAGAGTGTGTTTGAAGCTTTGTGAAGATGTCTCCCTGTGTACATGCATCTCTCTGTCTGTGGTTTGGTGTGCGTTTGAAGCCTCTTCAGCAGACCTTGCCTTTGATTGACAGGCGCTTCCTGCATGACCCTGATCCTTTGATTGGCAGAAAAATAATGGAGAGAAGAGGAGTTGAGGGGAGTGTGTGTGGGCGGATGCTAAGTTGAAAGAGTATGGAAGTGATTGTGTAACGGAAAGGTAGAAGGTTGAGGGAAAAATACAAAAAAAGATCAGACAGAACTTGAACGAGCACTTCCTGTTCCAGTTTGTATTTTAATCTGTGTTGCCTTGTTATTTTCCTCTTTACATTCAACAACTGTCTTGTGTAAAAGGGCAGCTGGTGCTGTAGGTGGTGTATTATCTTTATCCTGGTCTGATGCTGTGTTTTCCAATTTCTGTGATTTCACTCTACTTGTTATTTGTGCTTTGCTCCGTGTGATACATCAGGGTCCATGTTTGGAACAAGTGTTTTTTCTTTCATGTGCCATTGCTTCAGATGTGTTTTCACATATTTATTGTAAAAATCAAACAATGGCTCAGTCGTTCAGGAGACTGGCAAACAGTGATAGTGAGACAATGCACTATGAGCACGGCATGAGATTGTTCAGAGCCTCTAAACTAGATGAAGGTCTGTTAGAGACTTAGATATAAAATTACCCTGTCCAATTGTGCACAATGTGACGGTGAGTGGAGGAAAGTGTACATTGTGTGCACACATGGTGCTTGTATTGACAAAAACAATGAGTGTTTGTCAAGATGATATTATCATAGTAATAACAACATAATAATTCAAACAAAGTCAACCACTGACATTTTATCACACTGGTTCAAATATTCACAAAGCAAAAAAGAAGGAAAACCAAAACGAAGACACAAATTAAACTTTTAAGACGTGCCTCGGAAAAGAGCCTGTCTGGTAAAATAGTGAAAGCAGCTGGTGATGAATTTTTACTCCATCTGACCTTTTTATTTGTTTACTAAATGTGTGCCCTAATCCAATAATCAGGCTGTCCTTAATCCCCCCTTTTCAAGGTCTTTGTGATGAAAAATCTGTTAAATTGTGCTGTATGATGGTGAAATAATTCCTGCTGTAATGTAGGGGATTTACAGTCGATCTACTACTAATGAATTATTCTGTGCATGAACAGAAGGCTATTGACTTCCAATTTAAATCCAAAGAGACTGGACCTCTGTCCTCTCCAACACTTTCGTTGAGTACAAGAGCTTCATTACTGCAAAATAAGTAAACTTTTTAAACTTTTGTACATCTATCATCTACACTACACATGGCTCCATCCATTTATTTTCTGCTGCTTATCAGTACTTGTACACAGTGGCCGCAGGCTAAATAAGGTAGATTATATGTCTTTTTTACTCAAGCTTTATCCTGGATTCACATGTTAGGATGGAATATGAAAACAGTCCAGTGTTTTCTGACTTATCCCTTGGATGTATTCCCAGTTGGACATGCCCAGAAAACCTCCACATGGGAAGGGTCAGAGAGGCAGCCTGTTCAGATATCCAAACCACCTCAAATGGCTCATTTCTAAGCAAAGTAGCAGTGGTTTCTACACTGATGTCTTTGGGCTTTCTGAGCTCCTCACTACTAACCCCAGACACTTTGTGAGGTAAAATCATTCCAGCCACTTGCCTAAGCTTATAAGATTAAAGAGTTGGTCCACTGTTTGGCTACCAGGACTGAATCATAATCGCTCCTCCTGAATGTGAGGCTCAGAATCTCTTTTCCATCGTCCTGATAGACAATTTCCCCTCTGTGTGTTAACCCTAATGGAAACGAAGGTAGACAAATAAATTGTGTACTTGACCATGAATATTTCTGTACTGTGAATAGAAGCTGATTAGACACGTATAGGACCTACAAACACGTCTTTTGTCAGCGAAGGTGACCAAGGTGCACTGCTGGGTTTGAAAGTAGTTTTCTTTCAGCTACCAGATTCAAAAATACCCACATGCCACTTTCAGTACCTCTCCAACCAAGTATGATAATTTGACATGGAACAGAGCCTCCAGAAGAGGGTTGGTGACCTGCCAGAGGCTGGCAGAGCAGAAATACTCAAGATGAATACAAAACATAACAGCATTCATCTAGGTCTGGTGGTTTTTTCCACCCAGGATAGAACAGTGTGAATGTGGTATTTGAAGCAGGGGAATTATTGAAATAACATTCATTTTGAACACATGCGTCATTAACTGCCAAATACAAGCCATAACACCCCAGAGAAAGTCTGCGTCATTGGAAGTGCTTTAGTGCTGCTGATGCTGCAGGAGCACCTGCTAATGTTGTTATGGATATCATAAAACATGTGGAAAGTACAGCGTTATTGCAGCAAAATGCCAGCACACACAGACTTGTTATTACCTTCATAATTATGCAATGGTGTCTATGGTTGGCTCACCATCAGCAAATGTTTTATTCCACCAAATGGAATCGTTTACATAACATTAAGTGGATTTCAAGTCATTTATTAATTGATTTTATTCCCAATTGTGAGTAAATCTGAACCAATCAGTGACAGACTGTCTCTAAATGTGTTTCATCCATACTAGTGCTCAGTCACTAGTCATACCATCTCAGCCACTCACATGTATATTCACAGATATGAACACACACCCCAGCACACTCTGCCCTCACGGCTCCTGTTTGTGAGGTTTCACTCTCTCTGTAACAAAAGATGAATAATTCATTGCTCTCATTGCTTCTTCATCTTTCTCGTTCCCCATCTTTGCGTATCTCTCCATTTACCTACGGGCATGTTAATCACGTACAGAAAAGAATCTCTTTAGATGAGACACAAAGCAATCTGCTCAGATATCCCATATGATTACACAGAGCCGATGTGATAGTTATACGCCGAGGATGAGGAATATTTCAGTCTCACCCAGTGAAATCAGAGCTGAATATACCTATTCTCATCTGAAATTGCTTCCCATACTAGACTTTTGAGATCATAATGTGCTAGAGGAAAAGGAAAGACTCAAAATTTCCTCCCTGATTTTGGTGAATTTTACCACCAATCTGTTTAAATTATTCAGTCCATAGTAACCCTATATACCTGCAAAACCAACAAAATGTGTACTATTGCAAATGATGTAGTTGTCATACACAAAACCAAACCAGAATGACACTCTGTACCTCCAGTGCTCACCTCTGCCAAGGCCAAACAGTTACTGAGACACCAGACGCCTGAATACGCCAGATTGTTTTCATCAATATTCTGGCATTATTGCCAGAGAGATCAACAAAAACGTTAAAAAATGTCCGAATTTGCAATTTAAGTAAGAATAAGTGCTGGATCTGTCCCTTTATCTAGATCCACAGCAAAAGTTAATGAGCCTATTCCATGCCAAAAACCCATCCTCCATCAAAGTCTCCTGGAAATCCATTCGGTAGAAACACGGGTGAAAACTCATCCTCTTCTGTGGAGTTTAACTAAAGAATTATAAAGTAATCTCATTATCTCAATCATTTTCAGAAAAGTTCCATTGACAGTAGTGACTTGGATTTGTACTGTCATATTAGTATACTAATCTTGGATGCACAAATGTTTTCTTGTTTTTTTTTTGTAAATCATATTTTATAGGTCAGTGAATTTCCCCTGAAGTAGACCAAAGTGCCATTAAAAATGAGATTGAGTAGGCTCCAAACGTCCTCTGGAGAAAATAAGTTATTTTCTTAGTCTGATCAGAATGAGTGCTGGCTCCGTCCACTCCTCTCTCTGTGGTGTCCTACAAATTAGGACAGGATGAAAGCTGTGTAAACTTTCATGAGGGCGACTGGGGACACTGAAATGTGAGCACATCAGGGAATGGGTAAACAAAACGGGAAATGAGAGGGAACGTGCTGCCAGTATATTGTGGGTGAAGAGTAGTAAAACCACCTAGAGCATCGATGGATACCTTCGAAGCCATATGTTCCGCTCTGCCTGGGAATCAGTGGCAAAGTCAGAAAATGAATAATTCCTTTTGACTTCCTCATTTGTGTGTGTCTCACTGTTTTTCCTCTTTATCTTGGTCAGTCAAACTCTATGTTCCTCCACTCCTCTGTTTTGAACTCTTCTTTTGTTCCTCTCCAGATCACACCTCAGTTGGTGGACTTGGGGACAGTTTTTATGAGTACCTGCTGAAGGCATGGCTCATGTCAGACAAGACGGATACAGAAGCCCGCAAGACCTATGACGACGCCATCGAGGTATGCTGACATTATGAGTTTATGTTGTAGTTACAACCCCAATTCCCCAAAAATTGTTGTTTTACCTCCTCAACTTCATTAATTTTTGTAAGCATTTGCTTATTGTGAATTTGATGGAAGCACCATGTTTCAAACAAGTTGGGACAGGAGCAGCAAAAGACTGTTGAAGTTGTGTAATGCTCCTGTTTGGAACGTTCCACATGTAAACAGGATCATTGGTAACAGATGGTAGTGTCATGACTGGGTATGAGAGGGGCATCCAACTTTTTTGGAATCCGGGTTGTATATCCACGAATGCCAGTTGCTGACCAGTTATCAGAGAGAAATTCAGTTTTAACACTGTGTGAATATTCTGGAGAACAAACATCTGTTTATATATTACAAAAAACAAAAAAACTTTGGTCCCACAGTCAGTAAACTGATGCCCCCATTAGAAGACAGCATTTGCAGCCTTTTACAGTATTCTTGCGAGGGGTGCAAGATACAGATTTTTTTCAGCTTAGTCAATAACCAATTATTACCTGATTCTCATGACCGATACTGACAAGATAACCAATAATTTCACATTTTTGTATTTTAAAAGAAGTTCCTAACCTGTAGTTTATGCACACCTGATGGTAAGAAAGGCTACGATTTAGTGAGCCGTTTTTAAACTGTTCATAATGAGTCAGTGTTACAGGAGTGCAATGCTAGACCAGTGGACTGCTTTTCAATACCTGGTGCCTACATTACCCATAATGCAACCTAGCCACTGAGTGACATCACTGGAGGCGATTTATCAGATGACATGCAGCTTCCTCTGGAGCCACAAAAAGCTTTATACTACTTTGTTTTTCAATGAAAGCAATTTAACTTCATATTGGGTTCCTTTATCAGATAAATCTAATATACATTTCCCAATATCAGGCTGATATTTATCATGCATCACTAATTCTTGCGCTGTATCAAAAGACTGCTGCAGAGAGACATAAACCATCACCAGCCTTTTTATTAACAGCTTGTTACTCAGGTTGATCAAGGTTGAATTTCACTTCAAACAGTTAGTTTGTTGTTTTTTGTTTTTTTTGCACATTTATTTTTAAAAACAAATTAGATAAAGAAATATTACCAGGCCCAGCTACTATGTTTGAACTGCATAGTCACACATCTGTAGTCCCAGTCCAACATGCACCACTTATCCACAAGAAGACTAACAGCTCTCATTGTAATTGTTACCAGTTTTCCTTTTCTAGTTCCCAAACATTAACCGCGCTTCCAGTTTTCCACACCCATCTTTACAAAAGACAGATTCGTTTTTGTTTAGTTTTTTCAAGTTGGATTTAGCAGGAAGCAGATGTCAGTGCTGTACAGCTGATGAAGATGTCATTAAAGTGTCAGAGAGGGAGCAGAACAGATGCTACAGAGCGAAGGCTGAGGGATGTGGCTGGATTTTAAATTCTGCTCACACCACTTTGTTCTGTTTTCTTCTGTTCGACCCTGCCCACCCTCATACACATGCACTCAATGTCACACAACTTAACCTCATTAATATATTCACACACACACACACATACACTTAATATTGCATTCATAACCTCCATCATCATTCCTATAATAAATTCTGTCGGTCGCCCTTTTTGACCCTATATCTTCAAATGTTCACATTCTCACCCAAACACACCCATTTCACACATCCTCATGTACCGTTTCAATCACTACCTGCATACAAATACACTCACACATTCATATGTGCACTTTATATTCCATGTGCAACCTCAATACACATTCTCACTTAAAACAAACTGCTTTTTTCCCACTTCTTCCCACACACACTCCCTTTCTCCAGGCCATCGAGCGCCACCTGATACGCAAATCCAACGGCGGTCTGACATTCATTGGTGAGTGGAAGAATGGCCACCTGGAGAGGAAGATGGGCCACCTGGCCTGCTTCGCCGGCGGCATGTTCGCGTTGGGTGCTGACGGCTCGCCCGACGACAAGGCAGGACACTACCTGCAGCTGGGAGCCGAGATCGCACACACCTGCCACGAGTCCTATGACAGAACGGGTGAGGAGGGCGAGAGGGGCTGTGTGTACACACACACACACACACACACACACACACACACACACACACATACTTACAGTGTGATTAAAGCTGGTATGATATCAGAGTACGGAAGTAATATGTTTGAAATAACTATTAATATTTATTTGACCACAGTGGTGTTTCTTATGTTTAAGCCATGAAAGCTACTCATTGCTATCCTGCTCAGTAATTGCACTCCTATGACCTCAGAATTAACTAGTGTTTCAATGTCAAACCAGACTTTCATTTTAATTTGATTTATTTTGTACCCTGAACACGATCTGTGAAGCAGCACAGTGATTTGAGGGATCACAAGCTATAAAACACTGTTAATAACCTAAAGGACAATAAATTCACTGAAGCTCACTTGGGAACGGTGGTATTTTTTAGAGGCTGGTAGATCGATTGGTCACATTTTCTTTGCAGGTATTACACTTTCAGTTGCTGGAAGCTTAAATGCATCACTGATATTCGAAGGAGACCTTTCAAAATACCTGCTCTGGATGTTTTCAGAGGAGAATCGATATTTGGCAGCAAAGAAACAGCATTGTGTGATCCTGCATTATGATTGCATGTGCATGTGTGTGTGAGGTTGCTCTGAGAAAGACGAGAGGTTGCTGTGGCAACAAATGAAGATAGAGAGGGAGCGAGAGAGAGAGAGAGAGAGAGAGAGAGAGAACTTTCTGGTTAGTTGGCCGAGAGTTTGATAGCAACGGTCAGACTGTCTGAAGTTGGCCTCTTAGTTCTTAATGAGCACTCATTCACAACAACCGTCGAGAGTGTGTGTGTGTGAGAGGGAGTGTGAGTGTGTGTAAATCCCTCAGACAGTCACGTCACTGCTTCTTCAGATTCTCAGTAATCTCCGACAGTAAGACTCTTAATGCTTATCACATTTAATTGGCAAAAAACACACTTTTTGTAAGAACATGAACACTCAATAAACTTAGTGCTGTAGGAGGCTATTTATTGCTTTGTCAAACACGCACACACACAAACTCATACAGGCACTAATTCTTACCAGCTCTGACCTGTAATCAGTATTAACTGAACCATAAAGACAAACAAAGAGCAAAAGATAATGTTTATCTGGTCTCTCCTGTTTTCTTCTCTTAATCATTTTCTGCCTTTTTACCTTCCTTACTTTCTTTCTTTATCTCTCCTAATCACATTCTTTTTTTCTTTTCTGTTCTCCCCCCTCTCTCTATCCCTCTTGTTTCTCTTGTTGCCTCTTCTCCCCTCCATCTTTATTTTTCCTTCCTCTACCATTCTCTACCTCCACCTTTCTCTTCTCCCTCAAGTGTTGAAGCTCGGCCCGGAGGCCTTTAAGTTCGACAGTGGCCTGGAGGCAGTGGCTGTACGTCAGAATGAGAAGTACTACATACTGCGGCCTGAGGTGATCGAGACATACTGGTACATGTGGAGGTTCACCCACGATCCCAAATATCGGCAGTGGGGCTGGGAGGCAGCACAGGTAAATAACGTGCATAAACTACTACATTATGTTTTTTTGAATCCCATGTTCATTTTGATTTGAATGACTGTAAGCAGTTTGTACAGACGTCTGCATTGCTTTGTATAATGTGAACCACCAGGGACGATGTGATAAGACATCTGTTGGATTTGCTTTGCAGCTCTGAGCAAGTACAGTATGAGAGCCTGTTCTCCCAAACAAAAAGAAGCTCAAGCGCTCCTTGCATATGTTTACATGCACAAAATATTTAGTTTTCTGCCTTTTATTCAGAAAAAAACAGTATTCCTACACAGCAGTTCAAATGAAACCAGTGAAAATGATATTCCATTAAAAGTTCTGTTTTCATTCAGCCATGCATGCTCCGATTAACATGCATTAGCATGTTGTCTATGAATATAATAATATGAATATAATTGGAATGGCTGGAGCCAGTTGTGCCATTTTTCTTATATTTCCTCTCAGTTTTACTTGTTTGACCGTGTTAATGCACTCGTTCAACTAGCTTCTTGAGAAGGTCAGCACTGCAATATTTTCACATATCCAAAATCTGGGTGATATTCAAGTCTTTCATAATGTATAAAAGTAGTCATGTTCCTCCTTCTCACCAGAAATCTGGGCTTTTCTTTTGGGCATCTCTACCCCAGCCTTACAAACTGTTGGCTAATTTGTATGTACTGTATACAGTGCTTCCATGTATCACACAGAACTGACCATGAATTGACAGGAGGCTGTGTGTCACAAATTGCCATGAAATTCCTAATTGACATGCATATTCTGAATGTGCTGTATACATGACCAAAGAATACTCCTAAAACCCAAATAATATAGGCATGTCCCTCATATCTTAAATGGAAAATACTAAACTCGAAATAAAGCCTTACTGAGAATGTCCAAACTGAATATGCTGTTTACATGACCCATATAAAATTCAGAATATTACCAAATTGGGAAAAATAGTTGAATGTTAGTGTGCATGTAAATTAATTCATTGTTACATGAAGGGCAGTCATGCGGCAGGGAAAGGTTGATGGAAAACCTAACTCCATGAATCAGCTCTTACTCTTGACATAAGTTGCATACAGGTCATCACAGAAGAGGGACATGGGTTACAAATAGCTAAATTCAGTGGGGTTTATCAGAAGTATAGTCTAATAATGATAAGCAAAATCAACCTGAAAATGTAGTGAGTCCCAGTTATAAGTCTGGAGGTATGATGCTGAGCTGTTTTAAAAAAGTTGTATTTTCTGCATCTTGAAACATTTGGTCAAAGAAACATTTGAAGATCACTAAGCCCAGACTTTCTTCAGATCTATTCCACCTATCCAAAGTACATTTTCCAAAGTGGGAAGATACAGTATTGGTCTAGTTTTTGGAGGTCCACAGCAGAGAATACATTAGTGGTGACTACCTTGATGAATGGGATAGGAAAGTACAGGCAGCCAAGTAGAGCTGTGGATGAATTTGGCACTGATCTTGGAGGCACTTAGATATATGAGAACATTCAGCTTCCCTTGTGGCCTGAGCTGATGCATCACAAGCACAGTCATGTGACCATAGATGAATGGCAGGTTCATATTCCTGCAGACCTTCCCTTTAGCACTAACGACGATTGAATATTAAACAAGCTCTCCTTTATTTGGTTTGGGTGTTGATCAGTAAATGTCAAAACTCCTCAGTATACTGTATATTATATTAACTGCTTTGTGTCAGATTCAGAGTATTTAAACATTGTGCTGTATGTATCTCCCAGTTTCTTCTTCAAGATTTGATCTTACAGTACATACAGCACATATGGATTCCTTCCGTAATAATCACACGTTATGTAGAGAATGACTCTTTCTACGTGTCTGCGTGTTTCCCTGTGTTAGAAACCTTTGCCTGTAGGTGGATGTGAGAACTCCAGCGAGCCTTTCAGGTGTTATTAGTTATTTATTCCTCCTTTTGTGTTTGGATATGAAAAGCTTTATGAAAGTAGAACAGAAATGAAAGCCCTCTCTCTCCTTTTCTCTCCCCTGCTCCACTCCTTCTGACAGAGGATTAAAGAGCTTGTCTTCTATGCAGCCGTTGATGTGTTTTCTCTGTCTAAATCTCAGCCGGCCTGCTCATCATGCTTTTTTTTTTTTTTTTTTCCTTCTCCGACTCTTTTCACACTCTCCTTCTTCTCTTTCTCCTGCCAATCTTCTTGTCACCTTTTTTCCTCCATTTTTAAGCAGTGAAACTACTTGTCTTTGTTTTTCAGAGTGGGAGTAAGTGCATACCCGCTAATATGCCAAACAAATACTTGGCAAGTGTGTTTATGATGTGTGATTGTATCGAGTTTGAGTGACACTAAAGAGAGCTGTTGCTGAAGGGCTCATCTTTGCCTCTCTTGCATTATTCAGTACGGCATATGCAGTATACATACATACTAAAGCAGCTGACGGGTCCTATATGATGAACTGAGCTTATTTGGTTTAGCTGCCTAGTTTTATTTCTGTTTGGCACATTGATATTCAGAAGTCACAAAGTCAGAGTTTTCAAGACAGCATTTGAATTGAAAGACAAAGATAAAGTCTAACTTGCTGTCTGACTGAGAATTGTTTCCATTTAATGCTGTTTTTATTTTATTTTATTAAGAGAAACCAAAAATACAGTCGAGCAGTAAAACTACCTTTACTTTCTGCAGATTTAGGATTTTCTTTTTCTTTTTTTGAGTACAAATACAATTAAAAAGATAGATATCTAATATTTTTTGTTTTCTGGAGCTTTCTCACCACCATTTCTACCATTTTCCAGCTGTAAGTAGCTTCTCCATTTCCATTTTCCAATCATGAGAGGACAGTGTACATCAGCACTCGAAAGCAAAGTGTTTATAGTAAACATATCGACCTTATCGTAATGTACTTTTATTTTGTTAGTGGGAACCCTCTCAAAACCTGCCTAGAATCAGTCTTTATTATAGATTTGGGCCATCTCGAATGCGAGATGAGGCTCTGTCCATGATCACACAAAGCTGAACATCCTTCTCTCACCTCTGTTGGGCACACATATACACACACAGTACTCACAAACATCTGTGATCTTCTCTGGATAGCCGCGTTTCCACCACAGGAACTTTCCCCAGGGACTAGGAGCCTTTCAGCCTTTCAAGAAGGTGTGTTTCCACCCCAGGGGCCAGGAACAGAAAATTTGGGCGTGGGGCTTACAGCTACGTATTCGCATTTTGTTTCAGCCACGATTATTTGAAAAGGTGCTGCTGCAAACCAGTTTGTCTGAGGTTCACTGTGCTTCTACTCATCAGCACAGAGTTACAGAATTGTTTTTGTATTATCCCGCGCAAAAAAGGGTGAAAATAGCCATCACTTCTTGATATGCCACGGGACTAATCTCCCTAATCTGAGAGGGTCTTAAGACCACAGTGAAAGCACAGACAACAGCTGAAGGAACCTTTTAGTTCCAGGTACTCTGGGTGGAAACATTGTTTTGCCTCAAACCTCAGCTCCTCTGTCTCTCTCGAACGCACGCACTCACGCACACACACGCGCACACACACACACACACACACACACACACACACACACACACACACACACACACACACACTCCCCCCTGTACCACAGCTTCATCCATCTGTTTGTCATGCTTCCTCTTTCACAGCAGCCCTTAAAACTGCCTTGCCTTTTAGCTGTGTATGTCTGCATGTGTGTGTGTGTGTGTGTGTGTGTGTCACGTGTGTTTTTGTGTATGCAGAATTACTCACGTGTGTCAGAATGTGTGAAGGTGAAGCCAGCTCCTGTAATGTGAAATGTGTCCTCACTTAGTAGCTGCAGACACACTGCTCCTCCTCCTCCTCCTACAGGTAGACTTTATATCAGACCACAGATGGTCGGCGAGTGTGTGAGTGTGTCTATGTGTGTGTTAGCTCTGCATTTATGGGACAGTTACAGATATACTGGGTATTTTGTAACCCAGTAAGAAGATCCCAGACTGTTGAGCGTTTGGTTGAGTGAGAAAAGACTAGTGTCCTTTAAGCACCCACACAAAATGACCAATATGCTACTAGATATTGGTGTGTGAGTGTGCATGATGTTTGTGTGTGTCGCACAGGCTGTTGTGGGATACTGCAGAGCAGATCCAGAAGGGCAAACACGTGTTGGGCGCAGCAGCCCATTAATAACAGAAATTACGGCCCGAACTCTTCAAGACTGAAATGTGCTGACAGCAAAATGGTCGCTCGAGGACAGGATGGAGGGAGAAGACGTGTGTGTGTGTGTTTGAGAGACTGAAAGACAAGGACAGAGATAATGCTTTCAATTACATGCGTTAATAGTGAAAGCCGATAAGGTATGAGCAGAAGTGTTATGCAGCCAGAATTTTTATGGAGCCACCAATTTCACTGTGGCAAGTCCTCATTGTAAATCAATAGAGCAAACAGGTAATAGCACACTGTCAGTATCACCAGCTGGACCATTGCTGCATTTTTGATGAGGCATTGCTTACTTGTGTGTAGACGAGGAAAGTACCTGCTCAAAAATTTGACTTGTTTTACTTGTTGCACTTGACATTTGCAGCAGGGCATTGTTGAGATGTTGGGGAGAATAGCCATAACTCTAAATCTAAAAATAAGACCTTTTCTGGGTTTGTTTGGCTCACTGATTTCTCATTTGGGCTAACAGGTATACTTGAGAGCATGTTACTGAAGTCAGATTTCTTTTATGCAAAAGAATGTCTTATGTCTTGCCACTCAGCAGTCATCTTGGCAGCACTCCTGTGCAGATATTTCAGGCTAACAAGACCAGACCACATTTAAATGAATGGGGAGAGAGCCACAACTTCACCTTCTATGATCACTGGGATTAAAACACATATAGAATCAGCAGTCAACTCTGATAAAACTGCTTAAAAGGTTGGTGACTTTGCCCCAAAATAAGGTTTAAAACATTTTTCCCACAGGTTATTCTTCCATTAAATGTTCTATTCAAAAGGTCTGAAATAGTTTGTCTCCCCTCTTTATAACGTCTGTAGCACAGCGTGATGTGCTTATTAGAAAAGATAAAGAATCAGCACCCTCAGCTTCACTGTGAAGCTGAGTGCCAAATCCTCAGAAATCCTCAGCAGGTGAGCACCCCTGTTAAATGATTTGTCAAAGTAACTTGGGTCTTGGCATTCATGTGGAACACGCACCACCAACCCAAACACAGTTGCAGATCATGGTCTCTGGATCCATGATGAGGCCTCCATGGATCAAACTTGTTCCAGCACGTTTCACAGATGCTTGATCAGATTTGGATCTGGTGATTTTGGGCATCAGGTTGATGACTAAAGCTCTTTGTCACGTTCTTCGAGCCGGTCCTGAACAGTTTTTGTGGTGTGTCAGGACACGTTGTCCTGCTTGGTGCATGAGGGGGTGTACTTGTACACCTGCAACAGTGTTTGTGTTGGTGGTGTTTGTCAAGTGGCATCCACATGAATGCCAGAACCAAATGTTCCCCAGCAGATCAACAGATTGACTGTAACGAGATGATCATTGTTATCCACTTCACCTGTCAGTGGTTTTAATGTTGGGCTGTTGGGTGTTTACAAATACTTTATATACTATCTCTATTTTTGCTCACATTTAACAGAGATTTTGCAGTTGATGTTAAATTAGGTTTTTGTTTGAACAAAATCATCATTTGCTGTCTCTGCAGTATTTGTTGTCATAGTAACACAGAGGCGAGCATTTTTTTTCTGACTAACAACACTTGATTTGTGTTTGTTTAAGCAGACATAGTCATATAAGTGGTCCCAGGCTCTGCTGTTATCTATCTGGCTGTTTGGTGTTTTTGTTGTCGTTGACATTACATTTGTTGTGTTTGGAGGGTGGGAGATAAAACCCCAGAAATCCATAGAGGGGATTTACATCACAATTCAAATCACCTACAAAAGTTGCTTAAATTTGTGGTAAAAAGACTGGACATCATGTGTCTTTTTGTGTGACTTGAAAAGAACTGCTAGTAAATGTAAAAAAGGAAGGAGAACAGCCTAAACACAGAGGACAAAAGGCATTTTTAGAAAGAAACATCTAACAATCTCCAATCAGCTCTCATTTTGCCAGTCATTGTGAATCTGCAGACGATGGTTGAAAGGCAGCCTGATGAGATTGTAAAAATGACCCCTGAGAGAGCGCCACGGACTCTGCCTCGCTTAAATAAAAACTTTAACTTGACCATTACTCAGCAGCTCCCTCATATGCATCGTGAAGCTGCTTCTGGTTGATGAGGGATGAAGAGGAAATGTTGTAGAATAAAATGTAAATGCAGGGGAGGCAGGGCGAGGCATTTGTGGTAATCTTCTTTTCCTCCCATTCTCTACAGCTGCTGTTTCCTGTATGTGTCTCCCCAGGACTCGCACTAATCTGTCACTAGCAAAGAAATTAATTAGAGCATGCTTTTGAAAGCTTATTAAAATTGTGCTCTCCATCCCCCCACCTTTTCTCTTTGCCCTTTTTCTTTGGCTTCTCCTTGTCTTTGTCTTACTCTGTGTGATCACTTTATCGTTCTTTTACCTTTTTTTCCATCCTTCCTTTTCTATTTCTGCCCGTTTCTACCCCACCACTTTCACGTTTCCTTTTTCTTTTCCTTTCTTTCCTCTTTAACTTCCTTCCTCCTTCCCTTTTCCTTTCACCCCTTTCCCATTTTCTTTAATCGTCTTCTGTTCTCCCTCCCTTTCTTCTTCTCCTATTCATTCCACTCCCTCCTCTCCTCCAGGCCATTGATAAGTACTGCAGGGTGAGCGGAGGTTTCTCCGGGGTGAAGGACGTCTACTCCTCCAACCCGACCTACGACGACGTGCAACAGAGCTTCTTCCTGGCCGAGACGCTCAAGTAAGTCGTTAATACGTTAATCATCTACCTTGATTTATCAATCATCAGTACCTTTGTTGATGAATTAATCACTTTTGTGATTACTACAATGATTTGGTGGGCGGGTGGTGGAGTGGCTGATTGAAGGACTTGTCAGTGAAAAGTGATTGCAACAATTACTCGCTCATATGTTGTAGAATTATTTTTTAGAATAAAGGAGCAAAAAAATCTCTCTCCAAACGTAAAAGCAGCATTATGTCAGTCAGAGACCTTCAACAGGGTTCAGTTTATTTAAACAAAAAACTAAAAGTCAAATTAAAGTTAGAATGTAGTTAGATTACTGTGAGGGTTCATACCACACCAAACACTGTTTGAGCAGCTACTTTGTAAGAAAAACGGTTGGTGTGTGATGTGTTTTAACAGAGAAGTCAGTCAATAGTTTGTCTTTTTCCATCATGACATGATCAGCTGCGATCTGATTTTAGTTTTCCAGCCGTGTGCAGTGAGAGGAGCTGGATCAGGATCTAACCGCTCACTGTGTGCTCCTGACTCCTCCATACTCCCTTTAATTTTACTGTAGCAGAACTACTTAGTGACATAATGAAGCCTTTGTATTGAGACAAAAGGTCCAACACAGACTGACGACGTTTTAAATTATTGAGATCTAGGGCCTTTGAAAAGAAGCTTTATGATTCATATTACTGGCTAATTAATCTTCATCTGTTGTTATTTTTTTACATTTTCATGTGGTTGTTATAGAGCCAGTCACATGAACACAGAAACCTTACTTTTTGTACAAGATAATGTAAAGGGCGGCACTGATGTCATCATCATCATCACTGATGGATGAAGAGAGGAGGCTCTGTATGCACACATTGACCCAGAGGGCTAAATGAAGCCTAATGTGGCTCTCTGATTCCCCCTGCTGGCAGCTCTTTGAGTTATCCTGTCCTGGCAGTACTGCACATGTGAACTGAGCCAATATGATTCAGTGTACACAGCTGTTACTGTCAGTCAAACTGTGTAAGAGATGCAGACGATAAAGACCATAAACCAGAGAAAACTGGGCTTTATTAGCTGCTCTGTGTGAGCAGGAGGCCTCCATCTTTAACTTCACTGTGTTTCAAATTAACACTCACAAAGCATCAACCAGCAGTAAAATGAGTCTTTGCTGTAAAAGTCGTTAAAGGTCAGCCGCCACACTGGCTGCTAACTTTGTGAGACGATGACATTTGAAAGCCTCAGTGTTATGCAGCCTTTGGTGTGTATCTGTTGTCAGTCTTTATCCCTGCTGGCTGCCAGCCAGTCACATCAAAGCAATGCAGCAACTCTGTGCAAAACAGGCTGCTGATTGGCTGCCAGTCACACTGACCAGCAGGAAGATGTAGTGTCCAAACTCCTGTTGATCCACTCTGTGAATCATGAGTTCGACTTTATCATTTAATGATAATTGTTGAAATGTGAAACTTAATTACAGCTGTGTGTGGTTGTCAGATTTATTTTAATGTTAATGATAAAGAATTACAGAGCGAGTGAGCAGGTTGTAAATCAAAGCTCTGAATCCTTAATTAACCCTTCCATTAGCTGCAGTCTGCACACAATAATGCATCACACAGGCAGTAAAGATTAAAGGTTTATAAACTTGATTTAGAATTACCTTTATTCCATATTTACAGTGAAGATACATGTGTTGTTTCTGTTTATATCTGGTGTGAAAAGCATTTCATTTACATAAAACAAGAAAAATGAAAGAAAATTAAATGAAGATGAAAATGACTGCAAAAAAGACAATTGTGGTGTAGGTTGTTATGGCAACACAGGAACGTAGCAACCAGTGCAAAGATAATAGGACTCCCACAGTCATAAACTGTATGTATGACCGTGATGAACCCTCAGAGAGCAGAAGACTGAGCCGCCCTTCACACCAAAGTGTTCACAACACCACACGGTTTTATTTACAGTTGTGTCTGAAAGTCATGCCACACACAAATCTCCTTTTTCTGTAACCTGGGATAAACTCTGTTGACAGAAAATCAGACAAATGTAAATGTTTCACCGATAATAGTCGTGCACTGTCCAATACTATTAGACCGATCTGTGCTTGGACCTGACGGATCCAAACTGGTTTCAAATCCAGAATGGCAACCAGGAAATAAAGATTTGAATGTTTAGTTAAACAAATGACATAGAAGCAATGTAACAACATTCCTAGAAGATGATGGCATTCATCGTTAATGCTATTCAGCCACAAATTCAGAACTTTGAGATTCCCGTACCTTTAAAAGATATAATATGTAACATCTTTGTTAGATATTTTGTTGACTTTTGTACTTGCAATATCATAAATGTTTCCAACAATGTTCAACTAATTTATTCAAGGTAACGGTGCATTTCATTTGGTCGCTGACGTTATAACTTCAGGAGAAACATCAGATGATCTGTCAGAGAGCAAGGAAGGAAGCTGACAAATGAGACTAAACATAACTGATTTAAAACGTTCAAACATTTCCTCGTCCGTGAACATTTCTGCCTGATTTTCAACAGCAATGGTGGTTGTTTAACAATGAAGACAACAACTCCCATGATCCCACGCTACTTCATGATGTCATCAAACTGCATCTGTTGTTTTCATTGTTTTAACTGAGAAACCTTTTAAGCTGACATTCTGTTCTTTAACAAATCTGCAGAAATGATTTGAGTTTTTGGTGGCAGTGATGTCATTCACTTCTTTCTTCTTCTTCACCTTTCTTACCCAATCCCTCTCATCCTCCCTCCGTGAATCCCCCTCTTCCCCACATACATCCCTCCCACCACCCGCCCCCCCCCCCCCCCAGGTATCTGTACCTGTTGTTCTCCAGCGACGACCTGATGCCGTTGGAGAGTTGGGTCTTCAACACGGAGGCTCACCCGCTTCCTGTCCTCCACCTGGGCAACATCACCCTGCCTGGCAGCGAGCCGGCTCAGCGGTAGACAGACAGGTCCTCCTCCTCCTCCTCCTCCACAGCACCAGGGGGGCTCCACCCAAAAACCCACCCACCTGAACACTGGACAAACTTATATTCAGCTCTACAAACTCAACTGCTTTTGGACTGCAGACGTCAACCAGAGGAGACGGAGAGAGAGCCTCGGGCACAGACCACTGCAGCTGGAGAGGTCGCTGAGTCTCCCTCTCTTCTTCTGCGTTTTACTCTATGACTCTCTGTGGATCTCTCTGTCTTCTCTGCTTATATCAGACAGACGGTGGGTTTGCTGCTCAGCCTCACGATTGGCTTGAATCAACTCTTTTCTCTGAAGGACCGAGCTCCAAAACCGGAAGCTTAACTTAGTTTTTTGTTATTATTTTTAGTGTTTATTTGAGATTTGACCAAACTTTGCTCCCATACAGACTCGAGCTGAGGCACTGAGAGTGCGTATGGGCTTCTGTGAAGGATCAGTCAGTTTGACACTGCACTGATGGAAGTGTCTTTTTTCCAGGCAGACAGACTTGAGGACTCTACAGGGTCTGTTGATGAGGTGTTTTTTTTTTTTTTATTTTGTTTGGACAAATCGTTAATGGGGACACAGGGTTGAATCAGAGCCCTCCGCTTCTCCCTGATCCAACCCCTCCCCAATCCACTTCCTGTTTAATCTTCATCAGATGAACTTTGCCCTGGAACTGTTAGCGGCTCGTCACATCATCAGTGCGAGGGCGGGTTGTGTCAGCAGTCTCCACCTCCTCCTCTAATCCTCCTCTTTCAGAAAAGTGGACCATTGTAAGTGGAACAGTAATGACACAGGGACAGCAGCAGGCCTCCCCATCTCCACTTCTCCCCTCATCCACATCTTTCCAGTTTGTCCTCCAGTTAGGCGTCAGGTCACAAAACTTTCCCTAAACGTTCTGCTGCTACGAGTTAGGACGCTGATTTTTGTTTTTTTCTCTCTCCTCCACCTTTTCTCTGATCACACCATCGCAGAGTTTCATCCCCAGCTTCTCCACCCACCTCTCATCGCCTCTGTTCTCTTATTTGACACCTTTTCATAAATCACTCCAAATCATTTCAGTTCGTACAATCTGATATGAGGCTAGAACCCAATTGCGCTAATGTATGTGTGCATGTGTGCGTGTTGTTAAAATAACCTCTGCTGTAAATCATTCATTTGTGCACTTTGTATGGAAATAGTGAAGAAGAAGACAGTGGAGGTGTAGCACTGAGAGAGCTGAATAAATGAAGAGTCTGCTGTGTGTCCCTGCTGAGCTCCAATGCCACATTTTCTCTGTTTAACGCCACAACACCAGAACTCTTCCTGGTGTTAAAATTCACTTTCGTTTTCCACAATTACTCTCTTATTTCTTGCTTTTATCTTTAATTATTTAACCGTCTCCTCTCGCTCCTCCATTCTTACCTCTACCTCTCCTGTCCACAGTGAAATGTCAGCGTTCCCACATGACTCTTGACACATCTGGTCATTTATGAAACCTTAATTTTATGTCCACCTGTTGAATAGTCTCATAAAAGTTTTGCTTGGAAATCACTAAACTATTTCGGATAGAAATGTAGTTTTCAATTTCAGATTCAGAAAGCTGCAACTGGTCCCCTTGGTGTTGTGTTGTTTAGTGAACAATCATAACCAGCTACTGTACATTGATTTGACCCTGTTCATCGTTTTATCCAACTGCTTAAAGTCCTCATCATATCATATCATCAGTCAATCATCAAAATCTTATTATCTGATGAAATTGGGGTCTGGGAAAAGTTAGGAAGTCAGAAACGGCACAAATCAAGAACATGTTTTGGCTGGTTTATAAAATTTGAATAACCTTTATTCAAAATGTTATTTTTCATAACCTTTGCTGAGTCGTTATCTTTCCTCCCCTCTGTAAGAGTTTGACAGTCAGAATATTTTACTCGCTGCGTGTGGTTGCAGTTTATCAAGAGCTTGGCCTCGTTGAGAGAAGTCAGAGCCGCCACATCGAGCTGTCTGCTCACTCGCCAGCATGTTTCTGTCTCCTGACACAACACTCTCTGTTACATCCAAAGCAGTGTGAGAGGTTACTGCTCACATTATATATATATAGCAGTCTGTTAAAAAACATTATGTTAGCAAACAACCAAAACAACTCAATTCTGAAACTATCCTCCCTGGTGACAGGCAGGATTTACACATCTCAGTTCAATGTGCCCGACCTGCCCGATCGAGACTTTTATTCTAAAATCCAAACTGACTCACAGCCAACAAAAGAGCAGCTGCTCATTCCTTTTGAATTAGATGCTGCAGGTTCAGTCCAACTCAAACACTAACCTCAACACATTCATTAAATATCATTTTACTGCAAGAAGAAGTAAATTCATCTGTCTTTTTTAATTATAGATCATTACAAGTAGCAAGTAGTCACACAGGGAGAAAAGATAAATCTTGAATAGAAATCAAACATTTTGATCCATCGTTAATCGCTTTATAATCACATCATAGCCCTCTGAATCAAATCATGAGGTGCCCAAAGATTTGTGACGTTTGTAGCTTAACCGCAAGAAATGTTCACCAGCAGGGAGACAAAATGGCAGCCGAGAGGCATCGGGATGTTAAGTGAAGGCAAAACTATTAATAAAACTAATCGCCGTACTTTCCTGTTGTAATGACTGAGACCTGCTGGTTTGATAATCCAACACTGCAACGAAGATTTACTCACCAATGTCAAACACTCCATCCTCCACCTGTCTGATTTACCATCCATGTTTGTAGGGATTCGACCGTGATTATTTGTTCTGAAGAAAAAAGGCTCCAAGTTTATAAAAATGCAGAAAATAGGATTAATGATGGGCTCGTTAAACCTGTATAGTGTGTGTGTGTGTGTGTGTGTGTGTGTGTGTGTGTGTGTGTGTGTGTGTGTGTGTGTGTGTGAAAGACAGAGTTTCAAAATGTCCCAACATTTTCTGTGAGCTCATGTTTAAGTCTGTTGGTCACCAGTTTGTGCAACATGAACCTCCCAATACGACCAACTCTGCATATCACCTGACTGAAGAGCAGGAGTTGCACCAAGAAGTGTGTGCATGCGTGTTTGTGCGTGCGTGCGTGTGTGATTCTTTTCAAGCCTTACTGTTGGATGTGACGCCTTGGCCATGACTGTGCTTTTTCACACTCTTTGCTTTGTGTTTTGTATTACATCATTATGAGGTGAATCCCTTCTGATTGTTTTTGTTTGCACAAACGTTGTCTGTCCTCTGACGTGCAGATAGATTGAAACTGTGATGGAAGTTGACAGCAGACTTGTAACCAGGCCACAATGGTAAAAGTGAACTGCTCAGATCATCAGATGACTGACTGTTTTGTTTGCTGCCACATAACTAAAAATTGTTGAAACGTATCAATACGCTGACTTACTAACAGCTTCCTATATCGCCACATGTCTGGCAATAGGTCATATTTTCATCTGCAGGTGATTATTAACATGACCGACTGTAGAAGTGGAAAAAGACAACAAGGATGAAATGGAGTGATTGACAGGTTTGAAGCTGCAGCCGTTGGCCGTGTGGCTCCTTACTGTTGCCTCCACACACTGTTCATCTCAAGTGAGATTCTAAAAGAAAGATCTCGTAAAAGTTCAGATTTCAAGAACGAGGCTGAAGAAATGATTTTCTTATTGTCACATATTTCATTAAAAGACCAAACAATGAATTGATCCTACTGGAAAGTATTGTGTGTTTAGGCTGAGCCTGATATATCTCCTCTTCCTCTGGGCCTCAGAGCTCCTGTTCAAAACACATCGATGAACCACGAGAATAAATGTTGGCAGTGTACATTTCAGCAAACCCCAGATATGTTAAACCGTAACTTTCTACACGTTGCAACTTTATGTATCTTCAGCTCAGTTTCCAGTCGACAACGTTATGCGTATGCTCTGGTTAGGTTTAGGCACAAAAACACTCTTGGATCATGTTTTGGATTAAAATACCTGTTTTGGTCGCTGTAAACACAGTTGAAGATTCATTGAAGTCTTGATGAAAACACCACAAACAGCAGGAAATGATCCCGGTGCTCCTTGAAAACATTAGTAGTGTGACGCTTACAAATATTGAAACGGCAGCCTTCTCGCCTTCCTGTTGCTCCACCACCATCCCCTCCTGATGTGACACATGTACATGTGTGTAATGTGAACGTGATCTGACATCTATTATATAAAAGTCAATTTTGTTGTATGACACGAACAAATTTGAACGTACGTTAACTGCCAACTATTTATTCTGGTGCCTTGATTTTCATAAGCACACATGTTGTAGTTTATTTTTAGTCGGTCCACACACTGTGTTGCTTCCAGAGATACTCGAATACTAACTAAATTAATTACTTTAAAAAAGTAACAATATATTTGAGAGCTGTATTAAATGTTTTCATCTTCAGTGAATGAGCTTGGAGCTGAGAGCCACAGACAGGAGGGAAGTCAGAAGTTGGTTTTGGTCTTTTGATGGGATTGGACGACAATAATATAGAATAACATTAATTAAAAAACTAAACATATTTAATAATATCTGCCTTCTACATTTAGAATATGTTGTCAGCTGATTTCAGAAAAATAATATAATTTCACAAACCAGCGTAGGGACATTTCAGAAAGATGTCTTAATATCAAAGTGTTAATTGGATTGAAGGAGGTGAAACTGCTTTAATGTTTCAATGTTTAGTTCATATTAAATCTTTTCACCAACAACACTTGTCCTCAGTTTTTGGTTTAAAGCTTTGAGGAACGTCCCACAATAATCCTCCTCAGCACCGATCAGATCAGTGTACGTACAGGAGATGTTTCTGCCCGGTCAGCACTTTTTAATCCCTGCGTCATTAATCCACTTCATCTCCACCTCTGTCTTTCATCTGGTGGCAGTCAACCTACAGCTCATTCATGCAGTACAGTCTTGGCTGTCGCCCCCCTACCCCCCAGCCCTTCTGACTTCACACTGACATCATCGCCACCTATTTCTGATAGGGAGGAAGCCCAGGCGAAACCTGGGCAGCCATCGAGTCGCTGGGAGCAACGCTGATTTTGAAAATTGAGTGTTCTGTATTTGTATTTTTACTGAACTAAAAAATACAATTAAAGTATCTGTAAATATGTTTAAAACTGAGACACAAATTCAATAAAGATGTTATGAAAAGTGATCAGATATGAAGAGAGTGTTCTGTGTTTTGTTGATTGTTAACTTCATCATGTAATGCTTTGCGTCGTGACTGCTTTGACAGTGGACAGTGTAAAGTTTTGTTGCTGTGTCAAAACTCAAAATATTGAGCATAAATCTGGTTTATATAAAAAATGAGGTTTGCTTTAAAGGTCTCATATTGTAGAAGGTGATATTTCCTGTCTTTCGATAATGAAGCAGGTTTAGATGTACACAAACAGAGAAATGCACACAACCTGTGTTCAGTAAAATCCGTCACACAAGCCGTCAGCACTTTTCTAAGGTTGTGATGTCATAACTATGCTGTCACCAACTTCAGCCACGCCCCAGCATGGCTGGGGTTCCTGAAACATCTGCAGAGAGCTGACCAGTCAGATCAGACTGCCCCTAAGGAGACAGGCACTAAAACAATGTTCAGATGGAGATTGAATAGAGGAGCTGCAACAATAGACAGTATGAGAAAAATAATGTGTTTTGAGCATTAAAGCATGTAAACATTTTGTGTATCATGTTTTGATTTTAAATGTGAAAATTACAGCACTGATTGGCTGACAGCAGCAGCTCATCAGAGTTAAATAAGGTCAACCTGCTGAGTGGAACCTTTTCAGGTCAGTTGTAAATAGAGTTGTCAGTGACTGAAGCCAGCGAGAGCCACAGTGCAGTCACTGAGGTCCAGCAGAGACTGCTCAGTTCAAACAATGGATTAAAAAGTACCAAATGTAACCAACACTGAAAGCTACTCTGAACATTTTGAATAAACACTGGCCTGTTTATGAGAAATATTGTTTTACAGCATTTTAAATGAAAGCTTTTCTCTGTCAGTGCCGTTCAGACGTGTTTGAAAGTACAAACATGTTCTGGTTTCTGCTGCTCAGCCTGCTGTCACATCCCTCCAGGATGCTGGCAGAGAGCCGCCCAACAATTTGGACAAACACACAGCAGCTTCTTCCAAGTTGGCAGCTCACATACTAATAAGCACCTTTCTTTGTGGCAGCTTTTGTTTATTCACAGGATACGCTTCTATGCTGAGACTTCATCCGCTCATGTTCATCACAGTTCTCTGGTTCCCCCTGAACTCCCAATGTCTTGATGTTGAGTCAGCACAAGGTATCATCTTACATTTCAAGCATACATTGTGGAATTAACATCACATGTAGAATTTGTTGGACAAATTTCCATTGTTTTTGTCTCCAGACCAGTACTGTTATCTGGGGGGAAAATGTCAACCCTTTAACACAGTGAGTCACCACAAAGAGATTTCCTCCATATTTAGCCTTTTTATCATGGTTTGAGTTATAATCTGAGTGTTGTGGGGGCCTCTAAAATAAGTAACCCTAACTAATGTAAGCGCAGAGATGGAGAAATAGGATAACAGCCGAACAAGTGTGTTCTGACATAGAGGGAGAGCCCATCAATGCACACTAAATGCGCATTAAACAGTCTCGAGTGACTGGAGATCATTTCCTGGCTATAGGCATATATGCAAATATTTTTACACAAAGAAGGAATATCTTCATGTATAACATTTGCCGAATGAACGAGTAGGCACAAATAGTTAAGAATGTGTTGCAGACAGTGTTTATTGAATTTTATACAGTTGCTCCTAACACAAGTCTCAAAATTGGGCGTTCTTTAAGGGAATCTGGTGACTTTCTCCACTTCGTTTCGAAGCCGTTTCACAAAGTTACTTGTGACTTAATTTAATTTCATAGTCCATGTCCATATATAAACATAAATAAGAGAACAGAGGAGATGAGATAAAGATGCTGCATAAAGGAATCCTCTATCACATGAAGTTTATGAAAATTTACATCATGGTCAGTTGATTTTAAAATGAAAATGATTTCTTTTTGTTGTTGGTCGGGACACCCATGTTGACACACCACCTTAGGATCAAAGTGTCCTCCACATGATGACCTGATTGTTGCATAAAGTCTCAAATGTGTCTTCAGTGCTGTCCAGTAAGTTTTAAAATGCAATGGATGTGCAGCTATGGAGGATAATTTCACACCTGAAGACTAAGGGTGAATGAGGGATTTTTAGTCTTGCTAACAGAGTGTTAGGATTAGCAATGTCAGGTGGGCAGTCCGCCACTGCCCACCAGTGCAGACCTAAATATCTCAACTATTGGATAGGTTTCCATGAACTGTGGTACAAACATTCATAAACCATGATTTCTAATCTCTGTGGTGATCCCTGAACTTTTCATCTAGCACTGTCATCATTCAACCATCACCATACACTGTATACATGTTACCCCTGGGGCAAATCCTGACATGACATTGCCTACCACTGCGACGCAGATGACACCCAACTGTATGTCCCATTAAAGCCTGGTATCACTAATGTTTCATGCATTATGTCCTGCTTTGCTGAGATTAAAAACTGGATGTCCAAAAATTTCCTGCAGCTAAATGACTCCATATTAGAAGTGGTCATAAGTATGCCCTCTGGCCCCAACCTCTCATCTAGTCACGGTGCCTTGTCAAATAATGTTGGCAAAGAGGCCCGCAACCAAGGTGTTATCTTTGACTCAGAGCTGTCTTTTGATTTATAGGTCATCAAAGTGTGACAGTCCAGCTTTGCCTGACTGAGACAGTCTACAAAGATCAGTTCCTTCCTTTCCTCTGCAGACTTAGAAAAGGTCATCCATGTTTGTATCTCCTAGAGACCTGACTATTGTAATGCACTTAATGCTGGTATTCATCCGAACACAGCAGTAGATACAAAACGCTGCTGCCAGGCTTTTAACCTGTAATCAGACAAGTGATCACATTACACCAAACCTTGCTGAACTTCACTGGCTACCTGTGAGTTTTAGAATTCCTATTAAAGAGCTGAATGGTCAGACTCCTGCTTATATCTGTGATCTGCTAACTCCCTATGACCCTGATCGCTGCCTGAGGTCTTCCAGCAGGGCCGTACTAATTGTTCCAAAATCGCTCAAAAGTCATTAAAGGTGACCGGGCCTTTGCTGCTCGGTCCCCTCAGCTGTGGAACTCCCTGCCTGGAGATCTCAGGCCAGCAAACTCAGTGTCCTCCTTTAAATCTCTTCTTAAGACTCACTTGTATCATGTGGCTTTTTCTCAATTGATGGTATTTATTGTAACTATTTAAATCAGATCAAAATTTCACTTTGTTAAATACTTTGGTTTACAACCTGCAAACCTAATAACATTCCATCAGCCTCAGCCGTACTTGGGGCCAAATGTATAAAACTCTGTGTATATTCAGGTGTAGAAATCTATGTACACTATGTTGAAGAAGAGGAAGCATTATTTTGCAGACCATGAATTTGATGTAATGATTGATCAAACTTACAGAGGAAAAAGAGTACTATCTGGGGGCTTCAGTTCTGGCTCTAGCAATCCTGAAGGATACTTACTCCCCAGTTATACAGGAAAATAATCTTTATTGGCATATATAAAGATCATGTATTTATGTGTTTATTTATATAAGGATGATTATCATTATAATTATCATAATGCACACTGACAAACATATATACAGAAGACAGTAAAAACAAGGGTAACAACTCGTGCATCACTGTTTAATCATAGTGAAGGTTTTTTAAACTATAGATGTAATCACAACACAATTTAGTGAAAAAACAGCTCTAAATAAAACGTCACCCTAATTCACACTTTTCTTATCATTTTTGCCAACTCGCAATTTCACAATAACCAGACTGAAAAGACTGCGTGCATGGTACACATGGTGTTAAAGATGTGTACCAGTGCGCACATTGTCACCCTCTTTTTTATGATTTTTATACATTCGGAAATCTGCGTGGAAAGTAGCGTGAGTAAATTTTTCTTGTGTACGCATGGTTTATACATTTGGCCCGTGGTGTTTTGTACTTATTAGCAGGCTAGTATGTTTAGCTGAACTAAGATGATTAAGATAGTACACATTGTATCTGCTTAGCATCAGCATGTTGGTATTGTTAGCATGTTGATGTTAGCAGTTCAAAGCACTGCTGTGCCTAAGTACAGCCTCATTGAGCTGCTAGCAGGACAATAGGCTAGCCTGAGAGTTGTTTCTCTGCTGCTAGCTATAATAAGCTCACGATCAAAGGTCATTTGTAAGAAAGTTGATTTTTGAGTGTCGGGTCGGCCGCCATCCCAAAGCGTCAGTATTTGACGAGTTAGGAACAAGGCTCAAAAATCAGCTTTCTTATAAACTGGACCTTTTACGAATTTGAAATTTTATTTGATACTGAAATGATTAATTGGTATCAAGAAATGGCACATTAAATATGAGGTTAAGCTGAGAAATATTAAATGGGAGTTGAGAAGCTTCAGTGGAAATTGAAAAATTCAAATTGAAATTAATTTGGAAAATGAAAGGAAATGAAAGGAACACATCTGTGTTCTGCTTCTTGTGTTGTTTCCCTTCTGTACTGGCTCTTTTCCACATGTCATGTCTTTTGAATTTTGGAGTTTTATGTAAATGAGGTGGCCTGAAGGTCTGATAATAATTGGCATGCAGGTCAACTTAAAGACACCAGGGGAAGTCTGACACAGTGTGTTGTCTCAGCCACCCCACACAGTGCTGGAAAACTACAGCACCAGGTTATCAATGACATCAGCTTTCAAAAAAACTAATGATATGTTCAGGAAATATGTTAAACTCTCAACTCTGTCATCACCTAAAGCTGACACTAATCCAGAGAGAATCATTGTAGTTTGCGTGTTGGGTTTATCAGTGTGTACATACTGAACCTGCAGAGCGGTGTGACAGCCTGCAGTGTGTTTCACTGCACTGAGCACAGACTGATGGAGGTAAATACATGAATCCCTGTCTGATGCCTGCAGACGCTCTGAGTTTCCTCATTAATGAAGGCAAATGTTTGGCGAGACAGGTAGTTCTGTCACATACTACTGCTGTGAGCCTACATCCTGTGAGTCAGTGTGAATGAGTGTTTGTTCTGCTGAACGTGTTATTTCATATTCATAAGAAGATGAATGAGTGTAAAAGCGCTGTGGGGATTTTATTTTCTCAAAGAAACTACCATGAATGAAACCAAAGTGATGACTGTGACTGTTGGTTCCACCCAGGAACCCCCCCAACACACACACACACACACACACACACACACACACACACACATCTGCTTTTTGGGTCATTATCTCCAGAAGATGAACGATTTATGGAGATAACAAGTTTGGGAGTTTCAAGACAAATTACTGTAATACATGGTGTAGTATGAGATAATGCAATAATTATCTTGTGATCTGAAGATAACAGCATTATAAAAGAACTGCACCTACAGCTGTTCTTGGCTTTCGTACAACATGAAGTGTTGAAGCAACACATCTTCATACATGAGCGACTGAACAGGTCGATTGTCAGCCTCCTCCCCATACAGACCTTCAATCTTTATAATACTTCTTCTCACTTTGTGGCTGTAATAATGAATACAGCCACTAGAGGTCGTCACCTTACATGAAACGTAAATATATATGTCGTAATAAGCTGCTTTCTTTTGACTTTTATGGTTGTTTTTCTGATGAGGACAGGCTCGGTTTGAGAGACACATCTTGACTTTTATAGCAACATTACATAGAAATTGGCATTTTGTGCGATTTGGCGCCCCCCACAGTCTCTGAGTGCAACACCACTGTGGTAAATACAATTTGTCAGATGTAATGTATGTGCTAACGACAAACAAAAATCATTACGTCATGACAATGTAAAGTGTTGAAAGCTTGTATGTGTCCTGTCAGTCTCTTTCTCCATCAAAGTGGACTAACCTGACACACAACTACATTATTGAATGTACTGAATGAACTGTTCTAATCTACAGACCCCCTGAACTTATTTCTGGTTTTGTTCAGGAATTTTCAGACCTTTTATGAGTCATTATGTTACAATAAGACAGGGTTTTTATTCTTGTGTTTTAAATGTCCACGTTTGCTGTCCTTTGCCCTCCTTGTTTACTTCAGATTTTATCAAACCTTAATATCCTTTTAACGTTCAATATGTTAAGCATTCCAGCCATAACAAAAGACACACACTTAACCTTGTACTCTCTCATGATTTCTGTGTAGAATTGGTGTGGATTTGGTAGATTTTGCCATGACGGATCAGAAGGAAGTTCTCTTCCAGGCTCTGCTCTTCCCTCTGGACCCCAAACCTCCCGCCACACTGATTTGCTGCCGCCCCCTAATTTCCAGGGCTTCACCGTAGAGGAGCTTGTTAGTGTCTGTCGGTCCTGTCAGACGTAAAAACACAGATCAACTGCATACTAACACAGCATTCAGAGAGATTGATGTGATGTTGACCTCTGCCCACTGTCAACAGCTGTACTTTCAACACCATCCACCTGCCCTTCACACTGCAGCCCCACCTGGTTTTTAAAAGCTGCAAGTCAAGAAGCACCTTTACCTGTCACTGACTGTGCAACATTGCTGTGTCCAGGCAGCAAATTCACTGTCTTACCATTCTGGATGATAAGTGTTCACCAAATCAATTATTTAAAGGTCATACCGATAACATTTTCAAGCAGACTAATCAATTTGAAAAAAACAATACATCTACAGAGCTTGTAGAAAGGTGCAGAATAAAAGTATCTCTTTTCCTTAAAAACCTTATGATTGTGAATTGATGATTTTACTGTACTGCCCTAATGTTAGCTAGCTAGCATTAGCAACATTAGCTACATGGTATTTTTGCAGGAAGTAGTAGTGCATGCTTCAGCGAGCTCCCTGACTGTCTGAGTGCACATTGTTCCCCAATAATTTGTGTATTCAGCCTCATCTATGTGCATGTAATGTGATATTCTCCTCTAAGACGGTTTGCGTGGCTTTATGAGAAGTTTTCTGCTAGAAAACCTTTTGGAAAGGTATGTAGGTCTGGTAGAGTTTTGTGTTCTGGCTTTTTACCATTAGACTTTGTGAATTTATTGTTTTTCAGGTTTTTAAAAGAATATTTCCACTTTTCAGCCACAGGTTGGTTAAGTTTAGGTGATAAAACTGCTAAGTTAGATTTGGGTAATAAAAATATAAAAATCGTGGTCTTGATTTCGATAAATAGGTCAGTGTTCACTTTTGGTTTTACAGGGGACAGGAGCAGTGATGATCCCCAAAAATGAAAATCATCTCTGTATGACGTTACAAGTGATGAGACACCCACTGTGAGTGAGCATCAGGCACACAACACTCGAGGCAGGATGTAAGGCACCGCCTCCAGGCAAAATACAGAGTTATTAGGGAGTCCTGTTAGCAACGTTAGCTCACGTTAGCAACTTTAGCTAGTGCAACAAACAGGGAACACTTGAGGGGGCAGATGATTCAAACAACAGTGGTGTTGTGGTGTGAATGCAGTGGAAGGGGAGATTAAATAACACGTTTAGTGGCTGAATGTCATTAATCACAACTTTAACTTGAAACTCAACCTGCTGCCTGAAAAGACGTGAATCTTAATCTGTCTCAGTTAAACAAAGGTTCATGTACAGTAAATTAACTCCTCCATGACTGTCTGTGCTGATCTGTTTGACACATATGAAGCCTAACAGGGCTGGTTCAGTGTCGAATATTCATCTTAAACACCTGCCACTGCCAGAGGTGTGTGTGTGTGTGTGTGTGTGTGTGTGTGTGTGTGTGTGTGTGTGTGTGTGTGTGTGTGTGTGTCAGAGAAATTCAACAGCCTGTGGAACAAAAAAGTTTAGATGTTCCAAAGTGGAGGACACCTTTGGACTATGTGTCTAGAAATCTTTCCTGGCACTTTGAACATTTTCTGTGTGTGTGTGTGTGTGTGTGTGTGTGTGTGTGTGTGTGTGTGTGTGTGTGTGTGTGTGTGTGTGTGTGTGTGTGTGTGTGTGTTGTCTGAGATAGTCAGAGGGAAAGTGAACAGGTGCTTCCTGTAACAGAGATAGCTGTAACTGGAAAGCTGTGATCCCAGTACACACAGGCCCCTGATACTACACATGTTTGCTGTACAGACTTGCATGTATACTTAGCGACAGATATGTTGGTCAGTCCTGTCCTGTGCAGTTGGCCTGAAGTTCTCATCCACATCAGCTCTCTGGGATCCAGTATTCAGTGTGTTACTCTGTGAGGTTGAGAACATTAGAGTAAGGTGGAGGAAAGAGTGACACCATCCTGATCATGATATCAGTGTATGAGGCTCTCTGTATTGCTTGTTGCCGGTGTTCTGTCTGCACCAGACACTCTGCAGTCACAGACAGCCAAGACTAACGTTCACTGTGTTTCTGCAGGTTATATGACTATTACACAGATAAACAGGAGTTAATGGGAGCCTCAGGATGTTAGCTAACGTGAGTAATACATTTACGTGGCTTCCTGTAGCCATGTGTGATTATGATTACACATCTTAGGGCTGTTGAATGGGTAGAAGATTAAAATATCATTATATGCCACCTAAATTAATCAATATGCCACATGTTTATCTCCAGATCAATGCTGTGCACCTGGGCTGTTCAGCTTTATTGTTCAGGGGGGCACATTCTCAGATTAGAGTTAGAGTTTGGATAGGAAAGAGTTCAGAATTTTGATTTTCTGCAGGCGAACTTCTGAACCCGCCGGATTAATTTCATCAAAGCTTGTGTGTTTTGTGTTGAAGTGCCTCTGCAGGTTGTGATCCTTTGCAACAGAGGTGCACTAAGTGCAGAGCTAACACACTGGCTTGCCATCAGCAGTCGTTTCTGAATTCACAATTTTGGGCATCAACTTTTCTTCTGCGGTGACAGTGACATTGTGCCCTGTTGGTTTTCTGGACACTCTTGCTAGCTTGCTACAAGTCTGCAACAATAGCTCCGTGCACAAAGGCTTCTCGTCTTTTGTCGTCATCAATGCAAATTTTTGATAGGCTGCTGCTGACAGAACAGGAGCACAGGTCTTCTCTATGACAGGAGGGCTTTGCTGGTTTCAGGTTCAGGTTTAAGTTTTATTTATGTGTAAACAGAACTGATCGATGGGCCGGTCTGAGCCACCAGTTGAGTAGGTCTGCTGTACACTTTACAGTCAAGTCTGTGATGGAGTTCTGTAAATGTATTTACAGTTCAGACTGGGAGTTATATGTTGTAAGGAACTTGCAGTTTTAAGTAGAGCTGGGTGATGTATAAAATATTTCTATACTAGTTCCAATTTAAGCTTTTCTGCAGAACCCAGAACGATATTTTATGATCTCTTACTCTGAGGTAAGGCTTGTTTTCTCTGAAAACTTCACATGATAAATGTTGACGAAACACAAGAAAGCTTATAACTGAGAAAATCACGATTTAAGTCAAAAAACTATATACTAGAATATTCTACAGAGACCTTTAATGCAGCGTTTAGTTGACAGTTTTCATACTACATGCTCAAGTATTGGAGTTGAACATCTGTTACTATCACTAGTTTTGAGTGCTTGGATGCATTAAACCATTAAAAGTCCACACGTTTCTGTACATGTAAGTATTTACACAGGTATTTCCCACTTGCCTCTGGTAGTTTATATTCTGCCTGCTGTAACATTTTACACAATGTTCCACAGTTTTCATTTATATTTCTATGACACTATGACAACATTAGGAGCATGTGCATACTTGCAGCACCTCCATAATTGAGTGAGAAATGAAAACTGGTAGTAATCTCTGTTCTCACTATTACAGCCTGCTTCCTGTGTGCAGCTGTCACCCCACACATACAGTATGTTGACATTATCTTTGATCGCCTCATTTTGTTTTATTGTATGTAAGACATCAAATTATTTTATTGCTTCCTATGTTTACTTTATATTTTCTCTGCTGAATTTAAAGGAACAGTTCACCCAAAAATGAAAATTCAGTCATTAGCTTCTCCCCCCATGCTGATGGAAAGTCAGTTGATGTTTCGTAGTCCACAAAACATTTCTGGAGCTTCACAGCAAAACAGTGTTGCAGCATTCTCCTAAACAACTGAAGTAGCTGGAGACTTGTTTTAAAAAACAACCAAAAAAAGTAAAATGGCTCCACACAGTTCATTCGGTGTAATATCAGTCTACAGAAGCCCTGAGATCCCAAACTGATTTCAAAATATGTTACTTATACCCTTTTTAAGACAAAATCTTCACTGTAGCTGTTGTAAAATCTGTTTATGAATAAAGATTATTGAGATTATCATTTTTAATTCTATACTTATATTATAATACATATAACAGTTGCACTGCAATTGCACATCCAAGTTCACTTCTCACTCAGGGCTCATACAAGTGTGGATACAGTGTGTCCACTACTACTAGAGGACTGTACACTCTTTGTTGTACTTTACACTGTTATCATTTCAACACTGTTCTGTTTAGTCACACTGTATGTATATTACATCACACATTCAAGATGTTGAAATGCTGCATATGTTGCAAAAGTAAACCAGTAAACAGCAGCTTCATCTCATTGTGGTTCACTATTTACATTAAAGTGAAACAAGAAACATCTGCATCATAGGTTCCAGTTTATGTATGTCAGCAGACAGCTTTCAACTTTCAGTGTTTCATGAGTGTGTTGACAGTTTCTGTGAATGTAGTTTCCTATTCTTTTTAGGGAAACACGTCTGCACTACATGGTGACAAAGCTTACAGTGTACTGGTACAGCACCTGTAGTGTAGTATCACTGTATGACATTTAGCACTTCACAAAAAACACCGTTTCCATCAGTCACAGGAAATTTCTTCAACTAACCACAATTTATCAAATGTCAACAAATCACAATTAGTTATTCCTCCCTGATGATTAGCTTCTTTTTATTTATTCCATAAATGAGAGCTGTGTTATGGTGATGCTAGCAGAGCATTTGTAACTCAGACTGTGATAATTCTCTCCATTCCTTTCAACACATGTTCACTTTGTTAAAGTGTCATGTAGCTGATTTATCCGTGGCTGCTCTGTTTATTAAATCACTCATAGCCTTGTTTTATTTGGCCCCGCAGCAGCTAACAGTGAATGGCCTCAGTATGTTCGGACAAAGAGAGAAAAGAGGAGACGGGAGGAAGACAGCGGTTGGTCATAATCCTGGATTAGCTGAACCATTTACATGAAGTAGGAGGGCAGGAGGAGAACAATCAGCGGCTCTGAAAATGAACACAGTGATGTGGGGATGAGTCAGAGAAGCCTCCCAAAAGCCTGGATTAAATTGGGATGTTTGGGGTTTTACTTAGCTGTGGTGTTTCTGCACTGCCTCGCTTGATGCCAACAAGTCGCTTCTTATGATCTTCACTATTAACACATGAGTGTTTTCTCAGCTGATGTTCCGTTGGCAGGAAGATATTCTTAGAAATGATCTGTATGACCATTTTCTGATTCAATACGAAGTCCCAGTTCGATTGACATCCAAAATCCAGTCAAAACAGTGGGATTTGGAACGTGCCAACAGGGTGATTAAGTCCCGCCCACACTGGAGGGGAAAACATAAACATTGAATTGCTCTTTTTTGGATGAAGGTGCCCCCTTGTCACCTCCGTCTGCTAGCAAACAAAGGAGAAATGCCCAAAGGGTGGTGGTGGGATTCACTAACAACCGAACCCACTGAAAAACTGAGCCTTTAAAGAGACAGAAGTGGTTACAGGATACAAGAGGTGAGAAGAATGAGGAAAGAATTGGAAAACTGTTGGATCTTGACACAAGTATTTTGTCAACTAACTAACTAACTTACTAACTAACCGAACGACTCCGATTCTCTGGAGCCACTCTTACCAGCAAGACTGTCTCTAGGCTCATTAGGTGGACTACCCAGCCTGTTGGCTCTACCTAAAGAGCCCAGAGACACTGCAGCTGTGACAGCTAGTTGTGGTGGTGTGTTTACCGGGGCAACTATGGCTCACAGTCTGCTTCATCAGCTCCACCTCTGATGCACTGTGTCTCTATTGTGTTGAGTTTGATAAAACTCATCTGCATTATGTTATTTTTCCAGGCACTATAGTGTCGGCTGGTAATGTTTTCAGTTTGTGACTTTGTGTGTGCGTGTGTGTGTGTGTGTGTGTGTGTGTGTGTGTGTGTGTGTGTGTGTGTGTGTGTGTGTGGTCATGGGATGTGTCGCAGGAATTAACAGAACTTTGCTAGGTGTTTATATGTCTGTCTGTCTGTTGGTGGACAGGTTTTGTCAACACAATAATGTCACAACCGGGTAAGATACAGTCATGAAACTCAACAGGTGTGTAGTTGAGATAAGTGAGAGTTCAAAGGATCAAAATGACTACACTACACAGAAAACAGTATGGTCAGCTCATTGCACCAGATTTTTACCACTTCCTTCTCGCTCAACAGCTTCAGATTATCTGACACTGGACTAACAACTCCAATTCTGCCGAGCTTCTTATTCACACGGACCATCTGTAAGGATCTTCCCATCCACCATATGGAATTTATAGATAAATCTGTCAAAACTTACGCCACTTCAAATTTAACACTGTAAACACTACTCTCACTGCTTGGTGGAAAGCAAACGACATACTTAACCTCAAACTTTGTCTTTACTCCACTACGTATCTGGCTCAACCCTGTGTTTAAAATCAATAAGGAACGCTTCAACTTCATAACATGGAAGCAGAGAGGAGCAACTAGCCTGGGGCACCTTTTTATGGAAACTCTCTCATGACCTTTGACCTTCTTAAACATACGTACATCTTACCCCACTGCTCAAACCGACTCTAACTTTCACAACTTCACCTCTGTCTTACTAATAAATCTATCCTCGTTTCTACTCAAAAAAGTCCAATCACAGAATTACAAATTCTTCTCACCAGAGCGATAGAGTGCTGTAGGGATGATGTATTTTTGGATTGGATTGGCTGAAAATAATCTCTGTGGCAAACACAAGTTTATGATACTTACATGTTCTGTTCATCAAGATAATGTTAGACTATAAACAGACTACATCACTATCACATGACTTAAATGTCACCACCACTAAGCGTCTAATACACAATCTCTATACATGTTTTCTATAAACTGATCAATGTACAAGTTGTAAAGTAGAGTTAGAGTAGTTTGTAACTAAAGTCAGCCTGTAAAGACGGACTAGTGAGTAGATGAGTTTCCGTGTTCACTGTGATGATGTTCAATGTCTGTGACAACCTCTGTAGTCTCATTTACACACTTGTTAGCAACCGCCATTTTTAAGACACATAGGAGCTTTATAGTTAAACTGTGGGACATTTAGTGATGTATTTTACATCGTAGAACAAAACATGTAGATATATTCAGCCTGTGGTAACCACACACCTTATTTCACACATTTAACTGAAAATCAATTCAAAAACCTTGTAGACTTTGAGACGAGGGAACCTGATGTGCAAAAATGCTAACTGATTTCTGGGTTTTAGGACTACAAATGACACCACTTTATACTTTTTCAACACCAATAGACAAAATCAACTTAAATCAATCAGACCTCAGTTGGCAAAGAATAAGCAACCCCATGTCATACAACTCTAAAATGGAAGCACATAGAGCACACATCACCACTCACAATATGTAGCAGATGCGCTCAACAGACAGCAACACCTGCTCACACTTACCCACTGCAGTAGACAAAAACTTCCATGTATTCTGGCTCTGCACTCCAGTTGGGAGGTTTTGGTCGGAGTTCATGAGAAGCAGTCAGAGATCCTCAGCATACTTCTCTCCATCTCTCTTTTAGATGATCTCTCCTCTCCTCCACTTACAACCCACATCTCCAAACTCTCATCTTTACAGCAGCAACTGCAGCCAAGAAAACCGTATTACGCAACTAGAAGACAGAACCAAATTATCAATAAAACACTGCCTAGAGCTGTTTAAAGGTCCAGTGTGTAGGACTTAAAAAGATCTATAGGCAGAAATGGAATATAATATTCATTGTTATGTTAACATTAGTGTAAAATTCAGAGGAGGTGAGTCCTCTTCCGCCGAGTCCGCCATGTTGGACCGCCATGTCTCAAACCAAATACTGACTCTAGATAGGGCCTCTCGCCACCTGAGGGGAGGGGTGTTGAGTTGGTTGCAATCTGCAACCTCACCGCTAGATGGCTAAATTCTTCACACTTTTCCTTGCTTTGTTTCATTGAAAGAAATTCTGCTGCATCCAGTTGTTGATCATTTCCAGGCACAAACACAATAAGTCTATATGACCAAAATCATTCAGAGCTAAATAAATCTGGGCATCATCTGCATAGGCATGATAAGCGATGTTGTAGTCTTGGAGAAAGTAGTTAGTTAAATCACTGTTGTGTTACATATGTAAAAGGCAAATGCAGACCAGGCTTTCCTTTTGTTGACATGGAAGTGCAGAAACCTCAAAGTGATCCCAGATAAAGCATATTCTAGTTCTAGAGACTCTCAGCTGGAGTAAATGACTGCAGTATTTAACTGCTCATCTCCCTTCTCGGACTCCAAGGTGTTCTAGCTTTAAGCACATCTGCATTTATCTATGATAAAATCCAACATGTCTGACAAGTGTTGCAGCCTCTGGGACAGCTCACAACTAGGTTGATTGGGTTGAACTAGATAACTAGAACTGTAATGAGGTGATCTTTCTGTTTCTAATTAACCCAAAGGTATGCAGTCTTCACTAGGTTTATTTTGGTGATAGAGAGTAACAAAACACATATTGGTTGATTCTATTGATTTGTATTGATAAGCGCAGTCTGGGACTTTTAAATATACAGTAAATGATTGTCCATTGTATTAAAGTCCAAATGAGTTCACACAATGCTGATCAAGCCTATCGTGGCCAGATAAATCTGTGTATTTTACAGCATACTTACAAATCTGGTGTCTGCTGTGACTTTAGCGTGCTGGTGCAGTGGCAACAGTGTGTTTTATGTCAGCCTGGTGTGCCGGAGCTGAAGGGGTAAGCAACTGTAGCGACGGAGTGGGCTACAGCAACTACAGGTGCATTTATACATCTTATCAGGCACTCTGCACTAAAATGAGAGCGTGTCTGTTCAAAGAAGTGGAGTGTGCTATTTCTGTATGACTTAACAAACGGGTCGTGTGTCAAAACGGTGAATGAGAAGTGAAAACTATGAAATAGCCTGTAGTGTACAGTAAGTAGACATGTCAGCCAGCTATCATTAACATTCAAGTTACCGTGACATTTGCCATTGCTTGTGTCTGACTGTGTATTGAAGGTTAATGTTTAATTGTTGACATTAACAAGGTTAGCCAGTAATGTCATAATTCCCCAAATGTTTTACCGTCATATAATATACATAACATGTAACAGTTCTGCATTAAAATGTCTAAAAACAAATCTTTCCAACAATGATCAAATTCAATTCAAGGTTACGGTGCTTTTCATTTGGTCGCCTGTCGCTATAACTTCAGGGAGAGAGTCAGAGAGTGAGGAAGGAAATCTGCCAACAAATCCAAACCTAACCTGAATAAAACTTTAATACATTATCTCTGCCTGAGCCACAGATAGATTCACCATTTGATTCTACACCACTTACATGATTTGTTTTGATTGAGAGACCCTTCAGGGCAGAAATTACATGCGTTTAACCTACAACTCAACTCAAACAAAGTAGCTAAACATGTCTAATGAAACATTAGCTAAATAACTCTCAACTTTCAAACGACGACCAACACCTCTAAGCTAACTACTGTGCCAGAGTGCAGTTTGTGCTTGTTTTGTTTTTTCATTCTATTAGGATTTAGAGTCCACCTCACTTTGGTTTTTAAGTGCTGATTAGAAACACACTGTAATGACACAACTTCTACAAGCTCTGTAGATGTTTTTTTTTTAATGATTTTTCCACATAAAAATGTTATCAATACGACCTTTAAAAATAGAAGAAAAAAACTGGAGTTATTGAGGGAGTTCTGCTCCTCTGCCAGGCAGACAGAGTGAGTTTGTTGGAAAAACGGATTGTTTGGGGGTTGCTGATGTAAATACAGCAAGTTTGCCAAGATACATACTGATTCCTCTGAACGCTGGTAACATTGCACCAAGACTATTAAAAGCTATGTCATCTCTCTTGTGTGTCACTTTCTCTCAGACTTTCAGTCAATCACTCTACGAAATTCATCCCCTGCAAATGCTCCTCTCTCTGTCACGCACACTGTCTTTGCCAATTGTATCCCAAGCCATTAAATCTCTCTGTGTCTCTCCAGCTTACTTTGGTTTCAGCAGAAAACAATCACTTTGTCAATGACCACTCTAAGCAGCCAGATGGGGGTTCCTTCCAGACCGTTAAGATCTGTCTGTTCACAGTGGAGTCAGTCCTGAAACATTTTTTATATTCATTTATGCACATGATAAATGATATTGGAAGTGACTCTGAAGGGTGACATAAATCAATGTTGAGGAGAGGAAGAAGGGGAAACTTTTTTCTCTTTGACTGCTAGCTAAAGCATTATGAAAGTCCACCAGCTAGATACAGTCATGGAGCAGACTTTGACCTTCAGATGAGGCTCAATCATGTAATAATGTGCATTTTTGGGAGGATGGGTGGACTTGATGTGCCCTCTGTTATCCAACAATAACTGAATGATGTCAGAGGAAGCACAGGGCTTTTAACCCTCCGACTGAGTCATTCTGAAAAGATTAGCACATGTTCTCATCAGCAGACGTAGTGGAACCTTTAATGGCACTCGTGCGTGTGTGTTTGCTCACATGGGTGCAATATGTGCATCTAGGAACATGCAAATCAATTGTGTGTGTGTGTATCTCAGTGTGTGTTTAATGTGTTAATGGCCAGGGCTGCTTACCCACCCGTGGCCTGGACACACTCAGTCACTTCTCAGGTGGCACGGCGTTGAGGAGAAGCAGGTGGCAGAGCTCCAGCTGTACAACGGGATGAACACAAACACACACACACACACACACATGATTCAGATAGACTGAGCCATGTACTCAACCACAGTAACAGCACACCTCTTAAACCTGCTTCCGTTCATCCTTAAACAACAGCATCATGATAACACTCTGGCGTCACCTGAGAGATAATTCAGGGTGTCTCTATGTGCCAGAGGGTGTAGTGGCATACATACTGTATATTTCCACAGCCAGGAGGCAGATGGCCTGGCACAAACAACTAAAACAACAACAACTAATGCACAGACACAGGGATATTTTGTTCTGTCAACACACGCCTTGCTTTTGCAAAGGAAATCTACCAGAAAACACACCGGCCCAGACACCTGAGATACCTGTTGTGAAAAAAGTAAGACAAATAGAATAGGTCAAATTATGAGACAAACATCAAAATAACATAGTGATGAGGCATCTTCATGATGAAAGTTCATAGGCTCAAGAAAGGAGATGGTTTTTTAGTCAGTTTTTGAAAGTATGAGTGGAGGGGGATGATTTAATTATTCCACAGTTTCAGGCCAACAACTGAAAATGCTCTATCGCCCTGGTTTATAGCTAGGCGTGTGTATGGAGAGCAGCAGTTGGTCAGCAGATCTGTGGGGTTGGGAAGTGGAGTAGGTGATGAGCACTTCTGAAATGTGACCCAATTCCAGTCCATGCAGTGCCTTTAAAAACACATAAAAGAATCCTAAATTCAACCCTGTACTTCACTGATAGACAGTGAGGCCAGTGCAGGGAAGACACAGTCTCTTTTTCTGGAACCAGGTAGAAGTGTCATTGCTACATTTTGAACCAGCTATCGGTGCCCAAACTTTTTCCTTCTGAGGGCTAAAACTAAAATATAATGGTGGACCACCAGCCAAAAGTCAGCACTTATTGTATTGTTTTTGTTTTAGGATGCAAAATGGTACCATAAGGAAGCTTTGAGAGGCAAATGAGAAAAAACTGTTTTTGGTGATCCATTTCCTAAGTGTTTTCTCTCCTGTGTTAAAGACGTAGGACAGGTGAAAAAAGTTTGTTTTTTTCCACTTGCCTCTCAAGGCTTCCGTAGTACTAGGATCCCAAGTTCCCTTATTTGACTGACTTCCTGTCTCTCTGCTTCACCTGCTCGGATTCTGAAAAATAATAAATAAAATCAGATTTCTTGTGAGCTCAGAGAAAATTTACACTTCAAGCAGTGAATGAGAAAACATCCTCCTAGTGTCAAACTGTGCACATACATCATTCTTCACAGTGAAGCTCAAACATTCAACTGGAGGAACAAGAAGAAAAACACAGTTTTGACTGGAGGGGGCTTTAACGACATAACCAGGTGGGCAGAAACACGGCTCCAAATGAACGCTTACGTTGCTTTGTGACTCCTGCTTGTGTAAATAAACGATTGTTTGTGAACACGTTGGCAATATCATCTTTATTAGGTGATAATAATGTGTTTACAGCTTCTTTCACCCTGCCAGGAGGCCAAATAAGACATGATGCAGGATTCATTTTAGACCATCCTTGGAACAACTGCAAAAAAAAACAACAAAAACAGCAATTCCTAAGTTAAATTCCAATGACTATTGCAGTCCAGCCGGTTTCTTTCCCAAGGAAAATTCCCTGTGGAGAGAGGAAGTGCTGCAGTTTTACTGGAGCTCCCGCCTCGATGCCTTCTTTCACCGAGCACAGTGAGCACGTAATAACTCAGAGTGGAGCCCATTTCCCAGATAGCAGGTCTCTCCCAGTGGCAGAGGAGTGGCTCCTCACAAACACATAATGAACTGTCCCCACACTGTAATTTCTGTGGAGGTGTTTTCCTGTCAGCAGTAACAAACTACACAACCCGCCACGTCCTCAGTCGCAATCTCTATCTTTGTGTCCTCAGTCCCATCCATCCTCGCTCTACTACTGCACTGCCCCTCACGATACAGTCACCAGACCATTAAAGGATCAGTTCGCCCAAATGACAAAAAGACACAAGTCCTGAGTAAAACTCCAGTGGTATATAGCCATGCAGGTATTTTCATTTATTTCTAATGAGGTTTTGAGATCAGGATAGGATAGGTTAACTCTAAATTGCCCATTGAAATATGATTGTGAATGATTGTTTGTCTCTATATGTCAGCCTTGTGATGAACTGGAAAACCTGTCCAGGGAGCATCCTGGATTGGCTCCAGCCCCCCCCCCCCCCCCCCACAACTCTGCACAGGATAAGCAGATATAGATAATGGATGGATGGATTTATGTCCAGTTCTGTGTTTGTCTAGATAATCAGCAGATCGCTCTGTGAACAGAACTTCCTTCTACTGGAGAAATAGAAAACTGCACCATGTTCTGTGGATTACCCACTATAACTGGGACATTGTTTCTAAAGAGACACGCTGCTGTTGAATTTTTTAGATGTCACTTTGAGCAACACCAACACAATTCCTTCTCTTCCTGGACTAATAAAACCAACCAACCCAATCACCAGAATCAGTGATGGCAGTATATATTACTGGAAAACACAGATATGTTGAAACTTAACATTTCTTAATTTTTGCAAATGTAGTTTTCTGTAGGTGTAATTTTCAATTTTATGTTGGGACAAGTTGGGCACTGTTACCTCACAGCAAGAAGGTCTTGGATTTCCTCCAGGCACTCAGGTGTATTCCCACAGTCCAGAGACATGCAGGATGGGTTACTTGGTTACTCTAAATTGCCTATAGGAGTGAATGGTCATTTGTCCCTTTATGTCAGCCCTGTGATGAACTTGCGACTTGGCCAGCCTAACGCCCAATGTCAGCTGGGTTTGACTCCAGATACTGTAATGGATGAATTGAACACTGTGCTTATGTTCTGTTTAGGTTTAGACACAAAAACCACAACGAGAAAACAAATCTTCATTAGAGGAGAAACTTTGGTACGAGTTGTAAATCAAGTTGCTGCTGATAACAATGACCACAATGTTCTGCTACACAGATTCTGTATCAGATCATCTGCCTGTATCCTCTCGTGCTTACTTCATGTCATCCTATTATGTCGGGATAGTACTTCTTCCACATGTCATGGCCAGGGCAGTGGTGGCCTTTTTCAAACATAGTATTATGTTTAGTTTTAGAGATACTGAGCTGCCCATATCTACCTGCTCAGTGCACTTTAGCCATTAAAGTAATAACACTACCTGTAGGTCTTTTAACCGTCGCTGTACATTTACAGTAATATCTGCAGAGACTGTGATACCTTCCTATCAGTGACTGCTTGCAAAGATTCAAAGTTTCATTTCTAGTTTCTGTTTCACGTTCCGACCCCCCCCCCCCCCGAGTAGGATTTAATACATAAAATACAAATGCACATGATGCCATCGGTGCTGCTGCTCACACTACTGTCCACATACTTTCGTCTGATTTCAGTCGGGGTCTGTTTGGGGTTTGCACCACGCTCCCTAAAGGGAAATCATATTGCTACTACATACAATGATATTTCCGACAAGTGTGCGCTTCCAACTTTGTGGTTACAGTTTGATGAACACTTTTCCTGTTCCATCATGACAATGTCCCCGCACACAAAGCCATAAAGAAATGGTTTGGTGTGGAAGAACTTGGCTGGCCTGCACAGAGCCCCGACCTCAACTACAGCTGTGGCTCATCAGGCAATGTATATTAAAGTCATACAGTTCCTTATTTATAATGCTTAGACTCTAGATCCATATGTTTTCTGCATCCACACTGAGTTCCTCAGTCCCACAGGTAAGACCGTACTAAAAGAACCCAGCCTCCTCAATCGAAACCCATGTTTCAAGATTTGTGAAAATTGGCTGTTTTCCTTTGATGGCAAAAAGTGCAGACGGATTGGGTAATGAGTGTTGTTTTGTAAGAGGAATTAAGCAGAAGCGTTGTGTTTTGTGTTTAGTATATTTGATGGGGGGGTCACTCACACTGAGCCACTCACATGTGGTAACTATGCAAGTCAGAGGAACCCCACAGAAAGTTGCTTCTGCTTTCTGTGTCTGCCATCTCACTCAAGTCAGCCAGGCTTCAAGTCAATTTTATTTATACAGCCCAAAATTATAAATCACATTGCCTCAGTGGGCTTTACAATCTATACAATGTACCTCACCCTTTGTCCTTAGACCCTCTATTTGAATAAGAAAAACTACCCAGTGGTTCAGAGGTCAAAGATCAATATTAGAGGTCATACTGATAACATTTTTATGCAGACAAATCAATTTTTAAAGATAATACAGTTGCAGAGCTTGTAGAGACATGCAGTTTATATCACCATGTTGGTGTTGTTTCTTCATCATTAATGTTGATCCATGACCATCATTGCAAGCGGTGAATCTAGCTTCCTAACCAAACTGCAACAGGAAATAAAGTATAAAAAAAACCTTTAATGTTAATAGTCAACAGTAAGTCCCAGTCAGTACATGGACCCCAGTCTCCTGGGTCGAAGTCCTATACTTGACCCATTCATCTACCACATTTTGTTCCCTATGTGGACTTTGCAGTTTGTCGGTCAGTTAGAATGATAGTACTGAAAAAACATTAAGTAGTTGTAGGAAAAACCAATATGGCGATATCATATAAACCATGAGCTGACAGCTAACATCAGTTTAACAAAAAGTCTGATCTTAGCAATGTTCTGTCTGCTGGCCAGAAAATAATCATAACCCTGTTCTATCAGCACAAAGGTAGACGATGCAGCTGAACAATGCAGCTTGATTCTGTCTAAATCTCTTTGTGAGGCTGCATTAAACCTAAGAAAAATTACAAATCACTTGATATTTTTGTACAATGAATACAGAATATATAGTTAATGTTTTGTTTATTTTCATCATGTGTAGATATTGTACAGTTGTACTTTATCTTATTCTTTGAGTCAGTTTTACTCTCCTAAAACTGGAGCCTGCTCCATACTCAGATTGTGAGGCTGATCCCAACCTTTACACTGTGTGCACAATTATTAGGCAAGTTGTATTTTTGAGAATTAATTTATTATTGAACTACAGTGCTCTTGGAAAATATCAATGTGTACACAATTATTGGGCAACTATTAGTGTGCAGAATTATTATGCAACTAAATGAAAAATGAAAAGTTTCCCACCTCACTTGTTTATTTTCATCTGTTGAATGAATGGGAAGAGAAGTGAGAAAAATAAACAAACAACTCAAAATTTACAAATAAACATTTCTGACATTTCAAAAAAATAAAAAAAATAAAAATCAGTAACCAATATAGCCACCCTTCTTTTCAATAAACAGTCATACGCCTTCCATTCATGTTCTGTCAGTCTGTCAACAGATCGTCAACAGATCAAGAAACTGACAATCAACTGGTTGCGCAGCGGCAACCACAGCCTCCCAGACACTGTTCAGAGAGGTGTACTGTTGTTCTCAATAGGGTTTAGGTCGGGTGAGGAAGGGGGCATGTCATTATTCTTTCATCTTTAAGGCCTTTACTGGCTAGCCACGCAGTGGAGTACTTTGATGCATGTAGTGGAGCATTGTCCTGCATAAAAATCATGTTCTTTTTGAAAGATGCAGACTTTTTCCTGTACCACTGCTTGAAGAAAGTGTCTTCTAAAAACTGGCAGTAGGTTTGGGAGTTGAGTTTGAGTCCATCTTCAACCTGAAAAGGTCCAACTAGCTCATCATTAATAATACCAGCCCATACCAGTACCCCACCTGCACCTTGCTGGCATCTTGAGTCGAAGTGGAGCTCTGTGCCCGTTACTGATCCAGCTACGGGTCCATCCATCTGGAATGGATGTGACAAGAGTCACTCTCATCTCATCAGTCCATAAAATCTTTGAAAAATCTGTCTTCAGATATTTCTTGGCCCAGTCTTGATGTTTCAACTTACGTGTCTTGTTCAGTGGTGGTCAGGTTTCAGCCTTCCTTACCTTGGCCATGTCTCTGAGCACTGAACACCTTGTACTTCTGGGCACTCCAGGTAGGTTGCAGTTCTGGAATATGACAGCACTGGAGGATAATGGGTTCCTGGTAGCTTCACGTTTATTGTTCTCAAATCTTTGGCAGTTAATTTGCACCTTTTTTTCTCAACACATTTCTTGCGACCCTGTTGACTACTTGCAACAAAACGTTTGATGGTTCTGTGATCATGCCCCAATATCATAGCAATTTCAAGAGTGCTGTATCCCCCTGAAAGACTTTTTACAATTTTTGACTTTTCAGAGTCAGTTAAATCTCTTTTTTGGCCCATTTTGCCTGAGGAAAAGAAGCTGCCTAATAATTATGCACACCTTGATATAGGGTGTTGATCTTCTAAGGCCACACCCTCCCTCATTACACAAATACACACCACCTGATATGCTTAAATCCAATAAGCATTCCAGTTTATACAGCTTGGAGTTGGAAAATATGCGTAATAATGATGATATGGTCAAAATACTGACTTGCCTAATAATTGTGCACACAGTGTATACAGTTTGAAGAGATTGATAGTGATGTATTGGCTGGCCTGATCTCAGAGCTGTACTGAGAGAGATTTATAATTACAAATCTTGCTGTCTCATCAGCCTTCTTCACACAGATGTGCTCCCCACACCTCTGCAACTTCCTCCTGTTTGCTCAAATGAAAACTTAAACGTTCAAGAAGAATCTTACTCACATCCTTTGCAGGTATTTCTATTTCAGTCAGTTAGGATGACAGAATAAAAGCTGTATGTCTCTTTCACAGTTCAGTTTGAATGAAAGTATGATGCACTCACACACACACAGCGAGGAAAGCCCCTCTGTGGTTTACTAGTTTCCTATCAGTGCGGCTGCTGACTCACTGCCACTGAGGTGATGTACAACCCACTCTCTCAGGGGATCCCCTGCGACACATATACGCACACGACTCTACAGCTGACATGATTCAAATTCCACACTGTCCAGCAGTGGTTTCACCTCACCCACTCTTTCTCCCACCGCCGATGCTGCAGAGAAAGGAAAAAAGCTTTTTTGCAAGAAACTGCATCTACAAATCCAAGCTCTCCTCCTCATTGACTCATGTGTGTGTGTGTGTGTGTGTGTCTGTGTCTGTGTCTGTGTGTGTTTCCTGCAGCTATCTAAGCATATCTCATCATGTTTTCCGGACAAGCACACTTCAACATCTGCAGCCAGTTACAACGATTAAAAAAACAATACTGAAACTCCAACTCTAACTCAATATAACTTGTCTGAGGTGATGCTGTTAGTTGTAGTTATAGACACTTTTTTTTAAACAAACATTTGACAAATGTATGTGATCACTGCAGGAAAGGACCAGTTGACACAAAACTCTTTCATTGTGGAATCCACCAATGACACATAAAGTTTACAATTTCTTATCTTTTACTTTAGACACTACATGGAGAATGTTAAATGTACACAGAAAAAAATACATAAAATCTAATTGTTATGTCAAAAATGTTTTTTTTGCCATGACTGGCCAGTTGGAGTGGGTGGAGAAAAGTTTGAATGGGGGGCCAGACGGGAAAACACTCAAATGTTAAGTCCAGCTTGTAGGAAATATTTTAATTGTTGGTTCAGTGTATGAAATGACCAATAACACAACATCAAAGTACAAAGTATTCTGATATGAAATTATATGATTAGATATTTATTTTCCATTCATATTGACATAAAGGACAATGTGACTGATAGATGTACAGTAGAATTAACAAACGCCTGTGAACTCAGTGAGAAGCTGCAGCAGACGGGTTCGTGAATGTTCAGTGAATGTTCCTATTCACAAAATTAACATTTTGATAAGGGTTGACAAAATATATTACTAAACCTTCAATATAAATCAATGAATAACCATTATTTTTTTATAATGATATTACTTTAGGCTAAATTCTGGACAGTTTTCATTGTGCTTAATGTTCCACACACTGGGGGTGGAGGTGTGTCACCACTGGAGTTCACTTGGTAGGAGATTAGTTGGGCCAGGAATCCTGCGTTGATCCCAACATCTGAATCCAATCCAATACTTTATTTTGTCTACAAATTATAGCTTCTACAAGTTTAACATATGGATGTGGTTAGAAAGTGAGAGACAGGGTAAATAAAGTTGTTTTTTATTGTGGGTCCAAGCCCCCAGGTCAAGTAACTGTGCTGTACCTTAACTTCAGACTGTTGAATTGTTGTTAATTATTAAATGGTCTATTTCTAAATAAAGACACTTTTACAAGGCAGCAACCTCTTGTTGTTGTAGGGGGGTTCTGTGCTTTTTGTCTGTGTTTAACTTTCCAAAGAATCATCTTACTCACATATATTTTATGGTTTCCTCACATCATTCACAACACCCCACTTCTGGCTCAGTGACTTCCAGGGAGTGTCTCAGGGGAGTTCTACATTGCAGCTGTGCTGTCCAATTTATGCAGAGAATGTGTGTACACAACAGAAGAAGATCTACAGAGGAATGTTTTAATGTGTTCTAGTGAAATGAACTTCCTTCCATAGAAATCTGAGAGAAAACGAAGTTGTCCCTACCGTGTCAGTGGTATTCATACTGAGCTCATCTGTCTGCAGTGTTTCCTGTGTAGTAGAAAAGTCTTAGCAGAGGAGCTGATGCTCCAACTTCTGCTATTAAACAACAGTCTGTTCTTGTATCTTTAAAGCAAACCACAAGATTTTTATAATGCTTCACACTGAACAACTGACTGCCTGTGGACATATGCACACTGTTGTTTGGTGACACTGTTAATAGCAGGTTCAGATATGTTGTGACCAGTGTACAGTACATGACTGAGACAACACTCATTGCTTTCATTTCAACTATCTAAGAGAGAAATTTGGAGATTTCATATGACGACATTGTATGCCTGTGAAATATGTTGAATATGTCGGCCTATTTAACCCATCGCTTGAACAGTACTAATGGAAAAATCAATTCAAGGTGTAATGGAAGACATCTACTCCACTGCTGATCCACTTGTTTCGCAGCTTGGATGTTTTTTAGTGTCGTACAGATGGAAGTTATATGGATGTTGTATGTACTATCAGTCGCCAGTTTATTGGGTATACATAGTGAAAACTAAGGCTGTCTATACAGGTGACAATGTTCAGTTTTGGTTGATAACTTTTTAAAGAATTAATGTTAAGTTATACTGAGAGGTAATATTTTGTCCTTATTTGACATCACTGAGGGTCGAATAAATATTAGTAATGCATCTACTGGCTACTGAGTGTATGTGGATGAACTTACCACTGAATAAATTAAGATATATATATAACCTATTTTTTCGACCATGTGTTGAATATAAAAATAATGGGCTATACCTTTGCCAAATGTTTTAGGGCCTGGTGGTTATCTGGTCATTTTGTATTCACTGTAATGTCTCTGAGCAGATAGCTGCTGCTTTTGAACTTTTTTAAATGAACTTTATTGAAAAACAATCAAATACACAAAGACGTCAGACATGTACTACATATAATGGAAGAGAAAAATCAGAAAGAAGGAAGAAATAAAAGGTATGAAACAACACATCATTCCTCTTTGAAAACATCTCCGTACAGCTTAACGGTGTTGTTATTTTTTTAGTGTCAATAAGTGCCAGAGTTGTAATATATTCTTTAAATTGTCACAGGAAACCCATAAAGCTGGAGGAAATTTGGGTAAATTTACATTTGTGTATATTAAATTTACCATACATAATTAATAAGTTCACAATAAAGTCATGTGTTTTGTGTTCATACTGACATCTTTCCACTCAGTTTTGATATCATAAATCTCACAGCACACATGATCGCCCAGTGGAGCCCAGACAGCTGTTGACCTGAGCTGTGACACAGCAGCCTGCCTGGAGACCGTCCTGGTTACTTGGCAACACAAAAACCCTGTTGACCAATCAGAGGCTTCGCTCGGCGCATTGGTACAATCAAACGCAACGATCTTGTGTGTGTGAGCTGCCGCTGATGGAAGTGTGACTCTGGGCTCACATATAAAGTAAGTGCTTCTCTTTAACCTCACGCTGTCACGTATTAGTCTTCTTGTACTATTAAATCGTAAAAGCCACGCTGGGTTCGGCAGAGGGACTGTGTCGTGGCACGGCTGTGCATCTATTTCAGTGGGTTGTACTTGGGCTATATAAAACAGGCGTGTCTTCAGCGAGGGGAATGGTTCAAATATCAACTTATCAGCGGTAACGTTACATGTGTGTCTCATGCTGTGGATTATGTAGAGGTGTCTGCACGAAGTCCGAGTGAACATCATCCGTATCTGACTTTGAATGCTCCCGAACACGCTTTTTGGAAAAGTATGTACCCGCTCTCCTCTCTCATTCACCTCTGTCGGGCTAAAACTGTGTTTTAACTCCGCACTTACCAAGTAATGTAGAGTGAAGTAAGACAGGCTGGGCTGGAGTTCACGCCGTCGTAGCAACGATTCAGAAACGTGATATCAGTGAGGAGATTTTAACAAAGCACGATGATTGTTTTATTTTTTGTCGACCGATCCAAACTTATTGAACGTGACTTTGCTGAATTTCCCGAGGGGTTCGTCGCCATATGGATTAATATGGAGTCAGACTTAACTTGGGCTAACATTATCTACCAACGCAGGTTAGCATTCGCTTTAAAGCCCAGTGTGGTACTTGTTTGAAAAGGTTATGTAAGGTAAGTAACGCTGGTTAGTACTGGGTCGAGTTAGCGGTTAACGTTAGCTCCACACCATCGTCACGGGGAGTTAAACTGTTAACGAGCTGAACATTAATCAGCGGTGATGTTGTGACGGTGGGGACTGAAGCTAGCTTCATGTTTTTGTCCCAGCGGTTCTGGAATCAATGGCAGACTCGTGGTGAGCGGTTCTAGAAGCCTCACGAGCTCTGTCCTTTACTGTGTGTGTGTGTGTGTGTGTGTGTGTGTGTGTGTGTGTGTGTGACGGAGAGCGAGCAGGTTGTCTCGTGCTCACATTCTGCTGTGCTCGTGCTGAATGGTGATGCTGCTCCTGTTTCATCAGTTTATCAGATTTATCTCTAGTTGTGTTGATATTCACTGTTACAACTTGCCAAAACTTCCTGTGTAGTATTTTATATTGTTGTGATGAGAAACGGTCTGATTTGTGGATTTTCCTTGGTCCACTAAACTCCTTTTTTTCTCTCCTGCTATCTTAGTTAATCTGAACGTTGTGAGAAGATGGAGAACAAGGAGGAATCAAAGAGTAGTTCCGTCAGTGTCCTGACCTGGGAGCAGGTGAGCCGCCTGAATGAAGTCCTGACCGAGGTTGTGCCTGTACATGGACGGGGGAACTTCCCAACCTTGGAGGTGCGCCTGAAAGACATTATGGCGCGGGTCCGCTCCCGCCTGGAGCTGAGCGGCATCAGAGTGAAGGACATTCGGCTGAATGGCTCCACGGCCAGCCACGTACTGGTGCAGGACATTGGCTGGAGCTACAAGGATCTGGATGTCATCTTCAGGGTGGACCTGCCGCACGAGGCTGACTTCCGCCTCAGTAAGGACGTGGTGCTGGGTACCCTGCTGGACTTTCTGCCTGAGGGTGTGAACAAAGAGAAAATCACACCCATGACTCTCAAAGAGGCTTACGTCCAGAAGCTGGTGAAGGTTAACACAGAGCAGGACCGCTGGAGCCTCATCTCTCTCTCCAACAATAACGGCCGCAACGTGGAGCTGAAGTTTGTTGACTCCATACGCCGGCAGTTTGAGTTCAGTGTGGACTCCTTTCAGATTGTGCTGGACTCCATGCTTGCCTACTACGAGCTGGCACAGACGCCCATGTCACAGGCCTTTCACCCTACTGTGAGTGGGGAGAGCATGTATGGGGACTTCAGCATGGCACTGAGCCACCTGCGGAACAAGCTCATCGCCACCAAGCGGCCAGAGGAGATCCGAGGTGGCGGCCTGCTGAAATACTGCAATCTGCTGGTGCGGGACTTCCGGCCTGCCAGTGAGGAGGAGTTCAAGGGCCTGGAGCGGTACATGTGTTCACGGTTCTTCATCGACTTCCCGGACATCGGTGAGCAGCAGCGCAAGGTAGAGTCCTATCTCCAGAGCCACTTCATAGGTGAGGAGAAGAGCAAGTATGACTACCTCATGATCCTGCGGCGAGTGGTCAACGAGAGCACGGTGTGCCTCATGGGCCACGAGCGGCGGCAGACCCTCCACCTCATCTCGCTGATGGCCTTCCGAGTGCTGGCGGAGCAGAATGCTATCCCAGATGCGTCCTGCGTCACCTGCTACTACCAACCAGCACCCTATGTTCGAGACCACAACTTCAGCAACTACTATGTGGCTAACCAGAACATTCCAACATGGCTGCCATGTAACTGACAAAACAAGTCAGGGGAAGGGTGTACAAGAGGGCACTGCTGCTGCTGCTTAAGAGGAGAAGAGAGGAGGAATGAAAAAAAAAAGAAAACTCCCAAAAAATGTATTATTGAGGCAATAAATGCTATGTTCCTCTCAAGGCACAGTTATGTTTAAGTGGACAAGTGTTTTGCTTTGTTTTTTTGGAATCCTTTCTCATTCCTTATCTACAGAGTTGTCAAGGTTATTGAATAGAAAGTGATATTTTTAAGTGTTTAGATGTTTTTTTTTTCTGATCATGTTTGGTTGTTTCCCTGTTTATCAACCTTATTCTTAATGGAGATGTGTTTTGTGCCTTAACCTCCAGGTTCACCCCCCCAATAATTTAAGTATGGGCTATTTTTTGAAGTAAATGAAGAAGAAAATGTGATGACCTTCAATTAGGTTTTCTCCTGTGATTTAAAAAAAATAATGATAATAATGAGAAAAGGCAGAAAAAAACAAAATAATGGAAAAATAGTATTATTGGGGAAGGGGTAATATAATAGGTGATGCCCCCCCCAAAAAAAGCTGAGCACCAGTGTTAGAAGTTTAGCTCACTGTGGAGGGAAAAATGTGGTACACTAATAACTTTGTTCACATCAAAAGTGAAGGGGAAGTGAGTGGAGTCAATTTTGTTTTAATTTATTTCGACAGTTGAATATCTCTCACAGACATTCATGCTCCCCGTCATATGCCGGCAGTGCCTGTGATTTGTGTACAATGCAAGACAAAATGTATTTTTATTTTCCACTGTGAATTTCAGTGTAGGACCCTTCTCCCCCTTTATCCAGTTTACTCAGCCCTGTACTTTTCAGTCACGACCAGCCATGAGTAGACGCATGCAGTGAGACAGTTTTGGCCTCAGATAAACGGGCTCCTGCGTGTCTGAGGATTTTGTTTTCCCCTGTTTTTGAAGTCCCTTCCAAAGCCTCAGTAGTGACCTCCAGATGTCACAGTCCTCTGGTTATTGTGGGAGGCTGACTTACAAGACGGAGTGGACACGGGCACGTTGAGAGAATGCGGCCAGCCTCGTTGCCTGGAGCGAGAGCTGGCTGGGGAGTCTCGGAGTGACAGGCCGACTGGATGTCCCTTCCCTTAAAAGGAGCAGCACATGGTGGGCCTCCAGGGTCGTCCCTCACAACCATTGCAGGCTCGACAGCAGCCCTGAAATGGGATCCTCCTCTGATGCAGCTCGGCGACTGGCTCTCAAACTGCAGGCCGTCTATAATTATCCTCTTTTTCTTTTTTTCCCGGGGGAGGTACCTTTCAGAGCAGGGATCTGGGGATGGGTGTGAGAGCAGCAGCAACGGCAGGCCTGCCACCTTACATGTGTGGGAGCTGAATCACTTCCTGTCCTCTCCTATCCGGTGCCTGCTGGGACCACGCAGTGTTTGAACCCCTTTTGTGGTCATGGGAAGACAGACACTGTGGAGTGCGCCTGGTATGTCAGCCTGTCAGTGGGATAGCTCTCCCCTTTCAGTCTTGGATCTTGATTTATCCTGGAAACTACAACCAACCCACCACCAGCTGTGACAGAGTTGCCCCCACTATTTATGAATTTCTATTCATAGTAATCCTATTATTGGCTGTTAATTTTGAACACTTGCAGAGTGGCATTACTAGCACTTGGTCTAAGCTGCAGGTCACACCCACGGGGCATGTTCTGCTGGCTCTGCTGCTGAACTCTGGTATGGGAACTGCCGTAGTCTTTTTAACAACAACAATCGAGGTGCCACACACTGTCTCGCTCTGGACCAAAGTACTTTTCAACCAGCATCTGAAGCATTCAAGTGCCTTTGACTTTTTGGAGAGTGATTTAACTTTTTAAAGGTTTTTTTTTAATGGTGATTGGGAGGGGAAGGGTTAGACAAAAAGAAAATCAGCCCCTTTAAACCCTGTGAAACAATACAAAACTGTCATCTCTGTATTAGATACCAGTTACTGGGGGAATACATGCATCTTTGGTTTGGGAGGATAATAACTTTGGTTTGAATTTGAGTTTTTGGTATTTCATTTTTCTTTTACTGTGTTTTTTTTTTTTTTTTAGTTTCAGTCTCAGACTATTCTTCTCTTTAAAGGATAAGTTAACCCAAAAATGAAATTGAGTTATTATCTACTCACCCGTATGCAGATGGAAAGTTTCGTAGTCCACTAAACATTTCTGGAGCTTCACAGCAAAACGGCATCTCAGCATTCTCCTTAACAACTGAAGTATGCTGGGGACTTGAACTTGAACGTTTTTCAAGATTTCACTTGAAATCACAATTTAACATTTTAAAACGAGTCTCCAGCTACTTCAGTTGTTGAGGAGGATGCTGCAACTCTGTTCTGCTGTGAAGCTCCAGAAATGTTTAGTGGGCAACGAGGCTTGACCCAGCTTTCCATTGGAATGACGGGTGAGTAGACAATGACAGAATCCTCATTGTGAGCTCAACTGCTCTTTAAAACCCATGTCTAGTCATTCCTGTCACAGTCTTCTCAGCCATTTAATTTTATTCACTTCTTTGTCTTTTCCTCCAAGTTTCAGCCTTGTCACTGGCAGCCATGTTGACCTCTGCCTTTAAAATCCAACTTCTGATTTTCTAAAACTGCGTGGTATTGTAGCTCCACCTGCTCCAAAGCAACATGGCTATAATGTTTTGCTGACAGCTTTGTCCCCAACCAAACCAAAGCAATACCTTAAGTGCCCTGACAGGCCATGCTGTGGCACAGTAGCTGGAGGTCGCCCAGCAGAGACCCCATACTAACAAGCACTTTAAAGAGGCCTTGTTTTACTCCAAACCCAGCCACCTGACAGGAATGTAAATAAGCTAATGTGGTCAATTGCTGGAGGGAGTTGAGCTGGTTCTCAGGGACATGATGTGTTTTTGAGACCTTTTGTTTTGTCCCTTTTTCTTTTTTTTATTTAATTTTATTATTATTTTTTGGAGGGTAAATTGGTTTAATCTGCCCTTGACATTGAGACGTCCCCCTCTGATACTCTCCTTCATTCTGTGTTTTTTCTTCTGTCTGTATTAATTGTAACTGTGACTCTCCTCTTCTTACCCAAACTACATGTTCTCTGTAGAGTAGATAGGCTGAAGGTGGAGGTAGCCAGCAGACTTCAGCTTGCTGCAGTCTGACAGCAGCGCTGTGTTTTATCTGTGCATCCATTTGCTCTGAAACCTTATCATCACTTGGTGGACAGTCCTCTCCTACTGCAGTGTTAACAGGTAGATTTATCACCATACTGTTAACACTAAGATGATCTCTGCTTTGTTTGAAAGCCAGGAGACAAAACATTGATCTCGTGCTTAAACCCCTTTCAATCATTCCCGGTGTATTCATGTCCTCTGAGTGATGATGATGATTAGGTTTAATGAGAGCCACATTCTAAACCTGCCACCCAGCTATGCTGCTGCTCACAGTTGCAGGTTGAAGTCTGGTCAGTGGGGAGAGGACTAGTCTCTTCTTGGGCTCCTTGTTGACATTGCTCACTAAAAATTGGCTGCGAGCGAGGTCAAAGAAAATGCAACAAAAAGTATTTTCTAGACGGTCGATGGTGAATGCAGCCTGGAATGTGAATCCTCTGCATGTTTGAGTCCGCCCCACTTTCGTGTGTGTACGGTTATTTTGGCTTTTTTTTCCTGACAACTGAAAATATGTGCCCGTTAATGAAAGCTTTAGCCTCCCCAGTAGATGAGAGTGGGGTGCAGCAGGGCTTAAATCACTTTTTTTGTCAGGGTTGATGTTTGTATCTATATGTATGTCGATGTGGAAACAAAAAAAGAGGATGAAGTGTACTTTGCCTTTGTTATTTTCTGGCCACACTTTTTTTTTCTGCTGTAAACTTGTCAGTGTTATTGATCCTGTTGCTTCTCTCACTCACCTCGCCTTTGGTTGTCCAACGTGTTTGGGCCTTTGTTTATTAGTACAGCGTGTTTTTTATTTGACACCTGTAGATGTATTCTTTGCTGGAGGTGGTGCAGAGCAAGCTGTGGATTAGATATTTAGTGGTTACGCTTGTCTGAAGTACAAGTCTTACACCATAGGGATGTGATGGAGGCCCTCTGGAAGCTCTCCTAAAGTTTCTATATGAAGAGTTGTGAATTTTTTTTGCAGCAGATTTGTGTTTACGTTAACGCGTGGAGGTGTGTGTGCTTGTTTGCATGTGTGTATGAAGGGATGCCTGTGGATACACAAGTTAAAAAAGTGGGGAAAATCATGAAATTTGTCGCACTATATATTTTTTTTGAAATAGTTAATGCAAAAGAGCTTTTTTGTCAGCTTTGTGATTGTGACGATGAGTAAGATGGTTACAACCATTATACTATTTCATTTTTCAGCACTTTTACCTCACTTGAGTTTTCCCTTTGAATGGAAATATTGATGTACATCAGGAAAATGTGTTTGAAGAGGAAATAATGAATAAAGAGTATTAAATGCAAATAACTGCTTCAGCTGTTTCTCTTGACCAAATCTGACATGTCTCACAAGCTGTGTCCTACAGATTTATTACAAACTAGCATGTCAAGGGATTTATGTGTAATATTTTTGTATGTCAGGTAACACTGCATTTCATTTTCAAACACCTTTAACTTGCCCAACTACAAAGGTAGTCCTGCTTATGTGGCCACCGTGCTTTTAAAGTGAGTCTGCACAGAAATATTGTGTATCTTGGTGACGATTAACAGCTAAACAAAGCTATCGTTTGGGTTTAGGAATATGATTTAAGTCAATTTGATTGAATGGGAACCCATTCTTATACTCTTACAATGTATACAATGGATGGAAATGTACTTCCTCCAGGACCACAGTGAAACAACAATGAGGAGCACAACATGTAAGGCTACATCAGTGTGAAACAAGTATGAAATGCCAATATGCCATACAATACAATACAATACAGTAAAGCAGCTGAGAAAGAAATGGCCATTACGATACAGACAGTTAAACACAGAGCAGCAGGATATCCTGAATGTGGCACCGCAGTTTGCATAAGCTGACTCCTCTTGCTGTGTGCAGGTATTGTCTGGAAAACAATTGAAACAGTTTGTCAATCAATAGATCCATTCAGAACATTTTGAAACTCTGCAGATAAGTTCATTAAAAACGTTTCCTCAATATGTTGGTGTGGTAAATGGACTTAATTATGGAATGGTCAAGTAAGTACTTGACACATTCATTTATTTACACACACATTCATTAACTGGTAGCAGAGGCTGCTCATCAGGAGTAATACAGCACTTCATATCCAAGGTGCCCCACAATATTTCTACCCTAGCTATTCACACACACTCACACACTGATGGAATGGCCATTCAAGTTCAGCATCCTGCCCAAGTATATTTTGACATGTAGTCAGAGGATGACCCACTCCACCTCTTCTGATCGTCATCAAAAATAGTTAAAAAACAAACAAAAAACCATTAAATGTTAAAACCAACATTAATCTCTGAGTTTACATTGTTCTCGACCCAGTATGGGTACACAGAGAGCTACTCAGTTGTAGTGCTGGCTTGTCATTACCCTCCACTGCTGCTGAAAGTCATTTATATTCAAGAATAGACACTGAAGACATGAAACAAGTACTGAAAGTGATACGACCACAATCAAACAAACAGTATAAACTGAGAAAATAAGAATAAATTCAGATGCTGTTGGAGACCAGTGGTATCATAGAGAGGATGGGGACGCCTCCCCCCACCTCCACCCCCACACGCTCTCTAACCTGTGTTCACTGTCCATTGTCTCTCTCTCCTCTGTATACTTGTATGAGTATTTTTCCAGAAATGTTTGACCAGGTCAAACACTGCCGGAGGGGTTTTGTGTCTATATGTGTGTGTGTGTGGAGGGGGCAAGCGTAGTTGTGTTTCCACGTACAGAGGAGGGGGTGATGTGGTTTTGTTGAAGCTCTGAAACTCCCTCATGGAGACCAGTTGTCACATCGCTCTGTGTTTGTGCCTCTGAAACTCAGGAAACGAGATCATCAGCTGTGGCTGAGAGAAGATGACAACTCAACAAAAACAACAGGAAACGAGTTGCGTAAAGATGTGCATACAGTATATACTGTTATATCATGAATAATATTTTAACAAATAAATAACAGGATTCATCCGTCTGTCACTGTGTATGTTCACACTGATCCTCTCACTTTAGTGATTCTCTTAGTTTTTGGGAGAATATCATCCAAACGTGAAATAACAAATGAACACAGGCAGTTTATTATGAAAGCCAAGCAAAAACCAACACAGAGTAAATAAACATAAAATATTTGATGCATATACACTTACAGAGAATGAATTAAAAGCTGTGTTTTTCAGATGCAGTGATATTAACAATGCCTCCACAACAATTACCATCACACACAAGCAGGGAGGGATGTGTAGTCTCAACTGAACCTAGTCTGAACTGAAAAACGTCAAAGGAATTGTTCTGCCTCTGAAACAAACAAGAAAATAATTTCTCACATCCAGGACAGAATTTCTGGCATGCAGGTTGAAACATAGTCCAATAGGTTCAGAGGCAGGGTAAGAATTTTTGCAATCTCTCTTACCAAACTTGGACTGATGGTTAAAACAATGAATGTGTTCATGAGGCAACAAGATCACTTTATTTAAAGGAGATGTACGCTGATGGAAAGTGTATGCCAATTTGTAAACTTCAGTTTTACTTTACTCGAGAAAAATCTGTCTTCAGTATTATTTAACCATGCACAGTAGATACCTTCCTCTTCTCCTTCCATAAAACGTCCTTCCAATGAAAACTGTCGAAAGTGTGTTTTGTGGGTCATTCTAGAGTAAACGGGACAAAGCTGTCAGCATCACAATAAGAACTCCATCGTCGTGACGTGGCAGAATTCTGACAATACTGACATCTCAAAACCAAATGTATCTGCGTGGCTACACACCACCAGAGGTAAGTCAAACTTTTATATCATTTGGCAAACCAAAGCTTTAAGAGAAGGCGTAAAGGAAGGAGAGGATTAGGAAAGAAGGAAGGGAAGCTGAGCCGGGCCATCTGTAGGTCTTTGGATCGCTCAGTATGCCATGTCATCAAGTTCCTCAAGACCATAGAGTCCACAGACATGACCTTCCAAACATGAGAGAGATTTACAGTTCGCTCTAACAGCTTGAGTCTGGGATTGTATGTTTTATATTTGAATCTCAGATAAATTCTAAGAAATGAAATAATAATGATCACATGCTGCTGATCGACCAAACAGAGAGCCCTCTCAGTCTGTGCTGGGTCGGTTATGACAAAATGCTGGAACATTGAAACACAGATTATTTAAATTCTACGCACAGCTTCATCACCTCCCTAAAAATATTACTTCATCACAATGGAGTCTAACCGTTAAAGACTTTCTCATTCTCTTTTGTACACATGGCAATACATCTTCATCTTCACTCAAAAAATTGCAGTACGAGTCTCTGATTGAAATGCAAATAGACACATACATCACTGGAACTAAAGGGTATAATGTTTTTTACACAACGAAACAAAGAACTCAATGTGTCTTAATTTACAAGAAATTATTAAGAATTTATCAGAGGAAGCGTTCGGCTCTCCTAACACAAATTTGAGCAATTTTTCTAATGGAGTATGGAGACTTTCTCCACAGGCAACAAAGAAGTAGTCCATATTGGTTACTAGGGCCTGGGCTGCAGAAATCGTGATGTAAGGGTAAGGGGCGGGAACATCTGGTGACACAACCAGGAAATGCTCCCAAGGCTAGACCGTCCCATTTAACAACGGTGAACGCGGCTTTCGAAGGTACCTCCGAAGGCTGCAAAGGCCGCGTCCTTCGAAGGATGCAGCCCCTGAATTGAGACACAGCTACAGAGGACATCAGTTGAGTCGGCGGTCCTTCAGTGTGGTCCAGGACAAACGTGTACACACGGCTAAAATAATGTGTGTACATGTGGCCCAGACCACCTCTGAATTTGGTCTGACTGAGATCTCAAATGCGTCCTCAAAGCGTGGCTGCCTTCACACCTGTACTTGGAGCTGCCCACTTGTGATTGGCTCACTAAGGACACATTTGGATACCAGATCCAAACAGCTTCATTGTAAAAGTGACCCCTGTGCTTGATAACTAGATTTAAACTCTGACACACTCACCAGTGACACAGTTTAGTTTAGTTTTGTTTATTTTAATTCATTGGAACATATTGATATTATTTAAACAGAAATTCCGGTCATTATGATGTGAACCACCTACTCCCTCTTGCTGACCAACCACTGTCAGGTGAACGTGTCACTAACTGTGCGCTGCTTGTGATATTTTCCAGGAAAGTTGCCATCGACACCGAGTGTACACCTTTGGTATTACAGCAAATGCAAGGGCTTTCATCAGTGGGCCATAGGCTCAATCATCATTGTGTTACCTCATTCGACGATAGTGACTTAACAGATATTTATTTACATGAAAATCTTCGAGATTATTACTTTAAAGTGTTAAAATTGGCTCTTTGCATTATGCATAACCCTCAGTATACAGAAAACTACAATTCACAATGGTAAACTTTTACATCCTGCTAAATCTTATATATATATTATCTTATCTCTCATATATGCTCTCTAAAAACATGCAAAACCATCCGGATTGTTCCCAAAGTATCAGATCATCTGCCTCTTCTTCTTCTGTTGAAGGTTACCGGACATTCAACACATCTGGGTACAAGTAGACAGAGATTATTCCAGAGCTCATCAGAATGTCTCTCAGGTTTTGGAGCGTGAACATGACAAACTGAGTTGTGACAAAGAAAAAGTTCCAGGTTGTGGCAAGTTTCTTAAAAAACACTCTGATGGGAGGTCGGTCTGGTTGAACCGCTGCAGCTTTAACCTCCAGTTCGAAGCACTGAGCAGGCAGGTGCTGCTTTGCAAGTTATAAAAATAACTTCTTGGTTGGGAAAAGATTGTTTTCAGGTGTGCGGTCCAGCTGCAGTGCTGGCTCAGTGCACCACATTTCAAGGATGAAATTCAAATTCAGACAGAATTTTTTTCAACAACAAAGCAGTAATTCACTGCATTTCACAACAAAGAGGGAGCTCTACAGGATGGAAGATAAGAACATATACGGTATGAAATTGCAGCTTCATTCACATGAAACCACAAACCACAGAGGAGGAGGAGGAAGTGAGGGTTGGCTGAAGAAATTAAAGGTTAATACGGTCTGAGAAGCAGCATCAGCATGAGGATGGACGGGGATGGAAAAAGGAGGTTGGTGAGGGCAGATGGCTGTGTCACATAAATCTACAGTGAGTCATCCTCTGCAGATAAGTCCGTGTGTTTTATGAATGGCAGCATGTAGCTCAGGGCTGGAGGGGGGCATCCTGTTCAAGTGGAAAATGACAAAGCAGACAACCACACACACACACACACAGAGAAGGAATTAGTAATTTACAAAAACACACATGACATGTACATTTTCAACTTTCTTGCCCAGTAGCCAGCAATGCAGACTGTGGAGATGTTAATGTGTGGCGAGGCTGAAGGGCGACAGGCTTAAATGCTTTGAAGTACTCCTAAAGCACCATGTTCACAGAAGCAATGTCCAGGCTTTTATTACACAATAAAACCTCTGGCAGGAGGACAGTGTTTTCCACTGCACTCAGATCAGCAACAACGGGATTCAGAGTTTCTGAATGCTGAGCTGACGGATCTCCCCACAAACCGCTTCCCCGGTGATGGAGACGGAAAACATCTCTGGTTAAAGCCACCGTCGGGATGCTCGTAAGACAGAAGGGAAGACGTCAGGGAGAACTGGACAGGATGGCAGAGGATGGAACTGAAGCTAACAGAAATATGATAATACCACTGTAAGTGTGTTCGAGGACAAAATGTTCCTTCTAAGTACAATAAAACATGATGTTTCAGTTATGTAGAAGCCATTGTAGTGTTTTCTCACTTACACTCATCATCAGTTTCTATTAAAGAAATAGTGCACATGAAATCTGTTTGAAAGTGAATGCTGAGGAGCAGAAAGAAAAGTCTGAGATTTATATGTAAGCCAGAAATCAACGGTTTGTACTGAAGCCCTAAACGCACATGGTTAAAACATACTCCTTCCCCGGTGATGGGGACGTACTCCTACGTTTACTCCTACGTTTACTCCTACGTTTACTCCTACGTTTTCGATTTCCTGTTCAGGTGATAGGCTATACAGTGAGTGATTAACACCGCCAACAACATCACTGGTACCATCTACAGAGCATCAGTGACATCAGTGGAGCGTTATGTAGTGCTTGTTTCCACACTGTCTTTTGAGAGTGAGTCACGTGAGGAGCGTTCGTTATACCATGTGTGTAAGTCTGTTACTGATTTAATAACTGTGTAAAATCACTGAATGAAACAACAGTCTTACATACAGTGATCAACACAAAGCACATGTGTCTGTCAAGTGGGCGACTACCTGCTGGTAGAAGGAAGAGAAGCCCACGCATTGGTGGGTGTTTGAATGGTCCAGGCTGATGAAGTGTGTTTATAAATGAGTAAGACTAAAGTACAGTCGTGCTTTGATCAATAATGAGTACTCTTTGATGGCATGTTACACTTGTCAAGACGCCATGTAGGCATGTAGGCATGCTGGCATGGCACCGCTCATCGAATAAACATTCAGCTCTAAGTAATAAGAGGGAACAACCTTTATGTTCTCATAACTGGTTCATATATCTCATTATCTCAGGATAACTTGTTTTCTCAAGCTCTCAAGAAGAAAATGATCCCATTGTCATGTTATTCTGTCATAATGACATAACTAACTTACAGTATCGAGAAAACTAAATTGAACTTGTAATTACGGGAAAGCAGAGGAAGAAATACATCAGACCATGACCTTTTAGGGCTTCCATAGCATGCATTAAAGCAAATGAACACCACACCCCACTAACTCACTCACACCAACACTATACTGCACAGTATTATCTGACCACTACATTGTGCTCACTGCAACTTAAGCTGCTCTCTACATCTTATATTGCTATATCCACACAGACAGACTATGAGATGATGCAGCTGCAGGTACAGATCCCTCCCGGTCCCCTGACCTGGCATCTTCCTGACATGTTGTTCCAGTTTTTAAGACGACAATAGGTGTGAAAGGACCCAGTTCCACAGCATCTTGACTTTCAAAAGATTTATTCTGATCCTCAGAATCACACCTTTGAGTTTTTATACAGAGGAGAATCTCACCGACATGACATGGTGTAGTTGTCGATCCGTACTGGACATTTGCTTTGCTGTTCTTAGGTTGAGTACATACTGATTCAGATGAGTATGACTTACTTCAGGCTTCCTGTTTGCTTACATGAAACAAGTTATCTTAACAGTCATGCTGAACTTACACAATATCAGCTGTAAACAATAGGATGTGAGATGGCACTGTATCTGTGCAAACAAGGAGCACATTGTACAGTTCACATTTTACATCAGAGGGTACAAAAGTCAAAATATCAGTTCAGATAAATCTTAAGTAAAATAATAAGTTCTCGTGTAAAATTCTAACCAAAAGACCAATTCCCATTTGCCATTAGCAGATTAAAACATGAGCTGGCAGAGTCATCTGATTCCAATGAACATGATTCTTGATGTTGTCATGATGTTTTACTGCAGGACTGTTGGTTGCGGCTCTTGATTGTCCATCAACCTATGAAATCTTGGCTAAACATTGAAAAAGTCAATTATTTATTTAACCAAAACCACAACCTTTTACTCACTCTAACCAAATAGTTTTTGTTGCCTTAACCTAAGGAGGCGGATGTAAACCTTGCTCTCTGGAGTCAAAGTCTGCACTTTTCACCATCCACCTCAACCAACTCTGCTGCTGCAGTGTTTCCGGAGAACAACATTCAACAGTCAGTCTTCCTTCAAAATGTATTCAGCAAAACAAATTGGTTGTACATCAGCATTTCTAGGAGACAGGATGGTACAATGCATGTTGCTAAAACTATTGGGAATAATGGTTTTATTTTAGGTACATTGACACTTTAATTTATCATCACAGTCAGATTTACTTCTGCTTAGCTGATGATTAATACAGGTACTTCAGTAGGATGTTTGACTTCAGCTGTAGTTTAACAATAAATATTGGTGCACATGACTAAAGAACATGACTGAGGCATAGCTATCTAAATGTGTACCAGCAATGTTTACAGGGGGGGTGATTATTCTGTTTCCCAACACCCACTGCTGTCTGACTGTGTGGGACAGAATAAATTAGCATGATTAGTCATTACCAGAACCGACTGTGTTCCAGGAACCATCAAACTGTGCTACTAGTGTGAGCCAGTGTACCGTAACATATAAAGTATTTCAGCTGGTGTTGTGTTTCGAAACACTCCAACAGGCACAACGTGTTGTACAGCTGCTGCTCATCCACACCGGCCTCGCAGCTGAGGAGTTTGTTGCCACCAGTTTAATGGAGCTCATTTGTGTGGTAATTAATGTTGAAAAATGCTTTCATATCCTCTCAGTTCCTTCCTGCTTGCAGTACCACTGCGCGGGGTCCTCAGGGTCAGGGCAGATTAATTAGGACTTGGCTCGATTAAGGCTGATGAAGCCTGAGAAACCTCATCAGCATCCATGCGAACGATCCAAGAGTAATGAGCTGTGGCACTGATAGCATCTGTTTTCTGGGATGATGATTTTGCTGATTACGTGTTGTGTGGGTTGTGTTAGTTCATGTGAGTGAGTTAGTAAATTGCGGTGCAGACAGGAAGCACGTTGACAAACCTGTCTACTCATGTCTGATTCTCCTGGCAGAGGAGAAACTGCTCTGCCACCGGCCATCCTTCTGACTGAGCTGATGTACTCAGAACCAAGGCTGTTTCTGTTCTGATGACCTGAGCCAGACATCCACTGGTGCCTCTGAGAGCTTTGGTTTGTTCGGAGCTGAAAGAAATCATGATATCTTAGTTTCATTTTATTTTATTCATCACTTCTCAACCCAATCGCCAGAACAAATGTTTGTTTCTGCAAACCACAGATATGTTTAATTTTTAATTTTATGTTTTGACAGTCTGTGCTTATGATCTGGTTAAGTGGAGGGACAAAAACCACTTGGTCAGGATTTGGAAGAGAGGTTTAAGTTTTGGCTCACCTGGTTCTGTTGCCACAAACTTGGCTGCAAATTGTCCCGACATCTTGTTGAAAATATCCAGTTTTGTTGATGAAATGTTGAAGGCAGCCATCTCAGCTTGCTGTCGCACCATCACTCCTCCCGACATAAAAGTCAGCTCATATAAATGTAATGTGAATGTGATGAGACAAGCATAGTTGATGTTGACTTCTACTCCAGGTCATGCCATCAACATGTTGTCCATCAGTCAGTAATGTTAGATGTACACTTCCTGTACTCTCATTTATCAACAGTGCCCGCACACACGTGTGCATGATGGAAGTATACTATCATTACTATGCAAAATGTGGAATTCATAAACTTGTGTAAATATCACAATTGGCAGATTCTTTAAAAAAGTACTGATTCAACTTCTTTATGCAAGTAAAAGTGATAAAGTACAGGCTCTGAAATGTACTCAAAGTAAACGTCCCTCTGAAGGACATTTGTGGTCAAAGCTAACTGAAGCTCATGTCATATTAATATAATTCAAAGACTATTAAACGTAAAAGTAGAATCACTCGGATTTGTCCCAGCTGTTCCTGAACGCACCACAAAGATAGTTGATTGTTGAGTCTCATTCCCAGGACGTCAAATTTTGGGTTGGTAAAGCGTCCCGAGTAGCAACAAAGTGAGAAAATGCATTCAAATGCATTCAAACTAAAGTAATGAGCCTGTTTTAAAAATGTAAGGAGGAGAAAGGTCAGATATTTGTGTTCAGGTGTAGGGAGGAAAGGTCAAAAGTGTCCTCAGTAATATCTCAGTAGAGTGCAGATACCTGAAAAATCTACTTAAGTTTGTTACCTCCCACCTCTGGTAAATATAAGCACAGCTCTGACCATGCTTAAACACAGCATCCTGTGTTAGAACAGGGAAACTGCAAATAAAAAGCATTATCAGTGTCACAGCTATCATGAAACATCTCCACAACAGACACATATTGTCTGTATTTTCTCTGATCAATAATAACTGAATAAGTAACTTTGTCTCTTTGGGAACAGACATGAAGCCGGTGTCACAATCTATAAAAGGCTTCTGTGACAGGTTTTTAAAATGTACCATGGCTCATCTTGCACTACTGGAAGATTTAGTAAATCATGAGCTCTGCAGGGAGCACGATGCTGTGTTTGGTTCAGAGCACAGAGTGGCTTCTGAGTAGCTACCACATCACAAAACAGATATTGCTAGACTTATGATGCTATGGTTTGGGACTTACGTTAGAGCGAGAAACTAAATGCACGTAAACTGTACCTGTGCACATCACAGTCCTGTCCACCCTGGGGGTAACAGCCTGAGGTTAGAGATAGATCAGGAGAGGGATGTTTTGATTCCTTATATGGTTAATTTGGGTAGTTTCTCAATGGAAATAATCCTGAACTTTCAAAAGCTGGGTGGTTCAGAACATGTGAGATGTATCAACACTGATTACATACTGGTGGACGTTTGACTGGCATAGATGAGATCAGCCACACGTCACTTTCGCCACCCTGGCTGACAACAAATGCTGTGAAAGTGCTGGTGCCAGACTGAAGACAGCTAGAGGTGACAAGCCTAAAAGCTGCTGTGTAGCATTCTTTCATGCCAGACAATCCTAAAACTTATGATTTTATTTTCTTCTCCAATGGGCGAAGGACATGAAGAGAAGAGATCTGTAGCTTTAGGTTGTCTGCAGGATGAAAATGGTAAACTATGAGACCTGGCCAGTCAATACATGTCCTCATCACAGGTTAGTTAATGATGTCACTGAGTAAATTACATGTGTGCCGATTGTGCCTGTAGATCGAAGCGAAGCAAAAAAAGAGCCTTGTAAAGTTGTAACTACAGTTCTTACTGTGAAAAAATAAGGTCCGACCATAAAACACCTTCTTTTTGAATGGAGTTTGGTTTACGAGCCTGCCTGTTTTAATGTTAGCACACATACATTGAGCTGACCTTCCTTCTAATAATGGACCTTGTAAACAGCACAAAGAGACGTTGAAAGTGGAGCTAAAACCGACCTGTTTTCACCTCGTCTCAGCTCGGAGTAAACCGTTACGTAATAAAACACAATGGGCTGTCAAAACAGAGACAGAGGCTCTGCTTCACCTGAGTGATGTCATTAGATTACAATAAAGTCACACTGGACAGATTATAAAACAACAAAATAAAGTGTGACAGAAATGACTTGGGCTCGTTATAGATAAAAATCCATACGATATTGTTATTTTATGCTATTAAACTGGCAGAGACCTCAGAATTTGCATATACTTAAATAAGAAGGGGCTCTTTTCACCCAAAAGGGGGCGGGGCATGTCACAAGTCAAAGTACCCAGATGGGCTGCTCTCATCTATGTGCATTTATGTGAATTTAGGAGCTTTTCTACACAATGTTGATAAATGAGGGCCCTGGTTATGATAATTATCTGAATTAGGGGACAAATGAAAGATAAAACATACATAAAGAAGAAGCGTTTTCGGTTGTTTTCGGCCGCTATGAACCTTCAGAACAGCTACAATACTCCTTCACACAAATTCACTAAATCTGTAAGACTTCGGAGGAATGGACACCATTCAATAGTTGGATTGATATTGGATCTACTGACTGGAGAGGTCATAGACATAGTAAATCATTGACATCACTTTCATTCTCAACAAACCGGTCAGTGCACGTTCTGTGTATTACTTGCATTGGCTATGTTTCTGCACTTTATTCAGGTTATTCCTTTCATTTGTCAGCCATTTGTAAGTAATTTTGTTCATCATATTTCTTTACATATGACAGTGTTGTAAACGCTGAAGCGAAACGTAAATAAACAGGGTTAACTGGTGATATGACAGCGAGAGTCAGCGTGTAGTGCAGCATGAGCAGTCGGTTTATTCATGAATATATTCACAGATCATTCATGCATGAAATGTAAATGTGTAGCGATGACGGTGTGAGAAACATTGCGCTGTTGATTAGGCTTCTGAATTTAATTACAGTTTTTTTTCTTCTCTTTGGCTCCCCTCCAGCTGGTCACATACTCATAATACATAAAACTGCAGAGTTGGCTCTTCACCTCATCACCTTTATATCATCTCATGTCGTTTCACTGCTCGGAGCAGAAATCCTTTAAAGGACTCTGCTGGTGACTGTGGCTCATTAACTACAAACTGATTTACTCTGCATTACTTTTACAATCATCCCGACCACCCACACACACATTGATTATTATTCACAGTTTTATGGCTTTTTAAAATGACGTTAGATTTGTTTTATGGATTTTATTTTTACAAATAAAGTAGCGATCATCTTGAAATGACTACTCAGTCACTCATTCCCTGTGTGTCCAAATGAAGTTATGGTGTTAAAGGACATGACCAGCTGGGCTGGTGACATGAGAGCACAGTTTGTTGACATAACCTAATAGTATATCTAGGTGTCAAAGTGTTAGTTCTGGTCTTCTGATGTGGGGCTGTATTTATCTCTGCTCAGTGTATTACCTGCAGTAGATACGTCTTGCTGTCAGTGCCCTTTAGCAGTACAATGCTCTGCTTCCCTGTCGTTGCTAAGTGCTGCTTCTCCACACAGGGGGAGAGCTGACGGTCATCTACTGCAGGTGATACACTGACTAGAGATAAATACCTCATACAACCCCACATCAGAAGACCCCAACTATCACTTTATAGTTGAGAGCTGATAAATCTAATGTCTGTTTCCATTTGGAGCTGCCTGCCTGAAAAGTCACTTACTGTTGATTTTATTGGAAAAATAAAATAATCTAAACTTACGTTTGTCTTAACTAAAAGTATGATGTTCTTTACACAGCTACATTTACTTAGCTCAATATACTATACTCACTATTACACTATGGCCAAAAGTATGTGGACAGCCAAACATTACAACCATTTGTGATTCGTGCCTCATTCTAAAACCTCGGCCATGCAGCAGTAACAGCCTCCACGTTTCTGGGAGGGAAAAGCGTCTTCTCAAAACTGTTGCCACAAAGTTGAAAGCACACTATTGTAAGATTTCCATTAAGTGGAACTAAGTGTCCTATCTGGACAGTAAAAACAGCCTTAGACCAAAAGTATGTGGACAGGGGTGTCTAAAGTAAAGTCTAATCAGATAGTATACACAGTACCTGACAGTCTGTGTTAGTTTGCATGAAAGCAACAGCTCCTAAGGTCTATCCATCTCATCCTGAAGGTCCATTAGACCCATTAAACCTTCTCTACGTGAGCTGCCTGGACTTCGACCTGCGGAGGAAACAAATGAACATAAAAAAAGAAAAAGTGTGAGAAGTTGAGCAGCTCGTGTAAACTGTCCACCCTCCTCTGGAACCAAGCAAGCTGAGCAAACATCAACAGCCACTTCCCCCATCATGCAGTGCCATATATAGGAGGACATCACGGTCCCGAGAAACAGGTGATGGGCGGTGTGTGGAGGGTGAGCGAGGGGTGACCGACATGTGGCCGAAACAGAGAAAAGAAAAAGAGAGAGAGAGCGAAATCAGCATGTCCTCATGTACCTTTCCGTGCACCAGTGGTTTGTTTCCCAGAAAGATTTGCAATTAGCCCCATCAGTGCACACACACACACACACACACACACACACACACACACACACACACACACACACACACACACACATACACACACACACACACACACACACACACACACCTTCTACCTATCAATGTATGTACAAGATACACCCACAGCCCAGATTGTGAGCCACGTATGATGGGCTGGGTGAGCATGCGTGTCTGTCTCTTGAGGATTTATGTACCTAACCAGCAGATTCATGTGACATAATATATGTGTGTACTGAATCATGCATATTTCCAACACAGTGAGGCCAGCCCAGAGCGTGCTTGGCCGTAAAAGGCTGAAGGACCTCAGCAGCATGAGTCTGACTGTTGTGTTTCTTGTGTGCTTAACTCTGAGAACAGTTGTTGGCGGAGAGTTGTGCTGAGAATTTGCCTTTTAATGTGCTCTGACATGCTGTTCTCATTATGTTCCTTTCATATAGATTCCTCCTCTTTCAGGGCGTCTGATCCCCGTCCAGACAAGTAAGAAAATAGGCCTTCTTCTGTTTCTTCACATCGTGCCTGGACTGGTGTGAGGAACAGAGGGCAGATACGGAGATCATACCATTAAACCCTAAGTTCATCACTACATTACCAGGACAGAGAGGACGGGTTTTTGTTGTTGTTTTTTTAACAAAATCTAGCATTGTGTTTTACCTTTCAGTGTAACAAGTGTATCTTCTTCTAAAATTCAAACCACAACATTTTTATTAAGTTTAAATCACCAGTCTTACTCATAAAATGGGATCAGGTTAAAGAAGACTTTTGTTTCTTCTCTTCCTGAGACAGCATGATAAAGAGAAGTACTATAATAAAGATGGCAACTCTTGAAGGCCATTTGAAGGACAAATTTCCTCCAGTGATGTCACTCGGTGGCTAAGTTGCATTGTGGAGAAGTCAACTGTGAGTCCTTTTAAATGACGACTTATGTAATTGTGTCATGTGCATAATGTACCGTAAATTACTGACATAACATAGGTATGTTGCGAAGAAAATATTCGCTTGGGATTATTAATTTTTATTTGCATAACTCACGCGGCACCCAGCTCAGTGAATTTCAGCATCTGGAGCGGCATCTGGATAACTACCGCTTCCAGCGCCACCTGAGGCTGACCAGTGCCCAGTTCTCAGCTGCGGAGCGCCTGTCCATCTGTCTCTGGTGAGTTTAAGTGAGTTTAAGTGTGTTAAAATCAATAAATAGTAACTGTGATCAGCAAGTAGACTGAATTAATCTGTTTTAGCACACAATAAATGGATCTTAAGAATGCCTAAATAACAACATCATAATGCCACTTTGTACAAAGCCTGAATTCATAATCAAACTGCGACTGTACAACAAAGGTTCAGTACGCCTGGCGCTAGTACGCTGCAACTGTCATGTTGTTTTGGAAACGGTGAAAAAAGTAATCTTGGGAGAGCAGGCAGTAGTTGTTGTGATATGTGATGGTACATGTACATTATTTATCCGTATGGGATGAGTTTGAAAACTGACAGTGAAGGTCTCTAACTGTCTCACCAACCACTCAGAGCATTGGTTGGTCTTGAAAGAAGAAGAGCTCCATTAGTTTAAGAAATGATTACACTGACATTTACTGCAGCATGCTGGAGCTGGCTGGCTGATCAGTACACTGTGGGACTTCCTGTTCTACAGCTGGTAAAATGAATGTTTATTGGATCAGCCATGGTGGGTAATGATAGCACGCCATTGTCACTGCTCTCAGTGTCAGCTGTTGTCCCCTGAGCCCAAAAGACTCTCATGAATTTACATAATAGAAAACAAAACCTGAACAAGTGGGGACTGAGTTTGCACCAATGAATAATTTAGCATGTTCTCAAATAAATCACCATATATGCTACAGTACGGCTCTTTTGAACATTATAATAGTTACTGGATTACAGTGGAGTTCTAGAAACTTTATCAGACTGCAGCTGTACAAACAGCTATAATGGAGATTTCTAATAAAAAATGTAAAAATTAAATAATGCCAGCCCTCTTTTGACAATAATACCAGCCAGCATTTACTGCTAGAGAATGCAACACTCAGAAAAATGGCTTCATAAGGTCTATATCTCAATTAAGCTGCTTTCTAAGCAGCTTAAAGCAACATTGTGTACAATTTTTAACATAAGAATAACAGATTCAAAATCACATTTAACGGTACAGTGTCTTGTAATAGGCTGACTGGTGTCTCTGTCTCAGCCACTCTGCCCCCCATCACTTGTTTCTGCTGATCAAATTCTGTCCTCTCCACAACTCTGTGTTTTCTTCTAGATTCTGGAGGAACTGAAGCTCCGGGCTCCGACTGTCCCCTCCAGAGCTCGCCGGCTCCAGCAGCTGTCAGCTGATTAACACTAACAGAGTCGCTCTTTAATCCCAAGCACAGGTGTTCATCTGTCACTCCGGTCTTTTAGTCATATTAAGCACACAGAAAACCATAATATTTGTCCAAAATATGCATTAAAAGTTCTCAAAAAGGCATCAACACCAAAAAGCCAAGCAGACAGCTCGTGGCTACCTGTCCCTCAAAGAGGCCACGCCCCTAATTATGTGCAACTTTAAGCCTTAATATATTTAAACAAGTGAGTTATATAAAAATTCACCACTGTACACTTGTCATGAAGAGGAAAATTAGGTATAGAGACCAAAACCATTTTTTGTACCAGGCTGTAAACATGTTTATTTCTGCTGTAAAGTTGGACATTTTAACATTTGAACATGGGCTCTTATGGGGACTGACTCATTTTTGTGGCCATTTGAGGAACAGCAGTCTTTGGTACGTCTCTACTGGCTTCAATTATGAGATTGACGCTTGTTACAGACCTAGGATTTGTATTTACGACAGTGGTGTTGCACTGGGGGCGCCAAATCGCACAAATGCCTATTTCTACATAATGTTGCTTTTATTTTCAATTTGTCATGGATGTTAAATCATTTAGATAATGAATTAATTACAGCTACCTGTATAAACATAACACTGACGTACTGTGACCTTTTAAATTTCATATGACCAGTGTTGCTTGGTTACACATCCAGCAAACACAGAGCAACATTTTCATTATTTGCAGTCATGTTTGTGCCCCCCTGATAAGTCCATTATTCACTTTCCCTTATCTCTATTTTTGTTTTTCATGTTCCACTGCCTTCACTGTTTTCTCTGCCGTTTGGTGCTGAGTAGTTTGTGCAAATTGGTTTTATCAGAGCTTTTTTGCTGAAAACAGCTGCCTCCTACAGCTGGAAATGACACTAATGGGAGCAGTGAGAGTGACCCGAAACAGATTCTCCAGTGCGTGTAAAACCAGGGGTATATCCCACTGTGTTGCCTGGGAGCGCATGACAGGTCGTTGCCGTCTCCGTTTGAGAAGCTCTTAACCAGCAGATGTGAAAAGATAGATCTCTCCTTTGACTTTATGACGGACGAAATGGCTGCAGCATATGTTTTACCCCTATAGAGCCAAATCTCATCCACTGGAGTTAAATCCACCCCTGAGACAGAGGACAAGAAGTGAGATCTGGGGTCTATTCTCGACTGACACCCATCCTCCATCAAAGTTTCTTGAAGTACATTCAGCTGTTTTTGTTTAATCCTGCTGACAAACCAACCAACCAACCAACAAGCAGACACAGGTGAAAACATTACCGACTTGGCAGAGGAAAAAACGTGAGAAAATGTCAAACTTTTGCCAGAGAACGCAAAAGTTTTTGTTTCCCATCCACCTGGGAAGTTGTTGGGAAGCATCTGCCAAAAAAGACTTTTGTGTATTTGCATAAAGAAGTTTGGAATTCATGAAGCAGTGATAGCTGTAGAAGTACCACGCTTTCCTATTGCATTGACCACAGACTTAAAGGTCATTGTCTGATATTTAGGGTCAGTAGATCGTTTTGGCAAGAAAGCACAAATAAATTACAAGGTTCAATGACTTTTTTTTTTGTCATTTCTAAGGTAACTACACATGGTAACATGGTAATGACTTGTGAAAATTCATAATTGTACATTGCATATTGCATGTTTTGTGTCTGTAACGTTTTTGAAGTTAAATTCCTCTTCCCTTGCAGAAACAACCATTTGCAGATGCAACTTGTCATGCCAGGACACGGGTCATTACATCTACCTGTATTGTTCTAAAACTATCATGCGCGAAGACAATTGGACTTTATGTGAGCGGATGCCAAAAACGTGTTATATAGTACCACCCTCATGTGAAACAAGCTCATTGGTACTGCCCTCATCAGGGTCACCTTCAGCTGAAATCGCCCATCTTTACCAACCTCGTCATTGCTCCTCCCTCCCTGTGCTTCCCAAGAGAGTTCAGTGCTTCCTTCAACACATATGTTGCCAAAAACTCAGGCATTTACAATCAGTACGCTTGGTGCTCAACAAAGTCAAGTGGATGGACAGTGTTTCCCAGATGTGGAGTTAAATATTAAGACCAATTGACTCCCAGCTGTTAAAAGGGGTAATCAGAAAAATCCAATAAAGTCTGAATAGATGAAGCTACAGGAGCTCGATAGGACTGTTTCGAGCCAAGTCAATCCCAACCACTATGAAAAGACATGCAAAGCTATGGCAGACTAATCGTCTATATAACACAGAGCCTTGTACTCACCACGGACAGTTGATAACTATTTTTCTTTTTATTGCACTAGTAGTCAAGGCCAAGAGGCACTTTTCACATTTGAAAGTGTTTTTATTTTTATATACGTTTATTGATTTGACATTATACAATACACTAGAAATGTAAAACGCTTTTTATTGTTGTTAATAAGCAAAATAAAGAGAATTTTGGAAAATTACTTTACTTTTGTAGCTTTTTTGTCTCTTGCGTTCTGAACTGAACTAAAACCGTGATCATACAAAAACAACTGTATCATTTTATCTTTGATCATTGTGAAATTAATCCAGTCCTTGACACCCAGCTCAGATCATATTCCTTGTCATGCGTTCCAAGTGTCCAGTATCAGGAAACTTGGCAAATCCTGCAACACTGAGACGTGCGACTCTCATATGGACTTTGTTAACCGGCTACGGGATGAGATGAAGAGCAGGCTGCTATAAGACAACTGCATCAGTCCGTTAGGAGTGCCTGTAGTGAGTGGAGAATTTCAACATGATTGAAATGATTAAATGAAAGACAAATTACATTGTACTACTCTCTTTTGTAGTTTGTGTCCCCATGGAGTTATGTGTAGTGGCAAGAAAGCACAAATAAATTACAAGGTTCAATGACTTTTTTTTTTGTCATTTCTAAGGTAACTACAGATGGTAACATGGTAATGACTTGTGAAAATTCATAATTGTACATTGCATATTGCATGTTTTGTGTCTGTAACGTTTTTGAAGTTAAATTCCTCTTCCCTTGCAGAAACAACCATTTGCAGATGCAACTTGTCATGCCAGGACACGGGTCATTACATCTACCTGTATTGTTCTAAAACTATCATGCGCGAAGACAATTGGACTTTATGTGAGCGGATGCCAAAAACGTGTTATATAGTACCACCCTCATGTGAAACAAGCTCATTGGTACTGCCCTCATCAGGGTCACCTTCAGCTGAAATCGCCCATCTTTACCAACCTCGTCATTGCTCCTCCCTCCCTGTGCTTCCCAAGAGAGTTCAGTGCTTCCTTCAACACATATGTTGCCAAAAACTCAGGCATTTACAATCAGTACGCTTGGTGCTCAACAAAGTCAAGTGGATGGACAGTGTTTCCCAGATGTGGAGTTTTAAATATTAAGACCAATTGACTCCCAGCTGTTAAAAGGGGTAATCAGAAAAATCCAATAAAGTGTGAATAGATGAAGCTACAGGAGCTCGATAGGACTGTTTCGAGCCAAGTCAATCCCAACCGCTATGAAAAGACATGCAAAGCTATGGCAGACTAATCGTCTATAACACAGAGCCTTGTACTCACCACGGACAGTTGATAACTATTTTTCTTTTTATTGCACTAGTAGTCAAGGCCAAGAGGCACTTTTCACATTTGAAAGTGTTTTTATTTTTATATACGTTTATTGATTTGACATTATACAATACACTAGAAATGTAAAACGCTTTTTATTGTTGTTAATAAGCAAAATAAAGAGAATTTTGGAAAATTACTTTACTTTTGTAGCTTTTTTGTCTCTTGCGTTCTGAACTGAACTAAAACCGTGATCATACAAAAACAACTGTATCGTTTTATCTTTGATCATTGTGAAATTAATCCAGTCCTTGACACCCAGCTCAGATCATATTCCTTGTCATGCGTTCCAAGTGTCCAGTATCAGGAAACTTGGCAAATCCTGCAACACTGAGACGTGCGACTCTCATATGGACTTTGTTAACCGGCTACGGGATGAGATGAAGAGCAGGCTGCTATAAGACAACTGCATCAGTCCGTTAGGAGTGCCTGTAGTGAGTGGAGAATTTCAACATGATTGAAATGATTAAATGAAAGACAAATTACATTGTACTACTTTCTTTTGTAGTTTGTGTCCCCATGGAGTTGTGTGTAGTGCAGAGTTCAACCTCAGAGATCATAGGCCTGGAGATGCTTTGCAGACACTAGAGAGCCACATATTCAGTGCAAGTAGTCAGCTCAATTTATTTTTCTGTCAATAGCTGGAAGAGACCCACTGATAGGTGATTGGATCTGTATTTCCTCGAGTCAGTCAAGCTCAAGTTAATCTTTCAATAAATTCTGCTCTCACTAATTAAATTCTGCAGCAACTATTACATTCTCAGACTCTTTGGCTTCAGAGCTTAAGCGATGCTTAGACATGCACCCATGCTCACAGAATGACTGCTAAAGCCTCCTTGTGAATCTGCACCAAAAAGGGGAGGACCAGGGGAACAAAAACAGAGGAAACATTTCTGAATTTGTCCCTTCATTCGGATTAATGGGGTCCATTCTGGGCTGAGACCCATCCTCCATCCAAGTTTTGTGGAAATGCATTTAATAATTTTCATGTAGTCCTGCTGACAAACCAACCAACAACCGGACACTACCTACTTAGCAGGGGTGAAAAGTTTTGTGGGAGAATGCCAAAGTTTTATCTTTTTTCCCCACCGGTCTACTTTTTTTCTCCCCCCATGTCTCCATAATGTTAAGAAACCAGCCTTTTCAGCTGAGGTAGCAGTCAGTGTTGCTGCACACTTTGAAACTTAACAGGCTGTACACACAGGATGCGTGTGCAGCGCTGCTGCGTGGCGTTCATGTTAACAGGTTAGACCTTTCACACTGGATGCCTGAGACGCGCTTCTCACTTGTGTGTCAAGAGAGGCTGCTGTGTCTCGGCCATAATCAACCTGAAAACGACCTGCAGACAGTCATATGGACGGCATACCAGTGTTTCATTATAGTTTTAATGTCTGTATGTGTAGAATACGTCACAGACATGAAGAGAATAGAACAGGTGAGAGGCAGTTTCTTTCCTGTGCACTCTCTTTCTTTCACTTCCTCTCCCTCGCTCCCTCTCTTCCTCCCTCCGGCTTTCTAGCTCTTTCAGCAGGGTAAGGAAAATCACTTCATCATATTTATCGATAATTATCAAAGTCAAACTCCATGTAAACAGGTAGGGCAGGCAGGAGCCGCAGCTGCCACGCAGCCTATGACATTTACACCTTGTGTTCTTGAGCCTTTCCTGTTTGGTCCCTGACACACATTAAAAGAAAACATGCAAGGCCAAAAGACATTAGAGCTGCATCCCACATTTTAAGGCAAGCACTGAATTACTGAAGCACGCATTATTTATGACAGAATCACATTCATCAATATTGGAAAAGAAAGCACAGCGGCACAATCATTCCAGGATGAGGTGGAAAGACAGACAGGATAAGCTAAGCTAACCAGACTTGGTCATAAGGCTATTACTCTACCTAGCCAGATTAAATCAAATTTAGCCAAACCTGCAACAGGAGATCAGACATTGTTGAGTCCACGTTTTTATAGAGATCTGTCTCCATCACAACATCCAATAATCAAACACTGTTGTCATGGATTAGATCAGAGAATGAAAATAAAAACTGTACATACATTTAACTGGCCAATGGATGTGGAATTAGGCTTAAAAACGAGACAATTATTTATGTAGCTCGCAATATAAACATAGCACATAAAGTAAGGAAATTTGTGTTTGGTAGATTATTTCTTTGTTGTAACAATGCTTCTTGGCAATAAATCCTGCTTAAAAAGCCTGTTAAAAGCCATAAAGCCTGTTTATTTCCCTTTTTAATGGTGCCACATTTGTATGAATCGTGCATTTGTGGGATGAGCAGCAGAGCTGAGTATGTGGGTTGCGCCCATGAAAAATTTGCCAAATCTTCTCTGCCAAACAGCTTATTCTGCTATTGACTCTTGTTTGGTGTTGTTTGGTGGATTGGATGATTGAAGTCTCTAGAAACAAGACATATTGGCAATTTAACAATTTATTAATTTAACAAACAGGAGCCTCTGTAGCGTGTAACCATACACAGCCACAACAGCCTGGCACCTCCTCCTCATGCTGGTCACCAGCCTGGTCACACACTGCTGTGGGATGGCATCCCATTCTTCAACCAGCATTTGTCGCAAGTCATCCAACGTGGTTGTGTTAGTCACTCTTGCATGAACAGCACGCCCAAGCTGATCCCACAAGTGTTCAACTGGGTTGAGGTCAGGACTGCTGGCAGGCCATCTCATCCTCTCCACTCCCAAATTCTGGAGGTAGTCTCCGAGAAACCCTGCTCTGTGTGTGACCAGGCTGGTGACCAGCATGAGGAGGAGGGGCCAGGCTGTTGTGGCTGTGTATGGTTCTTCCACACGCTACTGAGGCTCCTGTTTGTTAAATTAATAAATTGTTAAATTGCCAACATGTCTTGTTTCTTCAGACTTCCATCATCCAATCCACCAAACAACACCAAACAAGAGTCAATAGCAGAATATGCTGTTTGGCAGAGAAGATTTGGCACATTTTTAATGGGCGCAACCCACATACTCAGCTCTGCTGCTCATCCCACAAATGCATTTTTCTTACAAATGTAGCACCATTTAAAAGGGAAATAAACAAGCTTTCCAACAGTATAAGATGTATTGCCAAGAAGCATTGTTACAACAAAGAAATAATCTACCAAACACAAATTTCCTTACTTTTTGTGCTATAATTATGTCCAGGTTTAACCTGTGCTTGTCCTTGACCATCATAATAAAAGTTTGTCCTGGCTCATTTCATCTTAAATCATTGGTGTCTGACATTTTTGCCATATTCATATTGAAATGTAACTTTTTGGCTTACATACTTAAATTATTTAAAAGTACAGGTGTTTCTGCTTAAACGTTACTCTTTAAGCGTGTCAGGGGGTCCTAGTGTTTAACAAATCTTCTGAATCTGAAATTTAAGGCCTAAAATAGTATAATTTTGGAGTTTTGCAGATCTTAGTTTTCACATCTGGTTTAGAGGTAAAATTTTCTTCCAGTCTGCTTTGCTAAACTGAGTTTGAATTCATGCCCCGTAACAACAACTTTGTGTCCTTTTTTTCTGTCCTTTTTGGAAACTGAGTTTGAATTCATGCCCCGTAACAACAACTTTGTGTCCTTTTTTTCTGGCCTTTTTGGTTAGTTACATTTAGAAATATTTCAAACACGATCTTGTCAGCTTGACTAAGCGTCAGTGTGAAGCAGCATTTAATCTGTGTTTGAACCCAAACATTTCAGCAGCTGGTTAACATCCCAGGTGGGGAACAGGGATGTATTATATTCCCAGCATGTAGGTGTCAATATAAAGCCAGTATCAGCCATCTGGTGATTTATGTTTCGTCTGCAAGAAGGAGTGTTTCTGATTCTTCTGGAGTTCTTGTCGACCATCCAGCCCAAGAAACAAGTGCCAGCTGTGGACAACAATTGTGGTAATCCAGGCTGTCCGCCGCCCCCAAAAAAATCATCACTTTTCATCTCAAACAGTTGTGACTACATGTTCGTGCTGTACAAATAGTGTCATTTGCAACCTGGGACAGACCATCAGGAGCACCTGGGAAAATCCCATTGGGCTGATCGCTCCGTGGGCTGCTGCCCAATCACTGCCACGCACTCTCAATGATAATAATCTGAGGCTGATGCATGGTTAAATCAATGAATTTTATTTAATGACAAAATTGCCCCCTCTGAATGTTTCAGTCAGTCAGTGATGGGTCATGTATTTTGATGCTTTACATTAAATCTCTCTAATGTAACAGATTCATTCACAAGTTCAAATAAAGACAACTTTGCTTCATTACCTGATCACTAGCGGTGCTTTGTAGGCTAACATTAGCATCCTGTGCTCCTACCCTGCCAGTCTGTACTGATATTAGAGGAGGGGTACCAAGTGCAGCAACTTCACTGCTGGACTTGAGTTAAATTCCTTACGTCACATCAAAGGGAGTGATTGCAACATTGAAATACATCAAAGTTGGAAACAACAAAAAACAATGTAATGTTAGCTAGCTAGTTAATCAGGTACAGAGACAACATCAAACTGGTAGCTATTGTTTTATGCTTTCTATAAAGAAAAGGACCATAATACATTGCAACAACAGACAGATCTCATAGCTGTGTCCTGATTTTAGAGGCTAAAGGCTCACCCACGAAAATAGAAACGTCCGTTTAAGTGATATAACTGTCACTTCCCACATACATTCATGCATCCTTAAGACTTCTTCCTCTTGTCCTATTGGCTACGTTCCTACACCACCCCCCACGACTACTGGAAGTACTGCTCCGTTGGTCCGTATCCATAAGCATCCAGAAAACATGAATGTATGGACAGAAGGCTCCGTCTGTATCTGTATGCTTATATAACATTGAGCATAAATGAGCCTTTAATGGTAGGGGCCTGTCGGATTTAACATGTTAATCCGATGTGTGGGCAAATAAATAATTTTGAACCAACTGGGAGGAGACCCTGGGGCAGACCAAGAACCTTCTGGAGGGATTATATATCTCATCTGGCCTGGGAATGCCTCGGGATCCCCCAAGAGAAGCTGGACAGTGTTGCTGGGGAGAGGGACGTCCAGAATACCCTTCTTACCCCCAAATTCTACCAGATCAGTGTTTGGCCCGTCTCCTGTCTGCCACGGCAGCGGAGCTGATAAGTGTCACTCTAGCCTATGTGTGTACTTCCACTGGCTCTGCTGCATTGCGTATCTACTCCGTTGCAGCTCCAGCAGTCCGGACCCTTCAGCAGCAGATACACAAGTCTTTTATTTTTGCTGCGCGCCGTGCTGCACTCAAAATGCAGCCGGTGGATGTTGACGGACAAGGGAGCACTAAGCAAAAAAAACAGCAGAGCAGAAAAGAAATGATTATTATTCAGTTCGAAGACCATAGACTGTAAGCAGTCTGGATCTTGAGTGTATCTGATGCTGTGTTTGTTATTTTGAAAAAGCTCATAACCCTGCCTATAATATGTATGTCCTGCAAACAAATATATCATTTAAATATACTAAATATAATTGAAACCTCACATTCCTTAAAAACAGACATAAACAGTGATCGTGTCTTTACATGCCTCAGTGTCTCAGCTGGTATCTACAAACCACAGATGTACTGGAGCTTCTGATGATCAGTAGAACAGCTTATCTGTTCTATTGACACTGTTACTGTATGTGCTGCATTCAGATACAACATGCCTGGGTATCCTGGTATCCTAATTGTTTCATAGACTAACACATCTTTTAATGCGATAATAGTACAAGCTATGTAGTGCCTCATGCAACATTAATAGGGAGTTTGGGGTTAAATTTGGCTATCAATAAAAATGAATGATTATCAGGGACAATTATTAATTATGATAAATAATAAGATCCAATTTTCATTAGATCACCTCGGGGCACCACCCTTGAAGAAGGGAACAGATAGCCAATTCACCAAATCAGTCTCATAAAAAAGTACTAAACTTAACAACTCTTGTACAATATTAAATAGACAGCATAAAGGTTCAAAAGTCTTTTATTTCAAAATGAAAACACACAATCTAACTAACACGTACTATATACAGGTGTGTGTGTGTGTGTGTGTGTGTGCGCGAGCGCACGTGTATGTGTGTGTCTGGAAGAACAGAAGCAAAATGGTGGCTAGGATATAAAGTACCAGCAGCATGGACAAAGTTAGACTAATCAAAAAGGGACTACAAGATGGCTGATCGAAGGGTTGGACTCAGGTCCAAGATGGTGGATCACCACTTGTTTCTTTGATAGGAGAGAAGAAAGTAACAATGGTGGTGCTCAAATCATGTGCTCACTGATATCACATGTGGGTGTGATATGCTCCAGGCTGAAGGAGTGTGTGTGTGTGTGTGTGTGTGTGTGTGTGTGTGTGTGTGTGTGTGTGTGTGTGTGTGTGTGTGTGACGTGATGCCACGTTAGAGAAGATGGTTAGTTGCATGCAAAGACCCTGAATCTGTGTGAAGCATAATTCAACTAACGTCAAAATTAGCCGTGTAGCAAAGCAAACTAATAATAACCTTAACAGTTCAACGTTACTATTCTTTGAAGAAAAGGTGCTGGTGGTTCCTTGGCTGATGACCCAAGCAGGAGGAGGTTGTAATTCCAATGTTGAACAATGCTGTTCTTGCTTCATGTTCCTTGGATTGTGTAGTTTGGCTGGTAAGCTTTGCGTTGCAGCTGCTGGCGCTAATCAAGCTGGAATACTAGCAGGACCATGCGTCACTGCTGTGAGGAGAAGTTCTTTGGGCCGGCAGCCCCATAGGGAACGAGGTGGAGAAGAGAGAGAACAAAGGAAGGAGCTGGAGTTTTGACTATCTGGTCAGAGGGGGGTCTGTCACCCTGACCAATAGTAGCTCAAAGCTGAATTTGCACCTAGGTGTGAAGAATGGGGAATTCTGGGAACTAAGTTCGTTCAGAGTCCATTTTGAAATCAATAATGAACGACTTCATCAGTGGATTCCAACACTTACGAAAGACATAAAACCAAGAAAATGCAAAGATCCAAGTAAAATAAAAACACATGAACATCCTTTCCTCATGTGAAGTATTTCTGTGTTTGATTTTGACGGATAGAAACCATTCCACTGTGTAGACCAGGCTGCGGCCACGTGTTTTTATGTTATTTCCTCCCCCCTCAGCATTTTACAGAGTTCAGACAGGCAGACCCAGGTCACCATTTAGTTTTAATCAAGCGAACACATGCTCAGTTTGAAACCCGGCCACATGTGTGAGCTGTGATATATGACAGATTGGACAATTCAGTTTACCAAGACATATTCACATACAGAGATAATGGTGTAGAGCCAGTTGAACTCTACACTCATATGTTCCATGAAATAATTATCTGTTTAAAAAAAAACGCCTTCACATCTCCAACACATCTGTTCTTGCTTAGTTTATGTTTTATGGAGTGTTGAGTTTGGATTGTACATGGAAGTCCCATGTTGACCTGGGGTGTACCGTATGGGTGAACTGAAGGGATATTTTTTGCTACCCTACCTTTCTCCTCTCTTGGGAATGCAGTTTATATTAGACCACCACTTTAGTCCAGACTGAAATATTTTGATAGTTACTGGACGGATTGTCATAAAATGTGGTGTAGCCATTCATGATCCCCAGCAGATGAATCCTGCTGACTTTGGTGATCCCCTGACTTTTACCCCGGTTGAGGCTGACATTTGTGGTTTCAAAGTGAAATATCCTTTTTTGGATCGACTTCCACGCACAAAATCAATATGTTCGCATTGTCACTGAGAGCACGTGAGCATGCTGATGAACATTTCTCTTAAAGCAACTCTGTGCCGAAGTGCAGCCTCACAGAGCCAATATTGTGGTTTGATTGTTGTTGGACTACAGTGTCACCTCAGTGTACTGTTCATCATATTTTCCTTTGGTTTTTATGCTATTTTCCTCTGTAGACATTCAAGTTTTTTTCTACCTCTGTCTGTCTTCTTCCCCTTTATACTGAAGTGCAGACATCTTAGACTGATCCAGACTTTACTTGGGGTCACAAATGTTTGGAGTGTGGTTACCAGTGGTTTATAGGGACAAACCACAACATTGGATGGGCGACAGTGAATAGAAAACACAACCAAAGAAAGTGACTCATTCTCAACAGCCGTATTGGTGTTCAAATCTTAAATGAGGGGAAAATATCAGCAGGACAAGACGTACTGACATTGGAAACTATTCAGCTACTCAGTATTCCCCAGGAGGTCTCATTAGTGCGGCCACACACTTTTTTGATGGGTGTCACCCTGATCTTGACCGAACACACTTCCGACAAACAGGTCACATTGTACACAGCCTCCATATGCTCTACAGTGCTCCCTTTTTGCTGTGTGTACAGCTCGTAATTACTACTATGGATCGTTTTTAATTATTTATCATCTGGAGGTCGGAGCAGGTTTCATTTATCAAAGGGTCGCCCAGTATAGCCTTAATCTGAGCTACAAAGGAAATGCTGGAACCTAAAAGCTGTGAGCTGCGTAAGTCATGAAAACTCCCAGTTGCATCCACACATGGGCGCTGATTGTGTGGTTTTATTTATTTTTACATTCATTGCAATATGGAAGTCTGCATTTCATTTGATGTTGCATTTCAGCTAATTTGTCATTAGCTTTCTCATCTTTACTTCATACAGGGGTGAAAATCTGAACCTTCTGCAGGTGAGTCATTCTGATTCACAGCCTTTCCCTTTCTGTCATACTGCCTACAGGTGCCCATGCAGGTGTTAATTTAAGAGTGGATTATGGAAAGCATTATCATGTAAAACAGCTGCACACCAGCCCATGTAACAGTCAGCCCAGAAGCTGGGATGAATCATGAGGCTCTGCACGTGCACCAAGAATGTGTGGTGGGGTTTGGTTTGACCTTATCAGTTCAGTTTGACCAGGTGAGAGCAGATAATGCCATTTGGTTTCACTTTAAGCTCTAGTTCAATATTTTAACATTTTGATCTTGACAAAAAATGTCATATCAAAAGTTACGTTTTAAATGGGGTTTATATGCTTGACTATTTACTTGGACCAGGAAGTCACTGTGCTTGGCTGAGAAATGATTGGGCATATCCCCATAAAATGGTAAATCCTTTTTTTTGGTTCACATTCTAGTTTTTGTATGTATTATTTAGATCAGACAAGACATAATGTTTTAATGAGCAAGCTTTAGAGGTGCTGGTAGGCAGTTTTATGATGAATTGATGAAAAGAGGCAATTAAGCTCGTCTTAGTTCTTTTAAAGAGATAAACCTCAGTACAGAAGGTGTACCGTATTGTGTCTTATAACACCAAGTAGCAAACCTCTTGCAGTACAAGGTAGTATTATGAGACAGGATGGCAGGGGTTCGCTAACTTCCATAGATATTTCTGCATCACAATACATACAGACCTGTAGATGTTTTTGACATTAAAACAAACAACTGTTGATCATTTTAGTTTAGATTTTTTAAAATAAAATTCTGTCCATATCCTACAAATTGCCCCTTTGAAAGTACTTTATGTGAAGTTTACAGTCATCAGTACATTTTTAATGACCAATTTTAATCCGAAAAGGATTATGAACAATGCATATTGACAGTCACAGTTACAGTTACATCACAATGTAATGGATAGAGTCAGATGTCATATGTAGCGTCTCTTGGGTGAGGGTAGGCCTGGTCGACAACGCTAAAAAGTCTACCATGATAATGAAGTTCCATACGGGCCGATATTGATAATTATTGATCATTTATAATGACCTGTCATATTATTTATAATTTTTAACCCGGCAAAGAAATGTTGAGTTTAACTTCTTTATTTTTAATTTAACTATCAAGGCACACCAGTTATGATTATGTTAACACAACAATGAAAAACACACAAATAAATACTGTCATACTTGCAAGCCAATCTGCTCTTTTCTATTCAACATTTCTTCTCCGTCAGCACTCATGTTCTCACTCTGGTGTTACCTAATGAGCCTGAACACATTCCGGCAGCTAAGATCGGCTCTAGCAGATGAGTGACACTGAGAGGAGCAGCAGGTATCGGACAGAGGCTACAGGGGGTTGGTTTGTGGCTGTGGGTGTGGTCAGACTGCAAGAAAAGCTGACATTACTACTGTGAGGTAACAGTTTTACAGGCTGATCTTGTGCGAAACTCTAAGTCACATGAAGATAGTGCAACCAAACTACACACCTGATAAATGATTGGCTGTTCGCTCCATTATCAGGGAATATGATAGGCTGCTTATAAACCAGGGCATATTCACTATGTGCTCTCAAGTTGGTTTGCATTTATTGCAGACATGTGAAACTATCGAACAATAATCCCACTGGGGATAAAAAATGAATGACTACAGGGGGGATACTAAAAGCAGGTAGGGGGAAATCCCGCCTAGCAATTCACACCCAGCATATTGACCTTTACATGTTGCATGTAGGGCAGCTGTAGCCTACAACAACCTCATGGAGATGTAGCAGTTCACTCGTTTGTCTTCTTAAGAGACAGAAAAAGTTATGTTGTACGGTCTTGTCTCTGCAATCTGTATATAACAGTGCAGATCAAAATAACAGATGTTACCTCTCAGAGTGTAATTTGAACACTGGCCAAAGGTGACTGATGTTCTCGTCTCCGTGTTGTGACCTGCTAATCCCTACCTGTCACGGAGGGAGGTCCATAAAAGATGGATTTGCTCCTCCACTCACTGCAGCTTTTCATTTACAGCAGCATCCCTCCATGCTCATCCCCTGCTCGGCACTCTAATCCAGCTAGAACGAATAGAGAGATTAAAAAAACTGAAGATGAGATATGATGAAAGAGGGTCACAGCAGGCCGCAGGATTTGGGCAGGTGTAGAGAACAGCAGAGGGCAGATGTGCAGGTTAGAGGGTTTTTAATCAGCACATGGCCACTTCTTCACTTCCTGGAACATGATGCTGTTTTCTGTGGAGGGAAAACACTCTGAGTGCAACACCTGCTGTTTATCCTTCTTATTCAGCCACTTATGTGTTTCCATCCTTCCTCTGCTCTTAAAGGGAAAACACACACAAGGGCTCTGGGTTTGATATCTGTCTTATCTTGGCACGTAAGTTGCTCAAACTCGTTTACACACATTAATTCAGATTACTTAGCATTCTATACGTAAAAAGTATTTAACCATACTGGATATGTTTGGCATGAAGACAAAGATTCATAATGACTGAAACAATACAACACTACGGTGATTTTTTGTCAAATAAGCACGACAGCTGTAAGAAATTCTCAGTGTTTATATCTGTGTTATAAATCACTCATGACGTGACCATGTTGGTTTGATATTCTGTGTGTGTATTTAAAGCCTGATATATCTTACTCATCTGTGTCATAGCGCTCCATTATGGTACAAATACTATGTGCAAAGGAGTAAGTGAGGAAAAGTAGCACAAAGAGCAAAAGTCAATGTAGGGAGGAGGTCGAGGATGGACGGCCAGGTCAGACAAACAGGACTCTCATTCAGTAGACCACTCCTCGTGTCCAGTCTGAAACCAGAAGTGAAGGGTGAGTTCTTCTGACTTACTAAGGTAGTTATACTGGTAAAAACAGGACTTGATGTTAATTTGTAAAAACTGTAAAAAAGTTGAAAAACAGGCGCACATAAAGACATTTGGGAGCACTGTGAAAATGTATGAAATTAAATGTTTTTCCTGAATATAGATAAACAAAATAATCATTTGACTTTCATCACATTGGATCATTTGTTATTGTGCTGCTAACAACCAAGATTATGCTTTAATACCACAGGAGGGTGACAATTTTAAGGACAACAAAAAGTTTCTAAATGTGTCACTTTGCTGTTAGTAGACTTGGCATCTTAAATAACTTCAGGTTATTTGCATAACCCCGGTTCTCTAAGTAGCATGAGTGAGCGTCTCACTAAGGGTAATGCCCCTGTGTGCCCTCACTAAGGTCTTCCCTTATGAGGTTTAGCCCAGGACACAAACATCTTATCAGATCTTCTGAAATTTGCTGTCCCGTCCACATATATCCGCAGAGCCGGGACCGGACACATGGTATATAGCCAAGTGTAAATGGTGAAGCTTTGAAAGCTTTCAGCTTTATAGGTATGCAGAGACCCACCACTGTAGGAATAACAGCTGGGAATTTCTCCCCACCCTCTTAGCAGAGGTCAGGGCCATCAGTAATGCCATCTTTAATAACTCAGAGTCGCACACAGTGGATGCACTCGCCAGGTGAGGCTAGAGCTGTCTGAGCGTGTTGCACACCCAGACAGGTCACACACATCGGGTGAGTGTCCCATTGTGATATGTTATTACCACACGGACAGGCTCGCGCCTGCAGCTTATTACCCTCTGTAGTAGGGGCTGTCGGTATTTGTGGCGAAGCCATAGTTAGCTACCTACAGGTGTGCTAGCTAGTTTGCCGAGTCGTGTAAACAGCTACAGGCGGCTGTATACCGTTCTTGTATCTTTATGTGTGTACCTTAGCTGTGAAGCAGGGAGGTGTGGTATAAAGTGTAGTAACGCTACTGCTCGGCTAGTGAGTTTGGGAAAAATATTTCTATTTTTCTCTCTTTACTACGAGGAAACAGTGATGTTGCTCCTTGTAGTTTGTGTCAACGTTAGCCTCGGGGAGTATTGCTACTCCGTGGGCTAATGCTTAAAAGACTTGGATACTGCTACCTAGCCTATTGAGAGTATTGCTACTCTCCGTAGCTCTTTGGCTAGCAACGAGTATTGCTACTCCAACTGCTAGCCTGAGGCAGTTAACTAGAATTGCTCCTAGCTAGCTGCCAAGTTTGAGCTGCCCTACAGACCGAACAGCGACCCAGAGCAAAGCGTTAGGCGACCGAGGTGGTTGCGTCTGTGGGCTTCGGCTTCTGAGGGGGATATATGGACTGGTACCACGGAACAATCGTCATAAAGTTAGGTCAGTATAATAATTTCAATATGTCATTTGGTAAACGAAAGTCTGTTTGCCCCAAAAACATTTTCTGTCCGGCTGCCTGACAATAGCTCAGAGCTCAGAGTGCGTTTCCGTCCATTCATCTGTGGCGCCTGGAGAAGCCGACACGCCGATGAAAAGATCCCGTGACTTTTCCAACAAACTCCACTGGTTCTTCTTCTTCTTGTATTGACGTGGACTGGACAGCATCGGTCCGGCTCAGTGATGCTTCTATCGTCATTGCTGTTGTGTGAAAAAAGTAGCTGTTAGCGCTGAATTTTCTATTCGCACACATGCTCCCAATTACATTTTACAGTTTGCACACATCTATATCTTATGTCAGCTACAGGGTGAAAAGAGCACATTCCAACAGTAGGTCTCATTGAGGAGCAAGTTTTGTTTGAAATCACTTTGCAAACAAACAAACAAACAAACAAACAAAAAACTTACGATGTTTAAATATGATCCCTGTGTTATAAATATGAACCCTCATGCTGTTGCCTCACCTGAATACTCTCCTGCTATGTTGGTCACTTCTCCTTGGAGTTTGGTCTGCACCCATTTAGCTGTGAAATACATGTAGATTCATGGGGGAGGACAGGATCTTTGAAAGTCTTCATCTGTAGGATAGGACATTGTTAGTTATAGACGTATAAAAAACAAGAGGCACTGTCCAACTGATAAACAGTGTACTTTTTGTTCAAGTTTTGTGTAGACCATGTCATAGAGGGATGGACTTAATCCTACAGTCATTTTTGTTGCTGCAGTCTGTGTGAGCCAAGTAGCCTTACTGTTTAACAGTAATACATTAACTGCAATATAATATATAGAGAGCCTAACATTATCTAATATTTTAACCACAAAAAATATATTTTCACGCAATTTCCCCATACTTACCCTAAAGATTAGGTTTTGTAAATAACCCTGCACTAGCTTACCTTACTCTCACACCGACACACTGTGAAATAAGCTTTATCCAAAACTAAAACAAAGCAGGCCTGAGTCCTGGCTCAGGATATTATTAGCTAATGTGACTTCTCTACCAACCATACCATCAGCTGTGTGAACATAGCTGGCTAGGTCTGCTTTGTGTCTGGCTACCATGTAAGGTGAAGAGGGTAGTGATAGAAACCAAGGTGAAACTAGAGTGAATGGATGGCCATTCACTCCATGGAGAGCGCTCCAGTGTCGTATCAAAGTCTGTTCCCCCACTGATTTGTTTTCCTCTGAGACAGTTCAAAACTGGCATTCTTTCTACTAGATCAGTAAGAAACAAAACCTGCCTACGTATTAAAACAATCAGGCAGTGGCGGCTCATCAATAGTCCCACCTGTCCCACATGAAGAAGAATCATATAGACCTTCACTGAATAAGACTTTATCTTTTTAAATGACCAACCTAACTATTATACCCAGTTAGTAACATGTATAATGTGCAATACAAGCATAGATTCAAATGTAATACGTTGCGTAAAGTTACTGAGAGGTGACGTATTTCCGGCCCCGGGCGCAAAAATCTTTGGCCATAGCTCTCGTTAGAAGTTGTCCGTGCGCACATGATAAACACTGCGAGAAGGAGCTGACATAGGAGGAGATGACGTACAAGTTCATAGAGAGTTGGAGAAGCCTAGTGTGACAGAGTGAGTTGTGGAGAATAGAGGGAAATGGAGAAAGAAAATTCAGTTAAGTCGCTGAAAACAACAGCGTTTGAGAGGAGAACACTGCAGGAAAAGCTCAGAGTGAAAGAGCTCGGACCAGCCGGACATCGTGATAAAGCAACAAGCCCAAGACAGAGGGAGACATGAGGCTGGTTTGCTAAGAAGTCATGGCTAACTGCATGCAGTGAGGTCAGCTCCTTATTTTGCTTTGCCTGCCTCCTTTTTCAAACAGCAGGAACTGAACCAGCATGGAGGTAGGTATGACCAATTTGAAGCACTTTGCAGTAAAAGTGAAAAGGCATGAACAAGCTAAGAGCCACATGGAAAATGCTATGCGTCTTTGCATGTTTGGTAAAATAAATATTGCTGCTCAGCTTGATGAAGGCTACAGGATAGGGATCTGAAGACAACGAGGAGGTTGACTAATCTTGTCTAAAATAACAGACTGTAAAGTTCTGTGGTGCGTTTGAGCTCGCCCTGCGTGGCCATGATGAAAGTGTACGCTCAGAAAATCTGGGCTTTTTCAGAGGACTGGTGGATTTTGTAGCATCACTAGATGCAGCAGTACAAGAACATCTGTCATTTTTGTTTTTTGTTGTTTTTTTTTGGTTTCAGCTCCTTGAATGTAACTTTTTGCTGCTGTTCTTCTCGTCATTTATGATAGTAAATGAAGAGTATTTAGGTAGTGGGGTTGAAAAGTTGTCTGTGTCCGCTTTAACATAACGTAATTTTGTCACATACTTGGTACATTTGCAACTTACGTTACAGAGGCAACATAGTTATTTTAACCCGAACCACTTTTTTCCTAAACCAAGTAGTTTTCTTGCCTAAACCTAACCAAACTTTATGGGGATTTCTTTATAATAAGGAAGTAGACTTTACAAGTATACGGTGTCAACATCACCATCCATCCATCGTCTGTAACCGCTTATCCTTTTTTAGGGTCATGGGCTGGAGCCGATCGCAGCTGACATTGGGTAGGCGGCGGGGTACACCCTGGATAAGTCGCCGGTTCATCACAGGGCTGACATATAGGGACAAACAGCCATTCACGCTCATGTTCACACCTACGGACAGTTAAGAGTAACTGATTAACCTAACTTTTTGCATGTCTTTGGATTGTTGGAGGAAGCTGGAGTACCCAGAGAGAACCCACGCAGACACGGGGAGAACATGCAAACTCTGCACCAAAGATCACTGGCCTTATCATTTGAGATTTAAGGCTAGCTAGCTCGAGTGTCGCATAATTTTCAAATAATGAAGGCTGAAGAATCACAAGAGTCATTGAACATGATTGCTGTTGATCGGTTACTCACGTTAATCTAATTCTCTCTTGTCCTCATTTATTGAAGTAGTCTGTTACAATTTTTAGACTAGCACTAGCAATTAGCAGTGAAAAGAAGTACCGTCATGTACTAATAGTTAAGAAGTTCAATTTTTATACCATTTTATACCTCAGCTGCATTTCAGGAGGAAATATAGTAAATCTTTATAATATTGTGTAATTTGTTCCTCTTTGACCAGCTACAACATTAAATGATGGTTACACATGAACACATTGGTAGTAACAATCTTATAAGGTAATATAATATCAAACTAGCCGAGGTAATCCTCCTGTATAATGACTACTTCTACTTTAAGTACATTTTGCTGAAAGTTGCTGAAGTAAACTTTTGAATGTTGTAATGCAGCACTTTCATTCTGCATTACTGGTCCTTCAAAGAATAATCTGAATACTTCTGCCACTGGAAAAAGTCTGAAGTCATACTAGATTAACATTTTTATGGCTTTGTTCAGCGAGGAACATCCACATCACACTGCCCCTGTTGACCATCACAACTCTGATTCTACATGGAGTCTGGATCCTGGTTGACTCTCGGACTTTAAACGGGTAGGAGAACAGAGGAGGGATGCAAACACTGATGTTTCTTTCAATTAGTTTGAAAGGTAAGTAAAGAAAATCCTTTGTTTGTTTAACATGCTATATCAAATGTTGATTCATGAAAACAAGTTGTGGATTTTATCTACTCCATTTTGGTCAATGAAGATAGGGCAAAGTACAATCATGAGCATTAGTCCCACCTCCCCTCCTCCTTACCTCTTCATTAAGCCAAACCATCAGTCCTATCCAGATAAAGAAGCCAAGAGGTTGGTTTGAAGTTTTCTCCCAGGAGACACCCATCCAGAGATGTTACATGCTTGAACTCCCGGCTGAGGAGGTTCTTTGAATTACCCACCGAATGTCTTAAAAGTAAACTTTGTTTAAAGGACAGATGTTCACTTCACTGAGGTTTGGCTGCAGCGCAGGCTTGAGCTCTCCAACAAGTGATATCTGACTGTCTTGAACTTGGGAGTCTTCAGCTTGATTGTCATGTGGCTGGCCTAAATTCAGTAGTTACTGAGAACAGTGTTCCACAAACTGGACTAGACGTGCCAACACAACATATTTCTTAAATCTGTAACATATGACTTCTCATTTCTCTTAGTATTATCCTCGCTAAGAGTTCAAAAGTTGCCATCGGGGTTGCAAATGTCACCTAGGTCCACTTCCAAGGTAGAGCTGAACTTGAGGCTGCATTAGGCTGAGAATAAAGGGAGGTTTTAGCCTTTAAGATATAGCACCAGTTTGTGAAAATCATAAAAAATAAAATGCAAAAATAAACTGGAACTTGACTGTTAGAAACATGACAACTGTCCTTCCCTGCAGCATGGACACCACCTGTCCTTGATTTGAAGACTATGATAGAGACAGATTAGTCTTTTACCACATTAGACAATGTGGCAAATGACAGACATGAACTTTGATGTTTTCGTATTCAACTTCATTCTTAACCCCAAACAACCAAACCCAGGACAAGCAGAGCCCTCAATCATCAAGCTGAAAACACTTTCACAGAGAAAAATCATTTTAATCAGTGTATAAAAAAAATTCAAGAAACCTAACAGTACAGAAAGTCTGAACACCAATGATGTCACTTCCTTTAAATCTCAATTGAAATCTCTTTGAAATCATACAAAAAAGATAATATACAATTCCAGGAAGTCGAAATTTGGCTCATAATTTATATACATTCTGACATAATCACAGTTCTGACAATAAAGTTCATGCTGATGACTTCACTGATCTGAAGTCTGTTTTCTGGTTGTTTTTTAAAAAATAGAGACGACTGAAGAGAAAACAACCATTTTTATGCTAATTTGTGACATTCTGAACAACTCATTGTCATATTTCATCTTAAATCTTAATTTGTGTAAAAGCATTAAGTGAGGAAAGTCACTAATCTTCAATGCACTTTTACTTGGAACTATCCCACCCCACTGAATGCTTTCACTGTAACAGTAAAATAAGATTTAAAGACATTAAACAGTTGATTAAAGTTGTTAACATCTACTTCAGTTCGATTGTTTATCAAGTTAAAATGGGCCACTGAACTGTCCTTTAACTGACACGGCACATCTTCCTGTTGCAAACATGAAAGTTACAGCTTAATAAGGCCCAAATTTAGGCTGAACACTGATGATGTCATGTGACTTGTCAGTATATTTCTGTGTCAGGAGTTTTGAATCAGTGAGGATAGCTAAGGACAAGAGCTTGAAGAGGTGTGGGAGGATTGTTTCTTGCTAACAGAGCTGAAATGATTTAAAGATGTGCAGATTCCTGATGTTATGACAGTGTGTGGGAGCACAGCAGGCAGCAGGACAGGGTCAAGACAGAGCAGGTGAAATCCTTCCCAACAGTGGCAGAAGATAGTCAAACAGAATTCACATTTACTGTGATAGTGTTACATCTTGGCGTACCAGACGGGCGGGGTCTGCTACATAAGACCGCTTGATAGTTAAGTAGTCACTGGAATGTTTTCAAAGTTTAGTAAATCTGATTTGCAATGGTAAACCCTCCAGTCTGGTAGTCCAAGTTGAATTAAATTAAAAGTAAAACTGAGTAAACTGTGCAAATAAAAAGGAAATTAATGACTGAGGAACAAAATGCTCATTTTAACAACAATTTCAATCTCCAATTCAGCTAATTCTACTTTTCACCACCATGTGAGTGTGAGAATGGAAATCAAACAGCAATTTGAAACTTGAAAACAAAGCTACACCTTCTCATGAGTGAAGATCAGAGAGAGCAGCGCAGCCAGCGTTTCACAAGACAGATTAGAAACAAACACGAGACAATAAGTTAGTGCAGTAAGAGAATAATGTTTGCTGGACAAGTAGTCTGATTTAACAAAGGCTAGGTAACCTTACACAGGCACCACAGAAGAAGACAACAGCCCTGTGATTGAGGACTCAACTAACAACCATTATTATTTTTTCATGTGTTGATTTTTTTGTTTAAATAGATCAATTTATTTTTTAATCTCTAAGGATTCAAGAAATAATGAAAAATGCAAACTGTGGAGCTCCCAGAGGCCCAGGTGATGTCCTAAATTTGCTTCTTTTAGTTTTTTTCAGTTCAAAACCAGACAGTATTCAATTATAATCATAAAAAACAGAAAAAGCAAATCCTCACATTTGAGAAAGTGAAACCAGTAAATGTTTGGCATCATTTGCTAAATGAAAAACTGAAATGACCAATCAACTGAAAAAAGAAGGGAAAAACGGTTGCAGGTTAAATGACTAATTGATTAATTGCTTCTGTGTTACATTTAACAAGGTACATGTCCTATATAAGCCCTGTTGCCTTCTAACACATCCTTAAGTGAGAAAATACAGGCTTCCTGTGAGGAAAAACCTACAGAAAAGCCGGTGGAGTTTGTTCTCCTAGTAGGAAACAACAAGCTTTTTGTGATGCATATATCGTTACCATCATGTCTGCGTGGCAACTTACACTGTTAACACTGAGCAGCAGTACGCCAGCGATCCATTTTCAACACATCACCTTCAATCCACCCAGACACTTTGTGTGGATTTAAAGCTTAAAGGAATATGTTTACATTTTGGGAAATATGTGCTCTCCTGGCCCGAGTTAATAAGTGAGTTTATACAAGTGTATAAATGAAGCTGTGGTTTTACAGGAAACCAAATGTTTCTCCCTGCTCCAGGTCTCTATGCTGAACTCAGCTAACTGTCTCCTGGCTGTAGCTTCATATTTAATGTACAAATATGAAATTGGTATTAATCTTCTCATCTCACTCTTCTCACTCATAGCAAGAAAGCGAGTAAGTGCATTTCCCAAAATGTGACATAAAGTTAATGTTCTATGTTAGACAGCATAAAGGGTTAGCAGTTGCACAAGCAGAGTGAGGTTTTTATTTTTTGAATATCCCCCAGGCGTTAATTACTCTCCCCTGGGGTTTACCAACTGTGACCACAGGAGAACACAGAGGTTACAGCGTACCAGGCGGGAATTTCCAACTTCCACTGGGTGTAGCATTAGTCTTTACTTCACCCAGAGTTTCTGCTGCCAGCATGGTGTGGTACTGAAGGAAACAGTGTGGAAATCCAGACAGACGTAATCTTCTCGTTTTAATCCAGGATTTGAAACATCTGCCAATATTCTGAGACATGACCACATAATGGAAAACGCTTTGAGCAACTGTACGGCTTGACATGATTCTTCATATTTAAGGATGTTTGAGGAAACTGCTGAATACGAACTCTTAGTGTAAGGCATAATCCAGAAACCATCTCACATCCAGAAATAGTCTGTGGTGAGCAAGAACGACTGCTCACCAGGCCACATGCTGCTAAATGTGGGCTGCGACTGTTAATTTTGTCCTTTTGGCAGCGACAGAACAAAATGCGAGTTTCCCCACTATGGTTCAGAGCCTTAACAAGGGGTTAGGAGTTCAGACCACACGGGCAACATGATGTCCATAAACTGCCTCCTTTTGACAGGCTGACACCACCTCGTCACCCTGACAGGGAGGTCCCACTGGTCTCCTGTCACAGACCTGAAGACTGGGAGGAATGGTAGGGTCCATTCACCTGAGATGGAAGAGAAGAAAGTCAAGGTCAACACAGATCATGGGAGCCAGAGTTGGTCTGAACATCATGGGGTCGATATCAAACTGAATATTTAAATATACAAATAGGGAAATATTGTGAATTCACAAATACAACTTAGAAATCTAAATAATAGAACAGCAAAGGCCCGTCACAAATAAAAGCTGGGTAAAAACATAAAGGAAGGGTGGGATTACCTGTAAACCTGTATTGTATGTTATATTTTTGAGTGCTACAGCACTTATTCCATTATTACAACAAGGGTGTCACTCTTCTGTTTTTGGTTTGTCTTCATTTAACTAAATGGAAGGAATCTCTTCTTGTCCTTCAATGTTCTCAACAATGGTTCATTCAATCGACTCCACAGTTCGTGGGTGTGCTGCTGAGGGCCCCGAGGAGGTGCACTATAGAGTGTGAGTTGTTTGGATGAGTTGTCGAGGAAGCTGAGAGACATTGGCGTGCAGAGGCGGAGAGCCCTGCAGTTCTACACCCACAGTCTTAGATGTAGCAGGTATAAATGATAGTTATACTCGGAGCCCTAGGAAGCTGCTTGTTCCTAACTAGGTGTGAGCTAATTTGAGTTTTAATGTTAATGCTTTGTTAACACTACACAGTGGTTAACTTAATGTTATTAAGATAACGTTAGCTAGCTACCTTCAATGAATAATGTCAGCTTATTCTTTCAAAACATGTGTAACTTAGGGTAACTGTCTAGCATCAGCATGAATTCATTCATTTTATTAATCATAGTTATACAGTGTTAAAGATCTCATTCATTCACTGTAACATCTGGATGACAGTGTGACAGTGGCAGGGCTTTTCTTTCAGCATCTCCTGCAAATGCTGATCACAAAACTGCTGTATATAATCAAATGTTTTAATTGTGTATTCAGACAATATTCATTCATAAAACCATTGTACACTTGGTTTTTCTTGTATGTCTTGAGTCTTGGGCCTAAATTCAGTCAATTTTGTCATTAAACAAAGACGCAAAAATAATAATAATATTTATTATTAATTTAGGTATAGCTCATATTTCAGGAATGAATCCCCGTTGGGGTTTTATAGCTTTGAATGGGAACTGATTGTGGCCTTCACCTTTTAAATGCACTTTTCAGGGATGCTACAATTAACTGAACTCAAAGGTAACTCCAGCTCACCAGTTATTCTCTCATGCTGCTTAGCAATGTTTTATTGGTGATGAATTATATTAGTGAAATACCATGAGGCTGTGTGTGTGTGTGTGTGTGTGTGTGTGTCTGTAGTGTAGTTTAGGAAATTGCCCCTGGTGAGATGAATAAAGTTGTCTGAATCTGTATCTGAGGTCTGGTGTTCAGCCCTTGAAGACAAAGTTGACTTGTTTTTTACCCTTAAAAAGCATCATCTTTTATTATTATTCAAATATTTTTATTGATTTTCACATTATACACCCACAGTAGTACTCGATACCCCAGACAAGGGGAAAAAGCATCATCTTTTAAACCTGTTTGTAAACTGCTTATTTACACATCCAGTAGATAGAGAGCAACACTATCACTATTCATTCAGAGTTGTGTTTCTTGCCACCTGGCAAGTCTATTATTCACCGTCTCTTAGCTGTTTTTGGTCTCAACCATCTCCTGGGGGGAATATCAGGATTTTTCACTGTTAAAAGTTCAACTGTGTTCACCATAAATGGTGAGTTTTTGAGAGCCTTTTTGCCTGCTGTGGCTGAAAAAAAAACAAAAAACAAAAAAACACTTTATAGCGCTGAAGTCACCCCCCTTCTGGTGGATTTCAGGAAAAATTTGTACAGTTGTCAATGGAGAGACAAAAATGTTTTGATCAGTTTGAATTTTTGTCTTGAATTATAGATAAAGATAAAGATGAAGACCGCTCAGTGAACTACATGGTCTCATTCAACACATCTCGCCAACACAGCCGCCAGCTCAGCACAGAAAAGGTATTAACAAAAGGTGAAAATAACTTAACTCAAATTGCCAACTGCAATTATGTGAAAGGCTAGTTCATCAGTTTTGTGAGCAAGGTAATATACAGGAGCAGCTCTACAGTGTTTGAGTTACAGGTTTTGGTGACCATTCAATTGCTGGCTGTGTAGTCTTTATAATTACGTATTTTCACAGTCTTATATTTCATTAGTTTAATGAAAAACTGCAACTTTCTCAAGTTTAAAAATGAATTGACAAACATCATATGTGTGATTCATGTCACAATTCAAACAGGATCAAAAAATTATTTGTCTCTCTCCATTCACTACCATACAAAGTTTTTCTGAAATAATGACCCATGACGTAAACTGGAAAGAGCATGACATAAGCCCCATTCACACTGCCCTTTCAGTGTGGGAATCATGCGCCGATACTCTGCCTCGCTGTCTGTGTGAAAGTTTCAGATGCGGAGGGGGGGTGGGGGTTGGGGGGGCAGTTGCGATGCGGCTCTGATCCGCCTCCAGAGGTAGTATCAGAGCCGCAGCAGAGGCGAAACGGCGTCTGTGTGAATCTAAAAACTGGAGGCGTGGATCAGGAGTGTGTCGGTCTGGTGGCGTTCACAGTCAGCTAAACAGATCCTTCACTCATCGTTACGTTACAGGACCAAACAACAGTAATGTGGTAACTTGTAGTGTCTTTGGCAACTTATATGAGGAAAAAAAATACAGCAGTTATATGTGGATGTCATCCTGTCTGTCCGACCGACTCTGTCACATTTCTGCCTGAAAAACAGCGTCTGTCCCCGGCAGCAGAGCCAGGAGGCTCCCGCAGTTGAATGGAGGTGATTATGTGACGTGATTTAGAGCAAAAAACTTTAACTCACATGTCTTTGTCTCCTTCCACTATTGTGTTGTTGTAGTCTGACAAGTTGTATTGAAAAACATCACTGCGACAGTCGGCCCTCCCCACCAAGACTCCAATGAACTTTTCCCCAGCATCCCTCCCCGAGTGACAGTCAGACAGCGTCCGCTGTTTACTGATGTGATAATGTAATTATGTAATCTAGAGCAAAAAACGTAACTTTGTCAGTTTCCAGGATGTATGATGGGTCAGGATCTCAATTACAGCACATTATAACAGCATCCATATGATTATAAACAGTCGGCTGATACACGTTAAGATTATCAGGTGTAAACCAGAGGAAATGTTAAAAAAAACAGAGATCTCAACGTCATGACGTGTATCGTCACGCCTCTTTTGGATCCGCAGCGCCAGCGTGCTGTATGAAATGACACACTGGTGCGGCTTTACTCTGGCTGCTTGGGTCTGTATGAACAAACAAAGGCAGAGAAAAGGCGAGCCTTTGCTGAGGCGATAATGCGGAGTCTCTGTGTGAAAAGTGCCTTCGACTCTCTTTGAGTGTGTTAACGGTGAACCAAAACAGTCAGGTCTGAAAGTCGAAAAATGAATGATGAGAAGTCTCATATTACACATTTTTATCTGATACATTGTTAACATATAAATAGCAATTATAGCTGGTTAAAGGTAGTTAGACATCATGATATTACACAGGAAAAATCAAATATTCTATATTTTGTCAGGTAACCAATGATGATGTGCTCACAGCGTGTGTCTGGTGGTATCAGAGTTTCTGGCTACAGTTTTAGTGAACAAAAAGAATCATTATTTCCTGGACTCCACCAGCACTTTAACTCAGGCCAGCAGATCAAACTATTTCTGGGTGTTGATGTGAACGTTATTGCCCAGTTCACTGGCTGGCTGCAGTGCTGAAAAGGGGAAATGCACTGTACTACAACCTTAGAGGAGGCCAGCCCATTGTTTTCACACACTGACAGTTAAATTCCCCGCAAGAGACTGAGGTTGACCTAAAAATAAGTTCCTAGAAGAGTTAGTGAGGTCATGGAGAAAACTTACACACCAGCGTATCATCTCGAGACTGCTGAGAGAGACAGAGTGAAACTAGGCATCTGACTACAACACCTATTGATACTGCCTTATACTAGGTAAAAGAGTTTTCATAATGTACTGCAAAATTGTCTAAAATTACATTTTGTCCCACACCTAATCAGAGCTGTCTGAGTGTTGGGACAGTTCTGTTTTGGTTCTGTACTCCAGCAGTTTGGATGTGAAATAAAACAGTGAGCTTTTGGTACCAACTCTCAGCTTTAATTTCATTGTGTTTGCATCCATATGAGATAAACATTGTAGGATATGTAGCCTTTTTTACACAAACCCCCAAGAGAGAGCCCTACACTTTTACCCAACGTGGACATTAACACCCTTAAATGCCCTTAAAGCTCTGCATGAGCCGGACAAAAATGAAAAACGAATTACTCTCCTAAAAGATTTCTGACTGCACTGTATATCTGAATCAAACACTTTGGTTATTGTATGTTCTGCTAGTTTGACTTTTCATTTATAGTGATATTTCTTTTTTCATAGTGCCCCGCCAGAGGTCTGACCAGGTTCCTGCTAGCTGTCCTATCACTACCATCACTGCTTACAACATTACTATGTCTTAAGCAGGGCAAACTCTGTACAATTTTAGAAATATTGTTGATAATTCCAACTCATAGTGTATGAGTAAATCTTCTGCGATGTAAAGCACACAATTAATGTGCTCAACACTGTACGGTCAGATCGTCTAGCCACGACCTGAGAGCTCCCACTATATGTGTAAAAATGGCTTGTTGGCCCAAGCAGACCGTCCTGGCTATTGGCAATTGTCAATAAAGATTTGTTTGTAAGCTGTGCTTTTTTGAAGGTAGACAAAGCAGCTCAATTTCTCCTCTGTTGTCTGCAAGAAACTACTCATATCCTCCCACCATCCAAGAAAGTGAAGACCCAGTGGATTAACTTCATTTTTGATGGAAATGTCCCAACAACAAGTGCAAAACTCTTACAGGCTGTGAGTGTGCCAACCCTTTTACTTCAGGCTGCTTTCTTAATGAGGGCGAGCTATGCCAAACAAGATAGTGCACTTTAAAACTTGAGCTAAAGATGGATCGTTGCCAACTTCAAACGTGGAACCTGTAAGTTTTGCCATTTTCCTATTCTATTGTAGTCTATTGTCCTTGTCTATTGTAACATGCTTGAGCAATGTCAAGGGAAATTGTGTGAACATTAAGCATCATTTGAAGCCAATTAAATAAGCAAGAAAACTGTTTTGTCACGTTGCCTTTTGTTGAACTTAATACTGCAACACAAGCTCAGTGAGCTCTGTTGTTAACGTTACATGAAAGCTCCTTCTGCTCCTTGATCCTCACAGCATGTGTGTCTGTTGTGGCCATATGTACATGTACTTGATAGATGAGCCCTGTTATACACTGACTATAATATTCTTTGGGTTTTCTGATAATAAATTAAAATTACATTTACTAATTAACTGACATTATAAGGCAGGCTACTCTTCCCAAAACACATGTATGCCTGTACCTCATTTTTATTTATATTTGAAGCCAAGAAATGCATACAATTTTTCTTTTTATCTGTTTTTCTTTCTAAAGATATGTTCCCCTTACACTGCCAATAGAGTTAAAAAAGGGAAGACTCATGTTTGAGTGAGATATCTCTTATTTTTGTGGTACACTGATGAAAAAACAAAAAAATACCGTGATATACATTTTTGGCTATCGCTAATAGTAATAGTAGTAATAGTATTCTAATAGCATAAACACTGCAGTCTAATCTTAATGTGACATTTTAAGGTTATACAAAGTTGTTAACATTTGTCACATAATGCCTTACACAACATTTTGTATTCACTAAATAGCTCCGGGGACTTGGACCAAAGTTCCTGTAAAATGTCAATCATTAATGTATCCATGATTACCCCCACATAACTAACACACTGCATGTCATTTCATTTTATCTCTTAAGTGTCTCCTATTTAAATGTCATCAGTGCTGTTACTGTAAGAATCAATATAATATGACAGGAACACACAGAGCTAATCTGTTCATTTGTTTATGAAACATGTCTGTTTTGACTTGTGACCCTGTATATATTAAAAAAACACATTACTATACTGTATTACTATATATTACTATACTGCTTATCAAAACCTGACCCAAAATAAAATCTCAACTGTAATACTTCACTCTGATTCGTGGTAGAGTCTGACCGATAAAGGATTTTTAAGGCCGATACCAATACAAATATTTGGTGATTTAAAAATCCGATATTCCGATGTATCCGCCGATATATATATATAAAAAAAATCCAGAAAGGCATAACAAAACATAAACAGATTTCCCTAACATTAGTTATTTGTGGTTATTTATGAGTCCTCACTGAAATAATATGATAATGCAGTTTAAAAATAAACTTGTTTGTTTTATTGTCACAACAGAACAGAGGAACATCAAAATATATTAAAGTTCTGATAAATAAAATGTATAAAAATACAAACTTAAGATATGAAACTCAAAGTCCTTTGAACAAAAACACAATAACAACAAAAAACCTTAATATACTTGGTAAGGTTCATAAACATAACTTTGAACAAGACTGGAAAAAAAAAAATTTGTTAAGTTCTATAAGTTCTGATAAATAACAACAGCAAAATATAAACTATATACAGTATGTGAGGTAGTGTACTGAATCAGTCAGTCCTCAATAGCTCCAGTCCAGCAGAGGCAGGTTGTAGTACAAGAAGCAAAGTTTCTCTGCATTCTCTCCTTTCAAAGAGCTTTGCCTATCCTCATAAATATTCCCTATGGTGCTGAACACTGTTTCGCTCGCCACAGAGGAGGGTGGACCGGAGAGGTACTGCCTTGCCAAAGCTGACACTCTAGTGAAACGGTTGGTGTTGTGCTTCCACCAATCATATGGATTTCCACACTTTCTGTCAATGACCGGCTCTCTGAAGTACCGTTCTAGCTCTTCGATGATCCCCTCTGGTTCCACTGCCTCACTGGTGGAAGGAAGGAGCACAGTGTCGTAAAGCGAGTCTAAGAGACTGGGTACTTGGTCCTCTGTTCTCGGCCTTTTGGGATCGCTCTCCTCAGATGGAGTTTCAGTGGCAGAATCTGGTGGACTGGTCTCCATAGCCTCTTTCAGCCAGGTTTTAACTTTTGTCAGAATTTCTGGTACCAAAGGACGCTCTTTGTATCGTGGGTCAAGGACACAGGCAAGCACCACCTCTTTAAAGTCCTTAACTTTTGCAAACCATTTGTTGCAAGCTATCCAGCATGGTTTTTCTCATGGTTTGGTGGTTGGTCCCTCTGACTCCAGTAAACGGCGTAACACTGCTGTGCATGGTAAAATGCAGGATGTGGATGAGTCTGCTCTACTGAATTCCAATGTCACCTCCTCCAGTGGTCCAAGAGTCTCTGCCAGGTTCAATGCAATGGACCATTCCTCTGCTGACAAACATGAGAAATGACCATGGTCACTAGCATATGCAGTGATGGCTCTTTTTTGTTCGATCATCCTCACCAACATGTGTAGTGTAGAGTTCCACCTCGTCTGTACTGCCTGTATGATAGAATGCTGTGGGACACCTAGCTCCTCCTGAATTTTAGACAGGCGTTGCTGTGCCGTAACAGAGTGGTTAAAGTGTGTAGCAATTTTCTTGAGCTTTGCCAGAATGTCCACCACCACTCTCTGGGAACTGAGGCCATCATTTATAACCAGGTGCAGTATGTGAGCACTGCAGCTCAGGTCTGGCATCTCAACAAGGCGCATGCCTTTCACCATATTTGCCCCACTGTCCCTGAGCACAAGCATGACCCGCTCCTCATCAATTCCCATTCCTCAAGCATGGACAGAAATGTCTCTCCAATATAATGTCCTGTGTGGGACTGTGACAAGGATTTAACATTTAAGACAAGTTGGACCTTTTTCCAATTCTTATCAATGAAATAAGCAGTCAAGCTCATTAGTGCTTCATTTGAACCTGACCAACAGTCAGTGGTAAAAGAAATGCTGTTTCCTGCATTTTCAACTGACAGCAGTTTCTTTATTTTGCTGACCACTCCTGTATAAATCTCGTCCATCTTCTTTGTACAGAAAAATGTCTCTGTTTTTAATGGGTATCTGGGCTCTGCTTTGGCCATAACCCTTTTAAACCCTGCACCCTCAACAACTGCAAAAGGCAGGATGTCAGTGGCTATCATCTCCATCAGGAGTTTGTCCATTTCTTCAGTTCTTGGATCATTTAGAGTCCATTTTGTGGTTTTCTCTAGCACTTGTTTGAGGGTTGGCTGTGTCAATGATGTGGTTGGAACTTGAGGCTGTGCATCTTTTTGCGCCTTCTCGTAGATGTCTTTGAGTTTTGATTTAAGGTGTGCCCACAAGTTGGATGTATTTTTAAATTTGAGGCTGCCAGATCCCTGGCTCACAGAGGCTGTACAGATGTTGCATGTGACTGTACCTGATGGGCCTTTTGTGAAATACTCCCATACTTGACTTCGTCCACCACTTGCCATCTGTCAAAATATAAAGTAAACAAGCCAGGTGAGACATACAAAATAAAAACCAAATTATTGCTGCTATGGCCACAACTATTACTACTACTATTATTATTATTATTATTGTTGACAGTAATAATTAAAAAAAAAAAAAATCAATGATGATGATGATATTATAACATTCATCATCGTCATTTGTATTATTATTACACAAGACAAAGGTCACTCCTAATGTTTTTTTTTGTGTGTGTAATAGTTAGTCCCTATTGAGCTACCTTATAATTACAGTGTCAACTTGCTTATCCCTTTACCTGCAGTCTTTTAATTCTATCCAGCAAGCTACAACAAACCATTTTCAATCATCATTTACTGCCTGCCTTCCAAAATCTACTACTTAGTGATGCATTAAATCCATTATGTGACTCGTTAATGCTGCGGCTGAACGACAGTCAGCAATGCACACTTCTGTATGTCTTTTTCTGTATGTCTAAATGTTCACTCCTCGCATGCCTAACTTACGTTTTACAATGTACGGACTGTAACTACAGATATGCCAATTGATAATTACAGTAATCATTACTTTATTTAGGCAGAATAAGTTCGTTGTGGTTTCCAAGCTCATTAATGTTAGCGGTCTTCCACTGATAGCCATGGCATTAGCTAGCTTTGTGGTTAGCTTAAGTCTATGATAAGCCATAATTTAGCAATGGATAACGTCATATGCTACCGCAAATGATTGTAAAACATACTTTTTAAAATAACGGGCCGGGGAGAGATGATAGGTCTCATTGCTATAACTGTCAGGCTATTAAAGAAATACATCTTCAGTCAAATTGTCAAGAGTTAAACCGACAGTCAGTCAACTATACTGTAACAACGTAATGTAATTACTAGCTAATTCCGTTTCACTCTCGGCTTACACGAAACAGCAGCAAAACTACACATGGTTTGTCATGCTTATTTGAGTTAAGAGAACTGATGGGGATGTTCTTTTAATTGTTATTAAAGCAATGTATTTCTCGTGACAGTTGCCAACTTACCATGAACACACTTCACCGATGATCTCAGTCGTGGATAACGGTCGTGGTTTCGCTCTGCCCGACTCTGGCTGGATCAGCTTGTTGTAGGGTTTGTGGCGTTCTAAACATGAGTGTTGCCAACAGGGACGTTGTAGAGTGTCCTCTGGTGGACAAAATATGCAACGCCAACACTCATAACATGGTTGAAGGGTGTTTTGTCTGTTTATATTTTATTTTTTAAATATTCATTTATCGGCCATTATAAATGCCGATACTGATAGTTTGGAAAATGCCTAACATCGGCCGATAATATCGGCCAGCCAATAAATCGGTCGGGCTCTAGTTCGTGGAGAATAAAAGAAAATGTCCTCCTAAAGCTAACAAACACCACCAGCAGTTTGATGGATCCAAGATGTGGATTTGCCACCGGTATCGTTTCCATTTTCCGATGTGCTGTCCAAGTGACTGAAATTGATTGATTTCAAGAAGGCTGCTACAAAATGTGGAACAACTTTATTGTTTTCCTATATCAATAAATTGCAACAGACTAGACAAGCTAACTCTCGTTGGTGGTGTAAGTGGTTTCAGCAGTGTAGCTTCTACTACTTTTGAACAGTCATCAATATTCCCTGCTGATATTCAATCGAGCCCCGGCATCTTTGTTTCATAAGTTCACGTGTCACCACTGAATGTCAAAATCATTTCATGGAATCTGTGCAAATCCTGACGCAACAATCTGAAACATGAAATGAGCTCAAGGTTAATGCTCAGCTGGACCGAATACCTCTCAATCCTCATCCAGAGTCCAAGATTCAACGAGGGAAAAGACACATTTATACCTTTTATTAGCCAGCACAAACTTTAAATGACCACAAAGTCAAAATACACAGTCAGATGCGAGCCAATCACGGATCATAGGGAATCCAGACATGATGAATAGATCCTTTTTTATGTGTCTTAGAAGCTGTCTGATGTCCTCATTTGACATATTTCCTTTAAAACAGCTGGCTTAAATTCAGAACAGTCACAGCCCAAATTCTGGTGGTCTAAACATTTCTTCAGTCCTTTTTCTTCAGAAGGACTTGCAGTAATTCTCAACATGTCTGTGCACAAAAGTAAAACTGATAAAGCTGTTGTGCATACTGAGCTACCTCTTTTTATAGCACCAGAGCCTTGTTAAATCAAGCTATTAATATCCACGACTTCATTCAATTATCTTCACATCAGATCCCAAATTTCAAAGGGAAATCAACACAGAGCATCCTGGAAAATCTCATGTTAATTGAGTTTGTGGACTAACTGATTAATACGTGTCATTTCTCGAACCGCACACACACACACACACACACACACACACACACACACACACACACACACACACACACACACACACACACACACACACACACACACACACACACACACATTTTCCATTAAAACACAATAAGCTGGAGAGCAGATTTGAGGCTATACAGTGTGTAATTTGAAATGAAGTCTTGTGTCACTGATTAGAAGTTTTAGACATCAGAGCTCTTTAAAGCTGCAATAATTATCTTTATAAAGTTAAAAACACGGGGTAATCATTACTTGTTTCAAATTAAAATCTTTTCCAGACATATTTTGGCTTCTAATCAAGACAATCCACATCCTAAGCTAAATGATATGCTACACCGCCTGTTGTAGGCTGAAAAGCATTGGACTGAACACCCTGAAAATGTTGGTGAACATATCTTTTGCAACCTACAAGCGCAAATCCAGCACTATTTATGCACAGGCTAAAGCCCACATACCTGGTCTTTGTTACTGTACTGTTTATATGGCATGCTAATGTCATTAGTATGATCTAGGACATTGTTTAAGTGGAGCATATCATTTAACAACATATTTGAAAGGTCAGGAATTACTGACAACTGCCAGATACAGCTTGGCTTTAATCTGTCATTATAACATTAAAGGATTTATCTGAAGGTGAGGGACTGAATCGAGCGGTTGGAGAGTGACCTTCTTCTAGATGATGTCATACCAGTGTATTGTTACTGTCATGTTAGTAGCATGCATGTCTAAAATGAGAACCAACAAGATTTTAGGAATTTCTCGCTGGAGTTTCATAAAAGGTAATAATCAGTCATAAAACAGTCATAGAATACAGTGGGAGGGACAAAGATCATGTGCCAATGACATCTGTGTGTGTGTGTCCAGTAGTCATCTTGCTGCTTACCCTTGCGTCATACTCCAAGACAAACGGAGGGATGTCGATCTGCTCAGGTTTGATGCAGGTGAAGAGCTGCTGCAGGTTGTCCAGGTAGCGAACTTTGTCCTTCATCCCTGACACACTGAAGGTGGTGAAGAACCATGTTGAGACCTGGAATGAACCCGTGAAAAATGTGTGGAATTAAGAATGGAACACTTGATTTGATCTCGATTTTGTTACCAAGATATTAATCTTGCCATAAGCAACGAAGACAAAACTGAACACAACTTTCTTAAGCAAACAACATGCTAGATTAAGTCTAATGAGCCTTTAATGATCCTCAAGGGGAAGTTTGGCCATTGGAGTGAAACGTACTGCATTTCAAGTAAACAACAAAGAATCAGATATAAGCCAGAAAGCACTCAGAGATACCAAAGGCTGCAAAATTCTTTAAATGTTATTTTAATAATCAAAAAAATATTTAGAAGTTTTCATTTTGCATCTGGATAAGGATTTGTACCTAATTATACAGTGTGATGGATAATCATTCTGATTCTGAATAACTCCTAATCTTGGGAATGTTAGGGCTTTGTCCAAAAATTCTAAGTGAGGCACATAACACGATGATCAAGTTGTGGCAAGCACAGGCTTTTGGCTGCTATTATGAGCAGAATCACAGTGTTAAATTTAGTTGAAATGTATGAATGAAAATGTGAAATCTACCAGTAAACAAACAGAATTCAGTAACACTTCTATAACTACTGACCAACAATCTAATCTTACCTTAGAGCGAAATGTTGGATGTACAAAGTAGAAGGCCTTTAAATTCTTTTTAAACCTGGAATACATAAAACAGAACATCAGCAAGAGTACTTCTCAGAAAACAATGACTCACTATTACTTGAATACAACAGAGAAGAAAAAGCTGTGTGAAAATGAGGACTATGACAAAGATAAGGAATAAAAGTGATTCATCATCTGAAAGTTGTGTCCAGTCGTGAGGTGTTGTCCCAAAAAACACAACTCCAAGACAATCAGCTCCAGCCGGTCCATCAGGATGAAAGACACACAAACATCCTCCTCCCCTTCAGCTTCTCATTCAGCACACTAACTGTTATAGATGAGCAGTATTTGTAGACTGCTTAAGACCATTTTACTTGCTAATTAATTTATTCCATCATGATTATCTTTGTATAATAGATTAGTACATTAATTAACAGCCTGGAAAAAGTCTGCACATACTAGCATACAGTAGATACTTCTTCTCTTGTCTGTTCAACAACAATGACATTGTTAATGCTAATTATCCAGTTCTTCTGTTTGTTCCAAACTAAATTAAAAAAACATAACCATAATGGCGGGCAGTAGAGTGCTAAACTCTCCATCCATTTAGTAGTTTTTGTGCAATCCTGCTGAGAAACCAACCAAACAACCAACCAAGAAATGAACACAGGTAAAAAACACAACCTCCATGTTAGAGGTAACAACACATGACCAAAACTACAGTTGTCAGAAGAGATAGTGAAGGAACGCACCAACTCTGGAGAGGTGCTGACCATGATGAAAGTAAAGGTGGGAAGGAAAGTAGTTGCACACTTGTAGGGTACTGAATACCCTGAAAAAGAATGTAATGTCAAAATGTTGGTAATTTATTAAAGTATTTTTTTGCATCATAGCTCTGAGTATGTGACAGTTGACCCTGCAGTAGTCACGGGTATTTACCCCCTCCGGCTCAGCTCGGCTGTGATGCAAACACAACACCTGGGTGAGGGCACTCATTTTCTCTCCTTTTCAAGGGCACAATGCTATGAGGTATATCGAAGTTAAGGCTGCTGGCTTGGTAATTATGTTTCCATCCATCTCTGTCAAGCAGCTTGAACATTGTCCAGCCTGTGCTGAGTTTGAAAGAGAGACTGAAGTTAAAGATATAAACAAAGTTACTGTTGTTAGTGGCCTCCATGTGGTCTGAACCGGTCAGCTGCCTGATCAATACTGAGCATGTGCAACTTATCAGAGATCAGAAAAGCCTTCTTTTAAACGATACATTTGTAATATGTTTTTAAAACTCTATGAACTAGATACACCTTGAATTACTGCTGTGTCACATCATTCAGTTATAGAGAATCAAAATGGAGATTTCAAGAAAATATTATGGATTATAACAGATGACAAATCCATAGCCCTTTTAAGGACTTTTGGGATATTTGACGGAGAGCGTGGACCTGAAAATTAAACATAGAGTTTTGGGGCATATATTTGTCAGTAAGTTCCTTACTTACTGACAAATATATGCCCCAAAACTGTACCCTGGCCCCCTAACTAGGCAAAACAGGGTTTAAACCCAAATGCCAGTGAGCATTCACTGAAGTTCAAGTTTCCTTGATCAAGCGACTGAATCCTGATCACTCAACAGCTCTGCATGACACAGGATGAAAAATATTTTCTTTACAAATGTAACTTATTATAGCGTTTGATCAAGCCATCCATTCTGAATATGTTGAGTTACTGAACAGACAAACTCTGCACTTGAGGATTACATCAGCAAGTGGATGGAGAGATGGATGGATGCTATTATTCAATCAATTGATGATTAATGACTTTGTTAGCTGGAATGGGTATTTCTAACCACACTGGCAGTGAACTTCAGGAAGGTAATGTCTGTTGGTAGGGTTCATCAAAAGTTAAATGTTTCAACACAAACTGGATGGATTGTCATTGAAATTGGTAAAGAAATTCATGGTCCCGAGAAGATTTATTAATCATCTGAGGTTTTGCAGTTCCTGATTTTTCCTCCAGTGCAAACATGACATCACGATTGTCAACACTCATCCAACATCTTGGTTCTTGACAATATATTGTGAGCAGGCCTCCTGGCCCTTCTAGCTGCAATACAGAATACATTGTAAAGACTGTACACAAGCTGTCTTAAAATACCAACCATGCACTTCAAATAGTGATTTCCAATATCTTAATTTGTCAATGCCTGTCTGAGTGCTCTTCAAATGTCTCTGGGATATTCTATATTGGGACGATGGATTAATGGACAGTTTATTGTACTGTGCTGCACTGATCAAAACTGATCAGATGTCAGAACCACCTTAACTACACTTCTGCCACCAGCCCCAACAGCCGGCAAAGGAAACTCATGATCTCATATGCTGAGCTCATGACCAGAGGTGAGGATTGGAATAAACTAATATATTCTAAGAGCTTCACCTTCAGACAAAGCTCTTTTTACCATGAAATTCTGGATCCGTGCAGCCAAACCAAATGGTGCACAGATCCATCAGTCTCACACATTTCACCATCACACATGAAAAGGCAAGACATTTGAACTCCTTCCCTTTGGGACAGCAAATCAGTCCCGACCAGCAGGGAGCAATCCACCATTAACTGGAAAAGTACCGTGAGCTCAGAACTGGAGGTGCTGACCCTCATCCCAACCACTTCACCCTCTGCTGCAAACCTCCCCAGAGTGTGCTGGAGGTCATGGTCCAATGGAACAAGAAAACCACTTCTTTGGCAAAAAGCAGAGATGCAATCCTGAGGTCAACAAACTAGTCTAAGCCAGTTCAACCGGTGATTCCCTAATAACTAGGAGCACACTCCCAGCTTCCTTGTTTTAAAAATGGGGCCACAAGTCATGACTCACTGTCTCTGATTTCCATTTGACAGTGAAACCATGGCAGCTCTCAGGGTGAATCTGTGACACCAACAGACCTGAAGTAACCTAAACTGTAATTACTAACTGATCACTCAACAAATATCAGCAGTGATTTTCAAATGTCTGTGACTGGCTAGTTTTATACACAGCTCATCTATAATCTACTCAGCACTGGTACTGGAGACTTGCCTGCTCATTTCATGGCAGTAAATGGACAATAACCCGCCACATTTGCAACGGTTTGCATTGTCATGCCACACAAACATAGTGGTGGTCTGGCTGCGGTAAGCTACATCTGTTCATATAAAACAAAACAGTTAGCCAGGGGGGGAAACTCGATATTTTAGTTGACAAACTAACTCGGTGGGGAATCGGGAGTACTAAAACATGATGTGGGGACTCTGATCTGGTCCAGCGCTGGACCCTAAAGGGACAAAAATAATGATCAACCTCAAAAGCTCTTCTGTCTCCTGTAGAAATAAAATCAACATCTACCCACTTAGACAGACAGTTTTGAAAACTTTTGTGTCCTTGTTTGGCTTTAGTCTGCTGGTTAGGTTGTCTGGAGCCAAAATGCATCTGCAGCAAATCAATAGCTTGTTGGGTTGGACGTGGTGGACATGCCAGGCCATGGTTATTGGTTCCATTGCCTGTGTAGATCGACACTGTCTCGCCAAGCCAAAAGAGCAACAACTGCTTGAGAAGGGAAACTGGGACTGAAGATTTCTTAAGAATTAGTCACACAGCCTGACAGAAGAGTTGGAGCACAAGTAGAAAACTGTAAGCCTTTACTAACATTTACAGATGAAAGTTGTGTTTATGTGAAATGTGATCACTAAACATGATCGGAAACACAAAGAAATTTACAGAGGAATCATTTTTGAGTGGAACAAGCAAACAAGTACCAGAGGAGAGCTTTTGGTTTCCACTGGGACTGCCCACCCCCCACAATGTTGTGAGGTGCATTATATAGGCAGCCATGGTGCAATATGCAAATCAAAATACAAATAAAACTTTTCATTAAAATCAGCTGGTTGGTGGCTGTCACACCATTTCTAATTGCTGTCGGGCCAATCCTCATTCAATATACTCCTTATAAGGTGGAGTCAAGGCTCAAAGTTTGCAGAGAGCTTGTGGAACTTTAACAACCTTGACATTTTAAGGCGATGAGCGTTACAACCTGAGCTTCAATGCTGTGATGACTCAGCAAAGTGTGCTAAAGCGGTCATGGTTATTGTTTATGACTGAACTGGGTTTTCCTGTTTCAATGAAAGGGGAAGCTGAAGGAAGGGGTATTAATTCCTACTGAGCATATGAATGTGGCATTTTGTCTGGCACTCTTTCCGTTTGTCTACTGTGTGACTGAAATATAGCACATAACCAGCACATGACTTTGACAGCCTTTGGGTGAAAAATCTATCATGCAAAATGTAGTGCAAACATTGGCAAACTTTTGTCTTGTACAAAACTTAAGGGTTTGGCTGAATTTTCAGGACAGAAAGGTGTGGTGAAACCAACCAGAAATAACCAGTCTCAGAAAGGAATGAACAGAGGAACACGAGGGTTGAAAGGTGCATAATGACTGCATGGAGTTTCCCACTGACACAGGAAGCTCATTTGGTTGTGGTTACTTAAAACTAGAAAGACACTAGAAGAAAAGGTTTTGTAGAAGTTTTATTAATAACCCATTGAGCCCTGACGTTTCTCTCCAAGTTTTCATTCAAGTTTGAAAACTAGAAACTTTATTTTTTCAAAGATATGACAGGATTTCCTATTTTTAATTTCTGTTTTGTGCTTTAATGCCTTTGTTTTGATGTTGAGGAGTGCTATACAATCAACATAACTCACTTCAAATACTTTATTAAAGATACAGAGTATCTAACAGACAGTGAATTAAACGCACTATATGACATTTCTGCTGCTAGGGGTCTCTCAATCAAAACAATTAAAACACAAGACCAAATTTGATGACATCGTAAAGTAGCACATGTTCATGGGAGCTGTTGTCTTTATTTTTAAACAACCACCATTGCCGAAGGAAAATCTATTTGAGCACTGTGTAAAGATGAGCTGGGAAGTTGGTCTGTGAAGTGTGATGGATGTTCTCAACAGACTGTTGGGTAATAACTCACTTTTGTTTGCTCTTCCTAACCTGCTGATTTGATATTCAGACTGGTTGTGTTTCTTGCGCCGACAGATTCCTCTAAAACCAAAGGTGCCATGTCTTTGATGGGTGCACAGTTAAATCAAACAAGATATCTAAAGCATCTGTTTAAATACACTTTTCTGCAATTCACCCAGACATATTATGCATCTTTGAAAGTTTTAAGTCCTTGACAAAAATTAAGAGTAGGTTCAAACAATTCTTGGGCACATGTAGAGTACCAGATGTGATAATGCTGCGATTTTGCATTCAGAATATTGAAGAATAAAATTAGATGTTTTAAGTGTCTCCATAAAATGACTGATTTGGATGCAGGTCTGACTTCTGGACAGCATCTGTCTCTGTGACAAATTATCATCCATGTGTTGATCTAAAGTAGAAATATTTTTCAAGTTTGTCTTCTGATACACAACACTGGGTCTGTCCTGCACCGAGAACAGTTCTTCTTTCATCTGTATGTGATTAAGTGTGAGTTATGATGTTAGATTTCTTCCACCTAAACGCTTTCACAAACAAACATAATGCTTATTATTAGGTTGGTAAGTGGTTCATATGAAAGGCCTATCCAGAGCTAGATCAGAACGAGGAATCCGCTTTCAAAACTTTGAACCCTCAGATTAAGGCTGAGTCACAGCCAACACATCACCCCCACAACACAGTCCAAGTTTGGGTTTCCTGTTCCAAATATGGCCGCCAGATTTCCAAAAACCACAGCGAAACAAAAACGTTTCAAAGTTCGTTCTGCTTTTCCAAAAGTCTAAACACTGTAACCTTGTAGCATGGACAATGTATCTGAATTTGCGATGCAGCTGCAGTTGTCAGCATGGTGAGAAAAGGACCGAGTGAAAGCCAAACAAAAGCCCAATGAAGGTCAAATTACAGCTAAACCTCAAAGAAGATGCTGCCCTGTGTAGACATTATCATACCCAGCTGTAGATTAGTCAGTGACGGGGGAAGAGATCATCCTCATCTTGCGATCTTAAATCTATAAAGATATTCCACCTGGCTAGACTTAATGTCTTATTACTATAAACAGAGAAACAACAAACATGCCAGACCGTTGTTCCATCTGGACGATTTTTTGTATCATTATTTAAAAGAAAACTTTTGACAAGCAGTTCTGGCTATTACTGAGCGAAGACGTAGCTGGCCAGCAGAGTTAGCCAAAGGACTGCAAACCCAGAACATACAGCACAGTACATTAAAGTCATACCCTAGGGCAATAACAGCTCCAGAGTTTTCTTATTCAATCATTGTGTGTGGAAGGATGGGACAAAACTGAGATCTAATCTAATGTCTGATCTAATTAGGCTTCTATTTGACTTCAAAGAACACTAATTTGGGATCAAAGCACCTCATGTGTGTTAAATGACAAGTCCAACAACCGGAAAATCTCAAATTATTAGTACAAAATGTTGCACATGCATGAAATGCAAAATATCCCAGCCAGGATTTATGTTTCAAGTAAAATTTGTGCCGGTTGACGTGTCCTGGAAGATTTTCAATGTCCCAGACAAATGTGAGAAATTCCATTATATGTGTTTACTGAGCCTGCAAATAATTCACAGAGACCGCTGATGCTGAAGCCAAATTGTTGGTATTTGAGAATGAGACTCAACAATCAACCATCTTATTCCAGAATCCTTCATCCCACCTTTAATCCGTAAATGTCATTTGCACTAGGGACACTGGGGACATGTCCCCACCACTTTTTAAAAGCACAGTTAAAAATAATTGAAATAAACCTTGCACCCCAAAATGTTAACTAACAAGTAAGAACACTTTGCACTCCATCAGCAACGGCAAATATGACAATACCCAGGACCTGAAACAGTCCTGTGTATTGTCCAGTTAAAATATTACACTATAAACTGCAGTTAAGCAACAACCAACAACATGTGCAGAAGAACTGGGATTCATCATAAGATGAAAGATGTGATCAGCATGTACTGTCAGAAAATCAGGATGTCATAAATTCAATGGGCTGATTAGGTTACTAGCAAGACTAGTCAATAGGTTTGCAAACAACATAAGATAATTGTGTCTTATTTGTTTGATTTTATGGTAGTCCTATATAATAAGGTGGTGACTTATAGTACAGTGCTGCGTGCTAAAGAAGTTTTTAGTGTCTCCTCCGGTTTTCCCTGCTGACCGTGCGAACATTCTTTGGGTTGCTGCTTTTTTTTTTTTTTTTTTTTTTTAAAAGTAGGTAGCTAAGAGTGTAGCTCTTCTATGATTGGTAATTCTGTGGTGGCCTCTAGTGGAGGAGATCCACAAGCGTGGTATTTAAGTTTAATTGTGTAAAATGTTGATTGCATGGAATTTTAAAAGAACAAATAAAAATAAAAAAAATCAATGATTTGTTTGTTTTATAATTAATATAGATTTTAAAAAACAGAAATGTAATGCCTGCTCCAGTTTAACTCATTTTCTCACATAAAGATATTTGCACCTTATTGGTTGAACTTGACTCATGAACTCTTGTGACCTTAAGTAAGCAGTATGCAGTTTATTCTCAGTATGTCCCCACCATTTCAACACAAGTGACGCCCTTGCTTTAATGTGATTCAAATTGTGTTTAGAGGGAATTATTTTCACCGGACATTATGACCAGAGAGATTTAAATATGTCGGACTTCATCAGATTTTCCCAAAGAAAAAAAAATCCCACCATGCATTTGGTGCACAGTTTAGATTATATTCATTTGACTTTTTCCCCTTTATGCAACCCTCACACAGGAAGTTACTCATAATAGCAGTGTTTGGCTCAGATTAACAAGGAGTGCAAAATGTCAGACTGACTTGGCATCAACGATGTCGTAGAGGTTCTTGAGAAAGTCAGAGTCCAGGTGGTTGTGCTCTCCGGTCAGCGTGTGGAAGTAAACCATTACATATTCCTTCACCGTGATGTGATCCATCACATGGATGAAGTACAGAAGGGCCTGCACACGCAAACACAGACATAATCAGAGTGCGCACATTCTCCCACAATTTTTTCACACAAGTTAAGTTATATTTTCATTTGTTTTAAGATTAGGTATTTTAGGGGGTGGTAAATCTAAACATACTGTAAGTGCACACACACAAAATACTCTCACACACAGCTGTAAGCACAGGTGAATATAGATGGACACATGAAAGGACACACACACAGATGCTGGAAACATGCACAAAGACGTTTTTCCACTTAAATAGAGGCACATGCATGCAAAACACATGCAAATATGTTGACATGTAAACACAGACACACAGATCAAGTTAAGTCTGACTTTGATTTCAATAAAAGCATTTTGTTTTGAAACAGCTATTTTTCTTTGGTACCTTTTCAATGTCGATAAGGGTGACTGGGATGTTTCGGCCAACCAGAACCATCACTGTCCTGCCACACATATCCACACCTGGGGGGGGGGACAATACTAAAGTTCAATCACACACAGTCTCACACTTATAACAGACATAAACATATGATGAACTGTCAGATGATGTTGATGAGCCTTCATCGCTGCAGTGTTTCAGCACTGAAATCTCCAAAGAACATCTCTTAGTTGAACAAAGCGTATGTTAGTACGACATCTTTTTTGGATTTCATGTTTATGTCGTATGACTTTGTATAGGTGATGCTCTTTTCCTGTTCAACCATGATCACAGTTATCACTGCTTGTGGTTACAATCTTCTGTTTATTTTTCATAGATCAAAAATTTGATCAAAAATAACATTTGAGCATTTAAACATTGTTTTAGTGCAGAAACAGTTTGTCAAATAAATCATTCATAAAGGGAGAATGCCAAACATTCATTGGTAACAGCTTGCTGGTTTTCACAGTTGTTATTGTAAATTGACCATCTTTTGGTTTGAGGCAGCTGGTTGGACAAAAAAAGGAATTTTTAGATGTCAACACAAGTTGTGACATTTTACTGACTAAATGAAGAATTGATTCTTTGTTTAAAAAAATAGATTAGAACAGATTAAATGATGAATAATGGAAAATATTTAGAGCGACAAATGGAAATAGAAGTTAATGGAGGCCATATCCCTGTTATATCAAAACTGCAGTTATTTATCTGAAATTACCTGCATATAAACATATCATATATTTAATTTTGATCTTTAAGGAGTAGTTGATTAATTGATTAGTCAATCGTCAAAAAAACAATTTTGATGATCAGTTAATCATGTACCTTATTTATCAAACTAAGTTGCCAAACATTCTCTGGTTTACGCCTCTCATATGTCAGGATTTGCTGCTTTTCTCTTTTTCTATATAACTCTTAACTGAATTGGTCAGACTAAATAACTCAATTCGAAAATATAATCTTGAGCTCTGTGAACTTGTGAAATTATTTTCTGATATGTTATACACTAAACGATTAATTGGTTAGTCAGAGTAAATCATTGCTAGTTAAATCAATTATGAAAATGATGATCATCAGAAGTTTCTGCTGTAATTTATTCATGATTATATAATGATATAAAGACACAGGCCCTCAACATCTCAGTTATCACTTTCAGACTATTTATTATTATTTCAGACTACAAAACACATTTTCTTCATGTGAAAACCAGCTGTATGCCAGAGTCATGATTTATTACAGTTCTTTATATTGTCTTTTTTTCTCTGCTATATGCACTTTAATGTTCATTATTTTTGTCTTGATGCTTTTGTGTTTTGTCAAACTGTTTTGTTTGTTGTATACGGTGGTTCATTATTTTAACTGTATTTATTACATCTGAAATGAAGGACAGAATGAAGTCTATTTGAGTGGTATTATCCTAATTATTAACCTGATACCAAAATAGTAAACTACTCTGCTGCCTTGTGATGTGGCTTCCTGTAATACATATTTGTATATTCATTTTATATATTAATTTTTTGTCACGTTGGGACACAGTGATATACTGGTAAATAAAAACCAAGTCCTCCAGTCAATTTTTAAAATGATTTGTTTCATTTCAATTAAAAATTGTTATGATTTAAATCAGAACAAAATGGCCTCAGTAGGTTCCCTGGTTTGAGACAACAGGTTATAAACTGTCAGGGAATTTTGCATTAAAATATCATTTTAAATCTGAGGTCAAGGGCAAATTGGTATATAACCCCCAGAACCCAGTATGGGGCTAAACTGTATAAAAACACTGCCTCCTACTGGTTATGAGATTCAATTACACCTCATGACAGCTGTGACTGGGGGAATGACCCCACCAGTACCGTCTGTATTCAATAAGGAGGCAGAACAATATGGGGATTCTGGCACAACTTCACCTGCTTCCAAGGTGCAAAGGGAAGAGAAGTCATAACAGGCCAAAAGCCTAACCCGCTTACAGTATAGAGAACAACTTTATTATTAGACAAACCCTGATCTGTTTTGTTTTACTTTTACTGAATTCACTGAATTCAAGGATCCAATATATGATTTGTCTGTCTTCATTCCTCTTATTCTGTGTTTCACACACACACACAGACACAAACATGTACCAGTTTGATATAAGGCCTTCAGTGCAGCGATGTCTGACAGATCCTCTGCTCTCGCCCGACACAGCCAGCGATTGTAACTGAAGAAGAGAATCACACACAGAAATGGCTTTCGATTTATGGTTCACGGTTAGAAGGCTGCGACACACAGCACATAATACAGATTGGACTGCTGCCTCCCTAAAAATGTCAGTTATGTATCTATATAAAAAAAAATTAAAACGTGGTTCATCTGGTAACGTTTTAAATGCAGGTAGGCTACTAGTGGGTTTGTGAATAATGTGCGAGAGCCGTAAGTAATCTCGGCTATGACTTGTAGAGATTCACAGTTCATGCAATAAAATCATTTTGTCGGTCAAACGGTCAAATATATAAAAATATTTTCATTTATGATCTCATAATAAACTATATCCTTTAGAAATTGTGTCAAAAAGTGTCAGCCAAAACTTCTTACAAAGCAGACTCCTCTGCACACTCAGGTGTTACACTTGTGACCCCATGTTCCCCCGTCTGTCCCCTCTGTCAGCTACTGAGTGAAGCCAGAAGTGTCAATGCTAACATTGCTAATGCTAGTGTCCATTGAACACAACTGAGACTTGGAGCCTCGTATTTTGTCCTATGAATGTTTGTGTTGTCACAGCATGTTCCAGTTGAACTCTTACTTCCTCTGGTGTTGTTTCTGCATGGCCGCCTCTGACATCTGTCCCTGCAGGATCTGTTTCCGCTGTTTGTCCACATCACCCTCCATGCGGGCGAAAGCGTGATTCCCCACCTGACCCAGATCCAACTCCAGACTCTCCTCTTCAGAGTCGTCTGCATTAAAAATTAAAAAAAAGATGATAATCAGTCATTTACTTGTAATTTACTTCACTAGCTATAATGGATTATTATGGTAGAGTTATGATGAAGTTGGATGCACATAAGTCAAATATTGCAGTATATTCATTGAAACACATTAGTGTTCCCAGATGCAACACACGCATATGAGACCCTAAGTATACTTCTTACAGGATCAAAGCAATAAATGATCCTGGATCTAACTTCATTGTGATATTTAATATGATAATTTTTACCCCAAAAGATCTACTGTATTACTACATTTGCATAGTGTGCTCGCTTGCCTGTCTTTGTTTTTGTACTTCCCCGATCCTCATCTATCTGAAGCATGACATTATTTGTGTGTGTGTTTGTGAAAAAGCTGCCACTGACGTCATGAACTCAGAGGACAGAATTCCAGCTCAGCTTCAAGTCTGTTTCTCTGTTTGTTTTTCTTCAACCACATGTATTCTCATATGCATGTCTGCACATTTTATCTACATCCAAATGGACATGTGTGTCTGTCAGTATGTATACAGCAGCCTGTTGTTATTGGGTTTCACTCGCAGGCCGCCTGCTTGCTTTGGATCAACATCCTGAGGCCACATCTTGCTTCTTTGAAGCATCATGCCAGCAGACCATCGGGCTGCAGATCAATGGAGGCAACAGGCTCAACGTTGAAACCACAAACTCTTCCTAACACATGGGCTGGTGTTACTTTCACAATCCTCTTCACCAAAAACTAACATTTAGACGAAGTGCAGCAAAAGCTTAGGCTGCTAAAATAAGAGGTCATACAAAATACAGTTTATATGACGGTTGAAGGCCTTGAAGAGAGTTCAAACTGTTTGCTGCCAATAGTCAAAATGTCTTATTATACTCATCCTTGCTTGTCTTATTTTTTTTGCAACGGAGCCAACTACTGTACAGACTGTGGTATAAGTATCGGCCCACTCTCAATTGCTCCATTACAATGACAAAAACTCCTCAGTCTACATATACATGGAGGACAACTAAACGTAAAAATCGTAAAACATAAAAATAAAATGTCTTTTGGGGCCACACTGAGCCTCCAGCACAGCTTCAATGGGCCTTGATATAGATTCTACAAGTTTCTGGAACAGTACTGGATAGACCTCACTTGGTATTGGCATGTCAACCATTATTAATTGAAGGGATTTTACATACTGATTATGACACTGCAACATTCACAGCTGCCTAGTTCTCCCCTACTTTCCTGTCAGATCTTGACTGTATACCTTCTTATCAAGGGAAAAAAGGTCAGGAAATCATTCCCATAATTGTGGCAGTGATAATCTGGTGGTTCAGGAGAAATCGAGGTGGGCCACTATTGTTCAGAGATGATAACTGTGAGTTGCCTCCAGTGCAGATAAGATGATGAAGTTGAGTATTCGCACTCTCTTTGACCTTACACAAATGCATTGAATAACATCCAACAAAACAGTCTACCTTAAAAGTTCCTAGCAGCTGCCAGTGCTGTAATAAGATGCATCCAGGTGCCTGCAGGAAATGAACGCTAGCTTAGCCACATTTTTACAGCCTAACCTATTAGATGAACTTGACCTCTCTCTGCCTGCACTGCAACTTTTCGGCACAATTGATGTTTTTTCTCAATTTGCTCAGCACAAGTTGGTCATGAAATCATTAAAAACACAAACTACTTGTGTTCATTCACATACGTTACTCAATGCCCCGCTAATTACAAACTACTACATCCATGTAATTGCCTCCTTAGCTAGATGTTTGGCTGACTGCTATGTATTAATCTCAAAATGATGAAACTATTCATAAAATCAGTCTAACATTTGATCCTGTGGTCACTTATATTTGACTAATTTATGTGAACTTGCCACAGTAGGAACAGTGGTGTTACATAACCTTCGAAACAAGGCGCAAACCAAATGTGTGCGTGCGTGCTAGTAAGGCAGAAAGTAAAAATTAAATATTTAAACAGGGAATGCTTACTGCAAACAAGCACATGACAAAAAGCTAAGAAGAACAACTCTGGACCAAAAGCAATTTGTGTTTTGAATCTGAAATGAGAAGGTATCATTCAAGGATTCAGAGAAATACAATAAATCAAGTCAGTTCATGCCTGATGTCCCACTTTTAGAATTTCTATATCAATTCCTAGCTTTAACATGTACAGATGAAACCATCCAACATACAGTATAATTTGACTTAATGGATGTAAATGATTTATTTCATGTCTGAAATCACCCTAAATAAGACTGAAATGGACTTCTCACCCTTATGTTCCTATTAAGAGTTTACCACTGAAAACATGCTCTCCTTTGTAAGTCAGCAGAACGTTCAACGCACTTATTATTGAGATTTATTCCCTCAATGTGTTTTTGACATATCACGTTCAAAAGTGTGGGAAGGATGGACAGATGGATGAATGGATGAAAACATAATGCCTCCAGCCATGGTTATCGCTGGTGTCGAGCCATAAAAATGTCTTTTAAATGAGGAGACTGGAATTATTTGAAGTTAAATAAAAACATGGTGTCCCAAAACAACCTCTGAGTTCAGAAAACCGAAGAAAAACACCTGCTCTGTGTTAGCCAGGCATGCTGCTCACTTGATACGCTTAATATGCAGATGATACTCTGTGGAAAACATGTAGTCCTCCAAAAAGGAGTGACTCGCCGAATGAGTGAGACTGCAGAGCGAGTAGGTATCAGTGTGTGTAGGTACTAGTGTGGGCTAAAGACCAGATGCTCAGCTGACCCTATTTGAAAATATTGTGCTACACAGCTCTTCTATTCCTTGACTGGCTCACCAACTGACCAAGCATGGACACACTGTCCTCATCAGAATTTAATTGTTGTCCAGACCTTCATTTTTTGGGCTGTATTGTGAGGTTTTGTTTTACTGAGTGGTTGACTGGTTGACTTTGACACTGGACAGGTGACTGACTGGTTGCCTGAATGTCCTGTTGACTGATTTACTGGTCAGTTGACAGGCTGACTGTTGGCGGTTTCAATGGTAAGCAAATGTTTGACTGACTCACTACTTGGCTGACTGATTAAGTGACTGAACAGCTGGTCAACACTCTAGTGTTATTTTGTTTTAAATGTTTTTTATATTGAAAATGTACATTTTTTAAAAATTAAAAACAGATACAAATGAGTTATCTGTCTTTTATGTGACACCTCAGTTAACTTTGAAGTTCCTCAAACTGAAATCAAAGCCCTCATCTGTCTGAGATAAAAATTAAACTAGAGGGAAAAAACCACAAATGCCTCCCATTCCTCAGTGTGTGATGAGTGAGGACAGACATGGAAATGAATAAAAAATTAAATTATGTCTGTGTGTGTTTATTTAGCTGACTCTTACAGCCATAAAAGCATAGCAGTTGATCTTGGACTATTTTTTATTGGCACAAGATGAGAACACACCAGACTCTATAATTAAATAACTGATTGAAAAAACAAAAGGTCTACTCTGATAAATAGATTGCTGGCACGAAAGTGAACCACATTATTTGTCCTTTCTTATGCCGGGAAACATTTCGTCACATCACAAAAATACTTGTTTAAATTGTCTACCTTCCAGGGTGCCGGGTTTCTCGGCGATGCGGATCTGTCTCTCTGGGACGACAGGCTCACCCTCAGAGTTGCCGATGTCAGCTGGGATGAGAGGCAGGCAAGCCTTCTCCTCTTCCTCAGAGCGAGGGTAGTACAGAGGAAGTAACTTCTTGTATACAGACTAAAAGAATACACACATGTATTATTATTCATTTTGAGAAATATACACACTGAAATATTAGAGGCAGCAAAAGGAATCTGTATGCCTGTACCTAAGTTCCCTCCATCGCAAAATCCCCTAACCAACAAACATCCTCTACATGACGCGATTGGCCAGGTGAGGTAAGCATGGTCTCAACTTCTCTCTCATTTTTGTCTCTACGTATAAGTGAAATTATGAATGTGCTTGAGGAAACACAGTCTAAAAGTGTCCTCCATTATCTCCATCGAGTGAATATCAATTCTTGCCTCAATATGACTGCAGGCTTTTCATCCTTCCTCTGAGTGTGGCTGTTGAGAACAGCTATAAACATGGTTTGATGACATGTCATGAACTCGTCCGCTTTGAGCAGACTGACACCTTAATGTTGTCTCAATTAAGGGGAGGAATTGTCTGAAGGATGCAGCCCAATAAAATGCCTTCAGAGGACCCAAACTTTGCTTCTCATCAACTGATAAATTCAGAACTTCCAATTTTTTCATTGAGAAGATGCCCTGAGACAGCCAGCAATGTGCAAATGTAAACATAACATAACACAACCCGAAACCAAGTGGCAATGTCTCTACATAAATTCTTAGTGGCCAGTCGGGGTAAGAATAAATATCCTTTTGCAGGTTTAGCTGACATTGGTGAAAAACTTGCAAGAATAATCTAGACACAAACATTTACTTCCTTTCAAGTTGGCTTTTTTCTGACTACACTTTTAAGTCAACCATACTGTGACTGTTGCTAAATACAGTTAAAGGTAACTGTCACAGATTAATGTCATACAAACCTCCTCTGTGTCTGATACTGTGAACACCACGGCCTCTAAGCTGTTTCCATGATTCTCCAGGAACCTGCGCACTGTTCCTATAAACATGTGAACACACGCGCGTTCACGCACGCACACACACACGCACACACGTGTTACTTTACATATTGACACATGCCATTGACTTAATGAGGTCATATTGCAGCACCCTTTACAGACTGTGTCTTGAATGCTTGTTTTAGCTACAGAGTGAAACATCTTGCCTCTATTCAATCTTTGGTTAGAGTTGCACATGCGCATTACTTAACGGGCAGGATGTAGCCAATCAGAGGCAGAGTAGAGCGGGTCATGCTGAGCAAGGGAGTATGATCAAAAAGCATAATATGACCTCTTTAACAATTAAAGGAATTAGGAATTTTGATTGATTAACTCCAACTATAAATGGCAAAAAAAAATACCCTGTGTAAACAATTTTACCAAATTGCTTGTTTTTCCTGGTCAACAGTCCAAAAACAAGATTTTTTTCACATATAACCCAACATAATCATTAAAAAATGTGCCATTGACTGTTTGGCATTTATGATTTTTAATTGGCCTAAACAATTTATTCACTATCAAAATGCGTTTTTTTAAGTGGATCAAGATATTGACTGGTCGTATCAGTATGACCAGAACAATAACTTTTGAAAATGGAAAAATAATAAACCCATATGTATTAACTTGTGTGTCTGTATTTGCTAAACTATCTAAAACATGATATTCAGTTTTTTGTTAAAGCTGTTTTATAGAGGTTCTGGTTTGTGTTGCTGTTGGATTGTACCGACAGGTGTTTCTATACAAATACAGACACTTTTTTGAGGAAACAGCCCGTACATACATACACCGATCAGCCACAACATTGAAACCACAAACAGTTGAAGAGAAAAACATTGATAATCTAGTTACAGTGCAATGTGCTGCAAGGAAACCTTGGGTCCTGGCATTCATGTGGATGCCACTTGACACGAATCACCCACCCACACACACAGACGAGTGGGTGGTGTGTGTCAAGAGGCATCCACATGAATGCCAGGACCCAAGGTTTCCCAGCAGAACACTACACTGTAAATCAATGCAAAATCAATAATATACACTTCACCTGTCCGTTGTTTTAATGTTGTGGCTAGTCGGTGTATATGTATGTACTCCTGATGCATCACCTCCACTGCTGGTTAAGGTCATTGGATATGTAATATATTTGGATGCATCTGCAACATGGCTGTTTTATTTTATCTTATCAGGACATCGATTGAGCTTAATGGAACATGAACATTAAATTGAACGCCAGCAGACATGAAGAATTGTAGTTTGTGTTAAAATCAAATGAGCCTGTCCGCCTGTATAATTTGTTGACCTAATTTGCTGTGTATATAGTATATACAGCCACGAGTTGTATGTCGTATTGTCCACTAGTGATTAGGTGTTTTGTGTGTTTTTGTATGATCCTGGCTGCAGGCTTACTTGCCCATAGGGGACAAAGATACCTTGAACCTTGAACCAATGTGTGTGTATTTGTGTGCCAAGGTTAGTGCTGTTACTTAGTTTTCAAGACAATTATCTTTAAGTATGTAGAAAAAGATGAAATATGACAGGATAAAGGGATTTCACTATGAATTTTAGGTTGTGTACACCTGTATCTCACTGATAAAAAGCTGCGTGTGTAATGTTATAAATGTCTTACTGAGAGCGATGTGTGTAGCGTCCTCCAGTGGGTAACCTCTTTTGGTCGTGCTCACCACACAGAAGCCCACAGATGCCATTGACTGCTCTCTGAGGCGACAAGAAAAACAATCTCATGTACTGTACACCACATTTACGGATGGTTAGGTGGGTTCCACACACACACACACACACACACACACACACACACACACACACACACACACACACACACACACACACACACACACACACACACACACACACACACACAGTCACTCAAAAAACTAAGATAACTACACATCCCACTGCATAGCAAATGACAGAAGTTCTTTTCATTTTGAAAATTCAGTATACTTTATATATGTTAGATTATTCTTGATTTATGGTCTATTTTACAATATTTTACATATTTAACATTGTATAATGTTAAATGATGAAATGTTAAATAAACCAAACATTTTACATGATTATAAATGTTAATTACACATACCATTTTGCATGAATAATTTACTCATATATTTTGCTTTTTGCTTCCTGTGGCCAATGTGTGAATCAGAGATTTTTTGAGAAGAACTGGGAAGCTCAGAGTTGTTTTCATGAAATCATTATATCTATTTGCACCCGTCAGGCACAAACACTGGGCCTCATGCAGCAACATTATCTTAAATTTCTCTTATATTTTCTATTACTTTTTGTCAAAAAAATAAGAGAAGTCAAGATGCAGATGCACGTTCTTAGCATCCAGATCTGCTCTAACCCAGGTATGCTGAATGATGAATCCCACCTGGATTAAATTCAATTGGAGGTGCATGGCCCATTGTTTGTTCTTAGCATAGGTAATGCCCACTAAACACCATATAAGGGCAGGTGTTGTGCTGTGTGCAAATAGCCAACACTGGCACAGCAATTGGAGAGATGCCCCCAAAACAGGATCGTAAGAAGGAGGAGAATGTCAGCAGCAGTGAACTTGAGGTATTAAATCAAATAAAACAATGTAAACTGTAATCTTCCACAGTACTGGTGCTACAGGAACGTCAAAAACACAGTATCAGGGCACATCCACTGAGCCTTCAGCACTCCAATTGTGCGCTCTACTACAGAGTGGGTGTGCCGGTGGTTGTAAGAGCGCTCCTGTCTGGTCTGGGGATTTGCCAGGGGGGTCATCAGCCATGGAGTGAGGGCATAACCTCGGTCCCCTGTGTTACATTTTTATAAAATTGAGTTTTATAAAAGTTAAACTGGATGGTGGTTTTTAGAATTACAAATCATTCACATATCAGCCACCCATCTCCACCAGCTCCTTGAGCCAGACGCATCCCCACAGAACTATTCTGCAGCACGAAGGAGACGTGTGCCCCCCCTGGTCAACGGGCCAGAACATTCAGAAGGTGGCAGTTTGCATCCAATATTATTTGGAAGTTAATAGAGTGATACAGCATTTGATTGAGGAATGGGAATGGATCTGGAGAGGGTTCATTGATCTGTATATGCGTGGTATCTACAGCAAACTACACAATGATATTTGGCGGTACAGCAAAAAAAGCGGGAGCAATATGTATTGGGGCATGAAAGATGTTATCACTTTCAGTACTCTCGGAAGCTCACAGCTCAAAGAGGACTGTGAAATGTCTGACCTGTCTCCCATCTCTCTCTGAAGAGATCCTGTGGCCCAAACTCCGCGTGAGCAGAGTACTTGGAGGCACTGAATTTGACAGCCATGTGTTTCGCCTAAATTGAGGCTTCAGGTTACTGCGCATATCCATAAGCAGTGCTTGTGGCAATCTGAAATGACTCAGCAGCCATTCATCTGTCTCATCAAACTTATCTGTGTGATCTCTTAAAACGATCTCTGCGAAAGGCCTGGTTTGCCAAAGCATCTAGCAGCAGTAGATAAGCCATGATTCAGCTGCTGAACTCAATTACGATCAATTGACCAATAGTATTTTGGTCATAGTAAGAGTGCTCTCAACCACTCTTACAATTTTCTCTTACCAAAGAGAAGCGCAAAAATAAGAAAACATTGGTGAATCCCAGAAATCAATGGGTACAAACACAAATAAGAGAAAATGTGTCGCTTCTTGCATGAGGCCCAATATTTAGCAAAAAATAAAAAATCAAATTGGAGAGGAAAGAAGAATAAATCTGAAATCAAATCAATCAAATCAAAAAATCTGTCATCATCTGTCAAGACAGCTCAACTCTACAAGAAATGAATGCATTTCACTTATATAACATGTTGCTTCACCAGATTAACACACAATAAGTAGTGAACCTGTGTGTGTCTTTGATTAAACTAATACTGCCTGGTTTAAGAGCGATTGAGGGGCTGACGGACTGAATGTCTTATTGAATGACTTGTTGATTTGACGGTTCTTACGCAGCCAGCTGCATGATGTTCCTGTAGCAGCTGTACAGCGAGCTCTCCGCCGCCGTCCTGTACTTGGCTTTGTATTTTGGTCCCACTGTGTGGATGATAAACCTCGCTGCCAGGTTGAAGCCTTTGGTTAGCTTTGCTTCTCCTGTCCGACATCCTGCACACAAAAATGCAAAGCAAACTCATTTACCATTTAGTATGAAGTCAAGGCAGAAAGAATCTGAAAAATGGTTATGGCTGCAAAGGCGGGTGACTGATCTATTTGTGCATCAAAGCTTCTACAATTGCTGCATTAGCAACAAAAAAAAAATCCTAATGTGTTTTTCTTTAAAAAGATGAATTTTCATGTATGGGAGCCTTAAAGGTTTAAGTTATTCAGATTACAAGAACATATCTGGTATCCAGCCATAAAAATATTTTCAGTTTGTCAACTTGCAGCATGTCACTAGCCTAATATCACTTTGGTGAATGACATGACATTGTTGCTCACTAGGGCTGCACGATGTGGTAAAAAATAAATAAATATCACATTGAGATTATTGTGACAGATCTTGCCATTGATCACTTTTGCTTCATAATTTTCATTTTCACTGAAACTATTTGAATTATGATGATGTGACATTTGTCTGTACCAAACTAACATGTTTTCTTACATATGCAGAACAAGATTTGTAGGCCAGGACATCTCTGCAGCACTACAGTACTACATTATAATACTGTTCTGTTTTACCTTCATCAAATAACTGCAACTTCTCCTGATTTGGATATTGCACTCAGCCATAATGCGGTCTCAATTGATTTGTGATTAATTGTGCACCCCTGGTGCTCACAAACAATACAATTTACAACAGCAACATCCCTTTCCAAAATATGTGGAATTTTTCTGTTTGTTATGTGGATTATGTAGAGCAGCGTTCTTCAGTCCTGGTCCTCTGGGCCCCCTGCCCTGCATGTTTTAGATGTTTTCCTGCCACCACATACTGTTTCAAATGAATGGGTCGTTATCAGGCTTCAGCAGAGTCACTGAATAGTTTGTTTAGTATGAAATCATATAAATGTACCATCACTTTGGACTATTCACCATGGGTGTTCTGTCCACCATTATCAAAATCACGAAATAATGGAATATATTTTCGAAGAATAGTGTTGGTTCAAACTTGTGCAATCTTTTTTTTATTTTATTTAATTATTACTATTTTGGCCTTTCATGGCTTTATTTGGGAGGACAGCTCGAGAGTGACAGGAAATTGTACGAAAGAGAGGGGATGACATGCAACAAAAGGTCCACAGAAAGGATTCAAACCCTGGGGCACTGCGGTGAGGACACAGCCTCAGTACATGGGGAGCAGGCTGTAGCAACTGAGTTACTGGGGTGAACCGGCCAGCTGTCCTGGCACCTTGTGGTGGCTAGACACCTTACTAAAGACACTGTTCGTTTTGTAGTACTTTTTGAAGCATATTTAATAAATTAATAAATAAACAAAAACATAAATAAACATGCTATCTTCCAAAGTCAGTATGTGTTACTGATGTTTCACTGATAGAGTATTAGATACATTTAGTTTTCAGTTTTATCTCAGAGTTTCACTTTGCATTTCTTCATGAGAGCAGCTGTGGAGTTGTTGTAGATCAGCAATGTAATGACCCTTTATATTCATTTCAGCTGATCATCATGTGCCTGGTTATGTCTGTGTAAAACAATCAGAGAATTCAGATTCATATCTTCTGTTCTCCGACTGACATTTATGCCTTCTGCCTCCAGACATGAGCCTGCAACATCACTGAGGAGGGAAACTCAAATCAGACTTTCTGTTGGAGTTGCAGCTCATCTTTGCAGTTTTTCCCTCAACCCACCTTTGAGTTTGAGCAGCTCGTCTCGCAGCTCGGGCCCCGCCAGCTGATGGATGCTGTCAGACACTGGGTTCTTGTCATTAAGCGACTCATTGCTGGTGTTCACGATTGAGGTGCAATTCAGCAGGGCCACGTCACCAGTGCTGTTGTGGAAAGAAAAAAAGTTATTCTTCTAAAACTTATAAGGGTCTGAATGATATGATATGTCATTCATGGTATCTGGCTACAAATGACATCCATCTTTTAGATTTTATTTCACTCAAAATCCTGCATGAATCTCAAACAGGCACCAGATTTTTTGTGCTTGGTATGTTTTTGTTGTATCATTTTGTCTGGTTGTCCTCATGTTATATTGCTACTGGTATACACTCTTAACTTGTTTTATTCAATGTTTCTCTAGTAATCTAAATCAGTTTCATACCTCTACCGATACACATATTTATCCAAACAACCTTGAAGATTCAGCCATTTAGCCAAAGTAAAAAGCTTATTTTATTGCTTCAGTAAAGTCATTTCTTCATTGTGAAGCCCTGCAGGGTGTGTTTGGAAAGAATAATGAGGAACTGCTTGTGTTGAAAGAAACTGGTCACAGGACAAGTTTAGCCTCCAAGATCGAGAAGCAAGAGGCTTTTTTTAACGTCATCCCTCGTAGGTTAATAGAAGAGGAGGCACAATCCAAAACAACCCAGGCTGCCATAAACTACACTAACTCTTACTCAGACACACAGCTTGATGACAGTATCTCAGTATGGCTGATTCTTTAGGTTACAAATGTTGCTTGTGAAGCAAAATGGTAACAAGTATTTTCCCACATAAGCAGCTTTATATACGCAGGGTTACATCAACACAAACATTTCAGTCTCCCCCTCCCCCATTTATCATAGAAACAAACTTCTTTGCATGAATGTGTATGAGTGACAGTAAGGGGTGTGCCATATGAAATTGTTCATGATAATAGTGGCATCATTTTTAATGTGATAAAAAAATGTGACATGTTGACATGTTTATGTGATGACTAATGCAGCAACAAGCATCTCTGAAAGTGAAAGTACTGTTGGTGCCAGCTCTGCTCTGCTGAGTTGGTTCCAAAAAAGGAGGTGACTTAGTGCAGCGGTGCTTTGGTTGTAAGAGCTCAGATCAACAGCACACAATGGTCAAGTGTAAGCAGTCAGAAGAGTTAAGAAGATGCTAACAGCAACAGGGAACAACACAACACAGTAGCCCTAGTAGCTTTGAGTCGTTACAAAAAAACAAACAACAAAATGCCTGGTTCAGGGATGTCAAAACTTTTTCAATTGGAGGGCCAAATATAAAATGTATTGGTGAGCCATGGGCCAAAAGCAAACACCTGTATTGTATACAATTGTACAATTGTATACAATGTATTGTATTGTTAAGATGCAAAATGGCACTAGGATCCCAACTTTGCTTAACTGATCGACTTCTTACTGTCACCCTGTCGTTTGTGCTCAGATTATCAAAAAAATATCTGTTTAATGAGGCTCATTTATTGTTGGAGTGAACTGAAAATAAACCTTCGTAAATGTCTCAAATGTGAAAAGCCAATACAAAAACAAAAGCATTTATGAATGATCTTAAATGTAAGATTATGTATCCAATTGTATGACTATTTGCTGGCTTCAGTTTATATTGTTCAGTATTATGAGAAGCATAGGTTTATCTGGAAGACAATAACAGTGCTGTGTCTGTGACATTTTTGTTGTGTTGCATGGAAATCATGGGATCTCAATCCTGTTTCAGCTTTCTACCATCATTCTCTAGAATCATGGTTCTCATCCTGGGGGCTAGGAACTCATGTGAGGAGCAGGAAAATGATGACCAAGAAAGAAGAAATAACTGTTCAGTTTCAGAAAACTATATTTAAAAAAAAAATCTTAATTTTTTCTTTTTTCATGAAAACACTAGATAATTTTATCACTTCTAAAATGTATTCAAATGTAATAATCTACAGTTATAAGAGAAAATGTATCTATGGTGGGAATGTTCACCACTCAAAGGCACAATCAACCTGTGACAAAGTGGTCACCAGCTTAATGATACTACTGCTTGCAGGTCAGATTTTCTTGAAGCTCTGGTCATGTTAGTGCAGCAGGAATGTGCTCACTGCTGATGGCAGAGCAGGGGAGGGCTGCTACAACAACAGGGCTCTTATAGAGAGGCTGCTGCCAAGTCAGGCTGCAGTTGGTCATGTGTTCGTCCACAAAAGATTTATGAGGTGATCTGGACTCTGAACTGGTCTGGGCAAGCACATGGAGAGACACAGTCAGCATTCACACTACAGATCTAAAACTGCTACGAATACCTGATGAGTCACATCTGATAATACTATTAACTGACAGGGATGACCAAAACACATGCATGTGTAGAGTAACAATAAAGACTGTCACAAGCACGTCTGTGTCTGAGCTTCTCCTGCTTCTGTCTTTGCTTTTACTACTCGGCAACCTGTCACCAGACATGGGGCCACTCTGAATTCATCTAAACTCTTTTGAGCTAGTTAGAAATATTACAAAACTGCAAACTAACTCAATCTAATCAGAGAAACATTAAAGTCCAGCCTGGGTGAATTTATCCTCTCCACACCGTAGGCTGAATTGAGTGGAACCGCATGATTCAATTTAAAACACAAAGCAATGATTTAATAAAGGAACTCAGTGCACTGATACTATAAACCAACATTTCCTCAACAGACTTCAGGATGACAAATGGGCAGACAAGACAATATTTTTCTTTTTAAAAGAGCATGACCCTACCATGACATTCATTTTGTAAACATTATGGAAAATCTAATTCTTTATGCCAATGAAAAGAGGATTTATAGCTTCATCGCTTGGCTGAAGGAAAAACTTCCACTCCACTTCGATCCACAACAATTCCAATAAGTACAAAGACGCAATAAACTTTAATTGCACTTTCCCGATTAATAGAAAGCAATATGGAATTCAAGAGCCAGAGTCACAGTATGTTAGATTTTCCTGTTCCCTCTCTTTGCTGCAAAATGGTTCAAAGCAACAGCTGGATGTGATGTGTGATCCAAGGAAAGCCAATACAAACTGAGGTAAACATGAGTATACATTAGGTTTGTAAAGATCATTTTCAGGGCAACAACAACATTAATGCTCACTTCTCCCAATAAATGGCCATTTCACACTTAAATGAAAAGTGTGATGGGTGCAAATCACATTTTCCATTGATTAGGACATATGATTAGTTTGTTTACACATTAAATTCAAATTGAAGAGAATGATTGCATGACCATCTGAGGAGTTTGAACTACATGGGTTTAATTCTGATGGTACCAGTGCCAACTAAAGTCAGTTCAGGTCAGTTCAGTTCACACTTCTTGCGTAAGGATCCCATGATTTTGGTAAGCACAAATGGAGTAGAAACAACTAAATTAATTATTGATGCTAAATTTAAAATGATTATGATGATGAAGAAAAGTACTGGGCAGGCCTCAGAAGCAGCATTTACATTTTAAGGGACACAAAAACCCAGACCCAAAATGGCGCTCATTAACCCGGGTGCTCATGCATCCTAATCCATCCTCTTATCTATATTCTTTTCTTTCACTTCCTAGTTTTTTCGCTGCAAATCAGCTGTTTGGATCGCATCATTCCTGTCACTTCTCATGTGACAGTCACGTGAGAAGTGACAGGAATGACTCTCCATTACAAGACAGAAAGTTGTGTAGTGTGAACAGCTTGGTGATCAGAGGACTTTGAAATTCGTATTGTGTGGCCAGACAAGCTAACTTAGCATTAGCTACACAGAAGCTGTCCAAAGACAGTTAAAAGAACAGCAACATGTGACTTGTTGAGATTGTGGGATTTTATGACCCCCTTTCTACAGTCTGCCTATCAACCCTTTTCCAAACGTAAGAGGCAAACTCAAAACCCAACAGCAACAGTGTGAAGAAATATTTTGCGTGACTCACAAGAGGATGATCTTGCGGTTGATGTCTGGTCTGAAGGGGAAGGGTGATGGGAAGGCCTCCTGGCCGAGCAGGCTGTCACTTTGGTTGAGCGGTGTCTCCTCACCATCCTCACCCAGCTGCTGCTGCCACGTGGGGAGAGTCTGGACGTCAATGAACTGAGAGCGAGCACCCAGAGGATCCATCCCCTCTGCTACTACACACTAACGCTGGATCTACAAGCAGGCACACTGCAAGCAGAGGAGAGAGAGGGAGGGAGAGGGAGAGACTTGGATCACAATAATAGATGTTAAGTGATTTTTTTTAAAATAGGTCAATGTTGTCCATTGCTGTTATAATGAAGGATGAAAAAGCCCTAATCAATTCATTCCTTAAATCAAAATAATTTTAAGTAATTGAAAGTTATTTGGTCAACTAATTTTAAAATGTTTGCAAAATAGAAAATAGAGATAAAAAATAAAGAAATCAATCAGACATCCTCAAATGTCTTGTTTTGTCCACAACCCAAAAATATTCAGTTTACTGTCATATAGGAGTAAAGAAACCAAAACATATTCACATTTAACAAGCTGGAACCAAAGAATTTTCTTGACAAATTACTCAAATTGATTAATTGATTGACAAAATAGTTGTCAATTAATATAATACATCGGACTTCACCTCGACCCCGCATAGCATGACTCCCTCCCTACTTTATTGACGGTGATATGTTGTGGTTTCTTTTCTTGTGACAAATGTACTTATTGTAAGTCGCTTTGGACAAAAGTGTCTGCTAAATGCCCTAAATGTAAATGTAATACTTGGCAACTTAGTGATTAATCATTGTAGCTCTACTGCCAAGTGTTTCCTCAGTTAGCCAATTCATCATTTTGTCTGTAAAAGATCAAAGAACAGTGAAAAAATGCAGAGTGACATCTTCAAATAATTTCAGTTCAAAGCACAAAGACATTACATTTTCTATTATAGACAACAAAGAAAAGCAGATTACATTCATTATTTGTTGATGGACTAATGAATTAAGCAATTAATAGTTTCAGCTCTGTTTTCAAATTATTCATGAGGCAAAAATACTAAACCACTTGCGGCTGCCAGTTTGTCACCCACTGGGATCTTTGTAATTAAAATAAGTGTTAGCTTCAAGCCTGAATCAATCTATGTCAACTCATATTAATGTTCAGTTATTTTACTTACATTTAGTGATGAGGAGATTTGTATTTCACCCCCTTTTTCCTCAACTTGCTCTGTCTAATTCTACTTCACTCCATGATTTTCACTTCTCCCAGACTCCCTGTTGACCCTGACTGGGATTGCAACCTGTGCTGTTGCTTGTTGCTCAGGAGGTAGAGAAGTCGTACACTAATTAGAAGGTTGGCAGTTCAATCCCCTGCCCCCGTAGTCTCGTAGTCAAAGTGTCCTTGGGTAAGATACGGTTATCGAAATTGCTCCTGAAGACATAGCCATCGGTGTATAAATGTGTGTGAATGGTTACCTCTGCTGATGAGCAGGAGGCACTTTGCATGGTAGCCTCTGCCTTTTGAATGGTTGATAAGATGAGACAAGAGCTACATAAATGCAGTCCATTTACCACGCAGGCTTCCTGCTGCCTCTTCTATGGATAGATTGCTGCAGGTTGTTGTAAAAAGCTGTTGCCATTGATTCTGCAGAAACCTTCATGCTGCCATTTGAGATTGCTGAAACATTTTGTAACATCGAACTCCATTGTGATTGCTGGAAAGTTCTTTTTTTTGTTTGGGCAGGTATTCACAGGACTAAAATAAAGCTTCAATAATTGACAATAATTGACCCTGAAAAGACTCAACCCCAAAACGCAATTGCACATAACCCCTCTGATGGCAAAGTGCCATGTCTGTGTTTGAGTGTGGACTTATCTCGGGCTGTAGCCACTGAATATTGTCAATATCAATTAATCTATAGATTTAAGGGGTGTCACGGTTTTTCAAAATAAACAATTTGATTTATTTTTCAGTTTTCAATTTTAAACAATACTAGGGAGAACTGCAGATTCTGCCATTTATTTCATTAATTAAAATCAAATACTCATTTTGCTACAATTTTTATGAAACCCCTTGTAGATATATCATTTTTAATTAATTGATTTTTTCATCCATTACATGCCAGAAAATCAGTTCCTCAAGCCCACAACATCTTCAGATTGCTTGTTTTGTCTAAAAATAATATCCAATATTGGATCCAATATATAATCAACATACAATACTATAAAATATTGAGAGTTTGGAACCTGTATGTGTATGTTTATTTTTTTTTTTTTGCATGATAGAAGGCTTAAATGCCTAAATGACTGTAAAAATGGTCGCAGATTTACTTTCTCTGACTGTTGTGTGCCACAGTTTCATGTCCCGAGTTTTAAAATGTCGTTCAAAGAAGAAAAATATGAGTAACCACTGAATATTTGTCTTTGTGAGCATGAAATTGGTACAGATCAGTGTGAAATACTGGTAAACAGCAACTTCATTGTTATAAACCTGAAAACATCAGTACTGTCAGGCTACGAAAAACCCAGCACTGATCAAACTACAGTACTTTAGTCTGACTGCAGCCAGATATACCTCTACTGATTTCAAGCAGCAAATCTACTAAAAACCCTGCATGTGATAACATTATCAGCAGATTAGAGAAGATGAGCTTGTTAATGTCTCATTAAATACAAGCGTGACAGCAGCCTCTGTTCATGAATCAGGCATGAATTCACAGTTACATGACAACTGGGTCTTTTACTCACACAGTTGGGTAGTTTAGAGAATATTATTCAACACCTCAACACCAATTTTGAGTGAGTTATTTATCAAGTAAAAACAACAACAAAAAAACCCAAAACCACACCTTTCCAGCTGCTTAATGAGAGGATCTGCCGCTTTGCTCTGTACACCTTTGTTAGTTGGACAAAAAAGTGCTAAACCAATTTGAAAGTTAATCAACAACTATTCGGACAATATATTGAATCAGCCCAATCATCTAATTCAATCAAACAAAAATGCCTGACATTTACTATTGCCAGTTTCTCAAACGTGAAGATCTCCTGCATTTCTCTGCTTCACATCAGAGTGACTTTGGGTCATTTTGACAGGAGTAATAGACAGATTCATCAACAGTGAATATAACTGTTAGTTAATCTTCAAGATGAGGAAAACACGATGCTTTCCTCAAACATCTGGGTTTGTTTGTTTGTTTGTTTGTTTGATTGCTTGCTTATACTGGTTGTTAAATGACAACCAGGATATTCCTCGGACATGTTCACCTGTGTGTCACTGCTTCATATGTGAAGGCAGGCTAACAGCTGCATCTCATTAAATTAACCAAAACACTGAAGGACTGTGACAAAGTCAGAGGCAGTGGTCCACACAAACACTCACGTTTCTGTCAAATAAACAATTTCCACGTGATAACTGAACTCCATTTACCTCTTAAAAACATTTATGACTGCCTCTAAGCGAACTACTTTCTATATAAACCATTAAGTTTGTATTTTGGTCAGCCAAAACCAGCAGTTACCCACCTAGCCAGTTGTATTTCCTCCGGACAGAGGTGATGTCCACACCAGAAAAATAACGAAAAATTAATGAATGTTGACACGACAGTTTACAATGACAAGAGGCGTTGTCGTCCCTCTTTTCTTCTCATAGTAACGCGCAAGGTAGTCGCAAAAGCGGTCAAAAATGAAGTTAACCAGGTTTAACTACACATTTAGCCAGTATGCTAGGTGCTTATTGCTGCAACGTCATGGTAGCGCCGCCAACACAACATCATCCGGTCAGGACTTTCAAAATAAACCTCCAATTGAGGCTTCAAATATTGATGGTATATTGGCAGCCTAAATGTCATACAGCGTGTAATATTTGCTGGTCTGGAGACACATTCTCAAATACACTACGCTGTTATAGCAACAGAAGCACATTTTAATTTTCGTCATCTTCACATACATGTATTTTTTAAGTGGGGGTGGACTTTTGGTAAGGAGCAGAATAACTTTACTATTCCCTTTTCAGAGAAATTCATTGTTTTTTCATTCTGTAAGTAGGGGGTGGAGGGGTAGATGATGATTGTTTGTTGTATTTATTTTCTATGTTATTTAACTAGTTTGTGTATGAAATATAACCAGCACCATGGGAAGCTGTTTCTTTGTGCAAAGGAAACTGTTATACGTTTATCATTAATGGGTTTTTTTTTTTAAGGTATCATATCCCACAAAGGAGAACCACATCATGGCAAATTTCATTTGATAGACTTTTAATCTACCAGAGTTGTTACTGCGTGTGTGTTTGAAATCATGTCCTGATATCAAAATAGCACACGCTTTTATTTTGTCTGAGACATTTAAGACAACATCCGGCACAGTTCCTGTTATTTCTGTTGCAATTGACTCACCAGTCTTACGATTCCTAATCAGCTGACCAAGTACAGACAGACACTTCCGCTGTAGCTGTTCGGGTACTGACAGAAGTCACTGCATAGTTTTAAACTGCAAAACCACTGACTGTAAAACAAACATGTCTGAGCACTGACAAAATAAACGAAATGGTCGGCTGCAATGAGAAGAAGAGGATTATTTTAGAGTTTGTTTTCTAATAACGAGACAGCTCGATAAAGTCTCTTATCAAGTGTGTTGTGCATCTTCTGTGAGCGTAGACAAAAGCAACAGAGAAAAAACCATCGAGTAGAAAAAGACAGACACAAGCTGTCACCCACCACACACAGTTGTGTTCCATTACTGGTCATAAATACCTTTTTGTAACAGTGTATTATACTTTTACGGACAAGCTAGTGATACATGGTGACAACAACATTGTTTTTCTTTTAGTATTTGTATCGATCTGTGATCGACTGGTTGAGTCTGAAACAGCTGCACAGGAAACACAACACAAGTTTAGCTAGCAGCCGCATTTTCAGAGGTAAGAGGAGAAACTAACTAACCATACCACACTTTACTTTGAAGACAGAAGTGTTAACTTGATTTAAAACATGTACAGGCACAAGTTAACATAATATCAGATTTGAGGAGCTACATTCATCCAGAAAATTCACCACGTGGGTTCATGAACAACCGGTGTGCTACGGTTAGTTGTACTCGATTCGTGGTACAGTGGTTGCTAGGCGGACGGGGCTTGGCGCGTGTTGAGTGAATTCTCTTGGCTGAAGCGCTAAACCCCGACCACGCGGGCGGTTATATGGTGCCAAAACAAGCGCTCCACTGACTGTGCGGACCAGCGTGCTATACCTCAGTAGAAATGTACAAAAACTAAAGTTGTAGGTTAACTGCGCATATTTAAAAACAGGATAAACAGACGATAGCGACAGTACACCACCGGGACTCATATAGTAACATTAAAGTGACATCACCGCGGGAGAAAATATAACGACACAATCAGACTCTCTCTGGACCATCAGAGACACATTATACACCGTTTTAAGGTATGCATTATGATTACACTAATAATGGCATATAGCATAAGGAGGTCAGTCATCAGTGTAATTTTTAGTGCCTCATGCTTGTATGTTGTGAGGTGTTTTATTACATTATAATGTAAATCACGGGATAACATACATTATTCATCAGAATAGAAATATTAGTGGCAATGCGCAGATAAATGCTTTGTAACTACAATAGTTTTACAATATATTCGCAAAAATATCATAAATAAAAGATCATTGTTTTGTTTCTGTAATAATCAGATACACTTAGTGGTATGTGCATTCATTTGTGTACTTCAGGTCCCTGTTTTAATATGATAATGCCCCTGACAATGCAGAAAAGCAAGGCCCATATATAAATCTTTTTCCCAGTTTGGTGTTTAGGAACTTGACTTGCCTGGCCTTAGATAATGAACATCATGTTATTTAATTCAGACTATGTTGCGTAAGGACACAAATGCTGTCCTGTTGACATTAAGGGGAGAAGAAACACTGACCAAGTAGGATAAAGTAACTTTGTATAAATTGCCTCAGACACACTATAGATCCCATGGGAGTAGTTTAGGAATATTACAGTGTTTTTCCTAATAAAACTTTGTGGTCTGAATCCATGTGCTCCAGTATACCTTGGACGTGAAGTTTTTTACTGTCACTACAGTGTTTTTCTTTTTTATTCCACTTGTATGTGATCAATCAAAGTCTCTTATGTGTTTTTGTGAAACAGAAATCACTTTAGGCTGCCGGTCATGGGGTTGACCAAGCAGTACCTGCGCTATGTCGCCAGCGCAGTGTTTGGAGTCATCGGCAGCCAGAAAGCCAACATCGCATATGTGACCCTCAGAGGGGGAGAGAGGGGGCGCTACGTTGCTGTGGCTGCATGTGAACACGTGTTCATCTGGGATGTCCGAAAGGGAGAGAAGGTGAGATTGTGAAGTAGTTATAACAGCAATGGAGGACTGGTCAAGGAAATGTCTTCCACCTCAGATTGTGTTTAGATTTCAACCAGCCACCGTCTTTCTGTCCAGGTCCTGATCCTGAAGGGACAGAAACATGAGGTGACCTTCCTCTGCCCTTCCCCTGATGGCATCCATATCGCTGTGGGCTACGAAGATGGTGCTGTGAGAATCTTCAGCTTGCTGAATGGAGAGAGCAACGTCTCTTTCAATGGCCATAAGTCTGCTGTCAGCGTCATACGCTATGACAGGCTCGGAGCTCGGCTTGTCACTGGTTCCAAGGTAAGTCAGGCAGGGTTTTAATGATTTTTGTTAAGGTGATTTTCACAGTGTTTCAAAATTGTACACAGGGATGGAGTGTTAAGTGTTACAATCAGTAGAAGATAAAGTGGGTTTAGGAAATCCTTTTTTTGTGTCCTGACTTGATCAAATCAGTAAAATTCCAGTCTGCATTCAGGTCCACTGGTTTGTTGCCTATTTGTTACAGCATCTGTTACACATGTTATTACATTTTCCTCCTCCCTTCAGGACACAGATGTGATCGTGTGGGACATCATCAATGAGTGTGGGTTGTACAGGCTGAGAGGCCATAAAGACGTCATCACACAGGCCTTGTTCCTCAAAGACAAGAACCTCCTGGTCACAAGGTAAGACACCTTTTACCTGCTGCCTTCACTGATTCACCAGTTTATTGATAACATGTAGATTCTAAAAACACATTATTACAATAATGTCAATTACTGACTATGTATTTTATTGAGGATCATTAAGGACTAGAGGTTGAAAGATAGTTGTTTTTTAATAACAGCAGCCTGGAGCAGGAAAATAGTGATAACCAATTTAAAAATTTGACACAGAAGTAACTAAATAAATAAAGACCTGAACTGAAATAACTATAAATACATCTAGGTAAGAGCAATTTTTATTTTTTGAGGTATTATTTTCTCGCGAAGTCAGTAATTCCAGATGAGATTGAGTCTGTGAAAAACACTGATATACGCTGGCTGGCCAAAAAACAAGTCACACACTCTAATATTTCGTTGGACCGTCTTTAGCTTTGATTACAGCACACATTCGTCGTGGCATTGTTGTGATAAGCGTATGCAATGTCACAACATTTATTTCCATCCAGATTTGCATTAATTTTTCCCCTAGATCTTGTATTAATGGAGAGTCGGGCCGCTGCATAAAGTCACATCCCAATGATTCTCAATGGGGTTCAGGTCTGGACTCTGTGGTGGCCAATCCATGTGTGAAAATGATGTCTCATGCTCCCTGAACCACTCTTTCACACTTTGAGCCCGATGAATCATGGCACTGTCATCTTGGAACATGCCCGTGCCATCAGGGAAGAAAAAATCCATTGATGGAAAAACCTGGTCATTCAGTATATTTTTTTTTTTTCACATAATGTTGCTGAACCTAGCCCTGACCAACTGAATCAACCCCAGATCATAACACTGCCCCCACAGGCTTGTATGGTAGGCAGTAGGCATGATGGGTGCATCACTTTACCCGCCTCTCTTCTTGGGGTAAATCTGGACTCATCAGACCACATGACCTTTTTCCATTGCTCCAGAGTCCAATCTTTATGCTCCCTAGCAAATTGAAGTCTTTTTCCCTTGTTTTTGGCCAAGCAGTGTATGTCCATGCATGACTGGTGGAGAGTACACCACCATGGGCCACGAATGGAGCCAAGTTCAGGCGATACTGATAGTTTATTAAACGTCCTACCTAAACGTTGATTCCATCTTCAGTGCTGACAGAGGTCAAGCATGTTTGTTAAAAACCAAACTGAACAGAAATGTGAACAGTACGTACAGTAAATACAACATGTATGCAGATTTAAGCTACACTACATGACTTCACACTGTCTTTGATGCAACCAGACAGCCTTCTGACCTGCATATGGATTCATTAGTGCTACTGTGTTTCAAATGATATGATCCTAAATGTAATGTGATATTAAAAATAATGTTTGAATTGTTTTTTTTAAGCTAATAACCTTTTTAAAACATTATATTTAATACCATTAATAACATCCTCATAGGCTTTACACTGTTCGGAACAAGATCTGCACTGCTATTAACACAGTGTGTGTATATATGTGTGTGTCTGTGTGTGTGTGCTCTGCCTCTGTACAGCTCCAAGGACAGTTTTGTGAAGTGGTGGGACCTGGACACACAGCACTGCTTCAAGACCATGGTGGGCCATCGCAGCGAGGTGAGGGACTTCTGACTCTGCAGTCATTCACACAAACAGAGTGTCGTCCTGACGGAGGAAGAGTAACTCAAAGTACACAGCACTAGAGCCAGACTAGCTGAGTGAGAATGAACAGCTGGTACTGGATTGGTTACTAAACACATGTAAACATAACTGGTGTTGTCAGAGAACAAAGAGCAGGTCTCACTTTTCAGTCCTGCTTTTTTTATAAAGCAGAGCTAATTTAGTTTCAGTCTCTTGAGTTCTGCCTGAAAAGATCATTTGATTTTATTACTGCTGTTGACATTACGCCAGCGAGACAGGATTGATTCATTTAACCTAATAGAGGCTGATGATTAGATCACTGTGGATCACAATATTCTCTATTACACTCTACTGTAACATCTCTCTGTTTGTTGTCAGCAGGACCTTGTAAAAAATAAGCTAAGAGCTTGTAACGGTCCACATGTGCAGATTTTATGTGACATTTTTAGCATGATATATTTCCATGCATATTGACTGGTTTAAGTTTGTTATGAAAAAGGGAAGCTATTTGTTGGACGACAGCAATTTAATGTGGGCTAACCCTTGGACTGTTGTTAAAAGGGTTACAAAAAAGAGTCCATTGGAGTGTTTATATTTTTTTCACCTTGTCTTACCTGGATGAATGAGATGAATCAACTGAGTTTATTTTTCTGTGTGTGTGTGTGTGTGTGTGTGTGTGTGTGTGTGTGTGTGTGTGTGTGTGTGTGTTAGGTGTGGGGCATGGTGCTGCTGAACCAGGAAAACAGGCTGTTAACAGGATCAGCAGACAGTGAACTCCGAGCGTGGGACATCAACTACCTGCAGGAGGTGAGGAAGAACACAGCTGGACACTTTGTTCTCAATACATGCCAGCTGCTCTGCTCACCGTAACCACCTGATACTGAGAAGAACTGGGAAGTTAGCTTGAGCTCTGATGGCCACCATGGCTAAGTCCCACCTGTAAACCTTACCAAAAGAGAATGAAGGAGACAGAAAGGTTTGAATTGCTAGGAGCTGAAGTTTGAGTGAGCATAATATAGTCTTGTGCGCAAAATGAAATGTCATTATAGGAAAGCTGATAAATAAGTTCATCATATTTAGCACCACAACAGTGACTCACCAAAGATAATAATGACTGTATATATATTTTTAAATAAATCAACATACACTACTCAAAAAGAGTGAGGGATATTGGGATATCTGTGCATATATGCATGTGAATGGATATGCAATACAAGTCAAATGAAATGTGTCACATTATTTTGGGGACCATAAATATTCACAAAGTAAAACTGAGATATGTCACAGAATAAACAATCAAGTCAACCAAGAACCCTTAAATCAGACTACATTGTGTTATGTCAGACAGACTGCTGTTGTGTGAGATTTCCTTTTTTTTATCTAGCAGTAAAAAGGTGTACCAGGATGTGTTTGAATTCATGTGCAGCCGCAGATGACAAAAGTCCTTTTTATGTAGCCTGTTTTAGTTTTTCCAAACCAGTTGATGGAAATACACATAATTCCTGTTTTGTCTTTTATGGCATTAAAAACATTTAAACCTTTTGTACTGGGAGATTCAACTATCAGTAAATAACTATAGTTTTCTTTGACTCTGTGTTTTGTACATCGGTTCAGTGTCGCAAAAGAGAATAAAACATTAAAGGTCCAGTGTGTAGGATGGAGGGGGATTTAGGAGGATCTATTGGCAGAGATGTAATATAATAATTACGTTTTCATTAGTAAAACTAAGAACTTTTGTGTTTTTGTTACCTCAGACTGAAGTCTTATATCAACAGAGAGGTGGATCGTCTCCACCATGTTGCACCGCCATGTTTCTACAGTAGCCCCAAATGGACAAACCAAACACTGGCTGTAGAGAGAGCCTTTCAGGTTTTTAGCAGGCAGTGTAGTGGAGGGTGGTCAGCTTTCTGCAATTTTGCAACCTCACTGCCAGATGCCACTAAATCCTACACACTGGACCTTTTAAAGCAGCTACTGCTCGTTTAGCCCAGACAAAGAAAAACTGATGTTCCCTCACAATGTGCTGTAAAGGCTCTGTCTATGTCTGTCTGTCTGTCTGACTGTCTGTCTGTTTACTTCCTGCTCAGGAGAAAGCTGAGGGTGAGCCCAAAGTGAAGAAGGGGAAAACTCTGCTGGATGATGACGATGATGAAGACAATGAGGAAGGGGTGGATGAAAGTCTTGAGGAGGTACGACAAGAGTCGTCATTTATATTTATATTCTTCAGAATAAAAACTGTGATGAAGAGTTAATTTTTATATACGCAGTTTTGGTCCTTATATAGTAATGGAGGTGTAAAGACTTCATCTCTGGGTCATTTGAGGCCACTAAATGAAAACCTGACACACATACACTGCCCGGCCAAAAAACAAGTCACACACTCTGAGGTTGGACCGCCTTTTGCCTTGATTACGACACACATTCACCGTGGCACAACATTTATGTCCATCCGGAGCTGCATTCATTTTTTGCCAAGATCTTGTATTGATGATGAGAGAGTCATTGCGTGAAGTCACATCCCAACGATTCTCAATGGGGTTCAGGTCTGGACTCTGTGGTGGCCAATCCATGTGTGAAAATGATGTCTCATGCTCCCTGAACCACTCTTTCACACTTTGAGTCCGATGAATCGTGGCATTGACATCTTGGAATATCCCCGTGCCATCAGGGAAGAAAAAGTCCATTGATGGTAAAACCTGGTCATTCAGTATATTCAGGTCGTCAGCTGACCTCATTTTTTGGGCACATAATGTTGCTGAACCTAGACCTGACCAACTGAATCAACCCCGGATCATAACACTGCCCCCAGAGTTCTCTTCACATTGTGCGTGTGGACATTTTTTTCGACCACATTTCTTCCTCGAAGATGATGGTTCACCACTATCCTTCTAGTTCTTAATTTCAGTAGTTTTAGCACCTTCTTAGTTGTTTTCTTTGCTTGATGCAGGCCAATAGTTTGACTCTTCTGAACCAGAGTAACATCTTTTCCACGACCACAGGATGTCTTCAGACATGGTTGTTTAAGAAATGAGAAGCTGCTCACTGCATCAGTTAGAGTTAAATAACTTGTTGCCAGCTGAAACATATTAATCACTGCAGTAATTATCCAATGGAAGGCTCTTACCTATTTGCTCTGTTGAATCCAGGTGGTGACTTTTCTTGGCCAGGCAGTATAAATGACATACATTAATATATGTCCTCTGACCAGAGGCTTCTTAACATTCAGACAACAGGAGCAGGATAACGGTACCATTAGTCTTTCAGAACAGGTTTTAACAGCGTCTGTTTAAATGTAATTTATTAAGTGCCTCTTCACATTTACACTTCTCACTGATGAATTATGTTTTAATGGTGAGGCTGTTGTGCTTCAGAAAGTATTTTTCAGCTCTACCGACAGCAGCGCTCCATCTTATGCTCAAATAAATCTCTTCTTTGTGTACTTGGTGTAAACTTTGTCCTCGCTCTCTCTTTCTTTCTCTCTCAGCGGATTTTGAGTTGTCAGAAAGCTGGCTCTATCCTGAGAGAGGCCCGAGACAGAGTCGTCTCCCTGACAGCAGACACCAAGGCCAGAGTCATCGCCTGCCATGTGAGTATCCAAGAGTGTTCTGGTTCTCTGACAGCTTAAAAAATATCTGGGACACAGAGGATTTCAGATTGTCACAACATAAATAATATCAACATACTGAGATATACTGAATATTTTTAGTTTATAAACATGCCTCATGGTGGATATGGAAAATACATCAGTGACACAATAAAGCACAGATAATTCTCTTTCACTGTTTTTAGAATCATTTTGAAATCTCAGGAGGACGAGATAGGAGGAGTAGGGCCGGTTGAGGACTTCCATTAGTCCTCATTAGATTTTGGGGTTTTCCCAGCACTTTTAAATCAAGGAGGCCCTCATCAGTGGCTGTGTGGCTGATTTAGCACAGTAGCTCCATTCACACGGGAATCATGCGCCGATACTCCGCTGTCTGTGTCAAAGTTACAGATGTGGCAAGGGGGGACAGATTTGCTGCAGCTCTGATCCGCCTCTGGAGGTAGTATCAGAGCCGCAGCAGAGGCGAGCCTGCATCTGTGTGAAAATGAATGGAATGTGTCAGTCTGAGGGTGTTCACAGTCTGACAGCTAAACAGATCCTTCACTCATCAAATAAAAGAGAAATGTCCCACACTTCAACCCACAAAGCAACATTACAGGACCAAACAACAGTAATCTGGTAACTGGTAGTGTCTTTGGCAACTTATAAGAGGAAAAAAATACCACATCCATACGTGGAAAAGCGTCCACATCCTGTCTGTCCAACCGACTCTTAGTCACATTTCTGTCTGAAAAACAGCATCTGTCCCCGGCAGCAGAGCCAGGCGGCTCCCACAGTTGAATGGCGTGATTATGTGATGTAATTCAGAGCAAAAAACACTATTGTGTTGTTGTAGTTACTGTCTCTGGCAACCCCCAGAAAACAGCATCCCTCCCCGCGAGTGAGAGTCAGACAGTCTGCTGTTTACTGATGGTGATTATGTAGTTATTTAATCTTTAAACGTAAACGTAACTTTGTCACTTTCCAGGATGCATGGTGGGTCAGGATCTCAATCACAACACATTATAACTCCATCCATATGATTATAAACAGTCAGTGGGTATATGTTTAGATTAACAGGTGGACACCGGAGAAACGCGTTGAAAAAAACCACACAGATCTCAACGTCATGATGTGTACCCTCACGTCTCTTTTGGTTCCCCTGCTTGGTTCAGTGTGAACAAAATCAGGTGGTGAAGACGAGCCTTCGCTGCAGCGATAATGCGGAGTCTCTGTGTGAAAAGGGCTCTTGATTCAGTGTTAAGGGCAGTCTTGTGGCTCTTCAGCCTGGTATAATAGTGACTTTGCTCATTTACTGTGGTTTCCACTTAATTGTGGCATTTTCTCTTTCCACAAGCATGAAACCACTCCCTGACAACCTATCAATTAGAGACGGTTTAATACGATCCACAGTGGCGTGAAGGTTGTTTGTCTCTTTTTTGGTTTTGTTTGTCTTTCCTTGATGTTTTTTGGATTAGGAACGCTGTTTATTGACAAGTTATTTCCTGTCATGCAAGGAGAGGCAAGATGAATGTGCTTGGCCGCGTTCGGCTGGCTGTCAGATGTAGTTTTTGTTGTTTTCTATTTACATGAACCAGTGTGAGGCAGCTGTTGGTTATTGTCTCTGTTAGTTACATGAAGTTGGCCTGATGTATCCAGATCCTAAAGCTGGAATCACAGACAGACTTTTCCATTGTTTTTTTGTAGTTTTATATGCAATCAGTGCACTATTGATGGGATGTAACGATACACAGAAGTCACGGCTCACTACATACCTTAATTTTGAGTTCAGTTTGATATGATGGACGAAGGCAACAACAATTCACAATGCTAGGTTTCTTTTCATTTCATTTCATCTTTTCATTCATCATGTGAGTTAATGTTTTCCACCTTGTGACATTTAGTGCCCCTTCAGATAGTTTGTACAGCCAGTAGTGCACTAAGCATTAAACAGCGAACATACACTCTCACATAGGTCCTATGTTTATGCAGGGCTGATAAAAAACAAATGTAAACATGATGTAAATGCTGATTGCTTGGGTATGTCTCCGGCCCTGTCTGCCTTCACATCTAGAGGCTGCTTTAAAACAGCACGGAGAGTTGTTGGACTCGCTCCGGTGATTGACACATCTGGGTGATGCCATTTAATTAGCATGTTGGACGTGTTTCCACTCTGTCGAACAACGCCGACACACTGTCTTCTAACGATGCACCGCTCACTGTCTGAACATTTCCCACACGTCTGATTTGAAAGAAGCAGGAGGGTCCTCTAGCTCCGGTGTCTCATTTGAACTCACCATAGTAGAGTCAGTCACAGCAGGCGTTCTCATTTCTTAGTTTTCACATCCTCGATTCCTTTTCTTGTCATCTCTGCTCCTTCTTTGTCTTCATCTTCTTCTTCTTCTTCTACTTCTACTTCTTCTTTTACTTTTACTTATTCTTCTCCTTCTTCTGCTTCTGCTGCTTCTGGTTGTACTTTCACACATTGACGTGCTCTCGCCACAGTATTACAGTCACACAAATTCTTCCTATGACTGCATGCACTTGAACCATGACATCCAAAACGTGATGGTTTGGGATGAATAAATGTACTGATACACCTCTAAATATATGATATTTTATAGGCAGTTAATATCTCTGTACATATCTCTTCCCTCTCCATCAGGGCAATGATTCGGTCCTGGAGCTCTTCACTGTGCTGTCAGAAGAGGAGGTGCAGAAGAAAATGACAAAGAAGCTGAAGAAAGCCAAAAAGAAGGCAGCCAAGTAAGTTAAGGAAACACCATTATTTCTGTTTAGGTACCACTGCTACAGCTAATATTACTCCTGATAACAATGTGCGGTGTATAACCTTCTGCTACCTCTTGTATAACTGTGTCTTCTTCCTACTTCCATGTCTTCATCTGCTCAGTTTAGCAGGTTCCGTTTTTTTTTACATTACTTCACACCTGCTGCTACGACTGCTACTCCTTATACTGCTATTTTAATCACTTCCCCTACCTTTGCAAGCACTTCTACAGTTTCTGATGCTGCTGAACTGTGAATGTAGTAGTTCCTCACTTGTGGGGTTTTGAGGTCAGTAAGCTGAAGCTTGTTGTATGTCTGCCCCCTGCTGTAGAGCTCAGGAAGATGCAGACGAGGAGGCAGCAGAGCCGGTGGTGGAGAGGATGCTGAAGGACGAGATCATCAGACTGACAAACATCAAGGCCTCCGCCAAGATCAGGTCAGTGTGGAGCCAAACATGACAGGAGCTCCGAGGTTACAGAAGGGAGCTGGTTTTAAAGAAAAAAACAAAACCTGGCACTCCAAAGCACAGTCATTCATTTAGACTAAACTTACAGACAATGATGAAAGCCACTGACCTAATCTTTATTTCCTAACCTCGTACACACCTCTCCTCCATCCTCTCTCAGATGGGTGGAGTGCCTGTCCTGTGCAGGCGGTGAGCTGAAGGTGGCACTGCTGCTGCAGAACAACACCATTGAGACCTACAGCCTGAAGACTTCAGACAAGACCCCCGCAGCCAATAAGACGGCTCGCCTCACACTCGGAGGCCACCGCACCGATGTGCGCACGCTGGCCTTCAGCTCAGACAACCTGGCCATCCTCTCCGCCTCTGGGGACACCGTCAAAGTTTGGAACAGGTGAAACTGTCTCAGTCCCAGCTTGTCTTGGAGATGTCTTTGAAGTGTGACTGAGTGGTGGTCTAACAGGATGTCCCCCCCCCCCATGTTACAGGTCGACTCTGCAGGTGATTCGCACCATGGCCTGTGATTACGCCCTCTGCTCCCTCTTTGTGCCTGGAGACAGACAGATCATTCTGGGAACGAAGGTATTTTAGATACAACCCAACTCAGGAGCATCTGAAGCCAAACTATTATTTTCCTTGTAGAAAAAGTTTCAATAGCTGGTAAATTATTCTGTGTAATTTTCATCTTTTTATAAATTTGCTGCTGTGTAGCAGCCAGTTTGTTGTTTCAATTTAAAGTTTCAAAGGAGTGTGACAGGACAGGGTTGCTGGTGAGGCTACAGACAGTTAGACCTGAGTAGAAAAATCTTCTGTTGTTAATGTTTTGCGTTTGTTGTTTCTGTCAGAGTGGGAAGCTGCAGATCTTTGAGTTGGCCTCAGGAAGCCTCCTGGAGACTGTGGACGCCCATGATGGAGCCCTGTGGTCTCTGTGCCTCGCCCCAGACCAGGTAAACATGGCCATCTGCCTGTCTGTCTGCAGTCACACCCGTCTTTTCTTACTATTTCTTACCATGTCATCATCAGATTTCAAAAACAGCTGGCTTCTCTCGCTTTTTCATTTGTTGCCTGTGTGTCATTCCTGTAGAGGGGGATTGTGACAGGAAGTGCAGATAAGACAGTGAAGTTCTGGGACTTTGAGCTGATAAAGGACGAAGGGACTGGACAGAAGTAAGTCACCACCTTGGTCATTGTTCAAGTATCAGTATGGTGCATTTAGGATTTCCTCATATTTCCCTGCATCTAGTTTAAGTACTCGACTGTAACAGAAACCTTTCTATATATTCTGGGACAAAACCTTTGTTAGAGTTTGTTTTTATATTCGACTGCACAATTAAATAGCATCGAAATCACAATATTTCCAAATTCAATTTGAAGAAGCTGCAATTTTTTGATGAAGATAAAAAGTATATGACAAAACAGCATTATAAGCATTATAGTTATAAAACACAAAGTACTATAGTGCTGCAGAGATGCCCTGGCCAACAAGTGTTGTTCTCCATGTGTAAGAAAACATGTTTGGTACAGACTCTAACAAATACCACATCCTTTGGGTTTTATAGTTTTTTCAGTGAAAATGAAGGATTGTGATGAAAAAATGATCTGGATCATATTGTAATTGTAACATTTGTTAGAATAGTCACAACATGATGGTTTTTTTAGATGCACTAAAGTCTTGTCAAACGACTTATAATTGTAATTATAGATGATTTTGACTGTATTTGGTCAGCTTTTTACTCACACAGGTAACATTTGCAACAGTAGTACATATTATCTGCACTAAATATAAACTGGACTTTATCATTGATGTTAATATTGACTGAGTCTAACAATTTCCACTTCTGAATTTTTTTTTTTTTTTGCAAAAAAATGCTCAGTAACAGGACTTGATATGAGTCATATTTAATATTGTGTTCCAATGACGGATTGATTGTGTGTGTGTGTGTGTGTGTGTGTGTGTGTGTGTGTGTGTGTGTGTGTGTTACAGGAGGCTGACGGTGAAGCACACACGCACTCTGCAGTTGGAGGAAGATGTTTTGTGTGTGAAGTTCTCCCCTGACCACAGATTGGTGGCTGTGTCTTTGTTAGACTGCACAGTCAAGATCTTCTACACCGACACACTAAAGGTACATGAATACATATTGTACATAACAATACACAAAAAGTAGAACTGCCTTTATTCAATACAATTACAATGGCTTTACATAAGCCATTGCTTCATTTATAGATTCATAGATTCTGTTGACATCATAACCTTCCTCCTTCTTCCTCTGCTCCAGTTCTTCTTGTCTCTGTATGGACACAAGCTGCCTGTACTCTGTCTGGACATCTCACATGTGAGTACTCTCAAGCTGCAAAGTCAGCTGCTTTAGGCCTCAATAATAAGGTGTTGATATGGTTTATTTTGCAAGATGATGAATACAGTTAAAAACTCAGAAAATGTCTCTTTCATTAGAACCTTACTGTAAACAGAATGTATCGTAGTGTTTTATCAGCAGCTGGGTCAGGTTCAGTTCATGACGGTCACATCCCAGCGGGACTGAAGGTGTTTTGAATGTTAAATGCGTCTTGGTGTTGAATAAGATGCTTTTTGATGTTGTTGATGTCTCACTGGGGTATAAAGTAATATGACGGTATTTGTGTAAAAAAAGCTGAGCTGGCATGTGTGGCATTATCTAGTGTAAAATAATGTGTTTCTGATATGCACTTAGCCTACTTAGACAAGACTTGGGGGAAATAAGCACCCTTCTCCTATCTAGGTCCTTGTGGAGGACCTGATGACAGTAAACATGAACGCAGCTTTGTCTGTGTCAGCTGCACAGGGACAGAGGCATTTTTTTAAACTAGTCCTGCAATGTTATCTCCGCTGCTCGTAGTGGCCATCTTTCTCAGCTTAGCTACCTGTTCTACCCAAGGAACCTGAAAAAGAAGGAAGGGTCATTATGTCACTGAATCTTGCTTTAGTGACAGACTGTGTTGAAGTCAGTGGGAGATGACAGAGCCATGAACAGCAGCCTTTCCTACACAAATCTGAGGAAAGGAACAAGGTGTTGAAAAAAAAAAAAAACAGGTGTTAACCTCCTCTCTGAAGTGTGTTCTTTCATTTTCTGGAGGCATTTCTTCATCAGAAGTCATACGATGTAGATATGTTGGTGTTTAGTGTGTTTCCCATTGACTTCAATACAGCTGGCACCACAGTCTGACCCCAAAGCGAGATTCAGTGACGCAATGACCCCTCCTTCTTTTTTAAGTTCCTTGGTTCCACCATTAAAGACTGGACTCTGGTGGCATGTGTTGTGCACTGCATTACCTCAACACTGCAGATCTGTATCAGTTTAATTGAAAAAGGAGCGTTGATATCTCTAAATACCCAGATACACCACAATACCCCAATACTAGCCAAGCCTAACCGACTTTGTCTGAAATAAGGTCACGTTGACCCACAGTCCTGCCTCACAGTCTCTGATCTTGTGTTTGTGTGAACCAGGATAGCACGCTCATCGCCACTGGCTCCGCTGACAGGAACGTGAAGATCTGGGGTTTGGATTTCGGCGACTGTCACCGCTCCATGTTTGCTCATGACGACAGGTAACACCCAGCGACACAGACCCAAACCAAACAGTCCGTGTGTTAACTGGAACAAAAACACTGTATATCTAATATGTGGTGGTGAAATCACTTCTAGGCTGTCGAATTCCAGTTCCAGCTCTGACTTCATGTGTTGTGTTCAGGGACTCTGATCCATGTCCTGTTAACTCACACTGCCCGGTGACTTCACACCAGCTGCTCTTTCATCTCTCCACTCATCTGTTTTCTCATGGATCATCTCACTTTGTCCTTGGTGTTTTTTCTTGTTCTGCTTTTTTTTTTTTTTCAGCCTCTCTGTGTTCATTCAGTTTTCTTTCAACCTCATTCTTTGTTTCTTCTGAGCCTTTTCTTTTTGTCTTTTTGTCATTCTTCCCTACTTTCTAGCTTTCAATTTATTCTGTATTTGATCTTTTCTCTTGGCTGACTTTCTCTTTCTACCCTCTCTCTGTTTGCTCTCTACAGCGTCATGTTCCTCCAGTTTGTCCCGAAGACTCATCTGTTCTTCACAGCAGGGAAGGACAAGAAGATTAAACAGTGGGACGCTGACAAGTTTGAGCACATCCAGACGCTGGAGGTGACACGTTTCTCCGTACTCTCAATATTTGGGGTCGAGTGGCTTAGCCCGAGGACCACACCTCATTTGTCAGCTGTAAACCAGATTTGTCAAACAGAAACTAGATATGATGCAGTTGCTGATTTGTGGGTGATCACTTGTAGTGCAGTTGCTAGTAGGTGGTGCTGAATGACTATTTGCATTTGAAAGATGGTTAATAGTAAGGATGTAATGCCATTTACACAACAGAAATGTGTTATTCTTCATCACTAGGACGACTAAACCCTTCCATGCTGACATTTGGCTCTTCTCTCTGCCTCACAGGGCCATCATCGGGAGGTCTGGTGTCTGACCATCAGCCCAAATGGTGACCACATTGTGTCGTCATCTCATGACAAATCTCTGCGCCTGTGGGAGAGGACCAGGGAGCCCATCATCCTGGAGGAGGAACGGGAGATGGTGAGGTGGCGCACAGGGTAAACACCGATGATTTCACAACACACAGTTTCTTTGTATTTATTAAATGAGCCTGTTTTCATCTTGACAGGAGCGAGAAGCAGAGTTTGAGGAGAGCCTGGCCAAAGGAGACGCACCTGTGGTGAGTGCGCACTTTTCAACTTCCTGTCATCATCAACATCTTTCTACTTTTCACCAGACACTTGAAAACAAAAAGACGTGATGTTTGATGTTTAGGCATCTCATTGCTGTTTTTTTAGGGTCACTTAAATCACAGTTTGAATGGAATCACCTGTCCAGTTAACTAACAAATGATATCTCCACTAAATCTCCAGCTGGGCTTCCCGTTAAAGCAAATCGATCCTGCTGATGTATTTGATGGATGTAAGTGATGCATTAACTCTTGTTTCCACAGGTACCTGGAGAGACTGAAGGAGAGGCAGCACCAGCCGCCAAGAAGACCGTAGAGACAGTCAAGGCTGTGAGTTGACCTCACCTCTTGTAGCATAAATATCTTTCTCATTCTTATTAGATTTATTTTTATTATTGGATCTCTCTTGGAGCACCAACTGGATGCGACTTTCGATATTTTAAGGTTGTAGCTAAAGTCTAACGCTGTAGTTGATGTCACTGAGATTGAAATACATCGGAATGAGCAAGTTTTTATTGTCTTTGTTGACGTCCTCGCTGTCGTGTGATTTCTTTGCAGGCAGAGCGAATCATGGAGGCTCTGGAACTTTACAAAGAGGAAACCAGGAAGATGGAGGAGCATAAATATGCTTGTGAGCTTGCAGGCAAAGAGGTAGAGACATGATCTAGTAGTGACACTTTTTGACAAATCTGGAATTTGGTGTGGAGCATAAAAATCTTCGAACATCCTCTTTTAAAAATGCTGAGCGGGGCCGACTGGTCCAGCAGCCACAAAGATCACAGATAGATAAAACATAACCTTCAGATTCATTTCTGTTGTTTTTGGGTGTGAGATGTAAAACACTCTCTCAGGTTCTTTATGTTGCTTGTGAGTTTTTATGATGTCTGGATTCTGATTAATCTAATAAATGTGACAAACAGCCGTTGTTGTTTTGCAGCTGCCTCCACCAAAACCCAATCCTATCCTTGTGGCTTATGGAAACGTTTCAGTGAGTAGAACGATGATGAAGAATCACAACAACATGCCTTCAGTCGCTGAACGTTGATATCAATAATAGACCTACATATTGTTATTAGCTTGCTTGCAGCTGTAGGTAACTGAGTCTGTCTCTGTCCTTCTCTCAGCCGTCCCGCCACGTTTTAGATGTCATAAAGAAGGTCAGATCGAGGTGAGATGTGAGCTCAGGGTGACAACACAGATGTTTTACTCTGACCTTACCCATAAATATAATCATCATCTGCAGTGCTCTGTGCATATAAACAGTCTGTGGCCTTCCCTTCTCCTTTATGTTGTGATCACCAGTGAGCTGGAGGTTTCTCTGCTGGTCTTACCGTTCCCTTACATCCCTGAGCTGTTGCGGCTGTTCAACAGCTACATCAAGGAGGGCCTGGAGGTGGAGCTGGTCTGCCGCTGCCTCTTCTTCCTTCTCAAGTAGGTGCTCTCTACATGTGTGTGTGAAAACAAAGAGCAGAAACTGGATGAGCTATTTTTTTAATACACTTTTTTATACACAACTGCACTATCAGCTAACTGTGCGTGTGTTAACCACATCAAAAAATATCACAATTATCTTTTTTTTTTAATATTTCATAGCAAAGAACTGAAGAACATAACATCCCCATTCCTAATCTATTGCAAACTTAAATTAATATTGAATTTCCTTTCAAAACATAAGGTCATTCATTTATTTCCAATATGGACAGTGGAAGAACTGAAAAACCAAAATAATTAACTTCTTGTTGTCCAGATCAGATTTGGTGCGTTGCAGCCTTCTCCCAAACGTGTGAAGTAGCTGGGGGGGAAAACAACATAAAATGGCTCCATTCAGCTCCCAGATTGATTTGAAAAGACTTTATTTTTCACCCTTTTTAAGCTGAAATCTTCATTGTAGCTGCTAAGCTAAAAGCACTAGGGCACACCCAATTTGAAATGGGGGAACAAGCTCGACTGCACATCAAGGGTGTAAATAACAATCAATTTGGGATCTGGGGGCTTCGGTAGACTCGTTTCACTGTCATAATTTGAGCCATTCGATCCAATAACATTTGGAAAGTCTAGGAGCCGCACAATTAAATAATTTTATCCCCATTCAAGTTAGCCCAGCGCCAAACCAGAAGTTAGCAGGCTCGGTCAGCAGAAGTCTCCAGTGCTCACACTCTATGGGCCGCACAATGTGGAAGCTATGCGGAGGAGCCCCGGCCGGATGTTGTGTGATTTGGCTTCATGCACCACTAAACAGCTTTCATCGGAATGAATGGGGCTCCGCCTCGAGGGCTGTGTCCAGTAGTTATAGTGTCCATGACTATACCGGACGAGCTGTAGGGCGCCATTTTGTTTTTTGTTTTTGTTACTTTTGACGACTTTCGATTAGCATGGGGGTCAGCAGATAATGACAGAACTTTAATTTTAGGGTAAACTTATCCTTTATCTTTGGACAGCAATGCCATCTACTGCTATCATTGCCAGTATTCTCATCTACCTTCACTGTCCTGCTCTCTTCCACTAAAATGATATCTGGTTTACCATCTACTGTCTGCCTGAATCCGTGTGAATGAAGTATTAAAAGGCCTCCTTTCCTTTAAATAATTATAAGAAGAACAAGAAGAAGAAGTTCTTGCTACTAGTATTCAGGGTAATTAGGATACTAGTTAGTTTCTAGTTAGAACAATATTAGTATTACTATTTAGATAGTAAAAGATTAGAAGAAGAAGAATCTTTATTTATGCCACATATCATACAATGTACATCATGGTGGAACAGGTGCTCTGCTTTTGTCCCGTCCTGAGGGAGCAGTGGGCAGTGTTCACGCCCCGGGGACCGGGAACTTGAATCTCTCGTTCGTCTGTTGCCTTTCCAGAGCTGGAAGAGCAAATCTAACTGCAAATGTAGATCTGCACAAGCTGCAGGTGCTTGCAGTATGCAGTATTGGGCTGAGCTGACATTGTTGTCTTTTCTTTCAAGGATCCACTTTGGTCAGATCTCCAGTAACCAGATGCTGCTGTCTGTCATAGATGAGCTACGGACCAATACTCTCTCAAAAGTGCGCGAAATCAGAGTAAGTAACATCTGGAAAAGAGATTTAGTCACAGGAAAGTTTGTTGTCATCCTGACCAACATGATCATCCCTCTTCATTTCCTCATCACTTCTGCTCTCTGTGTGTCTCAGGACGTGATGGGCTTTAACAGCGGCGCGCTGCAGTTCCTCCAGCGGGAGATCGAGGGCAAAGAGGACGTGATGTTCTTCGCTGAAGCTACAGGCCAACTGAAGGAGAAGAAGAAGAGGAGGAGGAAGAGGGAGCGGGCCATCCTGACCATCGCTTGAATCCTTACGGACATTTTGGACTGTTTATGTATAAACATCCTCTCCCCATCTCCTCCCAGCTGTCTCCGGAGGCTTTACACTGTTGGTTTTTGTATGTTATGAATTTCTGGTCGGATGTAACACAGTGTTATTCAGTGACACGCTTCATTTCTCAAATAAACTGCGTCTGACTTTTTCTCACAGTACTTCAGGTTTTATGGGGGGCTTTTAAAACAAATAAATCCTCCGCTGCAGAGAGAAATGTAGTGTGTATACACAGCAGCTCCCTCTGCTGCTTCAGCTCTCTATAAAATACATTCATATACAGTTAAACTCTGAATACATTTCATGTTTAAATCAGTACCAGTGCTCCCTCCATGATCACCACACGCAGAGGACAGCTATGATTTAAGCTGCTCTCTGTCCTACAGGCCCGAAGGGAGCGATTCAGGTCCGGAGCCAACCGGGCTAAAGATGGTTTGGACATGAAACCTGTCAGAGTACCTGAGCTCCAGACCACCTGGGTGTCCCTTAGAGCAAGTCTCGAGCTAGACGCTGAGAAAAAACGACCCTGATCCCCGTTGGCCTCGCCACAGCCATCCACCACTGAAGTCAGGGAGATGTAGCTTGACTTTACAGCCCTGTTAACTTTGCCTGAATTTATAGTCCCAAGGCTTGCTAGATGTGGTAAACATATTTCATAGCGGGGGAGAAAATCTCAGTTTTCAGCTCGGCGTTTCACTCAAAAGTGAACAGTGAACGTTTTGGAGTGCCCAGCCCACTTATCCTGTGACCTTTACTAAAGTTTCACACCCACATCAGACACTTCATTTTCCACAAGTGTGTTTATTTCCTGACCGTGGGGCGCTGTGGAATAATGAAATGAACCCTTTAAAACACCTCGCGCTCACTATTCGTGTTTTAATCTCACGGCGGACAAAAAACAAATTAACTCTGTATTTACAGGGTTGTTAAAAAAAGGGGCCAGCAGCTCTTTATGGGGCTGGATTTGGTCTCTAGGCTGTAAATGTCACACCTACCAAAATTAAAAATTCTTCAGGAAAATCCCAGACCACACTCTCATACTCGAACAGCACTTACAGCGTATTAGCACCCATAACAGCAGTTTAGATTAATAATCACATACTGTGTTTAAAAGAGGGAAAATGCAACGCTGAAGAGAAGGTGTTTCACCTTAATTTGTGCCAAACGTGTAAATAATCGTGTGACATTTTATTGAAGTGACGTTGCTGTACAAGATACAGTTCAGCATTTTCAAATGGCTCAAAATCTGAACATGAAATCCCACAGCAATAATTTGTGGGTGTTGTGCTCCGTTACAGAACATGAGCAGTGTAAATGAAATGTTGACAACATTTCTGCCCTTTCTGCAATCAGTCCTGAATTTATTGTTCATCTGAGCTGTATTTTCTTCCAGCCTCAAGACACCAGTGTACAGAGCAAGCGAGTTGTTGCAGAAAATGTTATCATTTTCAGTTTCGTGCTCTCAACCGTCGGCCACAAAGTCAGTCTGACCTCAAATAACTTAAAGGGTATCTACCAATTTAACACATTAAAGTGTGTTTACAGGTCTTTGGGATGAAGCTGCAAGCAACTGTAGTGTTGTCACTCAATGACAACACTGCAGTTGCTAAGTTGCATTGTGTGTAATGTAGGCGCCAGGTTTGAGAATGTGTGGAATAAAAAAAGGTGATATCTCTGACTCTGCCGTATCAATTCTGATTTTAAACTGTCCATAATGACTCCAACAGTGTTACAGGAGTGAAATGTTAGACCAGTGGTCTGCTTTTCTAAACCTGGTGTCTACATTACCCACAATGCAACTTAGCCACTGAGCGACATCAGATTACATGCAGCTTCCTCTGGAGCCACAAAAAGCTTTATACTACTTTTTTCACATATGCAGTAGTTCTCCCCGAGACCTGTAAACACACTTTAATGTGGAAAGGTGGAGTTACCCTTTAAAGGTTCCTATTCAGCATCTTGAAGTTGGATTTTAGCTTCAAGTAAGTTTTTTAAATAAACTTTAGCTTTGTTTCAGTTGTTAACACATGTAAACCAGGACCATATGATCATCCAATGACCCACCCAGTGTGCTTACACCAACCCTTTCCTGACCAGTAAGTGTTTGGTAGGTTTTAGGCTCCAATCACATCGAACACATTATGGACACGTCAAGAATGTGTTGGGTTTGGTTGTTTACGTGTAGGCTGGCCGTTACCTCTTTGCGCTTGTAGGTTATTTGAAGTCTTAATTTATGACTCAAAGTCTAAGAAGATTTTCAATATATTTAAATTCAACATATTCAGCATATTTTGCGAGGAAACTGTTGTTCAGATATGACACAGTGCAGTCTCACACACTCACAATATAGTGTCAAAAGGCAACAGGTGTTAATTGTGTTTGCTCTTAATGGCAGTGTTGTTTAAAGTAAAGAGTCATACTTGAGTAAAAGTAAAGATATTGTGTTAAAATACCAACAGTACTTGAGTAAAGTATCAGATTTTTTTTAGGGAATAAATGTACTTAATTATTGAAAGTAAATTTAAAAGTAAATTAAACATATATTTACATGTATTCATACACTGTGTAGACTGTTGACTGACCTTACTATCAGGTGTGATATTAAGCATTTAACTGATTATTGGAATCAGTATTTGTTTTATCTAATTGCTGATGAAATAAATGAACTTAAAAATGTACTTAAGTATAGTATTTGAGCAAATGTCCTTAGTTACGTTCCAGCACTGCTTCATAGTGAAATTACCAAGAGTAGGAAAAACCATCAGGACATTGAACAGTCTGCTTTTGAGTCACTGGATGGCAGTCTTGCCTTTTCTAAAACTGGTTCCAGACTGTACCCTCTGGTGCCTGGACTCCATGTCCGGTGCTCACACACCACCTGCTGCAGCGCTCAGCCCATGATGGTAGAGAGTCCAGCACTGGCTGCTGGCCACAAGTCAGAGATACTCTGGCAGGATAGTCCTCTCTGCACTGATACCCACTGATGGCATCACAGGCACTTCTAGTGCTGATGGGCTTTGGGCCATGAGTGAGCGCTCCTACAAGACAGTCTGTCTTTTACTTTGATTTTCTGTGACTGACACTAAAGTTTGGGGTTTTATAGATGGTGCTCTTTACTTATTGTTTAGCCAGCGCTTACTGCTCATGCTAATAGTAAAAATAATAGTAGTTCTTAAATTGTTTACTCCGGTTCAGTAAGTAGGAGTTACCAGGCAGTGAGTGTTAGTTCCGAGAATGTGCTGTGCCTCTACCACACAGTATGATGTTTATTTCACAGCAGGCATTTACATTACATCTTGATGGACAGGAGATAGTGTTGCTTTATGTGGTCTCCACTACTACAGTCTGTCATCATATGGTCTGCATGACATTATATACGATGGACTCGCGGCTGCTGACTTGATTTGGTGGTGTCTATAGCCAGTGAATGTGATACGAGCTATAAATGTGTATGACCCATACTTGAGATAGATGTTGTTGGCAGTGACAGGCCTCCTGTTACAGCAGCACTCTGCACAACAACTCTGACGCAGGCTGACTGAAGCTGAGTGACAGAGGAAGCCATAGGTGTGTGGATATGTGTCCATTCTATATCAATAATATCATTTTATCCATAAATATGGCCAATGTGGAACATGTCCACCAAAAAAAGCATCTTATTATGTGAGTTTTAAAATGATAACTACATTAAGGTAACTACAAAGGCAGGGCTATTCAGTTATAAATTCAGCTCAGCCAGATTGTAAAAGCAGTAAATGGTTCAGGCAGCAGGATACTTAATATTTATTTGTAAGCTTTTGATAATAACAATTTTTAAACAAATGCAAATTAATGTAATAAAAAATCACAATGTTACAATATGGTGACTGCGTCATCATAGTTATAGGAATATATGTGGGGGACATATATGGACATATAATTTTTTTACATATATCAGATTTATGTATGCTGAGCCACTCGGACGATGCCTTCAGGCCGATGTGTCAGTTGCCAGTTGACCTGACCTGGAAAAAGTCACAAACTCTTGCACTCATCTTTTCGCGACCCGACTGCTGTAACTCCCTCCTTCCTGGTACACCCCATCTCCCTCCCACCTCCGACTCATCCAGAATGCAGCAGCTCGGCTTCTTACTGGTTCTAACAGATGACATCACATCACTGCTATCCTGGCGTGTTTTCATTGGCTCCCCTGTCCGATTCAGAATTGATTCTAAGATTTTACTGATCACTTTTAAAGCTCATCTGGGTCTGGCCCCGAGATACATAGTAGAAATGTTGACCCTATATGAGCCTGTTCTCAGCCTCAGATCCTCAGGAGGCCTTCTGGTCGTTCCAAAGTCGAGGCTCAAATCTAAATGTGATGGGGTTTTAACCATCAGGGCCCCTCGGCTTCAGAACAAGCTACCTGAGGAGATAACGCTCGGAGAATCAGTGACTTCTTTTAAATCACTTCTTAAAACACACTTCTATACACTCTGCCCCTGCTTGTTTCATCTGTTTCTAATTCCTCTTCTGTGATGTCATCTTTTTATCGTCCTCTGCTTTTATGTGATTTTGCCTTTTTTCATCACTTTTATTCATTTTACTTGTCTTAATCCATACTGACATTTTGTGTTTTGCATTTAGTCTGAGCTTCTTTTGTTTGGTTTGACTGTTGAGTGTTTATTCTGTGATATTCTTCTTGAGTTTCATGCTTTTGCTTTGTCTGTCAAAGCACTTTGTCAACTCTGTTTTTAAAGGTGCTTGATAAATAAAGTTACTTTAATTATTATTATTATTATTATTATTATTTACACTGATTTAGGGTATACTATGTTAGAATATAAACTCTAAGTCAATTTAAAAATCAAGAATATTACAGTTATATTATAGTATTTTACTACAGTAGAAATATACAGTAGCACAACATGTAGGAACAATGGCTTATTTCAAATGTGAAAGGAGAACCTCAGTGTTGATTTTAAATAATCAAGTGTTAATCCACAGATGAAAATAGTCCCCAACAGAAGCACCATTTTCTCCCCTTTGAGTAATGTTTGTGAAAATCTAACTTAAGAGACGACATATTTGGTAGAAATGAGAGCCTTGGACGGGGCAGAGAAGTTAGAAAGTCATTAGAGATCAACTAGCACGTTGTTGGTTTTGCACTTTTCACGGTATTTGTTAACAAAAACAAAAATTCTTTGTCTTCTTCAAAAGAATGTAAATGTTGATATATAAGCTAAACAAAACTAAGCATTACAAATTCATCCATAAAATTACAAAAGATTTTGTAGCTTTAGGAGTAGCAGCAGTTAGGTCAAAGTATGCAGTCTGAAAACATTTCATAAAGTCCATTTTTAATTTCAAGTTAATATTTGACCTTCCTTGGTTAATTGCGATAACGATGACCTCTGACCTTCTGAGCTCATAACAATAACTATAAATAATAGCTTGACATTTCCAGGAATTATCTCCTCCATGCAAATTTAATTTAAAGTTCTGCCCTGAAGTCAGTTGGCAGTTTGCTGTAGCTGTGTGATGTGATTTAATCTCCATATTTTCACTTAATCTCAAGTAATAAATCTTCACATGTGGCAGCAACAAATTCATTTCATCTAACCCTTAAAATAGATTGAATCAAACCAGTCAACTAGCTCATCAAACCACCTTCTGATGTCCAGGAAAATTTCCCAGCAGCACATTCTGCTCCGTCGGTCTGCGATGACCTCAGCACAGTCAAAAGGCGTCCAGTCAGACAGCAGAACAGCTACGACCGACAGGCAGGCCGTCCATCATCCTGCCAGGCCACCACTCATGCCTCCGACGGGCCTCGTGTTAAATCTGTGTCCAGCACTCATGAATGAGCCCGTACCTGTGCTGAGATATGAGGTGGTGGCTCATTCTGTAATGTGGCTGCTCCGGCAGCAGCAGCAGCGGCAGGGGGGGGTGCAGCCGCTGGACGTCCAGGCAGGCCGGTGAGTGATGAGGTGATGGTGCATATGGAGGAGGCCAGGACTGACTGGCCACTAACTGAACTGCATAGCTGCACACATACGGCCATGAATGTTTCCTTTCTCTGCGTTCTCTGGGCTTTTTTCCAGCCCTCAGCTGTCCTCAGACTTTTCACACTTCATTCCTTGATGCTTGTTTGTCTTCTCTTGCAGCTGATTTCTTCATACGCAGGTAGTTTGAATGCAGATGCAGGAGATTTGTACTAAAATAGTAATCTAAAGATACAATGTGAGGACTTAAATGTGGTTGGACTGTTTATTTTGCGCTGGAGAAAAACAAAACTTGGTACATTTTTATAAACTGCATTTTGGTGAGACAGTTGATAGTCATTTTGCTAAAAATAACAAGTCTTTGTTGCTCAGTGAAAAAATCCTCTCAATCAAATTCCAGAAGTGCAATCAATCCAAAAAGAAATGGATCAAGTGAATCAATAAAAATAATTTGATCTTTTCCTGTACAACCTACATCCTTTCCAGGTCAGGGTTTAAAGGCGCTGTTGGCTGAAAGAGTCGTCACAGCACGTGTTGAGGGGGTCAGCAGCTCACCTCCTCTCATCTCAGCGGAAGAGCGAAACATGTTTTAATAACCAGAGTCTGCAGAGATCAGGGGAGAGGAAACCATTTTTTTCCTCCCGCGCAGCACCGAGGTCAGCCCTCTGTGGGCTGTTACGAAGCCACACACACATACGTGTGCACATGTGTACAGCACACGTAGGCTCGTAATACCACAGCACACACACAGGCATGAAGTTAACCGAGCACATGGACCTACATTTGTAGAAAAGTGTAAAATAGACCAAAATATTTACTTTGACATGAGACAGCCAAAAAGGGTAAAAAACACTAGACATATTAGCCTCTACAAGCCTACACACACACACACACACACACACACACACACACACACGCTCAGAGCCACCAGTACCCCTTTTAAGAGCTCTCCCCAGAAATCCACATAGCTGATGTAATTAGTGATTTTAGAGCTCCGCACTTCATATTACAAGTCATAAACAGACATTCAATACTGGGCTTTGAGAGAGCTGTTTATTCTAGAGTTTTATAGTCCACGCAGGACCCTTCTGTGTTTATTCTCCGAGAACAATAATGCCACTATGCTCTCCGGCTGGAATGCTATTCATTTGTCCAATTAAACACAGAAAATAAATACAAGATCGAGCCGACTCGTTCTGCCCCAGCTTTGCTCCAAAAACACTTTAACAACGGCACTCTGCTGGGGGATTTACAGGGTGGTGCTGGCTGAACGATGAAATGACATGGAACCGAATGTCTGCCGGAGCTGTAATCTGTGTTATTATGCTATTAATACACCGTGGTATAAATGAGGATTAGCAAAGTAAAACATAGATTGTTAAACTGGAAAATCTTGGAATTGCAGTTTGTATTTAATTTTAAATAAAGAAAAACAAATTTAACAATGGAACTTAAGGCCAATAAACATTCAACCCATTAAGAGTCTGATTCATCAGAGATCATTAAACAGAAAAATAGAGTCAATTTTGCAGAAGTAAACTGAAGTCAGCCTTGGGTAATGTGAATGTTGCTGGAAATGAGTTCAGGGACTTTTTTAAATCAAATGTGGCACAATTTGCTGAAAAATAACAGTTTGTTTAACAACAAATTGAAAAGAGAAGAGGCATTTCATGTAGCATGAAGTTAGTGCGTGGTCACAGTTAGAGCTGTGATTTATGAGCAGGAGGCTGACCCACAATCCTCCTGACAGACTTGCAATTTCCTGTGTGAGAAAACACTAACTTAATCCATACTGCAAAGAAAGCCATGGACAGAAACTATTTGTTCATGAATAATAGTGAAAACCACGAGCAGAGAACGCCAGACGAGACAGTTCCACTGTCACTGCTGGAGAGTTTCAACTCATATTTTCCTCTGAAAAACCTCCGACTATTTACTTTTACGGTATTTCCTGTGAAAATCCATAAACACCGACAGCACAATTGGCCTGCGGAGTTTACTTACTTCATGTAATTCCACAAATCTGGAGGCACACATCATAAATGTTCTGCACACACATCAAACCAGTCAAAAGTTTCATCCAAACACTGACATTATCATAAATCTTCCAGTAATCATTTAAAAATACTCAGAGTTTTTGAGCAGTGTGGTTAAAATACTCTGAGTCAAGATGGAAACACGCTAGTTTGGATCATTAATATTTTAAATGATCACAGAAGTACATTTTATGAAAACAAATATGGGCAGCAGGGTTGTCTTCACTTGGACAAACTGGAAATTAAATTTGAATGTTTTGTGTTACAAAGACATTTGAGTTCACAACTGGTCCAGCTGCAGTTTTTGAGCACCGAATGCAAATCAGAGTCATGTTTAAAGACCAAAAGAGGTCCTGCAAATCTCGTTCACCTGAAACATAGTTTTATGGAAAATACCAGGCACATGAAACAAAACAAAAAAAAAAACGGTTTTCACACTGCAGGTCTCTAATACACTTATTTAATGCACCAGTGATGTTTCGGTAGTAACGCTCTTCAGTAACACTCTTCATCACACTTGAGGGATACCCAACAACACCATCTTATGTGCAAAACTGTCTCATTGTAACAGCTTGATGTGTGTTTAGATTTTCTATCTTTGTCCCCCCTCAGCCTTTAGACTTCTCTTTTTTTTCTTCATTGTGTGTTCCCTTTTATAGCCTACATGTTATAGGATGTCTTTACAAAAAAGAAATCAAGGGCCGTTCTCTTGTATCTGGTTTACTGTTAATGCTGTAAATGTATTTGATCTTTATAATAAGCAATAAAGAGAACACACATTAAAACAGTCACATGATCGGACGGGTGAATTGTTTCTGATGAGGTAAGATAATAAATAACACACACACACACACACACACACACACACACACACACACACACACACACACACACACACACACACACACACATTACATATTGCCCCTGATAGTTTAGAATCAATCCTGTAGGGAGCCCATGTTAATCTGCACAACTTTCTGGCAGAATTAAACATGTTTACAGCCTGGTACAAAAAACAGTTTTGGTCTCTGTACCTAATTTTCGCTCATCACAACTGTAAGGGGGTGACTTTTTATGAAACTCACTTGTTTGAATTATATCAAGGCTTCTCCGAGTGACAGCTAGCTGTGAGCTGTCTGCTCAGCTCACCTCAGCTAATTCCAGTCACTGAACTTGACCTGTGGGCAGTAGTTTAATGTGGTGTTTGGAGACAAAGTTGACCTATCAGACAAATAATGTCTGTCTTTGTGGTTAATATGGACTAACAGACCTGAGTGGAGGGACAGACACCAGTGTTTTGGATTAGGAGAGACCCTGTTAGAGTTAACCGGCAGACAGCTGCTGGAGCTGGTGAGCTCTGGAAGAGACAACAGTGGACAGAGCCCGGAGCCTTTGGAGGAATAAACACCTGGAGTTGAGGACAGTTCAGAGACTGTTTTTTAAACTTTTGGTATTAAAAAGCAGATTTATCTTCACTCCCACTTCTTTACCTGTCTGCAGCAACGAAAAAAGAAAAGACACTGAGGACAACAGAAAAAAAATAGTGTGAGTGCTACACTGGTCAGAACCAAAGCTGAACACAGACACAGACACAGTGGCTCTAACCACAATTTTTTGCAGTTAATGGGCAAGAGCCCAGAAAGAGTGTCCATACGACATACGATATCCTAAAACAAGGCAAAATAGCAAAATTAGAGTATATACACACAAGAATATATATCACAGAGGGAAGACACTCCGTGTCTGTAACCACCATTGGGCTACAATTTTGGCAAAGCAGTTATTAAAAAGCGTTAAAAAGCAATAGTAAAAATGATCCATATGCCACAGAACACTGTCACCCTGCTTTGTTTCCATTCCATGCAAAAATACTGTTTTCAAAAACCACCTGTCTTCAAAACTCAGATACCCACACTGCTTCTCTCTTTGTCTCTCTGCAGACTGAACTAAGTGTTGTAGCTTCTTGGTGGTACAACAGAAACCCAAACAAACAGCCAATTACTGCCTTCAGCGGGGAGGTCTTCTCACTCTGTTGACCCAAACATCCTCCTGAACATTCACACAGACATGATCAGTAGTTCATCCCTGCAGCCGTGTCCAAGGCTCTGTGTTTGGTCTAGCATTGGATCAAGGTGTCAAAACTACTGTGGACTTGGAATCACAGACAAAATGAGTAGCACTCTGAAGAATGTCTGTGAAGTCTGGTTGGTGGTAAAGACCTACATCTGGATGAGGTGTGACACTTAAAGGTCAGCAGGTCAATGACTGTTTTAAGGCTTTAGCAGCAGCACGGTTATTAGCCTGCAGCAAGACGTGGGCTTGTGATGAGATGGTTGCCAGTTAAAACTGATGACAGAGTTGAGAACACGTGGAAGGAGAAAGTTAAACTCTCTGCTCGCTCAGCAGCTACAGCCAAGGATATGCTATTATGGTTCCGATACAACACAAACCAAAGATGCAAGATAAAGATGCATTGCAACAAATTTAAAACATCTCAACTGGAGTGAAACTTTAGCTTATTGATTTAAATCACACCGAAAACTGTAAGCCTTTTGGGCCCAGGAAAACCATGATGGCTCCTTCAAGGTGATAGTGATATCTGCCAAAGCATGACTCAGAGACTTAAAGAGCTTAAAGGAACAGTTCATCCAACAATGTAAATTCTGTCACTATCTCCTCACCCCCATGTGGATGGAAAGTTGGGTGAAGTTTCATATTTTACAAAACATTTCTGGAGCTTCACATCAAACCAAGGCTGCAGCATTCTCCTAAACAACTGAAGTAGCTGGAGACTTGTTTTTACCAACACCGCAACAATCATCAATCTTAAATAATCTGGGAACTCAAAGACATAAAACTTGTTACAAACCAGATGAATGTAGAATTAAACTCTATTAAAGCCTTCAGCCTTCTTAGTTTTTCAAATATTCTTCAGTAATGGGCTCAGAGCCATGCAGGGTCGCCTGTGACTCCGGGGTGAACCATGTTAAAACCTGTCATAATATCCCACAGAGGAAAAGAGTGAAATCTTTAAAGAGGGCAGCGTGTCTCTTAAAGGAGTTAGATTGTGAACATGTGAGAATCGCCTCCGGGGCTGAAGAACAGACACATGACATCGGTCATGTGGCTGTTCTCTTTAAAGTTCTGTGTGGGGAAAAACGAGGGATGAAAAATAGTGGAGAGGGTAACATAGAGCCTGTCAACCCCCTCACCCCCACTACTAGAACCACCACCACCGCCTGGAGACCACCCAGAAAGAATAGTGAGCTGTCAATCATTTCATTTAGGGGAATAAACACTGCAGTATTTTGTTTCTCAGTGAAGTATCACTCTATATTGCTCTTTAACTCATATACTGATATCTTGGCATGGTTTACCACAATTTATGTGTATGTGAGCGCGGAGGTTCACTTTTTGTGGCAGTAAACTTTACTCATTTTTCCACCAAGTCGGCTCAAATTCATTCAGACTACTTGAATCCCACTGGTTTTTAAACAGCAGTTCTCATGTAGAGATTACAGTTGGAGACGTAAGAAAGCAATTCCTCCAGACATTTTTTCAGGATCCATTTTGATTTTCACACAGACTGGCCTTTCAAGCCTGAACCAGTGCTGAAAAAGACCCCTCCGTGGATATCATGATTTACAGGCAAATCTTGAAATTAACTTCATAGACATGGTGTGCATCTCCAGAGGCCTGTGGCATGATCCCTGCAGTTATTTGATGTCATCAAATTACAAATTTAGGATAAACAAATAATAATGGGACATTGATAAATGTGATAAACACAGCCCTGAAGTGCTGCCCCACCATCACCTTGATAAAAACACACACATCAGTGTCAGGCGAGGGCGCAGGCGGAGTGTGTCTCCAGAGTGTGTGTTGACTCTCTGGGGCAAGTCGTCTGTCAGCACAGAGGCTTGAACTCCGAGCTCGCCGTAATCCCTCTGTCAATAACTGGACCTCCTGCCAGTTACACACACACACACACACACACACACACACACACACACACACACACACACACACACACACACACACACACACACACACACCACTGACCAACCAATCAACCGACCCAGTCTTTTAACATCAGTCCAAACATAACCTGCTGCCTCAGTCCACACCGCCAAACAGCCTCCTGGCATCTGGCTAATCTAGGGAGATTTAAGAGAAGTTGATGTAAATGGCATTCCTTTCATGTAATGACAGACAAAGTGATATACGATTACATATTGAAAAACACTGAGCACCACTCATGATTGATTTGTGCAACAGGCACTAAGTGAACCTGATAGGAGCCATTGTCAAAGTGAAACCCCTACATGATGCACCTATGCTGCAGGGCCATCTGAGCAACTTCAACAAGAATGAAACAACAGTGTGCAGCAACAGAAAGTTGTCCTTTCTTTTAATGGTAACTAAAGGGGAGGCTTTACAGGAAACCTCAGATAGTGTGATTAATCAGAGCAGTGAGACAGATCCCCCATGAAAACACCACCTCCTGTCCCTACTCGTGCTTCATACAACACATCCAAGATAAACCAATTTAAAGGCCCATACCATCGATCAGTCATGGACGAGGTATTTACTTAAGTAAAAGTACCACTAATACGTAAAAATCCCCCTGCTTTTCAGTTACCTAAAGCTATGGTTGATAAGTTATACTAGCACTCGACAGCACTCAATTATTCAAATGTTCTGACAAATAAAAGAGAAGAATAGACAGGCCCCCTATCTGTCCACCTACAAACATGCCTGCTCCGACATGAGGTAGCAGGATATAGCTAGCAATGACGACATATGTCCTCTTACTTGTTCAGTAGCTAGCTAACTCTGTAGCACAAAGCACACAGCACCCGAGCCGAAGAATGAGTGGGCGGCGTCAGCAGAGACGGATTTGTTCAGCTGCTTATGTTAGCACAAAACACACACCTACGGCAGGAAGGAGAAACTGTAGCACCTGTTAGCCTTTTTGGACTGAGGTACGTTTGTGATTAAAATCACAAAATGAATTGTACAGTACTTAAGAGAAAATGTAGATTTTTTATTTTTACAGTATATCAGTCTCTACAGGTTGATTTTCATACTGTACTGACATGAACTAAGACCTGCTGCTTGGAAGATCAGTCTGCAAAAATTAGCCTCAGAGTCTGCATGGTTTTTAGCTAATGGGCTTCAAAACCTCTGGTACGGTACTTTACAAAGACATTCACAGGTCTTGCTTGCCAGTGACCTTATGACTAAGTGTGTAACTATATATTTCTGATACTAGAATCGCTGAAATTCTTAATTTTGATACTGAAAAGTGCACACAAAAGGGGAAAACAGACCTAAAACATGCCAAGGACCCAATAATATGATGTGCGTGAAGTGTAAGGTGCACTCATCGAGGTAAATAAAGAGAGGATTACAATAATGGATGTAACTCTGCAACTCAGTTAAAACTCAGTTTGTACCTGTCTGATTAGAGCTGCAACAATTAATCAACTAGGTGTCAAGTATCAAATGAATCAACAAGTTTTGTGATAATCGACTGATGTGTTTTTTTTAAAAGAACAAAAAACAAAATTGTCTGATTCCAACCTGTGAATACTTTAATATTCACGTTTATAATGAAAAACAAAAAAACAAACAATTGATTAATCAGGAAAAACTCGAAAATGAAAATAATTGCTGCAGCCCAAATTCTGATTCATCCCACAGAGCACTTTGCTATCTGGCCAAAAGTATGTAGACATGTGAACATTTCATGCGTTGTTGAACATCTCAATCCAAGGTCGTGAGCCATCAGCTGCTATCAGTCTTCAGGAACCTCGAAGGTAGGCATTTGTTCCCCATTCAGCCATAAGAGCATTATGAGGTCCAACACTGATGTTAAGTGATGAGGTCCAGCTCTCAGATGGAGTTCCAGTTCATCCCAAAAGTGTCGGTCAGGTTTCTGTGCAGGTCAGTAAAAACTGTGAAACTCATTTCTTCAAGGACCGCTCTTTCTGTACAGGGCCACTGTCATGTATGGTAGGATTTCCATCACATGTCCACATACTTTTGGACATGTAGTGTATGCCTTTGTGTATGAAAGAGTCAGAGTGTTTACAACAACTTCTCTGTTAAAATGTCTGAATAAATCAAATTGTTTTACATTTGATGTCAAATCAGATTTACACATGTAAAAATGTCAAATATCATAAATGTGTTTTTTAAAATGTTTTTTCCCTCATAAAATACATTTTCTCCACTTGGGCTCAGCTACACACATGCACACACACACACACACACACACACACACACACACACACACACACACACACACACACACACACACACACACACACACAAACCCTGTGGCCTCTGACTAATCCTATCAGACTAATGTTATCAAAACACACACTCACACAGCACCACAAGCACACGCAGATGCACACACACAGACACAGCCACACACAGCCACACACACACACACACACACACACACACACACACACACACACACACACAAATCTTTCTATCCTCATCTAATAACACCTCTGACTTGGCCAGTATTGGAGACTCCAGGGGGGTCCGAGCTCACAAACTTCACCTCCAGCCAGACACACACACACACAATTCACGCACACATGAAAGCCCCCTTGAAAAGAAAAGGGGGAGAGGCACTGACTGCTTCATATTAGTGTTTAATTAAGTTAAAACCTCTCTCGCTCTGCAGTCCAATAACTCAATTGAAGTTGTCTATTCTTTCATGGCTGTGAGCTGGCGTTCCTGCGGCCTGGAATCACAGGCCACAAAAAGCAGATTGTGGCATCAGCGCCTCTGGCCATAGCTGATGTCTCACTTGTGATTAACTCAATAAAACTATTACACAGACCTCCCTCTATCCACAAACCTTCCTCTTGCTTTGTCTTTGGTGCCCCCTCTTTTTGTTTTCTTTTCATACTACCTGCTCTCTCTCATCTCCGATCAGCCCTCTCCTCTCTGACAGTGTCCAAACTTTTTACTCTCTGAGGTTCAGGTTTTACCCTCCGGCTAAAAGTTCAGCCTCGCTGCTGCCAAAACAAGCAGGTGGGATTCTTTTATCTCTACTGACATCCTAAATATTGAAGGAGGAAGCAGGCAGCCAGAAAATCTGATTTGTTTATCTAATCTGATCTTTAAGGCTGACTCTCCAACATTTAATGTTCAGAACAATATACGGTGGAATATCTGATACTTATTTTATCTTCAGCTGTCCAGCAACTGACAAACAAGATCATACATTTAATGATATAATGCTGCTGATATGAACATTTTTCAAGACAGTCAAGCAAATACCCTGATACTGACTCTTTGCTCTCCTGATATGTTCATCACCTCAAACAATGTATGTGGAAAGCTGATATTTACCATATTGTCTGTCTAGGCTGGGCTATATTGTATTCTCCTGCAGATGCCACAGCTGGTAGCTCCTTCTAATCCCGCTACAGTTTTGTTTTTATAAAGTATATTTTTTGGCTTCCGTCACTAAAAGACATCAGAAAAAAATCATCAGCATTGTAGAAGAAACCACAGGTTTTGGATTAGGAGCAGCGGACTTTGAGATGATCACTGTCCATGACATCTTTTGACCATCCAACCTGACCAGCTGGACTGACCCAGGGAGGAAGTCAGGATGCTAATTCAGCTTGGGTTTAAAGCTGCTCCTGGCTAATGTCCTGTCGCAGTAAAATGAAATGGCTGAAATGGGACTCAGGCTGTCCAGACAATGTTAAAGCAGACTGTTTTGCCCACATCTTTACTGAGACCTGTCTCCACCGCAACATCCAGGATCAAGCTGTTGAACTCGACGGGTGGACCATGTTCTGAGCCAACAGAGCCCAGAACTATAGCAGGACCAGGAGAGGTGGACTCTGTGTTCACGTCATTGATGCTTGGTGATCAAATGCAGTCAAAGTTGATGGATAGTGTTTACCTGATGTCAAACTTTTAATGTCAAGACGAAAACTATATTATTTCCTAGGTATATACGTGTTTATGTATATATGTTTATAGTTTAAATCACTGTATATAGTGTGTTCTATGTTTGTGTAGCATCAGGGACTTTACAAACTTTCATTTCGTTATGCAACCCTGTGTTGTATAATTACCAATAAATCACTCTGAACCTTGAACCTTACGTGCTACATACAACCTTTAAACATTTAAAAATGTTATTTCAGAGGCTTTGCTCACAAAGAGTGTGATGTTTATTCTGGTCAGAGACACTTAGGTCATTTATAGCAAATGCTTACACAGTTAGATTGGCAGAAAAAGCTCTGCTCTCTAATAACTTCTTATTAAAAACACATCTTAGACAAATCAACAATATAAAATGCCACATAAGGAGGAGGTCGAGGTGATGAGAGCACTATGGCAGCATATGATGTTAGCTTGAGGTTAATCAGCAGTTTAACTGTGAAAGTGTCCTGTTGTAATGTCCGACTTTAGTACTCTGTCTAAACTAAAACTTTAACTTGGGAAATGGAGGGCTACCAGTTTCTTTGGTTCCCACTTTGTTTCTTGTAATCCATGGTTTTTACATTTGAAAAATGTTACTCTGTGTTTCACAAAAATAGCTTTGTCAAGTTAAATAGGGGTAAAAGAACAGAGAAACATGGAAAGTTCGTCACAAGCTTTACCTTGTCTTTCCTTTGCTGTATAAAGAACTTTTGTTGAATGTTGAAAGACAGTTTATTTGCTTCTCCACTGTACCTGCAGTACATGATTTACTGCACATGTTACAGCAAGGCCACAGATAACTTTCAAGTTCATTCATGCCCTTGGAAACTGTCTCTCACAGTCTTCCTGAGCAGATTGAGATGCTCAGTCTGGTCATGTGACAACAGGTGGTGGTCAAGATCTTAGCCCCTGTTAAAATGAAATCACAATCAACTCCGTTGTTTGAGTAATAGCTTATTGATGATGTTGGCTGCTTCTGTCAGTTACATGACCCTCATTTTGCAGGTCTAATCAGCGGTCAGAATAAGACATCACATAACTTTTTCAAGTTCCTCTCCCCTCTCGCTGCAGTGTTTTTACACCTCGTCTTCCTCCTATACATCCTGTGTTTTTCATCACCACTCCGCTCCTTCTTCTGCACCATAACACCCTCCCTCTACCACCCACTCATTAGCTCTTTCCTCCCCGTCCTCCTCCACAACGACAGATCTCTGCTTAGCACCTTCATACATTGCAGATAACCTTCTTTAGCGCCGAATAAACACGTCCAGGCCTTGTCTCCAGAGGCTGCCGCTGAGGTTCTGATCGGATGTCAGGGAGGGATAGAGAAAACAGATGAAATCTCTTTGAAAAATCCTCTCCCTTCCACACTTGTTTTATCAGCCTGTGGAGAGGAGAGGAGAGGAGAAGGCTTTTCAGCTGCTGCCGAGATAAGCAGCATGTGTGAGAGATCATTAGATAGGAAGGCTTGGGATTTCTTTTGGTTGCACTTTCTCTCCTCAACTTCATTTTTCCTCTCCGTGTCATTTTATACCTCTTTATCCGTCAACATCTTTCAGTCTTGCTATCTCACTCCCAGCCGTTCATTTTCAAACACAGAACACTTTAACTTCTCTCAAGTAACATTTTATCTGGCTAACATGCTGCTGCACGGGTGATAAATCTTCCCCCATGCTCACTGTGACTCCCACGGTTCGATTACACCGCTTTGGCAGCACGTTTTATTTCATATCCCCAAATTACCGTGTCAAAAAAATCTATGAAGCTGTATAAAATCCTTCATTCATCACACTACTGTTAAAGTCCAGTGAAAGTCCATGTTGATTCAAGCCCTCGGTATTTCATCCCTGGCCGTAGCTGAAAAAGCAAAAAGAGCCGGCAATATAACTGCTGTGTTGAGGGTTGTGTTTAGCCTCGGATAAATCAAAGCCTTGGAAATAAAGCGATTTGAGATGAGGCTGCTCCTGAATTCTGGCGGCGTGGGGTGTTGAGAGGGTTAAGGACCACTATCCGCTGGTGGTAGAGGTGGTGGGGGTCTCCCGGGCAGAGTGCCATCGACCAGCAGGGGGTCTGGTACTGAAGCTGCCTCATTCCCTGCTTGAATAGAATATAAATTTACACCAGGGGAGATTAACCACCCATATCGTATGAGAGCGTCGTGTGTCCGAATTGTAAAAATAAAGTGCGTGTGACACCACCGCTGCTTTCACTTCCTCTCACTGCACACTTGTGGCACATTTTTGGTTGATTGGGTAAGAGTATCTTATTCAGCGCCCCAGAGATACTGGCAATGGATACATCTACTTGTTGCACAAATGGGACAGGGAGGAGGAGGGAGGTGAGGCAAGAGACAGGGAGAGGCAGGAGGTGATAGACGTGGATGTCCAGTCCTAACGAGAGGCAGTAACTCATGTCATGGAAGAGAGTTGTGAGTTATGACCTTTAAAGCCATAGTGGGGTTAAGTGTTTTCATTCCCAAACCAGCTGACACTCGACCTAAGGAGTGCGTAGACAGCTTGATGTGTTTGCAGCACAATTTACTGCCATGATCATTGTCTTTGTTATTTTTGACCTCTGAACCCCTGGTTACCACGTGCCTGCCTCCCACCTCATCTCTAAATTGTGCATTTCTGGCTTGCTGATCTGTAGCTTGATAGTCTCAGATCTTCCTCGGCGTATTCTGGTGTCAGGAGAGAAATTCAGGTGTCAGGATGAGAGGATGGGACGAAATGCCGGGGAACTGGAGTGACCCAGGCTCTTGGCTGACATTTGGGATTTTAATTAGCATAAGAGTGACCCTTTGACACTTGAACCCTCATCTGCAGGAGTGGGTTTCGCTTTGACGTAATGAACCGGGAGTTGGGTTGTTTCTGATTCGACTGATAACACGCTCATGTGTTGCTTGTGTAGCTATTTTTTCCCTTCCCTCATCCATCTTCTATGAAACAGTCGCACGTCCTGGCGAAGCTTCAGCCATTTGCTCTAGTGACACTTTTTCCATGAGCTGTCAATGTGGCTTGACACTCAGTCAGGACATCCAACTTTCCACCAGGCTCTCCTGCTTAAAAATTGATCTCACCACCAAGTAAATAAACTTGGTGATGGATGGTGGAGGTAATTTTTTCTGTTGCTCGGACCCTCTACTTTGTGTGAATCCATCTGTCTTTGAAGACATTATGCGGTGGCTGTCTGACAGACTTGGGCAAAACATGACTTCAAGCCTTTCAAATATGTAGGAAAAATATAAGGTTCACAGGATTTGTGCTTATGTGGCAAGCAGGGTTTCCATTCACTGATGTCTGAGTGGTTGAGTTTAAGGATGTAGCAGAAGGTGACTGTTTACTTTTACTTTATTTGTGGAATTTACAGCTTCAAGGCAGTCATAAATCATGGGGCGCTATCTTAATCTCGCACAAAGCGGTGCACAGCACAGCTAAAGTGTTGTTGCTCGTTCCCAACCAAAGCAGTTGTCATTTTCACTCCCAACGCCCATGTTGTGTAAGCAGCAAATTAACTTGCACTCATCTGCTCACCCATGGGCGTATAGGTCTTAAAATGCGGTGTGGTCAGGCACATTGATGGTGCATTGCTAATTGTGGTACCCGAAAATGACAGCGCCATTGACCAAAAAAAGCTGGTTTGAAGACGAGGGCACAGATTTTTTCCTGATGTTCAAAGGGCACATTAGTCAGACAGTTAGATGGTCCTACATAGGCGAGTTCAACACTGCACACTGCTTGTTACTAGGGATGCGCCGATCTGATATTCAGTATCAGTATTGGTTGGGGTTTTTTTTTGTGGATAAGTTATCTTAAATGAAACATGTTTGTAACTGAATTAGCGGAGCCACTTTGTTAGTGGTGTTACCGTTTGGATGTGTGGAGCAAAGAGCATTTATTAACATTAAATCCTGTCTGATCCTGTCAGTACGTCAGGAGTAAAGCTGCTGTGCCTCATGCATAAATGTGCACAGCGTCTCTCTTAAAGCAGAGAGGCACTTTCTGTGTTTCTGCTGTGTGTATTAAGATGAGTGGAAAATTTGGATAAAATAGATATGATGAACAGGAATTATTTCTTATATTTTTGTGTCATATCGTGAAGATCCCTGACTGAGTTACAATCATACAATAAATCACCTATAACATGCAGTATGTTCCACTGCGTCAGAGACTGTGGAGCACCCTGAAGAACTGACTTTGTCACTGAACAGTCACTCATTCCTGTTTACATTTGATGATTTTAAAAATTTGTCACAATGACAACCATTTTATTTCTAAGTTACAATGATCCCAAGGGACAAAGTAGAAAGAAGGTGCATGTAACATAATTATCTACTAAGAATTTGCACTTGCACATATTTGACAGGCCACCTCAACGTCTTGCCGGATGACGACATGTTGCATCTGGGCACCAATGCTGCATCGACAGCCTTTCCTCATTTAAATAAACATAGAGGTTAGAGAGGTTTGATCAAGCGATTTACATTACATTTCTCTTTGCAACATTGATCAATGCGATCTGATCAGTCCTGGCTTCATTGTCTGTAACATCCATTCCAGCTGAATTTGAAATAAATGTTGTGAACGATAACACAACATAATCTACAGGGAATAAATAAACCCCCAGTGACTGGACAGTGTTGTTTTTCAGTGTGACACCATGTTAAACACATGTGCACAGCCTCTTCTTCATTTTCCACCTGTTTTTAAATTTTGCCTCTTTTACATTTCTTTTACATTTCTTTTTCTTATCACACTCTCTCTTTCTCGCCACCAATTACTGCTTCTCTACATCTTTATCACCTCCACTTGTGTCATTCCTCTCTCTCTTTCTACATGTCCTTCTCTGAAACTCTCTACATCTCAGCAGGAGAGCAGAGATGCTGAGTGCCGAGCTCCATAAATTTTGCCTGGTGTGAAACAGAAGATGGATTCCCCGGACGGCTGGGAGGTTTTTCATCACCAGAGCCTTTTTAGTGGCGTCCACTGCCACCACCACATGTCACCAAACCCATGCTGGGCTACGTGTTTATGTGTATGTATTTGGGACTTGGAGGTCGAAGTGCATGGTAACATTGAAGAAGCCAAAAGTGAAGAGTAGAGGGAGAAATGCCAGAAACAAAGGATGGGTCGATGAGGAGCGGCGTGGTGAGGTTCATAGACTTGTTAAGTGGTTGAAGTGGTGGTTTGAAAAAGAAAAGGGCAAAAATAACCGTAGAGTCATTTAGTGACAAGATTAACATGCAGTTGATGGGAAGGTTTTCACGACAGGGTGCCAACAAATAAACACAATTCAGGGATGACACCTCCCCCGTGTGGTGGGCACCATGGGTGGACAGCGCCATTCCCCAAATTCCACATGGGTGATCTGGTGTCAGATGGTCCCAGCCATTCTGTCTTGGCCCCCGAGGGACCGAAAGGTTATCCTGTTCTGCGAGAAACACGAATATGGAGGCACGATAAGGTTCACTGGGACAGCTGTGGCCTAATTTCAAATCCTCACCAGCCGTTACACGGCGCTGGCAGATCACAGTCAGTTATCTGATAGCAGTGTGAAAATGAGACAATTCGTTTTAAGATACATACAAATCGATTTGCTTGCGCTTGTGGTGCCTGATTACATCTGCCAGGGCTGATAAACTGACTGAACTAAAGACAGAGCCTGCAGGTGGAAATGTACTCACCGACCGCAAAATCGTGCATGTTTTATCAAACCTTTAACAGAAATGTGTCAAATTCATTCTTCATTGTTGTAAATCAAACATGTCTCATCCTCCTGAAGAGATCTCTGTGATCTGAGACATAATTTTATGTTAAGTTCTGAGCTGGTGGTGAGGAGCCACTGGCTGAACTCTCTCGTGCCAGTTCCAGTGCACTTTTCATACTACCTGCTTATAAGATCCATGTACACACATTGACCAAGAAGTTATAAAAATAAAGAGGGGGAAAAAGACAAAAGAATCATTTGTTCTGGTCTTTTTCAGGGACCTGTTGCCATTCTGGTCCTCTTGATAAAATGTAATAGAAACCTTGAAAACCTTGACAGAGCCAGGGAGACATAATCTCAACAGTGGTGGGTACAGAGCTGTAAGAAATCTATATTCAAGTGAAAGTACAATGACTCCCATAGAAAATGACTCAAGAAATTACCATTTGAAAAACGTACTCAAGTAAAGGTGAAGAAGTACCTGGTTAATAAATGACTAAATAAAAGTTTTAATTTCATTCAAATTATTAAAGTAACGTTAATGTTGAAGTTGGCGTTACGTTTGCTGCTCTAAAGCACTATTAAAAAATCCAACTAGCCACTAGCTATGAGATAAGCTAATGTCATTATCATAACATCAAAGATTCATTTTACAATGATAAACGAACTGCAAGGAAACACAGGAAAGTAGGACATTTGTATGAAAAAGACTGTACTGTACTTAAACATAGTCCTCATCCAAAATAAAGTTTGACACAACAGTCCTGACTCAAGGTGCATTAGCTTTTCCCCTGAGCTTTCAAAAGCATTTCACAGTCGTATTCAGTGGACAGAGTGGTGAAGACCATGAGATATGGCTAAAAGCTGCAGAAAATCTGGCAAGTAGACCTTGAGTCAAAATCATTTAGTCAAACTGCTATTTCCAAGGTCAACAATGACGCATGTGGCGTATGAGATATTTAAAGCGTGGCCTCCATAAGCAACTGAAGGCACTAATTTAAGAAACAAGAGGAAGCAGAACTTGATGCAGACGGAGCTATGATCCCTCTCTGGGGATACAAAGTGTCCCGCTTCATCAGCTTGTCCTGTCCTGCGCCAAGCTAAATCTTTACCCTCCCTCGTCTTGTCTGTTACTATCTCAGCATGCTATGGGCTTACTAGGTGACTGTGATGGAAATAACATGCAAGAACAGATGGTCTGAGCACTAGACACATGCTCAGGACTGGATAACAAATGTTTAGGACTGACGAAGCAAATGCTAGAATCTCGCCCTCTATTTTTTTCATCATTAACTTTGGGAGTGGCGGACAGGTGCTCTGCCTTTATTCTCACACGTCCTCCAAAGATGCTGAACACTTATTATTAAGCCACTCAAGCACCCACTTAGATTTGTGTCCATGTGAGTAGGAGTAAGAGACAGATGGAGTGAGGGTGGATACAGAGGGAGAAATGCAAACAGACGCCTCCCGCTGAAGAACAGACGGAAAGTAATGCCAGCCCTCCACCTCAAGGGGTCTGTGTGTTTGTGTACACCGTGTTATTAATGTGCGACTTGAGAAGTGGTCAGCAGTCGATCTCTTTTCTTTAGCACGTTTACGGTCAAATTCAAATGAAAAGAGTCACGACTTCCTCATCAGTGCGAGCGCCAAAGAACAACATGGAGTCCCAATTACGATCCGGAGGTAGCATGCATGTGCTCTAATGTCACATCCAGATGTGTTCAAGCTGACTGTAGTATTATCAGAGTCGGTGTAAAATGTTATAGTCGTGGTATCTTGGCTTAGCAACTTAAACATAAACATAAAAGGAAACATGACTCTCATCTCGTATTTTAGTGTGAGTGTATGGAAGAGCGACCTCTGTCTGCGTCTACACTGAGGTATGAACAGAGCTGAAGCTGCCAGGTGAATGTGTCACATGCTCCCAATGGTCGCTGTGGTCTGTCAGAGTTTTCTCCAGGTGTGTGTTTATGAGTTTAGGAAACAGGTGAATGGATAGATTGCCATCCTGAATTAAAATCTGAGTCTGCAACTGTAGTGTACGCTTTGTGCTTCACTTGTAAACAGGATTGTCGCATTAGGCTGTTGCTGAGCTTTGACTAACGTTAGGCTGGAGACCTAATCCCCCCCATAACCCCTAACCCATAACCAAGGATAGCTAGCAAAGAGCAGTAGTTGTCAGTTACTCTGGTTATGTGCTTCTCCTGACATTTTTTATGCTAATTCCGGCCGGGTTTCTTCAAATGACATCACATTAAGTTTTAAAATATAAACATCACAGTCACAGCTGAAAATGACTTCCACCCCTGTTTGTCTCCCTAGAGGTGACGGTCCACAGTGAGGATGGTGAAACCTGGTAAGTGTTTTCATTACTGGGTCACCTTATATAAAGCAGCAGCTCATTGTGGATCGCCTGCTTCAACTCACTTACACAACCAGTGAACACAGAGCTGTTTTGTTGTAAAGGGATATAAGCTACTCACATTACAGACCTTCCTTCCCCTGATAGAGAAAGGATGTTCATTACACACAGACACACAAAAACGCAGGGTACAGCAGTGACAGCTCTCCCAATCATCAGATGTAAATTTATCTCAGAGGTGGAGGGAGTGGACGAGGCCTGAAGCTGTCAGAGTTGTCACCGTCCTCCTGCCCTTCTCTCTGTCTCTTCTTCCTTCCTCTCCTCACTCCTTCCACTTGTCCAATCATTCATCATCGTCGGAGTGCCTCCTCCACCTCCTCTTCATCTCCTCACATAGCGATGTCTCTTCCTCCGACATGTGGCATTCGGCTGATACTTTCATTCCAGGTTCCTTGCAGTATGATGGCTGTGTACATTTTTAGCATGGTTTTTCTCAGTAGGAAATAGACCAACCGGTGGTGTCTGGGTGCAAACATCCACCCAACTCCAAGCCAACCTTTGAATCTGAGGGTAGTGTGTGTCTGTCTCTACTGTGGTCTACACTCAACATGTCTCCCCTGCTTTCTTCTGTTCCTGCTTCTGCTATTTAATTCATTTAATATCTCACTGTAATTTCCTTTATTCTTAGTATCGGAGTGCAAGCCACTGATTATCTACTGCAGCACTTTCTACTGGAATTTAAAGGTGCAGTATGTAAGAATTTTAGTTTAAAACATTCAATAATGAACTAAAATTATCAACAGGATATAAAGAAATAACAGTGTTGACATAATGCCAAAGTCGTCTATATATATTGTGTCAGAGATATCTCCTGAAGTTAGCATGCTAACCAGCTAGCCCCAGACCTTAAAACATCTTCCTCACACTGGTCCAAAGGTCTCGTGCTAGTGGTGAAAACACCAACTCTCCGGCTAGCTGCATGGCTACCTAAACCAACAAGCTAACAGTAGCTACAGGCATTAACAGAATACACTTAGCAGCATTTAGCTACTCTGGTCATATGTTACGTCTATTTGTTGGAGTATAAGTTCAACAAGTGGCCATTTCTCACGTAGTAGTGGGTGTCCTGCGTGACAGGTTGACGCTGACAGCTTGTCTTCATCAAGGCTATTGCTGTGAGCAGTCAGCAACAGTGTCACTTCCTGTGCCAAGAACACACCGAGCATGCTGGGAGATGTAAATGATCTGTCGCTCAACCTGTCTGCCCTGTGACCTGCGCCCAATAACCCCCAGCAGGTCGCGTATATGAACACACACGCTGTCACACCGTGAATACAAGTTAATTCTTGTATGTATTCCATTCTTGTAAAGTGTCTTTGAGAGTTTTTAAAAGCGCTGTACAAATAAAATGTATTATTATTATTATTATTATTAATTCAAACTCACACATTTTAACAAACTAACTTATGCATTCAAGTGAACACACATACACACACACAGCATGCATCAAAATCCCGATTTTAAAATTGTTTCGCTTGTACATAATGTCTTTCAATGCGAGTGTTCAAGTCTAGTCTCTCTTCTGTCCACACATACACACACACACACACACACACACACACACACACACACACACACACACACACACACACCTGCTAGCGCAGCAAACCGCTAACAGCCAAGGATCACAGAGTCCTTTTGTCAAACAGGGAAATTAGCGCTGGCTCTCACTCGTTAGAGACCCATTGTAGCATTAGCACATTGTCATGGCCACTGAGCCTCTTCACTTTAGCGCCGTGGCACTCCGGCTCAAGCGTTTCCCCTCCAGGGGAAACACATTTGCATATAAAATATCTTTGACCTCTCCAAAATGTGATGGTTGTATGAATTTCCTCTGACTGGAGACTACTGAGTAAGATGGCTAAAACAAGCTAGCACAATGAAGGGATGAATACAGTAAACGTTTTTGTCATGTATTCTGCTCTTAGTCATCAACCAAACACTAAGAAAGAGTGACTGGTATAGAAACTGCATCATCAGAACATCCAGAGGAGAAGATGTGACAGTACCACACTGTTTGCTAAGCGGTATGTATGAGAGCTAAAGTCTCTTTTCTAGCTCGGCCATTTCACTTGCCACCAGTGTGTTTATTTACACAGGCTTTAATTTATTAGTATTTTTTTAGAAGAACAATTCTGTGGTTTACTGTCCATGTTTATGACGTTAATACCTCAAATAATACCCCTTACATACTTTATTTACTATTCTGCTTCACCAAAATGTACTTCTGTTACTGCTCAGCCCAGTCGCCAGGATATAATGTTAGCAGTTTCTATAAACCACAGATACTTTCAAGATCAACATTTGTAGCAGTCATGTTTTTTTTAAGGAGACCTGTGGACATTTCCAACCAGTGTTCTGTTGACCAAATCTGCCTATTTTTCACGGTCAGTCGGACCATCCTCACCTGTGATCGTGGCCCGTGATGTTTTGCTAACCCGACAAGTGGTTTTTGTGCCTGAACCTAAGCAGAGCATAAGCAGTGTTGTGACAAGAGAAGAAACATCCAGTTTAAACGTATCTGCGGTTTTGCAGAAACTTACTTAGCTAACATTTATTCTGTTGGAGTGCTTGTTGACCTGACAGGACCAAACCAGGTGAGCAGAGCAGTTAGCTTGGCCTCTTCATGAGTCCATCAAGAGTACTTGTGCAGCCGTCTGTCAGTTTCATTATGGTCTTTGTGAAGTACACACCTTAAGCATCATTCTGGGTGAGCAAAGCAGTTATAGGAGAGGAGAGTGCTACAAAGGTTTCCCTCTTATATAAAGGAACGTGTGGATAACCTCTAAGACAAAAAGACTTTGCATTACAAAACTCCTGAGAGCTTCTCAGTTAGTGCTAAAAAATACCTGCAAGTTGAGCTGAACTGGGTTTGACTCAAGTTTTGTCAAGGTAGAAATCACATATATACACACTGAAGGCAAAGATGTGAATACATGTTAGCATGTAATACCAGTTAAAGGGTCAATAGCCTGCGGCTGAGGATGTGAGTTAGCTAACTTTTGTGTATGTGTATATGTGCATGTGGCAAGGTGTTGAGTATAATGTTCAGCATTAGTTTCAAGGTCACAGGCCCGGATACCCCCCCCCCCCCCCCACACACACACACCCACCCATCCACACACACACACACACACACACACACACTTGCACACACACAGAGGATGGTAATAGCAGTGCTGACAGACATGTGCGACCAGCTGAGCTGGAAGTCTCAGCGGCAGTTGAAAGCTCTGAAAAGGCCGTCCGGACACTTTTAAACATCAGCGACTTAAAGCAGCAAAGAGAGAGACATCTGTAAACAAGAGCCGGGAACAGATGAGGGATTACTGGAAATGTCGAGGCCTAGCTGTCCATCCATCTCTCTGCCTGACAAATGACCTGTTCATTAACTTCAGCGTAAATATTAAATATTAAAAAAATATTCCCTGATAATAGTAAATATGTGAGTACATTTATAATATTGCAATTATAACATACTGTATGTTTTAGAGATACATTTCTGTGAATGAATTAAACATATTAAAATATAAACATACAAAATGTAGTTCTGTACCAACACTTTTTTTGTGTTTACTTAATGAATTTTATTTAATGTTGGAATAACGTGTGATGAAACCCCTTACAGAATAATGATTTTGGTATGATAACGATACGCTTTAATTTATTTGCACATACAGTTTGGTCAAATTTGTCTCCCACGTTAACAAAACGCACATCTGAATTTGTTAATACCATTTTGACTATTGTACACTTACACTCCCTGTTTAATTAAAACATGAAGAAAATCAATCAATTTTAGAAATAGAAGATAATTCCCTACTTATCTATTTTATGAATGTAAATATAAACTTTTACCTCTCTGTGAATGGGATTAATATAAAAAAGTATTGATTTATATCAATGTTTACACACATTATGATGTGTCATTGTCATAAAATAAACACAATTATAAAAAGCTAATTTAACATATAATTTAACTCAAAACTACTCAAAAGTAGTCATTTATATAATCACATATAAACTATAATATCCTTAAAATACATAATAATTAAATATAAACATATTTTATTCAACTAGATATATTTAACAAATACATACAGTATATAAATAGTTTTTTTAGAATATATACATGTATATGTGTTGATATGGCCGTCAGGAGAGCTCTCTGCTTCTTTTCAGCACAGATCGATGTGTTTGCTGTCTCGTACCTTGTAAGACGAGCGTCCGTGTTCGTCACGGTCATGCGCCAAATTCCACCTAACATCCAGCACCTGGCTGTTGACAGTCATGGGTCTCCTGCCATTTTAATTGGTGCGCACACACACACACACACACACACACACACACACACACACACACACACACACACACACACACACACACGCACACACACACACACACACACACACACACACACACACACACACACACACAGATCAAAGTCTTTACTAGTGGTGAACAGCACTATAAATACCTCCTGTGACTAGCATGACACATGGCTGATGTATGATAATGTTCTCATTACAACAGGCTTTGTGTGCATGTGTGTACAGGAATGTGTGTGTTTATAAGCGGTATGGGTATGTGTGTACACCCTGCCACTGTTTTATGTGTGTGTGTGTGTGTGTGCAAATGGATCAAATGGATGTGTGTATTTGATTTTGTGTGATTGTGTGAACTGTTCATGTCTACATGTGTGTGTGTCTGTTTGAATTTCCACGGCTGTGTGTGTGTGTGTGTGTGTGTGTGCGTCAGTGACAGTGTGAGTGTGAAGCCGACAGGTTTCAGCACCTCGCTGATCCACGGGCTCAGCTCGACTCTCTCCTCTGGAGAATCCTGTTTCTGGTCTTCAGTTCCTGTGACTCTGTCGCCTCGAAGACGATGGTCAACAACATTTAGGATGTTTCTCACACTGCAGCTCGCTCACGTGAAACTACACTGAAATTACCCTTCAACACTAACTACTTTATTCTTTATTACTGCTGAAGTAAAGCTATTCCACTACTTTAGGCAGACATGAATATTTTGTGACATAGTGTTTTTATGAATAATAGCAAATGTCTGACAGATGCAAGTTTGATGGTGGATTGTAGAAGGTGTGTCGCCTGTTTCTTGTGATATTTCACTTTAATTTCGAGGAGAACCAGCACTTATTACCACACTTTTTGCCTACTGTCACACTAACCTTCGTGTTTGGCCCATATCCGATCTGCCACGGCAGTGGAGCTGATAGGTTTCGCTCTAGTCTATGTGAGTACTTCCACTGACTCCGCTGCGTTGCGTATATATATTTGCAGCTCCGGCAGTCCAGACCCTTCACCAGCAGATACACAAGGCTTCTATTTTTGCCGGATGCTGGAGCATGGTGCATCAATTCAGCCGACTTTAGCACAGAGCAGATCGAGCAAGACAGGAAGTCAGACACCGAAAGAACATAAAAACATCTGGTTAATTTTCAGAATAAAACACTCCGTGTTGACACCAGCACAAAAATCTCATAAAAGAGACAAAATCGAGCATCAAACCCACCCTTCTAATCCTTCGGTTGGGAACACAAACCTTTTGTCTGTATGTTGTTGTGTTTATAACACCTACATGTTTAATTGCGATCACACGTGATTCTGTAATTAGCGCTGGAACTCCTCGGTCTCGCCACTCCAGCTGTCCGGCAGTGGTGCGCCACGCTGCACTCAAAACAGAGCCGGTGGCTGTTGAAGGACGAGGGAGCATGAAGAAAACCACAGCGGAGTCGTTCCACAGCGCACATGCAACCAGTGGAGTTCTGGTGTAAGTCTCTTTGTTTGGAGTAACCTGGGGAAGGACACCTGCTGCTTAGCTTGAATTCTTTGCCAGTGTGGGCTAAGCATCACGTTGATGTGACAGAGAAATGCCTGTGAGCACATTTAAAAGTAAAAATGATAAAAAAAATTAAATAAGAAACAGGCCAGTCATTTTGAAATGAATTGGCAATAATGAAACTCATCGCAGCTTTAACCCATTACAAAGAGTTTAAGCTTAATCAAATCACTATGTTCCTGGATTTTTCTCTAAAAGGGTTAATTCTTTGTACTACTACTGTTACCAACAATAATAATCCTAAAAAGGAAATCCAGAAAAAGCAGGGTAAACAGGGTTTGGGCCCATCCTGCGGGTCTCCTGGCAAAGAGAGCCGGTTGTTCTGATCCGAGAGCAGCTGGAGAAACACAAGGTCACATGGGATCAGGCTTTCCCTCCAAACAGCTGGCCAAACAAAACCCAGCCTGACCAGACACACACACACTCAGACACACACAGAGTCAGACACACGTTGACACACATATTGTACCCAGTGCACAAAGGCTGTGAACATACTGTACACGCACACACACACACACACAAAAATCATGTCACTGCTCACCAGTCAGTGTGCAACAACCATGTTAGTACAACACACACCGTGTGAAAAGTTTCCAGAAGGGAAGAAAATGATAAATGGGCATTCATCACTCTTCCATCTCCCACATGTGAACAGTTCAGAGGCAGAGAGAAAAGTGGCCGCCGTGCATTTCTGAGTTTTAGGTCGAATGTTTAATTATGGTATCATATGTATTCTATATATACACATAAAAACATAAAAATCTGTTTCTTTTTACACATCAACAGCTATTTGTGGGCAAGTTGTGTATGTATATTTCAATAAAGGGAGGTTTTTGATATTTGCAGATGCACTCAAACACAGCCGCCCTTCCTGGCTTCTTTCAACTTCGTCCTCGTTTGTCTTTGTCGTGCAGTCAGACTGGTCTGAATCAACCCTCACAGTCCCCGCAGGTCTGAAAAACAAAAAAAGAGTACTTGTGTGTGAAGATTAATGAATCATGACAACTCTGAATCCATCAGTTCCAAAAGTTCAGTTTTTTTTGTCTATAAATAAATAAGAACAGAGACGAGGCAGAAAGTGAAGCGTTGTCAGTGTGACCTGACATCAGGCCTGTTTTATTACTGCTGTTTATAGAAGTTAACACAGAATACTGTTGATAGTTCTACTAATGACCATGATAAGACAGGTTGGGTTATTATTGTCTTAAAATAACTATTTCATGATTATAATACCTGCCACATTGCTAATGGAAAAAAATGGACAATAATGACCGTACGATAATCAATGTACTGTTTTGTTTTTAACCAATCTCAGATACAAACCTGCACAAAATACAGCCAGCGTTTACAGCCTGGTACAAAAAACGGTTTTGGTCTCTATACCTAATTTATCCTGTCAGGACAGATGTACAGGGAGGTTGATTTTCATCCAACTCACTTGTTTATATTATATTAGGCCAAAAAGTTATGCATAATTAGGGGTGTGGCTTCTTTGAGTGACAGCTAGTGGTGAGCTGTCTGCTTGGCTTCACCTCAGTTAATTCCAGTTAGTGAACTTTCGGGTGTATTTGTGGTGTCGGTGCCTTTTGGAGAATTTTAATGCAAATATCAGACAGATAATATGACTTTCTATATGATTAACTGGACGGACAGACCAGAGTGGAGGGACAGACTTGGATTAACGAGCGACTATGTTAAGCATTAACTGGCAGACAGCCGCTGGACTATGGAGCCAGCGCCCTCCAGAGGAGACAGACATGGGCAGAACATCCAAGCTTCTGGAGGAAAACACTGAAGGTCGAAGAGTACAGAGTTTGTTTTTCAAACTTTTGGAACAACCAGAACAACCCATGGAGGTGCCAAAATCCACTGTAATTTACTGAAACTCTCTTACATGACTGTGGAATGGAGGGGACATGTACTTTACTTAGTGTCTGTACAGAGAAGAGATGGGGAAAAGAAAACACACGGCAGGATAACAAAAAAGCATTGTGTCTAGTGAGTGTTAACATGGCTGATTGCTGCTGATTGAACACAAACGGCTCATGTTCAGTTAAGTATTGTGTCTGTTTGGGGCAAATTAACCTGCAGTCAAACTTGTGTGAGTAACGTGAGGCGAAATTTGCTTCCCTTTATGTTTGAACATTGATAGCATATTTGCCCATATATGACCCATATTAATGGTTATTGATAGGGGGCACCCTCTAGCGGCTGTAGTAGTTATTATGGCGGCAAAGGAGAATGTCAGGCGAAGTAGTATAATGAAGCCACATACAGAGGAGGTCATGGTGGATGGCTGAGTAAAACAACCATGGGACATTCACACAGGAGACTAGTGTCCAGTGTCAAAGTGACTGCATAACTGCAGCACATCTATGGGGTGATGTAGATGCTTCAACGGTCATGTTGTTTGGTGATATGTTGTTTTTGGAGTCACTGGCAATCAACCTATTCAGTTGTTTAGGATGTGTTGACATACAATATATGAAAAGTTAGTGTTTAGCATATGAGAACTTGTTGAAGGTGTTAGCGTGATTTCCTAATCATGACAATATTGCTATTGTACGCTTAAGTGTTAGAATTGAGCATCAAAGTCAATTATATATGATGGACACATTAGTTATTGACTGAACTACAGGCCAATCTCCTGTTAAAAAAATTAACATTAATTAAATAGCTGTAGTTTATATATTTTATATAGCTATAGTTTAAGTCCAGTTTCAAAATGAAAGAATGTTAATGGGATCTTTACGTTTACAGAGTGGGGATGAGAGCGGGGGCTGTGGCAGCATTTGTTCTGTGTGTAGGTGCGTGCGCGTGTCCGTGTTTGTTGGACGCATATTTGCCGGGTTTTTACATCATGTTTCCAGGCGGGATCATTAACGTGTAACAACATTGTTCACAGCTTATCAGAACATTTACGTCTCACCATGAGATGTCTGCGCCCAGACGGATCACCCTGCTGTCCCTGACAAAGATGGATTGAGTCGAAAGAATGAGTAGGAGTGGTTGCCCTAAATACACAATCTAAATTTAGGGGGACACGGAGCAGAGGAGATGAGCTGGGGGACAAAGGGTGGGGGTTAGAGGGTCATTGGACGATTTTTTAAGCTCCCAGAGCCCTCAGCTTTATTTCTCTCGACTCTTTCTCTCCACCTGATCTCTTACTGGCAGAACCAACAAAGAGCAAAGCTTTTGCAGATGAATGCTGTCTATGTGTGATGTGAAAAGTGTCTCCTTTTAAGGATTACAGGAGATAAACTGGCTTTGCAGTTATACAAATGTCTCCCTAAAGCCAACTGATAAACCTCAGAGCTGTAAGTGGACCCAAAGAACCAGACTTTTTCTGCTATGAAGCCCAGTGAAGGCTCTCAGAGTATACATCAGCATTATTCTGTGCTCATGTACGCTAATGTCCTTGACATGTTATAAAAACAACAAACATGACCAAACTTTGAGCAATCTAATTTACCCTCATCTTAAATCCCCTATGTGTTTTACTGTAATAATGTATGTATCTGTAGAAGAGAAATAAAATGTCTATGTGTTGTTTTCAGGCTCTTCCTAACACTGATTGTGTTAAATTACTCATGTAGCGGATTGAGTTGCTGTCTTCCACAATATCATTTTCAATACGACCACTAGGAGCCGCCAAAGGCAAACTTTCACAAAATTGGGGTTCAGAGGTTCACCATCTAGAGAATGGCTCAGATTTATTAAGTCACATCCATTCCATTAAATCATGTAACTTACCCAGGTTTACCCACAGAGGTTAAACTTAACTAGTCAGATTTTTTCACCTTGATCACTGAAGTGAGTCAGTTAAGGCTGGTCACTGTAATGTGCCATCAGCGAACACATGACCTTTCTCAACCTGCACCAAACGGGTTAGTGGCATTTTCCTGTACACAGGATCTGATGTAAGTAGCGTTGTGCCTGGGGAGAGATTAAACTGGGATCTGCTCCATCTACGGTGAACTGTCTGTGCTGACTGATGGAGCGTTTATGCTGTAAAAAGGAGACCTCAAAGAGAGCAGCATGTCAGCATGGCAAGTCAATTTATAGCAATCCGTCTACCAGCTCCTCAGACACAGATTCACTGTGTAACCCTTTCTGTTCAGCCTAGACACACACACACACATGCATGCACGCACGCACACACACACATGCACCCACGCACACACACACTTTTCTCTATATGGAGGATTTAATGGCCATTGGACCATCTTTGACACAATGAAAACATTTCAAGTAACTGAAACCAAAATCTTACATGGTTTGCAATAAATAAATAGAAAATCATACGAGCCACTACTGTTGAAAGTGCTCTCAGGTTAAAGAGGTACAAACATAAATCAGTTACATTTTAAATAACAATATGCTTGGCTCATTATGCATTTTGCAAATTATTTCAAACATATCGACAAATCAACACATTGGTAATGTTCCTTGATGATCATAATTAATGTTGCTGATTATTTCTACTTACAAAAACACAACAAAGCCCAAATCTGACATGAGCCATCGTGGCTGAATGTGTTGAGTTTACTGCTCTCACCCAGGAGAATGGGCTCATATCCTGTGAGGAACATTTTGTAATACCTGTCACTTATTAGTTTCTTTTCAGTTTTATGTTGCTGTTTGGTTCAGTTTAGGCAACAAAAATACTTGGCTAGGTTTAGGAAAGCATGGTTTATCTTTCCACAACATTTAAAACATATTTTAAAGACAGGATTTTACAAAAACGTTGTAAAGTTATTGTGTGTCATCCATGTTGACTTAAAAGTAAAGATTGCAGCTTGACTATTCATTACTTGAGAACCCAGCAATGCTCAGAGTAATGAACAGTTTCAGTACAGATGAGCAAACCTAATCTGCTAATGAAGACTAACAAACTAGAAAAAAAGCAAGTAAGTGGACCTTAAGTGGAGATTTGAGTTTTGACAGCTGCTGTTTCCAAGGTCAAAAAATTCTCAAGCTCAAATACGTATAATTTCTTTATGAAAAAGGCAAAAAACACAAAACAATCCTGAAAGTTATTAATAAAAAATAGGAATTTATGAATGCATACTTAGTTACATACATTGATTGACCAATGCTTTTTGGCACTACATTAGTATAAACGTGTGCATTTAAAGGCCAATATTAAATATAAATGTATTACCTAATTATAACTGATCATTGACAGCGCATTAGTTGTTAATGTTAGGAAGCTATGGATTGTGGGGTTTTTGTTGAAAATCATCATGAATGGCAGCTTTCTCTCTGCTGTTATTGCAGCGTACCCCCTCCTGCTCCCAGGGGCTCCGAGAGCTTTCACCAACTTTAAATGATTTACATTTTCATTGACACTAACGTTTGTTTTCTGTCAGTCTGTACGTTTAAACGTCCGGCGACACCCAGACATGCTTCCTGGGGCAAAGGTCAAAGAGTTTGAAATCCATTACAAGCTGAAGCTCTGGGCCTCATTTTCTCAGAGTTGAAAGGAATGTAACAATAGAACTGAATGCAAATGAATGAATGACCATTTTACTATTTATAGACTGGAGAACCGATTAAAAAATGCTGTGGATAACGAAAAACAAAACATGACATGTCAATTTTCATTTTGCTCCTCTCATCAAAACTTTGGATTTGCTACTCTGAAACCATGTCTTGTTGCTGTTCCTCAGGAACACAGGAAGTAATAAAATAAAATAAAATACCATAAATTACTACTTAGTTCACCTTGGTATACATATGTTAATTTGTCCATTAATTGAAAAAAATTAAAACCATTCATTCAACAGTTAATTTTTTGCAGATACAATGTAAAATGTGTCCCTAAAGGCAACCTACTCAAAAACATCACAAGCCTCTGATTAACACATTCACAGTACATGACTTCAGGGATCATTTGAAGGCGTCATGCAGTACTGAGACCTAGCTGCAGTGTATCTGCGCCCTGGCTGAGCTGAAGGTTAGATGATGTGAGTTGACGAGCAGCAGAGTGTGAGCTGCGGGGAGGAGGTGGTCTGCTGGACTCTGACAGAGTGTCGCTGCTGTCTTCCAGATGTGCTGCCGAGGGAAAGTCTCAGCTCTGGAGCTTCCATCTGAGGAGTGACACTGACCCTGACTGTGACCCGGCTCACCCTGCACACATACATGTATGCACACACGTACGTGCAATTTAAGCATGTATTCATACATTCACAACTTAAACTATTCAACATTTTTTGTGTTTTTTTTTGTTTCATTGCTCACATGCTTCATTACTGAACAACTACTGCGTCACTGTGTAATTAATTCAGGAAGCGACTATTTGATGCATGAGAATTTAAGGGGAATGAATACATTTTTATGCAGTTGTCGCATTAAAACGTCTCCATACTTACAAACAAAAATATTCCTAATTATTCAAAATGATAAAACAACACAGTTATTTATTTTGAGGAGAATAGAAACCACTGTTCAGCAGCAACACCTACACAGATGACATCTTCGATATCTAGTACTGACAGTGTTTCTGAAAGTAGAAGTTGCTGTCGAAATTTGTCAAATGTTGTTTTAATGCAGTGAAAAAAAGAAAGAGAATCTCACCTCTACTGTCTGAGGCTGGAGGTAAAAATCTCACAGAAGGAATCTTAAAACCTAATGAAACCAAAACTACCTGCCTGGATAGAAAACAGTAAAGGTAGGGTAATTAGGTAATTTGGTGAGCCAGCTTTTTTAATAGTTACTCATCATGGCATGTATATTCAGCACCCGGTTGAATGTAAATGTATAGAATCATTTAAACTCCTGGAGTTCATTTGCTGTGAACCTAAAAGCCACTTTTCCAAGTTGCATGACAACAGTTCACTTGTACCACAGGCCAGAGAGAAGCGCAACAAGCTGTCAGCTGGAAGTCATAAATTTTCTGTGAACATAGACGTGATGATAGCCATTACCAGAAATTAATTTTGGAAAATATTGTGAATTTCACAAACGTGGATGGGACGTTGCCGCCCTGCTGTGTGATTCATGCCACGATGACTGTCTTCTTTTTTCTTTTTTGCACAGAAATGTTTCCCAGCTAAACTGCCTCTCACGCTCTCCTCTCCCTATTTCTCCCTCTGGAAGTCTGAGTGCTCAGAGCTCATCCACAAAAGCGAGGGGGTTATATTTACTGCATGTAGACACGTGAAGGTCAGACGCGTAAAGTGCTCCTGATGGCTTTGCCAAATGGCAGCTCTCGCCGTCCCCGCCAGACTTCTGCGGGGAGCAAATGTCATTTCCACCATCCGGGACTTGTATACGCCTCCGCAGAAACAGCCACGGTGAGAATTCAGAGCAACTTTGGGAGGTGACAAAGAGTGGTCTGTGCTGACATCTCAGGAGTGACAATAAAACAAGCAAGGCGACTGGATCGAACAGCATCGGGCTGGTAGACTGTACAGTAACGCAGACAAAAAAGAACAGGGAGTATTCTGAAGGCAGGAGCCAGGCTGTAAAGGGACGTCTGAGGCCCTCGAGTCGTGTCGAATGAATAATTCACGTTGAAAAGTTTTTTCCTCCTTAATTTTCAGTCTGGCAGTCCTTTTCCCCTTCAAATAATTTAGGGCTTGTTCCTTGGGAGCAGTGGGCACTGGGTATTAATCACCAGCCGTCCAGCGAAGCCTTGCTCAAGAGCATAAATGTCCGACAATCAGCGATGTCTTACTGTGTGTGTAAATAGCACCTTCATAACCACTGTGTTCTCATGGAAACACTGTTAACTCGATGGCTCCTTAAAATTCATTTCCACATGGCTTCAAAATGGACGGAAAGTTCCAGAAACACTGAATGTGTTCTGTGGTTGGCAAGACTTCTGCTTCAGATTCTGATTTCTATGTTTCTATATTGGGCTATTATTTCATATTTTAATGGACAGGTGTTGAAAATAATAGTTGAAATAGCAGGGCGATGGTCTCTTTAGCGCCACCTGCCTCCAGACTTGTAAAAGTTATGAGATTCCACGCCTCATGCTCACCTGCTGTAAGAGGTGTGTGGTCCGTCTGACCTCAGAGACAGAGGGGTCGAAGGTGAAATGACATAAAGTTTGGATATCAGAGAGGTTGTGTCTGACTTTGACCTTGGGTTAACGACTCTGAAGGACAAACTGACCCGACCTGCTGCATGTCTGAAGGAGACATGTTTACTGTGGAAGAGTCCTCAGCCAGTTTTTAACCTGTAGGCCTGTCTGAATAATGAAATCAGCATAAACAAGAAAACTTTATGACAACATTTGTATTTCATTTTGGGACTGCTTTTTGTTTATGGGATTCTTAAACATACCACAAGGAACTATTAACTGGGTTTGAAACAATCTCAGCTAAATACTGATGCCTCTATGAACTCCATAAGCAGACAAGACCATCAGCAAGAAGATTGTCTATTTCTATATAGATATTATGGTTTTTCTGAATGCCTGTCACTGGGTCAGATTCCAACTTATCTCGGTTCAATAAGTCATAAAATGAAAACAATTTTTTATTGCATAGTGCTGAGGATGAACTGAGGAGTCTCACAGCCCAAGGAAAGCAGCTGCTCTGTAGTCTGGTGGTACGGCACTCAAACCAAAAGTCTTTTGTCCACAGGAACCGCCAACATTAACAAAAAATAAAAATGACTTGTAGTCAGGGCCGCCCCTGGCCAAATTGGGGCCCTAAGCAGAATTTTATTTTGAGCCCCCCCCCCCCCCCCCCCCCCTTTACAAAATGACTGTATCATGAAAGGCCATTTAGGTTTACAACCTTTATTAGTAGGAACAAATCAAATGAACAGCCTCTTTCAACAATGGAACAAGCCTTTTACAGATGCAGGCTGCTTCAGTAGACATGGTGCTTGATGGCCCTTGTGACGTACTGGGCGCTGGCTCCGTGTCACCCTTAGTAACAAACTTAAGCATTGACCCTGTTATGACAAGAAATCCATCATACAAGCAGATTATTAAGATTTGTTTTGGTCTTAATGGTAAATTACACAATGAAATTAATGTAAACACTAGCCTCACAAAGATTAAAATTAATGCAAATAATAATTATATTCATTATGATTTGATTTTATTATACTATTTTAATCCCACAAGGTGGCGCCCAATGAGCATTGTTAGGGGTCGGTGCCTTGCTCAAGGGTACCTCGGCAATGCCCAGGATGTGAACTAGTATTCTCCATTACTAGTTCACATCATACTTTTTTTTTTTTTTTGTCCGAGCGGGACTTGAACCGGCCACATCTGAGCCCCCAAGCCAAGTCCCTACGGACTGAGCTATTGCCGCTATTTGATACCTCTATATTTAAATATTTTTATATACTTATTTTTACATTTTGTACTTAGGTTCTATATTCCTATACTGCTGTTTGCTGCTGCAACGCTTTAAATTTCTCCATTGTGGGTCAAATAAAGGATTATCTTAAATTCACCAAGAGATGGCGACATTTTACCTCCATAAAAATAGCCCAAAACTTCTATTGATAGCATAGATTGATAGGCTATAAACCTGAGCCAACATACGACCACCAACTGGTCAATTAACCACTCCTTTTTCAACAGAGGTGAATGTATATGCAGTTAACAAGACATTCAATAAATGATAATCAGGGCTGCTGGAAAATTTAATCTCCAGTCCAGAATTATCCTCTCTTCTGTCTCATGATTAGCAGGCTAGCAGCTGGGGTGTTCCTCCTCTTGTTTTGACTTTGTCTTTCATTTGCTTTCTCCCGATTCATATTGCCGTTTGGAGGCCATCTCTCCACCTGCATCCAACTGCCTGTCGGCGCATCTGACCGCTGATTGGTCAGATGCTGCGTGCTGTCAATCATTGCGCCAACGTGTGCGGTGTCAGATTACTCGTTTTTTTTTTTTCTCTCCTGCCTCGGGCTGACTTGGTGCTCTACGCGCGCCTCACGGCAGCGATGCGCATCCTTTGCGCATTTGCAGAGAATGTGTCCCCTTGCGCAAAATGGGGCCCCCCATGGATCGTGGGGCCCTACGCACAGCGCGTGTTCTGCGTGTAGGGAGGGGCGGCGCTGCTTGTAGTAGCTTTGAATGTAAACCAAGTATTCTACAGGCTTTCCACTAATGAAGTATTTTACTTAAAGGTCCCATATTATGCTTACTTTCAGGTTCATACTTTTATTTTGGGTGTCTGCCAGAAAATGTTCACATGCTGACATGTTCACTAAAACACATTATGTTTCTCATGCTGTCCATTGCTGCAGCACCTCTATTCACCCTCTGTTTGAACACTCAGTGTCAGTGCCTGTCTCTTTAAGGCCACCTGAAACAAAAAGCCCAGTCTGCTCTGATTGGTCAGTTTTGATCTGTTATGGTTCAGGCACCATGTTAAAATAAATTACATTGTAAGACTCAACAGAGACAGGACATTCAAAACTGATTTTAGCCCATCCCTGATACCAGACAAATGTATCAAAATACTCGATAAGACACTTTCTCATAACACATCCTCCAGCAAGTTTTTACTAGACCCTCCCTGACTGGTAAATAACCCATTCTTTCTACTCTACCACTCCAGGTCTGTCTTCAAGGCCAAGCCAGACCAAAATGAATCTGATGAAGATTAATATTCTCATACTTGCCAAAGTTGCTTGAGAGCCACAGAAGACAGTACTGTTTTAACAGGCTTATCAGCACTCCCTGTCATTCATTTGAAATGTACAGTTCCCCTGTAAAATAGTTATTTTATACAAATTTTGTATGATAAAATGTTCAAGTACTCACAAGTGTTTTACAAAGGCTGCATCTTGTAGTTTGTTTTGCTCCCTGGGGGCAACCGAAAACAAGTTAAATACTCCACTATGTTCACTAGCTAGTTGCTAGATGTGTCTGTGTGGCATGTGGTTCTGGGCAGTACCATGAACCTAAAAAATGAGCTGATAGATGATAAAAAGCTCTTAAGAGCTGAGGGGACCAGCAGGGTTGGGTGATAATTCTGTGTGGGTTCATCACTATGCAGCAGTTTTCACATTTAAATAGTCATGGACAGATTATAGCAGCAGCAGCAAGTCTTTCTTCTGTACAGTGTAATAATGAAGGTTCATCTGAAGCATTATTCCTGATGGAAACTATTCACAGTGAGCTCTCTAGTTAGAAAAAAGATGTTACTGTTGATTTTTTTCTGTGCTTTGAGTAACAAGCTTTCATTCACCTTCATTATTTTGCAGTGGCAACAAGATATTTCGAAACCTGGACAAATAAAACAAAAACGATCTGCCTGGCTTGATGCCACCAGAGATAATTGATAAAATGTGTATATAAAGGTGGTCCTGCACAGATCCCAGGTTCCTCAGCCCCTCTGTCAGAATAGAGGAGTGTTTTACGGGGTGATCACATCCTTGTGAAGGACAGGCCACAGTGAGCAGAGAGGCTCATCACATCTTTTTCCATCTCCCACATTGTCTCTGACACCGGCCAGGGATTTTATCACGGGGTGGATAAAGATGATGGAAAGGTGAAGCTCAGTGGTTTAGCTATGGACTGTAAGTACTGCCGGCATCTGATACGAACAGTCACATAAAGCTCATCCCCTGTATGTATACATGCGCACACACATGCACACACACAGCTGATGGCTTTAACATCTGAAGTCCAGCTTTGGTTTTAACAGTCTTGGCTTGGCCGGCAGGATTCCTGAAATAGATATCACAGAGCAAAAAGTGGGTGAGACTACAATGTCAAAGGCAATCTTACAGCTTCTCTGTTTTGCTTCAATTATTGAATCGGATTTTATCACTGGAGGCTACAAACGTTGGCGAGGCCATAAGGTGCTGAGCCGTAGCTGTAAATATTTCCTTTGTAACCCAGAAAGCGGTGTTGTAACAGATCATGGTCCTGCTCGCTGTGATTCTCCCTCATCTTTCCTCTGATCTCTGACTGCTGCTTGTTGACCTGTAATCTAGTATTGGGGTGTATATTATAGCAGAAGTGGAGAGCCTAAGACTCTCACATCAACAACAAGCTGATGGGCTCAGCTTGCTGCACAATAAAGCCTGTCTGTTTTCATCGGCCTCACAGCGTGACACTAAGTGGTGTCACTCACCAACACCGGGTCCATTTAACAATGTCACAGCATCGGCCACAGCGTCACACTTCAGTTATTGAATACAGCTGCTGGGGTGACACTGTGTCACCCTCTTTGTGCGCCCCGCATTGTGGCAGCGATGACAACGTAGCACCCTGTCTGCCCAATGTCGTCTCCTCCTCCTTCCTGTTCTGACAGCATCACACCAGCAGCTGTCACCTGCCTCAAGACTCTGTGACATCACCGATAGATCGAGGAGCAGCGTCTGGCAATGTCACATCCTGCTGCAGCACTGTGTTAAAGTGTGTTAAAGTGTGTATCGTGGCTGAACAAGTCAGTGCTCAGCTCAGCACCAAATAATGTCATAATTTCCTGAAAATGGAATTAAATTTGCACGTTGTTGGAAAGAAAATATAATAAAACTCGACCAATAATGTAATAAAATCTCCTGACTGATGTTGCAATAACATTTTTACCAACAGGAAATGTAATACCTTCAGGTGGGTCATTGCTCTACACAACATGTAGAACTTTGGACTGAAAATGGACACACTGTACATTATCTGTAAAAACATATACATTATGGGGCACCCCATGTACAGAGGCTGTGTCCTCGCTGCGGCGTGCCAGGGTTCGATTCAGACCTGTGGCCTAAATAATAAGGCCAAAATAATAATAATAAAAAAATTCATCATCAGGTTTGAAAAAAATGACCCACCTTAAAATGTAATAAGTTCCCACAAAGGCCTTAAAATGTTATTCAATATCAGTCATCAGACATTTTATCACATTATTGGGTTTTATTAGACTTTAAAGTGCAAATTTTATTACATTTTCAAGAGTTATTTGTTGCCATATTGGATTACTGTTCTGCCAAATAATCACAAAAGGCAAACGTTGCTCTAAATAAAACTAAGAAGTTCTTCATATTCCAGTTAGCGAGTTCAAGCTTGTTCTTCCTTCATTACCCAGACTGCTCCAACGCTGAATAATATTGCACCTCTTTATGTTTTGACAGATGAACCTGCAGTGGTCACTAAGTGCTGATCACCAGATGTGAAATGCTGCTTATTTGCATCCAGCCTGCATGGTGAAGTGTGTGTGTGTGTGCTCTAATGTCCATGCTGGTAGAAAGCATACATACAACATTGGAATGTACTGATTCAATCATTGCTCAACAGCACCACTGGTGGTCAAAAAGGTCACAAGGTGAACGTATACAAGGAGTATATTTTATGCAAAAGTAACAAAATTGTATTGCAAACTATGTATAAATCAGTAAATCCAGTGGAGTGCATGATTTAATTCTCCTGTGATTTTTACAGTCCTTTCTCACAGTATACCCTTCTGTAGAGACTGATGAACCACGGCACATTTACATTATTTCTCGTCCCTTTTTCTTTCTTGAGTGTGTTTCTTAAATACTTGTGCTTATGTTGAGTGTAACATTTATTGTTTTTTCCAATTCAATCAGCTGGCTTAACACTCAAGTCCACATGACTTGTGTTTGAAATTTGTAAAGGTTTCTGCATTGGCTGCTTTCCTCTGTGACACCCCTGTCTGCGTACATTCAGAGAGACGTTTACATGCATCTTCAGAGAACCATAATTCCAGTCTTGGACGACACATCCAGGCTGGTGCACCTGCTTGATAAATAAAACACGTCTCTGGTTGCAGAATGTGTCTAAGACAAAGTGTAAAAGCTTAGTTAATCTGTTCCTCTGTATCCTCTGGCTCAGCAGGCGTGATAAAAGCTCCACAATAGAGCCACTGTATCATCTGCCAGCACAGACACACAGCACAGCTGCACCCACTGCTCTGTACGACACGGCCTGAACACAGCTGACCCATACTGTACAAAATACACTCTGCAGCCCCCCAAAACACACATGTAAGCATTTACACACACACACGCACACACGCACACACACACACACACACACACACAGATGTTCAAGCTGCAGCAGACACTTATTTCACCTGAGCTGAAACATGAAAAGTATTGATCGCGTTAACATCAAGGTGTGAAGACAAACATGCTTAAAAACACACACATGTTAAAACATACATAAAGAACTGACAAAACAACTCACACACACTGTTTCATTGATGCAAGTGGTCGTGCATGCAAGCAGACACACACACACATACACCATGCAACATTGATTACCCCCGCTGCATTACAGCCAGACATTAAGCTCCAAGCTCCACAGCATCCAGAAGCGACACCTTAGCCCAGGATTTAATTTTGTGTGGCGGCGGGCGTTAGAAAAACACATGATGTAGCCAGTTGTTTTGGAGGGCAAATGGAGCAGCCATCATAAAGGCCGGTTTTATTAGCTGTTGCTTGATTTGTTCCTGCAGCCTGCGGAGCGAGCCGCTAAATCAATGCGTCCAGCTGTTCTCTGAGCTCGCCGGGGCTCTCTGGACGCGCAGCAGGTGTATGGCCCCCTCGGCCCAGTCACACACACCCGCTCACATAACAAATAATAACGGCCTCCACACACGGCCCATCCATCACTAATATGGCCCGGCCCGGGAGACCGCCGCTCGTACACTCACGCGCGCTGAGGGACTGCTGGTGTGTGTGAGTGTGGAGCACAGAGCACACTCACATGCTCATACACAGTTGTGGAAACACACTGACAGGAATTCCTGCACGTATAGTACATATTATATGTGCACACACATGTTGGTGTTGCTACACTTGTGAGAACCCTTGGTGCTAATGATGGATTCCTTCTAACTTTTACCTCAAACATCACAGCTACATGCCTAACCTTGAGTCTCTACCCTCATACAGCCAGTTAAAAAAAGTGACTCAACAAAAGAAATGTCAAATGTAGATCAAGTAGGACAGGGACTGTCAGAGGGTCACTGAGGTAGACAGAGGTCACAATCACCAGGTCAATCTTAGCCGTCCTAGCTTCAGTCCGGTTTGGTCCGTTGAGATGAATTAATATGTTAAAACACCAAAGTTACAAACTAACTAACCGTTCGATGCAGCAGTAGATCAGCAAGTCCCAGGTTCTCCACCAAGGAGGTTATATTTTCAGTCATTTTTTGTCAGCAGGAATACACTAAAACAACTGAACAGATTTCCATGAAACTTGGAGGATCGATCTCACACATTCAGAACACATTCATTTTGGTGTGGATCGGAGGGACGGATGCAGGAATGTTTTCTCATTTACTTTAACATTGCGAGGTAAGGTTTTTTTTTCAACATTTTTGTTCATTTCTCAGATAATATTACAGTATTAGTCGTGATGAAAAAAATCAGGCCTATGATGCTGGTATCTGTGAGGGTATCTCTCTCTTAACACACACACACACACACTGATGGAGATGGATACATGATGGGCACACTTGCACTTCTAAACTCACCTATGTGCACTCACACACCCAGTACATTGTTGAAGAAGCACAAACTCACTGACAAAACAACACACAGTGAAACATTCAGGCTGAGCAAAACTGACACACACACTGATACACACACACATACACAGCATTGTATACACACGAGTACAACTAACAGAGAGACAGAGTGTTTTGACATGCAGTACGCACAGGAGTCACACACATACTGCCAGAGTAGTAGAGGAGACATAAACACTCTACTTACACACACACACACACGAGCGTGCACACACACACACACACGTGCACGCACACACACACATACACACACGCGCACACACATGCACACACACACACACAGGGGGGTGATCTATCATAGTTATGGCTCAGTTCCACTCAGAGCCCACTTTTTTTTAAAGTAACTCAGTGAAGGGGTCGAGTGGATGAAGAAAAATGTTCCATGTGTTTCTGTCACCAAACTGTCCTCTGCTGCTGCTGCATGTTACACAATATGATGAGTTTAAAGGGTCAGTTCACACAAGTCATGAGAAATATGTTCTCTCACTCACCACTAGTGGTATCATAGTAAATATTTCTTTGTCCAGATACTTTCAATGAACAGACCTTACTGCTGAATCTTTCATTAATTTTTTCATTTTTTGACATTTATATTTACGGTGCTGTGAGGGCCACCAATGACATCCCATTCACCTCCAGTGTTTTAGGGAAGGAAGAATCTCAGAAGCTTGTGAATAAAATCAAACATATGTACATGAATGCATTGTTAGAAGAGGAAGGTAAGAGAGCCTCGTTTGCCAGCAGCTCACAAATACAACAGCTGGATTGCGGTGAAGTAAAATCAATCAGCCTTCCAAACAGCGAGGGTCCACATCTGGCGTAACTCAAAACTAGAGGGGGAGGAGGAGAGGCGATCCAGCAGGTGATGGCAGCAGACTTCACTAAAGAGTGAAACTGAGAGGAGAGGCACAAGGGGAGGCAAGGGGAGGGAAAGGAAAGGAAAGGAGATGTGAGGGAAGCAGGAGAGGTAATAATGGGATAGGAGAGTTGGGGAAAGCAGAGGAAAGGAAAAGGAACAAGGGAAGGTGAGAGGAGAGAAAAGTAGTGCAAAGGAAAAAGAGGGGAGAGGGGAAAGGAAAGTGAGAAAAAGGGAGGAGGAGGGAGAGGAGAGGCAAAGAGGGAGTAGAGTAGTGAGGGAGTAGAAGAAATTAGAAGGAACAGAGAGGAAAGCAGGAGAAAAGAGGAGAAGTGAGTTACAACGAGGAGAGGAGAGGAGAGGAGAGGAGAGGAGAGGAGAGGAGAGGAGAGGAGAGGAGAGGAGAGGAGAGGAGAGGAGAGGAGAGGTGAGGTGAGAATGGGACAGAAAAGAAAGGAAAAGCAGGGGAGAGAGGGGAAAGGAGAGCAAATGAAAATGGGAAAGGGAAGAAGTTGAAACTGAACAATTTATGGGAGGGTAGAGTGCGAGGAAATGAGATGAGAAGAAGAGGCCCAGCAGGAGACAAAGTGATCCTGTGATTTGACTTATTGTCTTCTTCATTTTCAGATATTGCTCCTTATGAAACTGTAGACACGCTCAGCATCCTTCCCACCCAATCAGAAGCTCTCCGGGGTAAATGGCAGTCAACACTACGTCAAATACAATGACATTTTATAACGATACAGGAATGTGTATGCGTGTCTGTGCATACATTTATGTGTGTTTGTGTGTGTGTGTGTGTGTTTGTGTGTGTGTGACCTAGCTGCAGAAAGGCAACTGCTCCGGGGAGAGAGGCATATCTGCTTCAGTTCTTATAACAGCTGGTCCCTGCAGTTGCCCTTTTCCACACATGAAAGGGCAGCATTCACAGTGTACATGTGTGTGTGTGTGTGTGTGTGTGTGTGTGTGTGTGTGTGTGTGTGTGTGTGTGTGTGTGTGTGTGTGTAACATGAAAGACAAAGGCAGCAGCAGGCATCACTAAGAAATATTCAGTGCCTTGTAAACCAGTTGCACTGATGCATGAACATTTTTAGTGTGTGTTCACATTGAGTGTGTGGGAAAGTGTGATTCTGTACATGCCTGTTTCTAAGCTGCTGGTTCTGATTACATTCATGGATAGAAGTTTATTTCAGTTCATTTGGCTGTTTTGCTATGCATTTGGTTTACTAATAAACTGTATTCAACCCAAATGTTACTGTTATCTGACATCCACTCATCCATTCTCATTTTTAAATGTCTACTTATGTACACTTAAGTGTTTCTGATTGTTTGTATTATAAGTGTGATTGACACTTGTTGTTTATTGGTGAAAAAGATAAATGTCCACTACAGGACATTTAGTGGACAATAAAGTTGTATGTTATGTATTTTCAACAAACTAATTCACTGCCAGGACCTTCAAATACAAGATACACAGGGGGGAAATGCAGGACGAATAACTTCTGACTAGTTAAAATATTTTAAATTTATCAAAATAAATTCATCATTTGGACAATTAAGATGTATTTATATGTTGTATGTATGAATAAGATTCCCAAACATGTACAACATAAATAAAACAGAATGTAATAATTTGTTAATCCTCAATTTAATGTTTTACCACATCAACTTCACTGATTTTTGTAGATATATGCTTTCATTCTGAAAGTGATGTCAGCAGGACATTTCAAACAACTTGGCAAAGCAAAAGACCTGGAAAGTTCTGAACATTCCTCAGAGAAACAGGTTCATTGGAACAGGTGATAATATCGTGACAGGGTATGAGAGGAGCATCGTCAAAAGGCTCAGTCGTCCACAAGCAAAGATGAGGCGAGGTTCAACACATGATTGTACAAAGTAGATTACTCAGGAACACTTTATAAAACACAGTTTGCTCATAAATGATTGCATTCTGTTTTTCATTAGGTTTTACACAGTGTCCCAAGATTTTTTTGGAATCAGGGTTGTAATTTCAAAGGTTTTCTCCACTTGGGCACTTGGTATTAGAAAGTTATGTTACTAATGAATAACTTATGATTTACAGATGGCAAAAGATTGACCAAATGTGCTTTTTTCCTCCAAGATTCAAGTGTAATTTAATTGTCATTATGCAACTAAAGATTTGTATGAATTGTAAGTTGTACAGATTTCATCCTAGCAAGTCCCTGCAACAGGCAATTCTAACTGGACAGGGTGAGGTGTCATTTCTTGGCCATATCTCATATTCAGGATCTGAAATTCTCCTTCTTACAGCCTGTATGATGTTTCAAATGGCACTGATTATAAACACGATGAAGTTTACTTTCCAAATACAGAGGCCCCCAAAAAGAAACACAACACCTAACAACAAACACAAAGATGTATTAATTATCAGCTTCATGGGTTTTTAAAATCCTCTATCCTGTAATGTTCCTGATTTCTTGCAGTTGTGCAGCTTAGCTCTGTGTTACACTCACGCCTCTGTGAAAAGACTATGGTTGACTGGAGTGAAAGGAGTTCTGGTTTCAGCACAGAGGTCAGCGAGGTCTCACATTACCACCAAGGAAAGTTGACAGTATTGTCACTGCTGTCTTGACCTCGTTCACTTTATGGTGTATACATAGAACATAAAAGCTCCATTTCAGTGCTCAGGAGGTTGTGGTGTCAATTACTGACCTTCTAGCACAACTTTATTAACACTGGCACGCCCATGTATGGAAAAACACCCTGACTTTGACTCTAATGTGAATTACTGTCGCAGTCTATTTCTCAACATTGTTGTAAAAACAACTTTGTCTCTGCAGGGAGATCCTTGGCGACTCCATCGACCAGCTCTGCACTCCAACAGATTTGGGACATCACATGACCACTGTGTCTTTTTTATTCTTAATCCAAATAACTGTATTTTCCAGAGTGTTATGCTAATAAACATTCAGCATGTTGCACCTTTGAGCATTAACACATTTCACATGTGACATTTCATTTCCTTAACATAACAATTGGGTGCTGAGTGGACCTCTGTGGCAGCTAGCTTTACAGGGTGATATAATAACCGGGGTATGAACCAGGTCAAGGCTATAATGGCAAAGCAGCAGCCAGCCGAGGAAGAAACTACCAAGAAAAGTATGAAACAGACAAACTTTCAATTAGGACAGGGCCAAACGTGGGGAGAAGAGGCAAGGTATGTGTGTGTGTATGAGTAGGGTAGGGCAGTGTGTTTTTACAGTGCGCCAAACCTCTACCAGAATTTCCACTTTTTTGAAAAATCTGAAATTTGTAGTTCTTGTATTCTGGATGTTATACAAAAACCAAGAATAAAGACAAACCCAGCAGGCCTCCAACACAACTTGAATATTTCATTATCAGGACTACATGAATTTAAAGGACTTGGGCTCATACATATTAAAAAAACCAAAGCAAACTCATCGTTAAAAGGAATACGAAACTTTATATGTACACATGCAGTCAGTATGTTTTTACATTTCTGTAGGCAGTTAAAACCTTTTGGATCAATTCACACAGCTGCAGCATGTTTATGAGACTGAAATATCTAGTGAAAAAAAGCCACAGTTTAAACTCACCAGTGACTTTTTAAAGCAGGTAAGACAGTAAAAAGTCCACTCACTTAACACTGTTCCGGGGTAATAAATAGCAAGTAATAATAGGTGAATTGTTTTGCTAAAAGAACACATGGATACACACTACTGTGACAGACTGAATCACAATGTTTGTTTGCATTAACTTCCAGGTAGAAACCCCTGCATCACAAGTTAACTTAAATACAATTTAATTGCCTTTTTTTAAAAAGACGTCATTTCAAAGTGGATACATTTAATTAATCTAAAATGAATGTTTAATGCTGTGTAACACAACTTTCACCAATGTTATGTTGGAGACCTAATTTACCTGTTAGCCACAGACTGTCTGAGATGTGCTGCTGTGTAGATATCAGAGAAGCTAGCAAAGCATCACAGTACATTAAATAAGCACAGTAGAAACATCAGTAAGTCGGACTACAGTGTGTTACTATATATCTTTAAACATTACAGTTATGGCTGATAATTAAACAGAAAAAAACAAGTTTGACAGTTTCTCCACAATGCAAATCAACGGCCAGTTTTCTACCCAGAAGTGATGTTATTAGCGCAACGTCACAGTGATTCGGTCAAATCCCATCATTTAACACATTATACTCACCTGGAAAACACTTCACACCTTCAAAATGCTCCACCCTACCACCACCAATTGGTTCATCTGTTTAAAGTCAAACACTCAACACAATCTTCATCCAGGGACCAGAGCAGCTCAACTACATTGTCATTTCAGATAACATATTTAACAGCCCATATTTTTGAGTTCTCTTCCTCCCCATTTCTCACAAAAATATTCCTCTCAGCGTTGCGGTGGAAGGTATTTAACCGCGAACTCCATGAGTGTGTGTGCAGGAAACGGAGGAGTGTGGACGATGTGTCAGGAGTGGATATCGCAGCAGATGTAGGAGAGTTCCTCTGGCCTGAACATGCAGAAAAGGCTTTATTTTTATTTCTTATGGCGCCCAAAAAAACCTTTTTTCTTACAGTCAGTCAGAACATTTGACTGTATTACAGTATCAAATAAATTAATGCTGTATTTGCTCTTTTACTTTTTGTATTTGTACACTGATTTCATCTCTACAGTTTAAAGGAATATGAATATGTAACCTGACCTCATGAAGCTAAGATGTATATGAACAGTATTTTGATGGTTTTAAATCACACCAGCGTTTAAATGTATGCTGTGTAAGAGATATTTATATGATAGCTGTGTGTATTGTTTTGTTGGAAAGAATCAGTTCTGACAAAATGGTTAACTGTTTTTTGTTTTGTGTTTAGAGTTTTGAGAAATTGTGTTTAAACAAATATGAACAACAGGTCAAAAATATCTAATCACAAGTATGGATTCTGAATTGAGGACATATGAACTATGGGAGACCTATGAGGAAGCTGTAACTTGTGTCCTGTAACAGCTCAGACTACGACGCAAAACGATAGAAGCTCTGGTCAGAGCAGCAGATTAACACTCAGCTGGTGTTCTCTGTACAGTCTTGCTGACAGTCACATCACTTCACTTCCTCTGTTTCAGAAGCTATCATCACCTTGCTGCTGTAAGCGGCGAGACAAAATAACCCATAAGGCCCAATCATAACAGGGAGCCGGTTGGTCACGACCTGTGCAGTTAAACAGCGGCACAGGGTTGTATTTTCCCTCCAAACACAAATCCCACCTCGTTTTTCTCCTTTTTTCACCTTTCCGCCCCTGCGACCCCTCAACACCGCAGACCCTCGGCTGATTTGGCGGCTCTGATCATTAATCACACAGCCGGAGCGGAGGGGAGCAAGCAGGAGAGCAGGCGACCGTGCCTCACCACCCTCCTGACCCCATCATCCCCCAAACACCAGCCCCCCCACCCCAATAAATTCACAGCAGGACTCTGACAGAGTCTGTTTGTCGTCCTTCCTCTCACTTCCTGTCTGATGTCATCACTGCGGACGAGAGGTGTCATTAATAAAGGACAACAAGGGGATCTGACAGGAGATATGAGCAGCTGTGGAAAGTAACTTAATACATTTACTTAAGTACTGTACTTCAGTACAATTGTGAGGTATTTTTTTCTGTTATTTTATACTTCTATTCCACCACAATTTAGGCAAATGTTGTACTTTTAACTACACTACATTTCTTTGAAAACTTTAGTTGCTTTGCAGACTTAGTTTAATAATACAAGATATAATCAACAAATACATTAGGATGTAATATCTTCGCTTAAGATGCAACTTAATTGATCTCTGAGGGTAAATTGACAAATTTACGAGCAGATAAATGATATATCACAGTTAAATCACCTTCACTGGTGTCAACACTAGAATGATGAATGCATAAATAATCATAATCCAATAATTTAACAAACAAGACTCTGAAATATACATAATAAGTACTTTTATTTTTGGTACTTTATTGTGCTCATAGTTTTGTAGTTTTACAAAAAAAAAAAAAGTATTTAAATGCATGAGTTTAAGTTTTAACAGAGTATTTATACACTGTGGAATTGTGTGTGTGTTAAAGAGACGGAGAGCCTGTAACAGAGCCAGCCGAGAGAATAAACAGCTTGTTTTTTTAAAATGTCAGGAACCACAAATGGTAATCTGGTATAAAGAGTGTGAAAGAAATATCAAACTTCACACACATTCAGTATCTGTGCTGCTAAAGTAGGTTTGTAAGATTCAGTGGCATTACATCCTGTCAGTGCCCTTTACTGTACTTACATAAAGGCAGGAGGTGCTCTATTATACACTGAGGACATTAAAAACTAGGTCACATTACAGATTTTCCTCGTGGTAGAATGCAGAAAGTCATGAGAGACATGCTCAGTGATCTTCATACATAGATTCATCTACTTCAGTTTCAATTAGATGTTCTCACATTTTCCCATAATATCAATTACTTCTGACCATAATCTCAGACTTGCATAATCTGTATATCCCTGACAACTTTGGGATGATAATGTTATGTGTATTGGTGTCGATCATATGTTGTTTGCAGAAGAGGCTACAGTGGGAATAAAACAATTGGGAATAAATGGATAGTGTAAGACTTTGTAATAACCATCATTAATGTTAGGTTTATTAATATCAACTAAACTTTAGGTAATAGTTAGTTCACTGTTAACAAACAACGAGATGCTTTATGCATTTAATAACCAATTGTTTATTGTAAAGTTAACACTGATGTTCATAATATGGTTTGGTTCATCTGTTAACATTATTTGATGGCCCCAACTGATTTTTATGAACATTTATAATTGCTTCATAAATGTTTTATCAATCATTATTAAAGTTAATTAACTATAAATGTACCAGTCATTAATGATAGCTATTATAAAGTGTTTCTGTGGATGGGAATAAGACAAAACTGGTTCAGTCTGGAGCTTCATATTACTGAAAAATATCTCAAGTATCATGTATTGTTGTTTTGTATGTATTTCTAACTTGGTTGGTCAGGTGGGAAATAAGAGATACAAGTTATACAACAGTAATTTTTACATTTGTCAGCACAACTTAAATATTATCAACGTGAAATATTAAAATGACAATTTCCTTACGGAGGTTTCGACAAATTTGCTTTTTCAAGAGACAAAGAGGTGTTCCTTGAGGATTTGGACAGCGATACACAGTCATCATATTGACAGTCTTTCCGCTCATCATTGCATTTTGTATGAAAATGTTAAGTAGGCTCCTCTAACAGTAGGATGTGACAGGAACAAGGTACAGGTACAGGTTCAATACTCTTTTTTTGCATTATCGACAGTGAGTTGACACGCGGACTGCTGCAGTGACCAGAGTCCCATCTCCCCAGAACAAATTTACTTAGATGCTGTTCTGATGAGCACACAGTACACAAGCCTTGTTATTTATCTTTTAATACAAATTGAAAATGTAATGCGATTAATCCAAATTTTTCCCTCTGGTATTGAACGTTGTATTAAATATCAATATGTTTCAAGGTATTGTGTCGAAGTTAGAAATTCCAGTATTCAAGATACTAAATTCTAGATTTCCAGAAGCGGCAATTGCAGGTGTATTTTTGGACCTCACTGCTTCCCGGAGATCCGGTGCCGCCTGTGTGACATCAGTCAGTTGTCAGTTGGCAGCTTTGCCACGCCTCCATAACAACACCACATGAACGTGAAAAGGGAATGATGTCTTCTGAGATGGTAATAAAAAATGGTTGCTATAAAAGTAACTTTATGTACATACTAGGGTTGGTTGAATTGGCATATGACGATGACTACAGGTAAACATCGTGATGGACGATGACATCGTTGTTTATGAATTTGAGCAGAGTGTCCCCTCAGTGTTGTCCTCAGGCAGCAGTTGTGTATTAGCTCACCACTGTAGCCACCGCTGTTTCCCACCGTTGCTCTGACATGAATCTCCAACTGGCACCCAGCAGAGGAAACGTCCCGTTACGACCCACATACATCCCTGTGCCAGGCTTAAAAGCTTCCTTGTCTCTGCACCACATGTCCGTAACTTAGCTTTGTTCAGCCTCATATGCATAAAACAACATTGGCCGACTAGCCAAGGAAGCTAAGCTAAGAAAACTGTGTATAAAAACAGCACGACTGAGAGAAACGGCAGCCCGCAGGAAAAGAAACGCTGCTGCCACAAATTTAACCGAGTGTCTTGGGTTCTGAGCTGGTTTAATAAGTAAATAATAAACAGGACATGGAGACGTAATGTTAGTGCACTGAGCAGCTACATACTTCTTTTAATTTCCTCTCCCCACATATCACAAACAACAACAACTCTTGCCAACTGCAACTCTGAGGGGACACACCTCTTAATTGTGCTCTCTGGTGGGGAGCCTTTTAAATCACAATGTTACGATGGTCAGGGATTTGTAGTCCATGGCTGTCAGCCATCGGTGATGGACGATGACATTGTTCATCGGGCCAACAGTAGTACATACTTATTCATTGTCTATATGAACCACCTACTCCCTCAGACCGGCCAACCACTGCCGGGTGAACGCGTCGCTAACTGTGCGCCGCTTGTGATATTTTCTGGGAGAGTCGCCATCGACTTCCAGTGTACATCTTTGGGATTACAGCAAATGCAAGGGCTTTTATCAGTAGGCCATAGGCTCAATCATCATTGTGTTACCTCATTTGGCGATAGATAGTGACTTAACATTTATTTATTTACATGAAAATCTTCAAGATTATTACTTTAAGGGCATGCTCTGAATGATCCTTACAGATTTAATGAAAGGTTGAATGAATAAAAAATAATACATACAATGTTATATGAGTGAACTCTCTTAATTCTCTTTGTGTTTACAGTATTTTGATCTGGTCTGGTTAGTTTATGTAAGTTTCATTTATGAGCCTGTTATAGATATTGAAGCCCTACCTGGTCTCTGTCATGATTCAGTAGCAATTGTTACCTTTGTCTCTACTGACACTGCTTAGATTGAGTTACCTTTACAATACACTGCAGGATCAGCTTGTCCTTTCATCACTTGCTTCTGAATGTATACAAGCAACAATAGCTGACCAATATATATATCATAATAGGCTGATGCGCTTCCCATATGTGACACCAATATCAAGCCAAACTCTGCCTTTACCACTTTCAACACACAATGGATACGATTTCTACAGTAAAGGGATAATAAAATAAGTTTTAGGTTTCTGCACCATTTTGCTAGGATTTCGTTATTTTTAACCACAAAAAAACTAGTGCAAACCCAAATAATGTCTAACAAGTACCAAATAAATGAAGGAAGCCATCCAGTGTTTACCAAAAAACAAAAAATAACAGAAAAAGCTGAAAGTGGACATAGTTTTGTGTTTTAATAATCATTTAATCTACAAATGTATCTTTCCTCTATATGTTATCATGACTATTACTATCGAACAAATATCAGGCTAAATACAGAGCACAGTGGCTGAATCGTCCAACTAGGTCATTACTGAAGCTGCTGGGTCTCAAACCGGATAGAAGAACCTTTGCACCATTGTATGTGTTACACAGAAATTCATCTCATGCAGTGTTATGTTCACTTACTTCATGAGGGCTTAGTTATGGGGGGGCATGGAAATCTATATTTTGAGGCACATACAACAAAGGGTAAAGGCCATTGTCTCTGTATTTCAAGACAGCATGTTGCTTCAAGTTTCAGTTGCTGCCCTGAGGATATAGTCCAAGCTGGAGCTCTCCCACTTAATACAATACCGTTGTTCACAAATAGCAAGGTGCTTGACCTTATTTTCGACCAATCCTAGAGGACACACTTACCTATAAAGACCCCTGAACACAATCTGAAGACTTCAAACAAACTGAGACCATCTACCAGCATTCATCAGCGGAGTCAAAATTTTAAGAGAGAGATTCACAAATTCGAGGCAAAGCTGAAGATCAACAATGAAGATTTTTTTACTTTTACTCTCCATAATAGTCCGAAGCAGTCAGCTATCGCTGAGTGACTGTGGAACAGAGTTAAGACGGCCACAGGTCACTGACATCTCAGTGCAGTGTGGTACTTCATCCATTGGTCTGGCGATTCAAATCTGCCCTGTCATCTACACCGGCTACAATGAGACTCTGCTCATCCTGAACCATATGATGGACACAACCTGTAGAGCAACCATCGATGAATCTGTGAGTCCACCTGTTGCTCGCTTTAATTTCCCACTCAATACGACCCATTCTTGTGGAAGCACGTTCAGGACCACCAGTGCTGCTGGAACAGGTATATTCTCAGACTTCTCCAACATCCAGACGGTCAACATCAGTGGTGTTGTTCGGTCCATTGATCCCACAACAGGCACAATCACTTACAATGCTGAGCTGAAGTACTACTACTCCTGCGCTTATCCCTTAGAATATCTGATCAACAACACCCAGATTGATGTGTCTGCCTCCTCCATCGCAATTAAGGACAACAATGGGAGTTTCATCAGCACCTTAAGCATGGAGCTGTACAGTGATGTCAACTACACACGACAGCTGGTCATGCCAGCGCTTGGGATCGAACTGAGGACCGATGTGTTTGTCGAGGTCAAGGCCACCAACTTGACGGGGCAGTACCACGTCCTGCTCGACCGGTGCTATGCCTCTATCTCCCAGCTGCCTTCTAACTCTAGCTTCTTCAACCTGTTTGTCCCCTGTTCAAGGGATCAGTTCACTACCATGATCGAGAACGGAGACAGCCAGACTGCCCGCTTCCGCTTCCCAGCCTTTCGCTTCATCGAGCAGCAGAACGAGACCGTGTCCACCTACTACCTGCACTGTATTACCCGGCTGTGTGAAAGGAGCACTTGCAGCACCTTCAAGCAGTGCAGCAACAGAAGGAAGAGGAGCCAGCTGGATGCCTCTTCACTGAGCACAGACCAGACCTACACCATCTCTTCTCCGGAAATCATCACCAGAACCGAGAGCAACGAGTCCAAAGAGAAGCCTCTCGTGGCCGAAGAAGAAGATGAGTCTGCAGTGGGACTTGGTGTGGCTGTTGGGGTCCTTGCCTTTGTTTGTCTTATTGCTCTTTGTGTTGCAGCATTGTTTTACAAAAAGCTCAGGAACTAAGGAGGCATCCAAGCACAGAAATGCAGAATACTGGCCTAAGGTCTGCAGGCCAACACTTTTTAGGTGTACTTGCTTGCTCATTTTACTTTTCTGGTGGAGGACAGGGCTCTTCTCATCAATGCATTTATTGGGAGATCTTTGTATGTCTGTAACTGTAGATCTAACTGTGTATCAGTCCTGGAAAGATAGTTGGGAGAATGGAAAATCTTTAGAGGATTCAGTAGATTTTGTTAGTGTTGCAAATTACTCATTTCCCGAATGTACAAAGACAAGCTTTAAGTGTTAATGCATGTCCGCACTTTATAAGCTTTGAAAAAAAAAAAAACATAGAGGAGAAAAATGGTAACTGGAGGGAAAAATAACAAAAGAACATTACAAAAATGCCAGTCTTTATATGTGAAATGTGAGGTGTGTGGGGTGTTTTGAAAGTGAAGTCAAAGTACCTTTCAAAGTATTATGTCTAATTTATTGAATTCCTCTCATTGCTATTGAGCAAATAAAGCTATTAAACTGAAGATGAGACATTACCTGAATCCAGAATCCATTTTTCTTTTCGCTGATCTACTTCAGATAACCTCAGCCTTTAAACTGATCAATTATCAAGTCCACGAAGCACCTTCGGCCCCACCACCCTTGTGTTCATCTCCCACACTCAAGTCATTTATTGACAAATAAAATACCGAAGTGTCGGAACAGTGCATTGTCTCATCAAGTGCCATTTCAAGAAATTGACTATAGAACAAAATATTTTCCTTGTGTGTTAACCATTACTGATTTGTCTTGATTGCTCTGCATTCATCTACTACTGTATAAGATAAACTAGTACAAATAAAAAATAAATGGAACAAATTTAAGAGTCTGTGTTTTTCATTAATGTACTACATGCATGTAACTGTCAATACAGGAATGAGGTGTCACAGTATGGAATGACATTTTGGGGCAATAAAAAGAGTTAAATAAGTTAATGTATAAACATTACTTCATTTAACAGGTGGAGTACCTACCTACCTAATTCAGTAAATTTGGATATTACTGGACAGTGGACATAGAGAAAACTCATACAGACACAGAAAGAGCATGAAATCTATATATTTAAACTATAAGCGCAATAAACTATGTATTCATGTATTTATATATTCATAAAACCCATCATAAGTAACATGTAAGCATTTATATGTGACAGCATAAAAGCTTCTCCTGGTACGTCAAAATCCAGACGGTATTACCCCCTCATCCTCCTGTGTGATAGCTCCAGTTTTCCCAGCAGGCCTCAGGCCCCGTAAGGCCAGTGTATATGTCAGAGGAGGAAGCTGCCTGCCTATCTGGATACACAGGGCAGTATATCTCTGACCCCACTGGGCCACAACTGCCTGGTCTCTCTGTGAAGTGCCCCAAAGGTGAAGGTTGATGAATGGAAGGAAGATGCTGAGCCCCTCATGAGGGTTATTTGCCCTGAAAATTTTCGTCTTTGTGCTTGTTTCGTAGACAGGTAGTTTCCTGCTTCAGGTTCTCAGAAGAGTAAAAACTGATGTCAAATCATTTAATGTAAGAACGAACAATAACACATAAGTTTGAGTAACATTGCTATATGCCTACTTGCAGACATAAATTGCTGTTCGTCTTTCATCCAAATTTCATTCTATAACTACAAGCAGGGACTATTTTAAAATAAGTAAGTACTATAGCTGCTACTACAGCTGGCACTCAGGTACAGCAATTAGGTTGTCAGTGACTCCCAAAACAACATGACCGTTTCAATGTACCAGCAACAGGCATACTGGACATTCATTGTATGCGGTTTGGTTAGGTCTAGGAGCTAAAATGACTAGGTTAGGTTAAGATTATTTTTTGGGTTAAAATAAGTATGTTTCTTATGCAACTTAACTTACAAACATACCTACGTATTTATGCTACATACTTAACTTCGGCTACTCTATGTTTGTGGTGTAAGTTACCTACATTAGCCAGTTAAAATAACTCACTGTTGACTTTTTGTTCCACAAGGGACACAAACAGTGATCTCCTGTGTGAAAGTCCAGTGTCTAACACGGCTTTTTACCTATAAGGACTTTGCCGCTATTATACTACTTCACCTGACTACCTCCATTGCTTCGGTTATAATTACTATGGCCACTAGAGGTCGCAGGACGTGAGGGAGAAACTAATCTGAAAATGTATGATAGGCTTCGGAAAACATTGAGGGGTAAGGTATAACTAATGAGATATCCAGTTAATAGGCTACATCATGTAAACTGACATTTACATGTTAAATATTCAATAAATCATTGATCGTTTTGATACTCACGGAGCCGTCTATTGTTCCAAATCGAATCCACCTTGTTCCCCAGGCAAGTTAAAACATACTCCAAGAATATAATATAGACTATAACCCAGGTCTGAAGATAATAGGTCATCCTCTGTTTAACACTTTTGAAGAGTTGTAAATGACAGTCACCACTGTTGCCTAGATGCCTACTACAGAAAAATATATACGGTACAGGATAAAGTGAGAAGGGAATGTTTCAGAAGAAACATTTTGCATTGTTGAACAGCCCTTACTGTAAGCCTACCCATACATATGGGTGACTTGCACACACACCACATGGAGTAAGTTATGCACGGGTTTCATACAAGCCTCAAAACCTGATCAGATCATTATTTGCTGTAGAGAAGAGTGAATCTGGAATTGAACCGTTTCCCAGAGTCATGCAGGATTTGATCTATGGCAGTTTAGCATCCAGCGAGGTTTGGCGAGGAAACGATAAGAGCTGAAGAGGAGAGCAAGAGGAAGAAAGAGAGAGATGGAGAGAGAGGCAGTAGGAAGGAGGCCCATTTTTTGATTGCTCTCCTGTGTATAAGCATTACATATTCTATGAGATTTATTCTCTGAGGCTTTTTTCAGGGGGAGTTTAGTTTACTGGGAAGTCTATTTGTCTGCCTGACTGTCCCTGACTCCAGCTGGCATGTGTATGTATGCATGTATGTATGCAGCAGATTGAATTTCATTTATACAGAGATTGGAACTTAAATACAATCTTGCAGGCAGAGCTGCTCTGGAGGCTGAAAATCTCATTGGCCGAGTTAAACCTCAAAGAACCAGAGCCTCTCTGCCAAACTTAGCCTTAAAGGAACAGTCCACCCCAAAATCACACAAAACACATTTTTCTCTAACCTTTATTGCTATTTATCCATCTAGATAGTTTTGGTGTGAGTTGCCGAGTTTTGGAGATATTGAATGAAAGATGTCTAGCTTCTATTGATTAATGGAACAAGCGAAGGTATTTGACAACATGGGATCGAGATCAATTAATAATCGACCATTTCTCTCCAGAATCGCTCACCCCACCATTAGCTATTTAGCCTACTTATCATTCAAGACAGAGAATGCCTAAATGTAGCAATCAGCAGCCAGTAGCAATCCCTCCCTCCCTCCCTCTGGTTTACCAGCATGACTACCACGGCACCCAGGGGGGTGTGACACGGGATGCATTCGGTTATTATTTCCTAACTGTATGTTCAGTGATTGTCTGGTGGTAATGGGTTGACATTGTGTCTTTCTCGCAGTTTCTTTGTTAAACAAAGCTGATGAAGCAGATTGAGCCATAGTTTCCCAGCTGGCAAACACACTGCCTGGCTGTCACAGCTGTAGTGTCTCTACAGGAAAGCCTGGTGGCAGCCCGCCCTGTGGGTAGCAGGTCTGCTTGTTCTGCAGTGTCTCTGTGGGCTAAGTTGAGTCAAACATGAGAACGAAACCAACAAAGCCAACCAATCAGAGGTGGAGTAGGGCGGGTCTTGTGAAAATTAGTCTTCTTGTTCATCCTGTGCATTGGGGTATTTTCAAAGTTTTCATCACAAACTGGAGGGTGTGTGAGGACTGGCCATCCGGGGTGCTGCTGTGGTCATTGGACTAGCTGGTCAGTGAATACAGCTCCAACGTGTGGCCAGTATTTTGTTTTCTATTTTTACATTCAATTTTTTATAATTGATGCACGTGTCTTAACAGGTACACTTTTAGATTGTCTATGTCTATGTCACAGGAATTTCTTTGCAGCCACTGGCGACTCTACGTCCTCCACATCCCCTTTTCTCCTATGGAGTTCCTCAGGGCTCAATTCTTGGCCCTTTATTATTCTCCATGTATATGTTACATCAAGGTCAAATCTTTTACAGGTACAAAATTAGTTTTCACTTTTTATGAGAGAACTGTTCCTCAGTCAGGACTAAAAACCAGAGGAGGCAGAGTCTTTGGAGTTAGGGCAGGAGGAGATCAGGCAGGCAAGCAATGTTTCTTCTTTAGTAATTCTTACCTTGCTTGTTTAATCATAGTTTGAATTGTAAAAATGTATTTATCATTTATGTGTAATTCCTCTTGTTTTATGTATTTGTAAAGCATGTTGTAATTTGTGCTATAGAGTGCTACATAAATGAAGTTATTATTATTAATATTATTATTATTTGATTTTTGTATAAGTCAGGATGTGGCAGCTTTGAAGTTGTTGGGGGGCAAGATGGCTCATTCCCTTACTATTTAATTTATTAGTATTCTGATTACACTTTAGTTTTATTCTTGAAGGTCAACAAGTGTGATTGTGAAATGTAATGTTTGAACATGTATATGCATCATTCTAAGGGTTTAAGTTAACCAATATAATTATATCTGTCTCGTGAACAACTGTCCAACGTATGTATGTATGTATAAATGAATGTACAGGAGATAGTCAAGGACATTTGAGAGAGAATAAACAACATATGACATAAATTTAAATGCTACAGTATAATAAAAGCCAGTAATGAAATCAGAAACCACCTGGCTTTCCTGACATTTCAGTACTGATACTTTATATTAGTGTTATGTATCCAGAGATGGCCTTGCTGTGTTCATATGATAGCAGTGAGAGGCCTTGAGCAGCGGTAGTGAGATGATCGCAGAGCATGCTAAACATATTACGTGAGTTTACGACCTAGCAGCAGGAGGCAGTCGGGCTGGAAGACGGAGGAAACAGGAGCAGGAAGACCTGCTGTCCATAAACAGAGGAGTGTGTGCATGTGTGAGATAGTTTGTGTATGTATGAGAATGTGTGGGGATGTGTATGTGTGAGAAAAATCCCAAACTGATTTGTTAACTTTGTTAAAATTTCACATTTTTGACCCACATTTCAGTCACTGGCTCTTCTGGGCATTTGTTAGGCAATTTACACATTAAGGTCTGATTCTAATAATAAGAGGAGAGGTGGAAGAGAGAAAAGTATTGTTCTTCTACTGTATTCTTATATGTTTGTGTTACAGTAAGCACATTTTCTTCTCCATGTTTCTTGAGCTCTCACTGATTTTTGATTATTAACCTTCCTCACTGGGGGCAGATTGGTCTGAGCTGGAAAAGCATATATACAGGCGTACAGTTTCAGCTCCATAAATCTGGACTTCCCTGCAGAGAGAGATGAAACTGCCTCCTATAGAGTTGGCATGGGCAAACAGAGGGAGCCTCATACATCATATCAGCAGTACATGCACTCCTGCAGTTCGAGTTAGAGATGGATGACCTTACAACTCTATGTCTATTTCTGTGTAAGTACATTGAGAGTAATGAAAAAACTGGAGTCAAATTCTGTGTTTGTGTGCACGTACTTGGCTCGTAAAACTGATTCTGATTCTCTGTGTTCATTTGTTTTTTCTCTGTTTGTTTCCAAATTGACTCCCTACAAATGTTAAGAAGCAGTGTTGTCTTTTATTTATTAACCATGCTAGCTCTATGAATGGTCAGTGTGTCGTATGGTTAGTTGGTCCACACTTAAATATATCAACAACTTAAGACCAGAAAGCCAAGTGACACCTCAAGAAACTTCACAGAACAAATGCCAGTTAACACCATGATAACATGAATCACCAGGTTCTGCACAAACCCATGAAGCCCATGCCGAGTCGAGTGCACACCACCTTCAATGCAAAAGAGGAAAACACATGAATTTTGCACCAGGGGCTTCGGTGACATTTATCTTCCTGCATTGCCACCAACAGGTAAAAGTTTTCACTTATCCTGTTAACTATTTCAACATATATTGGATGGATTTTCATGAAGTTTCATGTGATGTATCCTAATGACTTTGGTGATGCCCTGATTTGCCTCAGAGATAGTTGGAGGAGCTTGGACATCTGCAGGGATCTCAGAGTAGAGCTGCTGCTGGAGGGATTAAACATCTCATCTGGCCTGGGAATGTCTCAGAACCCCCTAGGAGCAGCTGGAAAGTGTTGCTGGGGAGAAAGACATCAGGAATACCCTGCTAAGCCTGCTGCCACCGCGACTTGACCCCGGATAATTGGAAGACAAAGGATAGATGGATGAATAACTAATTCTTATGTATAGACTGGTGTAGAATAAAATAAACAATTAATTGAATTTAATGTGTGCAAAAATGTGTTTGTATATATATGCTGCCTGACACACACACACACACACACACACACACACACACACACACACACACACACTGTAGTAGTAATATATAAAAAGCAATACAGAGAAGAAAATACAGAATATATACATGTATTAAAGCCACATTTCCCTGATTGAGCCAAGCTGTCTGTTGGTCTCACTGTCTGCCAACATGCCAAGTCATCAAGTGTCTCATTTAGACTGTGGACTCCATGAACGTGACCTTCCAAACCGGAGAGATTTACGGTTCTGTTAAAAGCTTACATCTGGGATCATGTGTTTCAGATTTCAATCTGAAAGAGGTTTTCATTATTTTCATCATTAAAAGAAACCAGGAAACATTTCAACATTGAATGACCCCAACCCCAACTGGTGTTTTCCAGTGTAGGCATTATGTGTGTGTGCGTGTGTGTGTGCGTGTGTGTCAAAGGTCTCCATCATTCCTTAACAACCGTGTAAATGTTCCAAGACTTTTCAGACACTCAGCAAAATGAATGAGCTGCAGAGCAATTAGCTGCTCATCCTTCACAAATACTGATTGAACAAGTTTAGACTCACCGCTGAGCTACATTATTGCTTCAACATATTATCTGTGTAGGACCAAGGCATGCTCTGTTTATCTTGTACAGTATGCTGTGAATTTTGAGTTCTGACGGATCAGTACATTTTAGACACATTAGTAAAACAGCCCCAATAAAACTATAATGTAGCTATGTGAAGAGCAAGATCAGTGCAGTCAATATTGAACTCACTTCAATCCCCGACGTCTGTGTACACAAACTGTGAGTCTGCCCAAATAATCAAAAACATATTTTAACCTCATTTGGAACTTGAACCAGACACAATAAGTCTGGGACATTATGAATCAATACTTAGCCAAGATCATTATTAAATACACTGTCCTGTCTTACTCCAGCAGCACTGCTGCCTCATAGATCTTGCCACAACAACATTTTTGTAGGATTGTTTATAGAATGCAGATGCCGTCAAATTCCAGGATTACTTTAAGTGCTTACTCGTCAGTCTGATACATAACAAAAACAACAACAAGTTCATGGGTGGCATGTGTCGGTTGGGGTTTGGAACGTCAGTGGATGTCAGGAAAGCCCCTGGATCTTTCACATGTCAATTTCTTACCAACAGGGAATACAGAAAAAATAGTCTCACAGATCTATCAGCCAAAGATCTATCAGCCAAATGTGGCAACACAGAGGTCTGCGTGAGGATAAATGTGACAACACAATAGAGCAAAAAACTCCTGCACACTCTCCTCTTCCAGTTGCCATCAGGAAAACAATATGTCAGTATTCATATCCTGACAGTGAGGCGACACAAGAGTCTCTGAGTTCTTGTTAGTTGGCTAGCCTCTTAAGAGGAGAGTGTGCAGGAGTTGGTTGTTTAGATTTTGTCAACCCCTGGTCTTCTCCTTTGCACCTGTCCGTCCACAGCTTTTCTGCAAAGGTTTGCCAGAAAAGCTGCCAGACTGTGACACAAAGAAGTATGTCTCTAAACATTCAGAATTTTGACAGATGTTAAAATTAACCTCAATAATAATAAAGTAGATTTTACTAGTTAAGTAATCTGTTGTACAAGGTAGATACATGTTAACATTAACAGTCATACCTGTGATGAACTGGTGACTTGTCCAGGGTGTACCCTGCCACTCACCCAATGTCAGCTGGGATTGGCTCTAGGCCCCTTCGACCCTGTAAAGGATAAGCGGTTAGGATAATGGATAACATAGTGATACCAGTAACAGTGTAAACTGAGCAGAAACTATGGTTAGCTTGTAATAAACTAAACTTCTACAAATCTATCACATGGATCATGATGAAAGAGTTGTAACCACTTTAGAAAACATTTTCATGTTTTTAGAAAGAAAAAACACTGACTCGTATTCTATGAATCCAGATATTCATAGTCACATAAAGACCTCCATCATGAGTCAGAGGTCATTCTGCATTGCCCAGTTGACTTGTATGCCCTTACCTTGTGAGGCAGCTGGATCCATGAGATCATGTCATCTCACAAATCTATCTTGCCAAGCTTTACATTACATTCAACCAATCAGTGTAAAATGATGGAAAGGATGTTTCTGCTCTTCTCTTGACTGGCTTTAGTAAGAGTTTGATTTATGAACAGGCTCCGGTGGCAGAGCGCTCCTACAGTTGATCCGACTGGTTGAAGTTAGCCTGCGATAGATGGTGATGGATGGTTCAAAAGTGCCTGCCCTTTTCTAGTTTCCAAGGACGACTTCCCAGATGGTTCTGTGTAACAAACCACATGGCCCCATAAGTTGTGGGGTAAACTTCTCAGGCTGTGTACAAATGCTGCATCATGAGTATCTTCCCTGCACAAAAACTTGAGGCTTGCCTTCTCATCCTGTGATGGCATTTTTCAGAAATACGAGTTATGTTTGGTCAATCTAACACCATGTGCAAAGGCGGAACAGCAATCCTATGGGGCAGCTGTAGCTGAGGCGATAGAGGTTGGTGGTTCAATGCCCTGGATCCCCTGGCTGCACGTCAAAGTATCCTTGGGCCAGATACTTAACCCCAAATTGCTCCCAATGGCTATTCCATCAGTGTGAGAGTGTGAATGGTTGAGCAAAGAAATACAATGCGATGCCATGGGTGGGAAGAGCTACATCGCTTCTGATGAGTGGGTCAGAACCTTGCATGGCAGCCTTGGTGTATAAATGTGTGAATGAATGGGTGAGCGTTACAAGTGTTGTAAAGCGCTTTGGCTGGCCGGTAGACTAGGAAGGGATAAATTCAAGTCTATTTACCAAGCTAGTACAGTTTTGGACTCTCTAGCAGTAGCAGTAGGACTCTACAAAGACACTGGTACATGCTGAGATTGCTGCAAAACTGTGTGTAAGGACCTTAAGCTTAATTTAACCATCTACAGTTAAATCAATAGTATTACACCTACATATGTAGTAAAGCAAGAGCGGTGCAAAGTTAGGTTGTGGTGCCCGGGAGGCCCTATTGAAGGGTAAAACAGTCTTTTCTTTGGTTTAGACCCTGCAGGTGTTTCTTGCCTATGCTGCTGAAGTGAATAAATACTGTTATATGCATGTGTCTTGAAAACATATTAAACAGTTGACATGAGACAACAGAAGTGATTTGAGTCCGTGCAGGGATTTTCATTCATTTGTTTTTAAAGATCGATTTATGGGGATCTGAAAACTTTCCCAGCTCCAAAAGGAAAATAAGAATCTGTGAGAAGCCAACTAAAGTCAAAACATCCAGCAAGAGGACGGACACAGTTTGACCCCAAAGTTGCCAGTTTCACTTCCTGCACTGTATTTACCCTAAACTCACCTAGCTCTGTCAGCAAACACCTCAAACAGCGCTGATATCTGTATGTTGAGGAGAGCAGATGTGTCAGAGCTGAGGGTGAAGAAGTGTGAGCGGAAAGAGACGTGGTGAGTGAGGACTCCATGTTTATTCCTCCATGGGGAGAGGGCTGTCATTGCTGAATTCCTGTGCATGAAGTATGGCGGCTGATTCCTGTGAGCCAGATAATTCACAGTTATAGGTCTGATGTATCCTACGTGGACATGACACTTCCACAATAGTGTTGAGAATTCACATGAGGCCCGGCGACACAGACTCCTGTGGAGCCACTAATACTGGCAGTTTTAAGAGGGACAATCACCGGCCCATATGACAGACAGGCTGCAAAGGTGTCGAGTTATTTAGATGCCTAATCCGAGCTGTGACAATAGCAGAGGAGGGTGAGGATGAACTGTCTCACCAGGGAGCTTTCAATAACAAATTAAAGTGGATGGATACAAAATAGCACCTGAGTCATATCAGTGCACAGCTGCTGTAAAACAAAAGGAGAAGTTGATGATATACAGGACCATGAGGGTTAGGTTATGTTCATTAGATATGATTTTAAATCAAACTCCCATTTCTTGTGTTTTCTGTAGGAAAGCCAGTCATGTGTTTTAAATGTTACACAAGTCAGATTCATGTGTTTCCAGTGATATTAATGTGAAAATGCACTTTACCTTTTTTTGCACCTATACCATATACGTTTTTCAGAGAAAATACAATTGCTTTATATAGACACTATATTATGCTAACCTTTTTAACCACATCTAGCAGCAACGTGTCTCCCTACAACAGGTCTAATGACTGTTAATGACTGTTCTGAGTGTGAAGGATGCTCGCTTCCACTTCTCATAGTCAATCCACAACGGTTTAATCATTTAATGTTATCTGGGTGCGTTGGTCTTAAAACGAGGTGCATCATTCAGATAGGAAGATGCACCAGCGGGTTCACAACACGTGTACACTTTTTTCTAAGGATTAGAGAGGCTGCTTTCAGTAAATCTCAATGTTTTCATGCATGCAGTGATGTCACTGCAGCAAATATTGTGGCACATTTGAGCAACAAAACTGAAATCTTCAGTTATAAACTCGACAGGACTGAGGACGCCAGATATAAGTGCACCTGACTTTTAAAGTGAACGGGAGATGACACTGATTGGTTTGAATAATTTTACGTTCAAAACACAGCTATGATTATTAATCAGGGGACTCAGTACAACCCCTTTGCACCTTGTCCCTTACTTTACACTCAGATTTTGCGCCCTTTAAGTCTCATTCACATTACATTTAGTGTCATTCTCAGGATTCCTTCCTCACTCTCTGACTCTGAGTTACCTCAAGTACAGTTATGGATTTCTCTTGGTTTGAACACTGTTGGAACATCTGGGATATTATACACTATACTTTGACATTTTTATGTAGAAACGCTACATATTATATCTTTAATTCTTATTTGCTCATGTGCAGTATGTAAAGTGTTGTTTTGCTGGTTATTTGCTTTGCTTCATCCAAACAGTTGATATGAATGACAATTTAAAATATAGGTAGAGACTTGTGGCCAGATTATTACTGTGAGTTTTCTAGCTTCTTTTGCCTTGGTTGCACCAGATATATAGACAGATGTTTTCTTTGTGCCAGGGATAAAGCTTGAAATATTACATTTATTACAGTGCTGTTAGATAGCAGTAATGTTAGAACGTGTTGCTCTCCCTCTCTCTACGTGTTACTTCTGCTGCCTTCTCATTAATCCAACTGCATCGATTCAGACTTTTGCCATGTTGACAGTGTTACAAAAACGTTACTACATCTGAGCCACTAAGATTGCTGTCATGCTTTTTAACCAAAAGTGGCTTGAGTATCTCTTCAGCTATGTTTAACTGCCATCAGATCAAAGTAAAGTGTGCATGTCTAAAAGGGGTTGTAGAAAGAGTACTTGGTAATGACAAAGGATACAACTTTAGATACATGAGACACACAAAGTGGGACTGTGTCACCGCTACATAATACAGAAGCAGAGATTTAGTGGACTAGTTTAGATAGTGCTGCATCTTTTGATGTTTACCACTAAAAGTTTCCGTCCCAGTTTCCAAGTCACTCTGCTGAGGAGGTAAGTGATTCTCTGCAGAGAGGAGTATCACGTATATAAATGCTCTTTTTTTACACCCTCAAAGACATTATAACAAGGCAACCTCAACTGTAAGTTAAATAAAAGTGGTATAATTCACATTGTGACATCAGTTACAGGCTGATTTACGTCTGAATCGCTTTTCATTAAGAAAACAAACACTACAGAGGAGGAGAGTCAGGGAGACAAACTGATCTCCTGACTTGATGACAGCCTGCTCAACACATGCAGCTTCCTTCTTATTTACTGTCTGCTGACAGCCAAGGTCGTCTCAGAGATACTCAGGCAGCCTTTGTGAGCCCAAGACAAACACCTTCTCCCATTAAAGAGTTGTTTTTGTTGTTGTAACACAGGGTCACACTCAGTGTCTTTGGTTATGATGTATGTGGAAAAATGTACTTTAAACTTTAGCCTTGTATCTCTCAAGATGACATTATTCATGGTGAGTTTTCTAAAATGTACTGCTTGAGGAGCATCCAGTTTATTTATTTATTTTCTTTGTGGTTGCCATGTCCTTAAAATACCCTCAAAGACATTGTTTTGACATGTTTTATTGATAGACTGCCATATGGTGTAACAATTTGATTTCCAGTGGTTTCATCCCAAAATGTTCACAGAATTTCAAATAACTTAAGATGAGTGGAAACAAAACCTAAAAGCAGACACACTTTCCCTGAGACTTTGGAAACTAGGGATTGACCGATTCAGGGCTGATACTGATTTTGAGTAATCAAGGAGACTAATTATCAATATTTGAAACTGATTAACATTTGCAGTTGAAATAAAAATATTAGTGTCAGAACTGAGAGTGATGGAATTCAACTTACTACAATTTATTATAAGTACTGCACTTCAGTGCAATTTTGAGGTACTTTAAAGGGGACATATTATGCAAAATTCACCTTTTCCTTGCTTCCTTTGAGTGCCTCCCCACCCCTTAAGCATGATTTTTCGACAACTAAGTCAATATTTAGTATCTGCCGGAGTCAGGGATTGGGTCTCTAAACGAGCCGTTTGGATTTCGACCGGATTGTGACGTCACAATCCGGTCTTTTGCATATTCCAGTCCTCGCGCTGGCTATCTCCTCCCACACTACGCCAGCTACCTGGACGAGGATCCGCCATTTTCTCGTTCTCGCTTAACTTGTAGCGACAGCCTGACCGCTACCATGTACAACCCGAAAGCCGAGCACTGCTGCTCTGTCGTCGGATGCACGGATCCTCCTGTTTCGCTACATGGCCTCCCTACCAAAGAGGATATCAGAGCGAAGCGGCTACATTTTATTTATCAGGGAAACGTCCCAGCTTCAGTTAGTAAAAGCGTTATGTCTGTGCCAGTCACTTCACGCCGGACTGCTTCAGCAACCAGGGTCAGGACTGGACGCTGGACTGGCAACAAGATTGTCCCTTAAAAGATGGATCCATACCCACTGTCAATGATGGAACTGTAAGTATTTAAAAAACAGTGTAGTTTGTGTTACTTTGGGCGTTTAGCACATGAGCTAACGCTAACGCTAACCGTCGATGTAAATATGAGGCTGAACTAACGTGAAGTTATCAAAGTTGGGCTTACTGGCCGTAGTATTCACGATAATGTTAATGTTACCAAACGTTAATTTGTCATATCAGCACTCTTTTAAAACATGACAGTGAATTGAGAAAATGAATTAGGATATTGAGATTTTATCGCTTCTAACCGGCCGGTGAATCACTGCTCGGCCGTGAACACGCAGAGGAGACGGGGTGAAATGTCTCGGTTGTTAGCAGACGGTGAGCTGCTGTTCCTCCGTGAACACGCAGAGGAGATGGGGTGAAATGTCTCGGTTGTTCGCGGACGGTGAGCTACGTTAATTCATTAGCATGTTGTGCTAAAGGACAGTGACCTGCACGTTACCTGCAGTAAAGCAATCACTACTTTGTTTTGGAGCCGGAGACAAGGGTTAGCTGCTACATGTCTGCTGTGCTACTATCAGTTATATGCAGGCATGGACACAGAAAAGTTGCTTCGCAAATGTGTATAGCTCGTTGCCATGGTCACGCGATGCCGTCCTCACGTCTTCCGCCCGGCAGGAAGAGGTGGGCGGCGCACGCAGTAGCTCATTAGCATTAAAGGGAAAGGCACTCAAACCGGCCGCTTAGAGCAGGGCTGTGAAACTGGCGCGTAAACACCCCTGCTGTGCTCAATCCTTCGGTTTTTTCGACCAAAGCATGTTACTATCATTCCATTTAGACATCAAGGAACCATGTCAACAAGCAGAAATGAGCATAATATGTCACCTTTAATGAGTACTGTATTTCTATGTTCTGCTACTTTATACTTCCATTCCACTCTTTATTTCTTAACTTAGTTACTAGTTACTTTACAAATTCAGAGTATTCAGATTGTTGATTGGTTACACTTTTGTTGTGTAACCAATCAGATAGTGTTGTGGGCGGGGCACTGAGTGAAACATCAGAGTGATGACTACAGACAGAGAGAGGATGCTGCATCAGAGCTAAACTGGTGGATCTTTAAATTCATTTATTTTATCAGCAATCAGACACAAAAAACTCAGATACAGATAATCAGAAAAATGATGATTATCGGCCCGACACTATTTGAACAGATGCTTTGTGAGTTCTGTGCTGCTGGAGCCTCTGTGGTGAATCCTCTCTGTCTCATTGACATTATCTACTACTTTTATTTCATACATGTGGAACTATACGTTTATTGTGTCCCAGGGAACAACCTGAGGCTTGGGTGTACATCCTGCCTGCTTGGGGTTGTTTTACATCCATAAAAACAGCTTCTCTCATCACACTCAGATATTCTATATCAGATATCCCTCTCAGTTATCTCTGTTAAGTTTCCTGGGGTTTCCTTGGCTCGGAGGCTGAGCTCCTGCCCGCTCCTGAAGGCCGACCCTGGGGTTTCAGCTGCTCTCAGTTCTCCTAAGTGATTGTAAACCTGCTCAGGTTTTCACCTGCTGTGGCCATGAAACCCAAACTGGCATTTAAAGAATAAACGACAAAAAGGAAGAAATATTATTTTGCCTGGTTGTCAGTGATATACTGTACACTCTGAAACACACTCCAGAAATCCTTCCTCTGCTCTGTGCACATGCGTGGGAGGACCAGAAGTGAAGGTGGAGTGCTGGACTGGACTCTGAGTCGGAGGAGAAATGAGCATGTTTCCAGTAATCGTCTGCCTCACCGTACCTCTGGATATCTCTCAGTGTTGTTCTGTTTTACGAGGAGAGAGAGAGCAGGATGGAGCTGTACTCTATGAAAGTTATTTAAAAGGTCTACACCCCAGCTCCCACACACACACCATCACCTCTTCATCCCTGGCATGTCGGACCTGCAGTGGAGCGTGTAATCGTAACACCATGTCCAATGTTGGAGAGAACTCACAGGCCAAATTGTCCATGTCATCGCCCGCTTCTGGCTGTGAAATACTGGATCTGACATCATCGCCACTCATGGAGGGCACGGAGGGACGGGAAGAGGGGTGGGTTGTGTAGGATACAACAAGATGGGGGGTGAAGCTGCTTGGAATGTTGAATCTGTGGAAGTCGTTACGTCGAATTCCCCAGATAGACATCTAAAATTATTACCTGGTCCCTTCTTCCCTTTAAATGTTGCTTCCGCTCTCTTTTTCTTCCCACTACTCTGCTTCCCTTCATCATCTTACCCTTCTCTTTTAATTTTTCACTTCCTGACTCTTTTTAACACTGCAGGAGGACACATCTGGAGCATCTTGTCATGGGGTGAATGAAGTCATTTGCACTTATAAGTAGCTTAAGTTTTAAATCATGAGCAGTTTGGGGTTAAGGGACACTCGCCAGGCATTGAACCACCCACCACATATTGATGATATCACCTGAGCTGCAGACACCACAGTTTACAGAGAGACATTGCTTCAGCACAGCTGTTGTTTCAGATACTATTTCTAAAGTTTCAATAAACCTAGACCTTTTAGACACTGTGCTGTTTCAATTTCAATTTGTTTCACTTATTTCAAAAGCTGAAGTTCTAAAACCAAAGAGACAAATCAAACAGTTGTTATAAAAATTGTCACGTTGACGTGTCAATAAAGAACCTTGACAAGCAGATGGTTTGTTTCACAGAACCAACTGGGAAGGCAGCAAGAAAAAGTTTGGATAAGGGCAGACACTTTCCAAAATACTTGGCAAGCGACTGGACCAACCATTTGTCTATCAACGTCTATCAGTGGCTAACTTAACCAATCAGATAAACAGTGGAGAGTGCTAGTGGAGTCAGCTAGTATAAGCCATTCATGAGAAGAGTGAAAACATCTTCTCCATCCAGAAAAACTGTCAGTGCCTTTCTTTGCTTTTCATTTGAGGGAATAAACTCCCCAGTTCTGTTTTAACAGATGCCTTAGCAGCATCTACGCTAACCTCTTGATGAGCTGCCATTGTTGCTTTTAGTCAGTTGCTTCTGGTTGTAACACCTAGAACAGGACCATAGCTGCCGTCTGTAGCTGCCACTAGTTCCTCAAATGGCGATGACTGGCTCAACCACTGTATGTTTGGCCACAAGTGCATAGCTTGATGCCTGGCAAGATAGATTTGTGAGATCACATGAACACATCATCTTGCAAATCCAGCTGCCTCGCAAGAAAATCCAAAAAGGACAACTTTTTAACTTAATTGCTGGTTCTCACCTATGTTTTTGTTCACCTCCAAGCTCCAAGTGTTCCTTGTGTTTTGGGGAGTATCTACACTGCAATTAATTATTACAATGTGCTCCATGTGCAAACCACATTCACCCAAAAAGGAAAAAAACAGTTGATAAGGTTGATAGCACCTAAAACTATCATTTTTCTGTTGTCCAGGACCTTTTGTTGATACAAACCCTGGAAAAGACCCGACAGAAGACGTGTGGAGAACACATGAGTGAAGTGTGCAGACAGAAGCCTACTCACAGACAGCCTGCTGGACTGGAATCAGATCTGCCACCCTCTGACATTTCACAAATGTTGAAAGCGTTGCTAAAACTGGTGGCCTAACCAGAAGATGATGACATCCAATCTGATGCTAAGGAGCTGCTGATTTTCCCACTTTACTTATCTTTTCTCAGGTTGTACCCTTACCCTACCCTACAACTTGGAGCAATATCAGATTTTAAGTTTTTGGTTGTTCTGGGAGCCAGGCTGACCACGTGTGCAGTGTGTATTCAGAAGTCAGAAGAAGCTTTATTTTCCCCCTAACTTTACTGGGTGTAAGATGTACGCATTGTTTGGTCTGAGATGCTGGTGCTCAAATGTGATATGTGGTAGCAGTAGATGTTGTATATTTCACCTTTCAACTATCATCAGACGCTAACACTGGATTTAAGACATTGACTGCTCCCTTCACTGTCATTTAAAAGTGTTGCAGGTAAAAACTGTCGACACTCATCTTTGTCTCTCTCCAGCCAGACTTCAGCCTTCATGAACTTTGAGCTGTGAACAGTGCAAACACAACTGAACTAAAATCAAACAGAGAGAAGTGGCAACATCACAATTAATGATATGATGACACATACTCATCATACACAACTGAGTAGGTTGATTGCCAATGTCATATATCAATGTTTTAAAAAAGGCATGACCGTTGCAGTGTGCCAGTGACAGGTGTTACAGGTCTTTATTGTACCATGGCAGTTTGGTCAGGTTACTTACATGGGAGCCAATGGGAGCTGAGCTCCCATCAGGTCTGGTGTGAGCTCCCATGAAAACAGTAAAATCACAAATCTGCGGGGTCTCTAATACATTAACAACTATTTATTAAATCACAAATAATTAATTTTTCAATGTAATGAGTATTTTTTCATCAATGACATAAACAAGTTCAAAGAAACATGTTTTCCAGAGGAACTATGCACCATATTCTCTCTGAATGACGGTGACAATGACCACGTACTGCAAGTCTCTCTCTCTGAGGTGTGCGCTATCATACCTTTTCTTATTTAAATCAAGTCACTGTTCCATTTGACACAATTGTTGCAAGAAGTGGGCCGCTGTGTGTGTGTGTGAGAGAGAAAGTCATGGACTTGGACCACGTAATGAAGTGAAGTCCGTAGTAACAACCATATCCCAGACTCCCTTACAAATCCTGTGATTTTAAGAGTTGTTGCATCATGAGGAGAAACTTAACAAACTTCTGCAGCAAATTCTAAATCATTGGTGCCTTCTTGTAAATTCGGCATTAAATACAAAACATTAAGATCTTTCTTTCCTCGTAAAAGTTTGTTTGTCAGTTTGTAGCGGCATTGCTGTAAAAAAAAACATTGTTTTCAATGTTTAAAGTGCATCTTACCTCCCAGCAGCTGTTTGAACACACTTTTTCAAATGATGTCACCATTTACATTATTAAAGAATTTAGCATATTGACCGTAAACATGTAAAATTTTACAAATCCAGTGAACAGTACCTGTTATAGGTTACATTACACTTCTTTGTGTAATAAACGTATCATTCCAGTGATGAAAGTGTATATTTGCATATAGAGCAGGGAAGTGAGATCAGGTCTCATGTGGTCGTTTAAGACGCGTTCATGGTCAGGTGTGAATTGATGGGCTAGAAGCTGTTCACTTGTCATCGGATCATTCAGGACAAATGGTAAAACCAAAGGTGAACAATCTCTCTCTCTCGGAACGCCCCTGTCTCTCTATTTGCCTATTTATCTGGGCCTATCTCCACCCTTAATGTTAGCTAGTGTTTGGGTTGGTTAAATTAGAGACCCCCACAAAGCTCAGATTGTAACTTAAACCCTGGTTACTTATTTAACTTAAGTTACATATGCATATGTAACTTAAGTTTCATTCCATATGTGATGTAAAATAACTCACTGTTGACTTTCGACATAAACAGCAGCCTCCTTGGTGAAAGTCCTGTGTTTGTTGACCTATCCATCCACCCCATCCTCGTCCCTTTGTTGACTTTGTCGCACTTACAGTATGCTACATCACGTGACTTCCTCCTTTGCTATAATAATTTTTATTGTGGCCACTAGAGGTCACCTCCTAAATGTAAATATGGGTTGTAATAAACTGCTGACCTCTATGCTTGTTTTTGCTTATGAGGATAGGCTGGTTACTCATCAGTGGTGAAGTCTGACTGCTTTTTACTCAATAAATCAACCATTGACATGTACAGATGGCTCAGGGGAAAACATTCTTGCTCAATGTAGACACCAGGAGTTCAATTCCAGGTATTTGACCTGCACGGCCATAACCGAGTGGAGGCTGTGTTGCAGGTGTTAACGAATCGGAAGCCAGTGAGGTCTTGGGTGTCCTAGCTGGTTGGTTAGGACACCTAATCTGTGGATGTACAGTCAAAGAAAAATATATAAAAAGTAATAAGAATATCAGATGTCATTGTAGACCGGCTCTAAAGGTCAGTCTGTATCTGTTTTTAAAAGGCGTACCTCTACCCGCCCCACCATGCCCTTCCTCTGGGGATTCTGTGACAGTGGTTGTGGATGGGCAGCTGCGACCTCAGGAGACCCACCGGCTCACAGGCATCTCTGACCGGCTCTCTCGGTCCTTTTTAAGTGTTTGACAGGTGAAATACGACAGGCTAATCTCTCTGCCCCCCTCAGGGACACGGACAGAGAGAAAAACATTAGTCCTGACCTTGGAGTTTCAGATGCAAATACATTCTAGAGGAGACAACCGGTCGACCCCCCTGTGACCCCCATAGTTTACTATGGACATGCACATACACACACGTACATGCTGCATGCTCACACAGAGGCAATTTCTCACAAGCAAAGAATCATTCATTTCTGTTGAGAAAAAACATGAACACACACATCCATAAAACACAGACTCACACACAGGTAAGCGCACACATGTTGATACTCATTCATGCATGTTCAGAAGAAGCAAGTCCACAAACAACACACTGCTCCTCTTCAGTCTTACAAAAGGTGAAACAAATGACACATACTGAGTGCAGAAACACCATCTAAACTTAGTTCCTGTGGTATATTTCAAAGTGAAGCCTTGTCTACACATAAACACCTGAAATATGAACCAGGCCCCATTATACACAGCCAAAAACATGTTGACGAATACATACTCACATCTCTCTTCTATTTATATGCGGTTTGCTTTATTTTAATGTGATAGAGTGTGACTCACAAAGGAGCTTCTCAGCTTGCAGGTTTACATTCAGCCACTGTGAGAGCGCTCACACCAGGGGAGTGAATCGCACTACATGGCTGTAAAGACAGGCTGCGTTACATTTTGGCCAGTTCATGTGGAAACCCCTTCAGAGGCAGGAATCATGAAATTAAATCTGTTTATAATTGAAGAGAAAACACAAATCATTAATAGCCATGGTGGAAAAAGTATTCTTTACAACAGAAGAAATACAATTAATTTAAACACCACGTTAGTTTTGTAAAAAATTATGTTGTAGCTGCAGCTCCCAAAGTGGAGATGGTTTTATTTGCTTTTAACTCACCTTAGAAACATTTTTTATTGAATCATGCACAACTTTGGCTGGAGGCTAAATATAATAAATACAGTTTATTCTCTTTTGTCCTCAGGATGTTCCTCAATGAGCTCACAAAACAAGCCACAGAAATGCATAAATGGATTGAAGCTGTAGAAGAACTGAGAATATAAAAATTTAAAGTTTGATACAAACCTCCTGTGGACTTTGACTCATCCTCCCTTTCCAAGCACATAGCAGAACCTACATCGGCCACTTAAAATGCTAAAGGCCCTCCCTAGAGCCAGTGTTTGGTTTGTCTGTACTATGGTATAAACCGTTAACTGTATAAAGTAATGGACTGAGCCACCGTGATGTCACCCATACAGTACGTTTCTGAAGAGCCAGAATGAAGCACAACGTTGGTGGTACCGGCCTCCTCCAGAGCTCGCCGGCTCCAGCAGCTGTCTGCCAGTTAACACTCATTAAAAGAGTCATTTGTTAATTCAAAACTCCAGCCTCTGCCCCCCCACTCCAGTCTTTCAGTCCAATTAACTGGACAGACAGAAATATTATGTGTCCGATATCTGCATTCAAAATTCTCCAAAAGCTCCAACACCACAAATTCAGCTGAGAGATCAAGTTCAGTGACTGTAATTAGCTGAGGTGAAGCCGAGCAGACAGATCGTAGGTACCGTGACTCAAAGTGGCCATACCCTTAATAATGTGTGTGTTAAGCCTTAATATAACTTGAACGAATGAGTTTTATAAAAAATTCCCTACCTAAATTATGTATAGAGACCAAACGGTTTTTTATCCCAGGCTATAAACATGTTTATTTCTGCTGTGAAGTTGGACATTTTAAACATGGGCTCTTATGGGGATTGGCTCACTTTTCCAGCCTCAAGTGGCCATTAGAGGAACTGCAGTTTTTGGTACTTCTGCATAGACTTCACTGCTCAGAGCCAGAGATTGGCGGTTGGCTTAAACAGACCAGTGCAACATGGTGGAAGAGGACTTGCTCCCTTTGTAGATATAAAAGACTCATTTTAAAGCAACGAAAATGCAAGTGAAAACATTCCTCAATATTATATTCCATTTCTGCCAATAGATCCTCCTAAATCCTACACACTGGACCCTTAAATGACTACATCAATATTTAAATATTCTATCTGTCATGTTGATGTCTTCACAACATTCTGTCCACTGACCGAGCTCATTTTGGATCTCTTCTGCAGTGCCTTCAGGGCTGACTGAACCAATGACATCATCAGTGATGGTGGGATACAGTAACCCGCGACTTAAAACCAGCATGGGCCAGGTGTGTAAAGTAGGGAGCCCCTTCCCTACTCCCTACCGCTTTGCTCAGCGACACCCATCCTCAAACTAGGCATTCATTTTGATCTCCACTACACAACTCAACACACACACACACACACGCGCGCGCGCACACACACACACACGCACACACACACACACAAATGATGTTGGAAACAGATGGAAGTGTTTTGTCCTGCACTGCTCTGAAGTTGACATTAACTACAGTATTTTTTTTTACAGTTTTGCAGCGTTGATAGTTGTAAACTGTTATTAACCAGCAACCTGCGAAGACAGGACTGGTGTACTTTAACTGTAGGTTAGAGATATTGTGTAAGATTATTTTAGCCTCAAAAACATACACCTGCTGTTTGAAGACTGGTCTTTGATAGTGTCACATTGTGAAAGACTGGAATATTTTCATTGGAGAATATAAGAGCTGCTTCCACCCATTAAACCCTCTACCACTACATCTGCCCTGCCTCACTCCCACACAGATTAGTTTTGTGGGTCTGTAAAGTCCATTGACAGGAGCATAGGGATAGAGGACCGGCTGACTAAGGCAGCATGGGGCTTGTTAACACAGTTTTACTTGAACCACAACATGAAATCAGGCAAAGAAAAGGCCAGATACTGTACATGACCTCTGATTGACATTTAAGGAATTTAGCTGATGCTGTAAAAAAAGCTGACTTAATAAGGAGCCAGGAATATGCTTCACTGTAACGCTCTGATTGGTTGTTTTCATTCTTTTGTTTTTTCATCTTCTTAAATCATAAAGTATATGAATAGAGAACACGAGGCATCCGCCAGGTGCAGAAGTGCTACTGAGTTAACAACCAAAGACACAATTATAAATATTGAATTATCTTTGTAAATAAAATCATACATCATCATACATACAAACATGGTGACTGGGCTTTCAGTATGTTAACAAACACGTATTTGTGAACATATTTACATAGTCAACTCTCACTTGAGGTAGAAATTTTCCTTTAATTGCTTGTTTAGCATAATCAACATCGATAGTATTGCCACATAAGGTTAACTGCGCTGCTCCATTTGTATTTGTATTGGAAAATGAATCCTGACCAGCCCGAATGCTCCAGTGAGGAAGAGAGTTGGACTAAGAATCAGGCCAATCCAGCTTGGATTTAAGGCTGCTCCTGGCCAATGTCCTGTCACGTTAGACAAATAGGCCTCAGGTTGGCCAAACAACAGGAAATCAGAATATAATGTGCCAACCTCTTTACAGAGACCTGTCTCTAGGATCAGGCTGCTGCACTTGACAAGCGGACCACGTTCCAGGCTGACAGAGTGCACGACTACAGCGGGACGAGGAGAGGTGGACTCTGTGTTTACATCATTGATCCTCAAACATATTGAAAGTGGATAGACAGTGTTCACCTGATGTCAAACCTTTGATGTGAAGATGCCAACCATATTGCCATCACCATCTTGCTGCTGTTGTCAATATTCATCCAGACGGCAATTTAAAAAATGCACTCTAGAATTATTTCCTGGCTGTGTACATGTTTATATAGGCCTGTTATGTATATACATAACTGTGTATGTGCTCTGTGGTTGTGTAGCATGAGGATCTACAAACTTTCCCTTTGTAATGCAACCCAGCACTGTATAATGAAAAATTGAGTTGTCACCATGAGCAGGAATAGCTACTATGGCTGAATAGCTACAGGAAACAGTGGTGGAAACTTTTGTCAATATCCACCAAAGCAAAAGTCTTTGTGTCATGTTGCCTTATGCCACTTTTCTCCATTGATGCAAACAGTCAGCACCAATTACATATGTTATGCATTATAGGCAGAAAAAATACAGATATAATGTGTTTGACAGTGCATGTGTGATAGTGTTACACTGGCTCTGCTCCTCTGTCTGCCTGCTCTGACACAGAGGGGCCTTTAGGAAAGAGTCTGTGACTTCAGGTTGGGTCTGTTACAGAGAACAGGTGGTGGACACGTGCAGCAGCGAGCCTCAGATGCTCACATTCCTTATTACAAGCACATCTCTGTCATCAAAGGACTTTTTATAAATCTGTTTCCTTCTTTTTTTGGTACAGGAAAAACCTGCATGGGGAAGGAGCCAGAGGATGTCTTACTATCAAATTTCTACTTCTGATCCTCTTTGAAAAGTGAAATCTGTCAAGATGAATATTGCAACATGTCGATTTGGTCTAGATAAAATGCAACAAGAGTGAAGGTGGTACAAACAGAGAAAGAGAATACAATGTAAAGGACGAACAGGAGGAGATGGGGACAAAGAGAGAAAGAATGTCGAGTGTGAGATGAAAATAATGATGAGCAAATCCCTGCTCCCCTCGTAGTCTAACAAGAGAGGAAGAACTGTTATCTGAGAGCAGAGAAAGAGAGAAATAACGGTAAAAGGTTAGGACCACACAAAACCTGCACACATCTCATGCTTGCTCTGAACCACAAGGGAACCCTAAGCCATACAGTGAGGTAATTCAGACCATCTGCAGGGAGACGAGGCTGCAGAGGGGCCCTCAATTTTAGCAGGGCTCTATAAAACAGGTTCGGTGGGTGGATTTGGTCCATACACTGACATTTTTGGTGGCGATATTTACACACTGACTTCATACAGAATGAAGCCCTCAAAACCTTGTTGTGCTCCTTTGTACTACTAAAGTACCAGAAGAGATTTAATCAATGTGAATTACAAAATAGAGTTTCAAGAGGGATGACAACCTCATCTACTCATTAGTGATGTATTGACACTGCTCAGATTACATTTCTTGAGATAGGTTTAGTCATTGAAGGAAAATTGGGATAGATGCGTCCAGATTCATATGTTGTCAGGCTTTCCCTGAAGGACTGTTTTCTTACGTTGCTGTGATTCCTCAGGTTTTAATGATGGTTATGTTGTGTCTTGACATTTTCTGAGATCATATACATTTTTTTTCATGTTGTAGATGAGGCCACTGTACCAAGTTTATTCATTTGTTATATGCTATGTGCAATACCACCAAATGTGGCGTTCCATCTCTCCCCCCTACGTCAGAACACCACTGTTGTTTAAATCGTCTACCCCCTCAAGTGGTTGCCAGTTTGTACACTAGCTAACCCTGCTAATGCTTACTTGCTAACTATAATGTTGCTAAAGCTAACCAATGCTAACGTGGCTAACGCTAGCTTTTCCCACAAACTGGCAACTAGAAGACTGTTGATGCTGATGAAACCCAGACACCACGTGATACCAACACAGTTAAACTATTAGATGGCAAATCTTGTTTGAATCTGAAACCAGCCGTCAGAGTTGATGTATTATTTTAAAAAAATGATTTCTCTACTTAAAAATCTTTTCAATATGACCTTTAATAAAACAGCACTCTGTGGTTTTTAGAATGTGGGGAACTCCTGTTGTTTGAAGAGCAACACACATGAACTGTCATTAATATCAACTTCCTGTCAGTGGAGCCTTTTGAGCTGTATGACAGGTGGAAGGAGAAATAGTTCCAATCAACCAGGTATTATTTGACCCAGATCCTGCTGAGTTACTTAAGAATGTGTCCCTGTTGATGATAAAACAACACACATTTACCACCAGTTACTGAGTTTAAATATTGATCTTTTAATAAGAAAATTGATCCTAATACAGAAGCGTTTGGAATCCTCCTCCTCCTCCTCCTCCTCCTCCTCCTCTTCCTCCTCCTCCTCCCGGAAGTATTGATATTTCCAGATCGATTGGCACACCACTATTATTTGGATCTCTATCGACTTAACAAAAGGGCTGTTTGTCCTTCTGGGGTCCACACAAACTAATCTTATTCTGATGGTTTGTTACCTCCTGCCTTTGATACTTATATTGACTGTGATAGCATTTTCATTCTCCTATGATGACATTTAAGCATTATTTGTTTTCATTGTTTCTTTATACCTATCATCTCCGTCCAATGAAAGTCACACAGTCTCTCATCTCATCTGAGTTGAAGCATCTGTATTGTTTTGATAAACTGGACTCTGAAGTGTTCCTTTATGGGCTGGGAAAATCCTGACCCTAACTAATACCGACCAAAACATCACAGTTAAGTGTGGAGGTGAAGGACTGAGAGTGTACAGGATGTCCTGTCTGACCTCATCAAACATTTCATTAAAAAACAAATGTGAATAAAATCAAATAGAAAATAACAATAATGATAATAATGACACAAGATTAAAATGAGATGTAGTTAATATACACTTACATATGTATATAATTAAATAATACTATTTAATATTTAATAAGTTTATTTGTATCAGGGACAATGTACAAAATAACATTAGTCTCGAGATGAGAGAAGATGCTTTGTACCAGATTTAGCTTACTAGCTACTTTCCATCCGTAGTCCCTGGGCAGGTGAGTAAGAACAAAAAAAAAGGATAAAAATTGTCAACTTACATAACAGACCAAACATCCATACACATATGTGTATATACACCCGCTCATACATCACTAACACTCAGGTGTAAAACATATTTCATATCAGAATGAAATAGAAACATACAGTTATTAAAATACTTCATACTATACTAACCATACTAACAATATCAAGGCAATTTTGGTTTTGCAGTGATTCAGTGTTTTTGTTTTTATTTGAATTTTTCTTTTCAATTTTCTCTCCTCCTCCTCCTTCTCCTCCTCCTCTTCCTCCTCCACCTCCTCCTCCTCCTCCTCCTCCTCCACCTCATCTTCCTCCTCTACCTCCTCCTCCTCGTCCACCTTCTCTTCCTCCTCCTCCTCCTCCTCCTCCTCCACCTCCTCTGGTTTACTTAGTGCTGCAATCTTAGTCCCGCAGGAATATGAATCAGTTTTATCAGCATGTTCTCTCCCTCTCTTTCTCTCTCTCTCTCTCTCTCTCTCTCTCTCTCTCTCTCTCTCACACACACACACACACACACACACACACCGTCACGTCTAGCTGTTCAGACGAGAACAGACACACACACACACACACACACCGTCACGTCTAGCTGTTCAGACGAGAACAGAGACACATACAGTCATGCTCACTTGATCTCAGAGCCTATCAGTGCTCCTCATATAGAGTGTCCCTCACCACAGCCAGAAGTCACATTCAATTTGGGAATGATCTGCTGGTGGATATTCTTGGAAAAGAACATATAGTGAATATGTGCATACCTAGTGAAATGCTAGAAGAGGCCTTAATCTCATTTTCAGGGGGGATTAGTGGTAAGGTCAGCCATGGTAAATTATCAGTCAGCCTTTCTGAGCATCACTCAGGAGGGAAGACGTCTGTGAGGATGCTATCAGGACAGCAGAGGGACAGAAAGGACATGTTGTCCCGAGGAGTCTGCTTCTGTCTGTAGGAAGTGACTGAACAAACTCTTACACACAAACTGGCATGTTGAGAAAACAAGACAGACAAACAGGGTGCAGTGTCGTGTTATCTGAATTTACATCTGTCTCTGTATCTGTATTCAGATAGACCAGAAGTGGATGCAGTTTATACAGTATCACATAAAATGGCCAAACATTCGCTCTCTCTCTAACTTTTCTTGTTTATTTTACTAAAGTAAGTTTTTTCAGCTGTCACACTTCAGTGTGAAGGAACGCAGTAGTCGTGCTCACCTGTCTGAACGTCACTCCATGAGCCTAGTGTGCTGTGAAGACTGTGATCTTGCTGCATCAATTGAAGACTGTCTAGTAATTTAATTCCTGATCCTGGTAATTGATGCAAATATATAAATAGCACTGACTGAACTTGAAGTGCATTTTATCTCAGTGCCTTGCACTTTAACTACCAGCTGCCATGGCCTCAACAAAACACATTCACACGGGGCAAAGAAGGGAGTTGTTACAGAGTGTCAAAGTCTCCTTATAGGCAGGAGGGAGTCGTGATGGATGGATGGATGACTCAACAAAACACTGGACCTTACCCCAGGAAGCTGCTGTTTGTTTCTCGTTTCATCGTCGATCTCATTGACTCAAACTTGATTTGTTTAAAACACAACCATTATCACCCCTAAACCATGATGATGAAGCTCGTCTAACAGAGAGGCAGTTCACCCAAACATGAACTACTGATTTGTCAATGAGTGGAAAGTTATTGGAGGGTGTTTCCTACATGCATTTTATTCTTAGTCCTGCTCCACAGAGGTGTGTGGTCGGGAAGAGCATTAAAGTCTTCACTGCATGCTGATAGACAAAGGGGCTATTCAGTTTAACTGAAATTAGGAGAGAGGCTGCTGAACTGCACTCGCTCCAGCAGCCAGTCACTATCAATTGCTGATTGGACACCAAATCAATGCACAACAGTTATGCATAGGCGCACAAAACAACATATCTAAGCACCCTGTGAGCCATAATACATGAATCACCCTGCACATGTCCTGATCAATTATGTCACACTCATTATTGATAAAGTCAGACCAGGGCAGAGCAAAATGACTAATGACTAACTAAGATACAATCAAATTTGATCTAATAAGACTCAATGTCTTTCTGAGTATATCATTCATTTAGATTAGAAAAGCAAATGGTTATTTACCCCCCCCCGACTGCCCTGACTGCCCTGAAGCCACAGCTCATTCTGTGTTCCCACGCTGGTTCACATAATCTCAACAATCCTCCCCAGAAGTGACTGAACTCTTTGACAACAACAATGAATAAAGACAAAAGGATCAAGTGAGATCCAAGTAGTTTAGCACCTGAACCCTAGTGAGTACAATAAACGTCACAGGGATATTTATAGCGCAGTATATGGAGAATGTCCAATTCCCCGCTCCGCAATAACGCACATGCATCTGCTAACGGCATCAGAGCAAAAACCCTTTTGCTCCATCCAAGGGGGTCGGAGGGGGGTTTTGGGAAGTGAAAATAGAAAAGTGCATCGCGTCAGCTCATCTCAGTGCCACTGTACACTTTCTATTAACTTACACTTTAAGCCCCTCGTAACCCAAACCCCAGCCAACTGCAGGCCACGCTGCCCTGTAGGGCCCGGGACGGAGAGCTATATATATCTAACACTCACCTTTACAAGTGCCAAGAGAGCACAGCACACAGCAAGCTGTAACTCCATCACACCATACATGAGATCTTTGCCCTCAGCAAAACAACTGCCATATACGGCTCAGGAGACACAAACACTGACTCCGCAAAGTAAAGAATATCTGCACACTTCTAATTTAGAGTGTGATATCATTTTATTAGAGAGATCGGTTGAGATTAAAATAGCTTTTTGTGAAAAGAAAGACTTTAACCGAAGCATAATTATGCCACAACTACAGAGTCAACATTCACAGAGGAAAGAATGACAACAGCAGGAACGTAGACATAAAAGAGATGTCGTGACACAGCAAAAACTAGTTTTGTCTCATATGATTGCACATTCTTTCAACAATTCCGACTCTGTGCTCGAATCAAAGGTGTAGACTTGGTCTCACCAAGAGCTCATGACTTCAAAAGGACTTTGACTTGGAGTGACTTTTTATCCAACCAAGGATAAAAATGATTTAAATATGCTAGAAATGAGCCTCAAAATAACTTCATGATCTCCACCTGATAATATAGCAGAAAAACTTTCAGTGACTCTAAATGATCCTGTATGAAATGAGGGAAATTCAGGGGTACAATGACTCAACAGCTTAAAGAGGAAGGTCCTCATAACTAGCATGAATTAATTGTTTATTATTTGTATTTAGATAAACTAACTTAAAGCTAAAGAGGGCCCAATCCCAATGTCATCTCTAAAGCCTGAAGCACAGAGCCCTCACAGGCTGAGCTGATGTCAGCTGGAGTCTACAAGGGGCTGAAATGGTTTAATATGAAGGGTACAGCACTTTGTGACATTTCACTTTAACTTGTAGGTTTCAGACTTTTTATTTTACATTTAAAAAATATACAGTATATCATAATAATAATGATAAAAAAAAAGGAGAACAATAAAAAAAATAGTAACATAGTAAGTCATAAGTTTCAAGGAAAAAGTCCCATACTGTTTCAGAAGCTTTTTCCTGTTAAGTCGTTTAATAAATTGAGTGATTTAAGTGGAGAATCAGTTCCTAGAATAATGAACTCGTTTTTTCTAAGCGTTTTCAATGTCTCCCTGGTAACCTATGGCAACCCTGTGTTTAATGTTACAAAACAATGAACTGTGGGTAGTTCCCTTACGCAAAATGCAGACTAATGGAAAGTGGCCTCGAGGGTTCAAGATGTTTGCCAATGAACCCTCCTGCAGCTCATGATTTGACAGCAGGACAGTCCTGAAGGCCCACACACACTGAAAGTGTTAATTGAAGCAAGTCATTTAATGCAACTGCACGTACTGCAGGCATCAGGTTTTAAAATAGAATCAGGGGTATTTTGGGGAAAAGATGCTTTTTATAACCTCAGTTGTACGCAAGGATCCCTCAACACCTACACGCGTGTGCGCACATGCAGCCTGTCAAACTTAAAACAAAAATTCTGCCTCTGTCTAATCATCGCTCTGACAGTCTCCTCTCCTCCTGAAACTCAAGACAGAAAATTATTACATTTACGTCCGTATTACTGAACTGGGATACGTTTTCACAATAGCTGTATTTGGTCATTACTGATAAGAGATTTCACAGCAGTGCACCTCAGCTGTCACCTGTCAGTCTCTCTCTCTCCCTCTTTCCTTTAAGCTCTCTCCAAGCAGATACTGCGGCTGCAGGAAAGCAGCTTTGGTCACCAGGTTCTCATTTGACGTTTCAAAATCAAATCGAGGTTGGAACAGGAGTGTTGTGGTAGTTTGACGTGCCTCATAATGCTTTTGTTGAACATTCGGCCATTTAAAACAATAGGTGTACTTCAAAATACACATGTCGGATGCTTTCAGTGCATTTGGCCTTTAAGCTCTTGCAAATTTAACATGAACACACCTCAAAGTCTGTGAGTGTGGACACTGGGATTGAGCCAGGTTTAAATATTGTGGGTATTTCAACATTTGTAGACACGTCCTGATTGACTCCAGGTGCCTCTGGTTGGATGCACAGTCACACATGAAGGGCACAGTCACACATATGTGAATGCAGGTAAATGACCATCAGCTGTCAGTGCTGAATGTGGACAGTGCAGGATGTGAGGCTGAGGATGTTTGTAGTTTGTTTGAGGGGTCAGCCACTTACACGTCTTTGCCATTGGTTGGCAAAAACACATAGAATAGAAATGAATGGGAGGCACACATTTGCCACAGTTACCTGCCACAGTTTAAAAGGGTGTTTGTGTAGTTACTTTGTTTAAATTTTTATATTGGTCTCACCTACCATTAGAAGAGTTTGATATTTTATTGACTGTTCTGGAGTTCTGGAGGAAATGTTATCAGTGATTGTTGTGATGAAGTCAGCTGTTCATGAAATGCCCAGCTACCTTTGGTTGATTAAATCCCCCATTAATTAACAGTACCTTCCACAACGTATTTAAGATCAGGGTTTAGAAGATTTTGACAGTGAGGAGGCATGACTACAGCTCTGGTTTACTGACTTTTTTATTTTATATAGAAGGTTAAACTTCTTCAGTCAGTCACAGCACTGTCAAAACTGAAAAAATGATAAGAGGCTACTTCATCACTTCCAGAAGCAAAAGCCAGAGTTTATTCTTGTAGCCGTTCACGATGGTGAAGCCGACTGCTGAGTGTCTGTGTGGATGAGCAGGCTGGTGAAAGGCCTCTCACAAAATGACATCAGGGTATCTGAGAAAGTGTGGAGATGTTGTGACGCTGTGGTGTGAAACTGCTGTGAATGTGACAGATCTCAGTGTGCTGACAGCATCAGCACAAAGATCCATCTGTGGCCTCTATCAGTGTCTTCTGCCAGGAGGACATCAGTCCTGTCAGGCTGCTGTTCACTGCTTGTATCCTGTATCCAGATACTGTGTGTCCAGATCGTGTCTAGGTCCAGTTATCATAGATTACAGCTCACATGAGAATGTTTCTTGTCACCAGGTTTTTTCATTTTCTTTACAAACTGTATATATTTTATTTGTACAATTTAAAAATGATACATTTGCACCCGCCACTGTCAACAAGGTAACTGGTGTCAAACTGTTGTAATGACTAAACATAGATGCCATTCGAGCTTGTGAGATACGACTCTGCTGCCACAGTTTTGCACCGGCGTTGTAATCCGTTAATTGTAATGTAATCTGACATTTGTGCTACTTTTGGAATGAAAGAAATGCAAAAAGCAAACAACAGGGAGTAACGTTTCACATGAGACAGGTATAGAACATGTTGAATTTGATATATCAAAATAACTTATCCTTCTTTAAAGATAACATGAGGCTTATTTACTGTTCTGATACTAAAGTAAGTTAGTTCAAGTCAGGTAAAGAACAAGAAAGTGATTATTTTTTATTAAAGTTATAATCAGTAAGATGCTGAAAATCATATTATCAGCCTGTTTTTATTATTTTATTATCATCTGTCTTCTATAAACATTCAGCTCTGATTAATTTGTTTTGACTTGTGTAAAACTGTAAGATTTGTTAATATTACTGGGACGAAACCACTGAATTGCAGAAGTTATTTTTTCTCCTGCTTTTTCTCAGGGTCGGGTGCATCACCACGTTCTTCTGAACTGGAGGACGGCCAACCATGATTAACACGCATCCCAGGAAAGTTAATTCTAAATTAATGAATGCATTTCAACTTGTTATGTTTGTTATATATACAAAGAAAAGTCTAATTATTTTTATTCCATTAAAGGACACAGCATCACCTGTGTATGTCCAGTTTGATTATGAGGGAAATTGTAATTAAGCAACAGTCACACATTAACATTTTATATTAAAGGACATTTAAAGGAGCTGTATGGACTTAGATAATTCACACTGAACTGTGATAGGTACAAAATGGAAGGCAATAGACAAGATGAAAAATTTTCATTTCTGATTTAAAAAAATCTTTTAACGCTTCTGTATGTGTATATGGCTTACATGTTCTTATTCTATGTGTACTCGTGTAACCTCACCCCATTTTCAAGAGAAATCTCCATTACTTTGAGCTGGACAATAAAGTTTTTCTCACTGTGAAACTGAAAGTCGACTCATGTTGGCTTCCAAATCTTGGGCAGTGAACATGTGCAGATAGAGATAGTACAGTAAATACTTCTGTCCGTACTGTGACTAAACAAAGGTAATAATCTACTCACATCATTCAGGTTCCGTCACAGACAAATGTGCAAATTGATTTTACAGTTAAGTATTCGTGTCATGTGCAATTCTACTGCAATAACATGCACTTGTGTTTCACACACACATGCACACGACTGTGGGTACGGGCTTCAAAAAGTGTGTGTGTTTCTGCTGATATAAATCATTTCAGCACAGCTGCAGTCTGCTGCTCTATCTATCCTCAGATAAGCCGTCTCAAATCTCCCTCCAACCATCATGTGGCCTCACAGCGCTCACCGCCTGGCCGCCTCTCAAACCTCTCACGTTTGTGTGTGTGTGTGTATGTGACAGCATGTGTTTGCCCCTGTGTTTAAGAGAATGTGCAAGTGTACAGAATGCTTGAGAGCAAATGTGGGTTTGAGAGAACGTGTTAGTGTGAGTGAGTGTGTGATTATGTGTGATTATGAGCGTAACTAGTACCTTCTAATCCCTGCAGGCTGATGAAGAATCATCTGCGCTCTCTCTCTCAGCATTAGCAGCTGATGTGAGGACACTTTTTCTGACCACATTTAAAATCTCCGCTAACATGTTCATTTTAAAATACACCTGTTAATCAGCTTAAATTTCACTTTTACAGCATGATTCTTTATAGCTTTTGCTGGGGTTATTTGTATTTGCTGAGAAAAGCAACTTTAAAGTAAATTAAGCTAGAAAGACAAGCAACACTTACTCAGATTACTGTATCTTAACTTTATTTGGAAGAGAAAGAAACAAGCAACTGTGGAAAGAGGGGAAGAAAGAAAGGATCAGGATGGTAGAGAACTGGTGAGAAACAGGGGCAGTGAGAGAAGATCTGTGTGTGTGTGTGTGTGTGTGTGTGTGTGTGTGTGTGTGTGTGTGTGTGTGTGTGTGTGTGTGTGTGTGTGTGTGTGTGTGTGTGTGTGTGTGTGTGGCAGATGGAGTTTGGATTTAGGCTCCTGTGGACAGATCCGTCACATTTCATTCTTCACTGCTGCTGAGTGGCTCTTGGGTGCAGTTTAGTGAACAATGTGCTCAAACCCATACACACTCAAGTGCATGTATTAAACACATATACAAACATATGCAAACTCATTCATCCAGATACAGTCTACCATTTAAAAGTGCAGTATGTATTTTCTGCTGCTAAGGATCGTGGGAGTTGTTGTCTTCATTGTTAAAAAACCACCATTGCAGATGAAAATGACTCAGGCAGAAATGTTCACAGGTGAGGTCATGTTTTATAGTTTAGTCACGTTATGTTTAATCTCATTCGCCAGCTTTCTCCCTCACTCTCTGACTCTCTCCTGAGAGTCAGTTACAGCGACAGGTGACCAAATTACATTTCAGCTAATGTGAGCACACAACTCAACTCAAGGTTAAATTCAGAAATGTTACATAATATATTTTTCAGACTCGCAAGTTTAAAGATTTTTGCAAGTACACACAAATCTGGTAGAGGGGATGAAACAGATTTTTAGTCACTTGAGTCAGTGAGATGAGGAATGATGTGTTTGGTTGAGGAAAAGTAAGTGAAACAAAATCTATTTCTTTACCATGACCTAATGCTTTCACTACACACAGTACATGCATTACATACACAGAGGAAAAATAGACTTTGACACATATTTTGGAATCGTGGATGCCATATGTAGAGAGTATTTATGAGAGTTTTCTAATAGGGGTACAATATGGATTTCATAGTTAGAAGATTTTGTCTCCAGCAGCCCGTCCTCATCAGGAAAACTATCACAGAGGTTGACTGTGAAAGCAGCTTATTACTATGACGCTTGAGGTTTGTTGTTATGCAGTGACCTCTACCAGCCGTAGTAAGTATTACAACAGCAAAGGAGGACATCATGTGAAGTAGTATAAAGAGGGAAAATGTCTGCATAGTGAGGTGGTCGGGGCTGGATGGTTGGATCAAACAAGCACAGGACTTCCAGCCAGGAGACAGCTGTTCGTGTCCAGTTTGAAACCAGAAGTTACAGTGAGTTATTTTCACTTACTGATGTAGTTGAATTACGTCACATACATAACAAAGCTATTTGAACTCAACCCACAGTGTTTTCCTTAACTTAACCGAGTAGTTTTCTTACCTAAACCCAAAGAACCGTGACCGTACGACAAAGGTCCAGTACACCCGTCACTCCTATGCTCATGTTGTTTTGGGAGTCACTGGCAATTGACCTATTCAGTCGTTATGAGGATGTGTCGCTCCTAATTATGAGATTTTATATTGTGATATGTAACATTTCTGCATACTGCCTAAAAGCAACTAGACCATTGTGATATATTTTGTTGAGTTTTGTACCCACATTATCCCAAATGTTTCCTGTTATTTGATTCAAGGTGACAGCGTGTTTCATTTGGTCACCTGTCGCTATTTCAGGAGTCAGGAAGGAAGACGGCAAAAGAGATGTTCAAAAGAGAACAGTTTGTGAATTAAACTTAAAACATTACCTCATGTGTGATTTAAGTCAGAATCAACTCAGATAGATTTTCATCAACAATGGTCTCTTTTTTTTTACAATAAAGACAGCGACTCCCATGATCCCATGCTTCGTATGTCTTGTTTTTGTTGAGAGACCTTAAACAACAAAAAAGAAACACACTGTGCTTTCAATTCAAAAACAACATTACATTTTTGTCTCTGATTCATTCACAGAACATGCTTCTGTGAATACACAAATACACAATGAAAAAAATGCTAATGCTCATGTTTTTCTGATTTGAAAATGCTGCCTGTGGATCATCACTTTTAAAATAAGTTTCAGCTGGAAAATGATTTCTTTCTGCCTTCTTTCCCCCAACTCAAACCAAATCTCATTTAGAGCGACGCTGCATTGTGAATCAGTCGACATTGTCGGCTGTGCATAACACACAGACACACAGACTCATAAACACATATGCAGCAATCTGACATATGCTTCTAGTTGAGGCGGCCTGGGTGAGAGCGAGTGGTTTTTGGACGAAGGCCTTTTGCACGCACAATATAGCTCAATGAGGATACATTAGCCGTTACCTTCCCAGCAGAGAGTCCCTAATGAGCTGAGGAGAGCTCACACACCCACATACACACAAACACGCATATATGCATAGTAAAACAGTCAGAATTGCAACACATGTGCATCCACACATATTTAGGAATGCATGTGCACCAATACACATGCAAAAACACACACACTGCTTTACTCCCGTGGGATCTAGCGAGGCAGAGAGTGGAAACATGCCAGGGGCAGGAAAACAGATTCCACTCTCTCTTTTGGTAAATTATATTGATGTAATTCTCGATAATCTAATAATCTTATCGACAGCAAGGGTTCCAGTATATTCAGACTCTAATAACACCACTAACTCTGTGAAGGAGAAAACCAGACACAGTAAAATATGGGATACAGTATAACATCAAGCCTGAGGAGGGAATGTGGTGGTTTGGACGATGAAGTTGAGACCTTTCTAAGTGTGGTGATCTTACACTTTATATGCATTTCTAAGAGGGTACCCAACTGGTTCAGCACTCAAAAGCTGGTTGTTTTTTAAGACTGATAAAAGAAAGAATCATCAAAATCCATCCAGCAGAGGACAAGATATTCTGACTGTCAGTCCAGAGCAAGGGTCAAGATCCGAAAACCAACACTGGATCCTACATTTATCTTTGTTTTTGTTTTTTAATTGGGTCTTTCATTAGAAAAAAAGTTTTTGTGAAGAATTTAAAGAAAATGAAACGTAAGTACCACTGAATTAGTGGAACTTTATGAGCAGTGTTGCTGTGTGGAGGAGGATTGTTTACAACCGCTCCTCTGACCACTACACAAGACAAGCACGTCATCAGTTAAAGACACACCTTCCAGCAGGTGACCCTGTTGTAATAGAAATGCTGCGCAGGGCTGACGTCCCGGGTCAAACTGAGGAGAGACGTTAGATGCCATTAGTCAGCTACTTTTATTACAAATGGGACTACTTTCTACTGAACAGGTCCATCTGATACAACTCAGGGGAAACGTAAGCAACATGAAATCAGAAGTTTTTGGCAAAAGTAAAGTTATTTATTTACATGGTGCTCAGAAATCATTAATAACAGAAAAAGTGTGAGAAATAAAGGAGTAATGGGTGTACTTTAAATAAATACAACCAAAACAGGACATGGAGATGAGGACAAGAGAAAAAAGTAAGAGTTTCAATCTATTCTTAAACCAAATAGGAAAATAAATCCTCACTAACTAACCTTCCAGCATGTGAACCAAAACCAAAGAAACATCTGACGGTGTTTGTACAGCAATATTAGTTCTTTTAAATGTAAGCCTGGACCCGTCACAGGTTGTTTAACCAGTGCCTCAATACCACCTCACAAACAAGCTGGCTAAGTATTTCTAACTTTAAGTCCCCCCTTTAAGTCACTCCAATCAGGATCCTCAGCTTGGCAGACAGGTACAGTAGCAGGAGATGGCAGCAGGCGGATCCAATCACAATGAAGGGACAACACATTCCAATCAGCATAATAACAACACACTGTTGGCCGAACACCATCACTATCAATCAATACAGTTTCTGGATAGAAACAAATAATTTTATCTCTTTCAAAAGTATTTTAATGCATTGAGTAGCTTACACTAAATTCAGTTTATCTCCATTGTATTGAGAGACTGATGACAGATTCATAGAGATTAGATGTCACTCAATAAAAAATATAAATAGGTTATTTTCCTAATTTGGGTGAAGTAACCCTTTGACTTGCCTACTGGTACATTCTCTACAGAGCGCCACCATTAACACATTAGGGACTGACCGCCCTATTGCTCTTTCACACTGCACTGCAGCTCTGAATATCTCCTTCAGACATGTCAGACTGCAGGACCAATCACAGTTTGCGGTCACAACCTGCATGATGTGCATGAAAAGCATCACAGCACACATCACAGAAAGTGTCCAACTGGCTGTGGAAGGCAAGTCGGACGTGCTGCTCTTTCATGTGGGATCTTTGAGAAGACCTGGATGTCAGAGTCAGATGTCTCCAACATACACTTCAAATCATCAAAACTGTTGTTTCAGACACCACGAGTCTACCGGGGACATTAGGCACAACCCCATACAGTTTAAACACCTAAAGGACTCGTGAATTATTTTTTCAGTTCTTCTGATACGACATCACGCAACACAAAACACATGTAAGAGGCAGGGAATGCCACTGATCAGCACAAAGTCATAAGACTTATCGCCCCTCATATTTAACCACTGTGAGCTGTGAGGCTATTTTGTTCCTTCCCACAGGTGTTAGGAGTTAATGCCGCCGGTCATGTGACGGTCGCTCGGCTTTGGTCCCTCAGGATGCCACGAAGGCTTCATGGCTGTGAACAACCAGCCCCGCGGCCTTCATCTGGGTTAGGAATAACGGTGTTAACAACTTCTCACACAGCGCAGCCATACAGCAGCACTGGCTGCACACAACAAGGGAGATGGTGAAGCTGGAGGTATTTAAAAAAGAAACTTGAGACATACCGTAGTGTTTCAAATAAGACTAAAGGCATGTAACATGTCAGTGTTTTGTGATGTGTCACTCAGTAAATATGTGAAATGTGAAGGCTGCATCCAGCTATTTTTACCTCGGATAAGAAAGTCAAAAGAAATGTTTTGTTTCTGTCAGTAATAAAAAAATTAAACAAGATGGACATTGTAACACAACAAAGACAGACATAATATCTCTTGAACTGTAGGAAATCCCAAACTGAGGGCTAGTTGACGATAAGTGATAATAGCATTTTTCATATAGCTTTACAAAGTATTGACTTGTGTTTAATACACAGACTAAATAGATATGAAAAAAAATACAGTGGCGAGAACAATAGTGGGTTTCAGTCCACAGGATGCTGCAACATCAGTTGAGTGGCAACGGCCAAGGGAGAGTACGCCTCGATGGCAGGCGTGATCATACATGATGGACATTGTTGGGACACGTGCCAGAATTTTCTTTCATTCAAGTAAATAGTTTATGAGAAATTATGCTTTTAAAAGTTTCTAGAATCTGCACTAAAAACTAGTTATTTCTTGGTCCATAGCACAACTTTGCAACTGATTTAGCTGTTAACAGACAGACAAGGTTGAAAATGAGCCCCCTCAGGCAGAGATAACAAACTGATTTGGACAAATTTGAGGTATATATGTTTAGAGGGGTCTGCCAGTCAGACTGAGATCATCCGTTCTTACTGTTGTTAGTGTGCTCGTGATTCTACAAGTTGAAAATACACCCACCCAAACACTGCTGCAGATCAAACACACCCCTCTTACCACGCCCTGTTGCCAGACACCCCAGGAGGTCCTGTGTTCGTGCCTCAGTGGGTCAGAGCTGAGTGTGATCCTGGGTGGGGCCTCCGTGGATCCAACATGTTCTGGCACATCCCAAATGCTTGATTAGACTGGGATGTGGAGAATCTAGAGGTCAGGTTCAGCTGAATATTGCATTAAAACAAGAGGATCAATGTTATTCACTTCACCTGTCAGTGGTTTTAATGTTGTGTCTGATCGGTGCATATGTATGTTTTTACACACTTAACTGAAACACTCCAGAGACACAGTGTTAGTAATGCATGTGTGCAGAGTTTGACCTCCTGCTAAGGTATCCAGTTCATCTCAGTGGTGAATCCCCTCTCTGTAGGGGGCTATAATGTTGTTTCCAGGCTAAATCAAATAACATGTTCTCAGCAGAGACACACAGAAGGTAGATAAGGACAAAGGGAGAAAATCAAGAAATGCTGAGCTGAGAACACGATAACAGGACGATGTGAGAGGGAGTAAAAGAAAGAGAAAAGTCATTTCAGAAGTTAAAAAGGATGTAAACAATAAGATAAGAGACAAATACCACTCAACACAGCAACCTGGAAGGACAAATATGTTGAACAAATCACGCTTTCCAGGAAGATGATGGATTTTAGGTTAGACAGCTGGAAGACATGGAGGTGTCTCCACAGGCAGACACAGGCCTGTAAAGGAGCTCTGAGGCTGTGCAGAACCCCAATGCTGGCAAGGACACACACACACACACACACACACACACACACACATACACTTAGAAGAGACATCTGGATGCATACACACTTCGCAGCAGTTATCATTTTATTAATTGACATCCGGAGCCAGCAGCACATACTGGAATAAATAATTTAGTCAGTAAAATGGACGGATGACAGCGATGTGAAAAGAATGTGACAGTCTGTACAAAAACACAGCAGTGCTGTTGTGTTAAGTGAGATTTCTATACACTGATTTGATTTGAGAGGAAAGAGCTGCTCCACCCTTCAGCTGAACTTGTTGTAAATCCTATAATCATTTAAAATGTTGTCTAAGAGTGAGACAGATTCCCAGTGAAACCCTGCTGTGCTGAGGCCTTGAGATGAGGCCAAGCATTACAGAAATGTTGTACATCATATGGTCTGTTCAGGGATTAACTCAAGTCCAGCTTTATAGCCAAGGAAACATGACAGCATCACAACTGTCAAAGAAAAAGAGACAAACTGTGTGACCACGAGGAAAAGTCCCTTAATATTAAAATGGAGTTTTTTTTGGTAACAGTTTTATTGACTGGGTTTTTATGAAAAAAGTTTTAAGAAGAAGACGAAGAAGAAGAACAATACATAATTTATCACTTTCAGTTTCAAAGGAGTGTTTCAATATATTACAGTCTACATAATAATATATTTAATGATCATTTTTACCCTAACAAGATGTTTTTTTAAAAAACGGATTGCACACATGATTTTAAAACAAGCTTTGATGCATGAAAGCATTGTGTGGGGAGACACAAAACAATCACTCATATCAAAGGAATAACAATAGGAGGATATACTGTCTGTACCAACAGAAAGAAAAACTACTGCTAGGGTTTGGCATCAGAAAGCTCTATGTAGCAGCCTTGTGTAAGAACAGTTTTGTGTAAGAATAACGGGTGTTAGAAATATTGTTTTCTGTTGTCAGCTTCAGGGAGACAATACATTTGAGGAGGGGGACTTTCTGAAAGTTATTTAAACTGATCATTTACTTTTGCATGCATCATTAGTGATTGGAAAACACAGAGAGGTGACAAATGAAAGGCTTCCCCTTCAGGCTTGTGGAGGTAAGGTCATCAAGAAGTGATACTGAACAACGCACATAAAGCATTGGGTTAAATTTTCTACCCAATTAGAGATAAACACCATTACTCCAAAAGTAATTCCCTCATTTGGTGTTTTAATGGCTAACACCTCAACCACTCACCATTCAGTGTCCTATGGGTGGGAGCATTGTCATCCTGGAAGAGACCACTCCCATTAGGGTAGAAATGTTTCATCAATAAATGTGATCACTCAGAATAAATTTGTTCTAATTTGCAGTGACCATTTCCCCTAAAGTGACCCAAATCATCCAGTGAAATGCCCCCACAGCATAACAGAGCCCAGGTTTGTAATGTTTCTCAACTTATTTATTCATTTTCCTTTAATTTGTCAGCTGACTGTATATGTATATGTATGTATATATAAATATAAGTATATATATATATATATATATATATATATATATATATATATATATATATATATATATATATATATACATATATATATATAGACGTCTAATATTTACTTATTTCCCAACAAAATATAAGAATCAACAGTTAAAGCCTGCTGTCAGCAAGTGTCATATAATTACATACATGCTGCATTCTTCATCATTTTACATTTTAATTCTACAACAAACCTCATTCAATACATAAATGCTAAATAAACTGAGTTCCAGTGAAGGTATTATATAATGAAGGTTTATATTGTCTGTGGAGAGACAGGCACAGTTATGTTGAAGGGATGCATGTACAGCGGCAGCCACTAGGGGGGAGGTGTGAGTCTTCTTGTGCAGAAAGCCTGAAGCGTTTGACTCAGGATGAGGCTGCATGCATGGGTGTGTGTGCTGTAACAGGTTTGGGGCCAGACCAAGAAACTACAAATTTTGTCTTGTTTAAGAGGAGAGGCCACAAAACTCCCAGTGTTCCCAGGGCTGGGTCTACTAAGGGTTTCCACCTCTGCTGGTAATAGCAACCTCAGCTAATTAACCACAGGCATTTAATTTGAGCCAGAGGAGACCTGAGCCTCCCTCCTAAATGTCCCAGGAGGAAACGGGGATGAGGGAAAAGGCAGAAGGACCAATAAAACGGGCGGGATTTAGGGGCCAGGGCAGAGGTTTGGGCCTGAGCACCTGTCACACACAGCCTGGGAGCAATGAATGCTATTGATGAGCCGGGCAAGGTCAGCCTCGACCGCACCGGGGCCTCCACTCAGCCTCTTCAGGATCTCCGGCGCAAAGCCAGGGGGATTGTTGGACACCTGTCAATCAGAGCGGGGAGGGAAACAATCTGGACTTGGCTACTGTGCCTCAGCTGTAAGACGGTTAAGCCGACCCAAGGCACGCTCATGACATTCTCACGGAAACCCCTGTAACAAGATAATGATCTTACAATATTACACCGACATTGAGAAACATTTTGCACACTAGCACATTATGAAGGGTGAGATGAGTAACATACTCCCCAGCACTAAACAGACTTTTGATTGTTTGTGGGGCTTTTGTGGGGAAGACGAGCCATCCCGACAACTGTGTGTGTGTGTGTGTGTGTGTGTGTGTGTGTGATGAATAAAGTCGATACAAAGCACCACTGAAGAATTTTAATTTAATTTATTTATGGATAATCAGAATCCAAAGGGGGTACTTATGTCCCAATATGGTCCCAGGTGGTGAAGAAGAAATCATACTGTACATTAAATACAATCTGAAAAACAAAATTTCCACAATGTTAAACTGTATGAACAATTATCAAATTGATGGCCCAAGTCAACTTTTATTATCAATCTCATCTCATGACCTTGCTCCATAGATGAGTGATAATGAGTTTCTGTCTTCGCTTACTCCTTGGATATTTAATCTATCTAACCTGGTGACTGTGCTATTCATAGTGATGAATTCAGGAGATTAAATACTTCTAAATGCACGCTGTCAAACCACTGTACCCAGTAGAGCAGGCATAATCAAAAAGATAAAGTGACCCAACACAGGTTTTTTACTTCTTGTGCCTGATTCTAAATGTGTGACGACTGTGTGGCTGTGTCGGCCTACAGGCAGCGCTCCACTGACTTCTCTGGTGTTAGTTTTTTTGCACCTGCTAGGTTGGGATCATTTCCACCTTCATCATTACTATATAGAGTGACACGGTTATGAGTCCAACTCTGAAACCAGTTAGCATTTTTTGCACTTCCACATCCATCATCTGAGAGTCTATGGGTTTTTGCTTAAATGGCTGAAATAAGGTCTTAAGAGATTTTCACATTTTGTTCTACGACATGAAATAAATCGTTAATGTGTCTGACAAAAGGTGGTTGGTAACAAGTGTCTAAATGAGACTACAGAGGTTACACAGAGACTCATCTACTCACTATTTTGTCTTTACAGGCCGACTTTGGTGACAAACTACTTTAACTTTAACTTTACAGTGTAGGTTTTAGAAGGCATTACTATTTGTTTTAAACCTAACTTTCACTTTTTACTTCTGGTGTTTGTGGTAATTTAAACTTTTTTTGTCACATTGTTTCATTTACCTGAATACCAGTGTTCAGGGTGTGCATTGGACATGAGTTTGTGTCTCCTTCTTTATAAATATATAATAATAGTTAACTGGCAATCTGAAATAATATGAAACCAAATGTAGTCATGGTCGGATTGGACATCAGGGGGTTATTTAGATATATACACCTGTTGTGGCAGTCAGAAAACCTCATACTGTCTAGTGATGGTGAGATGATGGTCATGTGCTTTGTGTGTCCTATACCTTATGATACATTAATGATAGATTAAACACAGACATTATGTTTGTCTAAAACATGCTCCTCATGGATGATCCCCTTACATGATCCCCATCGATGGAGCCCCAGAGTTATCTCAGGCATAAAACCGTGAGAACTAATTGTATCTTCTGTGCACGCTAAAGTGTTTCGAGGACTCAATATAGTAAAACATTGCCTCGGTATATATTTCTTTTCAATCGCAAGTGTGTCAGACACGTGAGGTTGATGCCCAATCAAAAGGTCCTGAATAAATATATTCATCTACATTTTGCAACCTAGGCATAGCAGAGTGTGCTTCTGTTTTTAATATAATTGACTCTCTCTCCACTGTTGCCCTGCAGCTGAGCAAGACATGGGAACGTCTTGGGTTTTGAGGAGCTGCAGTGTTTATTTATGGGCAAACTGGAAACACTACAGTATGTATATACTGCCACTAGCACAATTTCACTGCTAACCTTTCACCACTGTCTCGCTCAACCACACATTATAAGAGCCACGCAACTCAAATGCAACAATAGGCATCAAGATTATCAGGAATACTATAGATATTGAAGGAAAACTGGACACTGGACAGAAAGTTTGGCTGCTGCAGGACAGAACCAGTATAGAAAGACACACTGGAGCCACGTCACGACATGTCAGCATAGCGCTCACATGACAGCGGTGTAGACAAGAGGTAACTACATTTCTATTTCTAGAACTTTATTTCTCTAAATTACTATATTTCAATCCGTTATACCACATACAAGCACATAAACAGGTAGACGAGACAGGAGGCTTTTACCACTACAGCTGAAATTATGCTTTTAGTCTCCAACAAGAGGACACTGATAGATTTGTCATAGAAACTAAATAATATAAAAGTTCATGTTCAAAAACTGATGCAACAAAGTGTTTTATCATTAAAGCATTTTGGTCATTAACTGAGTTAAGTCATGTTATTTATTCAGAAATGTGCAATCAGTCACATTACAGTTCCATAAGACAAGTGTCACACGATAGCTATGAGTCTGCAGGGTCTGCCCATTTGGTAATTAAGCACTGAAAGTAGTCTTTCTTGGTGATATCTTCATTGTTGCTGTTGGAATTAAATATATCATGAATCCTGACATTAACCGGACTGAATATTCATGTGTAAAAGAAGATATACTGATGTTTTCACTTGAGATGCTCAAGCCTTTTGGTTTATTTGTGTCACTTCCTCTCTTGTATTATTTTAGACCTATGATAAAGACAATATGCTATTCTGTCTGTGTGAGTGTGTCTGCACAAGTGTCAGTATGTGTGTGATACGATAGTGGTTGATGATGTGACCACATTCACACGGGGAGGTCTCAGCGTTCTTCTGTAGCTGCTGGCTAAGCTCCCCTTAGGAAATGGCATTAGTTCAGGGAAAAGATGGGATGTCCTGTGAAACCCGGGGTGATCCCATCTGGGACTGACCCCTGACCTGCTGTCTGAGAGGACGAGGGAAGCAGCGGGGTTGTGTTGAGAGGGATAAGAGAGCGAGAAAGACACCAAGATGATTGAATTTTGTTTTTAGGTTCAAGGAGGGGGTTTGAGGATTTAGTGAGAAATCAAAAACCCCTCCTCTCCCTTCTCTTCTTCCCTTCGTCGTCCACAGGACCTTGCAGCTGTCCCTTTTCCCTCTATTTTTTCTCTGTCAGATTTCAGCCTATAATTAGCAGAAAGACCTCAGTGACTCTCCGCACACATGTGAGTGTGTGCCTGAGCAGCCCAGAACTAATGGTCTAAATCCACCCCCATACACACACCCCTCCACCCGCCAAGCCTCCAGATTGCAGAAGAGTGACAGGTTCACATGTAGAACTTCAAGCTGAACTTCGTTCTCACTGGCCGTGCAGCCGTAAAGGGCAACCCCGCAGAGGTCTCCTCCACAATGCCAAGGGGGCATCTGTAAGTCCTTCTCCTTGCCCGACATTCCTGTCGTGGCATGGAGCCCCCACCTGCTGCCCGCAATGCATTTAAAGACCGGTTTTATAGAACCGGCTAAGATTCAGGGTCTGTGAAGTTACAAAGGGAAGTGCACGTGGGCCGTGCCTTCAGTGGGAACTGGGTAGTGGGAAGCACTGAGAACTTTTCCATTACATCCCACCTGAGCCCATCCGTGCAGAGTCGTGATTGTATAATCACAGGGCAAGGTCGTGGTAATACGGGTCAGTGGTTTGTCCACGATGAGTTGAGGTCCTGCTGGTGTCACTGGGCCTTCCCAGAAATCCATTAACGTCACTGTGATTTAGCCACCTGTTACTATTCTGCCTCCTTAGGCCAGAGAGCACATCAAGACAAAAAACTAAAACTGGACATCATCCCAGCTTAACTGATTATGATCATTAGTCTCTGTAAGCTAACGTCAAGCTATTGTTCATCAAACAAATTGATTTGTGTTATATTTTATTTTTGCAGACATTTTTACTAGTAAAAGTCTTACATTTTAAATTCTCCTAGAGCAAAATTACACAGCTTTTACCTGCAGGATGGCCCCTTTCACACTAATATATGGAGCCCCCAAGTTGCCAAAATATGTTTATTTTGTTTAGTAAATGTTCTTATTTACCTTCCCCGACTAAATACCACAAAAAAAAAAAAAGAAAGAAAGAAAAAAAACGTTTTTTTTAAAACCTGTTTCAGAGTATTTTAATGCAATATCAATTTGAAATCTTGGGGCTGCATGAGATATAAATTACACCAGACGAGCTGTATGGAGCAATTTTTTTGGGTTGTTTTTTATGTTTAAAACAAGTCCCCATACTTCAGTTGCTACGCTGTTTTGCTGTGAAGCTCCAGAAATGTTTTGTGGACTACGAAATTTAAACAGACTTTTTATCAGCAATGATTTTTGGTAGAAGTTGTCCTCTAATATTATTTATGTTTTACTGTGTTACATATTGTTGGGTAGTTGAAGCTGTTGTAAACACATTGTATTTCAAATCTTATTTGTAAGATTATTCTATTGGATTAGATTAACTTTATTGTCTGCCTCCCCATCAAAAGTACAAGACACTACACGAAGCAAAGCACACCATTAATAACATACAAGCACACAAAATAAAATAGTGTAAAAGAGCAGTTAGCAGCAAAGAGCTAGTATAAATACACCAGAGAGCAGATCTGGTATGTTATATGTTTATATGTTTTTAAAGAATCTGCTTCAGAAAATAGTTCAAGTAACTCAAAAATAATACTCCAGTACAGAATTTTGAGTAGTTACTCCTTACCAATTCAAAATACAAACTGTAATACAAAAGTGGCTGTGGTGTACTGTATGTGTAATAATTAATAAATATTGTCATCAATAATAAAAATAAGGTCTTTGAGCTGAGACCTGTTTCAAATAAAACTCGTAACTGCTCCTCAGAAATCCTCCCTGGACAATAAAAATGATGAGGGTTCAGTATATTTTTAATGGAAGTGGAAGAAGGTCAGTGCAATAGCGCAACAGCCTGAAATCCAAGCATAACTATTTCCAGTGTAATACCAAAGCATAAGTCAGCGTGCAAAATGAGACAAATGCCGCCCCACATTTCGGACGTGGCAATATTTCCGCGGAAACACGACACTCATCCTAGAGTAAACCGTGTCGTTAAAGGTATTACAAAGTCATTCTTTTCCCCCTTTTTCTCACACTTCATTTGGGCATTACTCTAGTTTACCGAGGCTTTCTGTGGTTATGGTGGATTTGTGTGGTTTATCAAGTTTTCCTGGCTTTTCTCCCTTTAAAACCCACAACACTAAATCACACATTTGTCTAAACAGATGTGGTTTTCACCCACCATGACGTACAGCTTGTACAGAGCACCTTTTCAATGTTTCTTACCCCCCAGTTTTGATCGATTCGGTGCTGTGACAGTGTTCACCAGCACACATGGGAAGGGCACAACTGTAATGTGTCCTCATATTTAAACCAAAGCTATTATTCATTCAGAAACAATGAAATGTTTCTAGGGTTAGAACTTAAGAACATGAAGTTCTTCCTCTTTGCTTTGATTCCCTCCGCTCTGACTCACAGAGGCGTCTAAAGTTAGCAGAGGAGAGCTGTAAACAGATAAACACCGCTGACCTGATGACGCAGCGAAACCTCCATGTGGCAATGAACAAAAATTCAAATGAGGTTAGCGAGACAAGTGTGGGCAATAACAAAACAATAAAAACATTAAGTCTCTGCAGCTTGATTGACAAGTTCATGTGGGGAGATCTCTACCATAGCAACATAACTTTGGTTGCTAGGAACAACATAAGCAGATGGATGGAGTGTCTGATTTTCCGCACTGACCAACAGCAAGAGACGCCATCTGCTTGTGTGTATGTGTGTGCATCAGTACCTCTGAGTGTCTATCTATATGAGCGTGTGTATTTGTGGGGATCTTGATTCTCCATGCTCAGAGTTCTGGCACGGGGAAAACGTATTAGATTCAGGCGACAAATAATTAACTGACATCAGCTGGTGAGGTCCGGCAAAAGGTTGCCACTACAAATATAGCCACTTTTCGTCCCAATAAATCGTTGTCGGTGCAGGCAGAGGCCTCGGGATTGACAGAAAACACTGCCTGGCATTCACTGCAGCCCTGATTAATGTGACAGAGAGGTCTTTCAAGTGTGCGCTGAAATAGAACATCAAACGGTTCAGACAACAGCAAAACAACGTCGTCCCGACCAGCCAGCCTGCCTGATATAACAGGAGAATCTGTGTCCTGCCACACTGGAGGACACAGAGTTTCACAGTCCCCTGCTTTTTCACTTGACTCCACAATTCTGAGAATTTAAGTTAAAGGTTAAGTTTAGAGCAATGTTGTTGTTTTATTAAATACCAGATACTGGCTGAGAGTCCTGTCTGAGCTTGAAAACAGTATGTCAAAGGATTTTTTATTATTTATTTTTTTTCTGGGAATGTTAATTTGGTGTTTAAAAATATGTCTGTCCCAGAGTTACTCTGCAGCTGGGTTCAGAGAGGAGTTTTTTTGTTTTGCTCTTTAGAACAATACAGTTCTCTGGGATCCATTGAATTTCTTCTTTGCACTTCCATTTGTTAACATGCTCAAAAATCTGCATAAGTATTTAAAGCTTAAAAATAGAATATCTCTGCATTAAAATGACAAAAAAGCAACTAGACAAATATTTTGTTGAGTTGTTATTTTTCCAAATCTTTCCAACAATGTTCAAACCCAGAGAAATCGTGATTTCACTCAAGGTTACACCGTGTTTCATTTGGTCAGCTGTCACTATAACTTCTAAGAGTCAGAGAGTGAGAGAGGAAGTCAGCGAACACGAATGAATGTAACATGAATAAAACTTTAAAACATTACCTCGTCCCTGATCGTCTGTCTGCACCATGTCTTTCTGCATGAAGACGATGAACAACTCCCATGATCCCACACTACTTACTTATGTCTTTTGTTTTCTCTTGATTGAGAGACCCCTTGCAGCAGGAATTACATATTGTTCATTTAAGTTAAAAGATAGCCTCATGATGTAGTGATAGCAGTTATTATTCCAGTAAGAATTCTAACATGGAACCTTAAACCCTCAAAACAGTGTCTGACAAGTGTTTTTCTTTCTTTAAACAGTTAAACCACCTTCACATTTGCACTGAAAATGGATGAAATCAATTGACAGATTCTTTCTTAAAGGGTCAGTTCATCAGTTTCCACTTACCCGTAGTTCTGCTTATCTATCTAGGTTGTTTTGGTGTAGGTCGCTGAGTTTTGAAAATTTCAGCCAGAGAGATGTCTGCGCCTTTGGTGCTCATGGCGCCAAAAAACACACTTGAAACAGCAATTTCTCTCTCCAGAAATCATGACCTGCTTACTTACTCCATGACTCGAGTCCACATCCCTGAATATAACATTAGTAGTGTTCGCCTATCTAGCTTGTTCGACTGTGAGTTGCAGAATTAATCCACAGACCTTGTTGTGAGCAGTTTCATGTAAGAACTATCATATCACAGGCCAGAAGTGACACGGTGTCATTCAGTAGAAAGAAGATAGTTCCTACATAAAACTGCTCACAACAAGGTCTGTTGATTGATTCTGCAACTCACAGTTTTACAAGCTAGATCGATGAACAGCACCAGTGTTATTACGAGTGACTGGACTCATTGTGATGTGTCGCAACTTGACCTGACACAAAATACATTACAAGACTCGAGTGGGACTTGAAGGTTGGGGACTTATGACTTGGCTTGACTTGACGATGAGTTGATTGACTGGTCTGTGTTCATTTTATATTTCCGGTTTAGTTTTTTAAGTTTTTTTACTCTGTCTGTCAGTTATTCACATTTTAAAAGTGATGGAGAGGGAACGTTTTTTTTTTTATTGAAAAGAAATTAGGAAATAAAAAGGCTTTTTGTGTTTTATCGGATCATATTTGCTAAACTGAATATCAATAAGTCTAATAAAAATTGTATTCATTGTCTACTTTGGACAGGTTAAATAAACTGGCCAATAATAATTAGTAATTATTAGGCAGGTACTGTATAATACTTGTCTTTGCTCTTTATGAAGACCAGATACTGCAGTATGTTGGGGGTGACTTGACTTGCCCAAGAAAAAATGACTTAAGACTTGCTTGAGACTTGGACCAAAGGACTTGAGTCACATCTTGTTATTACTGTCTGAGGATATCATCACTCACAAAACAATAGAAAGGTATTAAAACTAAAATGCTGTTGTATTATCAGAGACTGTCACTTTGCAGTGTTTCTGCTGTCATAAATCAAAATCCTGAGCTGTGCATGTCTGTCCGAGCTTCATCTCCTGTCTTACAGGAAAGAGGAAATAAAGTTGGGCGCACACACATTTGAAGATTATCAGCAGTAAAAGTTAATGTGTGCTCATAGTAAGAGTGCTGCTTGAGTGGGCTGCTGCAGCAATGTGACCTACTGTGATACACGTGTGAAGACTGTCAGTAAACACCTCAGTGTATTAGGGTGTTGAGAGACAGTACTGAGGTGGTCCGGACACTCAGTTATCAGCCAGTAACAGGGTGATATGTGTGAAGCTGCTCAGGCACCCGTGTCAGCATCTTCAGCACCAGAATCATCAGCAAGCTGGGAAAAAACAAGCAACCGAGTTTTCCAGCCGGGTGTTTTGGCGCTGAACTGTTTGGCGTATTTGCGTTCTGGTGTCATAAAATTAGCACCTTTCTTTAAAGTGGGGCGGTGATGTTGGGAGAGGAGCCGGCCAAAATGATGGGGGATATTTTGGCAGCTGCCGGCGCCATGGTTAATGACAGAGCTGATGATATTTCTGCTTTTATTGACCTGTCAGTTCTTATCAGAGACTTTCTCTGTAAACAGGCATGGGGGGGTCGAGTCCCTAAGAAGATGAGCCGGCCTGCGGTGGTGACAGTACCTAATTATAGATGTGGAAACAGCCATTTTTACCTCTGAAAGCGATAAAACAATCTGTTGGGGTAAAAATATTTTCAGCCTGGATAAATTTAGATCAGAGTTGGATGTTTTTGTCAGCTATTGGCTACTTCTGCCGGCTAAATATACACAACTACTGGAATCACTACTGAATTACTCTGAGTAAGCATGTTGTAATTGTATCAACTCGAGGCCTTTTCTGTTCTGCTTCAGAAACACATCCATCACTCAGGCAGCGTCCTGCCAGAGTCAGCATTGTTTTTTCTTATAGAAATACACGTTCTTACTCATAAAAAAACTCCCTCACATTTTATGAAATATGATTTCTACTCACACGTACAAATGCTGACAAACACACAGGCTAGCTACACACTCTGCACACGCACACAGACAAGTTCACAAACGGGTTATGCTCTGTAAACAAGGTACAAATCCTGACAACTTTGCACACAAAGTTGAGCTCAATTTTAGCCTCCAAAGTAAACTATCGTTCCTGGGCCAGCTCTTGGCCTTCACAAAGGCCCACTGTAGTTATCACCTAAAGTGTGAACGGACTGCTCTCTCTGCTTTTTTATAAACAATGTGGACAGCCAAGGAAAACATCATAATTCCATTTATTTACTTTGAAAAAGATGTAATCTCTGGCGCTGGATATCTCTCAGTGTATCTTTGGCCATAACAGGGTGAACTTTGGTACTGCACAGTTTTAAACACCTCCTCCCACAACCCAGCACCTCTCTGATTCCTCAGCACTTTTATTTGACTTTCACATTCCTCCACTGTGGCTCGCTGAGATTGAAGAGTTGGGGGGCAGTGGTGGTAGCCTAAAGGTTAGAGAAGCAGGCTTGTGACTAAAGGGCGAGCAGTTCAAATCCCTAGAAATGTGGATGGATAACAGCGGGATGGGAAACTGAGTGAACCTGCCTCAGAGGCTAACAGAGAGAGACTGTGGCTGCAGTGGGCCGACCTCAGCTGTGAATGTGTATAGCAGTGTGAATGTGACACACACCTTAAAGGTGTTATTGATAATATTCAGCCACTGAATGTGGCATTCCATCTCCACCCTGCCATCGCATTCACGTCACAACACCGCTGCTGTTCCAATCATCTGCCCCCTCAGGTGGCTGCCAGTTTGTGCATTAGCTAACCTTACTAATACTAGGAGACACTGCTAACACCCTAATGTTAGCTAGCAAACGTTAGCTAATGTTGCTAATGCTAGCTAACAAACAAATTATGTTAGCAATGTTAACGTGAGCTAGGTGGAAAGTAAAGAGACACCAGAGGATCTAAAGATGAGGAGTCTCACTGCTGCTCAGTAGGCAGATTAAATTGTACACTGAAGCCTTGCCACATCATCCAAATGACCTCAAAAGCCTGTAAGAGTTATTTACTGAGTGCATTGTAGTGAAAGCTGAAGAGAAGAATGTTTTGAAACACTCATCTTGATATTAAAATTTTTCATAGTGTCATAATCACAGAGCCGGTCCTGACCTCCCTGAGGCCTCCTACCTGACCTGTGAGCCATGTAAACCATTTGCCACTGCTACACAGTCACACCTGATGCCCCAGTTTAAAAAACAGTTTGTTCCATCTGTTGGTCTGAGAAAAGGCAGATTTACACAGAATATAATCAAATATATTTATTGAATAATTGCATTATCATAAATTCAGAAAATACTGAAACATAACAGTGAACTTTGGCTCTGCTGCCTGGTCATTAGTCAGTCCTCACAATATTATACAGTCAGCTTTGGCTATACAATGTTAACATCAGCCTGTAGGCTATAGCTGAAGCTTTATTTCATGAAATAGTAAAATAAAACCTATGCAGCATGTGATTAGTTTTGACTATACCAGATAGATAACTGCATCATTCAAACTGGCTTATTACATTTTTTCAAATATAAAATATTTAGAGCTACTTTAACTTGGCTGAATGTTTGAAGGTTATTATTTACTGTGAGTTTATAAACCAGTAGTCAGTGTGAATCAAATGCTTTCCATCTTGCATGACTCCAGAGTTGTAACTAAACCTTGACTGACAGACTTGATAATCACAAGTTAGATTATAATTTTTTATTTATTATTTTTCTCTGTTTGTGATCACAAAGATAGTCAGCATGAAGCCATACAGTATAGCAATGTCATTTACGTACCTGCATGTGTTCTGGTTTCTCTACTCATTAATTAAATGAAATTGTCATCCATCTATGTGAACTGTCACAGGACTCCTTGGCTGGACTGGACCTGGAGCAGGATCATATTTTTGTTGGCCGCAAAGAACACTGGAGGTGGTGAAGAGGTGGTTCAGATAGAAACAGATTGAAGTAGCTGTGCAGAAAAACGACAGCTGTAATTTGTGACTGCAACAAAACAATTGGTAAACACAGGTTGTGGCAGATGCAGTTTGGTTTAAGTGGATAGGTAACACTTTCACACCCTCCTACTGATAAACACTGTGCCATATGTAGGAGCACACACTGTAGTCTCTGTGTTGAGAGATTGATGTGTGCGCTGAGGAATCTTCATGTGATGTGACGATATCTGGAACATGGAGCGGCTGCTCACCCGCATTCCACCAGCCTTTAATGTGAAAAGCCCACCCTGCTGTAATTTGTGCTTCAGTAAAACTGAGAAGTGACTCAATGACGGGAAAGGTTGCAGTGACCCTTTGAACAGCCCCAACAGCACAGTATTAAAATGCAACTGACCGGGAATGTAGTAACATAAACTTTATTGCAACCGCAAGCGTTCCCATCCAGGAATATGCCAGGTCAGGACAGTTAATCTGTCATTATATCACATGTTGCTTCATGGAAAATTGTAATGGAAACATACAAACATAACAGATTCATTGTGTTATTATTGATATAACATTTAAAGGACTATATATTGTACATATGCTGGCCCTTAACTTGTGGTCTATCTATATCTCCATCCGGCTGAACAGGTGCAACCTTGCACGCAGCCAAAGCGCTCTGGAAATGTATCCCCATAAATCAATTTAGATATAATTACAGACAACACTATTCATCAGTCAGCATGGGCTCATATCATGTCTTCTGAAATGATTAGCATAGCAAGCTATTTTCACTGACGGAGCGATCAAATCATGTACTACTTCGGCCTTCTTCTCTTTCATCTATGTTCAAACGCACATGATCATCGAGCCAACTTTTCATTCACATTTAGAATTATTATTAGGTAGAGCGCTATGTGTTAATGCATATAGCTCATTGTGTAGTAAGTAAGTAAAAGACCGGCATGTGTAAGACCAGCAGGATTAGAAACTAGAGTCACTAATGTTAAAATAATTGTTTTAATGTGCTGCAAGATTCTTAAACAACAACTGTCACACCATGTAATATTTACCATGAAACATAAAACAGCAACACCTGTGGAGGTTCATGTGGAACTTTTGGGTTCATGTAAAAAATAATTTGAAAAGAGAAAGTGTTAGATACATTAACTAGAACACGCGTCAGACCACCATTCTAGCATGTCATAGGTGTTTTCATAATAGTCAAATGGTGTGGAGTTGATTTTCAAGCCGCCTGATTGTTTATCAGACATGAACAATATTAAACATGTTTAATGTAAAAACTGACCCAGCCATAAATGATCCAAACATGTCTTTGCTGAGGTCTTATGGCTCAGCCACAGTCTCCACTCACAACCTCCTACAAACTCTTTATTGTTGAATTTCACAACTGTAAGCTTTGTCTGAATGCTAGGTATTAGTGCCTGTGTCCTTAAAGGGACTCTGTGTGACAATTTGTAGCAAATTACATGTATTAATCACTTTTTTATTTGCCATATGGGAGCAGATTGCAACGTGACATGAAAAATGAGACCTTCCCGTCTCTCTTGGTTGCCTATACAGTACAAAGAATGTGACTTAATGCAAATTCACATAATAAACTCTGGCCCATGGTTAAAGCCCTTTGGGCCCTTTTTATAAACCCATGGCTGTATTTTGAACTATGTCACAATCCTTTAACACAGATTTATATACTGTAAGTTTCAAACTCAATCTGGGTATGCCACAGTCACAGAGTACAATACTTCTGGAGTATTTGTACATTATTTTTTTATTTATGAATGTATAATAATTCAAATGTATAAATCAAATGAGGCCTTTGTTTAAACAAGCACAAATACTAAATGTGTATTGACTGCTGATCACATCCACAGGGTGTGTTAAACCTGAAAGTCATTTACTACAATGCAAGAAACATAGCATTTTAAAACTATTAAATATACTTTGTTTTTTAAGTTACCAAAGTTCTTCAAAATAAAAGCGTTTAACACAAAATATTAGACAGACAGGACAGTAAAAAATACAAGAACAAAGTAATTTACATAATAGAAATAAAAAAGAGGGAGCGAGCCCCAGTAAGGCATGAAGACAAAAACATTAAACATCATTTAAGGTGATTTTTTAAAGCCAGCCAGGGTGCTTAAATGTTACAATAGCAAAAAACTAAACAGTATGTAAAAACTAATACAAAGAATGGTGCATGTCACAGAAATGCATTACTGTAGCCACAATATACGAGTTGCTACTGCAAAACTGTTATACTGCGATATTAAAAGGTACCTATAATAAAATGATAGCTCAATCAAAGAGAACTTGTTTACAACAGCAGGAACTGGAAGAATACGGTTGCAATACAGCCAACCGCATTAGGACACTGTCCAATAAACAAAGATGGATCACATGCCCTTTGGTTGACAATCATAAACCAGCTCCATGGTGGTGATGGACTGAACTTGTGTGACATGTGGAATCAGGGAAAGTGCTGATTAATTAGAAGCCAGCTAATTGGTGGTCGTCTGAAATAAACGTAACGACCTGGTGACACGCAGTATGAGCAGTGTAAACGATCAGGCACATGGCACCCTGACAGAGGGGTGAGGGAGGGGGGAGTGGAGAGAAAGGGAGAGTGTATAATGTTTCATTATATCCACAGATGACTAGTTTAAAAGCACCAACAGGCAAACAGTCCATACAGTCTATAGATAAACTCTGTCCTCAGATATGAAGGGATGATATTGTAGTTTGATTTCGGGTTGAGCTGAACATGGAGCTTTGGTCGAGTTAGCTTACATGCTATTCATATCACTGTTCTTCTCCCCTGAAAACACAAGCACGTTCCCGCTTGGACTTAATCAGCTGTTTATATGGTAAACCAGTCAGGGGCATTCATTTATTGTTTCAGTATTTATAAAAATAAAAAATTCTTAATCATTTGCTCAACACTATGTTTATGTTTTGTCTTCCCATGTGTCCAACGAAGCATTTTGACTCTGACGTCCCCATCCATTGTCCAACCAGCTGTTACTGTTGGCTTCTTTTAACCATGGCAACAATCTTCACCTAACCTTAACCAGACTCTATAAGCCATTTTACTGTCTTTGAGCACATTGTTTTGGTTTTTATGGCCTCCAGTACTGGTTTACTCTTACTTGCTCTTATCATTTAGTGCTGCAGCAGGAAACTGTTTTAAATTAAAAAACTCAGAGAGACCCACTGTATACTACCGGCCCAGATGTATAGCAGTGTAGAAGTTAATGGATACTAAAACAGAGCTAAAACAAGAGTGAATAATGGATTTCTGTAATGTAGTTACAAAATGACAAAAAAAAAGAATGCTAATGTTTCGATGTCTGCTTAATGTGTAAAGGCTGTTTACTAACATATCGCTACTTTAGAGGGTCATAATCTGTCAGTGTTTAGGTGAAAAAATACTAATTTAAAGGACCAGTGTGTGGCATTTAGTGCCATCTAGTGGTGAGCTTACAGATGTCAACAAATAAAATATGCCTGGTTTCTCCATCTTTAGCCACTACAAATGCAAAAAACACAAAAAACACAAAAAACATGAAATGCTCTCTCCAGAGTCAGTGTTGGTTTTGTCCATTCTGGGCTACTGTAGCAACATGGTGGTGCAGCATGGCGGACTTTAAGGGGAGACGGCTGTACGACGGCATTCTAAGGTAATAAAAAAACAATGATTTTTAGTTTCAGGTGATTATACACTAATGAAAACATAACAATGATTATCATGTTTCATTTCTGCCAATAGATCGTTCTAAATGCTGCAGGCTGGACCTTTGATACTAGTCTGTAAGAGAGGTGAGAGGAGAAAATGGTCATATGAAAAATAGCTTTGAAAGTCAGTGACAAACGATGTCACCCTGAAGATCAGTGTGGCTCAATTTGGAAGGCACTGACAACAACCTATTTTGTCATGTAGTTTAGTGGAGTTATTTTAAAACCTAACTGGGAACTCATTGTTTGTCAGACAGAACTGTAAGAAATTTGAAAGGAATCTCTAAAAAAGTGCTGTCAGTGCCGACTGATATCATGCTCTGACCATGTGAAACCTTGCTTGGCCCAATGTTGGAAAAGTAATTCTGGGGTCTCTCTTTCCCTGGTACTGTAACTCTATATCCACAGCTCAGCCATCGCCTGAGGTGATTAAAGTAGATCTGAGCCAACCGAGTGAAATGCAGTCTGCAGGAATGTTCCACTTGACCATCCAGAGCATACCAAGTGAGAGCGAGAGGTGGTGTTTGGGAGGAGGTTTAAATTTCACTAGACCTTCTAATGTTGTAGCAGTCAACCAAACATTTAAGCTAATAAAAAATTAGATGGGTGGCTCACCGGCCAAGATAGTCAGTTGATGTGTGAAATGTCGTTGTAATATTAATGGAACATTACTGGTATTAAAGCATGAACATAAAATACCTTAGAATTAACTTTAAAGGTCCTATTTGTAAGAAAAGTTGATTTTTTGAGTCCCAACTCGTCAAACATTGAAGCATTGGGATGGCGGCTGGCTGGACCTTCAATCCCAAGATGTCAGTATTTGACAGGTTGGGAATGAGACTGAAAAATCAACTTTTCTTACAAATAGGACCTTAAAGATATAATATGTAACACTGCCACATAAAAATGTGTAAAAATGGCCTTTGTTGTGTATTTTGTAGAGTTGTGTTCTTTAATTATATTCAAAGCCTGTAACGGCATCATGTCCACTTTACCCCTCTAGTTGCTATAGCATCCAGGGAAACACCAGACAACACACTAAAGTGAAGAGTCAGCAGACATGACTAAATGTAATATGACTAAAACTTCGATGCATTACCTCATTCATGAACATGATTTCTGCCTGAGTCATGTCAGATAGATTTTCATGCGATTGTTTTACAATGAAGACAACGCCCATGATCCCACGCTCCTTCATGATGTCATCAAACTATGTCATTTGTCATTGCTTTTATTTAGAGACTCCTAGTGGCAGAAAGCAAGAACATACAAAACCATAAAATTAGCTTTATGATTGACTGAGTGACAAAGTTATACCAGTGGTGAACAGTGAACATGCTAAATTGTGCGTGCGAAGTGATGACGCGTTATCAACATCCAGGGGTGGCGCGTAAATAAGGAAGAACTTTGGGATGCGGCCCATTCAGGTGGGTTTTATGACTGGACACAGTGTTGGAGGTGGAGCACCGTTCATTCCAAAAAAGCACAACTTCCCGTCTATGAAAATACCTGGATCGCTGACTGAGCCAGATAACTTCCGATTTAGCGCCTGGCTAACTTGAATGGGGATAAAATAATTGAATCCATATGTTATTGGAGCAAATGGCTCAAATTATGATAGTGAAACAAGTCATTTTGCCAGGGGTTGTGATGCTCAAAAGAATCCATCCACCGTTTTACAGACGCTTCTTTCACAGATGGACTGCCTTGCCTGCGGGAAGTGGGAATGGGGTCAATACACGATTTTTAGCAGGTGTACCCACATCTTAAAAACCTTTGTAAATTGTAATAATTTTGGTGGAAAAGCGGAATAAGGCTATCACTAATGTGTTTACCTCTTCTTGTGCCTGTGCAGCACTTGATCGAACATCAGCTTTTTATTCAACTGTGGCACCCACAGCTTAAAGAGCTGCACCTACACTCAGAAGCTTACCGTGCGTAACTATCATACTATTTTGGAAATGCTTCACCTTGAATGGAATGGTCCATCCCCACTGGGTATGTCCGGTATCCACAAGCACAAACAAACATCATATCTGCTCCCATGGCACAGAGACAGTAGAGTCACTTATACTGTATACACCAAGAGGGAATGAAACTGGAAAACAACATAAAGTCTACTGCTGTGAGAAGTGGAGATAATGGTTATGTACTGAAACAGTCTAGAATAAAGCTGGACTGGACTGTTATAGTCAAACCACCCCAATTAACAACAGTCACTACAGAGTGACTCTTAGGTAGAAATGAAAGAAAGAGCAGGGAGAGTTAATGGATAATTAGAAAAGTTCGAAACAGAATAAGTTCTCTTTCAGACCAAACATCTCAACACATAAGCGGAAAGTATTGTTCTTGCAACTGCATTTATAAAATGTTCTGAGTCACACCTATAGCTTAATCATGTCCTGTTATACACTACTTCAGTACACCTTCAGAACAAATGTTACTGGAACCACTACAGCCAAATACTAGGTTTCATCCTAGTCTTAGTAGCAATCATTGAGGTTCCTGGGACTAAAAGTTGTGAATGATTGGACATGCAGCAGAATTTAATTTTTTCCACCCAACATCTAATATTCTGGTCCAAATTTAGATTCATCATAGCTAATATACCTGTAAACCCAGAGAACCCAGAGAGTATAACATAATGTAAAGTTTACATATCACATGTGTTCTTGAATATTGATCTTTTTAAGAAACGGGAAGACTTCTGTACTTTTAACCAAACTAGTCATATATCTGCTAGCTGATAATCTGACACTTCCTTTCAAACTCTTTTCAATTATATAATTATTACCACTGTCATCTACAGTTTTCCCGCCCCTGCAACTTGCATTGAGATTTGTAACAGCAGACAGTAATGACAGAGGCCTGGTGACATTACATTATATTGCTAATACCTAATAAGGTACAGCCTCAACACTACATTAAAGAACAGCCTCTAAACAGATATGACTTACTGTCTGTCATGATTGTGAACAATAACTCAGCACCTGCCTCTGTACACAGAGAGCACTGACACACACACCAACACACTCACCTTCATCCTGGGGTCACTGTCACATTCCTTAGACAGAGACAGATTGCCTGTCGCACAGGTGTTCATCCCACCCCCACCCCCACCCCCTCACCACCCCCACCACACACACACATATAACTGTCCTTTTGCCCTACTAGCTACAGATGATAGTTTATCATTGCAGCGCAGGAGAAACATACAATATCTGGTAAAACTAACGTAATATTTATAAAAAAGTGACATATCTGCTGTGGTCACCTTAGATTTATGTCTGTTACTATAGATTCAAATAGTCTGGCTGAAAAAAGCATCCAAACATCCATAGAAACTTCTCCAGCATCTCTTCTGTCCATCTGTTTGCTCGCTATGCTTCAAATAGTAGGCTGTTATACCAAAGTACGACTAAATACAGCAGTTCCATTTCATACTATCACTCCCTGAAGATCAATTATATTTGATCTTGAAATGTTAAACACTCAAATGATCTGTGGCACAAAAGGTGATTTGGTGGAGGATGTAAAACAGCAAATTAGGCTTTTTTCGTTATGCTTCTTCTTACAGTGCAGGTATTTTTATTTACTTGATGCAGTGAGCAGGTCGTAATGATCAGAAATGGTTTATAGTGATATATTTTCAGAAGGAACTTCCCTTCACATTCCAACAATCCTCAAACTTTCACTCAGCCAAACCCCACTCTGCTCTCCTCACCACCCGCCTGAACAGTTAATTAGCAAAGAAGACATCTCCAACCAAGACATCATGCTCCAGAGGCACCCCTCGGTGTGGAGAATCAAGGTGTTAAAACGCAGAACTGATTTATTAAGTTCTAATTGTTGGTGTGGATGTCTCTCCGTCAGACAGGGGCTGAGGTTACTGACAGACTCCGCTGAGTGCTAACTTTTGTCAGCTGGCAGATTCATGGCGGACTGAAACCTCCCGCTGGGGAAAGAATATTATTGAAAAGTTGCAAAGTTGTTGCCACCACTTGAAAATTGCCCCTTGTGTCCTGGAGGGGGTACTGTTTGTTTTTTTCACCTCCGGCGGGCAGATGATTAATGACAAGGAGAGACGACGGAGGAGGGAGAGGGGCAGCGTGAACAGGCAGAAATAGGAGAAAGAGAGAGGACAGACAGAGGAAGAGCAGGGGGTTGTGGGTTTAAAATATCTTGGCGTGGGGGGTCGCCAAGGGCAGCGGCGGGGGTCGCCGTGCTCGCCTGCAGACCGAGTGTGTTCACAGACCAGCACACATAACGCATGACTTACTGTAGATAGCAGGAGATTGTAGCGGCTCAAAAAAGTGAGGCTTGTCTGGCCGGGCTATTTGTGGAGCCGAAATTCAGCTACGGACACATACTGTCATCCAATGATGGATCAGTGGAAGAGGAGTACATCAGATGGGGAGGAGGGGAGGACTGGGCATCTTGTTGCAACACAGGTTTTGAGGAAAACAAACCTCAGCCGCCAGGCCATGTGCCTGGCTGTCAAGCCTCGGACAGCCCCGAACTCCTGCTGGTGTCTGATCACAGCTACAGTTTGTTTTCTTTGGTCTGAACCGTAGATGGAAGGCTTACTTTGTGTATTTGGACCCACATGGACTCACAAACAGCTTGTTCATTGGACAGAGTTATGGTTAACTGTCATCTTGGTTACAAATTCAAAACGAATCTGACTCCAGACCTGTAACAGAATCCATGTGTGATGGTCATGTCTGCACACTTTTCCATAATTTACCATCTCTGTTCATATCAGCACTTAAAACTGCATTGTGTCCCTAACAACCATCTGTTAACAGAATCTGACCTGTGTTTACTGTCCAACTTTATCATGCCCTCTTTATATTTAGTTTTCTTTGCTTCAAGCTCCAAGAAACTCTCTTTTCTTTTTGTTGGCAGCCCCTGTGGACAAAAGATGACCCCGCTGTAACAAAGCAAACTTTACTTTAAAGTTTTTGTGCCGTACCACCAGACTACAGAATGGCTTCTTTCCTCAGGCTGTGAGACTCTTCAATTCATCCTCAGCACTCCACCTTAAAAATAGTTATAATATTTTTATAATCTGACCAATCTTCTCACTGATGGTCTTTGCTTATGTAGGTCATATAGAGGCTAAAGTACTAAATGGAGACGTGTCATAACCAGTTAAAGGTTCCTTAGTATGTATAATTCTGCCATTTAATGTCATCAACCGAAACATTTTCCTTGTAATTTCCACTTTCATTACAATTTTATCATCAGGACGATAAAAAAAACAACGCATGGATGTGAAAGTAGGCAATTAGTATTTTCGAACACGGGTCAGCAATAACATACAGTAATGTATTATAATATCGAGGGGGTGAGTATGTATTAGCTTGCTGTTCAGTTCCTCTGGCCTTGAGCATTTTTAATAAATTTGAACGTGATGTTTTCTAGAAACTAGTGTCAGATTCTGGAAACAAAAGAGTATAAAAACAAATACAGTGCTTGAATCAAGAAAATTAGGACAATGCATTTTTTTAATCCCAGTGTGGTGGACCTGTCTGACTCCCCCTCTAAGCAAAGTGACACTCCTCTCCTCCTCCTCTCCCCCCACCCTTCTTGTCTCCCCATCAGTAGTTGAACAGCTCGACTGGGTTTGGAATAGCACCAGTGACCCCTGGGGCAAAAGTCTGCAGATCCCGTCATGGCCCCCCAGAGCTGTGCCCCCTGTGATTTATATATCTGCTCTGAATTTACAGCTTGTGAAATAGTCTCCGTTAACAGCAGGACGAGAGAGAATGGGGAACCTGGGTGGTGTGAGCTGGAGGAACAATTGGCCAGTGCACTGTGACACAGATTAGTGCGCCTTTATGTGTATGTGTGTCTGTGTGTGCGTGAATGTTTATTTGTATATGCACTTAACAAGACATATTTTAGGTTGTACATGAGTACAATTATGTGAATTACATACCATGTACACACAATGGGTGTACGTTGGTGCACAAGAAGGTCTATGGTGAAGTGTTTAACATTTATGATGAGGCTGTTCAGATGTGTTTTCATGTGTAGATTCATGTGAGTGACATGTGTCTGCACTGTAAGCGTATATCTCTGCGTGTGTGTGTATGTTTGTGTGTGTGTACATTCCCCAGTCCGAGCACCTGGTGCGGAGGAGAGCTTATAAATTCCCACGATAAGGAGAGGGGAAGTGTCACATAGCTTGGTGTCATTTTTTTAAGATGTGAGGAAATGCCGCCCAGCTTGATTTCCCTTTGAAATACAGAAACACTGATAAGGAGTAAGTTTCCCATGATGCATCATTTAATGATGTCGCAGAAAAGTTAAGCAAATTCTACTCAACAGAGACTTTGATTTTGCATGGGTTTTGCTTGCTTATCCCTTGCCCACTAGTCCATATATACAAGAAAACATAGTCACAAAGAGGGGTGTGTATGGCCCTTCTTTTATCTGAACAACAATAAAACATTGTCTAGTCTTCACAGCGACACAGTCTGAACCTTCTCTGGCGTTAAAGAGTGTGTTAAGGTTGCAACGACCCTCAGAGCCACTCAACAGAAGGACCAACAATGACTCAGAATTTAAAATTTACATTTCAGTAACTCTTTACCACTGGATGATGATAGCAAAGCTTGAATAATAGAGACATAGTTTAAAGAACAGTTTTGTAGAAAACCATGATAGTCTGGATCATTGATTGTATATAACATGGACTCCACTGGTTTCAAAAAGAAGTCTGATTGTATGTAAGCTTACGAGAGAATGACCCTTATTCTCACTTGATTCATTACGTCAGTAAACAGTTTTCTAATGAGTTAATCACTAGATCACTCAATCACTAGATTCAAGTCTTCTCCAATCCAGCATTATGTTCATTTTGTACATTATGGTCTCATTTCAAGTAAAATAAACAATAAAGGAGGATGTGCTTTCTGGCATGGCGTGTTGCTCTCAGTCAGATCATGATATCCTTGCTGTCCTTATATCCAACTTCTCTTCCAAATATGATCACTTTGGCTCCAAACATCAAAATATTGATGGCCATAATGTCACACCCATGTGGGATGTCATGGTGGGTTTTCAGTTGATCTGAATGTTGAAATATTACATCTGGGAAAAACAGAATCTGTTGTTGCTTGAAATACCTTCAGGACAATGGAGAGCTGTCACTTTTTAATCAAAGTTTGTTTGAATGTGGGGAAAAAAAGTTCATATTCAAATTGTTATGACCTGTTTGAATTTTATTTACAGTATAAGTACAGCAGTTCAAAGTAGTTTGTCTTGTGGTCCAGTGCTCATAATGTTGTGTTAATTTCTACAAAAAAGGAGGCGCAAACTGTCCTGAGCAGACAGTCATTGAATTTTTTGCTTGTCATTTCAAATTAGATCAAAATTGATTTTGGAAAAAGTGACAGCTCTAATAAACATAAGTGTAAGATTATATAAAAGCATGGATGTGTTACATAATGACACAGAGTTGGCCTTTAGGTACATGCACTTGTTGTTGTAAAGATAAAACAAAAAATCGACCTGATGATGTGACATGATGTTTGGCAGGGAGAAACTCTATCATCTCTGCTCCCAGCCTTGACTTTGTATCGTGAAACCAAAAATTTCACAGTTATTTCCCAAATGCTGCTTCCTAAAATAACCCCCCCTCCCTACCCTCCCCCTGATGGTCTGTCTGGGGGCCTCCTGTAAAACTGCCTCCCCACATAACTGCACTGCCACACAGCCCTCCTGGTATTGATGACACTCCTATTAAAAGAGATGTCCAACACATAATCTCCTCATTAATTGGTTGTCAGGCAAGATATTTTGTCATTTCATTCCCTGGTCAACTGAGACATTGCTCTACATGTAATCTCTAAATCAGTCTATTCATCAGAGGAGGTTTCCATGTAAATGATAGGTTTAGATACGTGGGGAATGGGTGGATCAGAGAGATTAGGGACCACTGAAAAGGCAACCTGGCTCATCACTGGATAATTAGTCTTAGATAGTCAACATGGACTGACACATGCACAGTAATGTGCACAGCAATGGGCTCCACACACAGCAAGCAATGTTCATTGAAACAAGGGTGAATCGGGTTATTTTGACGAGTTCCCTTCCTCATGAAACTAGTACACATTGGCATGTAGTGTGATATTTAAAGGACAATGCCTATATTGGATGATGCTGCACTGTAAGATGTGTGTCCAGTGCCCTTATATTGAGAGTAAACGTGGGGTTTGAGGGTGGTGGATGGATGTGTTGCACTTCTGCCTTTCATACAGGAGACAGAGTTTGCATTCCATCACAGATGTGTTTTGTCTTTTTGTTAACCATAACCAATCCATTCTATTACTCTCAGCAATTGTTTGAATTCCCTATCTTGAACCACAAACTAACTTTATTTGCCATATCCACAAACTGTTTGTAACCCTACCCATCACTCCCAATCCATCAAATGCCGCAGCTTGGAGAACAAGATGCTCTTCAGTTGAACTTTTTTTTTTGCAGGGATTAAATGTACATTTGCATTTATTTGTAGAAGAGTTGAATGTCTCACTGTCTCAACAACCTCACAACGTTAATATATACTATTCTCACTTACTTACTAAGGTTCAAATAAAGGTGTACAATGTCACATGTTTTATAATCACATTACAAACTTAGTGTGACTTTGACCAAATCCCATCACAAATAATTAATTTCAGCAACAGCATGGGAAAAAGGACTGGATCTCTAAAGACTCTTACTTCTGACTTGTCTGCACACAACGTTGACCAAACCCTGCCTCATAAAGTACTTCTGCATGTGGTCATGCTCTGATTCTCTGACACTCCCACAATGTTAAAGTCCACCCTGTCCTCCTCTCTACATAAAAGGTTAGAGGTCATCATATTTTTAGTCATACAAAGATTGAAAAACTATGATTGGCCCCAATTCCAATGTAGTGTATAACCCCAGGAGACGCTGTCTTCAGTTTGTGGCCCAACAGGTAAATTAAGTCTCCATCTTAACGTCAGTGAGGGAGTTTTATTATATTATACAAGAGCTTCAAGCATTTATTTTAGATAAATGAGATGTATAAACTTTTAAGTAACATCATGAAAAACAAAGATGTCATTGTATGTATGCTAGTGACACAGAGGTTTTCTTATTATCTATTGAACACAAACATTATGATTTTCTTCTGTTGAAGCTCTTTTTGTTTATTCTGCGTAATTCAGCTTAAGGCCAAAAGTGTAAAATATCCAAACCATCATCCCAGAAAAGCCATGTAGATTTGTTCAGCTGTTGGCATGGAAACAGTTAGTGGGGATATTTAGCAGAACCAGGCTTCATGCTGATTTTACTCTTTTACTAATAATGAAGGCTTGTTTTTTATAAGCGAGAAAATACACAATCTGGTTTTAATTAGTGTAGAAATAAAGCAGAAGCTGTTTAACAAAGGCTTTTATTTTACGAAGAATGCAATGAGATTAGACTATGTTTAACTGTATACTATATACTAAACAAATTAGTGTAGATATAAAGTCATGTCAGGGTTGAACTGAACTGACCAACTAAATCTTCAAATGAATTTTTAAATTTCTGTCGATTATATTCTAGCCTTTTTGGGCTCAAACTGATTTGACTTGTCATACGTCCACATCTGGTTGGATCGGACATGAGAGAGATCTCCAGCAGTTGGATTGTTTCAGCGTTTGTGCTGTAACTTTCCCATCGCATGTCTTTGCACTTGACAGTTCAAGTAATTTAACTTTTCATTTATTTCAGGAAACATTACAGGATACATAACCATCATCGAAGTTGAAACATAAAACAGAATGTGATGTTTTGATTATTGTTTTTGACACATACTCAACTGAAAACGGTACAAAGACTACATTTAATGTTTCATCTCATCAACATGATTTTTGTAAGTATTTGCTTATTCTGAGTTTGAGCCCATGAACACGTTTCATACTAGTTGGGACAGGAGCAACTAATGCTGGTTGACAGGTTAATTGGTAACAGGTGATGGAAAGGGGCATCCTCGAAGGGCTCAGTTGTTCACCAGCAGGGATGGGGCGAGGTTCAACACCTGATTGTATAAAGGACATGACTACATGGGCTCAGGAGCACTTCGTTAAACTATTTTCTGAAAACACAGTTCATTTTCAAATGACTGCATTCTGATTTAATTAAATCTATACACAGCGTCCCAACTTTTTTAGAATCAGGGTTGTAAAATATGGTTCTTTCAATCACAAGAAGTTCTGCCAGAAGTCCTGAGTAGAGACTAAAGACTAAAAGTGGTTTCATTAAAGTATAAATTGAATTTCTCAACAAAGCAACACACAGCAGCAAGTCTGAGTGGGAATGTTGTAGCATGGTGCGTATTAGCGTTGGTTGGAAATGGATCCTTTGTGATGAAAGTAAGAGGTAAACAAACAAACAATTTTGCCGAATGTCATCATCTCCCCGCTGCGCGTTTGTCGGTGGGGGTCAAAGGGGTAGGAGGGAAAACAGGAGTGGAAATGTCATAAATCAGACGGATTTTAGAATCTGATGACAAACCTAATTCCTGTCTGAAAAGAGCCGAGCCGTCCCCCCCTGACTGTCATCGAAGCTGGCCTATAAACATCGCAGCTGTCACCCAAGCTCGCCTGGACTGCGAAGGACATGCCATCGTGCCTCTCACATGCTCTTTGCGTGGGCCAATTCTGGACTGGAGGGGCCGGCGAATTCCACTTTGCATTTTGTCACATTCGGCCGCAGTGGGGGCTGGCCCAGGACCCTGCCACCCCCACTACCACCACCACCACCTCCACCCACTATCCCCTGTCATGTCTGACCATCTGTTGAAGGGCATTTACTCCTTCAAAATCACTTTATCCTTCTATCACTCCTAAAACAGGTTGTGAAGCCTTAAAAAAGGAAATCTGAATAAGGGGCTGGGGGATAGGCGGGTAAGAAGCACAGAGTGGTGATGGGTGAGAGAGGAGAGTCGGGGGCGGCACACCGTGCTAAATGTTGTCACTGCGAAAGGTGAGTAGAGGAGCTTTAGAGGCCATTTTCCACTCAACAAACGCTCTGCCTGCCCCTCCCCACACACCCCCGAACAACCCCCACCACCCCAACACACACAGGCAGTGGTAACTAGATAGCTCCCAGTGTGCCTGCGCTGTAACTTATACAACTAAAGCTGGCAACTCACTCACTAGAGATAAAAAAAAAGAAATATAAAATTACACTGGGACATCCAGGCATCTGAGGAGCACGTCACACTGTTCCAAAACTGTTGCATTAACTTTAACCTACAGCAAGATGAGACACTTTACTGCTTTATAGCACAGGGACATGCAGGATATATTGGCATCGTTATAGTCTTTGCCAACTCCTCCTGATACATTATCCGATACAAATTTTAAATCAATTCATTTCCTCCTGATTTTCACATTTAATCATATATTGAAAGTGCTAATGGTTTGGCTCAGACACAATCTAAGTTTCTGGGCACAGACAAAAAATAAAGCCCATACTTATCCACATATGTTTATAATGCATTCAGTACAATTATTTAAGAATCAACAGTCAATATATGATTTCTATGCAGCATGTTGGCAGTTGTTGGCTTATACTTTTATTACTTAACATTCATACGAACAGTTTGCAGCTGTTTACAGGAAACAATTGCTCTGATGAGCCAAATATAAAGTATCTGGGCAAGACTGTTCTACTGAGCGATTGCCAAATCAATAATCCGAGGATAAAAATGTAAAATGTCTCGAGCCTTAGAAATAGCCTTCCATGTAAAATGTGGGATAGATCAGGCAGCTTAACACCAACAAGCTTTCTGGACACTTTAACTGTATGGTGCTGCCAGTTCTGAACACCTGTTCAGAGATTATCAAATCAAGTAATAACATTTAAGGTGAGTCTGTGAAGGAAACTGGACTTGCTTGAGGTTTTTGAAAACATTTCAACCTTTGACACGAAAGGCTTCTTCAGGGAAGCTGATGACTGTCTCTAACACCGAGCATCATGGGCTGACTGCACATAACAAACCAGTTGAGCTCCCTAGAGAGGTGCAGTAGTTGCTGTTGTCAGTGAATGTCAGCTTATTAGCAATAATAGTACCCAGATATTTCTCACACTGAACCTGTTCATGATTTGACACTTAATTACTGTCTAAATGGGCATGTACTGTGATAGTGGGCAGGCTCACCATGACTGAGTCATCTGCAAACTTGAGAATGTGCCTACGAGGATGGGCACTACTGTATTAGTCAGTGTACAGTATGTATAAGATAAGCGACAGGCCACTCTGTATCAGTCCAGTGGAGGAAAACGGATCAGACATGGTGCCATTTACCCTGACACAATTAAGCGTGCATATACTGGGCCCTCAATGTGTAACTGTTTGATGCTGAGTTTTATAGCTTTTCTGTTTCTGTAAATGATGCTATGAGAGCGGTGAGACTGAACCAAAACAGTACATTTACAGACTGACAGCTAGGCCATTAGCTGAGACTGAGCTGAGAGGAGAGAGACCGTTTCCACAATGTAACAACAGAGTTTTCACATTGTTGTTTGATCCATTGTTAGTATAAAATATCACTTCTATCTGCTTGAACCGCCATTCTCAATCAGTGCACAAAGAACAACACAGTAACAGTGCTTGCAGTACATCACAGCGACGTTGTGCTGACAGCTAGTCACTTCAGACTGCAGAAAACTTATGGTTATGGATTTGCATTGAAGAGATATGTGAAATCAGCAAACACGTTTATTTCCATTGTCTGTTATGTTTAAAGATATATAGTTGATCACTCCAGGAGATGCTGTAATTTTCTTTAGTCTGTGGCCCAACAGTTAGTCAAAGTGTTCTTATTAACAAGATATTAACCCATCAAACATTGTGATTGGTTTTATAGTTGCTCTTTGCTGATACTGTGCACTAACTCTGACAGAACTAACAACAAATGTGAAAACAAAACAACTTCAAGAGATAACTGATGATTTTAACTAAAGCGTTTAACTAGCAAAACACAAGTTGACTTTTATTATGAAGGAGGCTAGTCGTGGGATATACAATATGTTCAGTGGATCAATTTTAATATATCTAGGAGCAGTTTTATACAGTCTATGTGAGAAATAGAACAAGAAGGAGCTGTTAGATGAGGAGCAGGTGGCAAGCTGCACACCTCCAGCTTCTCAGTGAGGTAACAAACTCCTTTTCTCTCAATAATATTATCAGATGCCCTGTTAGCATTTTGTTTAAATCAGAAATCTTGCCAAATAGGTGCTTTTTATTCTCGCTTTGACAGAAACATCCTCCACCAGTATCTTGTTGGTCAACTGTCCTTACATGGTAAGTGAAATGTGACTCCTGCGACTCTGCTGCAAGTAGCACACGCCTTCACTTTATAACTGTAGCATTGGTCAAAAAGCAAAATGATGGTGGGAGCAGTGGGCAAGTAATGTAATCAGTGTATGCCTGAACACAGCGTAACACTAGTAACACCGGCTACCACTGCTAGCATAGTCTCGATAATGTTAAGGGAAAATTCAATTCCTTTGTAGGCTGGTCAATTTCTTATATAAGGACACCTCTAAGGGTATTATTGCTAACTTTTAATACATTGCGCGGTCGAGTTTTCTCTGTTAATGTCTGTGTGTACAGTGTATAATGCAATGTATGCATAGCCTCCTCTGCTTTTAATACATAACTCTATAGAGCAGGAAAAATGAATTCACTGTACCTAAAATCTTGACTACGTTAAAAGACCTATTCATAAGAAAAATTGATATTTGAGTCTCACTCCCAACTCAAGACACCTTGGGATGGCGGCAGACCCGTCCCACAATCCCAAAGCAGCAGGTTTAACAAGTTGGGAAACCAAGAGCGTCATTTGACTAGTTGGGAATGAGACTCAAAAATCAACGTTTCTTACAAGTTGTTGTAGTGAGTGTTGTCGTGATTTTAGCTAACTTCCTGTCCATTTTGCAGCTAGCAATCCCCTTCCTCCTCCTTACATCACCACACTTGCCCGATTCCTTTCTTTTTTTTGCGGCAGATTTCAGATTTGCGGCCTGTTTGGTAGTATAAGCCGTCACCGGGAGTGCTGGAATTGGTAGCTTTCCCTGTTCCACTATTGCCGGTGTGAGTACCAGAACAGCAGGATCCTGCTCTCAGCATGTTTCCCGAGCAGACAGGACAGTCTATTTATGGAGTTCTCTGTCCTGATTGGATAAAGTGGGCAGGGATACCAGAACATTTCTTCTCTCTTTCACTGCATGAGCAGGAGGAGGAGAGACATGGGTTACTGACCAAACACTAATAACAATGATTACTGTTGGAATATAGAGCTAATTAACACTCATTCTGATAAGAAAATAACGACTCTGTGCTTTTGTTTTTGTTTGGATAATTAGCCTTTACTGGAACAGAGTGTGTGGTTTGAATTCCTGACTAACTGCTGCCCTTGGTTTTCTCCTCCTGATTGGTTTAGACATAAATGGCCACAACAAATCATAAATAAGAAGAAGAGACTTCCTGTCTAATTAAATCAACATGTTGTACTGTATGTGATGCTGTGTGTGTGTGCTCACCATATGTATGATGACATACAAACACTGTCTTTGTCCGTCTACTGTACTCCCACATACACACACACACTTAAATATGTTTTATGAATGAACATTAAACAGTTTCCATATCTCTTAATACAAACCGCTGAAGGTTTTATTGACCTCCTTCTATAATTTTGGGAGGAGGTTGCGTGGTTGGTTGCAGTAGGAATAAAAACAAATGCAGAGACATTCTTCAAGATTGAAAAAAGAATATTAACAGCAGGTGCTCGCTGACCAGCTTTTAACAAAACATGTTAGCAAATCGATTTGCATCAACCAGCAATGAAGGTGAGAACAACCGGGGCGACAGAGGAGGCTACAGCTAATAGGATCATGCTGGAGCCTCCGGGGTCATAAGCGTGTTGACAGTGTTTGTGTAATTACACTCACTACCAGATGGAGGCGACAAAAGTAAGGCGTAATTTCAGATGAATTTCTCCAGTGGATTTTTATCGTCACTTTGTCATTTTTGTTGTTTTCCATACATTTTAGGTAAATGTAACAATACATTTCAATTATCTGAACATTTTATGTATTCAAAAAGTCTCTATCCAATCACAGGTGTTGCATAAGAGGGACCGTTTATTACATTCACTGTGGCTCAGCAGGTAAAGTAGGATGTCCATTGATCGTAAACTGTCAGCTCATTGCTTTGCTCGTGCATCACAGCTTTCTGCTGTTTGTGAATGTGTGAATGAGAGGCAAATTGTAAAGCACTTAGGATAGAACAGCTAAATAAATGCAGCCTATTTACATGGCAGTCCACTAGAATCCCTGTAATATTCAAATCATTACAGGAATGCAGCACATTTTCAGATCATTTCATCTTTCTTGTGCCTTCATAGACCCTATGATTTCTACCTCAATGGTAAGTATCAGTCTGTGCTTTGCTTTATGAAGTTGTGCTTTGCCTAAAACTGAACTGTCAGCAGTATTTTACTTTGCTCAGTGAAAACAAAATGCTGTCCTATAACAGCAGCTTAACATCAACACAACACTTTCTGATATGTGTTTCAAATTAATTAAAGCGTCAAAATGTTCCAGGAGTTGATGTGTCTGGCCATCTGCACTTTGACCTTAAAGCAGCCCCACAAAACATTTTCTAAATCTCATTTTCCCAAAGTAGGAACTCATCTGTCAACACCTTTCATCTCTCTGTAGCCAAAACAGTGATTATATCAATCGCCTCTGCTGCAACTAATTTAGATAACAGCAACGCGGCAGAGGGAGAATTAAGCACAGAGCTGCTAGAGACAGACAGAGAGAACCAGAGCTCGTCCTGCTCTCTGGCTCCCTCCACCACAGGCTCCATTGTCATTTTCGGGAAGGTGATCACAGCGATAGTGTTGTAATTGGCTTTAAGTGGATTAAGTGCCAGGCAGGGCGGAACAGCTCTGGCCAGTGATATGCAGTTCAAACACAACCTGTTGCCTGGACTGTGGCTGAGCGAGAGCTCTCAATCTGGACAACAGACATGGCTGCTCACAGCAGTGTCCAGGTCACTGTTCACTATAAAACATGTTGCTCCAGTCCTCTCTCCTGATTGGCTGAGTCACACTTTTGAAGACTTTGTTAAAAAAGCTAATAAGCCCACACCTGTGACCACAAACAGTCCTCATACCAGTACTGAAGTGTCCCGCAGCAACCACTTTGTTTAGCTGCTGTTTAGGAACTACATGGAAGAGGAATAAAGAATAAAGAAGAATAAAGTTCAGTGTTTGGCAGGAAATAATTTGATTAAATGCCTTCAGTGATTTGAATGCAGCAACATGGCTGCTAAGGGTCATAAGAAAGCAGGTTCAGTCTTGTCAGATGCAATATTTAAGTTTTAAAATGAAACAAGTTATCAGGAAAAAACACTTCTACAGTAACTATATTCAGGCTTTTGGGAGACTCTAAATGAGGCTAAGAAGACTATAAATGAGCACTGTGGTAGTACCCAAGCCAAGAAATCTTGTATCAGTAGCACACAAAAAAATCAATTGCTTTTTTATTGTAAAGTGATAAAAACAGCATCTACAGTACAAACACAAGAATCTTGATTTGTTAGCCATGCAGTCAATGTGATTGATAGCTAATCATGAGCAAGGTCACAAACACAGAATTGCAAAAACATTTGACGTACTTGTTGAATTTCTACAATAGAAATAAAAGAAAAAGAAGTAGAGCTGTTAGAGCTGCGGGGCATTTACAGTACTCTGACACTTTATAATGACTTGATTTGAAATGGGTGGGTAAGTCGTTGCAACAAATTACAAACACAACTGTGTTATGCAGTCCCAACGTCACAGAGCGATGCTCAATTAAAATCTTCTTTCCATTGGGTCTTTACTGGTGGCTGTAAATTTAACTTGGCATTCCTTTATGGAGCAGGTGTGAGGGATTAGGCTCAGATGTCTCACAAACCCTACATGTTGTGAGACATCTGAACTTGAACTCTTTCACATACAGACTGACTCACACACTGATCTGTGTGAGCAGCAGAGGAGGCTATACATACATTGCATTATACACTGTACATACAGACATTAACAGAGGAAACGCGACAGCACAATGGAAATAAGACTAAGTTACACTTGCTCTCTCAGCACCTGCTGTCATTACAGAGAAGACAAGTGCTGCTGGTGTAGACCTGCTGCCTGTTCAAATCTTCACAGTTGCCTTTAAAGGTCTTTGACCATAAAGGGAAAGCCTCAGATGGATGCTTCGTATCCGCCTGTCTGAGGATCCACATATAATGTGTTTTATAGTTATCACATTAGTATTGGTAGTCTTACTTAGTATTTGAATTACACATGATGCAGATAATATTTTGTGTATGCTGTGCTCCATTTTATTGTCCATAACCTCCTCTCATGCTCCAGAGATAAGGACATACCATGATTCATTAGCACAAAAGAAGAAGCTGTGGAAGCAGTATCAGTTGAAGATGTAGATATTGATCAGCGATATCAGATCATCGTGCATGATCTGATATCGCCTTGTTGGTGTCGTTACTGCAGCATTATAAGTGGTGTTGCTCCAGGAAGATCACTGCAGCTGACCAATCACAGTTTTGTACTGGCATTGCTTTGCAACTTGAAAAAAAAGACACTCATGGGAGAAGTAATTCTTTCTAACAGAGCTGGCATTGCCTAAACCTAACCAAATTGTGACAGAGAGCTGAAAATAAAACAAGACAAAAAAGAAAATAATAAGTGAACTTAGTGTACAAATAATATGAGAGTACAGTCACAAACAGGACACAAACCAACTCTCCTCAGTCAATCCTACGTTTAACCCATTCAGCCACAGCAGCTTTATCTGAATATGGATTTTTGTTTTTTGGTCAGCTGCAATGATGGTCCTGCACAAACATTAACTGTGATGCTGTAAGAACAACACCGACATGGTGAAACCAGATCAACCGTCATGCTCTGCACTGTAAATGTAGCCATTTTGCCTGCCAACTTGCAACAATCTTGCCCATGTGTTAGTTTGGATTATATTTGGGCAAAATGAATTTAAGAAAATAATTAAGGCCAAGTAGTGTCGACCTCAGAACACACCATTGAAACGCCCACAAGCAATGAATTCTGATAATGAGTAAGTGAAGAGATCACCCTTAATTTATACAATGAAACACTGAAACAGCTTCCATGTGATCTAATCTTACACCATGTTCTGTTTTTGCTTCTGTGTGTCCATGTTTGTATATTGTAACTAAAAGCTGCAGCCGGTCCACAGCCAGCCTTTGTCCTCCAGCTGTGCATTGCAGGGACTTAAAAGAAGGTTTGGCAGAGTTGAAGCAGTTGGTCAGTGTGAGTTTTTGACACACAGGTTTCAGGAGCTCACTGAACATGTGCAGCCACTCCAAATTCTACCAGGGGAAAAGAGAGAGGACCCCGGCTTCCTGTTTTCCCGTCTCTGCGCACGTCGCAATGCGACCCCAGCCAAGCTTCTGGGCAGCACAATGAGCGCGGGTGTGATTCAGCTTTCAACAGGCCTGTTACCGGGGATTATCCCAGTGTTGTTTAATAGTGTTATCCGGACCACAATAGAATGTTGTTTTATCAGAGTAATAAGTCAGACACTTAGCTCACTGACGGCTTCAGAAATGTCGCTATGAAATTTCTGTGAATCTGTCCCTGGCGTCTGCCCAGCCAGTGCAGGTGAGGTCCATGAGAGAGCACAGCTGCCACTCTCAAACTCGCATTCAGACACGCACCAGCAGGCATGTATGGCCCCCATAGATAGATTGATGGTGGCTGGGGGGAACCGAGGGCTGTGTGGCTGTCCTGAAATCAGGCCAGCTTTAACACAGCGGACACGCTCTCAAGCCCACAGTCATAGTAACATTTTATGTGACAAGCATTATAAAGGTGATTTATAGAACGCATGTGTGTTGGGCTGAATATGTTCCAGAATATTGAGCCAGGGGTATTAGGTCTGCATTTTCAAATCTGCCTGGTTGTTCGCATCGTCCCGACATCGACCGTTAAACAAACTTCCTGTGAAAATAATGAGCGTGGCGAATGGAAAACTCTGAGTGCCCTCTCAGAAGGCCCGACAAGGACAAGAGAAGCACGCTGTTGCAAGTACATACTTATAAGCATTGTTATTTTTATGGGATGGCCTTTCATGTATGGCACTGACCTCTGGCTTGTTCTCCTTTGTACTCTTTCATTCAGAGCAGACCTGGGCCATGGTGCTAGTAGAGCTTGAAAAAAGGTTCATAGCTTTGATGTAAAATGCCTACATCATCAGTGAGTGGAGCTTGGTGGGGATAGTTCAGAAGGCTTGAGTGTCAATCATACCATGGTTTCCTCAATCTACTTTCAAATACTGTTGTTCTTGTTTACTTTTTTACATTTCTTGTGTCAGGAAACAATCTTTCTGGTAGTTACGCCAACTCTAGTATATCAGTTTTCTTTAGTTAAAGTTCAGCTTTTTACTTTGTTTTTAAGGACACCTGATGGATTGTTTGAACCTTGATTTTGGAGATAAAGGCTTCAGAGCACCTGGGCCAAAAACTCTTAAAGGAGCAATTTATAAGATTTGCGCATTTTAGTTTAAAACATTCAAAAAATTAACTAACATTATCAATATGAGATGAGATGTTTATGGAAGTTAGCATGCTAACGAACCAGCCCCAGCCCATCCTCTCACCCTGTGATCCGAGAGCCCATTCCAGGCAATACTCGAGGGCCACTGGCTCCACAGTTAAATGAGCAATGAGCTAGTTAGCTAATGGTAGCTAGTTACAGCCAAGGATAGCAAGCAAAGAACAGCAGTTTTTGTTTTTAACCTGGTGATATGCTGCCCATGTTTTTGGAGCTACCTTTACATCTGGCCATATTTTACAAATGAAACCTTTAAGAACACACTAATACCGCTGCATTTTTGAGAGGATACATTTTTTCACAACTTTTTATGTCTTACTTTAAAGTGGGACCAACATCATTGCTCCTACCGTTACATGCATACATGCAGTATTACAGCAAATCTTCCTGCTCCACTCACCATTGTAAGAGTTTCAATCCTTTAAATTCACACTGTATTTCCTAGAGATTCAAAGACCAGTATTCAAGCCATCAAATATCAAAGATCAGGGAAGGGAAAAAGTCATGAAACCTCATAGGACCATTGTTAAATCTGTAGTTTTGACTTTAATATCCCCTTATCAGCAGCTGTACCTCCTCATACTAACAAGCCTTCTCTACTTTACAGAAACATGACTTCTATGTACAAGCTCTGATGAACTGGATGTTTGAAATGAAAGGAGGAAAACAAGACATGAATTTACATTAAAATGTCTGAGACTATTTCTTACATTCCTAGTTCTGACTAAACAAAGTCACATTGTACAATGTACAGATAGAGGAGGTCACACTGAAAAAGCAGGAAATCCAGAGCTCTCATATTTTATTGCCACCGGTTGACAGTCAGATTATGTCAGAGGGCTGAAAACAAGCCACCATTCCTAATGTTCATTTCCCTGCTCGAGGCCTGAGGACACCTGTTTCACTGTGTGGACCCACAACTCAGCCAGCTCTCTTTGTCCCTCTACACTCTCCCCCATCATCCACTCACCCCACCAGGATCTGTGTGCTGTCCCACCCCAACACATTCTCAGCCATCATTCAGTGTCAGACACGCTAATACACTTCATGTGTGCATGTATTTGTTATATGATGGAAGATGGCACAATTTACTTTCAGTCACTGTTGTGTTGTCATAGATGGAGAGCAGGAATATGTCTCACAATATATCAGCAGAGCAGCTTCAGTTCTCCATCTGTGTGTACACAAGATGCATTCAATTTTAAGTGTAGGTCACCAGCATTTAGGCAGAGTTCAACACATAATCACTATGGTTACAGTATGTGCATGAAATGAAAGAAAATATACGGGAACACTTTACAATAAGGGTCCAAAAAGCATTCAGTAATGTTAACTATGGTTAAGTAATGCTTATGAGGCAGTTAAGCATTTATAATGTGTTACCTAAGGGATACATGTGTTACACTTTACAATAAGGGTCCAGAAAGCATTCACTAATGGTTAACTATGGTTAAGTAATGCTTATGAGGCACTCCTATATATTTATTAAGGTTTATGTCAGGTTACTAATGTTAAGTAATACCTTACTTAAGGTTAGGTAAGGGCTACCTGATGACATACACAGCACAGCATTAGTAAATGACTACTTAAGACTCTAAATAATTGTTTATTAATGCCCATCCAGGTAACATGTACACCATTAGTAAATGATCACCAGAGACATTATTAACGTTTTACTAATATATTAAATAATGTATTAATTAATACTAAGTAATGCATACATAAGGATAACTAATTACATTATGTAACTTTTATTAATGCTTAATAATGTATTAATTAACTCTGAGCAGTAGACATTAATTAACTGCTTATTAATGCATTTACTAATATGTCAATTAATGTAAAGTAATACATTATAATGATTATTAAAATATTATTAAACTGTTAATTAATGCTTAATAATGCATTAACTAATGTTAATTAAGGGACCCTTATTGTAAAGTGTTACCAAATATACATCAGTCATTTAAAACACAAGCCATTAATCAGCCTGTGTGAAGAAAAAGGACTCCACTAACTTACCTTTACTAGTGCAAACCCTTCTCACACTCCACCACTCCAGTTCTCACACTTTAAAATCAACCCTCCACGGGGTTCTCAACATCCGGGTCACCTGCCCGGTCAGTCACACTATCCGCTGGATCTCTAAGGACCTGACTGCAAACCGCCACGCAGCACCGGACCTCTCTCATTTAAACACCGGGGCTTCCCTGTGGGGCATCTTTGTACTCAGCAGGCACAGCACAATGGGACAGCCTGGGCCGAGGGTTTTATCAGAACCACCTGCCTGAGCGGGTCCACCATATCTCAAACATCTTTTTTCCCTCCTGAGGAAGAAGAAAATAATTTAGAGTGTTTCCTGTTGACCTGCATGCCATCGCTGCAGCTTTTCTGAGAGTGTGAGAATATGTGTGTTTAATGTCTCCTCTCTAAAATGATGAAAACTGTCTGTGTTTTATTCAGTCCTCTGGGGGGATCAGCAGCCTGGTTGTCAGAGGGGTCTTTCTCCTGTTGGTCAATTCTACTTCTCTCCATGATACTGAAAGGGCAGAAAACAGTATCGGCAGCTTGTGAGAAGTACAAATAGTAAATTGTAAAAGTGTACAGTACTGGTCAGAGCCAGCCCACATAAATCACACTGGCCCTCGTATAGAGGATAAAGATTGAGGTTTGGCATGTATGGAGTAGTATTATGGTTAAGAGTGAGTGAATGTAAAGAATGTAGTCAGAACAAAGACTCTGTAGTGAAATTACAGGCTATAGCTCTTTCTTAGCTTCTCACAAACACACAGGAGGCTCCATCATTACAAGCACATTTTATGAGAACAAGAGCTGTTTCAGCGTAAATAAAATTGAAGTCAAGATACAAGGTTTAATCAACAACGTGTGCAAAACATGACTGGCAAGAAGTCCAGAATAATCTAATTTTCGAGAGAGTTTAAGTTTGAAAGAGCCTTTACAAAAGATGTACAATGTGTTTTATATTTTCATACAGTGTGGAATTATTTACAATTTAATAATCATTTTCATATTACTTAACATGAATTTGTTGTATTATAAATGTGATCCTTATGGGGAATAAATGTTATGCTATTACGATAAATACTGCTATATACTGTCCCAATATAAGTCAGTATAACAGATGATATAATGAGTGTGATCATTCAGTATGTTTGGTAACACCACCAATACATAGACGACTGAATAGATTGCCAGTGAGTCCTAAAACAACATATATCTCTGTTCTGAAACAACATGAACCTTGCAGAAGAGAGAAAGAAAAGAACATTTCTTGGTTAGGTTTTGGAAAACATTGTGGTTTGGCTTAAAATAACTTCAGTTACTGTTCAGTTACTCCGCTTCCACTCGCCAGTGGTCTCCTGGGTGAAACTCCTGTGCTTGTTTGACCCAATCATCCATCCCCGACCTACTCTCTATGCAGTATTGTCACTCTTTATACTACCTTGCCTGCCTTCCTCTTTTGATGACCTAATAATCGCCACTAGGGTTCAAATTAAATAAGAAAGGTAAATATGGCTCATACATAATAAGCTGCTTTCACAGTTGACCTACATTCATCACTTTTCTGATGAGGATGGCCTGGTATAAATGAAACATTTTGTTTAAATGTATGTTATATATGGCTCAACCAGAGAGTGACGGGTGCATGAGATTTCCTGCTTACAAGAAGCTGCAAATCTTTTTCTAAATCCTCCTTCTGATCTTCCACTCATCTGTCCAGTTCAAATCTGTTGTTAATTTACTTTGCCTCAACTGTCCATCTTTCTTAAATCCAGACGGGAAAAAAAGAGAATCTGACCAACTGTATGTAGAGAAGAACAAAAGTTTCACAGTTGGCCATGGTCTGATTTTCTTTTTTGGTATCAAATGTTTTGTCTGCGCTGACTTGGACAAGAAACTTTTGTTCTTATTCCCATATGAATAAGTCTGTGTTAGAGAAGACTTGGTGGTTGACTGATCATGACTGCTAGGTGGCAACATCAACAGCAGCTGAATCTTCCAGTCCAAAATTAAAGGTCAACATCAGCAATGACAAGATGATGGCAGGCATCACAGCAAAATTCAGTGTGGAACAAACTGCACTGCATTGATATACTGAGTCTCTGGTATGAATTTAGCCAATATTATTAGATTTCAGTGTAAAATAATCAGCTTCTATACAACTCACATTAACAACAATGCTAAAGACAAGCTTATTACTTTTTGTCAGACAATACATTATGTTAGACTGGTTGTTATTATTGTTTGAAGAGTTTATGCTGCCAAAAACTCTTCAAATAATAATAAGCATGAGTACATTTCTGCCACCTTTCAGATACCTCCTCTTTTCATTGCCCAGTGGTTTGGGTCAGCCGGTCTCACTCCCAATGTGTTAAACACTGCAGCCTGGTTAGTGGCCCTACACTTCTAAGTATGATGCCGTAGGCACCCCTCTAGTGCAGTAGTATAAGGCAAAAATAAAAACGGAATGCATTGCTATCAACTGGTATTGCTAACAATGGCTAACCTGGCTGTTTATCCGACTTGTTGTACTGAAACACCATTGACTCAGGTATGACGTCATTCCCAGCTCCAACTTCTGAGGTAAATGGAATACACAAACACACTGGACTTCTGGAGACTGAGGCTCACATTCAGTATGTGACCAAAATCATGGGATGCATAGGATGCATAACCCTAACCCTAACCCTAACCCATTTGTTTTTAAGTTATGTTACGTTAATAAGTTTATGCACATAAATGATGTAACTCACGCTACTTACGTAATTATGAACTGTAAGTTACAAGACAGAACAGATTTTTTTCAAAGTATGAACCTAACCTTGTAGCTTCTGAGCCTAAACCTAACCAACTGTTGATAATACTCAAAAGTCATATGTCATAATATGTTAAATGTTTTTCAGCAGGCTTTATTTTGAAGGTATAAACTGACATAGCATGTAATGCATTAACGCTAACTTGACTGCAGAGCCCGTCACATGCAGAACTGACACTAGAGGAGTAGATAGAGTGTCATAGTTTAAAGCTTAAGGCCACTGACCGAGCTGGGAGAGAGAACATCTTGTTTGGGTATATTCAGTCCTCAGGACCTTTATGGCTGTTAGAAAAGTGAATTGTGACATTACGAAAAAGTCTTGGAGCTGGAGCATGTGTTACTTTTTATAATTTTCATTCTTGCTGTTATCTGTCATGATTAAGAATTCATTGAGATCTCAACATTACAACATTTGAATAAAACAATGATTCTGACAGTGTAATTTTGCCTGTAATAAATAAAAGAGAATTGCTGCCAGAGACTAAAATCCACAAGCTGATGATTTGTGTTGAGGTTTTTTCTCTAACCAGCTTTAATTTTAATATTATGAGGGGTCAAAACTGTGAGTCACAAAATAATGTCATGCACATGCAGCACGTGATAAGACGATCTATCAGATTGGGTCATTAACTCGGCTTCAGTACATGTTCTCCTTTACTTTGTGAGTCATCATACCTCAGATAAAGAGTACGACTTTCCTTCGGAGATCTGTGACTGTAAAAACATTGGCCACATCACCAGAGTCTGCATGTTTCTTTTTTTTTTAAGCCTGACATCTGTATCATGACTTTATCAATCCTAAAATAGTTTCAAGATGTTCCTTGAAGGAGAAAAAGAACACTGGCGTACGGCGACTGAAGGTATGTGAAAGCCCTTTGTGAAAGAGTGGTGATTTAGTGCTTCAATACACATGTCAGGCACACTGTAACACCTCAGAAAAGTGGGTCTACGTCCCCTGTCAGCAGTAATTTACTGTGAGGATGAGTCAAGCCAAGGAATCTCAAGCATAAGAGAGGAATAAACACAAGAGGGCAATAGTTTACCAGGAATTTTTGATTGGAGTGTCTGATATCAACTCACACTGTGTCGTATCAAAACCAGACTGTCAGATTCATGAAATGAAAGTTTCTCTCCTCTTTAGCGTATGGTCACTGACCCCCTTGGCTGGACTTGCGTCCAGTAAAGTTCCCCAGAGAGCGATTCTGAGTCTGTTAAAATGTCTGAGATGTGTTCTGACTGGAAGATCAATGGCTGCGACAGGGGGATTATGGGATACCCTCCAGTCAGCGGGCTGTCACTCAAAATGGGCTCAAAGCAGCAGATTAGGCACCAGATCCCTCTCATCTCTGTCAGAGGATCTCGTTAAAATACCCGGCCCTGTATCTCCAATTGTTCCAGTTTCATGTTTTACAGCAAGCTTGGCCGCACACTGCCGTTAATCAATCAATGGGATCGTTTGCATACTTTGTTTCTGATGGAGGACGCCACGATGAAAGGCAGAGAGCGGCTGTTAGTCAAGCTCGGCCATTCTTTTCCACTTAAGGACCTGATGGATAGTTTACGGTATAAAAACAGACCTGCTGTGCATTATGTCATACTGCAGCTCTGTAGACCCATGTGCACTGCTCCTCTTTACAAATACATCTCCTAATTTAACAGGCCCTGAGGTAAGTTTGCGGTGAAGACGGGTGGGGGTGACATAAGGGGGGACGGAGTGATTTTGAACGCTGCTGGAACAAGAGAGGGAGTGTATATCAGACAAATAACATGAATAATTATTGGAAATAATGTCCACATAGGTGGAGTGGAGCCAAATTATGAAATCATGAGCTTCGCTCCGGTACATCATCCTGCTCATTATTTGAAGTCATGCTTGGAAAAACAGGTGTTTCCAATACTGGGTCGCTGTCTCCACGGTCCTGCACCCCCTTCATTTTCTGATCAAGGTTCAGATATGATATTTCATGGCTAGAGCCGTACACATGATAGGAAGTGATTGGGGAGAGCCGCTCAGAAGACATCCATGTAATGGACGCTGATTGGCCCGGGTTAAATCCCTGGAGTCTGTGCCTGTGTAACACGAGGGGGAACCACAAAGCTAGTAATGATCCTAAATGCTGCAAGTTTCCCCTCTCTTGGAGGTTCAAATGATTAGAGGGGGATTTCTGTGTCTCTTTAAACAGGTGCCATATTTATGTGCATTGAGCACAACAGCAGTGCAGCTGAGTGCAGTTGGCACAAGAGCTTTATTCTTCATTCTCCTAATAAACAGAACCAGCAGGGAGAAAATTTGTCTTTTTTGGGTCGTTTTCTTCCAGTTTGGTTTATGATCGATGTATTGCGTCAGCGTTTGAAGCTCATGCCTGTGATGTGGTGCAGAGCAGATGTGTGCGTTTTATAAGTAGAGAACTCTCTTGTGTGATTAATAATCATGACATTGGTTGGTATTGTTGCCTACAGGCTTAGATTGACAACAGTTTATATTTGATTTGTTATAGTTAATAGCTGTGATTTACAAAACATCCCGTGTGTAAAGGTATCATTATTTCTGATGATTACCAACCGTAAACACTATAATTAGTTTTGTTTGTGCGCTCCAAATTATTTTTATGAGCAACTCCTGTTAGTTAGTTAAAAAATGTCTTCATAGCGTATAGCACAGTTTGAAAAGCTCCCGCTAACAAAGAGACAAAATCAAAACAATGTACATGAATTAAAACGTTTATTGAGCTTTTTACGTGCTTGGCACCTGTATTTACATTTTTTAAAATGCCTCAAAAAAGAATTCCTTTGTTATATCCCTTTTTTCACACATTTTTATAACAGATTGGCCTGTAAAATTGTTATATTGCTCAGCACTTAAATACACATCTCTACAACACACCAAAACATACTTTAATTACTCTGTTTTGCTATTGCTTCTTTAATAACTTTTCACACAACAACTTTGAAGCTTATGTTATTGATTGCATTCGCCATCTTATATAAATGCTTAAAAACATAATCCACCCAAAAATAGTGAAGCCATTCCAGTCTTTGAGGATTGTGGGTTTATGAAGTCCTGAACTCTCCTAAAGCTCCCAGCAGGCGTGTGCTGGGAGCTTCTCTCAGTTAACCCAACCTACAGTTCTTTGACTTACTGCATCCACATGTTGTATTGACCCTGTTTGGCACCTCGACCAGATTCTTCATCTCCTGCATGTCTGTGGAGCAGTGAGTCATTCAGTTGTCCAGTTGTCTCTTTCATTCCTGCCAAAACTTCAGACCATGACGGCAAACCACTGACTCCATGACATTTCTAAAATGAAGTTCTTCTGGATCACAGTGAAGATTCTTTGGCTGCATGATGTCATGACCGGATGGCTTTAAAGTCCCAAAAAATCAAGAATGAGTCCCTTGAAAAGTTGCTACTATTGCACCATAACAGATTCACAACTGATAATCTCTTCTTGAACCAGAGCCTGCGGGCTCCTACCTCTCCTTCTTATTACAATCGGAGGAGTTTGCTGTTTCTTTCCTGTCAGAGACAGTAAAAGAAGTCAGGTTGCTGTCCCAATTTTTGCTTTATTAACACAAAGATAATTAAATAATAGTATTGACTCCCTTTTTAAAGCTTTGTAAGTGTTGGAGTGTCTTTAAAAACAAAAACATGAGATGATATCCTTTGTCTGAAAAGTAAAAACACCGGTTCAACATCGACACCAAACCAGGTTCATAGATTAGAAATTTGCTTTTCAGCTGGAAGACTTTAGAACATGGAGGACTCTGAGGTTCGATGCCAGTTTCTACACCATGTGCATGGACATCTGAGAGGAGGAGCCATACTGACGCCCATCACAGGAGCTGCCTCCCTGCTGGCCGCTGGTGGTGTTGCCGATCATGTGCATAGTGTCCATGCTCCCATTGGACAGGTACTGGCGCTCAGCGAAGGCCCCGGCCGGAGACGAGGAGCAGAGCAAACCTCCCTGGGGCTTCTCGGGGCTGGCGGCCAAGCGAGGAGAGGTGGGGAAGTTGTATCCGTACAGGTTGTAAGGGTTGTGCAGGGAGAAAGCGTTGTAGGACCCCTGCTGCACGTGGTGGTGGCTCCCGCTGAACATGTGGGCGGAGGAAGGGGAGGATCCGGATGAGGAGGACGAAGCAGAGCTGGATCCACCTCCGGCCTGCATCACGTACTGAAGCTGCGAGGCTGGGAAGGAACCCAGCTGACCACTGTAGGCATCCATCTTGCCCCCAGAGCCACCGCCACTCCCGCTGCCGGTCAGGGAGGCATGAGCGCTGCCCTGCATGCCAGCAGCAATCAAGGAGGAAGTCCTCTGTGGTAGGAAGGATTCAGAGGGCTGAGCAGAGGCCACAGCCCCTCCTGCAGCCTGGAGGCGCCCGTAGGAACTGTCGGCCAGGCCGCCATAACCCTGCAGGGCCGCCATGTTGCTGCGAGCACAGGCTGGATACTCTGAAAGGCCCAGGTTGCAGAGCTGACTTTCCCTGCAGCCAACATTAAAGGTGTTGGGGGCGAGGTGGAAGGTTGGAGGGGAGCAGGAGGGAGACAGGAGGTGTGCCGCACCAGAAGGGGAGGGTGTGCCCGTGCTGGAGGTGGTGGGAGATGTGCCTGTGCTTCCACCTGGAAAACAAAAAATACAGGGAGAATGAAATACAGTGACAGGTGCTTTTAGTCAAGAGCACTTTTATATGAAAAACATCAGTTACAAGATGAGATCCAGCTGAGTCTAAGTCAGTCACTCAAATACTTTAGCAAGACAAGAGAGAGGTGGACCTCTGAACTAAAATATTTACAACATCAAACTATGTATTGTTGGACTTAATCCACGGAGGTGTCTGTGCGGTTCAACAGAATCATCCAGTAGTTGATGAGGAACAAACAATCCCAGAAAAGCCTTCATGAAGTCAGGACAGCTGTCACCATGATGCATAGCACTGTTCATCTCTCATAAGATTGATTTAATCATTCATTGTAAAAAAAAAAAAAAAAAGTTAATTACAGTTAATTAAGAGTTAATTACATGAAAGCACAGTAATCTTTTTTCTTGATGAATACTTTAAGAGCATCTATCATTTCCTCATGTTGGTAAGATTCTTTCAAGATGAAGCAGTACTGGGCAGTGATGTGTTCTGGGTATAATAAGTGGTCATGATTGATGGTCATACTTCAAATTGTACGACTTAAGCCACAAGGAACTTTAATTTTTTCAGCTAAATGTTGTCCTGAAAACAGTGTTTATATGTCTGTCTCTCTGTCTGTCTGTCTGTCTGCCTGCCTGTCTGTCTGTCTGTCGACAGCACAATAGTGTCACAACTGTCCAAGCTGCAGCCAAGAAACCTTACAGGTGTGTTGTTGAGATCAAATTAAGGCCAAGCTTAAAGATAGGCGTGGTCCTCCTCATGAGTACTGAGTGCTTATGTAGTAACTCAGTAATGACTACAGAGTACTCAATGCAGCTGGTGTGATACCTTTGCAAGACGGTCTCTAATTTTAATTTCATGACGTATCCAACCCGGTGGTGGCAGGCATTAAGAATAGCTATATTATATAGAAAAATTAATTGTCTCCTCGCTTATTATGTAGATGCTTATATAGAGGCATCAGTGTTACATTGTTTCATTAAAAGTTAAAAGTGGTAAAAAGTTATTTTTAAATCAAAGGTTTATTATAGTAGAGAGAATATAAGTTATATGATCTCCTTTCTTTGTATTAATTACTTTTACATAAAATAGCTAAGAAAAGTGGTTTGTATGGGTGTGCATCTCTCCCTTATAAGACGATTTCATACGTACATAGATACATGGGCTACAATACGATTCAGGGACGATTCTTTTTATTATGGAACGATTTGATATGATTCAATCCGATCTGGTTTGGGTACGATACGATACAACCCGATACAATTCTTTGTTTCATGTAGACATTCATTTTCTATTATAAATTAGAGTGGCATTGCTTACCTTCAAATAGATATTTCATAAGACCAGGGAATCCTATGTATTGTTCTTCCTATTGTGTCTATCTTAATCTTAATCTGCGTATACCTCAGTGTATAAAAAACACACCTGTGGTCTCATCCTCGATCTGAGGAACAACTATCCTGTTGTCTGGATCTCCATGAGCAGGGTCTCTCTGAGCTGGATCTGTCTGCACTGGACCTCTCTGAACTGGATGTCCTGACTGTCTGTATCCTCTGCTTCCTAATCCTAATCCTTCCTAATCAGTGTTTTATTACTGATTATTGCTTTTGTTTCCTTGGCAACACTACGCTGATGTTTCTGTGCCGCAGAGTCTTGCGCTGACCTTTGAACTTTTACGAAGGTTTGAAGACACTGTGAGGAAGAAGCAGCAGAGCAGCTTCACTCAACAGATTCACAACTTTAAAAATTGGGCCTATCGACCAGTTGACAGTATAGTTCAGTTCAATCCAGAGGTCCACGTATCGGTGTAGTCGTATCTTTAACTTTAAAACTGATTTGAATGGGTGAATTTTTACACCCCTAGTGGTTTGACTGCCATATTTTAACATCTGTTTCAGAAAATGTGATATGATGGGAAAGTGACACGAATCCCTGCCTGCTGACCTCTGACCTCCTTCCTGTGGAGTGGAGCATGAAACAAACAGTTTTTCCCTGTGGGGAGGTAATAGTACGAGTCTCACAGTGCTGGACCTCCACATCCTCCCTACCCTACGGCAGAGCAGGAGAGAAATGTCCTCCACAACTGGTTGGAATGTATAAATCTATTTTTCAAAATGTATTCTGCTATGTTGACTGAATGAAGCAAGGACTCTTCTCTTATGAACAACCAAACTCTTCATGTCTGGATGTTTCTTCTAAGTTTGAGCATGTGTTGTTTCTCTCTTCATAGGGAGCAGGCAGAAGCAGAATGCAGTAGTAATCCCCACAGGGAGCATTTCCCAGCAGCCCACATGCACTGAGTCAGACTAATAAAGCAAGCAGTCAGTAACATTATGAATTCACCTGCCACCAATTTAACATATAAACTTGTTGATCCACATGGACATTTTCAAACTCCTACCCTCGGACTAATTGCAGGGCCTTACTCTTTCTACTGGATTTGAGATCATGAAGTGTGTCGTAAAATATACTGTATGGCTGGTATGTAGGGATAAATATGGATTTAGTTTTGACTGTGTCTGGTCAACAGAGCCGCCCCACATCCCCAGTCCTCTCGTCAATAACAAGCCACGGACCCAGCCTCTGACATCCACTAAGTCAAGCCTTTCAAAATGAAATGATAGCTGTGGGATATCAATCGCATATTTCTCTATTAATGAGAATTTGGCCTGAGTTCATCTTGCCGTTGGATAAATTCAGTTTGAACCAAGAATGAGGAGGAGGCATAACTAAATAATCCCGGACTTGCTTGGCTGGGGTTCTGATTTTGCACCATATGCATTCGATAATATCGCTGCAGCGCTCTGCTCTGCTCGAGGAGATGAGGGGGGGCTTGAGGGAGGGAGAGAAATAAAGAAAAGGGGGAGAAACAGAGAAAGGAAGGTAGATATATCTGAGGAAAAAGAGAGAGAGAAGGGAAGAGAGGACGATAGTTTGATGATGTCATGTTTTCCTCTGGTTAGAAGGGCTCGAGGTGCTTCAGTGCCGAGGGGGAATAGTTGATTACTTGAAGGGAAAAGGGTGTATGTGCCATAAGGCCAAAGGTGCATACACGCTTAACGTCACTTTACACACACACACACACACACACACGCACGCACACACACACACACACACACACACACACACACACACACACACAGTGTCCTGTCAGAGTGACACAGGGTTCACTGGTGGTGCAGGGACTTTGATTAAATCCTAATCACTTTGGAGCAATTTAATGATAACAAACACATGTCCGCAGCATCACGTCATGCTGACCCCCAAAGGTAACAGAGATAGGGTCGGTGAGGAGTTGCTTTAAAGCATGGTGACCCTCAATATGAGCCATGACTAAGACCGTGTGCCGGTGCTGGAGCTGAGACAAAGGGAGGTGGCCCGACTGACTCGGACTCGTGTCGTGGAGCCGTCCAAAAGCCACAGGGTTTGTTTGACAATTTTACTTTCAAGGGCTGCGAGTGATGTGAAAAGTTCAGCAGACGCCTGCCGACGTGCCAGAGGAGCGTATGGCCAAGCTCAAATGAAGGACAACTATAGCTGATGCAGAGCGTGGTGATATATGCAGGGAAAATATGCAGAGGGAGAGTTCAGGTCGGGACAGCACATGCAACAAGGTCATGCTAATCATCACTGTACACTACTCTCAGTTAAAGTACCAGTTCTCCTTAATATGAAAATGCAGTCATCATCTCCTCACCACCATGCTGATGGAAAGTCAGGTGAAGTGTCCACAAAACATTTCTGGATCTTCTATGACCATAGTGAATTTTCATTTTTGGGTGAACTTATCCTTTAACTAAAGTTTACAGTAATCAATTACTTTTCCTTGTTCCTGACTGTAAAAGTCAAGATATATTGCTGATTTAGCAGAAAATTGTACACCACATATTCTGATCTAGTTTTAAGATTCTCCCCTATGTTTTTGGGAGGAAAAAAGCAGGAGGAAGGATTGCCTTGAGGTTGAGAAAGGTAGCTGAAAGATCACTGGTTCAATACCCAGCACCAACAAGAGGGTGTATTCCTGCCCTTGAGCAAGGCACATAACCCCAAAACTCCTCCAGGGGCTCTGCACTGCAGCAACTTGAGCTCTGAACTCCCTGATAAAATGTATATGTGTTGGGGACTGTGTGTGTTAAACCAGGAAGGATGTGCAAAAAACACACTACAATTGCATTGTGTGTACACCAATAACGATCAAGTAAAACTTAACTTAAAAAACAATGGAGTCATTGGACAGAAAAGTTGTGTTCTGTCAGTAAACAAAGACATAAAAGCAAAAAGCAGCTAGCAAATGTGTCGGGGATCATTTATTTTGTTTTCTGTTGTAAATGGTAGTCATCTGGTGCGAGTCAGATCATCAGCTTTGGATGTCAGTCTTTCAGAATAAAACAAGAGAGATTTCGGCCAGTCTTCAACAACAATGCCAAGTAGCGATCCATCAAAGTGGAGACGCAGAGAGCAGTTTTTACTTTGTATGTGAGTGATCTGACCCTGACTTTTAAAGCTTTTCTTTGTTTTCATGACTGAATAAACAATCTGACCTTAAAGGAAAACACAGTTTCATACTGTTTTACTTTGTTTATATGTGGCGGACCCTGCCACCTTTCTAGCTTCAAACAGTGTTACCTTATTTTCCTCTGAGAACAGCTTGTTTATTCACTTATGGAAAAAAAATATATTTCTGATTTGGTATTATTAACTCATTATTATTGTAAATATCAGAATTCTGAATTTGAATTTCTACTCCAAAACTACATAGTGCCCCTTTAAAGTTGCAATAATATTTTTTTTCCTCTTATCGTTTCCCATTTATGTGTACAGAAAACATCTCATAGAAAACCCAGGGATATTGAATTAGAAGGTTTGACATGTTGTATTCACACACCTTGCTGTTTCTGCATGTTGGTGAAGTCTTCAAATGTGAGGGTCCTCACAGGAGGTCTCCAGAAAGCATAGGTCTCCATGATCGCCTCGAGGCCAGTCCTGAAAAAGAGACACACAGAGAGAGAAACTTCAGAACGCAGAATATGTATGTGTTGACCAGATGACATGAAAACAAAGAGAGAGTGAGAGAGAGAGAGAGAGAGAGAGAGAGAGAGAGAGAGAGAGAGAGAGTGTGTGTGTGTGTGTTGGGTGGGGTGATATGGAGGGAGGGTTGTCTTAGAATGTATTTTGGATTTTTGGATTTTATTGCTAGTTTTTGAGCTTTACATGGTTACATGGCTGTTTATATCTATGATCTGAGACTGAAGCCTTAAGTTCTATTGGCAGATAGGGTCAACCGGGCCCTTTGCTGTGGAGCTCCCTACCCAAAGATCTTTTACAGGCAGAGGCAGCGTTCTCTGATCTGATCAGAAGCATTTGTTTGGATTATCATCTTGTTTTTATTTTGCGCAATGTGGATCTTATTTATTTATTAACCGTCTGTCGTCCATATTGTACTTATCCAGTCTAATCTTGATTGACAAGAAAACTGAAACATTGAGAGATGGTGCCCTGTGGTAACTTGCCAGGTGGAGCGTGTGCCCCATGTGTGAAGGCAGCAGGGCAGGTCTGGTTCCAGCCTGTAGCTCTTTGCTGCATGTCTTCCCATCGCTCTCTCTCCACTTTCCCATAAGTCTCATAGCTGTCCTATCTCAATAAAGGCTAAAAGACCCAAAATAAAACAACACTTGGGAAATACAATGATACAGTTTTGTATAATTTAAATACATTTATTTGCAATTTGTTGCTTTTTTCTGTTATCCTTGTTTAACTGTATAATGAATCGTTTTAGAAAAGTGCTATTTGAAAATGCACAGTATGTAATTTCTGCCGCTTTTTCTCTGTCAGTTGAAACAAAACAACAGATGTAAGTAGCATGGGATCATGGAAATCTATCTGACATGACTCAGTCAAAAAAGTTTACAGACAAGGTAATGTTTTAAAGTTTTGTTCATCTTATGTTCAGATACACATTGCCGACTTCCTTCTTTATTCTAATAGATACTGCTGACAGAAAAGAAAGAAGAAAAAAAAATGTTACTTTGAATAAAATTACCATTCCTCTGGGTTTGAACATGGCTGGAAAGATTTGGGATAACTCAACAAAATATTTAACAAAGGTTTAGTGTTTTTTTGTTTTGTTTTTTACTGCAGAAATGTTGCATATGATATAATTAAATACAAGTTATTTTATATGAATAGTCATGACATATATTAATGATGCATGCGTGTGTGTGTGTGTGTGTGTGTGTGTGTGTGTGTGTGTGTGTGTGTGTGTGTGTGTGTGTGTGTGTGTGTGTGTGTAATATCGACTGGAAGGATGGATATGGGTGAGAGACTGACTGGATATTTGAGGGTAAGAGCAAAAATATTTAAAAGATTAGTTGAATGGAGGGGGGAAGTGATATCGGTGATATTTGTGTGTGTGTGTGTGTGTGTGTGTGTGTGTGTGTGTGAATGAGAGAGAGAGAGAGAGAGAGAGAGAGGTTGGTGTTAAATGAAGCAGACTGAATAAGAGCGTATGAGAAGGAGAGAGAGAGAGAGAGAGAGAGAGGGAGAAACTGGAGTCCTGCTCCGAGGAAACTGGAGCCATTAAAAAGGAGCAGGTTTTTACTGTGCACATAAATCTGGGTGACGTTTCATCTTGAATCTGTACACGGTTCTCCTTCCTGCTTGATTTACATCCCTGCACGCCGCTCGGCCCCGTCCCAGGGAAACCAGCGCCCGTCTCTGCTCCCCGTGTTATTTTAGGGCCACTAACTCCCTGGCCGTGGCAGCTCGTTAGTGCACCATGCTAATCGGCCGGACCGTCGCCATCACAGCACTCATTCATACAGTCACTCTGCTGCGGGACCAAAACCCAACAAATGAGCTGTATCCCTCCGCCCGGCCGTAAAGCCGGGTCACCAGACACAACTGACGACACCACCATAACTCAGAGCTGGGGAGACGTCTATATTAAGACGCTATTAAGAAAGTCGGGAAGAGGAAAACAAGTTGGTGCTTAAATTGAGAATTAGCAGCGCAGGTTTGCCCTTTCTATTAATTTTGAATTTCCCCTCAATGTGGAATTAGTTAGTAATGTTTCACAGCAAACAGGCTGCATTCACACTGCTGCCACTTTACTGCTAAAATCCAATGAGAAGCATGTGAGTTTTTTGATGACTGTTAGTGTTACTAATATCCGACACTAATATAAACTGAGTACTGCTCCGAAGACACGTGGCAGAGCAAGAAAAACAAAAGATGTCACACCTGTTGAAATGTTTGCCTGGTTTTCCAACACTTTAAGCTGCAGCTGCTGTCTTCAACTTTTGCAATTGGCTGAACTGAAAGAGCAATCCTATAAAGCCAAACTGTTTTATTATAGATTATAAATCATTTTATCAACCGGGTTGAAAAGATGTCAAGCAACATTTGCGTTATTTCAAGGTAATTGATCTTGATTACTTTCAATATACAAATAAATGTTTCATTTTTTATTTTGTGAATTGGTTAAAGGTGCTGTCTTCACTGCAGATAAACTATAATTTATCTTCTGACACTTTAAACTAGTTGGCATTAAGGCAGATTATTGCACTAGTACTAGTGTTGTAAAAAGTCAAAAGTCATTCTTGAGTAAAAGTAAAGATATCGTGTTAAAATATTACTTAATGTACTTAAATATCAAAGTGTAAAAGTACATTTATACTCATCCAGGCTTGGTAAGTTTGTTTTTTGAGGCTTTTTTTTAAATTGAATTTTATTGTTTTTATTGTTCTTTTTTTCTATTCCTATGGACCCTCTTGTGAGTCTGAAATAAAGTTTGAATTGACTTTAATTGAATTGAATTGAATTGAAAACAAGGGAAGTGATTATGGGATCCGATATTGAGCATTTTTCTGATTATCAGAATCAGTGGGGTTTTTTAATCTATTTTTAATCTGATTGTCGATAAAACAAATTAATTTAAAAAATGTCCTGCTTTCGCTCTAATGCAGCATGTAATCTGTAAAGTAACTAGTAGTTTTAAAAATAAATAGAAAGTACAACATTTGCCTCTAAAATGTAGTAGAGCGGAAGCATAAAGAAGCAAAAAATGGAAATATTCCAGTAAAGTACAAGTACCTCCAAATTTTACTTAAGTACAGTACTTGAGTAAAGTTACATTCCATCACTGACTCGTACAGTTTACATTTAGATTTCACATTAATTTTGCAACTTGAAGCTCACTTTTTGCGTTGTTCAGCCCTACCTGCTCAGACCAATGACTAGATGAGTTCATTGTCATGGCAACAACACACTTTTTCAATTCAATGAGTTAACTGTATCTTCTGCATTATTATATATTTTTTAACCTTTTTATGTTTTAACCTTTGATACCACTCCTTACAAGTGATTAAAAAAAACAATCACTGTTCAAACCCACTGAACTGGACTTGAATTTGAGTCAAGAATCAAAGATTTCCAAACACGCCAGATATGTTGACATGCTGCTACAGGAAAATGAAAACGATGCACATCTGATCTAACTGTGCTGCCAAAAAGTCTTGGCTTTAAATTCAGTGGATATGAATGTGATACTTCAGCGCAGTATACAGATAAAGAATGTATCTGACGATGTCAGACAGGATGGAAAGATGTTCTCTCTTCCTTTTTCCTACACTTTTTCATTACATGTTCCCCTCAGTCACATACCTTGGCTCCTATGCATTCACATATCTTCACGTCTCAAACTATTATCCTATCAGTTTATGATTGGTTATATCTACTGGTCTACACATGACATGATAAAAATGACTACTTGATTCTGTGACCCAGCAGCTGCAACCAGTAACAACAGAACAAAAGGAAGCAGCAGAAAAATGACAGATGAGAGAGAAGACACAGCACTTGCTCATGGCTTACATCAAAACATCTTGGCGAGGATCCACAGTATGTTTACAGAACGTGACTGCCTGTCTTTCTGGATGTCTCGCTCATGTATGGACTGAAAAAGTAAACATTCCTAATTGACAGGTAAACCGGACACTCATGTTTTCACAGGTTCAACTATGTGTGAACTGGAGGAGTCAGAATTCATTTGAAGAAGGAAGTGCATCCAACTCACCCCTCCCTTAATGAAATGTAAACGCAGATAATATCCACCTTTTGCACACAGGAGCCAATCACAAATCAGACTATCCATTATTAAACGAACAAGCTGCACTGAAGCTGATGCTTACATCCACTGCTGTGCATCAACATGCTCATATTTTTGGCAAACATTTAACGTAACCGTTTGTAACAACTTAACATTTTATGAATGTGAACACGATCGTCATTAACTCTTGCAAGAGTTAACATCACTTGCAAGTACAACGAGGCATAATGAAATGGAACAGTTGAGCATATTTCAACTAAAAAAAGTCGCAAGAAAAACAAGACACACAGGCTTACCATAAGAAAACAATGGCTTTGCTGGCAACACATTTATGCCAATCAGCTTCTAATAAAGGCTGTCAGTCAGAAACAACCTCTGATTGGTCAACAGCCACAAGGCTGCCAAGCAAGTGACTACAGTTCTTGTATCCATTTCAACATTTGTAAGTGTGACACCACTGGATATTTTTGGACATGGGACCACTGTGTTTCAAAATCTTTGTCAGCTTGAGACCTCTGGATTCTTTGAAGGAGACCGCAGGGGCTGGGGAACTAAAGCCAATCACCACCACTGAGCCTCCATCAGTGATGATGTTAAAGGGCTGTGTTGCTTTTATTTCTTATAAATTTTATTCTTTTGAATTTATTTTAAAATCTTTTTTTCTTGCTTTGTTTTCAATGCTCTTACTTTTTACACCGTATTTATTTTGTGTATCTTTTTTTTTCAAAAAATTATATATAACTTACATATAAGTTATATATAACTTACATATAAGTTATATATAACTTACATATAAGTTATATATAACTTACATATAAGTTATATAGAACTTACATATACGTTATATAGAACTTACACATAAGTTAGATATAACTTTATTATATAACATTTTTTTTCATTGTTAATGCTCATCCCCATATTTCAAGACAGAATCTTAGTAATCATCATCAGCATTGTTTATTATCATAGAACAGTCTGAACTGAAAATGTGCAGGTTTTTATTCATTAAAAATCACATCTGAGCCACATGGAAGAAAGAAAGAAAAACTTTCAGCTGTGATGTGAAATCTAATGTAAAAATAATATACACAGTGTGTACAAATACATTTTACGATCACTAGACACCCTTATATCCAGAGTGACCTACTGTATGTGAGCAATTTAACTCTTAAATCACCATAATTATGCAAAAGCAGCAGGATGAAGGTCAAAGGTCAGAGCCTCAGCTCTCTAACAATATTCAGGAACGATCAAAGACAAAGAGCCGCTCTAGACACAGAGAATGGATTTTAAAATATTGAGAAAGGGTTTTTAAGGTGACAGAAGCTGAGCTCTGAACAGAACAAATCCTAACAGGGCCAAAAGGAAGGCATCACAAGCGATACGTGGGGATAAATTCATACTCTCTGTCTCCGGACAAATAGCTCATTCTCCCTTATCTTTTCATCTGTAGCTTTTCTGCAATGAAATTCTAATGCCAGTTCATAAATCAAACGGTCTATTGTTTGAAAAACGAAAAAAGATGTCTCAAATATCTGTGTGCCAATAATGCAGACCAGATGATGGGGCTGCTTTCATGTTCGGAGGCGTCTGGTGGTTCAGAATACCCCCTCTCCTTCCTCCTCTCCTCCACCAAAGCTATATGTGATAATTCAGAGACTGACAGAGAGAGAGACGAATCAAGAGAAAGGAGAGACAGAGAGAGTGAAGAAGGAAAGAAGGAAGAGAGGACAGTAAGGAGGAAACTTAAAGAAAGCAACAAGCAATAAAGGAGAGACGGTGAGGGCTTGTCTTTACACACAAAATCAAACATGTTTAATTATTCTATTAGCTGTCTCTTAAAGTATGTGATGACCAGTACATGACTTATCACTCAAAAATGTCAACAGCCAATAGGAGTGCTGTCTCTGGCTGACATCAGCACAGCTGTAGTGATAACACAGTTGATGCAACGGCTAACAGAGCGACGAAAGGTTTGGACCAGTTGGGTTGTGTGTGTGCTGTCACACAGTTTGATGGTGACAGCAAAACAGTGCAACACCCTGTCTGTCTCTGTCTCTGCATGGTGTGTGTGTGTGTGTGTGTGTGTGTGTGTGCGTGTGTGCGTGTGTGCGTGTGTGTGTGTGTGTGTGTGTGTGTGTGTGTGTGTGGTGTTTGCTAGCCTATATGTATAATATGAGCTTCCTTACTAGGGCTAAGAGTCGACCTATCTTAAAGAATCCTGTTTGAGTCTTATAATGACTGAGAGGTTGTTTTTTTTTTGTTTTTTTTAGGTTTGTTCTTTGGAAGTGTAAAAAAAAAACATCACTTCAGACAGAGTGTTAATAATCCTGTGAGCATCTATTTGGTAACTTTTAGCTCAAACTGTAACTTTTAGCTCGACCTCTCGTGTCATTGTGGTCCACGCAAGAGGGTTGAAATTAGAGGGGTTGCCTCCTCACACTTTACACCCTGTCATGAAAACTCACAGGTGTCTGCGTGTGTCTTGAGATTTAAATGGAAAATATCCTGGAGCAAAGGTCCAGAAAATCATAATTTGTAATTTGTGTTATAATTCATTGCCATGTAAAGTGTTTTATTTCCAGTGTCCTCAGTTAGGACTGTAGTGGGTATTTTTTCTGTCTAGAACATTGTCTAGTAGCACGGCATCACATTGCCATTTGTAAAAACTGCCACGACCTCAGATATGAGTAATACGAGTTTTGAATTGCCTGTTGAAAGAATAAACATGTATGAGTCGTTATTGATTAAAAGCTGTTTCTCTTGTCCATTTTACAAGAAATTCAGTCAGTATTTGAGTTTGCTGGGCCGCTAGTGCTGTGATGGCAAGTTTACAAGGAGGACGTATTTTGGTCATTTGGCTAACAAGAGGGAATGGACCCCCTTCCACGCCCCCCCTAAAATCACCTACCCCCTGTAATAGTGTAGTAATGACTGCTGAGTAGTACTGGGCTGGAACGTCTACATGTTGATGGATCGGCTGGTGTGATCCCATCGCAAGATTGTCTTAAATTTTACTCGGTACCAGGTCCTAAATATGTGTTGCAGTCATGTATGAAGTTTTATGTATCAGGTGTGTAAAAAAAAATGTATTAGACAGGAACAATGGAGTCACAAGGAAATGCAATGACAATCACAAATGTAAAATCCATGAGCAGCTCACTGTAGATGTTGTGGATGCAGAAAATGTTAAGATAATATTATTCAACCATTAAAGCAAATGTGTCAGCAGTGTGTGTAAAAGTTGGCTAATGGTTTACAGCTAAGATTTAAGCTGGATGTATGCTTGTGTGTTACGGTTTAGCAATGGTACGTAGAAACATCATGTGCCGGAGCCTACCTGCACATTGTCTAAATGTTACCATGAGTTGGACCTTGTTGCTTGTATCTTGTTCTACTACAAGAATCTGATGCTGGTTGAAAAATGTTGTCAGAAAAACCACATCAAGAAGCTTCAATGCAAACTTTCTGCTGGCTACAACCATCACATTATACCACACTAAATGAAGAATATAAGCGCAGTGACTTTGGGATAAAAAGCCTGACACGGCCTGATAATGTACAATTATGTGTCGAGTCATGTGGTGCCAATACAACAAACAACTGGTGAAATCTGATGCTGATCTAATGAATGAATCCCCACTTCTGGTGTCTACATTTTAATGCATGAACAGTGTTTCATTTTGAGACTTTATGCACATTTCATGAGATGAATGAGAGAGAGGGAAGGTTTATAAGTGACCCTGTCCACCATGACTCTCTGTAAGTCTGTGCTGCAGATCTGAATTGTTCCTCCTGAGCAACAGACAAAGCAGCTGTTTTTATATAGAGCAGCATATGGTACTAAGTGCTATCTTCAGAGGATTATTTCCATATTAAAAAAAAGACACATTAAATGGTAACAGGCTGTGGCTGCTCAGTCAGTAGAGTGATGGCGTGGTAATGTACCTGTTTCTGCCAGAGTCCCGGAATCCTTTGGCGAACGGGTTGCGATCGATCTTTAGTCTGGTGATCTGCAGAAAAGAAAAACATGGAAAGGAGATGTTTGTGATTAGAGCAGCTTAACGTGAATTTGTTTTGTTTTTATTCAAATCACTTAGTTATGCCAATATGTTGCAATCAATTATGGAGATTTTGAAAGCTGCAAGCCACCCGTTGTTTTCTGGACAACAACATAATTGGTTCCTACCATGTCAATTGCCAATTGGCTCCATAATCCAAATGGTTAGTTTGAAGAATTAAAGTGGTTGAATTCTGGGAAATTTAATAAAAGAAAATTTTACAAGCGCCACCTGAGAGCTGTTCTAGGAAGACGATGCCCTCCTCAATGTAGTTACAAGGCAATCTTGTTGAGACTGAGGCTCTATATTTATTTGACTTTGGCATACAAAGCTGCTTGTAAAAGTGCTCATGATTTTGATCACACTCACACCAAATCTGTAGTGACTGGTAAAATAATCATGCATTCTGCAGGAAATAATAAAAAAAAAAAAGATTATGCAAAATGAATTTGGCAAGGGTTGTTTAAATTTGCACTAATTGTTGGGACTACAGGATCCCACATTTGTGGGGACTAATTGATGCTATTCTTCTGTGAGGAAATAAAATAAGAGACCTGCTGGTTCTGGTAGGCGGTGACGGTGGTGAAGACAGTCTCAGGGAAGCTGAAGGTCTTAACTCCCTCCCCACTGGGCACCGCCTTGTTTGGAGACAGTTCGCTGCTGAAGTCCTTCCTGATGACGTGGACTCGAGGCTGATACTTGTGCATGGAGTGGAGGATGATCTGAAAAAATATGAAAGGACAGAAGGTGAAGTGGAGCTAATATTGTTAATTTATTTGTAGTGATGGTGTGATCAGGACATAACATTTTCCAGTCCTCACAATCTATTTTTAGTGCTTATAAATTTAAAAATACCCAGAGAAAACATAGAAAGTGCAGATTCTTATATTTCTTTAATGGCAGGTTGACAAAGCAAGAATATTTCAAACTTCCAAACCAAGAAAGTGAATTTGACAAATGAATGCCCTCTTAAGTTTAGTCATTTATTCTAACACATTCTCAGTCAGTGACTATAAGCCTCAAACTATGACGCTCTACCATCAGTTCTGTATGTGAATGGCTCTGTGCTTAAGTTAGCAAAAATATGCTACATGCAACATCTGGTTAAACTTTCAAAATAAAGCTTGCTGACAAAATGTTGCGGTTAGGTCTAGGCACAAACAATACTTGGTTAGGTTTAGGAAAAGAGTATACTATGGGTTAACATAATTACATTCAGTCACCTAACCTAATCTGGACTCTCTCTTCTCACACCCCTGACCCGAGGGGAAAAGTCCTTTGTATGACCCGTGACCACCCCGACTCGCTGTTTATTAGTTTATTATTATTACTTAACATAAAGATCCTTATAATCAGGATTAGTTAATAGGTAATAAGGCCCTTATAAGTCCTAATAAGGTGCCTAGTAGTCACTTTTGAGACAATAAAAGCGTTAATAATAGCATTTATAAACATGTTTATTGTTAGATTATAGGATGAGACAATAAGGCATTGTTAGTTGAATAGTTATCTATTAATAAGTGCATTATAAAGGATCTTTTACCCTAACAAGGTGCTGTTCTCACTTGAGATCTGGTAGCTTCAAAAAGCAAAGTTAACTGCTAATAAATGCAATAAAGGCTAATGAATAAAGTATTATTAATTTTAATAAAGCAACAAAATGCTTAGTAAAAGTTTAATCACGTTTAAGTTAGCTAAACTCCATAAATGTGTTTGTAATGCTATCATAAACAATTATAATAAACTCATAAGGATTTTATTAACACTATTAAGCAGTCAATAAACTGTGCCGATTAATGTCTTATAATATAACAATAAGCATGTTTATTATGCTATAATTAACACTTATATAGTTTTAATAATGTTAGTCAGCATCTAATAAGGACTTATAAGGGCCTTATTACTTATTAAGGAACACTTATTAAAAGGACCTTCATTTAAAGTGTTACCCAAATCTGTAGGCATGTGTGATTGTGTCTCAAAACTCTCAGTTCAAGACAAAACACAAAACCTGCAGTCTCAGTTTTCCTCTCTGCAAACACACAATACATGCAAGTCCTCAGTAACATCAATTAGACTCATTCTGTCAGGGCGACGTGTCATTAAGAGGAAACGAGTTCACACTGCAGTGATGCTCGCAGGAGGGCCGAGGATTATTTCACAGCAGAGCAGAGGCGTCAGACGGTGTCGGCCCCAGCCTCGCCTCGGGGCCTCGGTCTGCTCTTGATTAATCTGAGAGTGAGAAAACCAACCCAGAGCCAAACACCCCGACCCACCAACCCCCACCCCCCCTCCCCTGCTCTGCTGAGACTGAGGGGGTCATTTCAAACCAGGGCCGTGGGGGGAACTGTTCTGAGTATCAGAAACATTACATTTAACATTCCAGACCTCAAGTCACACACACGCACAAAAATACACACACACCAACACCATACACCAGTAATGACTGGACTGCAGCATAGACACACACAGATGTATGCTGTAATCTACAATCCTTGTTTTTTAAATGTTTTGTCTCTATCTGTGTTGCTCAGAGCTAATTTCTGTGGTGTTTTCAGCACATTATATCCCGAGATCACCTGTCGATCAAACTTTGTGGGCAGGGCTGTGGTGTCTTTTTTCCCCGGGTGCTCACCAAATGTTAGGCAAAACTACGTTTTCCCAAAGAAACAAAAGTCTCCTGGCTGCATGTCTTGGCATCAGTTTTACACAAGGGAAGACATACTTTCAAATTGTGTGGCTTGTTTTCCTGCTGCTGCTCTCTCAATTGGTTAAACAGCATTTCAAAAATGGAAATTTCAGAATAAAAGTAGCCTGTCACACATCAAGGTTTCAAAATAATGCAGTGCAGATTTGTCTCTTCGTGTCAACTCTTTGAGGATATGTTTTTTCATTGTCTGTTCTGCCATTGTAGCCTCAAGTGTTCAAGCAGAATCCACTTCTTTTTAAATCTTTTCTAAAACCATTGCTATAGAGGCAAAAGTGTAACACGTACAGTGTTGGTTGATTTTTGCCAGAAAAGAGCTTAAAAAAAAGAGCTGGATTAGCAAATAGAAAAGCTTTTACGAAGTGGATGCAGGTTGAATTGCTGTCATGTTTTAGTAACAGAAATGTTACGCACACACACACACACACACACACACACACACACACACACAAACACACTCTCACACACAGCTGCCTTATGGCCCAGAGGAGTCATGCTTGTAGTCCCTGGTCGGCCTGAGGTGATGTAAAGTCAAAGCGGATCACACATCGACGTGCTGAACTGAGAGGGCAGCCAGAGGACATCAGCTGACAGTTGTTCACGCTCAAATACAATTAGGCTTAATAAGTGATGTTTTCAGTTTCATGGTTGGTAATGACGTTCTTTTCATCCCCTTTGAAAATCATCTGGACATTCACACCAGAGAGACACCAACACATCCCTCATAACAGATGTTGTGTGTATCTCCATAAAGTCAAATCACACCAGACTTTGTTTACAAAGCACATTTTACATGACAGTGTGGTTGAAATTGATTTTCAAACATAGTTAAAAACACTTTGATGACCATAAAATGTGGTGATCAAAGCAAAGAATCCCACAGGCTGGTTTAAACTGTCAAATTACTGGAGAAACTGCATCCCGTTACAGCCAGGAACAATGAGGACTCATCACTTTGGGTCACGGGTGGTGACAGTATTGATATCACATCATGTGAAAAACTTGCATCTCTAAACTTCCAGACTCCCTACTGAAGGAAAAACAGGCAAATGTTTAAAGCAGACTTTGTAGAAAATTCTTCAGCGGAGCTCTGAATGAACGGCATTGATACATTACAATGCAATGGATCATTAACAACAAAGCAACTATAAAACAAAAGAGAAGTCACAAAAAAATGTTGGCTATTCCAGCCTGCCTCAGTCTTTTATTAGGTTTTCCCATGGACCAGCGAGGACAGGCAGGAAATAGACGACAGGCCAGAGCGACAGCATGAGGCAGATCTGAACCCACGAGGACCAGAGGCACACGGGTCTGGCGTCACACGGACAAAAACTTTTCAAGTGCCGTTAGTTTACAGTATGACATCCTGTGTGAGACCCCAAATGACGTCAAGCTGCTTGATTTTGTTTCAGCTGATGTACGACACAAAGTCCTGATGCAAATGTTGCCTAAAGCAAAAAAGTAACATCCGTCAGGTGATCTTTGAATTTTTTACTTTAAATTCAACCAGTTTGTGGTGTCAGTGCCACGATGGTAAAGGAAGAATTCTATACAAGAAATTGTGAATTATTATCAGTATCAAGTAATTAACTTTTGTATATACATTCGGGCTGTTAAATACAGAAGTGTATGTGATGGATGTATGGAAAAATGGATCAGTAATATGTTATAAGATGAAAAGTTTGTTGATATGACAAGATATTTTCACGTTATAACAAACTTTTCTTATTCTATTGTCTTATGTTTTTGTGTTGTTTTGTTTGTTTTTCATCTCTGTAAGTTTTTTTCTTCCTTCCTAAAATTTAGTGTATTTAATTTCTCTATGAACGTGGTGTATCCCTAGTACTTTATGTAATAAAATTTAATTAAATAAAAAAAAAACAAAAAAAACAAAAAACTTTTCTTGTTATAACAATATACCATTTACTTTGTCATAACATAAAACATTTTACATTTTAACAAAATATTTTCACATTATATTACCACGTTTTACCGTCAAACATGTCATGTAGTAATATACATCATCCCATGAAAACATGAAACATTTCATGTTATAAGATAAATAGCATATATAACATTGTTATAATGTTATAATGTTTGTATCATGTGATAATTAGAAAATATATTATTATAATGTAAAAAGCATCTTGTAACAATAAACCTTTCACTTTTCTACTATACGCTGCTGCAGTTTTAAACATGTAAATTACAGAAATTGATGATTTTAACAACTGAAGTGCAGAGGTTAAGTGCTTTTTTAATCATCATAAATAAAAGTAATCAGTCAACCAATAATAACTATGTGTTATATTTTATAAACTGATTGTTGGATTAGTATGTAAAAAACATTTCATCTCCTAAGGAACTTTTGTGTTTCCTTCTGGATTGGTGTAGAAGTATAAAGTAGATTTAAATGTAAATACTAAAAGGCTGTCATTCAGGCATTTTTTCAGATTTTTGCTATAAACATACAACTTTCCACCAAAGTCAGAACAGTTTGTGTTCATACACTTGAGAGATGTCTGGTTTGAGGTGAGCGGGGCTCAGACCGTGATGTATAACTGTGATGTCATGTCCTTTCATACACCAATCTCTGGTTTTAATCAGAATCTGTTGAGTTTGTTCAGAGTTGTTTGTTCAGCGTCAATCAGAACCCACACAGTGTTTTTCAGTGAACACTCACACAGCAGATCAGCTGTGTGAGCTGTGTGTTGGTAAATAATACCAAATGATATTTTTAAGTTTAAATTTGATTGTTGCTTATTTAGTCATGATATTCAGTGTTATTTTTAAGGGTGTTAAGCAGATTACTTTGCTTTTTTACACCAATGGAGAGAGAGCAGAGACATGTATTTGCTTACCAACAAATGCTTTAATAAGAAGACCGTTTAAATTTGTAAAAATCTCTAAATGTAATTTTTATGTTACATAAGTGCAGTACATAGTTAAACCCGCAAATCTAATTTCATAAACCAAACCAGTTTATTAGTCTGGATGACACTGTGCCGTCTGAGACATAATAAATATTGTTTTTCCTCACACACTCTGCTCCTGTTGTGCGCTGTGACGTCGTATGATTCACGACATGTACGGTGTCTGTTTCTGATGAGGCAGACATTTCGCGACACCACAAGTCAGAAGGATGAGCGAGAAGTGGTGAGGTTTCCCACACAGGAAGCTCCAAAATTAATTTCCTTTGGCCTCTAAACCCCATCCAGGGAGACAAAGCCCTTAAACTGAACAGTGGGAGAGGAAAGACAACCTCCCCTCACTCTGAGAGAGAGAGCTCTGCCTGTGAATTCTCGCCCACTAACATCCATATGTTATTACATTTGTCACCACTGAGCTGATGAGCTCATCTGCAGATCTGTGACAGAGCAGGAACCTGCCCGCACCTCGCTGTGCTGAACTGGACGCCGCCATTTTGTCGTACCACTGGATAAATCGCTACACCATGTTTTTAATCATCGCATTAATGGTGAGCTCTGAGAAGAAATCGATTTGCAGCAGCTCCTCATGCTCTTTTCAACAGTATCTCAGATCATAGCAATCAAAGCAGTCCTCTCTATTATATTTGGACAGTCATGACAGGAGGCACTGTGCCATCTTCTACTGTTTCAACATTCAGATTATGTGATCAAATAAAAATGAGAGCAGATCATCTCCTGCTTTCACCAACTCTCCATCAGCACATGGAGTTCATACAAAGCTGAGACACCTGGATTTGCTATTAATTCAACCTGCTTTAATTTTCACAAAAGCCTTAATGAGACTGAAAGTGATGCTCTGAGTAGATTTACTCATTTTGTGGAAAACACTATATAAAGGGAGCTTATTTTCAGATTGTTATGGTGTCTAAATGCTATACTTTGCAAGTTTAATGTTATATTTTGTGACACACATTTTTAAGTAGAAAAAACGACAGAATTTTTTTAAAATATATATATATATACATATATATATATATATATATATATATATATATATATATATATATACACACATATATATATATATACATATTTATATATGTATGTATGTGTGTGTGTGTATATATATATATATATATATATAAATGACTTCATACAGCTCGGCTGGTGTAATCCAAGTTTCCATAAGCCCAGAGATCCAAAATGTATTTGAAAAGACGTCATTTACACCCTCGACATGTGGTCCAGCAAGTGCACCCCCTTCAGACGCTTTCATCTTGGCAGCTACAGTGAAGATTTTATCTTTTTAAAAAAGGGTGTAATTAATGTCTTTTCAAATCATTTTTGGATCTCTGGACTTGTGGAGACTTGGATTACACCAGATGAGCTGTATGAAGCCATTTTACATTTGTTTTTCACTTGTTTTTTCTTTTTTTTAATGTTTTAAAACAAGTTGTTAAGGAGAGCGTTGCAGTGCTGTTCTGCTGTGAAGCTCCAGAAATGTTTTGTGGATGGCGAAAAACTTAACACCTAACTTTCCATGGTCATAGGGGTGAGTAGATAATACCTGAACTTTTCCTTAAAGCTGTTTTTCTTTCCCGCTAATGAATTAAAGTCCAATATACACTTTCCTTTTACACTCTGATGGGGTTTCCACCTACTCCTGACAAAAATAACCTTAGCTTTAGCTTGCTAACGCTCGGCGACATTTCATTACATACTTACAGCCACTTGGTCATTTTTCAAAGGGATTATCAGAGTTTATACGCTGGAACTGGTTGACTGTAGGAGCTGTATGACCATTATTGTATAGTTTTGTCTTTTCTATAACATTTATTTTAACATTATTTTATAGTTTTTTATATGGTATTTTCTTAGCTTTCATTGCAGGTTTAAACATCAGGGACCAATCAAAAGCTAAGCTGTATTCTTCCACTTAATATTGTCCCTTTCCCATGAAACCCATTTCTAACTATGGACGAGTATAAAGTGCAAATAAGGGACTCACTTTAGCTTGCTGCCCACTTGCTGATTATACATAAGGAAGGCAGTAAATCAAACAAATTGTGGTCTAACTTGTTGCATTACAGTTAAATATTTCACCTATGAAAGCCACATTACACATTTAGAGCAGCCAAGAACCAATAAGAGACTTACTTTAGCTCACCACCTCTGTTACTAACTGGCTACAAGCAAGGCAGTAAATCAGGCAGATTGTGGTCAGACTCAAATTTTAGCTCAGTGGTGTGGCTGCTGGAGCACACTACAAATCAAATTCAATCATTAAGTGCCTTTAACGAAACCATTTTATTACTAAATGCTTTACAGAGCCATGGAGGAAATGAATATTATATATTAAAACAAGGGCACGGGTTCAAATCCCAGAGCTCTAATATCTCTCCACGCTAATCCTCAAACCTAATAATATTCAGACAGGGTGGACCGTCTTCAAAAGGAAACAGTCTGACTGTGGGAGGGCAGTATGTGGCAGAGCAGACTGTCACGTATTGCAGAAAATCTAATCTGAACAAGTCTCATGGCTCTGTGATCCATGAAAGCATGAAGTCCATGAAGGATGGTGTCAACTTTCCCTTCAAGGAAATGCATAAAAAACATCTCTGTCCAAAATCTGCCTCAGAGCTGCCTCCATGTCCACAGCACCATGGAGTTACATGGAGCACAAAAATTAAACTAACGCATAACACCTTTAACATGTAAACCCAAAGTTGAGATAACTATCATCTCTGTTACAGGACTCCATCTATATTCAGTAATTAATAAACAAATACTGACATCTGATTGGTCTGTCGCTCCAGGGGTTTAACATGTTGAAAAATATGAAAATGTTCAATTTAAGTGAATTGAGAGCATAAAACATATTCAATAAAAGACTATATTGTCTGATGGGGTCATAATTTAACATACTTGTTAAATAATGCATGCAATGCTTTGTTAAATAATGCATGAACAAGCAACACAGGATGAGGAAATGTGAGTATTAAATAGAGTGGGTGATGTGACCAAAATCTTCAAACCCGGCATATGTAACTTTATATTGAAGTATTTGTATATATCACGATACAGTAATGATACAGTAATGAAAACCAACTGCCTCACATCAGAGAACACTTGAGTTAATTACAAAAGACTCAAAACTGTGAAACCAACAATCCTTCAAAATGGAAACTTTAAGCCCAGTTCAGACCAAAGATTCATGACGAGACGAAACCGTTTTAAAACATTGCTTGGGAAAGTTGCAGTGGTATGAACCAACTCAGGTTGGCCCGAGCCAGCTGACCAGCTTGTCGAGTCACTATTGGCTGGCTTTAGAGCATAATGCATATCGCCTGTTTCAACAGCCAATCAGCGCCTCGTAGCGAAGTTAGCTGATGAAGTCGGTTTTAAACTGTCGAAATGGCACTTTTGGTCGGAGAAACAAAAAAAAAATAAAGGACAGCACTCCCATCAAACTGTTTATTCTTGCATCACAGACTTTTTTCAGTTTGTTGGGGTAACAGCTGTTTTTGTATGACACAAGCCTTTAAGTTTAAATCTACTGTTTAACTGACGGCTTCACTGCTTTTCCTCCACTGTCACTCTCTGTAGCTCGCTCTCTCTCACTCACCCAAACCACACACTCACTAAGCACACACTTTTTATTTTTGCTGCTTCATCGTTAGTAGAAATGTGACTGTAGCAAGTAACTCAATATCACTGTGCTCATTCATACTTTAAGACCCTACAAATTATATCCAGCTATAAATATTATAAGTTATGAGTTATGAGTTATTGCTATTGAGATTAAACGTTGCTCTTTTTAGTCGTATTGGTTTTCAGAACGCTGCAGACCAGAAAGAATTGCAAGTAGTTACAAGTTTTAACTCATCTCATCACAAATCTTTCATCGTAACAGATCTTTAAGTTCCAAATGAGAAAAAATCATTTAAAGAGTTATGTATTTTAAGGACTTCAGTCAGCGCAATATAAAAATCATTAGCATTCATCCACCAACTATCACTCTAACATCACGTGAGATCATGGTAAGCAGCCCGGATCATATTACCATGTGAGGCAGCTGGACTCTCAAGATCATACAAAAATCACACACAAGATTCACCTGCCCTGAAAATATATATTGAGACATGAAGGGACAGCTCCTGCAGGGCAAACTGTGGTGCCAAATCTCAACTGGGAGACACATTTCTACTACTGCATTGCATATATTGTCATAATGCCCAACCATAGCACTACATATGATATAAACCCTTATAGGAATGTTTTGTTTTTCATTAGTTATCCTCTGTTGTTTGTGTGTTAATACTTTGGTCTGTAATGTTCCAGCAATGATGTTTTGAACACAAATAAGCCTCACACAATCATGTAGGGTGCAACATAAAGTATTGAATAGTGTTGTTCAGTCAATGCATTCATGAAGCAATGTGTAATTTATCATTCATGTTTCCTTGTCACGATGAAAGATGTTGTAACAGTATGTACAAACAGTCACAGTTCTGAAGATAAAGAGAAAAAAAGGTCCCTTACGTGTCCCTGGTCGTCCAGCTCGTTGTTGGTGAGTTTGAGCTTGTCGAAGCTGACCACCTGTCTCATCCAGGTGTCTCCTGAGGCCAGAGAGTCCGGGTGGATGTAGGCCCGTGGAGGCACAGGGGAGTCAGCGTTTCCTGCCACCATCCACTTGGAGCTGTGGTACACGTATCTGGAAGACAAGAACAGCAAAACCTGGCTTAAGCACCAACACACCTCAAATCAAGTGAAACAATACATAAGACATCAGATTCTGAGAATTGGACACCCCGAAAGTAAAAATCAAATTTATGACATCCATGATAGACGCTGACAGCTGTAGCGAAAAGATTGCAAATCATTAGCATGCTTTTTTTTTTTTTCTGCTCAACACTAAAAGTGATCTGGCAACCACTTTTAAGTTCTATTATAAAGATTTTACAAATTAAACTTGAGCCAAAATACATTAGGGTCAGGTAAATCACCACCTGAACCTAGATTAGAAATAGACAGGTAACAAGGAGCTGGTTAGCATCTACTCCATCTTCATTTAATAATTGGAGGACAACTGTGAACATAATCTTTAAAAAATTAAAGAATAACCTTATTTAATCACAAATCAAGAGTTAGAATATTTGAAAAAGTGGAATAAATGGATTGAATTTGTTGAACACAATTAATTAATATTGACAGTCATCAGAGTTTGAAGAGTTTTTTTTATTTTAGTTAATCTTGTATTTGTGTGTATGTATATGCAGATGGCATGTTCATATGTAAATGTCCGTATGGATACTCTATATGTAACCACCAAACTAACTTACTTTACTTTTCTCAATTTTTTCTCTAATTTACTTCACTATCATTTTGATTATTAGGAGTAGTAATTGAAATATTAGTATGTTTTTCTTCAATATAAAGGGTATGAATATTGTAAGGATGAACAAAATCATGTTATTAAATGTAAATGCATCCAAAGTATAAAAAAAGATAAAGGAAGTGACATGATCTGCTCACAAAATAAAGCCGAACAACCTCTTTTTTTACATATATATTTTGTTGTATACAGTCATATATTTAAATTACTGTCTTCTGCATTCCCAATCTGTTGAAGACTTTAGTTATATTTCAAATGTTAATACAAACTGAAAAAGCATAATGCCATCCTACGACAAAGTTTTCATTTTTCTCTTATGCATGTACAGTATCACTCCGATGACAACCATGAGGTTACTTCAGGGTTAAATGTGTTATCATACTATAAAGGTCATATGAATTTCAAAAAGGCTGGAGCGCCTCTGCTTTATTCACTCGGCTGGAAAACAAACTCCAAAACACTCGACCATGTTGCCACAACACTGGCTTTTAAGACTCAGCTGTTGTTTTTTCATTGTGCTTGAAATTTTGAACAAGAGAAACATAAAATATTCCATATGTAGTCACACACTCAGCGGCATAGTTTCAATTAAGACCGGCCATAATATTTGATGATGTTATGTGCAAGTTTGGGGTACTTCAGGCCGTCCCGCCCATTAAACAGCAGGGAGAGAGAGAGAGAAAGAAGGGACTCACACACAAAGTGTTTTTTTTTAAATATGAAAACAAATAAAAGACAAAAGGGAAGAAAGAAAGAAATAAAGGAAATAAAAATGCAAGACTGGAAGGCGTGCATGGACAGAGAAAGTCATCAAGATGAAGACAGTCGGGCAGAGTCATCGAGAAAGATAAAGGAGAGAATGACAGAGATCATGTCAATGAATGGAAAGAGAAAAAATGGTGGAACGGGAGACAGAAACACAGAATGTGAGAGCGAGGTTGAGAGTAAGTGGAGGAGAGCAAGTGTGAAGCACAGCTGTTTGCCTTTAGTTCTGGCCCTGCACTCAGTTGAAAGTGTTTTTATCTGTAGCAACTCTGCCAAAGTCATCACTCACTCCTGAAACATGGACAAAACTCTCATTTGGTCCTTTTGTTATTGCCTCCAATGGCTGCACCACCCCATTACATACACACACACTCACACTCACACTCACACACTATGTATAATTACATTATAATACAAGCAATAATATGTGTGTGTGTGTGTGTGTGTGTGTGTGTGTGTGTGTGTATGCGTATATGTATATGTATATATAGGTAATGTAGCCTCTCTCTGCTACAAAAAAACATACACATTTAAATAACATCCGGGCCCTTCCAGGGGATGTTGACAGACACCCTGTGGTGGCCATATTAGAGGTAAAGTCTGCTCTATGTGAACAGCTAAGTGTGTTTTTAACATTGTTTTTGTAAAAGAATCTACAGTATTAGAGCAGGTATGTTGCTGAAAGTAGTCTTTAAGCAAGCCCGAAATCCCAAAGACCCAAGAATTAGATTTATCAGGTTTGATGTCTACACTTTTTGCCCAGACTTCAATTTAGAACATAACACTACATAAACATCACATCAAATCTTGGCTGCGATGTGTTGGAGATATGGCCTGTCAGTTTAAGACAGTTTGTTCGAGGCTGTGTCACATGTTCACTCCTCCCTATACATTAGAGCCTCAGTAGTTTACACTGAGCAATGACATTTAGAAAACTTGATGAACCATCATCATTATTTTGCATCGTCACAAAGAGGCATAGTGTTGTTACCGGAGTTACACAGAACCATCTGGGATGTCGCTCATAGAAAGTGTTTGGAAAAGGGCAGGCTCTTTCAAAAAATCCTTCGCCTGTGATTGGATCATCCATCTGGCTATCACTGTCCGTCACAGACTAATTTCCACCAATCAGAGACAAGTGACCATTTTCTGAAATTTCTGGCATCTGCAAAAATGCAGCACATTGCATTGTGGGATTAATCAACCTTATGTGCATCTCTGTAGTTTTTATTTGCTTTGTTGCCACAGAAACAAGAAACAACTCTTACGGGGAATATTACACTTCTAAAGAGGTTTTTAATGTTGGTATGGTTAAAACCGAATTGATTTATTTAATGAGAGATTATCACAGGGAGTGTGAGAGACACACACTGTAAACTGCAGGCAGCATCTGCAAATGGCCTGTTAATGCAACCACACAACCAAAAGCTTTTATTGGTGTTTCTCTCCTTCTTTGGTTTGTTATACAATATACAGTGTAGTCATCACCTGTACGACCTCTACGATGGCGCTACAGGTGTTCCTGGAGGCTTTGCCCAACCACAAAGTTGTCTTAATAAGCACATTTGGAATTTATTCTCACCAGCACAATCTTTTTTTGTCTGTCAGTGTATTGTGTCTTACTGTTTTTTTTTTTTGTTCAAATAAAGATAGCCAATATTGGAAGTCCATAAATATTCAGGAATTTTCTGCTGTCTCACCCCGGCCCTCACTGGTGTGGTGTTTCTGCATTTTTCCCATAAGTCACAGTGTAGGTGTTACCAGAGAGGTCTTGTTCTGTGAAATGTATCTTTCTGTCTGTGTGCTCTTTTATTTATTTAAGACATGTTGGCTGTTGCTGCACATGCTGAGTTTATTTCAAATAGCCTGGAAATGAGAAACACACACTTCCTGTGTATCAGGAAGGAGCGACCACACAGCAAGTGTTCATTTAAAGCAGGGGTCTGCAGCGTCTGTCAGGCCAAGGACCCTTTAGCTGATAGAGAGAACAAGCAGAGACCTCCTACTAAATATATTAAATTAGATTATGATGCATACCCTAGAATAATGTGCAGCTAATTGGCCAGTATGTTTTAAAAAATACATAGTTAACCATACATTCTCATCCCAAGTTATCAAATAATGACGCCGCTTTGTAGCACCCCTCAGTGTCTCAAACAGACACATAATGGACCCATGAGTGTCTGTGTGCGACGCCAAAGTCTTCCTATCAGGAAACTTTACACCAAGGGACATGACAAAATGTTGACATTCAACACCCAGGGAATGAGACCGGCCTGAGGTAGCTAGCTAGTCTGCTGTTATGGTAGGCACAGAGATTTAGCGTACAGCTAGGTTAGCTCGTTCACGTAATTTGCGCGTGTAATCATGGGTAGACTATAACCAACGTTGTGTGTTTTTTTTAACAAAAATAATTATTGCTAGTAATATGTTGGATTCATGTTAATGTGTATTTTCATTTCATTTGAAAAAATAAAATCTTTCAAAATGTTTTTGAACAATATTCGGTGGCCCCCCTGCAGTAGCTCTGAGGACCACCTGGGGGTTGCGGACCCTCCGTTGAAGACCCAGGATGTTAAAGGAACTGTGTAACATATGACACCCTCCATAATAAGACCCTCAATAAAGATAAAGAAAAACTCCCCCTAAAATCCACTTAATGCATATACTAAAGTGGTATATACGTAAGTTATATAGAGATGTGAAATAGCCATATACATTTATTTGAAAATGTCTTACACTGTTAAATAGTAAAACATGGGGCAACAAACTACAAAAAGAACACTTAACTACCTGTTCCTCATTTTTACTATATCTAATAATACCAAGCACACACCTTCACACACAGCTCTGACTTTTGACCTTAACACACTCACATGAATATACAGCCACAAAGGGTACCAGGCGTTTCTGTAATTTCCTGTTTGGAGTGCTGTTTAGGGTTACGCTCGGTGCAGCAGGGAAAGTGTTAAGGAACGAGGAAACTTTAGCCCCAAACAGGACTGGAAATCTGATTAGTCGCCTCGCTTTCATCTTCCATAAATCTGCCATCTGGCACCGGCACGATCAATAAAGACCGGACTTTATGTGACACTCTTACTGGACAGAGGGGGGGGATCCCTACTCAGCCAACTGCAAACCACACAGCTGAATAATCTAAACTGCAATGCACACTGTAATAATTCCCTCTTTCTTCCTCTCACATACACACAATTACACCCACTGGGATAAACACACACACCAATCAGAGAGCAAAAACAGGTTGTCAATGTGTGTGTGGATGTGTGTGTTCTCAGCTCATCACACATATACTGTAACACAGGCAGGCATGCACAATAAAACACACACACATTCACACACTTGCCAAACCCAGGCTGTATATTGGGTTACTGTACTGACAGAGTAAATATTGCTATTGAATTACCATTCAGGGTTGACTGGTGTGTGTGTTCAGAGTTTGCAAGAGAAGACCAACAGCTTTGTGTGAGCATGTGTGTGCAATCTTAAATTCTTCTACATATGAGGACCAAATGTCCTCTCACAAAGAGAGATAAATGAGATTGTGCTGGTCCTCATCTCTACAAAGATGCACTTTAAGACTAGGATTAATCTTTATAGGATCAAGGTTAGAACCCTAACGTTGTCTTATGGTTAGAGTTCAATGATTGTCCTCACAAGTGGAGAAACATGAATGCCAATGGGTGTGTTTCTGTGTCTTTTATCTGAATTTAAGGGTGTGTTTCTTGTTGGAAGTTGGTACTTAGGTGTGTATGTGTGTGATCCTTTCATCTGATATTTACAAAGACCAAATGTCTTGAAAAGGTGAAATAGAAAAATTAAATCACATCTCATGCTCATTCCTATATGAGTTTATTGGATGAAGGTTGGAATTAGGATTAGGTTGAGGTCAGTGTAAATGTATGTTAAAGGACCAATTTGTAAAAAAGTTGATTGAAAAGTCAAAATTGTTGGCGTCTGGCCCAACCTACCAACCCAAAGCATCAATATTTGACGAGATGGGAATCAGACTCAACAATCTTACATACTGGACATTTAAGAAGTCGGGTTACAGACAAGATCGGGGTTAGGAGCTGGGGAATGTTTGTCCCCTTTAACTGTGTTCTCAATTGTGTCTGAATACCCAGGTGTATGTGTTCTTTTCTTTCTATATTGAATGAGAAATATTTCAAAGTGACAAATCAGTGAGTTCCTATCTATCACAGAGTCTGTTTCAAATTATGACTTGAGGTCATTGGATCAAGGTTAGAATTAAGATGGCCGCCCACCACTGAGTCCAGTTCTGCTCCAGGTTTCTGCCTGTTAAAAGGCAGTTTGGTCTCGCTACTGTCGCCAAGTGCTCGCTCATGGGGGAAATGTTGGTCTCTAATCCATTCAAGTTGGGATACCGAGTAAAATATAAAGAAAGTGGAATGTAATGTTCTAATCCTTTTAGTATAAACTCAATTAAAAGCAGGACAAAGACAATAAACTTAATGTTTGATCTTATCAACTTCATTGATTTTTGTGATCAGCTCATTCTGAATTTGCATTTCAAACATGTTGGGACAGGAGCAACAAAAGACTGGGGAAGTTGTGTAATGCTCCAAAAAAACCTGTTTGGAACATTTGTCCGGTAAACCGGTTCATTGGTAACAGCTGATTGTATCATGACTATGAGAGGGGCATCCTCGAAAGCCTCAGTCATTCACAAGCAAGGATGGGGTGAGGTTCAACACTTGGTCAAACACATGATTGTATGAAGGAAATGACTACATGGGCTCAGGAACACTTTGTAAAACTATTGTCAGTAAACACAGTTCATTTGCAAATGACTGCATTCTGTTTGTTTTTATGTTTTACGCAGCGTCACAACTTTTTTGGAAACGGTTATATTCAGTGACTGTCCTCGCATGTACAGCAACACTTATGTGTGTGTATGTGTGTGTGTGAGGACCGAATGTCCTTAAAAAACAGATAAAAAGGAGAAATAAATTAAATTTGATGTAATTTTTCCACACTTCACTTCTATAGAGGGCCAGTTCAAGTTCACAACTTGAGTTCACTGGATTAAGGTTAGAAGTACAAAACATAACGAAATGCGCGTTAATGTGTTTGTGTGTGTTTTATCCCTTTTGACTGTGTGTATGTGTGTGCGTGTGTGTGTGTGTGTGTGTGTGTGTGTGTGTGTGTGTGTGTGTGTGTGTGTGTGTGTGTGTGTGTGTTAAAGCAGAACGACAACATGCTCTGGCACACAGTTGGAGGAATGAGGTATTTTTGAGGAGCCAGACAGCTCCACGTTCAGCGGCTTGAGCTCGGAGCAAACCGAGCGACTGTCCACATAAAAGAAGTGTAATATATGGAGATTTAATGAGCGCGGTACCAATGAGACGTTCCTAAAGAGGGGCAGGGATCCCAAGTAAAGCAAGTCGATTCCAATAAAGACCGTGTTTCCAGACCCCAAACTCCCGAGGACTGTGAGACACACCAGTGACAGCTCCCAGCTCAGTTTGCAAAGGCCTGTGGTAAATTCCCCAGCCAGGAAGAAAATCCTATTTAATTTTACAAGACCTTCTGGCCTCTAAAAATCCTCCATGATGTCTTGGTTCGCTGGTGGGAGAGCGGGGAGAGGTGGCAGGGCAGAACGTCTGCTGCGCACTGGTGGAAAACTTTACATCAATAAACAACCATATGAAGTGAAGGATGCAGGAGGCTCAACTACATACAAACAAAGCAGAAGTCACTTTATATTTATAAGATGTTTTCATGCAGACTTTAATTTCTTTCTGACAAATTTGTTTTTTTTCCTTAATAAATCTGACTTGACTTGACACATGGGGGAAGAGCCTTTTTTCTCCATTTCCTTCAGAGATGACAGGGCTTTGTTTTGCTGGAGGAGTGGGGCCGTATCTGTGGCAGGCTCAGCCTTTAATCTAGTCACTCTCACACAGCAAGGCATGAAAACAAAAAAACTAACTCCCTGTAAACATGTTTTATGTCTTGAACTTTAAAAAACCTTCAAATATGCTCACCAGCTGCCAAGAAAGGCCATGTAGGCCTTTAAAACACACACACACACACACACACACACACACACACACACACACACAGAGAGAGAGAGACACACACAGAGACACACACACACACAGACACACACACAGAACTTGTTGCCCAGCGGTGTTCAAAGACATGCATCCATGTTATTTTCTGGATTTTTCTGGATATATGTGTTTTTTGGGATAGTTAATAGGTCTGGTGTTACTCAGCTTCAGTGTGGGTATATATTTGTATTTAGGGTTTTTGAGAATGTATAAATGTATTCCTCATCAGAGATTAATTAAAGAGCAAACACAAAAATCCTTTAGGGTGAATGACCACAATGAAATCAATGCTATACTGCAAGTAAAAGACCTGCATTCAAATTTTATTTCATGATGTTATCAATAATTTTCGGATTAAAAAAATTACAAGTATTTAAAAGTAAACGTTTTGTGTGTTTCTATTCCTATAACATAATATATATAATATAACATAAAGGCTGTCTTCACTGTGGCATTTATCTGTATCTGTATCACAGGTGTAAACAAGCTATTTAGCTTTAATGTACTAAAACAGCTGTCAATCAAATTTTAGAGTGATATCAGGTTTCAATTCTGTATTAAGAAGCCTTAAATACTCAACAGACTGCCACATATAAATATAAAGCCCTGATCATACTCCATTATGGACACTGACTTGCACACAGACAGCGGACATGCTTTTATACATCCTACAATTTGGGCTACAACATAGGATAATGTAATGAATGAATCAAGTGCTCAGTTTACGTTTGTAATGTGTGTGCAGCGGACACGCTTGTAGTGCAGAAGGTCACCCTGTGTGGACACATACACCGGTCATAAATAATGGGGAGCGCACAGACATCTGCACAGGGGTCACCAGGACCCTCCTGGACTCGGGCGAATGTCGACATTTCTTTGAGGCAGACCCTTGCAGCCACGTGGCAGCAGAACCTTTGGATTGGCCCCAACTTATTGTTGGTCGTTTGTATGGGATGTGTTGACAATAACCACGAGAATTACTGCCAACCAGTCAAGTTGCACTTTCCATCCATATCTGTGTAGACTCATATAATATGTGCACTCTGAAGGAATATAATAACAGGTATTCACAGTCTTCACTTAGAGACTGTTTTTACAGAGGAGTTCAGAGGACTGATAGAAAGCTTCATCACATGGTGCAACGACAATCACCAAAGATCAATATCAGCAAAACCAGTGAGCTTGTGCTGGATTACTGCTTGTATCTGTGAGTGTGTAAATTATTGAGAGAAACAAAAACAGTCAAATTCCTTGTATGTGCTCACGTGTTTCACCAATAAAACATCGCATTTTAAAATGTGGATGCTTCACATACATGTTCAACCTGGCAGCACAGAAGATCTCTACAATCAGCACAGTTTAAAGGTGCACATCCAAAATTGTTGTCACTTGTTCAGTATCTGACCAAATGTAAAATATGGTCACAATCATGGAGTCATGGTGTTGGATAATGGCCAGAAAAGTGTTTTTACAGAACATTATGATGTCACAGTGAAGCTGACCTTTAACCTTTTGGATATAAAATGTCATAATTTTATCCTGTTAAACACTGGTGTGACGTTTTACTATAATTACCGTATGAATTGTTGAATTTAGGGTTGCAGCAGTATACCAGTTTTAAGGTGTACTGTGGTATAAAAACTGGCTGTTATTGAGAGAGTTTTTTATTTACTTTGTTCAGGCATAAAATTCAGTCAGTGAAGATCTTTCTCTTCTGATCAGAATGTATCTCCCAAAACTACAGAGTGCAGCTTTAATGTATGACCAAAAACAAATTCTAATCAGTTCATTCTTGAGTCCAAGTGGAAGTTTTATTGCCAAATTTGAAAAAAATCCGTTCAGACTTCACTGACATATGAACTAAAAAAGAAAAGGACAGACAGACAGACAACCCAAAAACATAATGCCTCAAGCCACGGCTGTCGCCTCCATAGAGGCGTAATAAAAGGGTAATTGGAATTTAAATCATTCATTTTAAGGTTTAAAAAAAAAAAAACTGTCTACTGGCAGCTTTGATACAAAAACAGCAGCTTCAGGTTTCTCTATTTTAACTGTAATGAGGCAGCTCTGGGTTATTTGCCACATTATCACTTCATCAGACACAGTAACAGCCTGTATCTGCATCAGCATCTATAAACCCTGATGCAGCCGCTGAATACACAGGTAAACACATTTCTCTCATCGTCTTAATCTCACTTCCTCATTTCTGTCATGATACCTAAAAGTATTAAACTGAGCCATAAAAGTAACCGCAGTCAAACCCTCCAGCAGCAGGTATATGTGCTGCATCACAAATCTCTCCGTCGCGACTTTGTTTTTTTCCCCGTTTCCGTCATTAGACCTGAATGTTGAGAGTTATCCTATTTGCAGGCAGCCTCTGGCTCTGCTGCTCAGCCTGTGGGATGATGAATACTTTTCAATCTCCTCTCTCTGGCTCTGACTTCAGGGACCAGTACTGTCGGCCAGGATATCAGTCTTATTGCATATCCAGAGAAATCCATCATATACAAGCCTTCCACCAGCACATGCACTCTTTAATCACATTCGCTTCACTTCACTGATGCAAATGATGGGAGCAACTAGGTTTTTTTGTGTTGCCAAGAAGAAGAAGAAGAAGAAGAAGAAGAGGAAGAGGAAGAAGAAGAAGACAGGAACACCAATCATAGTAGTTATGAGAAATCTGAAAAATGAAAGAGGCTGGAGGATCTTTGGTCCAAATCCTGTTACGTACAACTCGAACATGAGAAATGGCATGCAGATGAGAATAATCCAACTAGGTCAATATGTTTATGCTCGAGCCGACATTTGAGATCCATCCAGGAAAACACAGCTTTGTGTCCAGCTGCAGCGGCGGGAGAGTTGGGGGGGGCTTGCTCACGCAGATATGACTGTGCATGTGCATATTATGTACAGCTGTGCATTTATTAAAAGGATTTCTTAGAAGTGCTGTTGTCTCACTGAAGTGGCTGAAAGCTGTTGTTTTGTGCTGGTGTGCAGCATCTGTATGTTTGACATTCTTTCATGTACGTGAAAAAACGCAGTTACTCAGCGTTTTCTCCGCAGTTTAATTCTTGTCCTGGCTGAGAGGCAACTGAAACAGCAATTAGGTCATCGTGGGACATTAACCTTCCCACCGAAACCCAAAAGAATGAAATCATTTTGGGTTAGCAGCAGTTTAGTGGAGGAACTCTGGGATACATCTCTGCATGTGAACAGTCAGTGAATGGTGAGGAACGTAACTAAAATGTGCAACAAAGTTTTTACACTTTTTTTTCTGTGACTGCGTTCAGAGAGGAACCTCTGCCAGCACAGCCATTCACTCCCAGTCATACTTTAGTGTGAAGGAGGTACCTGTATCTCTTGTTGTCCACGGGCACGATGTCCATGGCGATGTAGTACTGCTGGTGAGGGTCCAGACCGGCGATCTTTACTCGCATGGCAGGAAACATCCTCCTGAAGGGGTAAAAGATAACACATACTGATGAATCTGATCAACTAAAACTTGTTTCTGTCCCTTTCATTCTGTTCTGTCAATTAAGAATGTCCATAAATAACATTTAAAAAAAACATCTGAAAGTAACCATTGAATTAAAAAGATTAAAATAATCGATTCAGGTGAAACACAGCTGCCAAAAAGTCCTCTGAAACACTGAAACCAGCAGCTGTAAGATGGCAGATTGACCCGCAACACTAATAGTATTTAGAGGCAGTGGTGGAAGAAGAGTTCGGTTCCTTTACATGAGTAAAAGTATTGATCCCTACGCTGTGAAAATGTCACACTGCAACTAAAAGTCCTGCATTCAAAACCTTTCTTAAATAAAAGTATGTAAGTATTATCAGTAAAATACTAAAATACTGGATTAATATTACTGCTGCATTCATGTGTATGTGTCATTTTACTGCTGTAAATGTTTAATGGTGAGCTCATTTTAACTCCTTTATACTGTTGGTGAGTTTAATCTACAGCGATGCTCCATATTCTATGAGATCATCATATGTTTGTAGCGTCACTGTGCAGCTGTGGGACGATGCATATTTAGCTAATCCAAGATGGCTTTTAAGTAAATGTTTAGCTCAAGAATTAGGAGAATTTTCTCAACATATAAAGGAACATTAATGCTTTTCACTTTAAGAGACTGTTACATAGCCGCATTCAGTTAGTTTAGGCGAATTAAAAAATATATGTACAATCAACTCAAATCAGATAAAATAAGAGATTTCATGTCAGTTTTCTGCTGTTTTCAAGGAGGAAACTGAGGCCAAAATAAAAATAGTAAAACTAGTGTTGTATTGAGGTATGTGTTTCCCTTCTTGTCACAATAAGAGTTTTGATGATGACAAACACAAAAATGCTGAGAAATAACACGGTAAAGGAAAACACAGTGAAAAACAACAGTTTACAGGGGAAAAATAATTATTTCTCTAATAAATCGGGGGAAAAAGTATATAGTAGTGTACGGTCATGTACACGACCTGAATTATCTTTTACATTAAAAAACCTCCTGCGTGTATTCCAGTGTAGAAAAATCCAAACTATCAACATTCAAATTATTTATTCTGATTGAAAATACTTTAATTTGTGCCATTTTACACCAGGTCACCCTATCACACACTAAATCACAAGAGAAATTCCTAACTAGCAAAGAACATTACAGGTGTTACCAGCGGATGAAAAGCCTCTGAGCTACAGGTCGTCACTCTGAGCGATCATTTATATCAAGGTTTAATACTGTTGATGTCTGCAAGCTACACAGTAGACTGATACATGATCATAACTACTAAAAAATTACTGGTAAATGACAAACTACGCTGGAGTACATTTACTCAAGTACTGTACTTTTTGATATAATTGTACTTTAAATGAGTATTTCCATTTTATGTTACTATATACCTTTACTCCATTACATGTCAGAGGGAACCAATGTACTTTACCTTTTTACACTTACAGTTACTTTTACTTAAAAATGTGATATTCTTATATGATATAATGCAGTACTATACTACCAATCTGCCCAGCAGTGAACACAGTATCTAAAATGTGCTGTACATTGAGGAACAACATTAAAATCTCTTCATAAGTGATAAAAAGGAACAACATAATATGCTATAACACTATGAAAGGTGCGTTCTGCATAATGAGGACTTTAACTTTTGATTCTTTTTCTAAAGTAAATGATCTAAAAACTTCTTCCATCACTGACGACAAAACTACAGCTGTGTCTTCATCACTTGATACACACTTAATGAAAATCAAACTGGTGACATTTCACAACCAGTTATAAAAAACATTTTTAAATATTAGCTGCATTTTTTATCCTTAACACCAGCACTCTGAGTCAGTCTTTAATCGCTGACATGAGGAGGGGGCCACGTCGCTCATCTGAACAGCCTCCAGACTGATGTAAACACACTGATGTTTGTGCAGCGCTGAGTGAACCCATCATACAGACAGCACACACACACACACACACACACACACACACACATTTTTAGCCTGTTCATTGAAAGGGTCCTACTATGGAAATTAAAAAATATACAAATTAGAACATTTAAACCATCATGGAAATTAATTTTTTTAGGTGCATTTTCAAACATTTCTCCGTTTGGTTGGAGGCAGTTTCACGTTAACTGTGACTGAAATCCAGCCAGACATTTTGCAGCTTATAAAGTGTAAAGTCTAATCTCAGTGCGTTTACCACCGTTGAATCAGAGGAGATTCAGCCCTTTCCGACGAGAGTTTGGTATTTTAATATATTATGTATAAAGCTTCCACAACAACATTATCCTGACACCGAGCCTTGATGAGTTCTCTGTCATTACTTAAAAACATTTTATCATGTTGATTCTCTCTTTTCATAGTGTGAAAAATCCTCCCAGTCTCTCGACCCAGCTCATCTTCATCTTCATCATTTTAGCAGAGGGAGATCCTTCGGTCCATAATGTCACGTTGCTGTGACCTCTGACCTTTGCCTTTTGCACAATTTAGTTTTCATCTTGTGGTTGTAGAACTTATTTTTATCACAACACTTTAAAACAGTCAAACTTTAAATGGTATTTATAGATGTATAAACAAATATATTTTTCTTCTTGAAATATTTTTAGCAGGCAGCTCCTCCCATTCTGAAGCTGCTGACTGAAGCTTTAAGCTCATGCAAACCTCATGAAAATTAAAGTCTAAAAAAAGAAAACAAGACCATCTATATTAACGGTCTATATGTGGAGAGGGAGACATTTCAACTTAATTCCTCATTTTGCACTTCAAACGCCGCATTTTTCCCTTTTCATTTAAAGCTCGTAAATCCGGGCCTGCCTAATGAGAAAAGAGGGCTGTGCTCTCGCTCCCCTGCTCCTCTGGATTTATGGGCTTATTATGAGCAGGCCGTGAAATACGCACGGCGACGGTCGTGTCCGCCTCCATTCTGCTTCAGCGCAAACTGATTGTTGCTCTATTTATGAGCTGATTACCAATTTAAACTCAATTCATAAAAAACCAGCCGAGTGTAGTCCATAAGGAGCGGAGAGAGACATCTGAGCTCATTTCATCAGAGAAGAGAGGAGAAACTGAAACACGAGTTTGGTCTCGTTTGAAGCTGCGCACAGAAAAATAAATATTTATTTTATTTATCAAAAAATAAATAAGAATATTTATTTTTGTTGGGTGAGCTGGACTGAAATACAAAGATCTGCCACAGATATTTTATACATCACAAACAAATACAATTAAATGATTGTGTGTTTAGGTCACGTATCATTTTAGCCATTTTTCGAGACGAAATATTCCGCACATAAAACGCCTTATTATCCTCTACAGAGACTAAACACAGGTTATCAAGCGCCTCCACTGGATTGTCTTTGTTAATAACTATAAATTAAACAGGTGACATTATTCAACAACTGCTTCTTCAGTTTTGTCCAGGAAATATAATAATCCTGAAGAAGTTCAAACACCCCGTGATAATCAAGAAACTTTTGATCCAATAAACATTTTTTTTCTAAAAGTAAACTTTAGTTGTAAATGTAAAGATTTATCTCACCTCACTGACGTTTAATAATTTAAGCACTAAAGAATCAACATGATAATAAAGATATTGTCGCGGTGAATACTGAGCCTGATGTCAGTCCCGCTGACTGGTGTGGACAGAGGGGGGTGTTGGTGGAAATGTGCGGCGCGGGGAGCGGAGCAGACTGCGGGAAAAGGTCCTTCCTGCAGGATCCGCAGGTCAACTCCTGCGCTCGCTCTGAGGTTGGACTGTTGGCCCGAGAGAGCGAGAAAAATCCGGAACATGTTACAGAAAGATTAATTAGAAGCAGCTCTGCTTGTTCTCCGACATCAGGAATAACCTGCCGCGTCATGAAGGCCTGAACACAACAGAGCGGCCTGCATGTGCAACACATTAACACCCTCCAAACAGAGCTCAGAGGTGTGTGTGTGTGTGTGTGTGTGTGTGTGTGTGTGTGTGTGTGTGTGTGTGTGTGTGTGTGTGTTTGGTTCGGTGCGCCTGCAGATTGAAGGTCTGATTAAATGAATGTGTGTCTGAGTGTTGATCTGTGTTTTGTCATAATCTGACCTCATTGGAATTTTTTATTTTTTTATTTTAATCACTCATTGATAAGGATCACACTTGGCTGTTTCTCATCGCCAAATAATGAAAAAAAAAACCCGTTGCGCGTAAAAGTTCGCAAATCGCCTTTAACGCACAGTTAGCGCACAGTCTGTTTGCGCCATGCGTCTGCCGCAGAGCTACACGTAGACCGTCTGACCTACTTCCAGCAGCTGTACGTGTGCGCGCTTGTGCGTCCGGCCTACCTGCCCGCCTTGGTGATGATCATCTCCGTGCCGATGTCATGGAAGCGCTTCCACAGGTCTGCGCACTGCAGCTCCACCTGGATCTCCTCCATGGAGGCCGGCGGAGACGGCTCGCAGGGGCCGGGGGCCAGTTCGTCAGGCGAGCCGAAGGAGCACGACGTCCTTTCGGCCAGACCCTCTCCGTCGGAGCCGGGACTCGCCTCCGAGTCTGAGGGGAAAATGAGGGAGATGATGAGAAGGCAGCTCTCAAACAGTGGAATTATACGCTTTACGCAGGAAACTTGGCACGGTGAGAAAGTACAGCGGTTCTCTCCGCTGACTCCAAATCACCTGCCGTCTGCCGGGCCTGGCTCAGCTCGTCATGGAGTTCTGGGTTTGTGTCAAAAGCAGAATAAATGCTGCGTAAAGCCTTTGAAACGCGACGTAGAAAGTATTAAAGTTTAAATTGGGCCACACAATGAAGAATTCCGACGGGAAGCATTCAGCAAACGAAGTTTCCCCCTCGAGTGCTCCTTCTGGACCAAGTTTACAGACTGACCAGTCAGAGTCATCAACACGGTCACAACGTTAGAGCAGATAGAAACGTTCCCTCCATCCTGAATATAATCCAGACCTACATGAGAGCTTTCCATCAGTCTGAGCTCCCAGACACCAACCAGCATGACCTCAGCCTCCTTCACATTTTTCGAATTCACTTTATTTTAATGCAAAAAATGTCCAGGCCGTGGCAGGGTGGACAAAATAACAGGAACAGTTACAATCCTGTGAGCTATTTATTTTAAAACAAGGCTGAACAAAGTGAGGCCTGTAGGCCAAAGTTGGCCCACCATAAGGTTCAATTTGGCTGCTGGGTAAACATAAAAAATATATAAAACAATTCTAAAACAAAATAAATAACTTTAACCTTTTTGTTTAATGTGTAGATTGATTGTTAATATTTTTTATGATCTGAGGATGGCATGCAGAGTGACACTTTGTAGGGGAAGTCAGTCAATTAACGGAACTTGTGGTACCATTTTACTTCTTAACTATACAAACAATATGTGTTTGCTTTCTGCTCTTGATGCACAATTAAGTTTCATCTGTGGCCCTCTAAGGAAACAGTCGGGCACCCTGCTTTAAACTGAAACAGGAAATTAGAAATTACACCAGATTCTAAATCCGAGACGCTTTTTACTTTTTGCCAATTAATAAAAACACTTTTAAACATCCAAACCCACTTCTTCTGAAGAATTTCACACCAATGAATTCTTTTTCACTCAGACCTTTAAATATTTTTTAGCACATCTGGTGTCATTTATTTTATTTTTTATTTTTTAAAAAGGAAACTTTTTGGGTTAAATATCTAAATGCATCATAGTTTTTCCAGCTGGGATGTAAAAACTTTAGTGCTCAACACCTCAAAACTGCACATTACCCCGACAAAACTCTCATAAGATCACCACATGCTATCTCTTATTTCACTTTTCTCAGAAATAGTTTATAGCTGAATATCCTCCACCCCCTCCTACACCACCACCACCACCCAAAAAATAAAAAAGAATCTAATAATGTATTATTTATTGGGGGCCCTGACACGAGGAGGTTGACTTGGCAGACTAAGGGCACACAAATATGGTTATGCAAATGCAGAGCTGCTGAGCGACTGGACAGCGTCCCAGGCGAAACCGCCGCAGCGCACACCGAGCCAACCCGGCTGGAAACAAGAGCACGGAGAGGATAGATGGAGATAGGAAGAGCCGAGGGAGGAGGAGAAGAGAAAGGGTGGAGGGCTGTAATAATGACCACAGAGAGACAGAGACAGACTTTCCATCATCTACTTGGGAGATCCTTCCAGTGTCGCTGCAGCCAGCGAGGACTGTCACACATGATTACTCTCCCCTTCCTCTCCTTTTGATTGTTCACACACATGCAGATACACACTCGGACAGTCTATCAGGCAGTCAGCTGCCCCTCGCTCTCTATTAAAAACACTTAGTACACATACAGCTAATGTTAGAGGAAGAGGACAGGGCCAACGGCTCCAATCACAACCCAAAAACTAAAAGCCTGCACTGTTGTGTTGTAATCTTCAGATGGGACCAATAAAATGAGATCATGTAAACAGACAGTAATTCAGCATCCAAATAAGTAAGATTAGGGATTGTTCTTCAGACTTTGCTAATAAAACATTTATATACCGTATACAGACAATAGCCTACATACAGGGTGAATACAACGTTGTAAAAAGTAAACTTTACTTGACTTTACTTGAGTAAAAGTAAAGATATCATGTAAAAATATGACTTTGGTTAAAGGGAAATTCAGCCAAACAAATAGCACTGTGATATTAAATGTACTGAAGTATCTAAAGTAATTTTTTTTGCTCCGAATGAACATACCTTAGTATCAAAAGTACAAGTAAAAGTAAACTACACATTTATCCACACGTATTCTGTATACTAGGGGTCTATAAATTATCGGTCTGAACAATTACTGGATCTGATATTCAGCTCTAATGCAGCATGCAATCTGCAAAGTAACTAGTAAATACAGTTACCAAATAAATGAAGTGGAGTAAAAAGTACAATATCTGCCTCTAAATTGTAGTGCAGTGGAACTATTAAGCAGCAGAAAATGGAAATACTGGCGAAAAGTTATAAAAAGAGTTATAATATGAATACCGCAACCCCCTTTAGACCCGTGTTCTGATCATTTGTTCCCAAAGTTTTATAGAACATTTGATGTTATTAAAAATTGTGCTTTTGAGGAGATTTAAAAATTGCGAAATAGCCTAAAAATATTGCAATATTATTTTAAGGCCGTATTATCGAGCTGCAGCCAACATTTTTCCTCATTTGATGTTCAGTAACTGAATTATTTATCATTTGATGGCCCAAAATAAGTCTCTTCTACCCAAATAAAGATTCATCTAAAATAATGTCTTCAGTGTACAGATTGTGGCTGTTACAATATTATGTAACATTATATATTATATTATAATAATTAGTTGATTTTTCACGTTGACAGGAACTAGATTTGACACTGCCAGAAACTTGACAAATGTCAAGTTTCTGGCATCCAATCTGAAATCTGCTTAAATATTTGCACCCAACGCAGCCTGAAAAGCCACATTGAGCAGCCGCATATCTGCAACAGGCATCTAAAACTGGATGTTGTGTGAAACGGAGGCGTTCAGAGGAAACAGACGCATTCCAGAGAACCAACGCGCCCGACTACATAAGATAATTTAGCAGGAACGCCTCCGAGATGCAGAGAAGGGAAATGTCGGCCAAGCAGGAGCCTGTTGACTCCACCCGGTCCGTCCTGTCATCAGGATGAAGGACCTGTCCTCTGCCACTCACCAGCCACACACACACAGATACTTGTACTTCTGTAGTCGTGAGGACCTTAATTGATGTGATGCATTTTTCTAGCCCCTTACCCAAACCTGAACCTGAACCTGAACCCAAACCTCATTCTAGCCTTACGCTGAAAACAAAGTCTTAACCTTCAAACAGGCTTCTGAAGCTGCGAGGAACAGCCAACATGTCCTCACTTTACAAAATGTCCTCACTTTACAAAATGTCCTCACGCAGTTGGTACTTTTCTTTGGTCCTCACTATGCGGCAAGTGCAAGAATATGCATGAGATTTTCAATATGTTGGTGTGTGTGTGTGCACGCGTGTAACCGCAGTATAGCTGTCATGTGTAGAGTCAAACATCAGGCCTGATGTCAGTGAATTTCTAAAGGTCAAACAAAATGTGACTGCAGCTCAAACTGGACGTAACGTTCAGTCAGCTATCACACAGCATCGAGTTTATGTGAAGGTTTTCTTTCAACATCTTCGTTCAAGCTTTGGTTTAGTTTTATTCAAAGCTGAATGAATACAAACATAATAATAAACAAAAATCTGCCCCCTCAGCAGAACGTTGCCCTGACATCTGCTGTGGTTACACGCACACACACACACGCACACACACACACACACACACATAGATTCGGGGGCCTGTATCTTGTGGTTTAGGGCTCCCAATCAGTTCATGCCAGGCCTCATTAAAATGAGGCTAACATCCATAGCAGCCCACTAATTGGTCTGAATTGAATCAAGTCAGTGCTGTACATCAGGTCGTCCTCTGTGTCACAGTTCACATGCAGTCAAAAGCATCACTAAAGCATGAAAATATCACAAGGAGGGGGGGAGCGCTTTGAATGAAATTATAAAGGGAATTTTAGTCAGAATGACGATTGAAAATTAAATGTGTATTTTATGAAGTTGTAACAATTTTTATTTGGGGAGAAAATATATATTTAACATTGATAGATTTATATCTCTTTATTTTTACTTTGGCTGCCTCTCGTGGGAGGCAGTTTTGATGATGCTGAAGCAGAGATTTTAAACTTGGAGCTGCAGATAGATGTGGAAAACTGGAATCATTCTGGGAATCATCTTTATCATTACTCTGACATGCAGCTGCAACTGCTTTTACTGCGGTAGCAGGTAGAAATTCTTCACTTGATTTAAAATGTGTAATTTTCTTTTAAGATGTCTCAAACAGAGAGGATTCATCTCTCAGACCTCTCTGATTTTCCATCTTTCCGAACATTTTGTACAGCCAGCCGTTGTTCAAACCTTTAGAACTTTATTTTAATGCAAAAAGTTTCCAAACATACCGAATATTGCAGGCTGAAACTGTAATGATTTCATATCATCTGCAATGTTTCAATTTGCTGTGGTGGTGCAGCAATAAAAAAAAAGTGTGCTGTCTTGGATCTGAATATTTGAAGGCGTATATGCTCCGCAAACATTCAATGAAGTGTTACACGCAGATACAGAATGTGCAGTATACTGTATGTGATACTTTTTAACTGCGTGAAAATGTTTTTGTTTACTTAATTGAATGTCAAGGGGCAGTTTTCAGGGAAATCAAAAGTTTAAGAGGTTAACAAATGAGCAAGGGAAGTTCTACTCTAATAGTTATTATATATATATATCACATGTTAAGTTAATGTATTAATATTATAATTGTAGAGAAATAGCAAATGTTCTCTCTGATGGTCCTGTTTGCTTTTGTAGACCAAATAGTGGCACCGGTATAAAATTGAGACTGTTTCATAACCAGTTAAAAACTCCTTCAAGGAGGTTTAATGAAGCTGCAGCAGGCTCCTGAAGTGGACAGTAGCAACGTGTCAATCCATGAAATCACCGAGTAACCCAATCTACACAATGAGAGCACCTGTTTCCACACTGATGGAGACTCAGGCACGAAGGAAGCAGTAAAAGCTTCAATCCAGCTCATACACACATCTCTATTATCAGCCTGCGCGATAATAAAGTAGACGGAGAAATGACTGCTCACACATGCACTGTGGAGGGACGAGCGTTTAAATCATTTTAGTATCAGTACAATATTATACAGTAATATTAACTGGGCCTTAATTAACAGATTCCCAGGGAGACGTCAGACGTTTGGAGTGAATTATTTGTGTGCGTAATCTGTGCGTAAAAGCGAAAAGTGTCAGCTTGTAAATCACATAATTTGGGTCGGGCCTTTTATAAATAGCATTAGATATTAAGTTATACAAGATGTAGTTCGACTTGTTAATTATTGGCTTAAGGGTAAATATTATGGAGACTTGGTTGTAGTAGTTTTGTGGGGTCTAACAAAACTACTTTTTCTGTGCTAACTGAGCTGTTCAGCTCGTCCAGGCAGGCCGTTAAATGCGAGCCTGGTTCAGAGCCCGAGCCTCTCTCAGTCCTGCCCTTGTCTTTGAGGCTAATAAACGTGTTATACGACCAACCAGCTTCCAGACTTGCCTGGAGTTGAGTAAAAATAAAATCACTCCGTTAAGGATTCCTCTAAACCACATAATCTGACCACAGAGACTCGCTGTTCTCGGTCACCGCCGCACGACGCGCCAAAGCGGAGGCTTTAGGACCCGAGCAGGACCCGCTGAACCTGCCAGGAACCCGCCTGCTAATGAGCGGGACCAGGGGGGGCGAGGAACCGGGAACTGGGTAATTCATTCAGCCACAAATCCTAAAACTCCCCGGACAAAACCGGTAGATGATGAACAGAAAGACTTTTCTGCCCCACGGATCCAAAGAGCATTAGAGACTGCCTGCAGGGCTGTTTAATGACGCCTGCTCTAATTCTGTTGATTATCTTTGACCTTTTAAAACACACAAACAGGCTGTTTACCATTGAAATCAAGGCTTAGTATCACCTCCCTCACACTGCAGACTGTTCTGTGATTTAATGTCAGCGACAACAACAATCTTTCCAAAAGCGCTCCTAGGAGAAACAAAATCACCTTCTTTAAATCCCATTGGTGAAGTGGAAGTTAACTTCCCTCTTCTTTTCTCACGCTTTAAAGTTCTGCTTTCTAGTGACCTTCAGTTTCAGAGCGGGGGAGCCGCGCGTAAAGGCGCTGCGCCCCGGAGGTCAGACTGCAGCAGGCGGCGAGACTCAGCGTCGGCCTGAGGTTGTCTGAGCAGCGCGCAGAGGTACGCTTCATTTCTGTCTGTCTACATTCCTGCAAAGGTTTAACGAGCTTTGCTGCACATATGGGATAACATCGATTTCGTATTTCAAACCCAATTTAATATTTAATTATTAAAAACTGGACTCATTTGGATCCAAAATCCCCAGGAAGATTATTTTAACCAATTAAAAGTTCTGCAAGAAAATGACTAAAGTTAAACATTGTCTTTTTTCAACTCATTAACTTGAATTTCAAACAAAAATGAACTTGTAGGAATGACTCAAGCCGCGCAGCTTCTGTATCTGTAGGTTTAAAAAGGAAGTTTGGACATGTTTCCGCTCAAAGCACCGACTTCAAAAATCACTTCAGCTCTGATAAAGTCGCTCCTGAGCGGCGCAGCAGGTTTATCAGCTCTGTATGATCAGTTCATGTCTCCACACTGATGACCAAAATGAAAGAGCAGGCAGCCAGAGTAGTTTTACACCTGCAGCTAATTCACAAAACAGAGCACTGCTGCAGTTCATGTGCTGAAAATTCTATTAACATGAAGTTCACGTCAATCAGCCGTGAATTGTAAAAAATAGGGGACCCACAATGTTGTTATAAGTGAATTTCTTATATAAAAAGTGTAGCTGTTCCTAAAAATGCTTGTTTAAAAATTCGCTAACACGTGCTTATAATAAAGAAATTAAATACAGAAAAGATTAAATTAATTAATGAATTCACTTTTTTAAATCTGTTTTAATACAGAAGTCTTTTAATTCCTGGATGTTTCTCTTGTAAATATGATTTGACATTTTTTTATTATATGTGTTTGTTTGGAAACATGCCCTGCATTCCCATTATTGCAGCTCATAATTTATTCATATTTTACACAAAGGTTGTCTGGTTATTGATTATTTTTATTTTTATTTATTCATACAAAAAATACAATATTTTATTTCTTACAAATCTATGCACTGATGACACATTTTCCTCGACTGAAGTCTTAAATTGTTTACCTGAAAGCTTCTCTGAGCGCTCACACACCTGCACAGTACTGGATGTTCAGCTTGTGGCGCGACACGGACGCGTGATTATAATTGTGCGCAGGGACTGAGCAGCTTGCAAAAGGTTTAAATTTGTTTCAGACGCATCAGGCCATTTACTTCATGCCAGTGGAGCTTGGTACAACAGAGCGAGGCCTCCCTGCAGCCTCAGTCGCAGTGCGCGCACACAGCGTCCCAGCAGCAACACAACCTCACGCTTTGACTCATTGTTTTCTTTCTGTCACTAATAAATCCAGCAGTCCGGAGTCAAAACCTGGACAGGTCAACCCGCAGTGACAAACAGACCCGTCTAATTATTTCACATGTGTTCAGGCTAAAATCTTTAATGAACTTGTTTTGATCATTTGATGTGTTGCTGATGTAAATGAGCTCCTTAATGTAATTTTCTTGATGCATATTTAGTGTGATGTCCCTGACAGTGCACCGGTATGACTGACTCTCTACAGGCCCGAACCATCAGCTTTATAAGCTGCAGCTACAACAGTAAAACTTTCTTTTAGTGTGGCAGCGCTGCAGCAGAGCGGACTCTCTCAGTGGGTTTAAAGAACTCCACATTCACATGAGACCGTGGAGCTCACAGCTACATGCCCTGTCGAGGGTTGGGTCATTGAAAATGGAGCCATGTTTTGACTCGTCGGTGTGCATGGCCCTGCAGTGATATAACGGAGATCCGGACATTTGAGCGGTGTAATGCATGTCTGCGCACTGACCCGGGTCCATATCCAGACAGTGCGCCGGGTCCTCTCCGTCCGTGCCGAGGCTCTCCATGGACAACTCCAGCTCCTTCTCCTCCCAGCCCCGGAGCTTCCTCTTCTTGTTGGAGCCGATCAGGGCTTCCACGGAAAAAGCGTGGGCTCTCGAGCTCAGAGCTGCGGCAGATCGCCTCCTCTCACTCATTTCTCTCAAATCCACCCGACGGGGGGGACGCGGCGAAAAACCCACTCCGTCCGTCCAACGCAGTGGAGCAAAACAGTAAAAAAAATTGCACACGTCAGTGTTTACAGCGGGACGCAAACTCACCAAGTGTCCAAAGTAATCCCAACTGTGACTAGTAACGCTGCGTCAAACTTTGGACGGCAGACTGTGCCATCCCGGCTGCGCGTGAGATCAAGTCCGGGAGGAGTGATAGTTTTGATGCGGTCTGTCTCTCAGTCCTTCCACTCCGCGGCTTTCTTTTTCTCTTTCTGTCCCCCGAACTTCTCTCTGATTGATACTCACTTCTGGAGGAGTTTTTTTTTTCAGGCGCAGGGGGCGGCCCTCCTGCGCCCTGTCAAACCCGCGCATCCAATGAGAAGTGAGGAAAGACAGCGACACAATGTGTTCCGTCCAATGGCAGCGGAGGGAGACGCGCGTCCTGGAAGAGGAACCGTCATCCGGACTGCAGCAGCCTGATGAACTGGCTCCATAATGTAGCCTATGGAAAATACATCAGCCCCTTATCTTTGTCTCATTAAACATGTGTCTGATTCACAAGTGAATAATGAACTGATAAACAGCGTCAGTCTGAGTGAAGTGATGTACTGATTGACTCAACAGTCACATCCCGCAGCTTCAGCTCTCCTCCTGAAGGTGGATCATCCAGGTTCAGGAGTGTCAGCCGACGCCCCGGCCTCATGGCGAACATCCCAAAGTCATTTTAATATCCGTCTTTTCACCAAGTGTGTCTGAGCCGCTGATTCCATCATTACCAGGGATTGTAGGAAAAGTCACATTACAGCTTCATTGTGTGAGCCAACAGCTGAGGAGGCCGCGCGGAGCTGCAGCAGGACAGGTGGGCCGAGCTCCGGGCTGAAAAGGAACGAGAAGATTAGCGAGTGAAAAGGAGCAGAGCTGCTCGGCTTACTGAGCGATAACTCCGGAGAAACACACGTTCTGAACAGCAAGTTTAGAGTTCGATCATCAGGAGCGGATAGAAGGACGACCTGTCAACCAACGACCTGTCGTCTATTTATTGTGTTGGCTCTGATTTAATCATCTGTTAACTCATTTATTAATGTATTCAATCATGTTGAAGGTAAAATCACCTTAGAATATCACAACACACAGACAGTTACTCCATTAATTATTAATACATTCAACTGTTTTAAATATGAGAATTGAATAAGAAACGTTTTGCGTTTAATATTGTGTTGGGAAAATAAAAACTGAATATTTTCATTTTGGTCTGATGTAAATATTTTTTCCCAGTGGCAGAGTAAATAATATATAGGCGAGCATGATGTAGAAAACTACTGTTAATATTTAAATAAAAATAAAAAATATAGTTAATCATTAAGTATAATAATAATAATAATAATAATAATAATAATAATAATAATAATAATAATAATAAAAGGCCTAGAGTCAGGTCACCACCTCTCTCTTTGCTCTGAGCTGCATGTGGTCAGCCTGCATGCCTGCTGCAGCTGCGGCTGCAGCGCACACACCGGACAACACACCGGACAACATTTCGGCTGATCACGCAGCGAAAAAAACATTTCACACATTTCCCGTCTGCGGCAAAACGAAACGATCAGGAAGAAGAGCTGAGGACGTCTGATCCGTCAGAGGAGAGAGACGGCTGTTCGCAGCGAGCAGGCCTGAGGTCAACCTGCAGCTCCTGGACCTGCAGCTCTCCACAGGTCACCGCCGTGCGTCGGAATGTTAAAGTGCGCTCCTGGATTAAAACTCAAACAAGACAGACAGAAGACAGAGACAAAGACAGCTAACACAAGTGTAATTAAATATAAGAATACAAAAATATGTATTGCGGATTTACTGTCTGAAGGTGAATTAAAAGTGTTTGGGTCTAAATTCAATTAAATTCTAGTGAAGTGACTTTTGATCAGTAACCGCCGCTACAGGTGAATGTGACCTGCATGCAGATCAATGCAGGAAATGTTACGGGCGTTTAGAGGCTTTAAAGAGGCACTATGTACTTTTGGAAAGAGAATTTTAATATTTACAATATGAACGAGGTCATAATGCAAACTAAGAAAAAATGTTTATTTTTTTGTGAATTTTAATAAACTTTCATACATACAATAAACAAGCTGTTCTCAGAGGAAAATAAGGTCCCAGAACTCTGTTTGAAGCTAGAAAGGTGGCAGGGTCCGCCACATAGAAACAAAGTAAAACAGTATAAATTGTGTTGTCCTTTAAAGTCAGTTTGTTTATTCAATTTATTCAGTCATGAAAACAAATAGTTTGATTATTTAGTTTGTTTAGGCAGAAAAAAATCAGCCGATGAAGATCTCTCTCTTCTCATTAACATTTCTTCACTAGAACTACAGAGTGCTCCTTTACTATAAATACTGTTCGTGCTAAGACTGTTTGATTTGAGCCTAAAAATAATTATTGAGTAATAATCAGTTTGGGATGAATACGGAGCGTGAAATATTAAGAATATCACTTGTACTGGGATTCACAGAGCGCCGTGCAGACTCTATCCGCATGTTCTGGGGGATTTTCGTGCGTAAACCTCTGGCAAAGTAAACAAGTGAGCTGAATATCCAGGGTGCAGGGTGGCTTGAAATCCCTGTGAAAGGAAGGAGACTCGTTAAACACGAGCAGTAAAAGCTAAAACCAACTGTTCGCAGTGTAGATCCCAATTATAGCTCCGATGGCATCTCATTAAGTGAAGCACGATCTAAACGTTTTAATTCAGTCGTATAAATATCTCCAGAGCTTTGTTTATGTGAGGTATGTTTTATAAAGTTCAATGCGTTCAAATGTTTTCTCTCAAAGACTCAAACTCCATCCAGCAGCAGCAGCTTCTGCGCTGCGGCTCATAAAACGCGCTATTCTTCACAGTTTTGTTTGGTTTTCCGTTTTTTTTTTTTTTTTTACCAAACTGGGCTTCTCACACTCATAAACCCAAAATGTCTCTGAAGGATCTTTGTTTTGTGACCTCATCCCACCAGACTGACACGTGGAAGAAGGTGGGCGGAAACGGCCCAACGTAACGTTAATGTTCAATTAGTAAAAGGGGGATTCTGACCCCCAGTGACCCCGGGGACCAAGCATGCAGCGGGCAGTAAAGCATCCAGAGTGACAGCAGCTCTCCGGGTGTTTCAGCACCTTCCACCCCGGCCCAAGGACTGCGATCCCCCCGTAGGACTGCGCGCTCTAAATATAGAGTGAAGAGCAACTGCAGGAGCCTCAGACCGGTCGAGGATGTGAGGATCGAGCTCAGGCCTGTGAGAGAAGATCCTGCTCTCACCTGACGCTCATTTTTTTTAGGCGGAAAATACTAAATCAGCAGCATCCGGTTGGTTTAAAATGACAGCGCGTGTTAAATTGTGCTTTTAATTATAAACTGTGAGATGATCACAACCAAGGAGTCAGAGTTCAGCATCTCATAAGACTCACAGGTGACTGTTGAAACGATTGGATGAACGAAACAGCTGCAAAAAAAACACCAGAGAAGAAAATAAATGTGCGCAAACAAGAAATCATCTGTCTGTTAAGGTTTTTAACCGCCGCGGAGAGGACTTTTATAAAGAGCTGGAGTTCAGTAAGAAACTGTAGGTCTGCTGAAAGTCACATTTTAAAAAGTTAAGGCTCTCCAGAACAACTGCACATTACAATGAATTAACAAATAGCCCATAATAACACAGTGATCCAGATCGTTTCCTATCTGGAGCCATCCTGCGCTTTTCTTCTGTTTTGTGAAATCGGATTGTACAATAAATGAAGCGTTTGTTATGCAGATGTGATTATTAAACGAGGCCGTGCAGCTGCAGCCCAGCGGCGAAACCTGCTTCGTTCCCATCCAACTAAAATGCATTCTGAAGTCAATCAGGAAACAAACTGCATCTCCCACTGGATTAAGTTTTTAACACGTTTTTAATCAACATGTGTTTGTCGTTTATTTAGCCACAGTGCGCTGGACCTCGCGCCAGCCTGTTATTATCCAAACAATCTGTTCTGGTCTTAGTGATTTTTTTTCTGAGTCTGAACATTACACTCTAATTATTCGACATGAAACTACCAAACTAAATACATTAATAAATGTATATTATTACGTCACTCGGACCTTGGATGTGCGCGTTTTCTCTCCTTTGCTCCTCCAGTTTAATGACCGAACCACACGTGATCTACACCTAACATCTTGTTCCGGCTCTAGTCGCAATTATCCGCTCATAAAATGTCCAAAGAAAATCACAACTGATAGAAACTGTTGGATGCCTGCTGGCCTTCACGCCATTAAGAGCGCTACAGTTCCATAAATAGACCTCCATGTTCAGGAAATGCGTGATTAAATCATAGAATAAGTCGAGTGCGTGTTATTGTGATAAAAACACTGAAATGTTATCTGTTTAAATTACTGTTAGAAAGCGATGCGTTCATGAGCCAACAGGCCATGGTGTGAGGGTGAAGCGGCTCCGCTGCTGACTGCATGGACTCAACATCAGGAAAACACACACACACACACAAAAAGTCTCGTTTTATATTTATTTTGTTTCTACCCAGACTGTAGCTGTTTCCATTTGCCACCATTTCTCTAAAAAGAAACATTTATTACGACTCTACTAAACTTTTTACTCGCGCGCGTAAAACGGGTCAGTTGCGGTGTCGTGTTGTCGCAGAGCGGCATCACTGCAGCCTCCCTCCGCGCAGAGACACGTCTCTGTCACAACACTGCGCTCCTCACAGCTCCCACTGATTTACAGCCCGCCGCGGTGTGTACATGTAGTCTATATATTTGTATTTATATTCTGTCAGCTGCTCGTGCCAACAGGAAAAAGGGACCAAAGGGAAATAAACCGAGCGAGGATACGCTCTGTTCCCAGGTAAACACCGGGATGGAAAAACCACGGCGCAGTCCAGCTCCATGGTGTGTGTGTGTGTGTGTGTGTGTGTGTGTGTGTGTGTGTGTGTGTGTGTGTGCAGTGTGCAGTCCCTGCAGGGATATTAAAGGACTAGAGAAGTGCATTTTCAATTAAAGAAAGTGTGATTGCAGAAAAGTTTTAAGTGTAGGAGTAGAAACAGCAGGAGGAGGATGAACTGTGGGGAGAGTATGAGTGGGTGCAATCAGGGAAGGAAGAGTGAAGGAAAGACGAGAGAGAAGTGATATAAAAATAAGAAAAAAGGGAAGATGAGAAAGAAACAAAGAAGGAAAGAAAAAGAGGAGAAGGAATGAGTGGAGAAAGAAGATGAGACAAAACTAAGAACGTCTGAAAATGTAGTGTGCTGATCTATTGAGTGTGAGCTTTGTGTAATCAGAATATGCATGTGTTGTTCATGAAAAATGCTGCAAAAAATCATTTTCTCATTTATTTTGTTCAATAAGAAAACGACTATCCCCTCCTCTCTCTCTCTCTCTCTCTCTCTCTCTCTCACACACACACACACACACACACACACATCCTCCTGAGGTGTGATGTGGCGTTGTGAAGCGGCCCAGCTGAGGCTGTGTCCCTGCAGCAGGGCTGAAGATCAGGGACAGTGTGTGACGGTGAACAGTGTCGTGCTGCACGCTGTATAACATGAGCAGGCAATAGAAACTAAATTGGTCATAATAGTTTGGAGTAGATGAAGGTCCACAGTGATCTTCAGCACAAAAGTCATAAAGGAAGTAACTGCTGCCAATTGTTGCACCACAGAACCTCATTAGTCCTCTCTCTGCTTCATAGTTTACTGCAGGCATCAGAACATCAGAACGTGTCCTGCAGGCTGATACAAATACATTTCTACTCTCTGGCTTTAACTGTGACCTGAACTTTGTTTGCTCATGTTCAAAAGTATTTTCTTGTGTGAACTTGTTTTTCAGCTCTCTCTTTTCTCCGCCTGTCTTTCTGCTGTGTGAAGCACTTTTTATGAACTGTGTTTTGTTGAGCAGTCACACTCAGACGAACACTTTCAAGTTTGAATCAGGAGTCAGAGAACCATAAAGCTGGTTTCAATCTGACATGTTTTATTTTCCCGTTGTTGTGTTTCATGTTTGTTAGATAGATTTCATAAATCCTATCAAATTCTAATCTAGATAGAAGAACATCTGATGAGCTGCCGGTGTGAACAGAACTGTGGACCTGAACCACAACCATACACAGAAATCCCAGCAGGGACAGAGAGGTCCAGACCCCCTCTGTCCCTGAGAGTTGTCCCCTTCATGTGAACACATCATTTTAAATAATGTAACGACAAACTCATTGAAAACACTTGTGCTAATTAAAGACGCAAAACAATTTGTTTTCCATGTGTCCCACCTTCATACGCCTCTCAGAGTGTCAGTGGAGTGTCAGTGTGAGCGACCTTCAGTAAGTAGCTACTTTGCAAAACTTAGAAAAAAGTTGTTGGACATTTTTATTGACTTCTCCCACTCAATGAATTGAACACAGTTACAGTTATAACCAGACTGCATGTTGTTCTGTCCTTTACCTCATGGCGGCACCTTTGATTTTCCCTTCGAATTGCTCTTGGGAATTTTTTTGTTAATTGTCCCCCGCAACAGTTAAATGAAGCTACTGGTGGTGGACAACATCAACATCAACAACACAATCTGAATCTGAACAATACAGCATTCAAATTCAAAATTCAAGCAATTGAACACTTGATAATTGATAAATGTAATGTCAATGTCATTATCTTGTTGACATAGAAGTTTGGCTGAGCACTGCTAGCAGTGAGGACAACAATCATAATATTGGAAAGAATATCAAAAGACAGCTTGTATTGTGTGAGGGGAAACAGATTCACTTCAATGAGAAAAAGACAGAACGTATAAATAGCAGAGTTCGTCCACCACTCAGCGTGGCTTTATTCTCCCGCCCTGCTGCCTCTCAGCAGAATCCCACTCGCTGTCGGACCTCTCTGAGGACCGGTGCAGCTAGTTCCCGAGCTCTGAGGGTCCCTCGGGCCAGCAGTCCTTCCAGGTGAGCAGGGTCCGACCTCAGTCTCTCGATCTCCTCTCTGATGGGCGTCAGCCTCTGGATCACAGCCTCAGTTACAACCTTCTTATAGGCACCGGTGTCTAACCCTCTGGCCTGGGACACCGCCTCCTCCACGCTCATTTTCTCCATGGCAGCGTGGATCGTCACCAGGTTAGACACACCTGGGCGCTTCTCAGGGTCAAAGGTGACCTCAGAGGTAAAGTCAGTGACAGCACGGCGAAGCTTAAGGGCGATGTCATCAGGAGAATCTGTGATGGAGATCGTCGCCATCGCTTGGGAGTCAGATTTGGACATTTTGGAAGAAGGGTCGCGTAGGGACTTGACCTTTCGTGTGGAGCCTGTGGGAGGAAGAATCCATGATTAAAAAAGTGATTCCAAACAATATATACATTTCAAAATAAGACATCCTGCAGCTGAAGAATTTGACACATCAAAGATAAGAGCTTCATCAGTCGAAAAAAACTTTTTTCTGTTACATTTATAAAACTCAGGTTAAAGGTTCAAGGATCTTTATTCGTCACATACACAGAGCATAGAGTACAATGTGCAGTGAAATGCACTTCAGCCCTCTAAAGATTAGCTTATAGCTGATAAGACAAACAAAAAAGAAAGAAAGAAAGAAAATAGCATTAAAATATAAAGATGAAATAAAACATCATCTAAGCGGAGCAGCCAGGACAGCATCCAGTCTCACCCAACCGATCTTGAGCATTTGAGCATCACTGGTCACAGAGGGACACGAGAGACGGTCATTCAAAAGAAATAAATAAATAAAATAAATAAAATGTATATATATATATATATATATATATATATATATATATATATATATATATATATATTTATATTTATATACACAGGACTGACACTTTATTATAATGATTTGCATGTTTTCAAAATACAAAGAGCACCGTCCTTCAATGCATCTTTATTTTAGCTCATCCTTGCTTAGGAATGCTAATTATAAATCAAAATAAATTGTAGATGTGGAGCCGTGAGTAATGTCGACAAATCCTCCTCTCAGGCTGTGTGTGAATCCAACAGTCTCAACCACTCACAGGGTAGGACAGCCTGTGTTTAGTCTCATAGGTATTAAAAACTAAATAAGTGTACGAGCATTTAGATAAACTCTGAGCTTCGTTCTTCTTGAGTTTGTCAATTGAACATCAACAGAACACTTAAGGGGGTTTAGAACCGTACTTAAAATCATTTAAAGTTAAGCCCATTTTTCTTTACATCTTACTGTTAAATGGAAAACTAATTCAGTACTAGTTTGACGCTGTAAATACATTTCCTTTAAATACAGTTCAGATTTGTAATATTTAGTGACGGATTTCAGCTGGTAATTTTGTTTTTTATTAAAAAAGCGATTTTTACAACATTTTTAAAAACTTTAAATTCAGATGTGAATGACCTGCTAGTTGAACACAGAGACAATGTACAGCACATTGGAGTTAAAGGAAGAAACAAAAGTCTGTCCAGGACCGAAAGAAGAATCACGTTTTCATTATTACTGCCTGGTTTCTGTGTGTGTGTGCGTGCGTGCGTGCGTGCGTGCGTGCGTGCGTGTTTGTGTGTGTGTCTGTGTGTGTGTGTGCACGTGTGAGCTTCTACTTGCTACGTAGGACCAAGTTTTTAAGCTACAGAGTGAGGACATTTTGTCTTGGTCTTCTACAACTTGGATTCAAGGGTTAGGTTAGGGTAAGCTGGGGCTGGGGAATGCATTATGTCAATGAGGGTTCTCACAAGTATAAAAGTACAAGTGTGTGTGTGTGTGTGTGTGTGTGTGTGTGTGTGTGAGTGTCCCAGTATGAAGCAGACGCACCTCAGTGTGAAGTGATGAGCAGATTGTCAGAGACGGGATTTCCTTTCCTTTCTTATTTATCAAACCCACACTTCGGCAATCTCCCAACCTCCGACTCTTTTTCTATCCCATACTACTAGTCCACATCCGTCCCACATGTCACATCCTGTTTATCAATCCTGAGACGTCCTTATTTCAGCCAAATTAAAAAGCCTTTGAGTCTTTGGTTTGGTTCCAAAGGGATGGTGGTGACTGGCAACTCTGCTTTGCCAAAGACAAAAAGAGGAGATGGGATCGACCAGTCTCAGCTCCTGGCTGCTCCCACACATGCATGCACGCACAGCCACAACCCCTCAAGTCATCTCGAGGACGTCCCCGCAAATCTATTATCACTCCATTATTCAGATACAAGAGGATGAAAATATTTCTTTAATCAAAGCTGCCCTGCACACATGACTGACTCCATCTTCTTACAATGCTGATAATCAAGGAGGATGAAACTGGGATCTCATGTTAGCCATGTGTGTGTGTGTGTGTAAATCTGTGAGTACACATTGGAAAACACAGAGTACTCATTTAAAAATAAAACAGATATAATGTATTATTGTGTGTTACATCTTTTTTGAATGGCCTAATATTTCCCCGAATTTCACTTCAGTGTAACTTGTGATTGGTGTCTCTGTATAATAGTAATAAAAAAAGAATCTAACATAAAACAACATTAAAAAAAAGATACTTTAAATATGAGTTCCCTCATTTTTAATTTCCTCCTGTAGGCTGGTGCCAGTCTGATTCATCACTATCCATAAATTGGCGACAGACAGAAATATACATCTTGTCATCTGAGGTAATGACCTCTGAAATAAGTTTACAAAGCAGCGCTTGAGTGAAATTATTCCAACCATGAACTGCCTCTGGCTCAAATCCAGCCAGCATCCTTTGTCATCTCTATACTGCCATCGCCATCCGATACAGGCATGAAATACACAAAGTAGAGAAGTAAGTTCAGAGATAAAACCCAAGAGTACCAGAGTTGCTTTAAAAAAAATAACTCTGAAATAAAACACAGCCATTGACATTTGTCGCTTTGCTCTTGGCTGTATTTTTCTCCCTCAGTTGATTGTCTGGCAGCTGCTCATGAAGTTTCATCATTCCAGATATTTCAAGCAAATATCTGGAACTGGTGTCAGTCCCTCCAAATTGAAACACAGGCTTTCTTTCTTTGTTTGACAATCATTCAGGAAAAAAGAAATCCACAGAGGCCTAGAGACCAAATAAAACATGGCTACAAGATGTGTTGTAATCTGCACTGCAAAAACTCTCCCAACGTTATATTTGTCTGTAACTGATTTCTGAAATTGTCTTTTATAGTGTGTGTGAAGTAAAAAAAAACTGCCAGTGCATCAAGCATACGTAACCTTGTTTCCAATGCAAATCAACTCGTTTTAAGTATCTTTTAAATTTCAAGGTTCTTTGCTCTAAATTGTATCAAAGCAAAGTTTCCAAATCATCAAAACAAGCTGATTTCTTTTCAAAATAGCTGAAATACTCCGACGGCACTGGAACATTTTTTGTATTTTGGCTTTCAGGAAATAAAGTTCTAAGCACTCGATAATGGATAAAAAAAAATAAAGATGTAATTCATTCATCACCATGGCACACTCTCCATTAGTACAACTCCCAGCTAAAATACACCAAGCTTTAGTCCCAATCAAACATGACATTACTCACTGATTACAAATTATAAGTTCTATCTACAGTTTAACATATTTCATTTCAAAAGCCACCGGTAAGAACAGAATTCCTTTCTTTATGTGCAATCCTGTTTAAGAGGTTTGTACACTTTTACAAAAGGAAACTAATGACACTGCTAAATACAATTTGTACATAAAATAAAATGAGAGCTACTCGAGGCAAGTTTATGATATTGGGCTGTATAAATAAAAACTGAACTGACTACTGAATTCTGATGATTATCATTGGCTACCAGAGATCAGTTTCATTATTTGACAAAACCTAGTGTGTGTGTGTGTGTGTGTGTGTGTGTGTAAATATGTGTGTTCTTACTGAGCAGGGCGGCGGGTTCAGGGAACAGGTCTCCGTAGCGGCCATTGAAGATGCGAGCGAGATCCTGAGCCAGCTCTAAATGCTGGATCTGATCCTCTCCAACGGGGACGTGAGTGGACCTGAGAGATTAACCCAGAACACAACATGAGCTTCCTCAACAACTGCACAGCCTGACAGCACTGGAGATAAAACACACAGCAAGAAGTGGGTGTAAATTGGAGACATTCAAGTTGCTGCTAGACATCTTTCTTAGTGTCGGTTCAGCATCTTTGCATCTGTCACTTGGGAGGAAGTAATCCATTAATTCTGTCTTTAATAAAACCCAGAGAGCAGTAGAGATGAGCTTTCCTCTGCTACACTGACCTTCTCAGGAAATTAGATTTTGGCTGTTTGATGGTTAGATCCAGTTAAAATAGAAAGCACTGATGATATACCATCTGAATCTGTTGAGAAATATGTAGCTAAAGTATTCATTTTCACAGCAGATACACTCAGTTACAATAATCCACCATCTGAAGTGATCATGAACTCAGCTCGCATCGAAGTCTACTGACGCTTCATCAGCACACTTAACACTATGTTGCATCAGACATTTCACAGCACCAAAATCTGACAAGACTCAAATGGAAGATCGAAACCCAAGTAAAACTGCTTGGTTTACTGCATGTTAAATACATTCAGACATGTTAAAGGAGCACTCTGTAGTTTTGGGGAAGAACTTTTAATCGGAAGACAAAGATCTTCTTTGACTGATTTTTTTTTCTGCCTAAACAAACTAAATAATCAAACTCTCTTTGTTTTCATGACTGAATAAACTGAATAAACAAACTGACCTTAAAGGACAACACAGTTTATACTGTTTTACTTTGTTTATATGTGGCGGACCCTGCCAACTTTCTAGCTTCAAAGAGTGTTCTGGGACCTTATTTTCCTCTGAGAACAGCTTGTTTATTCACTTGCGGAGACAATAAAAAAAATTTTGCATAATCACCTCATTAATGTTATCAATATTAAAGTTCTGAGTTTCAATTTATTCTAAAATACTACATAGTGCCCCTTTAAAGGGCTGCCTCACACAAAATATAAGAAAAAACATATTTCTTGCTTGGTATACCTACTGATGCAGATAGTTTTGTCCAGGTTTTGAGACATCTGTTTGTTAGATTTCTGCCCCAACCCCCATACAATGGAGGAGAGAATAATTTTATTGTATTGCTCACAACACTATGAATGCTGAAATTCAGCAACATCTCTTTCCAGAAACAATGTCCCCATCACTCTGGACTAGAGGACACATTATTAACAGTTTTCAATGGAAGAAATAGAGCACAGTTGACATGTTTGTGGATGGAGGCAGAAATCTCAAAACTTGGACAAATAAAATCAAAACTATCTGCAATGTAAGACATCACAAGAGGTAATTGAAAAAATATATTTTTTTGCAATATTAGATTAGTGCTATTCAAACTTTTTGTGCCAAAGGCACAACAATAAACAAGTTAAAATTTCATGGCACGCCTGTAGTCACTTCCATGCCTCTATAACTCGTGTTATCTAATCACTCTGTACACGTTTATTTTTTATCTAATCCCAAATAACATTTGACAAACAACTTTATTGCTTGTGAAATATTTTTTAACAAAAATGATTTATCTGACACTTTGTAAAATTACATAAAAGCAACAACACACACATTTTAATCAGACAGGTCACAAAATTAAATACTATGTGAACTGCTCCGCACAAGAGAGTGATCCATTTCCCCTCCTCCCTCACACTGGCTGTCAATCAGGGTGTTTGATGTGTCACACTTTAATAATTTCCACCACCCAAAAACTGCATGAATACTGTTAAATACTGAGGTTCCCTGGGAGGTTTTAGAATGATTTTTTTTTAGGAAATAGAATTGCTTCTGGACTGGGAAATGAACAGGCGAGTCTGATATTGTCGGGCCGTCAGGTCGATCCCCATAAAATATATTTTAGCTGCAGTAGAAAAGCACTCTTCTCATGATTAGACCGCAGATGACAACCTTAGAAACAGTTACAAAATATGTGGCATTAGCTCTATGAAATAGCACCCTGGCTCTTTTTCCCTTATGGTTAATGGTTTATTTTATGTTTTACGATGTTAGCAGAGGTGGTCCGTGTCTCCTGGTAAGGTGACCCACCTCCGTTATAAAGTCCATGGAAAACCCTGCCGATACTTGTTTAGCACACGCTATCAATACCAGCAGTAATAAAAATGTACATTAAGCAGGGCAGATCTTAAACCACAAGAATCTACAGTACTAAAGGATAGGTTCTCTTTTTCCAACCCAGGTCACATTGGAGTATAGTTTATATCATCAGTTATAAGTTTACAGAAACTGGCAACCCTGCCAGAGCTGCTCATGTTGGCTAACAGCCAATTTTTTTGTCATTCAAATACAAAGATAAATCTGTTTTTTAACAGGATGGTCGCAGATGTTTGAACAAAAAAAAAAAAGAGGCTGCAAACCATGCTTTCTATGAAGACGTATTGACTCTGTTTTTCTCAGCTTCATTTGTACCCAAAGTGAAATGAGGCAAATAAAACTGCAGCGTAAGCACAGTGTGATCACACCGAGAGGAGAGACATTCAACCCTCATTGTAAAAAAGTTGGGACGCTGCGTACAACATAAATCTAAAGATAAACAGGAAACAGGAAAGGAAATTCTTCTTTTATTTCTTCTGTTTTACACAGCACCTCACCTTTCTTGGAATCTGCGTTGAAAAAGCATTTTAATATGTTTGTGTTGAAAAACAATGTAGCCGACCTTTCACAGGCTTTAGTGTTCAGATTTACCGGGAAATGAAATATAAAAATAAAATGATACTGGGTACCAACAGCCAACACATGTTCTTTGTACAGAGAAAAGAGATAACAGATTAGTCAATGAAGTTCAAGACACACAGTCAATAGTTAAAACGAGGGTGCTCAGTGTTGCATTCAGAGATGCAATGGTAAAATCTATCTGACAACACACACTCGCGCACACATACACACACAATCCTACTTGTTTAGGGATCTCACTTGTAGAGGAGAATATCGGCGGCCTGGAGGACAGGATATGTGAAGAGACCAACACTGCCTTCATTTTTTATTTTGCTCTTCATCTGAGTAAAAGATTGAGAAAGGAAAAATAAGCAGGTTGAGATAGAAGAAAAAAAATAAGGAGGAAGAACAATAGACAAACAGACAAAAAAACTGAACACAAGCAAAAATAAAAGCAGACGGGGTAAGGAGTGCTTAGACTCGACTTTTTCTTCCCCCAGTAAGAACCATTTTCACTTTTACGAGCCATCAATTCTCAGCCAAACGTGGTACGGATGATTTCACGTGACATTTTCCACCATGTTTGAGATCAACTCATCTGTAGGGTAAACAAAAGGTGTTTTCTATGTAGCAACAGAGACGGACAACTGGGAACCGCTGGCTCTCTCACTCTCTCTCAACATGTATTAAAACTGCATGTGGCCTGGGGAAAATGACTGTAATTATAAGACTTTTGAAAATCTGGCAGGTGGACTTGAAAAACAAAAGCATAAAAAGGACAATAGGGATGTTGGATAAATGAGGGAAACTAAGAGGGAGTAGAAAAAGGAACAATCTTAATTTGCAGCTATTAAACTGAAGTTAAGCATGGACGTGGCAGTAATCAAATCCGCATGATTCTGAATCAGGGAGGGAGAGGAGGAGGTCCAATATATGACAACATTTAACATCAATAATAATCACAGAACATGTAATTGACTATTAAACGGGCCGTATTCATCTTCAGATTGCAGTTTGTTTGCTAAAAGATTTGGCTGCACAAAAACTTTCAGTCACACAGTCTCTGTTTGTGTCCAGCTATGAAATACCTTTCATCTCCAGTTGATTATATATTTAGTCGGAAACAGATCAGACCACAATGAGTAAGAGGATATCAGTGTTGGACTCGATATGATTTCACATCTAAAAATTATTTGGCATTGGAGTCTATGCAATTTGGATGGAAGAATACATTTTGTCACAAAACTTTTTTATTTTTTAATTACATTTTATGAAATCTCTTAAACTTCAATACGTGATCAAAACTATTATCTACAAGTGACCAGTGGAAAGCATAAATCCAGTAAAGAGCAGAGAGCCGCAGCACATACTGCAGTTACATAACTGAACTTCCATATTTGTTGTTTGAAGCTCGAGAACGAACGATTTCAGTCTTTGTCACTGAAAGGCTACAAAGCAGGTCGCTGCCTCATACTTCCTATCAGAAAGACACTTTATAGAAACATTCCTTTAACAAGATGTGTTGTTGATCAACAAAAATTAAAAGAATATTATACATATACAACTGTAGTCTTTAAGGAACGTCTTGATAAAATAATAAAGAACACCAGGAAGGCTTGGAGGAATCAGTAATATTAACTTTAAACAGATGTTGTAGTCTGACTCGTCAAGCATCAATACACTGTTACTGGCTTGTATTTAAATAGCTAATAAAGACAATAATATAGTTTGATAAAGGACCTATGACAGTTTTGTGTGTAATATTTATAATAACATTGTTATATATTCTCAAATTAAGCCAGTGTGAACTAGTAATGCTGCACCACAGCAAAAAAGAAACAAGGAGGCGAGATTACACACACAGTCAATGTCAAGTGTCATAGATGATTATAAATCATTAATATTACTCAATACTCAACAATCAACATCTCATAATACCCTTGTGACTGTCGCCTCACCTTCCACTGTGGCAGGTGTCGGAGGCGGGGCATGGTCGTCAGACAGCCGAGGATCCAGGAGAGCTCGGCGTGCTCGGATACCTGCAGGGTTGAGAGAGAAGTGGAAACATCCAGTGTCATTGTTAGGTAAATATTACCTGTTATAATCACCTTAAAAACTCACAGACACATGTGTTAACAATGCTTTACTGCAATTACTACGCCTTTTATCTAACAACGAACTACTCAGTTCAAGATCATACAGTACTTAAATTATTTACATTACTAACAAAAAACCAACATTAGAGTCTCCAACACCAAGTTACAATGAATCTAGATTTAATAATTTGTCCTTAAAGCAAGAATTTGATTTCACTGGGTTTTAGCTCATTCTGGATATTTTACTCTGTACTTTCCATTTTTATTCTGTTAAATTAAGGTACAAGGTCGTCACCAGAGACCACAAGACTGCTCTCTATAAAAGGTACAAACCACAAGAGTACAAATAAAGTACCTAATGTCAAGGGTACATGATTAATTGATTGATTTTTGATTGAGTGCCGAACCCTCATGGGTTTACACGACCGTCAAACAGTTCATTACATTTTTGCAGCTTGGTCTTGAACAAAACATTCTGCCTCCTCTCCCATGCTTGACAAAGAAAATCTGCACGTTTTTCATAATCAAGCAAGCAAAAGAAATCAGCATACATTGAGGACATTTTAGTAAAATGTACATCTCTTATATCGTCATAGTCAGGAAACAACAGCTGTATACAGAGGGTTGTACTCCAGTGACAAGCCGTTTTACCCCTGAAGGTACATCGCATTTGGAATATCTGCAAATCTTTTGGCTCCCAAATTATAAATTCAAAGTTGGACAAATGCTGATCCTCCGAAATTTGGATAGAGGAAGTGATGTCTCTCCTACGACTCAAGAACAACAGATGGACGCTGCACAACACTGCTTGTTGCTTATGTGGAAGAGCTTACACTGTGATCCTCTGTTGATGCTGTAGTTAAAGTTATATTCTTGGTTTCTGCTGAGTTGTGAATTCCTGTAACTGCTCGTCTGGAGCGCTGGGTGGGGCTGAATTAGAGAATGTATGTATATGTTCAAAAATCAGTAAAAAGACTAATAATATGGGATCAATAGACAAATAATACATGACAAATGCATTTCCTCATACATACACATGTCTTCTATATGTGTCTGTGTTGTATTTTATTTAGCCCACTCATTAATTAGAGAAAAAAAGGCTCTCACCACAAAGAAGCACCCAAGAGATAAATAGAAGAAATCAATTAAACAGACAGATTAAACAAACACAGATGAATGGGTGAGAGTGTGGTGAGGGACAGCTGTGGTCGAGGAGGAGGGTGACTTCTTAGCGCCTCCAAGTGGCAGAGAAGAGTACTGACAGTCCATGCTTCTTCCCATCTGTCCTCTACTTTTTATACAGACAGGTGCACCTGGCCACACCTGTGTTTCTGTCTTTGCCATTTGGCTTCAATTTTACTTTTGAACACATTAAAGAAAGAATTACCAATATGGATGAAAACTTGTGCTGTGACCTTCACAACAGAAAAATAAGAATCATTCATCAAAAACATAACTTCCTTTTTGGGGCCTGTAGGACATCGACATGAAACAATCTTGGCTTTTGATCAGCTGTAGTCACATCACTGACACCTGTTATTTAAGGAAAGTAACATAGAAGCTATTAAACGTTGGTACACAAAAAATTCAAGCACCTGAGTTCTGGGTTTCTTTTGTATTTTCTGTTTGGGTGATGGTAGTATACTCCTTTTCTTAATTAAATTGATTAAAAAAACAGTTTTACATATATTACATATTGTTGTTTTGAAGAAATTAATAGGTTAATGTGCACAGGTGATGCACAGTGTCTTGTGCATCTGGCAGTAGTAAATTAACTCCAACATATCCGCTTTCATGAAGGCTCTGCTTGATGTATGTGTGAGAGGGAGAGTGTGTGGGGATGCAGGAAATATCCTTCTGCTGCAGCGAATTAAAGTTTATGGACGCTGGCTATATTGCCATCCCTCTCTTTCTCTTGTTGCTTGAAAAGCATTCTGGGGAGTGTGACGTCAACACCAGACAGCAGGGACATAAAGCAGGATTTCAGGCTAACATGTAGGGGGCCGGTATTCATTACACACTGCAGACAGACAAGAGATGGGGCAGATGTCGATGACAGCGCAGAAAGGGATGGATATGGTTTGAAGTGCAATAAAACGCAGATATTTAAAAGCTCGGGAAGAACAAGGCCTCTATTCATGCTGCATGGCAAGAATGTAATGCGAGAGATATGTTAACATTACACTGATAGTGAGTTATCATACAGCTATGGCAACAACTCCTTAAAACTGTAAAGATAGGACTTTAGAGGAGAACAGCTTACAGTTGGCCCTGCTCAGTAAATCCACTTTTTTCCTCGATACTTCTATAAAACCCAGAGGATTTGTGAGTCTGCTGATTCATTCACTTCCCTTTTGATACCACTGACTTCAGCTTGCAACAGATCTGTTCTTTTTTTTTTTTTCAATGAAGTCAAGTATTTTCTTTGGGCAGTCGTTGTATTTTTACATGTGGAGCAGGCGTGTTCAACAGGAGGGCTGCCTCGCTGCCAAGTTATGTGGCATAAAGCTAAACGGGAATAAAAATAGGACTGTGAGTGTGTGTGGGGGTGGTGGCAGACAAACACAGATGGACTGAACTTAAATGTCTCACACTCTGTCTCACACACACACTGTATTTGTGCAGAGCGTACGGTGGAGATAAGAATCATGAGCGATCAAATAAGGGTTTTGGGGGAAGCAGCAGGCATGTCAGCAGGCAAACATTACAGAGCCGACAGCAGTAAAATAAACAGTCAGAGACGGCTGACTGTCTAAATATATATATACACTAACTACATAAGCATACACTGAAGCATTGATTTGGTCGATATCTGAATTTTTGTTTAATAACCACAGTAATTGTGTGAAATAAATGTGCAGACATGAGCTAAACATGTGTGCACAGGCAAGGGTGCTTCATATGTGATCTTGTATGAATAGTACGTTTCTGCTCCTCAATCTGAGTGTTATTCATTTCTCTTTCCATTTACTGTAAATGAGGACACAGCAGCATACATTCATAACACACTATTGATGCACTACAAGGGTATGGTAAAGTGAGAAAATTTTAATTTAAAGTAAAAAAAACCTTCCTACTAGAAAAAATTAATTAAAGTGTTTAGACAATCATAAAAAGCTAGTGGCAACCTGAACTACCCTTGATTTTCAGCAACACACAACCTTATATATATTTATTTTGAATTGTACAATAAAATATTAAAACAACATGTAAATGTTTGAGGCTATGTTATGCTTATAATCTACTTAACATTGCCATTGTAGTAAAAGTAAGTTGTAATTGTCCGCTTTTTTAATGACATTCAATACAAGTTAAACATTGTAAAACATTTATTTTTTTCAGTTTTTTTACAACTGAAATCCCAATCTAGCCCTAACCTTTAACCAGATTACATCCAGAGGAAGTTTTAATAGGTTTTACTTAATAACAATCTGAATTAGACACGTCGTCTTCCCCAGGGCTGATGACAGAAGTAGCTAAGGAGTGAGACATCACGCTTCTTTTTCATCTCTGTTGAGAGTTGCACATGCTCAGTACTGATCAAGCAGGTGACATGGATCAGGTAGTGACACGGAAACTACTGACAATCTGAGAGAGGTTACTCAAACTCAGCACCGACTGAACAAGTTTCGAGCGCTGCTTGAACGGAGACGGATGGAAAGGTTTTAACAAGCCAACAGCCCTAACTTCAACACGCATCATAGCATCACACCTGACAAGGGGAAAAAATAGCTGGAACTTGGGGCGATAAAACTCCGTGACTACTGCAGAGCTACTTGTCCCGGGAGTGAATGCAATTGTACCCTTTCCCACCGAAGACAAAAGCCAGATGTTAGTGTTTGGGTTCTTTGTCTGGTGTGAAAGGAGTACTATTGATTAAATTTCATGACTGTTTCACGAACAGAAAGCATCTTTTCCTAACTCTAACCAAAGTGCTTCTGTTGCCTAAACCAAACCACAGACGTGAACTCTGGATTCTGGTGTGACAGTCCTTGACTTTCTATGTCTGCCAGCCACGCTCCTCCTTGCAATAACAGCATGGTTCATAAATGTAGTGTTTCATTTGGTCAAAGAAATGTGGTGCTGGCACGAAAGATAGTCATGGTGAGAGCATGAAAAGACAATTTGATGAACTGCCATGATACTATGTTGCAATTTCATGCCAGGCAAAAAAAATCCTGCTAGGGTCATGTTTGTTGTTCTTTTGTTTGTTGATTTATTTATTTATTTTTTTAAACTGACCAACTAAAACCAGCTGGGAAAATCTAAATTCTAATCTGACTGGAACACAGCAGACATCCATCATCTCTCTCCTGCGCACCTGAGACTGCTGGAAGAGTATCGCCCTCTCTGGGTCAATGCCGCAAGCCAGCAGGCTGGCTGCCATGTCCAGTATGTTTCTCCGGAGGTCGGCTGGGTCCTGAGGCTGGGTGATGGAGTGCAGGTCCACAATGCTGTAGAGCACTGAAGGATAATGGTTCTGTAGGGCCACCCAGTTCTCCAGGGCACCCAGATAGTTGCCAAGGTGGGGCACCCCAGTTGGCTGGATCCCCGAGAATATGCGGCCACCTCCTGGAGGCTCCTGGGAAAGAAAGGGAGTATGCTCAGGGAAGCTTTATTGGCACATTGTCAGTTTAAGATTCAATTTGTGAAAAATTGGGTTTGATGGTGTCCTGCTGACCAAGGCGCTGCCTGATTCTGAGGAGGACATCTCTAGTATCTGAAACATGACACATTAAAGACATAAAGCACCTTAAAAGATGTTTCATAGTCTGACCCGCACCTTTATTTGTGCCAGTGCCATACACACATAGATCATGTTTTATGTGCTCAGTGTAATAGTATCCATAATATCAATGTCTCAAAAAAATGCAGTGATGATTTGTTGATTTAAAATCCTAGACCAACAACAACATAAAAGACTAGATAATGGACAGGAAGAAAAACTCATCCAAATGGTGAGGAGACAGTAGGGTTTGGAGAGAGAGGGTGAAGGTGAAAAGGTGAGAAAGTCACAAGTAGAAAGAAGCCTGCAGAGACTGAAGTGTCAGTGTTAAACTATTGACAGGTTGGAGGCCAGCAGTGGTCATGCTTGTATTACCGAGATGCTAACTCCATGGCTAGCACCTCTGTTCTCTCCCAAACACATCCGGCACAAAGAATGCATCACCTCCCTGGCCAACAATAATAATTAGCATTCATCCAGCCAAGTTCAAGGCCTCTGTTACCACATCAGCAAGCAACACAGAGAGGAGGTAGAGGCAGAACCACAGAAATATCAAATATTCCATACAACATGCAGACCACCATACCACCAACATTACAACAAGGACCTTATTTAACAGAGCTGGAGCAAGGACAGCAGTGGGCTCCTCAACCCCTCTGGGAAAAAGGGGGAGATTACTCGTTGTGTTTGGATCATTGGGCAAACATTGTGTTTCTCTTTCTGCAGAGCCTGGCCAGGCCAGACCGCCTCATTTCTTCTGGCATCAGCCCACTCCACTGAACCCTGGCTTTCAATTGGCCCTGCTGAGAGAGTCTTAACCACTGCTTGTGGCACCAAGCACCACACGATACAATTAGAGGGCAAGCAGAGCGGCACCTGTCATGAGACATGAAACCGCAATGGCATCCAGAACCTAGGGCTTCTTCACCAAAGCCATTACACAGTAGATTAGAGCTTTGACAGAGCAGAAAAACACAAAGACGCAGACTAGAACTTGGTGTTTTTGTTGAGCAGTTAGGAAGACAAAGTGTTTGGCGCCTGGATGACACACATTTGCCTGACCACCATGGAGGCCAGGACTCAGTTCCCGGCAGAGGCGTAGTGCTGTGGCTTGGCTGTGTGCTCTAACTTTCAGGTGAGGGATCGTATCTTTGTTGGGATGGTGAGGTGGAATATGTTGTAGATATAACATGAACCTCCTTGTGGAGAAGGATTAGTATTACACAAGGTCAACCAAATCCAGGATATCTGAGGGGCCAGCAATGCCGGGACTTTTGAACATACTAAAAATATGTTCAGACTGAAAATAGCATTGCATTTACAAAATTGGGAAGTGTTGTAGGTGTGTGTGCTACAGGTACTGGAGATAAAATGAAGTACAAGTCAGGTAATGCAGTTTCGTAGTTTCGTCGTTTCGAGTAGTCATCAATTGTCTATCTTTATGATAGTATTTAGATAGTATTGGTAATTTAAACACCACTAATATACTAAGGGAAGCCTGACATGCATGTTAACAATACTAAGTGTCTACAGCCATGTTAGCAGCGGGGTGTGTGAGCCTACATTTGGGCACAACGGGTCTTTTAGCTAAATGCTAACAATGACAATATAAAAGTGCTGATGTTAAGCAGGTATGATGTTAACCATGTTCAGAATCTTATTTTAGCATGCTAAAACCCAAAGTTCATCTGAGGATGATGGAAATGTCATTGGTTTTAGAGGTATTTGGTTGTAAACTAAAGTATTTGACAAATTAAAAATTTTGAACTGATGACCTGATGGCACCTAATGAAAAGTCAGGGGACACCATAGTCGTATGATTCATCCTGAGGGGAACATGACTGTCTGTACAAAAGTTCATGGCAATCAATTCAGTAGGTGTTTATTAGTTAAGTAGGATCCCCATCAGCTTCTTCCACTTTGGTCTAGACTGAGATTTTTCAGTCTAGACCAAAGTGGTGGAACGACAGCTCCAACCAACTGACACTGCCATCCCTAGAGCTATATCACTGGCTAGTAATGTAATCTACCAGGTATGTGTGCCCATTTGGTTGGATGTGCAGTGCGCTGCTGAATTATGTGCATTGCATCAGGCTTTTTTTTCTTTTTTTGTCTTTTTTAAAATGTTTCTGGCCTTTGTGGCTTTATTGACAGGACAGCTCAGAGAGGTGACAGGAAACAGGATGAGAGAGAGGTGGGATGGCATGTGGCAAGCAGCATGCACCACAGGTTGGACTTGAGTCCTGGGCCACAGCAGCGAGAACAAAGACATGGGACGCCTGCTCTGAGCTACTGGGGCTCCTGACTGCTGCAAAAGTTGAGTTCAATGTACCAACATTTTTTTGCCCTAGCTCTCTGCGTGCCAACACAGTGGCCTCTTTGAAATGAATGAGGAGGGTTAGGCAGTAAATTAAGTAAATTTGCAAGGGAGAAAAAAAAAAAAGGGGTTTAACAATTGACAAAACAATCTTACCACAAGGTCTGGAACTGCTTTTGAGGTTTTCATTGCATCACACAATTGTCACTAATTTGGCCCAGTTGTCATTTTTTCTGAGCTTTGAGGGCCATCATATTGTTTATATGTAATCAATATTATTTAAAAACTAATCAAATTAAAATTTTGAAGAAACCCAATAAAAGAGTTCAAATATATACAGTGAAGGGCAAAGACTTCACATTGATATCGTAAATAGTATTTTGGTCACTTAAAGAGGTCATATTATGCTTTTTAGGTTTTTGCCTTTCCTTTATTGTGTTATGTAGCATTTTTGTGCATGTAAAAGGTCCGAAGTCCAAAGTCCACACCAAAGGGAGTTACTCTCTCCCACAGAAACCACTGCTCCTGCACTGCCTGAAACTCCTGGTTTGGAGTCAAGCTTTTGCCTCTGTAACGTACGTGCATCACTATGTAACAGGTGTTATATAAATATATATTTGTATATATTTATTATAAAATATATACACTCCAGTCAGTCAGCAGACATATAGTTGCTACTGCTGCGGCAGCGTCATTTTAGATCACACTACCTTGCTCGGCATGACCTGCTCTACTCTGCCTCTGATTGGCTACATCCTGCCTGTTAAGTAATGCACTAGTGGAACTCTAACCAAAGATTGAACAGAGGCGAGATGTCTCACTCTATAACTAAAACAGAGCGTTCAAGACACAGTGTGAAAATGGAGGGATGAGAAAAATAATGTTTTTTTTTTTAAATTAAAGTATGTAAACCTATTCTACTAGGACCCCCATATAAAAGTATGAACCTGAAAATTTCCATAATATGACCTCATTAAACTGTATCAGTGGACTCCTGGATGAAAAAGTGCAGAAAGTTGAATTCATCAGCTGTCAATAAAATCTAAACTCTCTCACAATTCTCTCATCTAACAAATTGTTCAGAAATAAACAGTACATCTTGATGTTTATAATTTTTGTTTAATCACTTTCAATGAAAATGACCCACAAATCTGTTAAGGTTAAGTTTGTGTTAGCTTGCCGTGAGATGTGTTGATGGGTTGTAAACAGCAACAGCTGGACAGAGCAGAGCGTTTTAAAATGTTCCCCCTTAAAACCCATGGGATCTCTGTGTTATCACCTCAGATCTGACTGGCGATCATATGTTTCCCGGCTGCACTCTTCAAGGTTATCATAACTAATCATTAAAAACCTGAAGCTTTCAGAGGATATCCTCTTCAGTCACTGCTGAGAAATCGGTTATCTTGACAGCTAGCTGAGCACCATCACATTCAATCTGACTGAGGGACAGGCTCGCCACAGCCTCTGAGATCAGATAACAGCTGCGCTCTCACCAGTGTGGCCCAGAGCTTCTCCATCTCTCAGCCCTGAGGGATCAAATAACAACTGTTCTGAGGCCAGCCCGGTCCACAAAGTCTCCATCTACTGGCCTGAGGGAGCTGGTTGCTGCATGGCAAGAGAGAGGCAGGAAGGAACTGGGTGCTTATGTCATTACCGACGGGGTAATTGCACTGGAGTGCCATTGATGCTGAGAGCCTCTTAAGAGGTGTCAGGATTGATTTGGGTGCGGACGGGGCCCCGAGTCTGGCTCATGTGTGTTCTCACCTCGAGCCGACACGCCAAACGCATGTTCCCCCTCTGCTCCGTCCCCCAGGGGAAGCCATTAGCCATGCAGACATGGTAATGGTGTCATTTGAGCCAATCGAGTGTCAAATGAGAGTCAACGCCACGGCTAACTAGCCACTGGGCAATCGCGCTATCACGCATTATGCTACACACCTCCGTGTTACTTTTGGTCAGAGGAAAGTGTCTTTAAACATGTGACTCTATAGCTGTTGGAAGAAAAAGTATGTTACACAAGGAAGTAAATCAACTACTGTGTGATGACAGAGGAGACAGCAAATGTTGTAAAGCAATTAATGTTTGTAATGAATACTGCACTGCAAGGCCAAGAGTAATAAAATATTGTCATCTAGCATAGTCTGGCCATGGACTACATGAAAACGGCAAGTGGATTTATATCAATATTCAAATAGTTGTAGAGGGCCTGACTTCATGTGTTGGAGGTAAAATGACACCTTGTGGCTTGTAAAAAAAATACCAGAAAAATAAATCAAATACACTTCAAGCATTTATGATCAAATAAAATGTGTTTTTACAAAAGAGAACACTGGAAATCAAGACTTCTTTTATTTTGATTTTATTTTGATTACATTTTCATTCTTTATTTTGTTCTTTTCTTGCTTCTCTCATTCTGGGCCGACTGCATTGTGCTCAAACTGTTGTATAAAGTAGAGTTGTTTGTTTTAAGGCAGAAAACTGTTGACAGACTGTTCTCTGAGGACTGAAATATTCAAAGCATGTTGCACTTTTGGCCACACCTCTCTCAGTGATGTCACAGTAGGTGTTTTGCCTTTGATAGAGAGCCGAAGTCACGCCCCCTTCCGGTGGACCCCATGGGACCTTATTTGGAAAAACTCTGTATAGTAGTCAATGGAGAGAGACAAATAATTTTCTCATCCCGCTTGAAGTTTGTCAATTAAAAAGATTATTTGCTAAGTCAATAAAGTCTTGTCATAAATAAAGTAAAATATCATCTAGATTTTTGTTAAACCGCTCAGTGAACTACATCGTCTCCCTCAACATGTCACCAACATGGCCACTAACTCGGCACAGATAAGGTACAAAAAAAAAATGAAAATCACAATAAATCTTTCCATATTGACAACTGCAGTTATGTTATAGTGACTTCAGCTCCCTATAGCTGATAATCAACACCTGATGCAAAATCACTGGTGAGATTGTGGCCAGTGGTGTAACACACTTGAATTTTTTGGCCGGATCGCAGTCATCAACACATTTCAGTCTGGACCAAAGAGTTCAACCTCTGGCCAACTAACTAGCTGATAGTACGACATTGCCATAGCTAGAGCCAGGCCATTAGCAATAATGTCAATTTTCTGGACATGAAGAGATTTGTTTGAGACAAAAATTTGTCCTTCCACTATTGTCTCTCCCTCTCTATCAAACCCTTTCACAGTTATTGGATGCCTGTTGATAACACCTTGCAGAGGTGAGAAACGCTGGTTGTTCTTTCCTCATATTTTACACCGAGCGGCTGTCATACTACATCGTTGCTAAGGTGACGAAAGCTTTCTTCATCCACGTCTGCCATATGCTGGATGCATTACACACCACGTGTGCGTGACATTAACAGCAACAGCTAGAAGGTTACATACACTAAAAGGCCATGTTTTCACACTTTCAGTACCTTTCCGGGAATATGTGTTCATTTGTCTGTGTGCGTATGTGTGTGGTAATCTCCATTGGGACAGAGGTCGTGTGCAAACATAGACGTATGTCCGCACGTGTCGGAGTCTTTGCCTACATCAACATCGGTTAAGCTGTGAAGGTGTCTGTCCATATGAATTTGACAGCTCACATCAAGTAACAACACTGGTGGAAAGAATATCAGACAGCCCATCAAAAAAGTATTAACATGACCAGATCTACGCACAAGCTGCGTTATTAAATGGAAAACAATAGTGAACTGAATCTGATTCACTTCATTTAAGACAAATAGACTGTCTTCTTCCTGTGGAATCATCACTGGGTTTCCCACAATTCCAGAAATAATCTTGTTCCAGGATTCCATGGAAACAACATTTCCCTCATCTTTCCATCCTCCTCCAGAGCCCTGCAACCACTTCAGTGAGGGAAGTGAATGCCTGCAGATTCTTTTCCTCCAGGTTTGCTAGAGAACAATTAAATAACATATGGATCCTCGATCATTGTCATATCGGCCAATACATCGATATTGAGTGATGAATTTTATCATTCTTTTTATTTACATTGGAACCATTACTTCCCTGTTAATGATGTGTTCATTTGATCCTGTATTGTTCAGCACTTTGTAAAAAATCTGTCTCAAAATGAGATCTAGGGATTAACCATTGATCCTCATTCTAATTTATAATCAAAATGACTGAGTTACCACAGTGATGGTACATGTGCGTGCACTGTAAATAGTAGGGATGTAACGATATATCGAATTTCGCACTAAAAAAAAATCTGCGATACCGTCGTGGGACTGTGACGATATCTACTAACTTATCTTGTGGTTATTTTGCTCGTTAACTTCATGGATCTAACAAGGGAAATCAGTACGAATGCATTCTCCCGTCTCCTTTACATTATATTGTTCTGTTTGAACAGCAGAGTGCGCAATCATACTGCTCAAGAAGACTACTCCACCTCTGATTGGTTGGCTTCGTTGGTTTTGTTCCCAATTCTTGACTTAAACTGTTAGCTCACAAAGACACTCTGTTAATGTCAGTTTTCCGCAGTGCTTGAGCTATAATAACACTATGACCTCTTCCCACCGACACACTGATGTCTTCAGTCATTCTCCGGAGCCGCTCTTTGCTGCAAGAGACAGCCAGGTGGTGTGTTTACCGGTGGGGAAACCACGGCTCACAGTCCCCTGCATCAGCCCCACTACTGACTGTTTGTTTTTCCAAACCAACTGCGAGAAAAACATGTCATTCCATTAAAACCAGGCAACCACTGAACATATAGTCAGAAAATAATAACATGCCATTTACACTGAGAGAGACTTTCGTGACCCTGGTCAGGGAGGGAGATTGGTGGGACCCGAAGCCGAGTACCTGTTCTCAGCTGTCACACCCCCTGAGCAGGAACAAGTATCGATATGCACATCCTGAAGGGGGATTCTACGTCCATTTATGGGTAATTATGGGAGTTGATGCACGTCCACCAGTTTCCACAATGGTTGATATTTATAAAACAGAATCAGGAATGCACACAGCTTGATAAAGCTGATGAAAAGAATGGCATATTGTATACTATAATGGCATATAGTCTTTGTGCATACACAGTTTTAGTCATGAAAGAGTTTCAGGCATCTGACCCCTGGTGTAAAGTACCCACGAGATTCACAGAATTGAACTGCAGACTGCATGTTTGTCTTTTAGTCAAGTTTTATAAATCTGGCCCCTAAAATGAGTCCCATGGCCTGCCTGAATACCATGCTCAAAGGTTAATATGTTTCTTTCATTTAGTAGTAGTTGTTTTTGTTTAATGTAACTCACCTTCCAGTTGCTGTCATTCTAAAAAAAATGGTTGTATTCAAGGTATTGCTAAAGCATGCTCAGTAGAAAGGACATGTTAAGCTCAGAACTGTCTCACAATGATTATTGGCATGTCCAGAACTACATTCCCATTCCTCTCAATATTATTAATCACAGCCGTGGTTCAGTTGAGTTAGGACCCGCAAAACAGTAGATTTCTCTTCTCGGGCCTGTTCTGGGCTTCTTTTCGGGGCTCATACATCATATCAGAGCCTGGGAGTGCCGGAGTGGCCCACTGACATCTCTCTCACCAAGGGGCTGATGAGCGGGGCCGACAGTCACCGCCATTTAACCGCGCCAATTTCAACACATCTCAAAACCACCTCGGGGGATCATCACTGCTTGCCCCGCTGTGAATTACCATCAGCTCTTTGTGGGCCAGGGAAAAGCTCCAGAACTGACCGTGGCTGCACCGAGACGGGCCCATGGATGGAGGATTTTCATGGCTCTCCTGCTGGGCATCAGACACACAAGATCCAGTGTTCCTCTTCTGTTCTAGGCACCCGCACCCCATTAACACGGGCATCATGCTGAAATGCACCTTGACACACCTTCCCCCACTCCTCTGTATCTTTCTTCATCTCTGTCTCTTTCTCGCTTTGGGACCTGTTAACGCTGGCGACCAGCAGAGCTGCACTTCAGTGAGGAATCAAGTAGGAAATGGGGTTTACTGTATTACCCCCCTTTATCCCTAAACGCATGTGTGCATATGTGTGTGTTTAGCCAATGTGGGAACACACCACAGCTTGAAACAAAGTGCATATGACCACAGAGAAAACATGCACACACATGAATGCATATAAACACACTCACACAGGCAACAAAATTAAGAAATGCAGTGGTGGATAAGAAAGGAGAAGGAAAGAAAGAAAAAGAAAGTGGTGGAGGAGGCAATGTGGTAAAAAAAATAAATAAGAATAAAAGTGTGACTATAGCCCAGTCAAGACTTTGGCAGTTTTTTTCTTTTTTTCCTCCCAGTGAGTGTGTTGGAGGGGGAGCAGAGGGGAAGGCCCAAAAGGAGCGTTTGATTAAATCTGCGGTTGACGTGTGGGACAGGTGAGATTGATGAGGTTCCTCTGAGTTTCACACTGTGCGGAGAGCGGGGGTACAGGAACAGAACGTTGCAGTGTGGCGGGCCAGGGCTCGGGGCCCACTCGCGCCGTGGGGTCCCTCGGCTGATTAATGGTACTGGAGGCCCTTCAAAAACAGCACTCCCCGCAGACAGGGCCCGACGGTGCTCCAAAAATAACCAGGAGGGGAGGCAGCTCCAGCCTCCAGCCCTAACAGGCTGCAGCTTCTGAAGGAACCAGACTTCAATACTGCCTGGGGGGAGATAACCAAGAGGAGCTGTGCCTACTCAAGACAGGAAGCTGTAATCTGGCTCGTTAGAAACTAAACGTTTAATGACTTTTCTAGTTTATGAGAAGTGACAAACACTGACAACTGATATTGTATCAAATAAGGTATCACATTACCTGCTGATGTAATTATACACAACGAGTAAGCATGTGCAATACGTTCCACCCAAAGAAATACCACAGCACATTGTAAAACATCTTACTAAAAACGATGCAACATTTCTGCATTAAAATGTCTAAATAACACTAGACCTGAGCTTTGTACTTTGATTATATAAATTGTCTCCAAAAATGTTCAAACCCAGAGAAATTCCTAGATTCATTTAAGGTAAGATGCAGATATTTGAACAGCTACAGTTCCATGAACGGGCAAAATCTCCATCTGCTGTGGAAGATCGTTTCATGATCGAAAGCTCCAGGACAGCTACTGAATGGACCTAGTTGTAAGATTGTATCATCTACTGTTTCAAAAGGTTTTTCATGGAAATTTAAATCTCAATCATTTCCAAACTGCTGGAAACAGTGCAGGCTGTTGTATCAAAATCATTAAACGGGCACTTCAAGTACCAGTGATACAATCCAGAAAGTCCAAGTGGTTTCCAGTTTTGCCCAACGGCCTCTCGTGGTATTGCAACAAAAAATTGCCCATGTAGACCAAAAAGAATTCTCCCCATGTACCATTATTACAAAAGAGACATCTGTAAAACTGTTGACAGGACACCTCGAACTGCAAGAAGATCAATTACCACTCTTTCTGATTTTATATATGTTAAACTTGCCTTGAGACCAATAATACTGTGCATATTCACTGCAAGTTATCATGGCAGAGAGAATTCTATCCTCCATTTTGACAATCCCAAGGTAAACACCAGAATAACATCAAGGTCCGTGTCCGGCTAGTTTGCCAAACAATACAATCAGAGCTAAGCAAACAGGTTAATTTAAGTGTATAGTCCTGCCATACATCATTAGAAAGCATAGATTCTCATCATTCTATTCATGCAAACTGATTAATGGTGATGCATTTATCCCTCAACACCAGAGATCGTGAGATGGCAGCTGTTCGATTGACAGCTCATTTGAGTAGATAGGAGCTTCTATGCCTGCCCTAGAGCCTAGAACAACCAATGAGTGATCATGTAAACAAATGACCAACTATCTCTTCTTTCTCCTCTCTACCGAGCCACTTACATGCTACCCTATAGATGATTGATGCATCATGTAGCCTTTGAGATTTCAAATCCACAATATAGCTAACATCAGTTTTTAAAACCCTAAACTTTGAAATTATGCAAGTTTATGTACTTCTATGCATTTTGAACTCACACTGACACAGGCTGTTTTTCCACATCAGCACCTGTTTTCTTGCTATTTTATTTGGATAAAGTCAGTGTAAATAAAAAAGATGAACTATGGTGAGCTGTTGCCCCTCCTAGGCAGGGGTATTTTGAGTTTGTTTTGTTTTTTTGAGTTTTGAAGCATTAACAGAGCTTCTGTCACCTTGGGGAATATTCAGCTTATAAGCTTTCAACAAATAAAACAAAACCATGCCTTTACTCAAAATGGCTCAACAAAAGCTTTGAAGGTACTTCGGCTGGGCTGGGATAGGTGTTTTAGGATAATTTACATTTTCAGGAATGGTAACACTACGCCTAAACTACAAGAAATTTAAGCTTGTATGTATTTGCCTTCTGTATGACTCATTCAGATTCAGATACTTTATTGTCCATTTAATTTAAATGCAATGGAAATTCGGTTTTGGCACGGGCATGTGGGACGACACACACCATACACATCAATACATGAGCACTCATGGGCCACTGACTGTCATCTAAAATCAACAAGTTACATATCAGGCCTGATAAACAGCAGTTTAATCAACTTTCTGAGGACAAATCAGATTAAAACCAGTATAACAGACTAAAACTTTACTGTACATTCAGGTCTCTCAAACCAAAACAGTTTGCCTACAATATATCAAGGATTACATGGAAAGCAGCTGTGTGTAGCTGGAAAAGCCAAGACTAGCTTAATTCATAGGTAATTTTTTTCACTGTTAGATAAACACATTCATGCCAGAGCTACTTGTTTCCATTCAGTGGGTCCTTCCAACTTGTTTCAAATAGTTTCATTCTACCACTTCCTTCTTCTGTGTTGACAATGGACATGTTAAATTTTATTTCATTTGCCGGAAACAAATGACTGACAGGAGAGCTAATAATACCCGAAAAACACATAAAAATCACAAGACAGCAAAAAATAACTGGCACACACTTCATAAATTTATCAATATGTAATTATGGTAGCACTCACGGCAAACCTCCACCAGCAGCCTCCCTGTAATTTCCCCCTGCAGCGGCAGCGCCTGTTGACTTGAGCTCAGCTCAATGGCACGATACCAGATACTTGGTACGTTTTAATTAAAAATGTCAGATGTTCAGTAAAAGGCGCTGGATCAGGCACGGACTAAAACACAGGAAAACTAGTATGATTCCCCTGGCACCACTGTGGGCGCACAGCTACAGGCTGATTCTGTAATTCGACTTAGCTAGATTTGAATTTAAAAAAAGGGATATGTTGACATATGGGATAGTTTTAAGAAATAAGTAATGTGCAAAGCGTCTGAGTGAGGGCCCTGGCTGGAGAATGACTACGACAGACCTAATTACACGGAGGGGACTGTTGAGAATTAGCGGGCTTTTTCTGACAGTTGAAAATAAATAGGGCAGTTAATGAACATCCTCAAAGGGGAGGCCATGTTTCCTTGCTCTCGCCTGCCTCTCCCATGCGGTGCGGGAGCGACTCTAATGGTTTTAGCTGACACCCGAGTAAGTGAATTTGGAGCAGAGGAGAACAGAGGAGAACAGAGAGGCACATTAGAAGTCACTTCCTCTTTCCTGGAGCCCAGGGCTGACATGACTGATATCAGTCAATAACAGGACCACAGGCAAGGCATGGCTGGACGGATCAGGAGCCCTGTATTCACAGTTGACATGAGGCTGAAGGTTAGTGTAAGGCAGTAGGGTTGTAGAGAGTACACACCTCTCGATTCTAAGCAAACACTACAACGGCTAATTTTGCTTGTTACCCTAAATTAATTACTGCAGTGCCTCAAAGATTAAGAAGTTATTAGTTAATTAATATTTGGCAAAGATACCAAATATTGTAAAACGTGAATTAATATGACTTGAATTGTGTATTATTTTTGGCACTGCATAAAATTAAAGCTATGGTTGGTAAGTTATCCTAGAAGTTGTTTTTGTTTAGAAAATCTCTGAACACACCAATGGCAATCAATTAATGTAATTCTCTGACTGAAAAAAAAATGGTTGTGTGGTTGTGTTGTTGCCACAGGCCTCTATAAGCCCATCTAATTGTGTCATTCACCTTGTATGAAAAGATTGGACATGCGACATCTTGGTCAACCTACGTACCTGCCTGCCTGCACGCACTTCACATGACCAGTCTTCCACAATGCTAGGAGGGACTTCATGGTACATTCAGGTGCATGTCCTAAATAGCAGCAGCTAACCAATTTAACACGAAGCACACAAACCTACAGCAGTAAGGAGTAACTGTCAAGCAGGGTAGCTTTTTCAAACAGAGGTATGTTTATTTTCACTATTTTGCTTGTGTTTATATGATGTGGGATTTAATATAGTTGTTTATTTATGAATTTATTAGACAAAAAAGCCAACAAGAGCTAAGGGGCAGTCAGGCAGTGAGCGTTCAGGTATTTTGGAGGAGTGGCTCTGGAGGGAGGCCTGCAGGTGTGGGTGAATTTTTTCGATTGACTACCTTTAAAATTTAGCTAGCTCCTGCTGGTTTCTTACCAACCCCAGCTGTAAAGGCAATTTAGTATTGCTCTTTCATAAAGCTGGGGAAATCATGAGAGACAAGTAATAAAAGTAAAAATAACTAATGGAACCTATATTTCCCGTAATACAACTCAATAGTCTTTTATGAGACCTTCCCAGCCTTTCCCATGTCTTTCAAAGCCAAAGCCATTATAATGACATCTTATTTAATTACTTGACTTATCAGTAATGACAATAACTAGGCAGTCCATGAACAAACTATTCACCTATGAAGTGAAAATAGCTGTGATGTCTTTTAATCTGCCGCAAAAAAAGTCATGTCATTCAGCCAGCACTGCTATGTTTCATTGCTGTCAAATTACTACGTGTAATCTCACTGATATCTGCAGTTATAAGTAGACATTAACAGCAAATCCTAACTTCAAGTGACAAGATTTTGAAAAGCAATCCACAGTTGTCTCACAAACATTTCTCTCAAAATTCAAAGCATCTGACAAAGGTCACACTTCATCTTTGTGTCAGTCTGTTGAGGTTCAGTCACTTTTGAAACACATTTTCCAGTGCAGAAAAACCTCCAAAAAGCGTCTTGTTTGACGCACATCACACCTCAGGGCATTGTGAGTGTGCTGGTGTTTGCACTCAGCCTTCCACATTTGGAGAAAATTAAAACAAATGAAAACCAACACTTCATTTCTGGTGTTATTGCTGGTAATGAAGCACTGCTGTGATGCTTTTTGAGTCCCCCGCTTCCACCCCTTCCTCCCCTCTCGTCGCACACCTCTCCAGCCTCTCCAGAGACTTTGCCTTAACAAAATACAGACGGGACGGCAGTGAACGCGCGTACTGTATTACAGCTCGTACATCAACCAGCAACAGGTCTTTGGGCAGACGGTTGAGGTTTTTAACTGCACCGTAATGCAAGAACAGCTCAATAATTAGCATCGTAGTTGTACTAAAATGAACTGGTTATTCTTACATGTACCAGGGGACTCATTGTTTGCCTTAACACCCCATTTGCTTCTCCAAGGCAGCCGTGCAATGATAGCAAACGCTCGGCTGAGTTATTGCTTAGTCATTTTCTTGAATCCACTGAAATAAAAATGTACACTCAAGGAGTGCTACTGATGGTATGATGTCACATGCCAGACTAGGAAAAGAAAATGCACAAAATAAATTCAATATACTTAAAAATTTACAATTAACAGTGTGATGTGTCACTCAGCTGGGAAGGAAATCCTCAAAATTATCCAAAAGGTATGATTCAAACTCATGCAGGATCCATAATATTCCACATGATGAATGATAACGTCATCGTGTGGCTTTGTAAAGCCTAAGCCAGCTCAAGTCAAATATAATCAATATATAATCAAAGACATTCAATTCTTGTGATGATGTTATTGTGATGTTATGTAATTGTTTTTATGGAGAAACACATTGTGCTTCAACTTGCCATAGTTAGTTCAACTTCAGTTTATTATTTCCTCCATTTCCCAGAATGCCTTTCCCCTAGGGATTGGGCAGAACTATGTTTTCCTTCATCTTAACTCTAAGAAAAAATCTGTTTGATTAAGAGCAACTGACACCAAAGCTGACAGTTGCAGTTGAGGTTTTTCAGTCTTTGAAAACACTTTCTGATGTCAAACTAAATGCAGCTGTTTTAAATACCAAAACTTCCTGCTACAAATCCACAAGTATTCCCTACGTATGTTACAGTTTGAAGAGACTGTTACGCTTGAAGGCAATGGACTAACCCTAAAAGCACTATTTTTTCCACTGCATATTTGCTGAAGCACTTTTATTCCCAGCCAAGAAGAAACTTTGCATGTTATGATTTCTTGCACTCAGCTGGTGTTGGTGGTGGTCTGTCGACATAAAATAAAAAGCAAAAAGGCGAATACTGTGGACATCACAACCAAGTTACACTTGCAAGATAAAAAAAACAAAGAAGAAGAAGCAGCCGTACACAGAAATTTCCAAGAACCAAAGTCATAATTTGTGCAAAGTTTCAATCTGCAAGCTCTTCACCAGGGAAACATAACATTTGCCGGATAAAGAGCTCAAAACAATCCTCTCCAACTCCAGAGAACAGCCATAACCACAGGTTTTCTGGGTAACTGACCAGAATTTTTTTTCTCATGCTTTGTCAGCATTTAGCCAATCACTGATGAACTGATTTTGTCAGTCAGATGAGAACGTTAAACCCCCACTGAGCTACCAATAAAGACAACAAGACACAGACACATGTAATATAGTTAGAAATTGGCAAAGTATCCTGAAATATCTGGGGGAAAAATTATTGAGGGATAAATAAACAAACCACCAGAACATCACTGGTACCATTTACAGAGCATTAGTGACATCAGTGAAGTGAGATGTCTGCACAGAGCCCAAAGATACTAAAAGACAACACCCACCCAGCCACAGTCTGTTCACCCTGCTGCCATCTGACAACAGATACAGAAGTATCTGCTGCCGTACCACCAGACTACAGAGCAGCTTCATTCTCCAGGCTGTGAGATCTACTTAATATTTCTTCAATAGTGTGTACAGATTTTTGTTTTAGTGTGTATGTAGCTTAGAGAATTACAACAAATAATAATTATACAATATTTTATTACATAATGACAAATTAATCTTGAGTCTTTAATAGTGGAAGCATGAGAAGGATAGACTTTGTACCAAACACGTTTGATGAGTAAAGCACGTTGTACCTGACAAGATCTATGTGATGTGTTTTAGTTTTTAATCTTAATTTCTGCACTTGCATTGAAGCTCACACTGGCCTGTATCTTGTTGTGTGCGCATTCTCTAAAGTCTAAACGAATATATTTTATTGCAATGTAACCAAGATGTTTACTGTTGAAAAACAAATGAGTCAGTGTGGTCTGGTGGATAAACAATGTCATGGTGACATGGTCTCATCTTTGACTTTAGATACTGCCATCTTTTGTCACTCATCAGTTGGCATATGTTTAGAAACCAGTTTATCTGCAACAAACTATCAGCTGATCTACTGGCCCACCCAGTTTATCAGTAGAACTTATTATACAAGCTGTGATGAAGGGATTAATAATTCACACCTGGGTTGAGGATATGACCTTACTGACAAAGACTGGTGTGTAATGGTAACTCCAAACATTTCAACAACCACCACTGTGAATAAGATACTGTCAACTGAAGCATTAAAGAAGACATCAACCTGCCATAACACCACGTCAAGGTGATGGTGCACCAAGAATAGGCTAACAATACTTTAAGTCCATTCATCTCATGTCTGGGCCTGCTTGACAGTCTGTCTCCATTAGCATGTCTGGTAAACAGCGTTGCTAATCAGAGGCATCACAGACGACATCTCATCTGTATATATTGGGATAATTAACAGCTGACATGCTCCTTTACAAACAGCCAGTGTGTTCTCACATCTGCCAAAGTCTACTACCACTTCATATAGTTACAAGACCAATGAAGTAGATGACCTCCAGTTTTCACGAAGAGACATAAAACCAAGAGCAAGAGTTTAAATAATTTAAGTCACAACTTAAAGGAATGAAGCTGTGAACAAGTGAAGCTAACTGAATTCAGCTGTGTTCCAGTGGGAAACAGGGAGTGCACTGTGTCTCAGTGTGTGTGTCAGTGTGTCAGTGTGTGTGTCTGTCTCTCCTTCGAGCTGACACACCAAACGCCACAGTTCAGAGAGTATTTCACCGCAGCACGTACCTTGTTTCCCGCATTACTCCCCGCACAGAGGAATCTTCTCGGGGAATTAAACTTCTGAATGAATCCGAGGAGATGCTTCAAGTTAGTCCGCACGGGGAGCGCCATCTTGGATTATGACGTCATACTACGGTGGTTTAGAAAGGACAAAAGGGATAAATGTACAGAGACGTTTACAGTAATGAGGGCAGAATGTTTCGTCGTTTTTTACTCATTTATTGTACATGTGATTAACACACTCCAAATTATCATTATTATATAAATAAATAAGACAAAATCATATGAATTAATACGACAAACAAGTCTTAAAAACGTTTCCTTTCCCAAATGTCATACTTATAGCCTACATAGTTATATCGAGTTGAAATATTAGTTTGGTAAAACCGGTTTATAAGAATTAGTGGTTGTTGTTTTTGTTTTGTTTTTTCAAATCCGATTGTTAATTTTAAAAAATTAATTAAAAAATGTACTGATTTAGCTCTGATGAAGCATTTAATTAGCAAATCAACTAGTAACTAAAGTATGGAACATGGAAATACTCAACAAGTACAAGTACTTTAAAATTGTACAGTACCTGGGTAAATGACCGTTAAATTCCCTCACTGACAACTATATTCTAATTCTAACATTTTAAATTATAAAATACAAAATAATTAAATATGTATATAATATATAAGGAGAGATAAACACTTATATTAACATAAAATTGTGTAATATTTCAATACACTTTTTTTTTAAATCTTAGCTTGTAATGACGAAAAATGATTTTATTATGCTCGTTTGTGCAAAGTGTTTGTGCATATTTTTCTTTCTTTTTTGTTTTTTCCATTTAACTTCATTCATATTTTCATTTAATTCCAGCTCTTTTATTTCAAAATGACTTAGTCTGACTGGGTGTACAGTCAACAAATAACAAATATGTATTCATTTCAGAAACTCTCATCTATTCCATGTTATAGATTTAAACTTTGAGTATTTGTGTATCTTGAATTCCAACTGATTTGCCTTTTCACTTGTCTGGTGGCTCTCTTTTTTATAACTCAGCTCTTCTCCACTATTCACACAGACATAGATGAAAAGTACACTAAAAGCAAGAACAGGGATCTTGTAGACAATTGCATAAATGATCACCTTTATTTTATTTAAAACAGGGAAGGCCATTAAGAGCAACCTCTCTTTTGCAATGACGCCCTGATTAGAATTCATATACAATACACAACATTTTAAAATCATAATACTTATAAAACAATATTACAAATCACATAAAGCAAAAGAGGTACAGTGAAGATACACCAACGAGTCACACAGCAGACAGGCCAATGACAGCTGCATGAGAGGCCTCTGGGTCTTTCATCTGAAAACTACACAGGACCTTCTCTTCTCCTACTGAGCTGTACTCCAGCTGCCTGCTCTGTTCTGTATGAATATCTGAGGCCTGTGCAGAATATAGAAGAAGATATGCAAATACACGCCCTCCCACCACCACATGTACAGTAGGCTATAGAAATGTGTCAGACATGTGCGGTTTCCTCATTGTCTGAGGTCTCCATGTTAATTGGGGGGTGTTGTGTCTAGCCTGGCAGTTTCCTTAACAACTGAGCTTTCCCAGGGAGCAGCTGCAGATCTCCTCTATTCCATACCTTCCCTCATTACAAAGTGGCGATATACATACTATAAGTGATTATACTACACGCAGGGTAGGGTTACAATATGTTTGCAGGGCACACTGGCTGCTCTCAGTCCCTGAGACCTCTTGTTTCTGTAAGTTACCAACATCTGCTCCTGATTTTTTTCCCTCCACCTTTTGCATCTGGTTGCATTTGCAGCACAAAATACAGACTATCATTCCATATTCATTATTATTTCCCGAGGCGCTGAGGCTGAGCTCTTTGGTGCGTCAGATTTAGAGACCTGAGCCGGTATGTGCTCTCACGCCTGGGTGATGGGAGATCTGGTTGGTGGAGTAGAGCCTGACTGCTGGGAGATGGGTTTGTGTGTGTGTGTGTGTGTGTGTGTGTGTGTGTGTGTGTGTGTGTGTGTGTGTGTGTGTGTGTGTGTGTGTGTGAGAGAGAGAGAGAGAGAGAGAGAGAGAGAAAGCCTTCAGCTCCTGTTTCCTGGCCACCCAATAGAGCTTGGTCCTCCTGCTCGTCATCTCTTCTCTTCTGCCTCCTCCTCTTCTCTTCTTTGTCTGAGAGAAATCCCTTTCCTTATATCAAGTGTGTGTGCATGCGTGTGAGTGTGTGTGGGTGTGTAACTAAAGGTTCTAGTCGGAGAGTCACCAATAATGAAACATTTAAGTGTACAGTGGTGGCAGAAGGCAGTTTGAAAAGCAAAAATAACAGCTGTGTGCAGTTTAAAGTCATTGTCCATTAAAATGTAATATTTGTAAATAAGTAAATTACTTGCATTAGTACATTCAAATAACCTTTGTCAGTCTAGGTTGAATAAATGTATTTTCACAGTATATAAAGCAATAGAAATTGATGTCATTTCAGTAGAAAACATATGTGCTGTGCTAACATTGACACAATTAGGAGACAAAAGTAACATTAAAACTTCTTTTAATAAACAAAAAGAAGTAATTTTTCTGCAAAAGTGTTCATGTTAATATAAATATAAAGCAGGACAAAATGCACCATTAAAGTTGCCATGTTGAGTTTTCTTGTAATTAAAAAAAGTTATGTTTACATCGAAGGGCGTCACTTTGTTTTGAAAAGGCAGTGGGGACCAATCACCAATCCCCTCCCCCATTATATTTGCCTAAAATCGCATGTGTTAAAGACCTTTTTTTTTTACTTTCTGTCCCAACCACTTTTATATATACACAGTGATGCTCTTGATCTTAATATCTTCTATCAGTCGGTCCTCTGTATCACATTCTGATTTCACAGTACATGCTGCTCACATCTATCATCAAATGAACATTAACACTTACCCTAAACAGGTTTAGCTGTTAGCTTTGTTTTATAGTGTAGGGTACATATTAGGTCCTGGGTCAAAAGTGTGTCATAATTTTGCACCAGAATCAGCAGCAACCAGTTTCAACTGCAGGTGCTGCTGGAGAGCAAAGCATTCTCATTTATTAGTTAACATTTTGTGGTGAAAGCTATTTTTTTAAAAACATTTTTAGCAAATATGCGTGTCAAAGGTTATGGAGACACAATCAGCCATGTCCCCAGCTTCCCCAGTGTAAATGACACTTGTGTTTCCATCCATTGTTACACAGTATTAGCTTCATAGCACAACTTACCCCCACAGGGCACCTTTACATAAACGTTCTGTAATTTGTTTTAATGATTGTTGCATCTTTCAAACTACTCTGATAGTATAGAGTCTGTACTGTCAGAATAGTTTTAAAGATGCAAAAACCATTACAATATAATTGCTACTGACCAGCTCACTGTGACGTTGTGCTAACGACAGCAACACTTCTTGGTGAACAACTGGCGGTTTGATAAATACCCAACAGTGACATCTCACCACTGGTCAGACTAACTGCTGGTTTGGGGTAAATTCAAGCTGCCATTCACTTCAGTCTGTGGCTCCAAAGGCAAATTAGGCCTCCAACCTAATATTAGTGATTGAAGTGTTGTTACTAATGAAATATGAAAGCATCAAAAATGATTTTAGATGAACGAGAAACACTTTAAAATAACATCATGAAAACAAAAATTGGTTGGTGGTTTTCTACCCTGAAGTTATTGTAAACAAATATTGTGGTTGGTTCTGTCGGTCTTTGTTTAGCACTGAGAGAAGTGAAAACTACTGCAGTTCATATGCATTAATGAATTAATATGAATCCACATATTAAGCCATATGCATTCATATATGATCCATTGTGTGATATTTTTTTTGAATACTTCATCAGGGGCACCAAAGTCAGAAATATAGAAATTCACACACGGGCCGACATATTTGATTAATATGAATATGTAAATAATTTAATGTACAGTAAAATCAATCATCAACATGGCTTAAACTGAAGCCCTCTGGGTTAATGAGGATGGGACATTCTGCTGCTGATCCGTCTTCTGAGTCCTTCTGCAGCATGATGTAACTGTTGTATACTGATGAACTTAAGAGAGTAAATGTGGTCTTCAGTCTTTGTTTCAGTGGGAATTAAAGTGTTAAAAACTGTCCATCAGTCAGTTTGAAGCTGAGAAGAAGAAACAGAAACTCAGCAGTCTGATCTCCGGAGAGGCGTGAGAGGCGGTCCAGGTGATGAGTGAAGACCCTGTGCTTTCATTGCAAATCTGCTCTCCTTTCACCATCGGGGTGATTCATTTTTCATCCTCATCTGCACCTCCTGCTGCTGCTGCACCTCCTCCACCCCGACTCCATATCTTAAATTCTTTTTTTCACCTTCTTCTTGATAATTGTCCCCACTGTCTTCTACCTCTTCCTCTGCCTTGTTCCACTATCATCTATTCATCCTGCCCTCAGTCTCTTCATCCACTTCCTTTCTTTCTTCTCATTGTTTTTCTCTCCTTCTGACCTCTCCATCTTCTTCAATCAGACCAGCCATGACACAAACTACACTTACATTTCTAGAGAATATGTAAATATATACATGCAACATTAGTCTAACTTCAAAACATACATTTTAATATTTTTTCACATGGGCAAACAGGCAGCAACTTTCTGCAGCAGCCCTCCGGAGCTGATGCTGGTGGCGATCGACACTCCACCTGTCATAATACAGCCAGGCAAGACGTGATGGGAGGGTGGAGGGGGTGCTGCTGAGTGAGGGGCCAGAGATGTGTGTGTATGTGTGTGTGTGTGTGTGTGTGTGTGTGTGTGTGCGTGTGTGTGTTTGTGTGTGTGTTTTCTGGACTCAGGATCCTGACGCTGAAAGACAGGATCTCCCCTCTGACACTGCAGGCATTCGGAGTCCACAGGACGTCCACCACCCAAGTGGATGGATGGATGGATGGATGGATGGACAGCTAGCAGAATGACAGCTACCTTGACAAACAGGCGACGTGTTGGCTGAATGGACAGACAAATGAATGATGGATAAATCAGATGGAGTGGAGAACAGGCAGACAAAGAAAAGAGCAAATGCAAGGACGGATGAACAAACAACCAGATGTACAGACAGATGAATCGAAGTATAAAATTTGGCCACAGGGATGAAAAATAATAACGTGTGATACAGTGCACTGCAGAGAATGTGTCAGTGATTGAATTGTCGGGCCGACCGCACACAGCCTGCAGCGTCACTCCCTCACTGGCCTGCTGTTCTCAGAGTGGGAAGCCTCGGCAAGCATAATAAACATTCAGGGCAGGGTATTTTGTGTAGAGCAATGTTTGCTTCCCCGAGGACAGTCTGGATTTCATTACTAATCTCTGTGTCTGTGCATGTTCGTGCCCACCTACAGTTCTTCAGGTTGTGCAATACAACAATATATACCATAGGTTAGTAGATAGTTGTATAGATTCTGCTTTAATGTTTCCACTAAAGTAGATGTCATTTTATTATTAGTGGTTGTTTCAGACGGGTTTTTTTCATTAGGGTGATTAAGTACCTTGATTAGTCAGCTGTTCAGTTAATATATTTTCACATTTTTATTCATATATCTATTGGTTTAAATCAGGGTGCCCAAACTTTTTTTCCTTGGAGAGCCAAAATTGTAACTTAATGGTGGACTACTGCAGGTCAAAAGCACCTATGTGCCGTGTGTATTTACAATGGAAGTCCTAAAGGCAGGTAAAAAAAAATAATCTGGTTATCCATTTTCTAAATCTGCTGTAAATTGTGTTCTCTCCTGTATTTATGACTTAACAAAAGCTGAAGATTTTTTTTTGCCAGGACAATATTATGATTCAAATTATGATTGATATGATGGGCCAACTTTGTCCCGCAGGCCCCACTTTGGGCAGCCCCGGTTTAAATCACCAGATTATTTCATTTAATAAACGTCTCTTTAAATTGACTTTCTAGACAATTTATACCAATATAATATCACTAGTGAGATTTTAAATGACATACCGGTATATCAGAATAAAAAATGTATTCAATGTGGGCCAAACTGATAAGCTAAATAATCAATCCATCAACAGAAAATAAATCAACAAGTTGGAAAATTGACATTTTTGGTGACTGTTTAAGTAATTTATGCAGAAATAGTGGACATTCTGGTTCTGGACGCTCTTCTCTTATGTCATTGACAATGGAATATTTTGGGGGTATTGACTAGACAAAACAAGCAATTAATGGACATCAGTAATCAGCACAATTATATACTGAATATAGATTCAACACTCATAAGTCAGTCCTGAATAAATATCAACAGCCATAATATTTTGTATATATCACATCTCTGTTGGTACTTGCACTAATATATTGTGTGTAAACTGTGTGTGATGCCTCAGACAGATCAAGTTTTTTTTTTGCTCTCTGCATCAAAAGACTGGTTCAGCGCTTGTGAATTTGAGAGATTGAATTACAAATTCACAGTTCACTTACAGTATCTGAGAGTTCTTTTTTCTGTATTCATAAATTATGCACAAGGATGTCTAGCCTCAGAGCACAAGTGTCAACACTGATTTAGTTTTTCCACCAGGTGGCCCCTGACAGTCTGTTTAGCTTCATCAGGCAGCAGGAGACTTTATACACTGTAATCACACATGATTACCAGAAATCTCTGGTTCCTCTTGATGCTTTTTCTCACCAACAAGCATGAACTCTAGAAATATGTGCCTCCAACCACATGCATGGACACTTCCACTCCCACAAGAGGCATCTGATTTGTATTGCTGGCAACAGTTTGCCGACAGGGACTCAGGCCTAGTCCACACATTCATGGGTATTTTTGGAAACAAGGTTTTGAGAAAAAAAAAAAATCAAGAATTTTAGCACCGTTTCAGAAATAATCTCCGTCCATACTAACACACCTGAAAACACATATCCTGTGCCCATTCACAACACTGGGCATGTGCGTGCATATTTCAAATGCTGATGACCTGATTTTAAGGAAGGATAGGTAATGTGTCCACTGGTGATTTTCATAAAAGACGAGGAAAATGATTATATACTGTATAATTATACATTAGTATTCTGTAGGCAAACATTTCCAGAATTTGACTGATGAACCCAAAAGGTATACCTAAAATTATCTCATTAATAAATTACAATTATTGTTTATATTCATAATAATTAGGATAAAATAAAATGTAAGATGAAATGTTTTGATCATATGTGTGTAATAAGTGTAACAGCACCAGCAACAGATGAAAGATTAGTAACTTTAAAAAGTAAAGAAGTCTACTCAATACAAATGAAGCATGAAAAGAATTCAAATAAAAAGTACTAAATATGCTATATACATAAATACTACCTGCACAGTGTATTTAGACAGAAGACAGTAACAGATAAAGTGGAGGGACGAGGAAGTTGCAATAAGAAATTAATAGAAAAATGTCACTGTCATCTTGTTTTTGAGGAATTTAAATGGGTGTCTGCAGATATAAAATGTTAAAAATGCTCAAATACAGACACTTTTAAACGCTAATATAACTTTAGAGTATTACAGACACCATAACAGCCATCATAATTACAAAATAATTCATCATTAAAACATAAGTGATAGACCATTATGTTTTATTCTGTGTCTTGATGTCTCTATGCTTTTTATAGGAGACTTCTCTGTATCCCGTCAATCAGATTCAACTGTGTGTGTGCGTGTGTGTGTGTGTGTGTGTGTGTGTGTGTGTGTGTGTGTGTGTGTGTGTGTGTGTGTGTGTGCGTTGCAGTGGGGGCTGCGGGGTCCCTCTGGGAGCCGGTCTGTTTCAGCACCTTGTCTCATTGCCTGTTGTAGTGCTGACAGGACAGGAGTGTCGGGGGCAGACAGGGTGAGACACAGACATACAACAGAGCAAAAGAACACTTCCTCCAATTCAATGGGAATATTGCCAATTCGATTTTAATTAATGTCATATTGCTGTGATTTTATTGAATTGAGTTTTGAATAAATGTTTAACAGCATTTATTTCACATTTAGTTTGATAATTCACTTTATGACCTCATAACACGAGTCGACAGCAGACAGGTGTGAGTACTGCTATTCAAATTCATGATTACTACGTTCCATTAAGTGTCCGACTAGACTAAGCTCAATGTTGTGACCAGCATCAACAAAACTTATATTCATCTTATTGTATCATTGTGGAGCCACACATCTCTTGGCAGCAGATATCTCAAAACCTGTAAGTGAAAAACTCTATGCACACTTCACATTACTGTAACTGATATAACCAAATGGGTCCACACAGTTGACATACATGTTGTTGCTTTCTGTCATGAGAAAGATGCCCCCATAGTTGAACACAAAATAAAAGCCACAGCAAAAGCATCTGCTCAGTCTGAATGTTATATTTTAGGAGGTAGCAATCATACATACTTTGTCATTACAGTGTTCTTCAAAGTCATTATTAGCCATTTAGCATGATGACAAAAGAGTAATTGAGAGGGTTGTGTGTAGTTTTCTGGGAAGCAGACGTGCTGTGTGTTCCGGGGGTTTCCGCCACGCAGCTGCTGACTGAGCTGAGGTCTGAGGAAAGTGTCAGAACTGATGAAGACTGCAGAGAGAGAGCAAGAGAGTGAGAGAGAGAGAGAGAGTGTGTGTGTGTGTCTACTGCATGTGTGTTTACTCCCTGTTTCCAAAATAACAAAGGGATCGGGGGATGAGTGGATGCCAGTGCAGCGTGTAATCAGAGCCAGATCCTACCATCCATCAGCGCCGCAGCCCATCACAAAATGACTGACATCGCTAGACGGAGACTTTCTCCTGATTCCACCACAGCAGAGAGCCAGTCATTAGTCTGCCTGACAGCCCTCATTTATTCCCCGTGACATGAAAAATAATGACTGTCTCTTTGGATATGAACCCCCTTCTCTCCACCATTCCTGCAGTTCCCCCCCTGACAGCCCACCAAAGAAACTAGAAGTCACGCAGACAAACTCAATTTGGATGACAGCGTTCCTGTTTTCCCTGTGGTGTAATTCTGAGAGACTGAGCTATTCACAAAGAGATTTGCCTCTCGATCTAGTCATATTTTCCTTTTTTCATTAACATGAAGTAAAACTAATGTGTTTCACTTTTATCTGTGACAAACCCCCTTTATACAATCACACAAAGAAACTCAGTCATGATTAAACAGTTTGTTTTATGTATGTCTTCTGTTTTTTTTTGGATGCATCTGTTTCACTCTTTTGATGCAATCCCTGTATGTTTCTCTGTTTTCAGTTAGGAATTGCATAAATGATTATGCAAATGGTATTTAACAGTATAAGAGCTCTATGGTACACACACAAATACACGCACACATGCACACAGATGTACACACACATCAACAGTAGGCCAAAGAGGAGACCTCATTCGAATATGTTCATACACAAACGCACACACATGAACTAGTCCACAGTGTGTTTATCGGCTCTAATATAAGTCATTAAAGCTAACATGGCAGGCAAACTATCTCACTAACAATACCAACCCTAATGCCAGGGTACAGAACACAGTTAGGTATTAACATAACCATCTGTAACCCCATACAGGCCATGTTGGTAAAAGCCCTGGTCAGAACTGGAAGATCAACTAAGTTTGAGCCAGTCCTAATCTTTATTGGATTTAAGGATATATTTGCAAATCATCAACTAGTGAGGATGGTGACTTTTACCTTAGATGGAACAGATGTAGGTTTTTTTTTTGCAACTTTTGCATTTTCTTGAGTTGTGTACTTCCTATATCCCAAATGTTCCCAACCATGTTCAAATGCAGAGAAAGTTTATTCAAGGTAACGATGTGTTTCATTCATCTGTCACTAGAGTGAGGAAGGAAGTCAGTGAATGAGACTAAATGTAACATGAATAAAACGAAAACATTATCTAATCTGTGAACATTTGTGCCTGAATCACATCAGTTACATTTTCCCTCCAGCTCCAGGCAGCAGTCAACATTACAGAACTTTAACACCCATAAACAGAGGTCAGCTCCGCAGATCACTGCTGCAGTCAGGTTGATAAACAGGAGTGAAAATAAATCCACTTTTTAATCCCAAAAGTTAAAAAATATTCTCTGAGCTGTCCTCCCATTAGTAAAGAGCTCCAGATCAGAGCAGAACCTGATGTGACTCCACATGTTTATTCCTCCAGAACGTCTGGCTCTGCAACTGATTCTCCTCTGGCTGTACCCCATTCTCTGCCTGGCAAATCCCACACAACAAATATGTCAGCTAGAAACATGAAAATGTGGATGTGAAAACCAACTTATTGCAAATGGCTTGCAAGCGTTTTTGCCACCAAAACCCCATGAAAAGAAAAATAGTCTGTCTAAAATCAAACTACCAACGTTTCGGAATTTTTTTTAAAATTCTTATATCTGCCACCACTTTCACTACTGTAGTGTTTTAATACAAAACTTGGCAAGTGTACAAACAGTAGCTGAGGTAGGCAGGATTAATCTAAAAAACATGGTTATGTTATATACCTGTACTCAATATACACTGGCCTCTGCGTGTGCACCTTGGCAGAGCTGGTGTCACCCCCTCACCTTCACATATGTGCTAACACAGAGTAACGAAAACCTGAACCAATAAATGATTTAATCATTAAATACCGGTGGCACGGGCCAAGGTAAACCCTGATCTGCAAATGTGACCTTGTTATCCAGTCAGCGTGTGTGTGTGTGTGTGTGTGTGTGTGTGTGTGTGTGTGTGTGTGTGTGTGTGTGTTTGCTTATATAGCCTGCTTCCCCTTGAACTTGATGACTGATTAAGAGCTAGAACACTGAATAAACTGTCTGCCCAAATATCAGCAAATGTGTGTGTGTGTGTGTGTGTGTGTGTGTGTGTGTGTGTGTGTGTGTGTGTGTGTGTGTGTGTTCTCAGCAGCCACTAAAAACAGCCGCAACATTATAACACCTAATTTACTCTCATTTAAAAGCAGGAAGGAGTGAAGGAGAGGTCGATGGTATTTGCTCCACATACAGATGTGAAACACTGTGTATTCTGTTTCAGGAAGCTGCTTCAGATGAACACATCTGAGAAAATTACACCTGGGCAGCTGCAACTTTCCAAAACTGGCTCCAGTATTATGACATTTTTGCAGGAGACATTTTATATTTTTGAAATTTGATGTTTTAATCCAAAGCAGCTTGCAGGGAGGTAACAGGCACAGGAACACTCTGACAGGAGGGATGGATGGTGATGGTTATGAGACAGGCTTTCTGCTCTCTTTCCCCATAGCAGTCACAAAGGTTTCATCTGGTTTTACCACCATGCCAGCACCCACATCCTCAGCGTGGAGAGCTGAGAGGGTATCCCTTTTCAAGTGGAGAAAATAGGCATCGTTTCATGATTTGTTTCATGATGACTTCACTCAGAGTCAAATCCAAAACCTCCCTGTATCCGAGAGGACATTCACCAGCAGGCTATTAGTTATTCCTACAAGACAGTTTGATTTTATCTTAGCCCACACCAAGTGAGCGTCAGGCTTACACTGCTCCTGCAAAGATGCATGTAAACGCTTTTTGTATTGTGGCAATCAAAAGGTTTTTGGCGTTGGTTTGATAAAAAAAATGGGCACAAATACATCAAATCTTATCTTGATACAAGTTATAAATACTTACTCATCAAATGTATCAAACAGTGGTGGACTCAGGATGTTTGAGGGGCAGGGGTGGAAAAAATTAAAAGGTCACCAGCACGCAGAAAATTGTGATACATTTATAATAGGGATGTGCATCTCTCCCTTATAAGATGATCTGATACGTTGTAACAGTCGGAGTTATTGAATGTAGCGCCACTAGGTGGCGCCTCCTTTTGTTTAGTGGGTAATGTAACCTGTACCAAGAAGAAGAGCAGGTGTACTTCCGCTCCACCATGAGTAAAGATACCGCCAGCAGAGTGAAGACTCCCCTTTTTATTTTATTTTATTTTGTATGTTGGTGTAGGATCCTCGGCCTGTGTTCGTCCGTGCATGTATGCATGTAATAACTAGTGCCGTAGAGACCTGGCATGGTATGGTCAGTACAGTGTAATAAGAGTGCAGAGCTAACCAGAGCTACCCACACTAAAGCCAACCATAACCTTCCCCTTCACCAGCCCACGTTACAACGTATATTGATACATGGGCTACAATGCAATTCAAGGACGATTCTTTTTATTATGGAACAATTCAATGCGATTTGATTCCGATTCAGTACGATTCAATAATAATCCTATACAATTCTTGTTTCATGTAGACATTCATTTTCTATTATAAATTAGAATAAGCCAACCCTATAAAAGTGGCATTGCTTACCTTCAAATACATATTTCATAAGACCAGGGAAGACCAGGGAATCCTATGTATTGTTCTTCCTATTATGTACAGTATATTGTTATCTTAATCTGCGTATACCTCAGTGTATAAAAAACACACCTGTGGTCTCATCCTGGATCTGAGGAACAACTATCCTGTTGTCTGGATCTCTATGAGCAGGGTCTCTCTGAGCTGGGTCTGTCTGCATTGGACATCTCTGAACTGGATGTCCCTGACTGTCTGTAACCTGTTTACTACTGATAACCAACTCAAAAATTGGATTAACTTAACAGTGTTCACTGTGCAGCAACTGCCAGAAGACAGTAAACAATGTGCAGTATGGTTCAGTTCAGTACATAATGTCAGTAGACAATGACAGTAAACAGCTTTCCGAGCATCCTCATCGTTTGCACAGGTTTCACCATGTAGTCTCACCAGGTGCATGCAAATTTGTCGTGCTATTACTGTCCTGAAACGCTGTTCTACAGAGCTTACAACCAGTCTGCTTTTTGTCCAACTTTCCGTTCTTCTTATAAAATCCAAATCTCTTCCTACTTTTGGTTTTAGATTTGAGGGTTGAGCATTGCACATCTTGTGGCCGTTGTCAGACATGTTGCTTTTGTTCTTACCTGGCAATCAACGCTCCGCTACTGTTACTGTGACGCATCTTGCGAGAGTCTCACATTGACCTTTGAACTTTTATGAGAGTTTGAAGACACTGTGGAAGGAAGTAGCAGCATAACATCTTCACTCAACCGATTCATAACTTTAAAAATCAGGCCATCGACCGCTTAACTGTGCATTTAGATTGATCCAGAGGTCCACGTATTGGTGTAGTGTATCTTTAACTTTAAGCAATGTCCTGAATGTAGGGGAGAGAAGTCCCAATGATCTTCTCCGCTGTCCTCACCACTCTCCTCACATTCTTCCAGTCAGAGGCTTTGCAGCTTCCACACCACATGGAGATGCAGCTGGTCAGGATGCTCTCTATGGTGCTCCTGTAGAATGTAGTGAGGATGGGCGGGGGCAGGAGGGCTCTCCTCATCCTTCGCAGGAAGTGCAGACGCTGCTGTGCCTTCTTGACCAGTGCCACAGTGTTCACAGACCAAGTGAGGTTGTCTGTGATGTGCACCCCCAGGAACTTGGTGCTGCTGACCACCTCCACAGCCGTGTTGTTGATGAGAAGTGAAGCGTGGCTGGGCTGCTTCTTCATGAAGTCGACAATGATCTCTTTGGTTTTGTCCACGTTTAGGATCAAGTTGTTTTTTCTACACTAGCCCGCCAGCTGCTCCACCTCCTCCCTGTAAGCCAGGCCGTGGTCATCCCTGATGAGGCCCACCACTGTTGTGTCATCCGCAAACTTCACAATGTGATTGGTGGTAGCCCGTGGGACGCAGTCATGAGTCATCAGAGTGAACAGCAGGGGGCTCAGGACACAGCCTTGAGGGGAGCCTGTGTTGAGGGTGATGACACTGAAGGTATTCTGACCAACCCGCACTGACTGTGGTCTTTCAGTGAGGAAGTCCAGCAGCCAGTTGCACAGGGGGGTGCTTTGATTGCTGTTGTACATACTTTTTAAGAAAAAAAGAGGGTTGTGATCTTTAAAAACTTCCACTGGCTGCAGCGTTGAGCCAATGTATGCCTTAAAGTGTTGAAGGACATAGAGCATAGCTAAAGCTAATAGCTTCTTTTTCAATAGTGCTATACTTACATTGGGCTGCAGAGAACTTCTTGGAGAAGTAGGATACCGGGTGATCAGTGCCGGAGGTATCTTCCTGTTGCAGTACAACACCAGCCCCAGTGCCACTTGCGTCGACTTGAATGGTACTGCAAAGTCTGGAGCCGACAGCACTGGGGAGCTACAGAGAAGAGATTTGACAGACTGAAAAGCCTGCTCGCACCTGTCTCCCACAACAAACTCTTGGAGGGGCTAGGGAGGCATGTCAAAGGAGAATCGATGCTAGCAAAGTTACAACAAAGACCTGTACAGTTACCAGCTAAGCCAAGAAAGCAACGCAGCTCTCTCTTAGTACCAGGAACAAGAACCTAAGAGTCACTTTAGCATCTACTGGCCATATTTGACCCTGGCCAACCTGCTTTCCCAGATAGGTGATGGTAGCCTTAGCAAACTCACATTTTGCAAGGTTCAAGGTGAGAGAGGCCTCTCACAAACAACAAAACACAGTGGACAGGGTCTCAACATGAGATTGTTAGTCAGAAGAAAAAACACCACATCATCAAGATATGCCTCACAGTTTGCTACTCCAGACAACACCTTCTGCATGAAGTGTTGAAAGGTAGCCGGGGCATTGCACATACCAAATGCCATAACTGTATACTGCAGCAAACTATGTGGGGTAATAAATGCAGAGATCTCAGAAGCATGGGCTGTCAGAGGCACTGCCAGTGACCTTTGAGTAAGTCTAACCTGGTGACAGAGCAAGCAGCTCCAACCCAGTCTATGCAAGCTTGCAGTACTAAACCAGAAATGGGAAGAAAAGCCAGCACACACTCTCCAGACTGAAAGCTTCGTTCAACAGCATTCTTATCAAAATGGGCCTTCATTTTAGATTGAGAGATTGTCAATGTCTCTCTTTCACCTCACAGGCGCGATGAAGACATTCTCGAAAGCAACTGATATAGTCCAGCACATTCTGGTTAGGGGGACAATCACCAGTCAGCTGCTCACACAACACTTTCAGTGGGCCTGAATGGTGTGGCCAAACACCAACTCTGCAGGACTGAAACCAAATGACTCCTGAACAGTTTTTCTGACAGCAAAAAGCAGGAGTGGTATGCCCTCATCCCATTCTTTACCAATTTCAAGGCAGTAGGTACGCAGTATAGTCTTCAGGGTTTGATGGAATCGCTCTAGTGCCCCCTGGCTCTCTGGATGATATGCACTTGAGATCTGATGCTTCACAGCCAACACCAAAACCTGAGCAAACACTTCAGACATTAAGTTGTTACCTTGGTTGGTTTGAATGACCTTTGGCAAACCAAAAGTGGTACAGAATTTCACCAGAAGGTATTGGAATTGCCTCAGGGTATCTAGTTGCAGCACACATTAAAGTCAAGAGATAGTATCTGGTAGACTCAGCATCTGAGTATGGTAACCAAAAGGGACAACACTCTGGAAGGTAGTATTTCACCCACTGTCTTCACTGGCTGAACGAGCTCATTTACACATGAGGATGCCATCATCCCAGTAGTAAGCATCCTGTGTGGTATCAGTCCTGTCTTTTGGCAACACTGCTGCAGTACACTTAGCTAAAGAAGGATCACCCTTCTGAGCTGCTTTGAGCTGCTCGTTCGCAAATGTACCCTGAGTATCAGACTCAGACAAGGTGACAGGGCTGGACAATGTGAGCTCAGTGGACTCAATTAAAGTAGAGTTAGCAGACTGCTTATCTACTGGTACTATAGAAGTTAAGTTAAATTATAATTAATATCTACTGCATCTTTCAGGGGACTAGTAACTATTTAACCATTAAGAGGCACAGCATGTAGGGCAGCCTAGAGGGCACCTTATTATGTTTTATCTACTGTAGGGGCATTCAAGAGGACGCTTTTTACTCAGTGAATAGAGGGACTTAACGCTTTGTACATATATGCTAAAAGTTTAAGTGTGATTCTTAAGTGCTGACTGCAGTGTTCAAAGATAAGGACTACAGTCATGTCTACCTACAGTGCCCTTCCTCAACCACTGAGCAGCACATAGCAGGCCTCCAAAGAAGACGTGTCAGGAGTACGTTACATCAACCATCACAGTTCCATGCCATCTTTGTCATGATTAAGAGCCTACCATGTTTTGTATCTAACATTATATTTGCTTAGTATATTGTAACATACATGAAAAAAGCTTGATGATAAGTTTAATTGTTCATTATTAATTAATTGATTTAATTATAATAAATGATTAAATGTTATGGGAGAGCTAAGATACTTGAGTTATACTTATGTGGGCTGTAGAAATATATGCTTTTTGGGTCATTATAGATACAAAATATAGTTGAAGAAAGTTATATTAACAGTTTTCAGTGATACCTGTGGAGCTCCTACAAAATGTTTGTATGTTCTAATATGACACAGTGTTTCTGTTTTTCTACAACAGAGGACTAAAATAAACCTAAAAACACCAAAACAGTCGAACAATCGGAGTGCAGGCAGAAAAGTATATAAATAGAGCATATTTACAGCAACTAACTACTACTACTACTACGTGTATTATATATAATACTTACTGTAAATTTAGCAAATGATTTTAAAAATCTCACAGTTCAAAGCTATAACAGTAAAATCTTTGAGTTAAAGGAACATCAGAACACACTTAAATCATCATTTACACAATATTTATTTGATTGAAGATGTCAAACAGAGAACATTGTTGGATCATGGTGGTTACATGACCAGCAAACACAATAAAGCCTTCAAAGCTCAACATTTTAGTGGCAAAGGACAATTACTCTTGAAATCCTAAAACAAGTATTGATTTATACAATTGATATGTCATTTTTCAGGAGTAGTCAGTTGTAGATGAGTGGTGGAGGAAGTAGTCAGATCCTTCATTTATGTACAAATACATACAACAACATAACACGTTATTACAAGTAAAAGTCCTGCATTCAAAACCTTAATGAAGTAAATGTATAATCAGCCGAAGGTACTTCAAGTTTCAAAAGTAAAGCACAGGTTCTGCTGTCAAATGACCCGTGTGTGTGTTTAATGCCTTAAAACAGTCTTTAAATTCTCAACAACTGACTGACAAACATGACATTTTTTTTAATTTTGCGATTTTTTAATTTGCTTTTATTGCATTTATTTTTTGTTATGCCGACTTAATGATCGTATTATTTTTGTTGCTGATGGTGTTCCAGTAGGCCTTCCAGACCAGGATCAGGAACAGGTACCCAGCCCAAGCTCTCTAAGAAGATGAGGAACAACTCCCCGTGAACCTTAGAACAACCTTGAAAGGACACGGGAAGAAACCTCAGGAAAGGCAATTCAAAGAGAGATCCCCTCTCCTCGGATGGCTGGGTGTGTATGCGCATTTGTGCTTGTATATTTGCACGGACCAGGGTCAGTTTTACATTCGAAAAGCAGTCCTTCATATGGCCTGCTCGTGGCTCAGATCTGGCAAACAGGAGTGGACTGTCCTAGTGCCATCATTCCAGGCGTTATGTGGGCTGGATGAATATATACTGTATGGTGTAGGCCAGATCTGGGCTGCAACAATTTTGCTATCTGAGTCATGCTGATGTTCTCATTTTCATGCAGCCTGAACTAATTTAACTTTTTTTTATTCATTGAAGAATTTCTTCTTCAATGAAAGTAGGTTAACCGGAGCACCTGGAGAAAACCCATAGAAGTCCAGGGAAACCCCAGATAGCAAAAATGGAGCAGAAACTTGGGCCAGTTCCAGTTTTTTGACTGTTTTGCTATCTCGGTAGGATGGAGGGAGTTGGAGGTAACAAGATAGTTGCAGGATGACTTGGTTGCGTATGATGTAGGCTGGCAAATTGTCCTCAGGATCTCTTAAATATCCCTTTGAATCTTTTCCACGCAGAAGGTTTTTTTGGCTTCTTCATTTGCTCCGCTAGGATGCTGACCCTCTCTAACAGATTATTCAATCTCATCTCCCGAGTTTTCTCCTTATTCTCCAGGGTGTGTTGGATGTCACTGAGGGACTGGATGAGATTGGACCTCTCCTCCTGCCACTCCAGCTGACGACTCTCCAACTCACTCTGTGTCTGGACGAGTGCAGCCTTCGGTACGTTGCTTTCCCCTTTCATCTGGGCCATGCACAGGTCATTCTGGCTCTCTTTTTGCTGCTGAAGAGCCTCCTCAAGCTGCTGTACTTTAGAGAGCGCTTCAGCTTCAGTCGCCTTCTTCTCTGACAGCTGAAACTCCAGGTCCTTGATGGTGTTCTTCCTCTCCATCTCAGCCTCATCATGGACAGCCTTGTTTCTCGTGTTTCCTTTAACACCTGCATCTGAGTTTCTAAAGCCTCATTCTCGCTCTGAAACTTGGCGATGCACTCTGCCTCCCTCTCCTGCCACTGCAGCTGACAACTCTCCAACTCACTCTGTGTCTGGGCGAGTGCAGCCTTCAATACATTGTTCTCCTCTTAGATCTGGGCCACGCACTTGTCGAGGTCATTCTGGCTCTCTTTTTGCTGCTGAAAAGCCTCCTCAAGTTGCTGTACTTTAGAGAGCACTTCAGCTTCAGTCGCCTTCTTCTCTGACAGCCGAAAACTCCAGGTCCTTGATGGTGTTCTTCCTCTCCATCTCAACCTCAACCTCGCTCTGAAGCTTGGCAATGCATTCTGCCTTGCTGTTTGTGAGCTGCTGAAAATCTACAGCACCTGCATGTTGTGTCTCAGGGTTGTGGCACTGTGGGTATGGTGTCCAAAGCTTTTTCTTTTGGACTGGGCCCCTTTTAAAATCACTGTCCTCAACTGCACCTGAATGTTGTGTCTTAGGGTTGTGGCACTGTGGGTATGATGTCCAAAGCGTTCTGTTTTGGACTGGGCCCCTTTTAAAATCAGTGGCCTCAACTGCACCTGAATGTTGTGTCTCCGGATTGTGGCACTGTGGGTATGGTGTCCAAAGCATTCTAATTTGGACTGGGCCCTTTTTAAAATCGCTAAAAGACTGCTGATGTTCCACAGTCTGTGGAGGTACCCTCCTAGACATAGCAGTCATGTACAGCTTGCGGAGTACAGAAATCCTTAATGAGGCAGCCGTCTAACTAGCTATTCCCAGGAACATGTTGGAGCTCATCGACAGTTCACCATTAATATGTGTAAAACTGTCCATATTCGAAATCTACACAGTTGAGTTTAACATATCTCAGAAGTGAATTTCTTGGTGCAATAACATACACAAAACCATAGATACACTTTGATGCCTCATTGGCCACTGGGTCATATGTCAACATCGCCACCACATTTGACCAGGCAAATACAATACAAGAACATTGGGGAGCTTACTTCCCAAACGACTATTTCAAAAGAAGAAGAGAATGTGCTTCTCAGTTGGCTGGACCTGCCATTACAGCTGTTGTCCTAGACGTCTATGGGTTTGACTCAGGCCCGTGAGGATACTTTACTCTAAGACAGTGGTGCCAATCTTTTGCCATAGATGACAGAGAAACTGCTAAATAATAGATCAGAAATGATGGAATCTTCACCTTTGTAGAATTTCTTTGGTGGTTGAATTGTTTTTTGCTCAGGAATGTTTTAATTAGGGCTGTTGGAACAAATTTTGTGTCAAATATAATTCAAGTAGTTAAAATTGTATACTTTTCAAATGCTACAATTACTATTCAAATTCATATTATTAATATTTTTTTAAAGTGGCAATTTCGAAGATTTCCGGAAGTGGCAATTGCAGGTGTATTTTTGGACCTCACTGCTTCCCAGAGATCCAGTGTCGCCTGTGTGGTGTCAGTCAGTTGTCAGTTGGCAGCTTTGCCACACCTCCATAACAACACCACATGGAAGCAAAAAGGGAATGATGTCTTCTGAGAAAGTAATCATAACACCTACTATTTACTGAATAAAAAATGGTTGCTATAAAAATGATGTTATCTACATACTAGGGTTGGGCAGTGTATGCCGAATTGGCATATGATGATGTCTACAGTGAAACATCGTGATGGACAATGACATCGTTGTTTATGAATTTGAGCAGAGTGTCCCCTCAGTGTTGTCCTCAGGCAGCAGTTGCGTATTAGCTCACCACTGTAGCCGCCGCTGTGCCCATCGTTGCTCTGACATGAATCTCACCCTTCAGAGGAAACTCTCTCCCGTTACCACCAACATAGACCCCTGTGCCAGGTTTAAAAGCCCCCTTGTCTCCGCACCACATGTCCGTAACTTATCTTTGTTTAACCTCATATGCACAAAACAATGTTAGATGACTAGCCAAGGAAGCTAAGCTAAGAAAACTGTGTGTAAAAACGGCACGACTGAGAGAAACAGTGGCCCATGGGGAAAGAAACACTACTACTACAAATTTAACTGAGTGTCTTGGTCTCCCCAACTGAGCTGGTTTAATAAGAAAGTAATAAATGGGACATGGAGATGTAATGTTAGTGCACTGAGCAGCAACATACTTCTTTTCATTTCCGCTCCACATATCACAATCAACAACAACTCTTGCCAATTGCAACTCTGAGGGGGACACGCCTCTTAATTGAGCTCTCTGGTGGGGAGCCTTTTGAATCACGATGTTACGATGGTCTGGGATTAGTGGTCAGTGGCTGTCAGCCATCGCTGATGGATGTTCATTTGACGATCGTTCATCGGCCCAACCCTATACTACATTGTTTAGGCTAACTTATTCCGGTCATTATGATGCGAACCACCTACTCCCTCTGACCGGCCAACCACTGCTGGGTGAACACGTCACTAATGCTGCATTCCAGTTACATGGGAGACCACTCGCCCGAGTTACTCTTACGCGAGAACGTGACGTCATTTCCTGGCTTGTAGCACAAATAGCATTCCCGTTTGTCATCGCTACATGACAAGTTGGAAGAACATGGACACCATCAGGGCAGTAGCAGGCTAGTCATTGTTATTGTTAGCTACATTAGCCTCTTTAGCAAACCAGCTCGAAAACAAAACTTTACATTGTATTGCACGCACAGCAAGACCGTGCAATGCATAAATTGGTGACCGGATTAAAGCAGCAATGTAATCAAGTGTGTAAGAGCATTTAAAATCGACATTAAAACGACCAACGTGGTACAAATACAAAGAAAATACATCAATCACGGGCGCAGCCATCTTTGTTTGTCTAGTTGTTTGTCTATCCTCGCTCTACTCGGTGTACTTTCAGGAGCACCGAGTCGGACAGTGGATATTCCGACCAAAAGGGGGCGTGCCTTGGTGAAATGTCACGAGACAGCTGCGAGATTTCCCACTTTGCAACTCGGGCGAGTGGTCTCCCATGTAAGTGGAATGCAGCATAACTATGTGCTGCTTGTGAAATTTGCTGGGAAAGTCACCACCGACACCCAGTGTACACCTTTGGTATTACAGCAAATGCAAGGGCTTTCATCAGTGGGCCATAGGCTCAATCATCATTGTGTTACCTCATTCGATGATAGTGACTTAACAGATATTTATTTACATGAAAATCTTCGAGATTATTACTTTAAATAAATTTGTTGGCTAATGTGAGTGCATCTCGCTCTGCCTTAGGCCCCCTGTCCATAGCGTTTTGTTCTGTCAGAAAAGTGCTGGGAGCAAACTCATGAGGACTGCTTCTTTGCAATTTCATGACTGCATGTTTTTAAAATTGTAAAGATCAAAATAATTACCACTTTACGTATATTTATGTACCCATATAATCACTATTGCTCAGTTGAATTCTTTTGTTACACAGTAAGTGCTAAATAACACTTTTGGAGGTATACATTAATACTAAATTCTGAGAACAACTCATTCCATTGGTGAAACAAGCAGAGGTCTGTGTAAGCAGGCATACTAAACAACCACTGTAACCTACATTTGAGTAAAGCTGGCACACAGGTCTTACCTGCTGAGGCTGTTAAATTCTCTACGGTAGTTCCCACCTGCCGGCTCGACTTCTTTATCCTCTCCTGTCGCACTAGACGCTATAGTGACTCACTATCGTCCCTCAAGGCAGGAGGTATTATTACAAGAAGGGACAGCTTGAGAGTCTAGAGAGGCTACAGTGACTCACTATCGCCCCTCAGGCCAGACGGGTTGCCTTGTCCTGTTTCCGTGTTTTTTCACCTTTCCAGTGTGTGTGTCTGTGGGTGTGGCAACAGTGGCAGCAGCAGCAGCAGCAGCAGCAGCGAAGTGGCGCACCTGACTCTCATCAGCCCATCAACATCGCCCATATTACCCTGGTCTCTTCACTGCTTCAGCGCCAGATTATGCCGTCCCGTGCGGTATTACATTGGGCTTCAGAATTTAGTCCTGTATACGTAGTATTTCTTGCTCTCGTGTTTTCTATTTGTGTTTATATTCCTGTTTGTTGGCTTGCCCTGCAGAATCAGCGCCATTCCACTCTGTTCCCGCTCGCCAGCTCTCCGAGTTCAAAAAGTCATCAGACAGGCAAGACTAATTTGCAACGGCTACTCCTTTCAGTTGCTATGGTCTGTTAGTACCCCCTAGTGGCATAGTTGAGAGAGGGAAGCGAGATTGCCCTTGACAAGTTTTTTTTCTTCTTGAGACAGACACCAGCAGATAAGCAGTGCCAGCAGTAAAATGTGTGCAGTAAGTTGGATTTGGAAAAGCGGTTGAAATGGATATATGAGATGAGGTTCGAAGCTGAAATTACAGTAATTAAGATATGTGTAATATGTAAGAATAGTGTGTATTGCTGTTCTGAGGAAATATACTTAAGTGAACTGTTACAGGGGTAAGTGAGTAATTTCTCTGCACATTTTGTGCAGGCTGGTTTTTGTTTATAAAGTTGTGGTGCAAACTGTTCCAAATCCTAGTTAAAGGGCCATCAGAGACAGAATCTACAGGCTCATCAGCTGGAGCCTTAAAAAATTCTAAAAGGTCCACCACATACTCAACCTTATGTAACTGGGCATGAGTTAAGTTATCCATGACAATCGGTGCAGGAAACAATTCCCCACCAGCAGGATCATTGCGTAGAATCGTGTCTACTTCTTCTACAGGAAGCTCAGGGCGAATAGCCACTTCCACAGGGCCTGTAACCAAACCAGACTGCAACATACAACGGTGCTACAAGCCAAGTCATTCCACATCCCCGTCCAAGGACATTTTTGCCAGTAGATGTTTCTTCATGATGGGCTGGGCTCCCTCCAACAACAATGACTAAGCAGCTGCTGTATCTCTTAGAATATGAACGGAGACCTGCCTCCCTGACTCAGAGATGGCTACTGAACCTTCCATACGAAAGGGTGCAAATAGATCGTGCTCAGGACCACTCTCTACAGACTGAGGGGGAACATTTTCTACATCAATGCGGTTTTTAATGGGCTGGCTAAGACCACTTTCAGGACTCAACAACTGAGGTGGTACTGTAGCTATTAGTGCAAGGGATTAGCAGATTTCTGCTTTTTACTGAGAGCATGACAGTCAGAAATTTCAATGACATTGCAACAATGACGTCTAGACATCTTTAGGCCATTCCAATGTGGTGGCTACACGCTCCAAATGGGAAAAATATTAGTCCACATCAGGAGACCGGAACATCACCATCTTGTTGGTTGAAGGAACAGAAGCAGATCAGGGGAGCACTTTAAACTTGTGGCTATCCAAACTGGACCTTTGTCAAAACCTCTAAAAGATCCAGAGCAGACAGAGAGGACGAAACGGAAAAATGTAATAACATCATCATTCCTTATGCGACATAAGAAATGACGATGTTGTTACATTTTTACGTCTCCTCCTCTGGGAGTATCTGAGAAACTCAGGAGGATCTTTAATTAACATCATATCCCGGTTCACTTAAAACCTGCCAACATACTCAGGCAGAAACTTGTCCATCCTAAAGACAAACACCCAGGCATAAGCAGAGTAATGTATTTATGCTGTTCAATGCAGCAGGGACTGCACAGATTTGTACATTGGGGAGACAAAACAACCTTTCCATAAACGAATGGCACAACACAGGAGGGCCAACTCCTCAGGTCAAGACTCTGCTGTCCACTAACATCTGAAGGAGAAAAATCATTCCTTTGAGCACAACAATGTAAATATCTTGGCCAGAGAAGACAGATGGTTTGAAAGAGGAGTAAAGGAATCTGTCTATGTCAAACTTGAACGGCCATCTTTGAACAGAGGAGGTGGCCTAATACATTACTTATCACCCACCTGCAACGCTGTACTGAGTTCCCTCCCCAGAAAGCGGTATTTACTTCCTGCTTTGAGCGGCCGCGCGACACACAAACACAAGAGGGATCTGCCTGCACTAGTGATTTGAAACTTTGACACTCACAGCAGGATGTAAATACCGGTGTGTATCTATCGCAAGTCTCGTTGATCTTGTCCGGTGCGGCTTCCGTAGTGCAAACGCTGTGAGGGGGACTCGCGTGAACGCAGAGCGTGCCTCCAGGCAGATATAGCATAGTAACTGTTTAGGCTAGAAAAATGTACTAAATGACGTAGTTTCGAGTAAACTCTGGATGTCGCCACTTCAGGACACTTGGATTGCGGCGGACGAGCAGTATGGAGGAATATTACAACGTTTTTGTGTAGTTTTATGGACCTTTTCCTCTCGGGCACAATTGACGCTCATTATATGGATTATTGCTGCAGGAGGGTAGCCCCGCAGGTCTCCAGCTGCACTTTGAGGAATAAGAAACTGCCCCGAACTTCTCATCAGCATGTGGATGAGTCGATAATGACTGAATTTCGTTCTAGAGTGAACTATTCCTTTAAGTTACTTCAGTTGGAGGTTTGTGCGGTTTGACACTAGAGGACAATTTTCAGGAAAGTTTCTCTGTGCTAACCTTAAATCTGAATTTAACACATGTACATATAAGCAGTACAATGACTTATGTGTTTAATGCAGGCCAGATTAAAATGGCTGCTATTCATTGTTAATGCATTTCTTAGTCCCTGTTGGTTCTATTTTGTCAGGGGAGGGGGGTTGTTTATTCATCTGTTTGTGTTTGTTCATATGCTCGCTTTTTTGTTTCATTTGGTGTTAAGCTACTGTCTGCAAAACACACTTCCTCCAGATGTTTACAGTAAAATACTACCTGTTGAGCCACTGGGAGGCTCTTAATGTGAAACATCTGTGCAGGAAGTGTGTTTTTCTTTGACAGTCGCTTAACACTGGACATAAAAACTACTAAGTACAATTGACTGCAGTTAATTAGTGAGTGAGTGAACAGTATTTCTGTCAAAAACAGAAAGAGGAAAGAGCAGCAGAGTGGTGAGTGTAGTCTCGATGATTCTCAGATTAACACCATCAGCAGCAGATAGAAGATAAAACTGAAGCAGATAAGAAAACAGAGAGTCAGCTCACTAAAATATACTGACAAAGAGAGAGAAAAGGCCTGTCTTAAATATTATACAGTTTCAAATGTAGATTAGGTAAATAACAGCCTTTATGAGATCATTTATGGTAAGATTTACACAGTCAAAAAATTATGAAACATTAAGAAATCTTTCTTTTGATGTGAAAATTTGATTGTTGGGTTACTGCGAAGTTTACTCATCAGATACCTTTACACTGGCTGTTCACACAGTAAACCATTTCCCATTTAACCTCAGGCCTCGGCCGTCTCTGTGTACTTCGCCTCTTCCTCGCTTTCCCATGTGTGTGTGTGAACATGTGAGGAAGAGACAGTGATAGCACATGTGTGTGTTTTAGTGCATGTGCATGGGTCTGCTCACATGTGTAATAGATGTGTAATATCTGTTTCAAGGCCTCATCACTGCTGTCAGCACGTCCGATCTTCAGTGTGTGTGACAGAGGATTGTTTTACCGGAGTCATACAGCTGGAGCCGCCCGCCGTCTCTCCACCAAAGCTGCTCATTTTAATTTACGTTGCAGCCTGACCGCCCTCGCATTCACTGTGGAAAAACTGCAGCGAAACAGAAGTCTGTGTGTTGATCCGTGAGAATGTTTGTGGATGAGAGGCAGTACATGTTTGATGGTCTTCTCCACTGGTTTTGTGTGCATCTATGAATGTGAATGCACATAAGAGTGTATGTGGAGAATCAGACTGTGTGTCTTGTTGGAAATCCCAGTGGTCATGTAGGACTCCTGTGAGACCGGAAAATACCTCTTCAAGAGAAGTGGTCAGTAAAATCAGACCTGCTGATACAAATATCTTCTTTTAATGCCACAGAGCCGATGAAACAGGGTCAGTACGTGTCACTATCTGCTCAATTTAAAATGAGGAAATCAGTTCCAAACACATCCCTTCACAAAGTGTACCCACATCAGTAGCCTCAGATCAAATCCTCAAATCCTCCTAATTGTCACATTAAAGGGGCACTCCATAGATTTTGCATGTAAAAGTCAGTTTACTCATCCAGCCAGTGAAAATACTTAAGTTGTACGATATCATCTGTGTTGTGTTCCATGGTTTTTTGAGCTTGACCTACAGTACACCAGGGGACCAGAAGTCAGGATAGCCTGATTGCAACCTAATATCTACACCCCTCCCAACTCCATGTGGAGTTACACTCACGTTCATTATATTTTTTCATTGTCTATATATATGTGTGTGTGTGTGTGTGTGTGTGTGTGTGTAGACAATAAGAAATAGAAATATGTATAAATATGAAAATTCACATGTAAATGTTCCTGTTTCTGTCAGAGAAGGCAAGGTTGTCCCAAAGCTTGTCAGTGTATTTATATGCTCCTCCTTAATTAAGAGACCCTCCACAGCCGTATCATTACATATCATTAAGCATGCATTTTTACCCTATTCTATTCTTTCAATTCTATTTCTATTTTAATTTATCTTATTCTATATTCTGTCTTTACATTTTTCTAATTTCTCTATAATTTCTCGTACATTTCTATTTTTGGACAAAACTCCTTGGTCCTTTCCAACATACCTAATAATTTCAAAACACAGCTAAACAAGTCAAATCAAATCAACAAATGAACTGTTTTCTCAAATGCATGTTCATCACAATGAACAATGTAACTTCTAATTGTGTCAATTAGAAGTGTTACGTCTGTATGGCAGCCCTACAAGTTTTAATTTAACATTGACATCAGGATTTAAAGCAACATTAGAGTGATGTGGGATGTGGAAGCCCATTTCTGCCACCAAGACTTACCAGTTACTTTACTTTTTCTTATTATTAACTTTTCTGAAGGTAGTTCCACATACTATGATATGTTAAAATTATTGGCAGGTAGGTGATGTGAGAAAAAAGTCTCAGAAATATGACTCATAAATATGAGAAGAGGTAATGTCTGTCTTTTTTTTTTTTACATAATTATCAAAAACTGTTGTATATAATGAAAAGGAGAATTGCATATGACTTCTGATGCCAAGATTCCAAGAAAATGTGTCATGTTTACAGGAAAAACTGTCGAATATATGACTTAGTAACCTATAATTATGGGGAAAATTTTGGAGACATAAACACTTCATAATAACAAACAGTGGAACCATTTCTTTTCACTTTTACACGTGTGCATGTGTGTGGTGTATTAATGTATGCATTTAAGTAGGTTTTTGGAAGATCAAAAGTGTGTGTTTGCCATCTTGTGTGTGTGTGTGTGTGTGTGTTTGTGCGCGCGCGTGCGTGCACACATGCGTGTGTGCATGTGTGTGTGCGAACTTATGAATAGTAGATGTGTGTGTCTACATTATGTGTGTGCTCGCAGCTGCAGCCCAGGCTGAGAGGATCTGGCCCAGATGGATCTTGGGTCCAGTCCTGCTGGAGCAGCAAACGCACTAACGAGCACGAAGAGCCACAGTGAGGATCAGGTTCAGCCAAGCCAGATGAAGGCTGGTACAGCGGCCGCTGTTTACACAAGGATATGGAGGCCTGTAACACTGACAACGTGACATGAATGGTTTGTCTACGGTAGAGGAAGCAGAAAAGGTATTAAAATATTAAGGTGTATTCAAAGAAACTGTGATATACAACTTACAGTTTGTGCTTTTCTTATTGTGATGTTGCAAGGCTTAACAAAGCACTGACTTGAGACATGCTGTATGTGATTTCAACCAGCTTGATCAACAGATGGCTGACTTCTGGTTTTTATTCAGGCATCAACATGAACCTTAATCTACTAGGTGGGTCTACTTTCTTTCCAAAGTACAGTCAGTGTAAATAATAATTAATGATTAAAATTTAACAGGATAATTTGTAAATTATTGTCTTTTCTTTTGAAACAGTATCGGGAGGAAACCGTATCTGTAATGAACTGGGATAGCTGTCTAATCCATCTACAAAAGAAGCACAAAGATGTGTACAAAGAAAGTCTTTCAGTGTGTCGAGCAGAAGAGCCAAGTAGCTATCAAAGACGTAAAAATATAGTTAGTTATAAGTTATTTTTGTGTCCAACAGTGTGGCATTTTCCATGTGGTTCCATCTGGAAACAACATCCGCGGACATGAAAAGACCTGAGTAATGCTTCGCTGCCATGAGAGGAGACACAAGAGCTTCCCAGCAGACATGTTTATGAGCAGATGCATGATTAAGAAGAGATGGTGTGACACAAAGTTGCTCCTCATTTGTGAAATTATAGGTCATCCACCAGGAACTTCCTCTCATTTGTGTCTCTTTTCTCTCTGAGGCAGCATTCCCACTTCAGACCATGATGACCTCCGTGTTGGTGTTGTGCTCTTTTTGATTTTCCCTGAATGACTGTTAAATGGCAACTATTCTAGGATGCAACCAAAAACCAACAATTAAAGGACAAATGTCTGCAAAGTGACATATACTGCTTCTATGTGTAACAACACACAGGGGAACCTCAGACAGGCATCCAGAATATGTAGCATAATGCTAACTTCTGCTGCATATCATTTTTAGGTGGGGGTACATAAACATAATGCAAAATGTTTCCTGTTTAACAATTTTCAACCTCACATCAGACAGAAGGAACCTTTGCAGTAAAAGTGAAAAGGCATGAATAAGCTAAGAGCCACATGGAAAATGCTATGCGTCTTTGCATGTTTGGTAGAATAAATATTGCTGCTCAGCTTGATGAAGGCTACAGGGAAGGGGTTTGAAGACAATGACGAGGTGATGAAAATGAAGATGAAAAGTGATGGATGGAATCATAATCTCCATTGCGTTGTGGAAAAATAATAGATTTTTATGAGGATCTGCATCGAATTGTACATTGTCATACCAGCCACCTAAACACACCTGAGTATTTTCAGACCAATGCATTATTCCCTTAGAGATTAATGAAAATAAACAACACCTCATCTCACAATGAAAAAAATCCCTGTATTTGGATCCGCACAAAAAGTTAATGGGGTCTATTTTCGGCTGAGACCCGTCCTCCATCCAAACAAAAGCTCCTCATAACCTCCTTGGTGGAGGTAATGAGAGTTTCTATTGACTGAGCAGAAACAGAAAATCCAACTTTAGCATATAATTAGCAGTGTAATTAGACCATATACAATGAATGTCTCTGCTAAAACTCGATTGGAAAAACTTTCAACTTGTCATGTTTAAACTGAAGATCTGTGCTGTTTATATCGATTCTAAATGTTTGCACACGAAAATGTAATTTAGGAATTGTGTTTGCTTATGTGTTATTTAACATTTTACTTTGAATCATTTGTATTTTATTTGCTGATAGCATATTATATCATTTTAAAAAAATGCTGCATACTTGTCATCCAACTTGTAACAAATCACTCTCTATAGCAGGCCTATTTAACTACAGAACCTTCTTAGAAAAGTCAGATTTAAAAGATTTTATTTTTTTTAAGTGCCAGGGCCAGACTTTTACATTAACTCGTGTGACCTGTAAAGCTCAGAGTTTAAATGAGTTAAAACAATTAACGTTTCAATTTTTTTCCTCCGCTCTGTTCACTAATTTTCACAATAGTAAAAGAAACATCATACATACAAAAACACCGGAAAAGAACAATGTGCCTTTTCTAATGTCCCTCAGCTAAAACAGCCTGGGTGAAAACATTTCTAATGAAACAAGAGTTTTTTTTTTTTTGCTAAGCAATATATTAAAGTAATACATGGGCTAATTTACCTGCTTACAAAATGATCACAATGGCCACATTTGTCCCACAGGCCACAAGTTAAACACATCTGCTTTATAGAAAATTGAGTAAAAATGCAAGTCATTTTATTCTTTGTTTAATTTTAGTAAAATTATCTTGTTAAATTTGCTACTTATTATATAACTGTTCATTGAATTTGTTATTTCATTAATATTTAATGCACAAATAATAATATAGTGAAAGTTAAAGTTATACATTTTCAAATTCAGTTATCTTTTTATTGTCTGTTACTTAAAATGTGATTAATAACAGACTGGCGTTTTACAGAATTAGTCATGGCAGCTGTGAGTCAAAAGGTTTAAAATTTTTTATTTCTTACGTGTACTGTAGACGGGCAGACTAGCAGCTGGTCAATCCTGTATATGTCCAACCTCATAATCCCACATCCTCAAAATTACAGAAGTGTTTTCTAATGAGTTTCTCTGCTGCCCGTCTCCTCCCTCACATTCCTCTGCTAGGTTTATTCAGCTGCCTTCACTGGCCTCAGCAACAAGGGATTCGCACCCGCAACCATCCGGGTCAGACTGACGAGCCTCTGCTTACTGTCCGAACTCGCCGGCCTCCCATCCACCCACATTAATTCTAATTACATTTCCAGCTTCCTCCTCCTCTTCTTCTTTAGCTTACATCTGTTCAAAACAGCTCACTGTCACTTCATATATTTGCCTGAATCATGCACCAATCTGTCATTAAAGCCAGTGATTTATCCCTGTCATGGATGAATAATGTGCAGTAACTGCTCATTGTTTTGTTTTAATTGAGTTTTTTGGAAGGGGGACGCTGGGCAGCCACTTCTCGGCAATGTTTTATTAGTTTTTATCGCCACAAAGCAAGGAACGTGTGGAGTGAGAGAAATATGACAGCACAGGTCGAGCCAGGAATCGAACACACGCAGTCAGAGTACATTTTTCCAGGCGGGAGAGGGGGGGAACGACACTTGTGCGGTCGATTTTGGACTGACTGAGTGACCGGGGAGTTTAACACCGGCTCATCAGTGTGTTCTTTGTCAAAGGTTGCATTAATTCCAGCTGTAAGGTCACCAGTGATGCACAGTTGCTCTTGCACTGGACTGTAAATTTGTATATCTGAAAACTGCTAACACATGTTCTTGTGTAAATCTGTCAATAGTCAACAGAGTGGGCCCACAGGAGCTCTATATTGGAATGATGAAGACAAATTACCGTTAATTTATGCTCTAACTATTTCCTCTTCAGGGATCAATAATGTTCATCTCAACTCATGCTGATCGTGCTCATGTCCCACTGTTGGCCTTTTATCAAAAGCAAAGTGTCGTCTAACCATTTCCTTATGATACAAAAACTTTTTTACATGTTAGCTTCCTTCCTCAGCTGCACATATCCATAGAGCTTTATTATTGTATGTCTTTTTTCTGACAATGTGAATTTTGGTCAACCTTAAAACGTGTTATAAGGAACATTTAACTGGTGACAAACTAATGCCTCTATGACCTACATAGGCAAACAAGATCATCAGTGAGAAGACTGAGAAGATTTCTGTGTAGTCATTACAGTTATCCTTAATGCCTGTTACGGGGTTGGATTGATAATGAATGAATTGAGGAGTCTCACAGCCTGAGGAAAGAAGATGCTCAGTAGTCTGGTGGTCCAGCACTAAACCTAAGTTTACTTTGTTTCACCATCATCATTTTAAGGGTATTCATCTAACATAGCCACAAATTCATGACCTCATCACTACGCATCCTGCAAACAGCTGTGTTTAGACTACACCTATTTAAACGCCTTCATTTTGATCTCAATACACACCTCTGCGGTTTTGTGGCTTAATCTTGCACGGTCATGAAGCTATCGGACAGACATGATCTGTCCATAGACAGACATGTAAACACCTGGCAAAATACTAAAAATTGCTTTTGCATAGGGGTAGACCGATTAGAATGACTCTGAAACTCTGAAACGACTCTGAGCTCACACGTGTCCTTAACGACTCTGTAAGGACACTCCCACACAGAGTTTAAAAGCCTGCAACTCCCCTCCAGTTAGTTAGAACTGAGGAAGCCTCTTGATGAGAGGTGAAACATCTTCAAGAAACTGGAACATGTCCATTTGCCTACGATACAGCATTTAGAATTACCATGACCTGGATGAATGAGAACCTTCATCAACTTCTGATTGGTAACATGTCACAATTAATAGCCTATAAACACTGAATAATCTGAATCTGCAAAGTAACTAGTCAGAATCAGAATCAGAATCAGAAATCCTTTATTTGTCCCGCAAATGGGGAAATTCCTTAGTCACAGCAGCCAAAGGACAGTATCACACTTAAACAATAATAAAAAGTAAAAAATAAACAATATAATAGAGATAAGAAATAGAATTAACTCGTATATACATAGTATTTACAATATGAACTTGGTATTTACAATATGACATAGTATTTATAATATGAACAGTGTAAGTATAAGCAGTTTTGTATTTTTATTTACAAACATTAAATAATAAATATGGGTATTAAAAAATTGTCCAATTAGTGCAAACCAGAAAGTGTGTGGATATGTGTAGAGTTTAGTATTGCACAGTGCACATGTGAGGTCTACTGGGAGCAGTGCTGGTTGTATCTAAATGTATCAAATAAATGTAGTGGAGCAGAAGTATAAAGTAGCAGAAAATGGAAATACTCAAGTAAAGTACCTGAAAATTGTACTTAAGAGCAGTACTTAAGTAAATCGTATTTTTTTTCATCACTGGTTGTTCAATTTTAATTTTTAAACAAAGAGTTTCATTTTTACTGCAACTGAATATAGGCCAAAAATATCGTTTTTCAGTCTCCTTGATTTCTACTAATCGGTATTGGCCCTGAAAAAGCAGTCGACCCCTACTTTTGTGGTAGTTTCTGCTACAATAGGTGTCTCCAGGACCACAAATGTAGGCAAAAAAGTGCTGTAGGAGGGCATCCCCTATGCCCATCTTTGAAAATGGCCTTCTTTTTGGTCTCAACGACACACGTGAAGTATTGTGACTGCATCTTGCACCGTCATGATGCTATTGTGCTCGCAAAAATCTGTCCACAGACAGACAGACCGATAAACACCTGGCAACAAACTCAAACTCATTGTAAAAGGTGTCTCTGGGGCCACATTGAGCCTTGATGACACACACTCACAAGGTGAAAACGTTGCCAGCGGATGCTGTCACAGCTGGTATATATGTCCCATCTTTCTTTCACTTGCTTGTGCATGTGCTCACCAGATCACTACCAGTATTGTTCACAGGGGGCGCTAGAATTGACAAATTATTGTTCCTTTTAGCAGCTTTTAAAAAAACATGCTTTTGCTGCTTGTGGGAAATGAAAAGATACAATATGTTGGATATAAAAGCAAAACTGACATATTATCACCTTTTCAGTTGAAATGGTGAATAGCTTCCTATTTTATTTGTATATTCAGCAGATACGGGGCAACATTAGCATTGATTTGGAGTCCAATACTCTAGTCTTAGCTCTATATTTGGTCTCTATAGTTGTTAAATACTACATCATGTTTATCAGCTACTCACCAACTGTCCGTGTCTGCTGTTTGATGCTGAGCAGGTAGTGTATATGACTAAAAAATCTAATTGCGTAGCTGCCGTGGGATATGGTACAATCTATAAGATGTACAATCCTTATTCAGCAATTTTAGTGCCACACATTGATATAAAGTCTAAGGAACTGGACAGGCTCTCTGATTAGAAGCACATCTCTACAAGTTTTAGAATAATCTTATGGAGATCTGCTACAAAAATTTGTCTATTGGCACCAGAGTCCAAACACAGTGGAATCTTGGCCTTCACAAACATGTATCAGTCAAATCCTGCTTCATATAAAGTGTTTATGCCCACACACACACACACACACACACACATGCACGTAGTGTACCTGGCAGCAACACAGTAACAAACCAAACTCAGAAAACACAGACTTTCTGGAGAACTACCAGGTCTTAACATCCTTCGACCTCCGTGTTGTTGTTTTTTTCTTCCTGTTCTCCACCGTCATGTCAGAAACCGACGCCAGCCTCCTCCGTCTCCCTCGCTGCTAGAAATGGAAAGACGCATGAGGCAAACAGCCTGAAGTGCTGACTCCCAGCCAGGAAGAAGAAGCAGAGGAAGAAGACAGCGAGTTTTGGCAGAGACAGAAAGATCTACACAGCCGTGGCATCGACTACTACAGTACTGTACCTTTCCAGTTCACATGGAAGGGAAAATACGACAACTTTGAACCATTCTCGTGAGGCTGAACGACCTTCATGCGTTTTTTTCAAGGTTCCAGAGATGCTGCGTCCAGACTCTACAGCTGACCAACATTTAATAAACAAGCAAGAGATGCTTCTGGCAGCTGAAATCCCCTCCTGGCTAAGAAAACTTTGAACTCCTGTATTTACTGAGATCATTCTGTCTCTGCAGCCTGTAACGTCACCACAGGTTGGCAGCACGAACAGATTGACTGTTATTAAAATGGTGCAATCAGGCAGGAAGGATGTTAACTTACAAACACAACCAGCAGATTTGTTTCTCATGTAGAGGTCTCCGCCTGCTGGAGAGATTTTGCAGCGTACATCGTCATCAACCCAGCTGCTCATCTCTGAGCAGAAAAGACAAGGAGAAACAATTAAGGCTCATGAACAGAGCTAACTATCCGTAACCACACTGAGAGCAGAGGGCTAATGAGTCCCAAAGATCGTACCGCAGTTCACGGGTGAATGAAGGGGAGCGAGCTACGCTAATGGAAATGATGCGCGCTGATCAGTGCATAATGCACGCCCAGCTTGAGGATCGAATATCATAAGGAAAGCTACATGGGGGGAGGTGGGAGATGGAAGGTTTATCCTCTTGAGAAGGTGCGTTGGAGTGACACCACATCTGTGCATCAGTAGCGTACTCTTCCACCAAGGAGATCCATCTTCTTCGGATTCTGCGCTAATCAAGGCCCGGGTAAGAAAAAACAGAATAGATTCGGGTCATTGAAGCAACGATTGTGAAACAGAGCAGCGTTGCCTTGGGAACCTGAACACAGCCGACGTAAATAATGTGATCTATTGGTGCCATCTGGAAAAGATTGGGCCGAAGGGTGCCTCGGTCTTTGCCTCTTCTCTTTACTATATGTGAGGGGATCCATTACCGTGTTTATTTGTGCAGCTAAGCCTTGGTCGGCGAATAGGATTATATAGTGGGGGATTGAGAGGAGAGCCTACACAAACAGTGCTATTAAAGCTGGATTTCTGATATATCCCAAACAATAATGGATTTACAAGGCAGGAGTTTTTCCTCTCTCCTTCTCACAACCTCTTCATTTTCCAGAAATTGAAACCAGACCCACAGAGAGGAGCGCAGCTCTTCTGCTGTGTGTGCAGTGAGAGAGAGGAAGGAAGCAGGCCAGATCAGTATTTATCAGAGCTTTAAAACACTTACATAGTGGATGGAGAGAGGAAGAGAGAGAGAGAACCTGCCCTGGTTACTGTATGAAATCTCTTTAAAGATCCTACATGTGGCAGAGATGGAGTGAAAAAGCTTTAACAGAGAAATTGTTATTGTGTTTTTCTAATCGTCAACAAATCTCGTGTTTGTCCGTCTCTCGATCCTTTCTGACTACTTTCTGGTTTGTGGCTCCCGGTCTAAGCACATTGGTTTCTACAGAAGACGAAGAAGAATTAATCATTAAAAATTGGTCACGAATATTTAGTTTCATATTTAAAAGTGCTCTGTAATTTTCCAATTGTTTTAAGAAAATGTTTCCAAAACTCAAATGCCTTGATTTAATTCCAGTGGTGAATGTTTTGCAGGATTAACCTGTTAGCAGCTCACTATAAAAGGCAGCTTTGTTATTTTTTGCAATGAGAACCAGAAACAATGATAAAATTAAATAAAATATGTCAAAACTAAATTCAGATTATACTGTTTAACAATGCAAGACCAGTTTATACTTAAGTCTAATGGTGCACATTTCCAAATAAATTTCCAAGAAATCAAAATACCAAAGAGTGGCTTGCAATGGGTGTGATAGGTGTAATCAGAATATTATTGAGCCCTTTAAACCACAGAAATATTCAGTCATGTGTTGACTAATCCAGATAAATCCAGACTAAAGATTTCAAAGATTCCAGATTTCCAAATTTGGACACAAAAAAGAAAACAAGATTGAAAGACAGAACCTTTATTTCAACATCGCCATTTTTTTCTCGTTCTTCTTTGTTCAACTTTATTTATTTATTTTCATTTTTTTCCCATGTCATTTTTGGCAGATTCATTTGATTTCTTACTTTACAAATCAATTGTAAGTTTAACTTCAACTCAGTTTGGTTGAAAATAACACTGGGCATTTTAGGTGACATTGTTATTTTGCACATAAATTGGTAGACATCCTTTGTTCCACAATCTGTCAGCCGTCAGGCCTCTGTCTCTACTTTTCCTCCGCTGACTGACCACAGCAGCTTTATTTATGAAAGAGAAACGCTTCATTGTGTAAGCTCACTGCTTCCACTCCAACTGTACTATGTACTGTATCTTTGAGGCATCTCTCTCTCTCTTTGCAATCTTTAAAGTAATAATCTCAAAGATTTTCATGTAAATAAATGGCCCACTGATGAAAGCCCTTGCGTTTGCTGTAATACCAAAGATGTATACTGGGTGTCAGTGGCGACTTTCCCAGCAAATATCACAAGCAGTGCACAGTTTGTGACACGTTCACCCAGCAGTGGTTGGTCGGCCAGAGAGAGCAGGTGGTTTGCACACGACATAACAGTTGTTTGTCCTGGTCTCTGCTAGCATTGGGAGTAAACGGTTAACATTACTGTGAACAGTTATGGCCGAACAAACAAAGGCAAGACCGGTAACAGTGGAAGATAAAACTTAAAAAAAAAGGTGCAAATCGATTTCATGTGATGTTGTTATGGAGGCGACTAGAGCTGGTCGCCCAGGAGTAAACAGAGGCAAAGCAGCATGGCGGAGACGGAGGAGAGCGCAATGGAAGACGAAAATAACGTTACTAGTAACATTACATCAGACGCGGATACAGAAGCAGAACCCCAAGAAGATTTGGTGCCGGATATATATCGTTATCAGGATATAAAATTAGCTATATCAAGATATAAAATTTTGTCCATATCGCACAGCACTAGAGGCGACAACTGACTGATGTTACACAGGCGACACTGGATCTCTGGGAAGCAGTGAGGTCCAAAAATACACCTGCAATTGCCGCTTCGAGATTCTTCCTTGAGACTTGCCACTTTAAATAAATGTTTTGGATGGAAGTCAAGATACCATTTTCCAAACACTTACTTTGCATATTTAACCAGGGTTTGAGTTATAATCTGAGCTTTGTGGGGGTCTCTAAGATAACTAACCCTAACCCGATAGACAAATAGGATAATGGTTGTGTTCTGACAGAGAAGGAGATGACATTCGAGTGACTGGGTCTCACTTCCTGCCTTAGGCTTCCAGGCTTATATGCAAATATTTTTACACAAAGAAAGAAATATATTCATGTATAATATTTGCTGAATGAACAATAAGGCCTAAATATTTAAGAATTTGTTGTATACAGTGTTTATCAAAGTTTATACAGGTTCTCCTAACGCAACAAGTCTGAAAATTCACCGTTTTTTTAAGGGAGTCTTGTGACTTTTTCCCTTTTGTTCTCCAAAGAAGTAACTGATGTTAGTTACTGTTTACTGGATTTGTAAAATTTCACATTTACCATCAACAGATTATATTCTCTAATAAATTTGGTGTAAATGGTGAAATCATTTGGAAAAGTGTGTTCAAACAGCTGCTGGGAGGTGAGACGCACTTTAGACACGGAATCAGACAGGATGCACTTTAAACAAGAAAAACAGAGAGAGAGGATGGTGTGTCCACTGGGAAACGTCTTTCTCTTAACATATTTATATCATTAATGTAAAGAATACTCATTACAATGAGAAGTTCATTATTTGTGATAAAATAATGGCTGTTGTATTAGAGACCCCCACAGATGTATGATTTTACTGCTTTAATGGGAGCTCAGCTCCTATTGGCTCCAACGTAACTGGAACCATGTATTTAATTACATTGAAAATGCCGCCATACCACAAATTTGATTTCCCAAGTCCTTGATCTGAAACATGCACGACTTCTGCACATTATATAACATCAGCACATATTAGTTTAAAAAAATACATATTTTAAGTTAGTGTAAATAGATTATTTGATGGAGACAAAAAAAAAATCCATTTGCCCATGAAAGAGTGTCACTAAATATTTCCTGATTGTGCATTTAATAATATTTTTATTGTTTTGTGTATATTATTCTAATTATTACCCCTGCATTACTCTTCCATACTTTGCTTTCATTTTGTTTGCTATTGTCTTGAATTGTTTCCTTTTTTTAAATAAAATTTAGTTACTGCTTTTAATAATAGATATAACATCTATCATCAACAAGACACCAACGTAACATGAACGGTGAAATTAACACAAAAAATTCAGTTACTGTGATCGGCGCCCTGTTTAGCAGCAAATTTAGCACCATGAGTTAGAAAACTGACCGGGTCTCAACAGGTTGTCTTGGCTGTAAGAGTCTAAAGTGTAATCTAACTTGATGGCTTGTGTTGATTTCCGATGAAGACTGCAGACCTCAAAGCCGTCATCCAGATGTGTGTGTCAACACCAGGAAGGAGCGGTCATCAAGAGCTGGAGAAGAGAGAGGCCAACTGTCAGCATCACACACACACACGCGTGCGCGCACACACACACACACACACACACACACACACACACATACAGAGACTAAAGACCGGAGATAAGAGATAGGATACAGTGGTGTGTGAAGTTGCTCTGGATGTGAATGAAAAAGTGAAAGAAGGAAACAGAGTGTAGACAAAGAAAACTAAACTTGACATTGTAATGGATGAAAGTGTGACTTCCTCTTGATGATACTGTGCTTCAAACGTCATCCACTTAAAACTTTTCCTCACTAGAAATGATGAGTCTAATATATGGTTTATTCATAACCATTAATAAATGATAATAAATGTATATAGCTGAGGCAGGTTATGTGTAGTGATAATATGTTGTCAGATACTGAAGGGAATATTTGATGTATATTGTGGCATGGTGTTTGTTGTAACTTAATATTGTGACTGTGTGAGTTGACTGTATAGGAACAAATTCAAACAGCTTCACAATGTGGTTATTAAATTAGTTGAAGAGAATTTAGTATGAAATTGTTCAAAAGGGAAAATGGACAAAATGAAGCAGGCTTAGAAATGTTACAAAACCCATCTTTCATTTGTCAAGAACAGGTGTAACTAATAAGATGCTGTCTATTTAGGTGTACCATATCCAGCATTGTGCATGCTGGCTGAGCGGCATGGCGTACTGGAACACCTGAAAGTAATAGAGCCATCAGTGCTATAGTGCTTAAGTCAGGCCCCTTCTGGTGGACCTATTGGGACCATATTTCAGAAAAAAATATGTATGGTATTGAATGGAGAGACGCAAATAGTTTTTTGATCCTGTTTGAATTGTGTCATGAATCACACATGTGTTTGTCAATTTAACAGGTAATTTTCCAAGTCAATAAAGTCACAGTTTGTTGTAAATAAAGTAAAACCAACACCAACATGGCAGTAAAAAAGATGAAAATAACAATATATCTGATCATATTGACAACTGCAGTTATGTGAAAGGAGTCAGTTCTGTGAGCTGTTAATATTTTTTTGGTGAGCGTTCAACACGACAACGTCACAAATGCAACTTTTGGCTGTTAATTAAGTATTTTCACAGTCTGATATTTCATTCGTTTTATGACAAACTGAGACTTTATTGACTTGGAAGATTGTCTTTTAAACTGACAAACATCATATGTGTGATTAATGGCACAATACAAACAGGATCAATAAATTATTTGTCTCTCTCCATTCACTACCATACGAAGTGTTTCTGAAATAAGGCCCCATGGGTTTTGGGTGAACTTATTCCTTTGAATCTAAATACAATGGCTGGGCTGATTTTATCATATGATTTTAGTTTATCTCAGATACATAGTTTATATTATATCAGTGTAAATGTTGACCAATAAGAAACAAGAAATTACAGTACAAAGGTATGCTTGATAAATAGGGTCATTATTACATACTGTAGTTTGCAAATTCTTTTGTGACCAAATTTTATTGGATACTTAGAAAATCTGATTGTCATGTTCATGTAAAAATTAAATTATAACGCCCGATACTATACATCATTATTTGTACTATCTATCTAAATATCAGGTCAGGTTCCAATTGCATCAAGGAAACTAAGAACCATGATATAAATAAATACAAAATAAGTAACAAACATGTACAGTTCACTACATACACAAACAGTAAAAATGGTCCAAGAGATCCCAGAGACAAGATGAAGTCAACGGAGCGACTGATAGAGACAAAATAGAGAAAGTGACAAAGAAACAAAATCCTGGAAACTGTGCACAACTGTCAGCATCAGCTCAAAGAGAGCATAATCAAGACACACACACACACACTGATTATCAGGCCTGGTGATTTCTGGTTGTCTCCCTGTGCTCTCTAATGGTCTGTGGTCAGCCATCATCTGGATGATATTTCTGCACTGTAATCCAGTCGAGGGACAGCGGGAGGAAGGAGCAGTGGGTCTGAGGGGGGGCCGAAGAGATTGAGAGATAAAGAAGACAAAAAGAGAGAGAGAGATGAGAGGAGTATGACAGATGAGGCAACGCTCTGCTCTCTCTTTCTTTCCCTCTAATTTGGCTTCCACCGTCAAGCCAAGAGGAAGTGGAGCTGCCATGTCTCCTTTCCCCCACAATCCCTCACCTCGGTGGGCAGCGGACCGCCCGGGGCTGGGCCTCCTCCCCCCGGAGCTCCCTCTGAGGGCGAGGTGCCAGCTTCAATCTCCACCATTTCTCCTCAGTTCACTGGAACGGCTGGTCTCGGGGAACCAGGATTCTCACGGTGGCTATCCCTCTTTAGCAGTGTAAATGAGCTGGGATTAACCTCCCTCCTGGTTTGCATTATACGCTGACTCGTTAATTTGACATGTTTATGCTGACAGAGAGAGACGGAGATGATGCTAAGAGACAGTGTTTCTTACCAGTGCTGCATGTGCAGACACCAGGGGCCTCATTTACAAAAAGTTCAATTCAAAAAAAGAAAAAAAACTTTATTTGTCCCCTGGGGGGAAAAGTGTTCTTAGATCTATATTTTTACATTATTTACGATGGTGTACTTGCATTCCAATCATAAAAGATGCTGAGCATAAAAACCTTGCTGAAGCAGGTTCTAAGAGTCTCATTTGTAACTTTTGCATCTGTGAACTATAAATCTTAAATCAAGTTAAATGAACTGCACCTGCCTTCCCCTTATATAAGGGCAGCACAAGGTTCAGTCAGGAAGAGGCATGGATTAGACGAGAGGATTAAACTTTCTGGAAGACAGATCACGGCGATGGCAGAGGAGATCTGGTCTGGCAATTTATTCATCACAAACTTTTTAAAAATTGTGTTTATTGGTTTTTAGTTTTACAGATAAATTCAATGCAAATAACAGCAAAAAGGACAAAAAGTGAACAAACTGCTAGACCTTAGAAATTGAATACATAAAATGTGATTGTAACCCCACTTCTAAAGTGTTAACGTGTCTTTAAATAAGCGGTTACTAACAAGCAGAGGTTGTCGGGGACACGTTGTCACAGCGAACACAGAGACTCATTGACTCATTAGTCCATCTTTACAGGCTAACTTTAGTTACAAACTATTCTAATTTAACTTTACAACTTGTACACTGATCAATTTTTAGTCCAAGTGTGTCGTTCGTTTATAGCCTCAGTATCACAAACTTGTGTTTGTCACGTAAATTATTTTCTACAATAATCCAAAAAATCAGGCTTAAATGCAGGCTTAAGTATACTGCTCTCAGGTGCAGCACCTCTTTGAGTCCGTGATGAGGGAAACACCACATACAGAGTTCTGTTCTGTTATTTCTTAAGGAAAATAAATGAATTGATTGATAATGACTATTTTTGTGCACCCATGACAGAATTAAAGTTAAACTGTATGAACATGCAGTTAAGAAAATGTTACACTTGTCGATATGTAGATTGTATTGTTTGCCTACAAAGCACTAAACGGGCTAGCTCCAACCTGCCTTACTGACCTTTTAAAACCTTATGTCCCATCAAGGTCACTCAGGTCCGCTGACTTGGTTGTCCCAAGGTCAAAGCTGAAGCACAGGGGAGATCATGCTTTTGCATCCGTGACCCCCAAACTCTGGAACAAGCTGCCTCTAGATGTTAGGCTGGCCCCCTCACTGCCTGTTTTTAAATCTCGCTTGGCTTTTAATTCAATATGAGAGTGTCTGTCCTTGCGTCTGTCTTAACTGGTCTTTGTGTTTTTACCGTGTTAGTCATTTCAGTTTTATTGTACAGCACTTGATCAGCTGTTGTTGTTTTTAAATATGCTTTATAAATACATTTTGATTGATTACATTTTGATTGATTGACATGATTTGATTTGATTGACTGTGTCGTGTCATTTCAGTGAAAAACCTAAGGACCAAATCAGATTAAAAATGGCACACGAAAAATTTCTAACAAAGAAATGTGTTAAAATTAGGGTAGGACTGGGTTTTTTTTAAATTTCGTTTAATGATTTTCATCTGACAGGCTGACTATGAAATCAGAATCAGAAATAGGTGTCTTTATTGATCCAAGGGGAGATTTACTGTCATGTTACAGTTGTTCCGTCCAAGAATAGAAATGTAACAGCATAGAGACATTTTTGAGACTCCTGCGAGATGCGTCGTAGTAATAGTAGCGGAGCGTTGCCTTCCAAAGCAAAAGCGACATGTTCCACAATGCTGGCAAGATTTATAATGCACCATCAAATCTAAAATCAAAAGTTTGGAAGAGATTTGGATTTTACAAGAAGGATGGAAAGTTGGACAAAAAGCAGGCTGTTCGTAAGCTCTGTAGAACAACGTTTAAGTACAGTGGTAGTACACCAAATTGTTCACCTGGTGAGACGGCATGGTGAAACTTGTGCAGATGATGAGGATGCTAGTAAAGCTAGCACTAGCAAGAACACGCAAGACAAAGACAAGGAGATTAAACACTTAGGTAATCACGACATCTGTAGCCCGTTTTATTGCTAAGGACTTCTGACCTGTCTGCTTTTGAACATGTTGCTATCATTAGCTGTATTCTGTGACTGCTGGTAGTACTGCACACTGTTGACTGTCATTGTCTACTGACATTATGTACTGAACTGAACCATACTGCACACTGTTTACTGTCTACTGACAGTTGCTGCACAATGAACACTGTTTAGTTAATCCAACTTTTGAGTTGGTCATCAGTAATAAACTGTCTGATTGTTAATCATAGATGTGATTTTATACACTGATTATTAGGAAGCAGAGGTTACAGACAGTCAGGACATCCAGTTCAGAGAGGTCCAATGCAGACAGACCCAGCTCAGAGAGACCCTGCTCATGGAGATCCAGACAACAGGATAGTTGTTCCTCAGATCCAGGATGAGACAACAGGTGTGTTTTTTATACACTGAGGTATACGCAGATTAATATAATATAAATATACAACCTTTGAACTTAAACCTTATTCTTCTACTCCATTGTATCTCAGAGGCAAATATTACACTTTTAATCCACCTCATTTGTTTTAAAGTTTTATTTATTTTAGTTGGCATTAGGCCTACTTGTTACTTTACTTACTTTATTTATATTTCATATCAATAATCTAAAGTTGTAGCTAGGTTATATTATTATAGGTTAAGCCACCCAGCAGTATATACAGTTATTCAAATAAGTTCATCCTTTACTTGCCGCAGTCCTAAAGTTATGAACACATTAATGCATCAGTAGTTATAATTCGAGAATATACTATATGTATATTATTCTGAAATGGACCATTTGTTTATTCAGTCATGAAAACCAAGACCTTGTGTTTATTTAAATTTTCAAACCAAATACTTCAAATAGCATATTTAAATATTATCTACCATATCATGAGGTCATCACTATTATGCTTCAGCTTTTTGTTTTTCAACAGTACTGCATGAGAGTGAAAGTAATATGGCTGGGAACAGAAAAAAACTGCATGTCTGAGTGTCTGACTTTGGTTTGGTACCGGGACAAACTATTATAGTGTAAGAGCCGAATTCTCTTTTTTCTTGTTTGCTATTGTAGTTATATAAATGTAATTTCTGGTGCTGTTAGATTACTGTCAGGTGCGTGCGGAAATCCAAGAACAAACTTTGTTTTGCCACAGTGAAAATGGTGTTTTTATGATTAAACGAATCGAAGCAGAATATTTTGTTAGGTAAAAACATGTTGTGGATTTTTGGAAATGATTACATTGATATTTTTTCCATACATTTCATCTTTTGGAATTTTTAACACTCTGAAGGTACTTCACATGAAGTTTGCAGATATGTAGCAGTTTATCTAAATCTGTCTGTTGAAAATATTTTTCTTCAGCAGGTATTTTAGTTAAAACAACCTCGAACTAGCTAAGCATTTGTGTGTTTATATGGGCAGTATTTATTCAGTTTGGGAAATCCGACGATCTCTGGAGCATTCAAGGTGGACTTAACAGGGACTAGATATCATCATCGCTTCACCAAAAATTGTTCTAATGTGCTATCGACATTTGCGGAAATACGAAAAAAATAAGGAAATGTTTTTGTTTTTGTCTTTGTTTTGCGCAGGATACTCGTGTAATTCAAACATTTCTAATAATTTCAGAGCACTTGAAAAGTCAAAAAGTCCAAATATATTAAAAAATGATTGATGTAATAATTTCCAGAATCCACAACATGTTTTTACCTAACAAAATATTCTGCTTCAATCCATATTTTTTGGTGTTTAGCCTTTCCAAAATAGCATTTTCACTGTGGCAAAAAAACAGTTGCGTGGTCTAACGGTAATCTAACAGCGTAAGAAATTACATTTATATAACTACAATAACAAACAAGAAAACGGCTCTTACGCTATAATAGGTTGTCTGTTTATAGTTTGTATAAAAGTCAGCCATTCAGACATATAACTGTTGAAAAACAAAAAGCTGAAGCATAATATTGATGACCTCATGATATGGTAGCCTAATAATCATTAAATATGCTCTGTGTGGGAATCACACATGTAAAGTAGATAGTACTATTATAGTGTAGTACTTATAGTACTATTTGGCCCGGGAACAGAAAGTTTTAAGAGGCTGCATCTGTCATAGAAAATGATTGTCTACATGAAACAAAGAATTGTATCCTATTGTACCCAAACTGGATCGAATCGGGTCAAATCGTACCGAATCAGAATGTCCATGAATCCTATCGTAGCCCATGTGTCTAGATACATATTGGATCGTCTTATAAGGGAGAGATGCACACCCCTAATAAAGAGAATAAGAAATAGAAAATGTGAAAAATATTTGCGCTGTATGTCTATGTTCCTGTTTCTGTTGGAGACCGTGAGGGTGTTCCAAAGCTTGCTACTGTATTTAAGCCCTCCTCCTTAATTAAGAGACCGTCCACAGACCAGGCGGAGTCACACTCCACCCGGAGTGAGAGTGTGTAGGAATCAGTTCGGAATTGGGCCTTTACTTCCAATTAACATGAGGAACAGGTTACTGAACAGAACAGGCAAAAGCGACAGACGACTTGACAAAGACTGAACTAATAAGTGGACTTAAATACAAACTAAACTATTGAGAGGATGAGGTGCAGGTGGAGATAGGTGGAGAAGCACAGGTGAGAAGAATGATCTGAAGAAACAGAAGAGCAGAAAAAGAGCTGGTGGGCTGGGAAGAACAATGGGTACAGGGCTGGACTGACGAAACTGATGCAGGGCAGGTTTGGAGGGAAAGGCAGGATGGGGAGGAGCACAGGGACACAGACACCGCAAAACCCAGAAAACACATAAGACACATGTAAAAGGAAACAGATATTACCATGTCAAAACTAAGGTTTCTTCAGCCCCATTTAGTCAATTATGTGACCGGATACATTTCATATTGACTCATGTCATCATGATGAAGAAGCAAAGTGAAAACTGTCAGGTGTTCGTGTGCACTTTAGACACTGAGTGATGTTTGTTATCTTGCTAGTCAGCCTGATGATGTTATAAGTTTTGATTTGTTTAAAACAATAAGAGAAGTTTCACCAGAATTGTATTTCATATTCATTTGAACTTATTCAGTGCTTAAAGGGGCACTATGTAGTTTTGGAGAAGAAATTCAAACTCAAAATTTTTATATTTACAATATTAATGAGGTAATAATACAAATTCAGAAATGGTTTTTATTTCCATAAGTGAATAAACAAGCTGTTTAAAAGTGTGTTTGAAGCTAGAAAGGTGGCAGGGTCCGCCACATATAAACAAAGTAAAACAGTATAAATTGTGTTGTCATTTAGGGTCAGTTTGTTTATTCAGTCATGAAAACAAAGGCAGTTTGTTTATTTTGTTTGTTTGGGCAGAAAAAAATCCGCCAATGAAGATCTTTCTCTTCTCATTAACATTTCTTTAACCAAATGACATAGCGCACCTTTAATACAGTATATAGCCCTTGGTAAAGATTTAATAATGCGATCTTTATTGAATCAACAGGGTCTTTGGGTAAGGAGTATGATTAAAATCATAATTGTACATTATTTTAATTATTCATATTTAGGAATGGAATGGCAGTCATGGCAAATCATTCCTTATTATGATTTTCTTGAATATGAGAATGATATCCATGAGGAGTGTTTGACAGTTATGTACTATGTATTTACTATTAATGGCTTTAAACTGATACTAAGTGAGATGAGATAAATGTACTGTGAAGAGAAATATCAGTAAGTTTCATATATAAGATCACAACACTGGCAGACATCCAGTTAGTAACATATTAACAGGTGCTGGCTCTTTCTAGACGAGGTTGTATGATCACAGCACATGATTTATTTACTTTTTTCATTACAGTTTGCTTCAAATCATCATTTGCACAATCCCTGTTTCCATTCCTCTCACACACCTACACTCAACTAATATTATTCACACAAATATAACAAACACACACACACATATTAACACCACCTGATACATCCCTCACACATGTGGAGCAGATTTCTAAGTCAGATTGATGTTCCACATGTAGCAGAGTGCCCCGACAGTCAACCTGCTGTACAGATGTATAGATGCTGGAGTGTCAGAGCAGCTAAAATACTGGGTGAGTGAGAGAAAGAGGGGTGAGCGGCAGGAGAAGCATTTCAAAACAACAGACTAAAGTAAAGACGAGTCAAGATGTGATTTCTTTTTTTTTTTTCTTTTTTTTTGGCTGTGCTGCAGCAGCTGACACTTTTGTGAGCTTTTCTGTAAAAGCCTCAAACTAAGAAACAAAAAGGGATAAAGAGAAGATGTGAGAAAAGATCTGGGATTAGTTAACATCAGAGGGCTGGCTCATAAACTCAGCTATAAGCCTGTATAGCAGCATTACCCCATACAAATGACAGGCATGCAACTATTTAGCATTATTTTGAAGCAGTGCCGCCTGTTTTAATTTAATTTCTCTTCGACATTAAACACAGAACAATCTTTAAAGTGATGAAATGTTTTCAGTTATTTTCATATTCCTTCAATATCAATAGGTGGCAGTTTAAAGGTTCAACATTTTGGAAAATACACTTTTTTGCTGTCTTTCTGATGGTGAGCTGAGGAGATCAACATCTCATATCAGTGTGTCAGGTATAGAGTTGGAGTCAGGATGAGTTCAACAAAGCCGATCATATGGAATTGAGACAGGGAAAATAGCCACAGCCGCCCAGCAGTGTCTGAAGAGGAGAAAACGTTATATCTTTAAATGTAAAAATGGTCATTTGTGGTTTCATATGGAGTTACATGCAGGAACTACTTGGCAAACAGCAGCCAGCCTTTTAAAGGCTTGTCCTGGGGTTGCCAGGTTTGGTACGATTAAGTATATACAGCAACCAAAACCAAATCTTGTGCTCACTGTATCTGGCAACCAACACTGCAACTGGAGATGTTGAGTGAAGGGAAAAACAGTGTTTGTAAAGTAAAAGTAAAAGTTTCTTAAAGGAGCAGTTCACCCAAAATTGTATTTCCTCACTATCTCCTCAACATGCTGATGGAAAGTCAGGTGAAGTTTCGTAGTCTACAAAACATTTCTGGAGTTTCACAGCAAAACATTGTTGCAACATTTTTTTCTAAACAACTGCAGTAGTAGTAGTAGTCAGGGTCTTGTTTAAAATGTAAAAAATAAAAAAATAAAAAATATATATAAAATGGCTCCATGCATCTCATCCAGTGTAATCCAAGTCTCCAGAAGCCCAAAATCTTGAATTGATTTGAAAAGATGTTATTTAAACACAAGCTGGAATGTTCACTGTAGCTGCTAAGCTAAAACCGTAAAACCGCCACGAAACTTTACTTTCTACAGGATTGAAGACATAATGAATAAATGTTTGTTTAACCTTACAAGTCAAATGTCACGGTTTTCTTTTAAACTGTGGTTCCCTGTTCATCTTTATGCTAAGCTAACCATGTTTTGTCCATCTCTGTACTCAAGTTCAAAATCAGTCCTCTCATCTCACTCTCAGAAAGATAAAGCAAATCGACATAATTCCCCAAATGAACTTATTCTTAAACACAGTGATGGTGTTAATTAAATGGTTAGCTAGTTAGCAAGCTGACTCAATTTTTAAAATGAAATCCCTTAAAGATGGACGAAATAATCTTAACTCTAGGCCAGCGCTCTGGTTTCTGTTCAGGCTTTAAATGCATCTCATGTCAGTGAATCGAGTCTGCGGTTATACTTGTCAGTGTAATGATCATTCACCAAGAAAGGCACTCAGAAAGTCTATAGGCCTTTTTTCACAGCAGACATTTTGGCACGTCATCGCAGGTGCACAGGTGTGATTAATAAGGACTGTTTTCTATTCAGGTGATTTCTGGAGCCCTGGTATTTTGCATGCTTGCTCACTTAATGGATAAGAAACAATGTCTGCTATGAAAAAGGTCTATTGGAATCCGATGAGACACAAATCACATGTTGGCTCATGAATTAAAATGAGTCATCTGTTGTCCACATTAGTTCCAATCACTGGGAAGACAGAGGAATTCCCAGACATTTCCACTTGGGGGCAGTGCCACAGTTTGGTGGTAATTTCTTGCTCCGTGCTGCTGGAGCAGTAAAATGTGGAACTTGTATTATGGCTACATCTGTAGTTAAACAGCATGAAAGCCTCAGTACTTCCCCCCGAAGCCTCCAAGGCTGGACCAGCTCCCAGCGAGGAGGAACCCTGCAGAGTCAAGTCCGTAACTCAGGCAACAACTGGCACACAGACAGCGCTGGGCCTTTGGCTCCGATGTGGCATACATGTGTCAGATGGATTTCAGCAGTTACAACAATAACAACAACAGCAACACATGGCTGCATCCTTTTCAAAGCTCTGACTCCACATCCAACAGAACGTGACAGTAGGAGGCATGCATGACAGATAATAAATAAAGGAGTTAATTGACATGAGGGAAGTGTGTGTTTTCTGAACTCTTGTTTGATCAGATTCGCTTGAGTAAACATCCACCTCACGCCTCTCGGATGTCTAATAATCTGAGTCCTGACTGTCCAATATGAATTTTACAAGGAAATTCAATGGGATTTTTTAACCTCTTATCATTTTAATAGAGCAGAGCCTTTTAGATCTCTTCTCACACACATGTGCATACATAAAGCTTCAGAGGTTTCCCATATTGTTTGATGGGATATAAAGATAGAGATGAAGAGAGGAAGAGGCAAGAGGTCAAGGACATGAGTACATCTCATCTTGGAGAACGCTCAAGAGACGCTCTATCAAAGCTTTCCTTCCGCCCATAAATACCAGCTCAGTGAATATCCCCCTCGCCACACCGCGAGCATCCAGTCAGAATCACAGATCTGCTCGCCACATGAGAGGCATGATGATCACTTCAAGGAAAACTCAACGGCTGATACAATATGTATCATACAACTGTAGTTACAGAGCCTTGTGTATTACTGCAACAAGCTTGGCCTGATCGTTAAGATACGGCTCAAAGTATCCATCAAAACCTGCTGTTTGAGTCTGTCTTGATAAAACCTTCAAGGTTTGATGTGTGAAAATTGGCCACCTGTCAAAGCTAGCTTGAAACGTATGAGGGGCAGCGTTTCACTAGAGTACCTGCTTGATACGATTTACTGTAGCTATCCTTGGCTGTACAAGCTTCTGTTAGCTAGCTCACTTAGCCGTGCTGCTAGTGGCCATTTTACTTGACTGGAGTCTGTACGGACTGCAACCACAGATCATGAAGGGAGCATTGGTGTTTGGCACAATAGGGCTTAGCCCTCTGGTGAACAGGAACTGGACTGGGACAGAACAAGGACCAGGGACAGGAGAGGTGTGGAGTGAGGGAGGAGCGAGAGATAGGTCGGTTATGACCAGCATGGAAAAGCAATCAATATATTTTCACATCTATCAAAGTGAATTATGGATTTATTTCGTCCAAATCAGAGTTGGTGATTGTCGGAAAGACAAAGATAGTTTTAGTGAGTTTAGTAAAAGACAGAAACTTGAAGTCAGAAGGTGTACGCATGTAAAAATAGGTGGAGGAATATTTACTTACGTCTTGCTTCTACATTTTGTGATTTTATTTTGTTTTATTTATTAGACTAAAAAAGCTAACAGAGCTTGGGACACGTAATGAACTCGCTGCTCACATTCATACTGCCAGAGGTACAGAGTAGTATTACGAGACAGCGCAGGCTAGCTGGTTAGCATGCTAACTTTACTAAATGCTTCTGCAACAGCAAACATAAATGTGAAGAAACCACTATTTGAACATGCTGTTGATGATTTTTGTTCATTTTAGAATGTTCTTAGAATTAAAGTTTATAATGCTGGGAATGTTTCTTTTGCTGGTAAGTTAAATCATAAATCATATCCTGGCATTCAACTATTTCAACATGCATAACCTGATTTTTTTTTTTACCACTTGGGGGCAGCAGATAAAATGGACATTTTATACCTGTCATCCTTTGGTTACTGTGATGTCACTTGTTGTTATTACTTGTTATTTTGTGTGTCTTATATGTCACACGCTATGTAATCTGTAATCTCATGAGCCATAATGATTTCAGTGATAATAGGTGGACAAACCCATGACACCTGTTTTTCGTGAAGAAAAACAGAAAACTTAAAAATCAAGATTTATAATGACAAAACCTATTTTTAAATAAATGTCTCATTCCATGACTGCATTGTTATTCTCACACTCTCAGTGGCTGCTGCCATGCTGCTGTCAGGTCAAGACTGCTGGAACAGGTTAGGAGTTAAGTGCCGTGCACATTGAAGCCATATTAGTGGAAGACATTCTGCTTTAATTTGTGTATTTGTGGTGAAATAAAATGTTTAACAAAACTTTTGGGTCAAGTTGGGATGATTGGCGTGTTGACAAGTGCATTGATTAGACCTTTACTGTGGTAAAGTTGTGATGATTTGTGATTTTTTTTCTTATACAGGGAGTATAAGGGGCTTTTGTGGGTAAGGAGTGGCAACTGGCCAATTTCCAGCAAACTGTTGATTTGTGGGGAAAAGAAATGTAAGAATTACGAAATCCATCTGTAGTTAAATGTGGACTGTATGGTGTGGTAGAATGAAAGGACAGCGCCCAGACATTTCTTCTTTATGACTGTAGTCTGCTGTATTTTGACTGGAGCACATTTAATTATACGACTTTTGACTGTTTTTTAAAAATTAAACTTTTATTCAACAGGATGGCTTCTTGAGATCGAGGTGAGTCCTGGCATTGTGTATGTATTGTTTCTTTCATATTCATATATTTCTGTAAACATTAAAGAGTTCCACCACATCCACCTTGCTCCAGGGCATTTCTAGTAATTGATGGTGGGGCATGGAGGATGAAAAATTCTGAGGTGTACCCCCCGGAGGTCAGGAAGAAGAGATCTTAACCAGGAAGCCACAGGCCTTAAATAGCCTGTCGGAGGATTACAGCAGGATCTCTTCAGAGCCGGGCTGACAGAGACTTCCAGCACATCTATGCTTCTTTTATCATCCATGGCAAGTAAGACGGGTTCATGAGCTTTTTTTCTCATTTCTTTCTCTCTCTCACTTATTTTATTTTTTGGAAGAGTGGACGGGAGGTGAGGAGAGGCAGAGGGCAGCGTTCCTTCTTTCCATCAGAGATGCGGAGCTGAGGACTTCTGCCAGCGAGCCAAGCTTTGAAAGTGAAACGTAAGAATGGCAGATCACAGAGGCCAAAGAAAAATGATATTCTCCTCGTTACGACTCCCCCAGCCAGGGCCTTTGTTGTGGGGGCTTCTGCTTTTAACTGGAAACAGGTCCAGGCGCCTCCTGTGTTTCTGCAGTGTCCCACACACTCACACACATGTATGCACACACGTGTACATATGCTTGGGTGTACTGTACATTCGGGTGCGCTCACACATACACACACATTCAGACTCTCCATCATTTCTCCATCCCTTAAAGCCTGGTGACAGCTTGTTAAACCTGATGCCACATGCAAAGCCTCGCTCTCTGCAGGATCTCTGTCCTCACCTGTCAGAGAGGACACCAGGCGGCCAGGTGGGGGCGTCCTTCTGTAGGTGGCAGGTGGAAACACAAGGCCACGTTGCAGGTATGATAGTGGAATGCAGTGCAAAAGAAGAGGAGCCTAAACATCATCCATCCTCTGGATATAAATCTGTCAGAACTCAACACCATCCTGTTTTTGCTTTCTATCTCCTCCTGAACGTATTTCACAACCTGAGATGTGAGCCCATCTGGACTGCTCTCAAATGTTTCTTTTAGAGATTTGTTATCGGTACAAATCTTGTTAACTAGGAGGGGAAACGAGCCGGAAAATTCAAGAGGGAGAGGAAAATAAAACGTATTTGTATTCTTCAATATGCCATCACAACCACTACACCTAGTCTGTCCTTCATAACACTTCTGTTTGAACTCAGTCACATTATAGTCATGCTCGGTAAAAGTATGAATATCATGTTAATATATTTCTTTGGTAAAAATGAAGTCACCCATACAAATAGTGCTTGAGTAAAGTCTGCAAGTCTTAGGTATAAAAAGTACAAGTAAAAGTAAAACATACATGTATTTACATGTATGAATAAACTGTACACTACGGATCGACTGATTATTGGCCAAGCTGATTATTGGATCCAAAGTTTAGTTCGTGCAGTTGAGAGTGACTGAATTTAAATTTTTGGGTGAAGAAAGACTGTAACGTGTTGCTCCTCTCGCTGGAAACAGACCCTCTGGGCACATCGTGGCGAAGTGGCCCCTTCTTTTACTCTCTGTCTCTTTTTCACCATTGGAGCTGATAATTCCCAAAGAGTTGAATTGCTGGCTCTGGAGCAGACTTTTGTCGCCAAGACTGAGCCTCTGTTCCTGGTTTGAATGTTTTTGCCTTGCCGCAAAAGATGAAAATCACATTAACAAAAGATTTAGTCTCATGCTGAAGCTTAAAATTTTATTTTATCTGGTTTTTCAAATGAGGTGAGACAATTTATTATAGCACAGTTTTATTTTTATCTTAAAAACATATCGCTCTACAAGATAAGACCCTGCAAAAGCTGTTTTGGATTATGAAATTATTTTTTTGAAAGTTTAAAATAAGACTGTAGAGCACTGCACTGGATTAAATCACTTCTTCAAATGGATACTTCTTTTGCTGTGTAGACGCAGCGCTTAAATGAAACACCCCAGAGCCAAGGCAAGTACAGCACAACATCTCACTTCATCCAGAGGTACCAACACACACACACACACACACACACACACACACTCAAAATACAAGAACACTTGTGCTTTCCATTTGCTATCTGATAGGCTTATTTTGTGGATTTAATGTTTTGTTGAATCTAACACAAAATGTGTCGAACTAATGTGGCGCCACTTTTCATTTGGTAAATATGCTTTGTGTGCCCGGTACCCTGGATCCATATTTTGGGTGAGGGGCATACCAACAGGCTTCAGAGGCAGTGCCAAAGCCTGTGGCGAGGGGGGCGTAGCTCTAGCATGTGAGCACTCATCTTTTTAGAATTAAAATGGGAGGTGATTGACAACTTTTAGTGATGGCCGGAGGAGAGATTCAGAGCCCTTATTGTTACTGATTCACGCACACATGCATGCTTACACACAGAAACACATGCGTGCACATGCATACCCTTCTGGTTCAGAGAAAAGCCCACAATTTGTCCAGATTTCATCAGAGCTGGAAAATGAGAGTTTAGCATACTGTCTGTAATGCATAACAAATCCTTGGTTCCCTCTGCCAAACCGTACAATCAAAGGCCCAGATTTGACAAAAACAACTGCAGTGTTTTTGTTGTGAAAAACAGTTATTTGGGGTGAGGGGTCTTGGGTTTGTACATGTAAGCGCCCCAGAGAAACATATTAAACTTTTAACCTCTTTAACGCTAACTTTAAAATCTGCTGTTGTCTCTCACTGGTCTCATATTGGCAGTGACACGTTCAGTCAGTGAAGTGATTCCCATGCCTCTCGCCTCTCGCCTCCGCCTCGTTCCACATCTGTTGCATATCATTAAATGGAAAAATGCAGTAAAAATATTTACTTCCCACTCGGCTCTTTGTGCTAAATATACTTTTCCAGTTGTCTTGACTTTGATTGGGCTCTGAGAAATGGTGATGGTCTCTCTTTCTGTGCAGCTGTCACAAATCAGGTGTCTGATTTTCATCAGTTGTGTCCGTCCTGTGACGGATTAGTGTTGCACAGCAGCCTGTTGAAGGCACGGATCAGTGCGGAGATTGATGCCTTCTGCCGTTTAAAACACAAAAGCACATTTTAAATCTCAGCTAATGTTGCTCATGTTAACATATTCCATGCTGCTTCAACTCATCTTTCCTGATATTCCTGCCTGACATGTTGCTGTTCATATTACGCCCTGACTTTCAGCAGAGACTAGTGCATTTTGTTGTGGCTTTCACTATTTTTGACTCATTTTGGGCTCCAAACCCTCAAACGAGGCTCCTAAATGAGGCGTGTTACTCCTCCATCACTGTGGTAATGAAGAGGGTTTCTTTCCCCTGAATGAACTCAGCATAATGTGTTTCCAAAGTAGCCTCATGTTGTGAGCGATGCCACGAGGAACAGATTATGCAAAGCGTATTCACAGCTGCACTATTTATTTGGCTTTTGCTTTGACATCAGCAGATAATTAGTTACAGTGTTAAAGTACTTGAGCGTGTGTTTTTTAATAGATGTGCAAAGCATTCTGGTGGAACTAAAACTCTAATTAGTAAATGGGAAGGAAGGTGTATAACCTATAATGTAAACACGTTTAAAATAAAAAAATAAAAAATCTTATTCAACTGAAATCACACATCTCATCCTGCTAAAAGATTCAGCTACTATTGAAATTTAAATACCAAAAGTAACACAATTTGGAAAGTAATGGAGAATCTGTTAACACTAATTCACAAGTAGAATCTGTGTTAACAAACTATTCGTTACAAGCCAGACCTCACTTTAGAATGAGGAACATATTCTGAGTGAGAAAGTTGTGAGTTATTTGACACTGTTAACACTCATAGTTTTGTTACGTAAAGATAGGCCGTATTGTTTTAAGTGTTATATTAAGGGAGAACAACTGTTTTTGTGGCCCATGTTGAGCAAACAGTGTTATACCCAAAAGTCATACTTCAGTTTAAGTAAAGATATCATGTTAAAATATTACTTTAATGAAAGTTATAGTATCTGATATGAAGTTACTTCAGTATAAAATGTACATGTAAAAATAAACTATACATATATTTAAATGTATGTGTATACTGTATACAACACCTATTGGCCTGGCTGATTATTGGATTATATGTTCATCATTTTCTGATTATTGGATTATTGTTTGTTTGTTTGTTTTATCAGATTGCTGATAAAATAGATATTGATGTGCAACTTTGGCTCTGAAGCAGCATCAATCTGCAAAGTAACTAACAAAAAGTTATCAATGAAATGTAGTGGAGTAAAACGTGTAATATTGTGCAACGACACATCCTAGCAATCAACTAGTGAAGAGTTATTTTGTGTTATCTGATTGAAAGTGAGAAAAGAGGCAGTCAGTGAAGACATTCTTTACTGAGTGCCTAATTTACCTTTTTTTAAAATAAAAAAAAGCATGTTTCAGTGTTTAAAGACTTTCAGTGTCCTCCTCGGGTTTGTAAAAGATGTGTTTCCATCCTGACAAGGACAACAATCGAGGCAAAACATGGACTTGAAAAAAGATATTGAGCAACTTCAAAATATATTTAGAGTTGAGACGAGTTTTGACCTTCAGAAACACAATTTTGTCAACAAGTCCAGTTGACAAGTCCACTTGCTATAAAACATTTCTTGGAGCTACTTAGAAAGGTTCAGACCTCTTTATAAGGACTTCAACAAGCTATTGTAAATCTCTTTCTTAATGTATTTGTAATCAAATTTTATGTTTGCCAAAGCATCATAGGTTCAATTTTCCATCTAGATAACATTATTCCTATCACATCCAGTACCTTTGAGTCCTGGATTTAAAGCACAAAACCGAACCCCGTGCTGCCATAATTCTGACACAAACCAGACCTTGAAAGACAGACAGCTCTGTGAGGTTTGCTCTAGATTATGAAATAAAAATCAAATGGAGGTTTCGCCCGTTAAATCCCAGATGACTCTGTTCTCTGAGGTACACTGTAAAAACCTGAGACTTTAGTATCAGAGCTGAATCTCTGGCAGAAACTGAAAAAGACCGAGTTTGGCCAGAACAACACACTTAGGTATTATTTGTACATGTATGCTGTTGCCATGGTGTATGTGAATATATGAATCCACCCACATATAAGCAGACCTGCCTGTCTATATTCAACAACGTCCAGTTTTCAGTCAAGAGAAGGAAGGAAGGCCCGGGAATCCACGCAACTAGCAGATGTGGACGAGAACAACCGATTTGAATATTGGCAACGCAGCGTCTTGCTATACATCCATCAGTCATGCAAAATATACTGTCTGTGTCCTCTTCCTCCCCTCAAAGGGAAACAAAAAAACAGCAGGAATGTAAAAGGTTTGATTCAAATTGGTCAGGCTATTACGCCATGATTTGCATAATTTGTACGAAGGGAATGGAGAGGCTCGGAGAGAGCTGATTAGAGAAAATGTCACAGTGGATTCACATTTCAGCGGCAACTGATTGGACATGAAGCTTTCCAAATGAGCCTCGAGGACACATGAAAATTCTTCAGATGATGAGAAAAAAAGAGAGAGCATGGAAGAAAGGAAAGAAGGGCAGGCTGGACACCATCGTTACACCCATTCTTATTTCATAGAGGTATTAAATCAAGCATGCGGGATTTTCAATGATCAGAAAGAATAATTCCAGAGTATTTATTACATATAATGAAGTAGAAGAGCTGCACACCATGAGTTTTATGTGATTTTTATGTGTCTTTTTATTCTCACAAAGTCTTTGTGTCCCCAAGGCAAGTTCAAGTATTCACCCCAGTAAAAGGGTTCACACAGCCAGCAGGCATGAGGACGCAAAGTTTCAAGTGGATTATTAGACATGTCGTGCTTTTGGCCCCAAAACTTCAAAGGGTTTCTTTTTTATCATGGAACATTATTTCCTGGATGAGGAAAGAAGTGACTGTTCTGCCGAGTGTTTTGCTGAAAGACAGAGAGAAACAGAATGACAACAGCACACGCTAACAGCCTCTGGAGCTGACAGACTCCCACTGCTGGCAGCCGCTCTGCTCGGCTGTGCCCACGCTGCAAACACCCCGAAACCAAGTTATCAGTCATGTTACAATTAACAGAGAGTTAATGCATTATCTGTCACTCTGCACTGCTCACAGAAAGGACGAAAACTTTCGATTTACAGATCATAGCCAAGGAAAGTTCAATATAAAAACAGCATTGTGACGGTAAAGGAAAAAAGTCAGTTAAATAAAATACATCCTTCCTACTACTGGCTGCTCGGATTCATTTGAATCCTAACATTTATGTCAGCTTTAAATTGGAAGTAGACAACTTTTCAATTTCCCCCCTCCTATTGTTTACCTGTGGTATTACTGTTGATACTGCTTTGGCAAAGACAGCGTTAACAACATGGCTACTGCTAATGGCCTGGCTATACTGTCCAAAGCAAAAAATTAACCTGGTTGCGCAGGTTTTGTTACTCACCGATCTAGTAGAATGTATGCTGGTTTTTGAACAGTCTCAAGTCCCGCTGGTCACGGGAAACACATCAACGAGAGGGCCCTTCATCGAGTGAACACACGTCCATCGGCCCAGTCTCCAGGATAGAGTGTTTGCAGTTAATGTTTCTGCAAATCACAGATAAGTCCAAGAATGACATCCGTACCAAACGTGGCATATCACCGGGTAGGCTGTCCTAAGTCAAACCATGATGTTTTCTGAACCATAAGCAAGTAGTTTTTGTGCCTAAACCTAGCACAGTGTTGTGACGACAGAGAAATAGAAAACTTCACCTAAACAGACATAAAGATGCGATATAAAGAAAAGATTTAATTTATCTGTGGTTTTGCAGAATCATACTCAGTTAACATTTATTTTAGCATTTGGGTTGCAGCTCCTTACTTAGATAATTTAATTATAACTTAATCCTCAGAGTTTACTTGCATTTACAAATATTAATATCAAAAAATGACAAAACAAGCGTCTTCTTTACACGAAAAGTAAAAACTTGTCTTCTTTGTCAACAACAAAAGTATTTTTGAAGCTATTAGTAAATTGGCTCTATCATCAAAATTGTGACCAAAATGTATCAACCAGATCTGGTCCTCATAATCATCTTCATATTCATATTATTTTCATATCAGATGTCTGACAGATCCACATTTACATTTTTGGATGCTGATATTTTACAACTAACAGAGCTAGAAAAAACTAGAAAACGTTGCTTAAGCTACAATAGTTAACCCATTTTTCTTCTTGTTTGGCTATTTTTTAAAAGGCAGTGTATATAAGGGTGGGAGCTTAAGATCAAGAACTTTAAAAAAACACATCCTTCTTCTGCTCCACAAAACAGTGTATGAAGCAGTTTCCAGGAGGTGTTACTCTTCTTTTTCCAGAATCACTGTCAGTCAAGTCACGCACTGAAGAAGTGTAGCTGCTTAATACAACCAGCTGTGGCTGTGGTGGACAGCTATCAAGCATCACACAGACACACAGACACAGACACACACACACACACACACACACACACTTTTCCTCAGGCCACTGATGCACCAATCAGATTAGTAATAGATGTCAAACTAGATATCATTCAGTGTTAATAACAGATGACAGTTCATGTAAAAACACTGGTGCAACGCTGCAACAACACAAAGAAGTGCCAACTCTCTTGACTTTTTGCCGTCTGTCACCACGGATTTCCTAACTAGATGTCGAGCCTGTCAAAACCCTGCTCCTCTTTTAACTCAAACTACAGAACTGAAGCCTCTGATGACATGTGTCACATGGTACGGGGAAAGTTCCAGCTCAGTATTTTTGGATTTCCTAAAAAAATAAATGGCTGAGTATTGGTCTGATGTGTAAACTACTTTAAAGCTGATTCATCCTTCATCCATCACCCAATCTGAAAAACAAAGTAGGGAGAAGCACATTTCTCTACACGGGGAGAGTGGAAGTAAAATCCTGGATGAAATCATATCAGCCCACTCTGAATAACCTTAAAAACATTCATTCCTGATATTGTGTCGTTTAAAAAAAAATATTTTCATGATTGTGTAATATTGATGATTTTAGGTTTTTGTTAGGTGTATTCATGTGCTAAATTTTTAAGGAGGAGACCGCCGTGGATGAAGCCTGGAGCTTCTGGAGGAATAAACACCCGGAGTTGAGAAGAGTTTGTTTTTTTTAAACTTTTGGAATAAAAAAATGGATTAATCTTCACTCTCGCTTCTCAAGCTGTCTCCGGCAAGTTACTTTAATGCTTCATTTGACAGCTGAATGGGGTTGAATGAACTTCAGTTTATGAACGTACAGAGAAGAGATGGTGGGGAAAGACACTGCAGGATAACAGAAAGAAACTGAGTATCTGCTGAGTGCTGACACAAAACTAAAGAAAAACACAGTGACACACCCTCAGTGCTGATTGGTGCTCAGTGTCTTGCAGCAAATGGAAAGTAAGGTGTTTCCCTCCAGCAAACTCATGCCAATAATGTAATTCACTATGTGTCAACACAGATAGTTTGTTAGCCTAAGCTAGTTTTGTAGCTCAAAGTCTGTGAGTTTTTTTTAATTGATTTTCAGTTAAATGCCTGAAATAAGGTGTGTTGTTACAACAGGCTGAAGATATTTACGTTTTGTTCTACGAAATAAAATACATCATTAAATGTCTCACAGTTTAATTATAAAGAGCTTACGTGTGTTAAAAATGGCGGTTGCTAACGAGTGTCTAAATGAGACTCCAGAGGTTGTCGGGACATTAAACGTCTAACTCTGACTTTACAACTACATTGATCAGTTTACAGAAAACCTGTATAGTGATTATGTAGTAAGACATTTAGTGGTGGTGACGTTTAAGTCATGTGACAGTAATGTTGTCTGTTTATAGGCTAACATTAGAGTTTTACTGCTAGAGATTAACTTATGCTTCAAAAATCACAAAGTGGTGTTCATCTGTGAAGATTATCTGGATGAACAGAACGTGTCAGTTTCATCAACTTGTGTTTGTCACAGAGATTATTTTCTTTAATAATCCAAAATCCAATCCAGATGATAAATAATTCATAGGCTTTTTGTCAGGTGAACAGGGCGATGCTAACTTCTGAGTTAATCTAATAATAAAGGTTGGTATCTTTACAATAATTACAATATTATTTAAAATGCTGACCTACATCCAGGAATTCAAGTATTGCATCCATTGGCATTCAGTATCTCAAGTCCTAATGACAAACATTGCCTCATTAAAATTTGGAAAAAGAAATCTTAGGTTCAAATATGATACGAAATGATGGTAAAGATGAACAAATATTCACAATTAGCAGCAGCAGCCACATGATTTTATTTTAGTGCTGCTGTCAATGAAAATTGTGAAAACGACAGCAGCTACGAGAAGCTTTCATTTTGTCTTGATGGAGAGGCTGAGGACACGCAGCAGAACGAGCACCACCGCTTCCTGTCATACAGATCTGGCTAGCATGTGAATTTGTTTTGAAAGCTTGTGAGAGAGAGATGCAACACGTTTTTAATTTGCTTTGTTAGACGCAGCTGTTTGTAGCATGCGTGGTAATGATGTAATCTTTTGTCTATTCGTGGCTGTGGTAATAACTGTAATATATTACGATAGTGGAACAAAGTAAAGTACGACAAGACAACAGAGCAGCTTCTTTCCTCTGCCTGCGAGACTCCTCATTTCAGCACACTGCCATAAAAAAATGTTTTAATTTTACGAACCTTCCAACCTGGATAGGTTGGAACCAGACTCACTATAATAACTTCACAGAAACAGCCAATCTTTTGTTCATCTCGTCTGATTATGTTGCACATAGAGAGGTATCAGTATTAAATTGAGGCAGTTTCATAACCAGTTAAAAGTTCCTTTTCACACATTGAAAAGAATTAAATGTCTCCTCTAATCACACTGACTCCCTTACTTTTATTTTTCAACAGGCCGTTTCCTTCTCTGTTTCATGTCATGTCCAACTAACCCTTTCCTGAAAAACACTGACTTGTGCATGAAGCATTAGCATTTGAAGACATCATGTTCCCTTTACATAACTCCACAAGACAGGCCTCCAAACAATCTCTGGACACATGAATAAAGAGAACTCTGACGTTTACCACAAAAGAGCAAAACTTCAACAGACTACAGAAAGGAGCAGCGGAGAGGAAACAACGTTTATGTGCAGAGTGGAAAGCCCGAGTGAAAGTTAACGTCTTAATGCAGTCACAGAAGAGTTCACAGTCGTCACAATCGAGTTTTCATAGCTCCAAGTGCACTTCAGGGAGGAATAAATCGCTCATACAAATTATGACGTGCACCTCCCTCATCTGACGGAAAAAACCGAGCACAAATAATAGTTTCACACAACACCACCGCCCCTCGGTACATGTGAGCACACGGTCCACTGCCTGTGTGTATGGATTGAATCATAAGAGTCTGAAATGGCGTGACTGCGGACTGTGAGTTATGCTCAGATCTCTCCCAGACATCAAATGCTCCATCACTCAGCCACTACATGACATTTACAGCCACTGATGTGTTCGCTCCTTTGCCTTCGCTTTGGCACTCTAAACAATGCTTTCCACTGACACACAACGCTGCGGCTACACTCCTGAATATTAAAACAGAGCTTTTCTGAAGGAGCTTGTCCATTAAAGAAAAACAAAAAAATTACCAAATTGCTACAATTAATTTATAAATATAGCTTTTTTTTTAAAATCCCTGTCATCTCATATCTTGTTATTTCATTGTTTCATTATTTCTATTTGTTTTATGTCATTGTCATGTCATCTTGCTCCAATATAAGTGAGGCCACATTGTGCTGATATAGAGGTAGTGATCAAAACATGTTGGCTTTCTTAGTGACTGACTTTAATAATGTAGCCACTATAACTAAGGCTTTTTTCATAGTTCCATTTGATACATCTTCTTATATTTGGAGTGTCTGAACTGCTTCTGGTTTTTGAAGCTTACCATTTACAATTCTAGCTTTAAAAACTAACTCTACCATGTCAATTAAAATGTCTATTTTCTCATCTAAGAGTCCAAAATTCAACATATTTTCAGTTCTGACTCAGGGTAACTTTTTCCTGTATAAAACTCCAACATCAAAACTATCATATGAGGGAAGAGAAAGTCTAATTTCCACCCATCTTTTGTTTGGGTGAATAAAATCTGTGACCTGGATTGTCTATGATAGAGGTAATCATAAAGACACATGTTTATAAACTCTTTACCTTATAATTATAAGACACTTAACTTTAGGCTCACTGAAGGGCTTTGATAATATTTCACATTGATTCCAATCAAATTAAAATTGTTCATGCAACTTTTCACAACCAATTTTCTTTATTCTCTCTATGGCTGGGTGATATGGCTTGGTAGTAATATCACAACACACAATATATATCTTAATATTTTTAAATTAGGACTAAAGCACTTCATAAATTGAATGAGTGGGTGACACAATCTAATATCACAATATTTTTTATCAAATACCTTGATATCAATATTGTAGGGATGAATATTGGTACTTTGACAAAATATAAACACATTTATGGTCAATAATCATCAGTTATGTGGATATAATGACTAAGTGAGTTAACACAAGTATTAGAACAAGTAGAACAGTCTGGTAATTTCACAAAATGACATCAGTATATAGTGATGCAGCCTTTAAAAATCCAGGAAATGTCTACACTTCTGTCATATCATGATATAATGACACCCAAAATCTAAGATATATCTAATATCAATATATTGCCCAGCCCTTATTTTATCATGTAACAAGGTGATAATAATTTCAAGAAAATTCATAAAACAAAGAAAACTGCATTGATAGTTTGTGCAAATTGTTGAATTATGCTCTGGTTTAGGTTTGAAAGGTTGACAATAAAAACAAATGTTCAAGACAAATGCATGTTTTAAAGTATCTTTAACAAAAAAACAACACAGACATATGTAAGTCCTAATATTATGTGACTGAATCAGTTATAACAAAAGTGTCAGGCTGACCAACATAAATAACTCAAACACATGAGTATTCACTTCATTTACTAGTTTTTATAATTAACTATCTTTATCTCTTATCCTGAAATCCTCTTCATAGTGTTTCACATTTTTTCTAATGTTTCTCATCTGTTTTGTTAAATGTTATATATTTTATTAGGTGTCATTCATAAAATTAAATTGTTTTATGCTATTTTATCAAGTCAAGCAAATTTATTTAGTCTATATAATCACACATTTGTCTCAAAGGGCAACAATCATGATAACACAATGACACTAAGATCCTGAGATCCTTGATTCAGAGAGGTCATATCCTTGACCTCAACCTGTTGCTCTTGTTGTTTTCTGTTTGTCTTGTTTAATCATTCTGATATTTTATTGTTCCTTTGAACTAACTAACTAAGCACAAAACCTGCTGAAAAACAGCTTTTAATTGAGTCAGTTACCGCAGCAGGTAATGAGTTTTTCTTAAACAGTACTTTGCTCTTTCCCAGTTAAGAAACAAATAAAATCCTTGCATCTGTCTCTGGCCTGAGTGTGAGGAGTTAAAACCATGATGGACAGCCATCAGGTTAGGCCCTGCCGCAGAAAGGCTGCATGAAATTGCAGCCCGTGCCCATGGACTCTGCTGTATTTAGTCTGATAATAAACCTGGGAGAGACAGAGGTGGAGGAGCAGCGAGCCTCGTCAGGGCATGATAACACCTTGACAATTCAACACACATGTGCCGCGGCGTGCTGGGCCGCAGCCTCGGGGCAGAGCCTCAGCCAGCATGTGGAAGAGGTTTTCCACTCAGCTGAACGTCCAGTACCTCCAATACGGCGGCCCTGGAGCCAGATCTAACTCTGTGGTATTAGGCATTGAGGCCAGCTGTGGATTAACACAATTTGCACCTCCTCTCGGTGCAGGTAACACCCACACCTCCCCATGGAGGTCCAACTCATCAGGTTTAGCCTTTGGCTCCACCTTCACAGCCTTTCGTGTTAAAGCCAAAATAAAACAAATTCAGAGACACACACAGAAAGACAGACATCTCTCAAGAAGCCAGGTTTTGTTACCAAAGATATTACATTTACAAAGAGTAAATTCAATTCAAGAAAGCCTTAATGAAATGAGAGCGAGAGAATCTAATTTAACATCACTGCTCCCCACTGCTGTTTTAAAACGCTTGAACAACTTCTCGGGGCGTTTTGTTTCGTCCGCGGCGAGCTGAGACACTGTGGCATTCATAGCATTTTCTCTCACATCCTGCCATCAATCCATCACTTACGGGTGGGGACCCTAACATAACAAGCTCATGATATCAAAGGTTGGGACATCTGTGTTTTATATGTAAAGACCCTCAAAACACCTGTCAAAGTCCACACTCCACTTGACAAGTTTGACATTTCCATAAAGAGCAGCGGAACTGCACAATGTCTTGTTTGTGTTTTTTTGTCCTCCAGTCTTTGTCTCTTACGTTTAACCATCAGAGTTGGAGCAGCACTGTTACTGACAGAGTTTCTGTTACCTTCTGTACCAAAAAAGATAGTCAGCCTTCTCATGATGACTCGGCAGAGAAATTCCAAAATTTGGAGCCAAGTTGTGTAGAGCAGATCCCCCCATCCAACCTCTGGGAACATCTGGTGGCATAAAATCTCAGGGCCAGCAGGAGTTGGAGCGTTGGTGGTACAGCTGCATTTCTTTCACTGCCATGTTTGACGGTTGGTCCAACCTTCCTGCTCTGCTCCATAAAAACGTTTTCATTCTGAACAGTATCTTCCCTCGACAGAAAATCAGCTGCATTGTAAAACCTAATTGGGTTGAGTCTGGCCCTTATTTTATTTGAGGAACTTGATTATTTTGCTGAATCCATCAAAGGCAGCCGTTTAAAAAGTTAAACCTCCTAATGTGTACTTTTACATTGGAGTTTAAAGTTTTGCATTAAATTTAATCTAGGTTTAAAGTAAAATATAAAACTTTCTAGCTTTAAAGTTTTAAATTTTGGTGGAACATAATTTAGTATTTAATGATTTCATTGGGTTTGAAAATTGATTTGTTAGCCGTAGAGTATATACATTGTCTTTTAAGAAAATCCTGCGTAGTATTTTTTGAAGCTGCAGTGCATGGAGCTCTCAGGACTCATTAATTCAAAGGCTTTTTTTTCATATGCAGAAATAAAACAAGTTATCAATGCAGTTAAATTCTTAGTTCATTATGTCTCTAGTGCTGTCAATTTACCTATTTAAAAATATCCTAGAAATGTATAAAAGAAGAAAGATAAGACATAAACACACATTCATGTCCGCTCATACATACTGAGGCAGAATGCTGAACTCTCAGGAACACAATAAGATAACCTATTAACCAGGATAGGTCATTCATTTAGCTTGAGTCATTCTCACAGTCAGACACTGATTGACCCTCTTAGTCAAACTAACTGACAAAAACTTTCATAAACATTAAAAACACTGAAGGAAGGACCAAAGGTTTGCAGGAGGTGAAGGACACGAGAAAGTTAGAGAGTGACGGGGGAAGGACAAGGAATTTAAACGGGAAAGGTAGAAAAGAAAGAAATCTAATGAAGGAAGGATGGACAGAAAAAAATGAAGCAAGGTATTGAATGAAGGAGGACGGAGCAAATGAGAGAAGGAGAAAAAAAAGGTGTAAGGGATGAAAGAAAGAAGAAAGGACAGAAGGAGAGTAGGAGGTGTTTGCTGCTCCTAAACAATTGACCTGGGCAAGCTTTTGGTGTTTTTTGGCACGCAGAGAGAGGCCGGGGCCCAGACTGCTGACGAGAGGCTTAGCTGGTGTTGAGCCACAGTGGGTGGAGCATCACACTGTGAGGGGGGGGAGAGGGGTGGGGGGGTGGGAGTCGGGGGGAGGGAGGATGGGGGGGCCGGACTGCCCTCTGACACGACCCTGTCACAGGAGAGTAGAACCAACACATAACGTAGGCCGTCCAAATAGCTGAGACTAAGGTAAGACACTGATTTTATCCACCTCAGGATCTGTATTTATTTACCTGCGTGCATTAACAGGATTCTGCTTTTTCAGTTGTTTACCTTTTAAGCAAATATACAAATCTATTGTTTGTTAACCACATAAATCAATAACAGCAACAAGATGTCAGGATGTGTTTTTTTTACTGTTGATGAGCAGCACTCCAAACGTTGCCAGGCCTGTATGACGGACACTAATGATCTATAACAGAAGCTGCTTAAATCTTCACCTTGTTTAGCATCGCACTCCTAATACCACACAGGAGGTATTCTAGAAATTCACCTGGACAATGTGCTCTCAGCAGCCATTCAGTGGGTCTAAATAACCAACACCTTTCACAGCCTACACATGACAGAGGCTCACATTCATCACACACACACACACACAAACACACACACATACACACACACACCCAGCCACAATGAAAAAAAGAAAAACCTATAGATAGATAGATGTGATAAAAAATAATAATAATGTGAAGAAAAAGCAGCACTGCCCAGGGGTAAAATATATACCAGAAAAATGTTTTATGCGTATTTTACATTTTATAATTTAAAGTAAGAGACAACTAAACGCTTAACTAAAACTAAAACTAAATATGAGAGTATAAATCCTTTTTAACAGAATATATTATTCTAAATATACAGTATTACATTTTTTGTATAATCCCATTTTTTATAATAAACACTGTAAAGCTAAATGGTAAAATGTAAATATGACTTCAAACACGTTCTAGTTTAACATTACAAAACACAGAGATCAGGAAGCAGGTAGGTCCAGTGTGAGGTGTGACATTGTGTTTACAGCAGTAACAGGTGTGACATCAGAGGTCAGGTACAGTCGGTCTATAGACACACTGAACGGTGTAGTGTGCAGTACTGACACGCTGATTAAATGACAGTCTGCTTGTGTTTACCTGCTTTACAGATGTTGAGTGGAGCTTTAAGAAGGGCCTTTCGTTCAGTATTGCACTGCCCTCAAGTGTTCACAGCTGAAAACTTACACTGTGGTGTTGATACTACAAAGATTTCACAGGATGAAGACTTCTGTATTGAGCTGCGTAAAATAAAAGGATCCTATGTTCATTATAAAAAGAATTATACAAATGTCCAAATATAGTACACAAATAAAGTACACTATGACCAAGTCAGTCTTACTCTACTGTGTACAGCAGTATGTGCTGTAATTGTAATACTACTATTGGTCGCTTATTAAAAGTAATAATAGAAATAAAAGTAATATGCAACCATTGCCTCAGGGGGCTTTACAATCTGTAAAGTGTACAGTGTACGACACCCTCTGTCCTGAGAGCCTTAAATCAAGTAACGAAAAATCCCCCCAGAAAATGTATTTCAGCGGGGAAAGACAATTGAAAGAAACGTGAGGAAGAGTCACGGAGGAAGGATCCTTTTACAGGACGGACAGACGTAATGGATGTCAGGTGTACAGAACAGAACAACAAAATCACAGTATACAGATTACGAGATAAATATCTGATACAAGTACTGTAGGTTATAAAATATATGTAAACAGTAAAAATATTTAGATCAAACATTAAGAACAACAAATAAAATAAAATACCAAATACATAGACCCCCACTTATACTGTATAAAATATACAGTATATACATGATACATAGACAGCCTGATAAAAAAACTATTATGAAAAAGCCTTGTGATAAAAGTGAGTTTCTCACTTTAAAAGAAGAAAAGCTAGTCTTTGATTCTGCAAGTCTGACATTCTCAGGCAACTTGTTTCAAAGTAGTGGCACCCTGAGTGCTCAGGTTTGCCTCATGGACAACCAGGAAGCAGCACTTTGTTGTTTTTATCATCATTACTGTTCTGTTTGTATCAAATCTATAAATAAAATCTAAAATAAACATAAAATAAAAATGATAAAAGTGATGGTAATGATGGCAGGGTCACTTTAACATTGGTCGGAAGAGTACCGAAAATCTGTACTCAAGTACAAGTACAGTTACATTACTGAGATATTACTCAATTACAAGTAAAACTACAGAAATTAAAATAATACTTAAGTAAAAGTACAAAGTATTATTACTTTTGAATTGTTTATGTTTGATGCATCACCAGGTGCAGGCATTCAGTCTGAATGCTCTGTTCTGCTCAGTGGTCACCAGACCTGCTGCACTGTGAAATCTGACAAAGTGACTTTACCTAAAAAAAATCAAGGAAGCCGATTACCTCAGAATTACCAAGCAAATTAGACTAATAATTTTACATTTTTTTAGCTTGTACAACTTAAATCTGATAGTTTACTTTACTTGGTAATTCTGAGCTAATCAGTTTCTTTACTTTTTTAAAGTAAAGTCAGCTTTTACATTTTACATGGTAGAGTTTTGTGAGGTTTGTTGTCCATATGGCAGGGTTTTGTGATCAAATAGCATTATTGGCTATAAAAATTCTGATAAAAATTTTAGATTGAAATTGAAATTGTACTGTACTACACAAAAAATGAGTTAAGTACAGTAATTTGAGTAGATGTAATGTGTATTTTTAACCCCTGATTTTTAATATCCATGAGATAGTATTAATGCTAGTATTAATGATAATAGTAGTAGTAATTCTTATTGCAGCAGGCACAGTAATCACAGTAGTTTCAATAAACGTATTCAAGTAAGCAGGAGCAAGATTATCATTTGATGTTGTATAATCATCAGTATCTACAGCAGAAGTATCACTATTTGTTTATTTCTAGGTGGTTATAGTACTCGTGGTAGTATCAGCCTTGTCAGAAGCAGTAATGTGCATTGTGTTGGGGTGTTGTGTTTCTAGGTTATGACCATTGGGAGAGAGAAAGATATACTGAGAGAAAATGAATATTTGTCATCGGTGAGTACTGACCTGAACAACACAACACATCATCTCCACACTGTCTGTACACACATCCGAGTGTCTGTATGCTCATAAAGAGAAAACTGCATAACCCTTGTGAACTATTGACACAACAGGATCCATTCATTTAGATTCATGAAGAAACATCACAACAGATGAGTCAATAGTTTATTACAAAAAGATGTATTGTCAAGATTCTGATGTTTAATTCATTTTAATTATGTTGTGTTAATTTGTTAATTTTGTTTGTCATTTTTTCATCAACTCATTTGTTGATTACTGGTATCTAGGGATGCAACGGTAGAGTTTTCCCACAGTTCGGTATGCATCACAGTTTTTGGGCCACGGTAACGGTACGGTTTCGATATCTTGATATAAAACTACTCACACTAGCAAAGGCAATATTGCATGTAAAAATAATTAAAAGCAGATATAGTCAAACCACAAACCTTATTATAAAAATTTAACACTTATCTTAATTGCCTTCCATAAAAAAATATGCAGTATCCAATCAAGTTAAACAGCAAACATTATTGTAGTATTGTATTGTACTGTATTGTATTGTATTGTTTGCCTTTGTGTATTGAACCTAGCAGGGCATATTGAACGGTTCGATAAAATATTGAATATTGTTGCATCCCTACTGGTATCACTGGCTTGAGTGATGTCGAGTGGTTGGTGGATTTGTAGTGGTAAACACAGAACTATAGTTATTATTACTTACTGTGGTATGTTTCATTTTTCTGTAAATTGAACTGAGTGATGTTAAAGCATAAGACCTTCTTCACATGAGGTGACATTCTTAAAAAGCTTGTTTAGTCCCAAAATATTCTATTTACAATGATGATAGTAGGCAAATCCTGCTGTAAACAGAAAATGTTTGGTCATTCTGACTGGTAAATTAATAAAATGATTAATTAATTTACGAAATTATTGTTGATGATGTTCTGTCAATAATTGTTAGCGCTACCTTAGACATTGAAAATTCCATATTGCTATTTTTCCTGCTGTTTTTCTTCACCAAGGAAATGTAAGGCTTACCCACAAAGGTGCTTGCTGGAAAAACACTTATTTATGACAGCAGCAGGAACACCTCATAAGGTACCTTAGGACAAATAGTTTACTTATTTTTTATTCTTTTCTGCAGTTTGGCATTGGCTTTTTAAAGTCGCAGGTAGGTCTACACTAATGTCCGTCAAAGTCATCTTAGTAGACCGACAAAATATGTAAGTAAGTGATAAACAAAGGCAACTGGACTTGCATGATGTTCTTGAAGACGTTTCACCTTCCGAGAGGCTTCTACAGTTAACAATCCTTTATCCCCCAGATTATCCATGACCTGCAAGACTGAGAACCCTAACAGACGTATGGTAGTTGGCCTAAAGCTAATGAATTTCATTTCTTCTTCTTTCACACAAATTACTGTGTAAATTAGCTCGGCTAATACTACATGCTGTATAACACTGACATAAGATGTGGATTTCTGAGTTTGTATTGAATTTGTGAGGTTGTAGTTTCATCACATGAGGTTCAGTAGGCCTACACATGAAGTATGCCTAGGCCTATGTTTAATGAGCATTCGGGAGAAGTGAAATTGTGGCACCATGGATGCTAGGAAACTCATTAATAATGAACATTGCTTTGTTCACTTTTGTGAATGGTTAGCTAGCTTAAATGGCTGTGATTTTGCTTTTAACATCATGTTTAGAGACTGAAACAGTAGAGTAATTAATAAAAAAAAGGCAGTAGTAAAGTAAGTATGTGGTGGTACTGGCAGTAAAATGCTTACAGGCCAGCCCAACCTACATAAAAATATAAACAAAAAACATGTAAATCTAGGGGAAATGCCCCAATGTCCGCTACTTGGACAATAAATCAATAAACAAATGCCTCTTCCGGGTATCACAAACAAATGTGCTCCTACAAGCCCCAGGGAAATAAAATGTCAAACTGAAGGTGTATAGGGGCTTGGGTTTCAAGGGGTTCCCGAATAAATCCAGTTTTCTCACTAGAAAGATGTGGGCGGCCAAGAAAACACAATAGGGCCTAAACAGACCAGAGTTTGGCTGCCAATCTAAGGAGAATGAGGTTCTTAGTGGGTCAGGGATAGTTTCAGAATGAAGGTGGGAGCCACCTGTGTGCCATCTCCCACCTCTTTTAAGCCTTTACAAAAAGGGTGTCATCACACCACGATTGGCTGGGAGGGAAATGCCCCAAGCTGCTTCCACTCCTCAATCAGGAGTGAGTCTCCCCACCCTGTGCACATGTAATCTGAATCCCCTGCATTAGGCTTGAGGGATTTTGGAAAATCAGCCCTAAACAAAGAAAGACAGCAAGTCTCAAACAATGGGTCCGCTACAAGTAGGCATATTGCAGTGGTACTAAAATGTCATGAACTCAGAGAAACGCCCTAACAGAATACATCAGTCCGTCATGTCATGAACACAGCTGCACTTGAAGGCAACAGCAGTCTGGATATGACAGATGTGTTTTGCTGAGGACGTTGCAGGTAGGCTACTTGTTGCTCCACTGTAACAAAACTAAGCTGATGACAGGTGCATGAAAAGTTAGTTTAGGCTGCGTTTCACACACCGTCATTACTTTACTTTACTTCTGACAACCTAAAAGTCATCTTCCAGTGCCGAGAGAGACACGGTTGCTTTCCAGCCTCTACAGCAAGTTAGCTTGCAGCCTTATCACCATGCAAGTCAAGTGAACAATTTTAATAGAGGTGTGATAAAATCCTATCCTCCAAGTCAAAACAAATTTCTGTAAAATGGTGTGTTAATTTGAAAGTATTCCATGATTAATTAATTCAGTTTTTCTATGAAATTTTTTGTATTGTTTAAATCTTTTAGAAACTGTTAGAGGTCTTTGTCTTTGGTCTTTGAGATAGCCAGTACTTTGTGGCCTTAAAGCTGAGGACTGCTAACTGTTATTTTCATTCATTTTTCCTCATGATTTTGTAGGCCTGAAAATCGTCACTTTTAATGATAATAGGTTTTTAAAGATATATGGTATGTGCCTCCACTTTGTGCAAATTTAAATGAGAAAATGCAAACTGCATCCCAAATAGACCTTTTTCTATTTGACCTATTTTAATATGAAACAGTGGGTCAACACATACTGTACACATCAATGAAGGTTCTGTTGCTGTGGTGGCTGCTGTGAAAAAGGTCTACTCCAGATGAAGGGACTGATCCAGGAATCTTTTCCTCACTTTCTTCAACATTGTGATATAGGGCATTTTTCTGTATTTTCTCATTAAATTCAATGCATCGATCTTGATGAAAAAACAAATCTACTGTGTTTAGGTGGCCTTTCTCTGTGAGTGCGTGCACTTTGATGCAATGGATCTAGTGGATTTAATTATGTTTTATTTGATGTTGGATTGGGTTTAACTGAATTAAAGGAGACTGTTGGGCCATGGCGGAGGTATGCACTTTACTGAGTGCCATTCTAGTTTGACAGATGTAGTTACTTTATTTTTTAAAAAACCTGTATATAAAATGTGATGAACTGTTGAGTGCTTTTACATTGTGGTATTGCACCTTTTACATCAAAAAGGATCTGAATACTTCTTCCAGGTGCAGGTAGTCCTGACTAAATGTTCTCCAGCTGTTGTGTGTAAGCAGCTGTGTCACCATCTGCATCAGACAACGTGTGATTAATGATAAACTTTCTTACTCACTGAGGACGGCATTCACAGCTGATTATTTGACATGACTGCCAGTGTGGAGATGGCTAAAAGAAGAGTTTTGTACATGTTAGCATGTAGGCCTGTGCATACAGCGTGTTAACGTGTATGTCCTTATGTACTACTGTACCATCTGGACAACAGAGCACTGTGTCAGACGCCTCTTGTCCACACTATAGTTGGATTCACCATCAGCACATTTCCAGCTTGTGTAAACACAATAAGAGCAAGGGTTGCCCTCAGGTCACACACACTGTCAGTGGCTTTCATAGCGGCTCTTTGAAAGTTTGATTCGGACTGACACAAAAGCAACATTGTGGACACAAGGACTGACACAGACACAAGGACTCATCTCTGTTTTAAACCAAATAGAAAAACTCAAAGTTAGACGGTCATTTTAGTCGCTCAGATGTTAAAATGTTGAGGCTTGACAGTGGAGTTGTTGACTGTGTGACACGAGGGAAGTTTGAACAGTGATGTTGCAACTCCAGTCCTTCGTGGAGGCCGTGTCATGTGAGATGAGGGATTTTGTTTGTGAATGATCAATCATTTGCGGTAAGTCTCAAAGCTGTAAACTCTTGCATGTAGTTAGATTTTCTATTTTGAACCTGGAGTTTGTTTGCTGTTGGTGCCTGCAGCTATTTGTATCACATGTAGAGAAACAAATCCAGATGAAACTGGATATGTCTGGTTGTGGTAAGACTGGAAATGAATAACAAATTATGTGTGTCCAGGTCAGCAGTGTTTAGCATTGAGTGAAGACATATTCTGAATTCTGATCTCGAGACAGTTATTATGAATATCAGTAAGTCTGTGCATATGGTGAACTTACTTGATGTACTGTATGTGTTCATGATTATTCAATAAGATTTTTTTATTGATGGTAGATTATCTCCTCCCTATTCTAAACCGATATCACTAAGTGTCAAAGTGACAACTGGTAATCTTTGTTCCCGCACAGAGAGGGAGGTCGCTGTGCAGAGATGGCTATGGTATGCCTGACCGACTTTGAGGAGTATGCAAAGGAGCATCTCTCAAAGGCCACCTGGGATTATTATGCAGCTGGAGCAGACGAATGCTGCACCAGGGACGACAATCTACTGGCTTACAAAAGGTACAGTGGGAAAAACAACATCTACCGAGACATTCAAGGTCACTACAAATACAACAATTTAAGTGTCTCAGTAGTGTTTAAATATGTAAAGACAGCTTTTTTATTTTAACTTCATCTAACACATTCATCCAAATGAATGACTACAGACATGCAGGCATTGTACAACATGTGTAGTGATGCAGAACAGTGTGAACCCACCTCGGCTCAAATCACTGTACTGATGTGATGAATAACATTGTTATTTAAAAAGATGTATGTCAGAATTTTACTTCAAAACATTAATAAATGCACTAAAATCATCAACAGAATATGAAGAAATAACAGTTTTGTAATAATGGAACAGTCGTTTATGTGTTATCTTGCAGATATATCTACTGAAGTTAGCATGCTAACCAGCTAGCCTCTAGCCACTTTGTAGGGTGACAGTCCAATAGGAAACAGCACCAACACTCCCCCAGTGCTCCGAGCTCCTGGTCCAGGCAGAGTCAGCTAATACCTGCGCCAACGGCACAGTTAACTGAGCTTACTAGCTAACAGCAGCTACAGTTAGTAGCAGTTAGCGGCGAGTCCGATGATATCCTGCCCAATATTTGTTCAGAGTTTGAATGCGACAGGTGGTCAGTTCTTACATATCACACCTTCAAATTGTTTAAAGACTAAAACTAAAGATCATATAAGGCCATAAAGTTTGGTGGACTTTGTGTGACGGCTGTAACTGATTTCTGTACATACTGTACACTACGTGTGGTTGTGATGCCTTGCAGTATAATCATAAACAGGCAGTTGCATTTTTACCCTGTGCTGATGCTGCATTGTTCCTCAGACCCCCTGCAGTGAATAAGGAAATGTTTTGAGAGATGCATCACCAGTGGGACAAAGTGCATACTTCTCAGCTTTCCTAATGTCTCCGTAAAGACTGAAAGACTGTTTTTCCTCACTGTGATGGATCTGCACATTTAACTTTTTTGCATTAATAACGTTGTTACTAGGGATTTGTTTGCTGGTGCATTTGGGGTCAGGTTAGACATTTTCGTCAGCAGGAATATATATTGGTCTGTGTCTTGGAAAGATGATCCTAAATCATAGCTTTGGGGAGACAGAGTCCCAGAGGGTCTGTCTCTTCTTAGTCAGAAATATAAGAAATATGACTTGACCGCAAAAACAGTGTGGTATCATCTCAAGAAGGATTTCTCTTAAAGGAACGGCTTCATATGACAACACTGAATATTAAGATTTCGCTGTGCTCTGTCAACAGACTGGTTTGGTTCCAAAGGTCAAGATTTTCTTTTTGTTCAAAAAAGCAGAAAATAACTTGTATTGCAAAATGAATATTTACATACATGTCTTACTGACTTATACTTTCTGAAGTGGTATGTTTGATAAACGTTTTTGGTGGGAGTATTTAAAATAGAATCAAATTTAACATGCTGTCATGACATGAGTATTTAACTGACTACTCTAATGAGATAGACTAGATGTACCTTTTTAACCATTCCCTGAAATACAATTTTAAAGTGGCAATTTGTCAGATGGCTGTAGCCAAAATTTAGATTAAAACAGGTTCGCCCAGACTTTTTCCATCTGAGAGACAAAATGAATTTTGGGCCATGAGGAATAAGAAAACACTGTATTGTGTCGGAGTCCCTCTAAACACCGTACTCAGATTATGAAGAATATTTAGCAATCAATAACTAATACCTCATTTTTAGCTTGCAAAAAATAAAACAGCATTAACAGTGATTTTCATTATTATCGTTTTTAATAAACTTTTCAAGGAGAAGACAGCTCCTGCAAAGAGTATAGTGAGCAGTTAGCGGTATGCTGCCCCCTGTAGTTTTGGAGTTTTCTGACCATTTCTTACAAATTACACCTTCAAGTAAAACCCCTTGAGGTTAGAACCACCAACAATTTGTCTACCATCAGAGATTAAATCAGACTATTCATGCCAATGCAGCTATCATGTCTGTATGGTGTGTCATAATATTATGGGCCTTCAAATCAAAGAGTATTACGGATTGTCTTTGTTTTGTTTTTTGGGGCTGGGGGGTGGTGGGTATGATTTTCAGATTGATGTGAACGTTGCTTTGTCAGTTATTTCATTTGCTGAATTAGGCAAAATGAGACATCACTGTCTGTTCATTCACAGCTTCAGGTGATAAAATAATATGTCGCTATATTGTGACATGAAAAATATATTGTATACGATGATAGATATTTTAATGTATATCGCCCACTCACACATTTCCCACACAATCCTATACTTGACACGGTCATGTGTACTCCACACTCAGGATCCGTCTGAGGCCTCGCATCCTGCGGGACGTGTCAGTGAGTGACACACGGACCACAGTGCAGGGGACGGAAATCAGCTTTCCAGTTGGTATTGCACCGACTGCCTTTCACTGTCTGGCCTGGCATGAAGGAGAGGTGGCCACTGCTCGGGGTGAGGAGTGTGTGTGTGTGTGTGTGTGTGTGTGTGTCTGTGTGTGTGTGTGTGTGTGTGTGTGTGTGTGTCTGTGTGTGTGTGTGTGTGTGTGTGTGTGTGTGTGTGTCTGTGCAGTTGTGGTTAAGTATGGGAGAAAACCTATTGACATATGCCTTCCTGTTGGTTCAAAGACTTTGCTACAGTATTGATTTTCACGTTTAACCTTCATTTCCAGGGTTATAGGTTCCTGCATTGGTTGAGAAAAAAATACAATAACTGAGGCTATTTTGAGGAGATCATAAACCCTTTTCATAATGCACACAAAAATAATTTATTTGCAGACACAAGGTTTTAACCAATATCAGTGTTAGTATACATCGCCAACACTAGGTGGGAGCATAAGATTGCTATAATCCAATTACTGCTCTTACATTTCTGAAAGTCTGAGGCACATGGGTGCAGCTTACTGTGACACTGGACTTCTCAAATCAACATGTCATTTTTCAATAACCATAGTAATAATTTCTCATCTTCTGCCTCACAGCCACGGAGGCACTCAACACCTGCTACATCACCAGCACTTACTCCACCTGCTCAGTGGAGGAGATTGTGACAGCAGCTCCAAACGGTTACCGCTGGTTCCAGCTGTATGTGTACCGGGACCGGAAGCTGTCAGAGCAGATTGTGCACCGCGTCGAGTCCCTCGGCTATAAGGCCCTGGTCCTCACCGTCGATGTCCCATACACCGGAAAGCGCCGCAACGACATCCGCAACCAGTTCAAGCTGCCGCCACACCTCAAGGTCAAGAACTTCGATGGAGTGTTCCAGGTAACATATTCAAAACTCACAGACAAACCAGAAGCAATGACATGAGACACGACAAAGATGAGACTGAATGAGGTCAAACTAAACAAGAACAGACAAGGCAAAGCAAAGACAAGTCAGGTCAAACAAGAAAAGACTGCTTGATTCACTCCTTCACTGATGTAAAAGAGCATACAGTTGTTTTTAATGCAAATCAACCAAACACAGTCACATTGTGTACTTATATTGTGTGAAATATTGACAGGAAGTTAAATGTATTTGTGCATTTTAAATTGTTTTTATGGCCTATGGAATGTGGATGCAAGTCTCTATGTACCAGCAGTGTCAAAGTTGCTTCACAACAATAGTTTTGCCATTATCTGTAAAAGTAGAAGCAACAGTCTTAAAGCAGAGAACATTTGTATTTCATTTGTAAGTTGAGGCTCACAGTGGTTGCACGTTATGCAGGAGACGGCTGTGCCAGAGGAGTACGGGATCCCGGCCAACACCTTGGACCCCTCCATCAGCTGGAAGGACGTGTACTGGCTGCAGTCCATCACCCGCCTGCCTATTATCATCAAGGGGATCCTGACCAAGGAGGACGCTGAGTTGGCTGTGGAGCATGGCGTCCAGGGCATCATCGTGTCCAACCATGGGGGGAGACAGCTGGATGGTGGCCCGGCCTCGGTACTTCCTGACTGTTACCTCTTAAATTATACTGTATTAAAGATCAATTTGTGTTAATGTGATGTTTAAAGAAGGTAATGCAAGTGTATACCCATGTCAGAAAGTAACAGCAGTGACACAGTAAGCAGTAGCATTATCAGTACAAAAGTGAGCAGCCAAAGCAATAGTAGCAGTAGTGGAGACATTACTGCTCAGTCATAGCAACAGCTTTTCCCTTTCTAGTAGTAATAATGTGAGGATTAGTGCTGCAAAATAGTTTTAATATTAAAGAGTTGAGTGAGAAGACAGATACCTCTCTTATGACTGTACATACCAGCACCTCTGAAGATCACTTATTAGGGATTTTTTGCAGCGACAGTTGATACTCCTAATGTCTCCATACTGCACATGCTCAATTCTATCTCAACATTTCCTGACGCTGTAGCCCAACAGTGTACTACGGGAGAAAGCCTGGTGTACCGTAGGCAGGAGCACAGCAAAAAATGTTAGAAGGCAGTTATAGAAGTTGCCATTGTTAGAGTTAATGTTGCTTTCCATTACTACAGCAAACCGTTGGAGTGTTTGGCAGATGCCGTAGCTGTTCCACTACATCACTGCTTAAAGTCCCTATTAACATATAATATCTTCATCATCTTATATCTTAAACAAAAGTGTAAAAACAAGGTCACGGTTTTACATAGAGTACCTTAAAAATCCCAGCAGGTTGTTGGTTAAAATCATTGTTTTCCAGCATGTGCCCTGTTGTTTCAAACATGTTTATCATATTTTCAACTCTGTCGCCAACAGATTGACGCTCTGTCAGAGATCGTGGACACGGTGCAGGGCAGGATTGAGGTCTATCTGGACGGAGGAATCAGGACAGGAAGTGATGTATTGAAATCGCTGGCCTTGGGAGCCAAGTGTGTTTTCATTGGCCGTCCAGCAGTGTGGGGCCTTGCTTACAAGGTACAAACAACAGCACTGATCAGTGTGTGATACTGTGTATGCGTGTCTGTTGGCATATTTTCGGATTGATTATAAGCACTTCAAAGGTCTTTCACTGAAATGTTATTCCTGACATCTATCTTTGGCTTTGTTGACACATTGCCTCTCTTGTTTAGTTTCTAACCCACATGACCATACTGCACTAAGCTGCTGTCCTTGACAGCTAAAGTTTATCTTTGAAAGTCATTGACACTGCTGGAGCTAGGGCCTTGGTGCAAGGTTTGCATTGGTTTTAAACTGTTAAATTACTGTTTGCAACTTGTAGAGCTGTTCTGCTGTCTCAAGTGGAGGATCTGATCCACTGTGTGAGATGCAGAATTAGAGTTTACAGAAAGTATGAAGTATTTTTCTAAATAAATGAGAGTTTTTCTGTAGAAAGAACAATCACGTCTTAAAAGCTGAAGCTGATGTTAGGCGTTGTAAATTTTGTATCTAGTGTTCTATAGCAATTATTGTTCCTGTGTGATTTTCAGGGTGAGGAAGGAGTGAGGGAAGTACTGCAAATCCTAAATGATGAGTTCCGTTTGTCCATGGCTTTATCAGGTGAGAGATGTGAGGTCAAGATGCTGAATCAGAGTAACAATGCTGACATATTTTGACCATTAATATGAAAGCAATAATTTCTATTTATCTCATCCAGGCTGCAGGAACGTGGCAGAAATAAACAGGAACCTCATTCAGTTCTCCAAACTCTGAGAGACCAGCAGAGGGCAGCACCGAGGACAATAATGGCACCCACTGAACAGGACTCACTACTGAACCAAACCAACAGTGTTGAACAAGAGACCGGGCCTCCACCGTGACAAAGGAACTGAAAGAAGTTTGCCTCAGAAGTCGTGACTTTATCATGTCAGGGAACACGCAAACATGCAAGCAGCTTCCATAGTTTGGAAATGACTCATATCTGATATCCAATATGTATTCATGCAGGAGTGTACGAGTGAGACAGTGTCTTGGGAAAGCTGAGGGGTCGGAGGCAGATTTAGCAAGTAAAAAAATGGAAGTGTTTTTGCTTTTGGATTGGAGACGATGGGGGCACTTTTCATGAAACCAACACACTATGGATTTTATTGTAACAAATTGACTGATAATGACATAACACTGCAGATGGAGATGCTGCCAGTGCTTGTGATTAAATAAACACCAGCTGAGGTGATGAAGATCTGTTGCTCTGGATCTATTATTAGCAGGCGATAACCGATGTAGCCGTAGATGTAGCAGAAGTCTGTCTTTTGCTTTCATTTTCTAACTTCATACTGAATGGACTTTACATGTACAAATGTTCTACAAGGAGTTTTAACTGCTTATCAAACTGTCTCTATATGACTTACATGAGGAAACAAGAGTCAGAACATTGGTTATTTCCTTGTAGTTATTACACATATTGTGAATGCCTGTCACCAGGTCGGTAACCAACTTATCCTGGCTGGATAAGATGCAACAGCACTAAAACAAAATGTCCTTTGCTTCACCATCGTTGTGTTACAGTTATTGATCCTACATAGTCACAAATCATCAAGTAGTTTTAGGCACCAAAAAGATCCTACTTTGTGTTAAAATAACTAAGTTCACTTTCTTAAATTATGAAATGTATGTTTGTTAACTTTCTTACATAACTTAACATAAATCAATCTTGACTCTTGGTCACAAACGGGAAATGAACCCTGGCCTATGCACAGAACATCTGGTGTATGAACCATCCAACCACCCCAACCAGCCCCCAACTGGACATCTTTAGCTCTTTAAACTACTGCACTACAACAGCCACTACAAGAAGTGATGCAGGGTAAACTAAAGTGTCCAACTTAGAATGTATAGGGCAAATATACTGGGAGTGGCCATGCATCGCTGCAAACAGCTGTGTTTAAAGAAGAAAAATAGTATTCAAAATATGTTGTGTCGTTCCTTCACTCGCTTTCAAACCAAATACATGCACTAGCCTGATCAGGATCTTTACCACAGGAGGGAGTGGTGCTCATACCACCTTTGTCCACCGGGGCCGCCAGAATCAAGACAAAATGAAAGTTCCGTGTAGCTGCTTTAATGCAGGGAAGATTCAGGTGCAGTATTTATCAATGATAGAGGCACATGGGTGCCACAATATCTGTGGCAGATATGGGTGTTGTTCTCTACTCTGTGTTTTAAATCTAATCATATTATTCCAATGATCAGTACAGAAAAACTGATCTGTGATTGTACTTTGTTTCAGTCACAGGTCTGATAAACACAGTGAAAAATGATCTTCCAATTTAAAAGATCAACAGACATTTTGTTTATTGTTTTTGTGTAAGGTTGCAGTAGTATGCTATATATTTTGATCTTTCATGAAAATGCTATAAGTTGTAGGAATGAGTGATAAACAATTTTAGACAATACGTTCCTCCATTTTGGTTCTCATGCTTGTCTATCTTCGCAGATAACTGAAGGCCTGCTAGAGTGTGTGTGTATATATTGATTTTTTTTTTTTAAAAAAAGCTGGTGAAAGCTATTGTTTAGCTCACTAACAACATCACAAGTGTGACACTCTGGGTGGGAAGTGTCAAGATGCAGAAAAGACGCAAACAGTGAGAAAGAGAAGTAGCACAGGAAGTGACTGAGGTCTCGGTTAAGGCAAAGAAACGGTGATGTTCACCCAGATGCTTTGACTCTCCAACCAGACGGCGCAGTGCAGCAGACATTTTCTGCTCAGAGGATCCAACCAGTTCTGGTTGGTAAGACGAACAGGCTGGAGGGAAGCCTCGGGTCCAGTCTGCTGAGGAAGCTTTCTTCCAGGTAGGTCACTAATAGGTGTCCTTTTTGCACAGTCATGACAATAAAGTACCACAAATTCATATATGTGTGTTCATATGACTCTATTTCCGCCATTGGTGGATGAAGTATTCAGATGCTTTAATAAAGTAAAATTACAAATGACACACCATGAAAATACTGCACTACAAGTAACAATCCTGCATTAAAAACCTGTTGGATTTATTATCAGTAAAAATACTCATTGTGCAGTAAAATGTTCCCTGTCAGTGTTTTCCTATTATATCTGATATTACTACTGCATTAATGTTAATGTGTCATTTTACGGCTGTATGCATTTAAGGTTGAGCTCATTTTATCTGCTTTGTATACTGTTGGTTAGTTCAATCAACAGTGACGCATTATAAGATCATTCCAATGTGTGTAGCGTGGCTGTCCTGTGAGAGCCACATAACTCTTAAAAAGTCAACTTTTCATGGTGTCAGAACAGCCTGTTTTCATCTTTGTGACATTTTCAAGATAATCCAAGAGGGATTATAAAGAGTTGATTTATCTTACATTCACAGCAAACATTCAAAATCAACACATCTGGAGATACGTGGTTTGCATAGACAGGAAGGGTATGAAAATTCGTATAAAGCTGCCAAATAAATGAGAACAACTTTTTCCTCTGAGGTATTGTAAAGCAGAGGCATCAAGTTGCATAACATGCACTTCATTGAGCTCATTTAGATTCTGCTTTGTGTGACACTGAGCTACTGTGTGTCTTCACGACACCCGTCAGTTGAGAAAGATCTTGAGGGTCGTCACCGTCAACTTTGTCTCATGTGAGAAGTGATGTGAGGCGGACTGACTTTACAGGCTTTTCGAATAATAATAAATCACGTAGTGATTTTGAGGATGCTGTATAGTATGACACAATGCAAAGATGCAACATTAAGTGGTTTGGTGGTTTTAAGTGGTCCTTGGTGCACTATGGAGAGAGGTGAAGATGACACAAGTCAGAGACAAAGTTTTACAAAGTAAAAGAGGTAAAGCATCAACAAAGACCTTTTTTGTTCCTCATTTTCCACTGTTATCATTGTCAAGACAGTCATTCACACATTTAACCAACACATTGTGCTCTCTCAGATAAAGTGTGCTGTATAAAATTATTCTCTCAATGCTGTAAAAAATAGCTGCCATCAAACAGATAAACCTCTTAGACCACAAGCGCATAACGATTATGATTACAGAAATGAAATTACTGTGGGTCCTATAAACAATTTAAAGATAACATGCAGTGCAGTTATAGAGCAATAGAAAGTGCAACAGGAATAACAGATAACTAGATAATGGTAACTAAATGAGACAACATACACCCATACACATGCTGATTTAATCTAGTGGTAATCATGCTACCTGGAGATTCAGATTGCAACATGGAGGATGTCAAAAATTAATGTTTTACTGTCAGCAAACCTACTAAAAAATATTCACAGAATTGTCAAGGTCCAGATTATGTGATCTATGCATATTGAAAGACATGAATGACATTTAATCAGACAGTTGATGCTGTCCGCCAACAAGCAAGGACACATCAACATGGTGTGAAAAAGAGAACGTGACAGCAGTGTGAATGACTCTGTGTGTAGGATTTTTTAGAGACAATTCTGGCTTAATTGTTGAGTGAGACACAAATACAAGATTCAATTATTAAAATTTTAGGACAAGGTTGTATAAGGAAATGTAGTTTGTAGTCTCTGTATGCCGCAACTAAAACATAATGAGGATGGTGTGGGAAATAATTTGACATATTTATCCATATATAGGTCTATTCTTATTCGTGTATAAAATCAAAAGTAAATCAATAAATGATCAAGTTTAATTCTTTAATTTTAAAAAGTCAAAGCTAACTCCAGAGACAAAGGTAACAGGAACTGAGTACTGCCAGCATTGTGCTCAGTGGAGTGTGCCCAGGCTGGGGGAAATAATAGAGGAATGCAGATGCTATTAATTTTCAATGACAGTTGAATAGTACCTGAAAGCACACAGGGTAGGAGGAAAAGAAAACTTATTTATATAATGGAGTGCGTAGAATGAGTTAAGAAGTCTCCAGCAGCCTGAGGAAAGAAGCTGCTCTGTAGTCTGCTGGCTGTGGTGGGTGTTGGGGCGGATCAATAATGAGTCACTTTACAGAAGTTATATTTTTGAATTAGCATGGAGGCACATAAGTGAACTTCTGATTATACTCATACATAGGTCTGAAAACTTCCTGCAAATGTCTTCTTCTGGGGTCAGAACAGCTGAGTGTACACAAACAGGTCTATGTCTGTGTGTCTGTGTAAAATCTGTCCACTGAAGCTCCTCTTTTGTCTCCACATAGGAGGTCTCACCACCGTAACAGAAGTCCACAACCCCAAGAGGCCAATGAAATGGGGTAAGAAAGTTTTTTGGGCGTCAGTTTATAACGGGAGTTATGAACCCAGTCACCACAATAAATGTTAGCTAAGTATGTTTCTGCAAAACCACAGAACAGAATGTTTCTTTATGCTGCAACTTTACAGCTGTTTAGGTTGAATTTTCTATTTCTCTCTGGTCACATCGGGGCGCTCATGCTCGGCTTAGGGTTAGGCACAAAAAACACTTGGTGAGGGTTGGGAAGACGGCATGGTATGGCTTAAAAAAAACTTTTTTGGTCACCACAATCACAGATGGAGATGATACAAAATAGCCAGTTTTATTCACCTGAAACACGGCTGCAAATGTTTGCAGATCTCCAGAAAAAACTCTGGGTTTTGTCACCACAAAAACAGCTGGAACAGTCCTCAGGTGTCCTCACAAATATAGACTGATGTGAATCAAAATGCAGTTGGCCATTTACCAGACTTGTTGGCTTGAAATAGCGCAACCACCATCCCCTCCACCTCCTTACGTCACAGTCAGCTTATAAGCATATAACGTGAACTTGATGTGTCACATTTGCTAGTTTCAGACATACATATTTAATTATTTGACTTCCTGCATACTTATAATTCTAAAGAATGTACAATGAATCAACAACTGCTGAAAGTCTACATTGAGTGTGAACACAGAGAGGTGTTGTGTATATGTCAAGACCTATCAATCAATTTAAGAGTAACAGCAGGTTCCAGTCCTGTGTTTTAAATCATGTTGGCTGGCTGTAGGTCAAGTTTGGTGCTAATCAAGTTAATTATCCATTCAAAAAAATAAATAAATAAAATGAAATAATTTTCATTAAACGTTTTCTGTCAGATCAGTGTACAAAAATATATATAAAAAAAAAAATCTTTCATTATTTCAAGCAATGTACACCTTTTACATACTTTTTATTTCTTTCTGTGAGTATTTTCTTACTGTAAGTGAGTAGCTTGGCAGGAAATAGTTTCAAGAGGGGGAGTAGTTTACTGGTTCCTCCTTTTCAGGTTGCAGGACAAGCAAAAGAGAAGGCTCTAGGCCCTGTAATGAGTCATGGTCTGCTAAAATGAAAGCAAAGGAAGTGGTAGCCTACTTGCACACAAGTAAAGAGAAGTGACAAACTGTCAAAACAGTGCATGAAACTTTCAAAATAAAAACAATGTATTGGATGCACTCCATTTAAGTCACTAAATGAGATTGTACTGCAGGGAGATTCTGGTGTAGGATGGGATGATGCTCTTGAAATGACCTGTACCTCATCCTCTGTAGGGGAAGTGGAGATGACAGCGGGCCGGGGAGGCTGAGCCGCAGACTGTCTCGCCTGGGCAGCAGGCATCAGAGAGATCCTCCGAGACCTCCAGCCCAGCCAGAAAGACCCCCTGCTCCTCCACAGGACAGGCCTGTTCAACAAGGTGTGTGTCCTCACTGGCTCTCAGTAGATTTGATTTCTAATGTTATAATTGAACCCATCTGATACAAGAAAGAACAGAAGCTGCATTAGCTTGAAGGCATGTATCCAGACAAAGACAACTACAACATGTGAGACAACAAAAAGTGTGCAAGTAACTAAGTACATATACTTGAGAACCATACTTAAGGGAAAGGTTCAACCGAAAATGTTGTTCTGCTCACCCCCGTGCCAATGAAAAGTAAGGTGACGTACTGTAGTCCACAAAACATTTCCGGAGCTTCACAGCAAAACAGTGTTGCAGCATTCTCCTAAACAGCTGAAGTAGCTGGGGACTAAACACAAATGGCTCCATACAGCTTGTCTGGTGTAATCCAAGTCTCTGGAAGCCCCGAGATCCCAAGCTCATCTGAAAAAGACGTTATTTAAACCTTTGACTTGCAGTCCCACTTCAGACTGGTTGCACACTAACACTTTTAGCTTTGTAGCCACGCTGAAATTCCACCTTAAAGAGGGCGTTTTTATTTTTTATCTTAGTTTTAAAATTAGTCCCCAGCTACTTTAGTTGTTTAGGAGGATGCTGCAACGCTGTTTTGCTGTGAAGCTCCGGAAATGTTTTGTGGACTACAAAGCTTCGGCTGCATGGGAGGGAAGAGATAATGACTGAATTTTCTTTTTTTGTGAACTTTTCCTTTAAGTACAATTTTGAGATACTTTACTTGCGTATTTCCATCTTATGCTACTTTGTTTCTCTACGTCAGTTCATCTTAGAATTTAGATTTATTTGAACGTGATAGTTAGTGGTTACTTTTCAGATTTAAATTTGACATCACGTGATCAGTTTATGAAATATGATGCATTATCATAGATTACATATGAAGTAGATAAACTAGCTCTGTGTCCACCAACTACAACATTAAATAGTACTGCTTACACAATTAATACATCAATCATGACCCAGTAATATACTGACAGGGGAAATTTATGAGTACTTTTACTTTTGACTTTAACAGTTTGATGCTAATACCTCTTTATGTTCCATACATAAGTTAGGGTCTGGGGTTACAGGAGTACAATAGCAGGCTGGTAGTTCTAAAGGCATCAGGAAGATCATCAAACAAACAGTCACATAAGTTTTAATGGCTGCGCAGTTCAATGTACTTATGAAGACTTTCCTCATTTCTAAATATCTGTTCTTTATTTGAATCTTATAGATGACAGACCTCCACAAGCTCCCTCTCCAGCTCTGGCTCCGGCTCCAGCTCCTCTGCCCATGGAAATGCCACCTAAACGTCCAGACAAGGCCACAAAGCCCAAACTCCCCCCTCGGCCGCTGTCCAAGGTGTTCTGTAGCAGCGAACATGGAGCAGCTGTGTTGCAGGTATATCTGTGATTTATTAACTAACTGAGTGGCTCTGGGGCACAAATATGAAAATAGACAACTTTTACAAATGCTGCGATATCATTCTACATGTTTAGAACCCCCAATTTCTCCAATTGGTGCCACGTGCTTCATCAGTTGCACCACAGTTGGTACCACAATTAAATCAACAGTGGTCTTTTTTTTTCTCAACATAAGAACTACATTATGCTTAAAGCATAATCACTCCTGTCTCTAAGGGGATTTTATTTCCTTCATTAAAAAGAATTTCACTTTTTGCACTCCACCAAATCCAACAAATCTAGTGGAAGCCACCAGTCCCCAAAGTGGTTTCTGAACATTTCATACATCCCACAGGGCTTTGATACTTTCCGGGCAGATGAGACTCTCTGTGATGTCATCTTGGTTCCTGGGGACAGCAAGCAAACTTTCCCAGTCCACAGAGTCATCATGGCGTCATCCAGCGACTATTTCAAGGCAATGTTCACTGGTGAGTTCTTCTGTTTTATTAGGCTGTAAGCTGACAGTATGGGGCGTTAGCAGGGCTGCCAAGTTTAATGTTGTGTAATATCTCATTTTGAATTAACATTAGGATTAGACTGTTGTGATGTCATTATTTGGTCTTAACCATCAATATTTGCTCATTTTCTCACTCACCTCCATGCCAGCTGCTCTCCCTGCCCTGTTGGCCTCCCTGTGATCTCTTCCTCTCTGTCTTTACTCTGAATATACCAGTGAACATGCAAGACATATTATCAATAAATTAACAATGTTCATACACAGTCTACATTAAGATTAGACTGTTGAGATGTCATTATTCAGTCTTATTCTGTCATTATTTCTCCTGTCTGCACACACAGCACCATAAGTGAGAGCTGGTGGTGCCTGTGGTGATGAATGGCCATTTGGTTGACCACTCACCTTTAAAAGTGCAGCTGTAGGTAGCTGCTCCACTAACAGCCCTCCACTTTTTCCCTGTTTCTACTGTCTTCTCCACTGTTTCTTCTGCTGTGTCATCATCTGTCTCTTCTGCTCTCTCATCCTCTGTGTCCTCTGGAGTCTCATCCTCCTCTGCTGTGTCAATCCCTATCAAATTCACAGTCTCCTCATCTGTTTCCTCTGACTCCTCTGACCTGGCAAGTTTTTCGGCAGTGTGTGGCTGACCCTTCGCTGCCTAGAATGGAAGCAGGTCTCTCTGCTTCTTCCCTGACATCTTTGAAAAAGATTTTTAAAAAGAAGTGTAGTGTTGTGAAGGAATGACCCACACAGTCTCAAAAACTAGCTACTATCCTGTAAATCCCATTAGCTTATAGTATCAGTTAGCTCACAAGCAAATGAGTGATTTCTGTTTTTAAATCCAATCTGATTGGTTAAGGGTAAGCCAACCAGAGTCACAATAGGGCCCCAAGTACGGCAAGCAGCAAGTGAGGAAATATATTAGAGGGGGAAATAATAAAACGGGGCAATTTATGCTTGTCACCTTGTGAAATAGGAGGATTAGCATGTGACCCTGTGAAGATGCTCAGTTGCATGACTCTCAATGTGTGAGACTTGGCAGCTCTGCATCAGGTAAACATCAGGTCTGGTATCATAACACAACAGGTCCAAAGCCTTGCCAGCGGCCATTTGAGGCAGAGAGTTTTAGATGTGTACCACTTGTGACACAAAAACCTTTGTCCTGAAGTTGGTACTGTAAAGGCTTTATCCTCTGTTGTGTAGCAATTTTAGTACCTCACAGACTAAGCTTGTCAGGCCATTATTAGCATGCTTACGTGCTATTTTTAGACCTTAAGGTGATAGTTGGGGTCTTTTGATGTGGGGTTGTATGAGGTACTCATCCCTATATATTTAAGGTGAGCCTTCTTTTAGGGTGCTAAAATACATCTTGCTGTCTGTGACGTTTAGCAGTACAATGCTCTGCTTCCCTGATGGTGCTACGTGATACAAGGGTCAAAAACCCCACATCAGAAGACCCCAGCTATCACTTTAAGTATCACTAGTGAGACACTGTGTGTGTGATTGTACAGCCTAGTAATGACCTGGCGTTACCAGCTGACATTGCAATCCCTACAGCTACACCACCAGCTTTGCTGAAATAAAAAATAATATCAGTATTTATATTTCCATTTTTAGATAAACAATCTAAAATAGTAAAAGAAAAGAGGAAGGACGTGTTCACATTGTTGCTTCTGCATTTACAACTTTCACATTTGACACCATCATTAACTGCAAGTACTATTACTATCCTCACACTATGTAAGTCTGAGCAGCCAGGATTTACTGTGTCAGCTGTGTCTTTACTGTGTCTTGCTGACTGTGCACTTTGACGTCATGCCTGCACAAGACAAATCCTCTGTAACGATGCAGAATCATTCATTCACCTTGTCTTTGTACTTGTTTCTCCTTGTGCAGGAGGCATGAGGGAGCAGGAGATGAGAGAGATCAAGCTGCATGGGGTCACTAAGTTGGGTTTAAAGAACATCATAGAGTTCATTTACACATCCAAAGTCTGTCTGGACATGGGTAATCTCCAGGATACACTGGAGGCTGCCAACTTCTTGCAGGTCATGCCTGTCCTGAGGTTCTGTAACCAGCTTCTGAGCAGTGAGGTGAGAGACTTTTGTTTCCAGTGTAATGTCATACTCCGGTGATGTCGCAGAAATTCATTATTGAAAGGTTTTATATTCAGTTACGCTGGAGGTCTAACTCATTAAGCTGCCAGATCCCTCTGAGCGCTTCACTGTCCTTCAATGCCCCCAATTATAATGGCCAGAATAAATTTATGAGTGACCTATGTATGTGATTATCAATACCTGGGGCTGCAAAATAGGGAACGTAATGAAGAGGGACACAGATAATTGTTAATTAATTGAATGTATTCCCTTTGTTTTTCTTCGATACAGATCACAATTGATAACTGTGTGGAGGTGGAGCGAATCGCCATAGACTTACTTCTGGAGGACGTTCAGCAAAATATAGGTGACTTACAGCTTTATTCAATCTGTATAAACACGTAGATTAGTTGAAAGGTTGAGTTTGTCAACTCTTCCGATCCTCAGAAAACCCCCAAACTAGTCTATCCATCCATTACTCCATTAGTTATTGTTCTGCTAAAACATATAATAAGAAAAACTAAAGATTATTGTAGACCATGATAATCAGTGTTGAGCCTCTTTGTTGTGACCTAGGTGAGTTTGTGAGCCAGAACCTTTCAGCATTGGTGGAGTGCGACCGTTACCTCCAGCTCTCTGAAACCACCATGGCCAACGCTCTCTCCAGCAACTCCCTGGAGGGTTTCTCTGAGATGGAGCTCTACCACATCGCGAGAGGATGGCTGGACCATGACCATCCCAATCGCCGCTCCTCTGTCTACAACTTGATGCGTCATATTCGCTTCCCACTCATGAACCCTGGTGAGCTCATTCAGATCTCCCAGGATGATGAAGAGGGGGGAGACTCCATGATGCGCTCTGAAACGGCCTGTGTGAACCTCCTGCTGGAGGCCAGTAACTACCAGATGATGCCCTTCATGCAGCCAGCTCTGCAAACTGAGAGAACGCAAATACGCTCAGACGCCACCCACATTCTGGCACTGGGCGGTGTGATGCGACAGCAGCTGGTAGTGAGCCGTGAGCTGAGGCTGTATGATGAAAAGAGCGGCCACTGGAGGGCCCTGAAGCCCATGGATGTGCCGCGTTATCAGCATGGTGTGGCTCTTCTGGGCGGCTTCCTCTTCATTGTTGGAGGTCAGAGCACATACACGTCACTCTGTACACTATTCAAATCAAGCAGTCTTGTATATCTATCGATATTTACAGAGGGGGGGTTGTCCACCATGTTGCCATGTTTCTACAGTATCCCAGAATGGACAAACCAAACACCTAACCAAGCCTTTTTAGCAGGGTAGGGTGAGGTGAGGCATATTTTGTTGGTTGCAATCTGTAACCTCACCACTAGATGCACTACACACTAGACCTATAACATGGGCATTTAATTAGGGACAAACATATATACAATAAATCAAAGAACATAAATGTCAGTCTCAATCATGGAAACTACACAATAGGGGTCTAACAGAAACATAGCATTTTCCCCAAGCTAAAAATCCTAGCGCACAGAGACAGAACCCAAGCCAAGCCTTAGTTTGCTTGTTGAAAACGGAACTTTGGTCCTAAACAAATCAACAAAAACATAAACATTTTTAATTTATAAGTTGAGTTTTAAGCTCCAGTTTGTAGGATAGTTGACTGTTGGGTCTCATTCCCAACTCAAATACTGATGTTTCGGGTTGGTGGCAGACCAACTCTAAGCATCAGTATTTGACGAGCTGGGAATGAGACTCAAAAATCAAGTGTCTTACAAACTGGAGCTTTAATCACTTGTGGGTGAAGTCATGTTACATAATGTATCATCAAGACTGAGAAGCATAAATGAACGCTTTCTTAAAAAATATGATTGAATCACAGGTTATAATTTATCCTCCATTTTATTTACCACTCTTTTTCTTGTTGACTTCTCAGGCCAAAGTACGTATGACACCAAGGGTAAGACAGCCATAGACAGCGCCTACCGCTATGACCCACGATTCGACAAGTGGCTTCAGATTGCTTCACTCAACGAGAAGAGGACTTTCTTCCACCTGAGCGCTCTGAAGGGGAAACTGTTTGCAGTCGGAGGAAGGAATGCTTCAGGAGAGATCGGTGAGCTGCTTCTAATCCTTGTTCCTTTTCTTTTTACTACTGTCAGCTGATCATTCATTTTCATTATGTTTTAATTTATTAATGCAGTTAATGAAAACTTGCTGTTCAAATTAGTTAAACTTGCAATTATTGATCTTAGTGATGCAGCACTGACATATTATCAGCTTTCTAATTGAATCTAACCAGTTAACAAACTGTTACTGAACAACGTTATCATTCATTTGAAGTGGTGTTTATTCAGTTTTAGCTCTGTTTTTGGTCTCTACCATTTTCTGCTTTTTCAGAACAGCTGTCTACTATGGCTAAAATGATGCTATGATAGCGATGAGAGTGAACCAAAACAGTAAAGTCGTGGGCCAGATAGCTAAACAATGAGCTGAAACTAAAAAGCTACAAACTCGGTTGATGATTCTCTGTAGGTTCATCACTATGAGCAACCCCTTTTCATTGTCACATTGTTTTTAAATTTTTTTTCACTGGTCAAAAAACAAACATATTATGTGAATCAGAATTTTTGTATTGATGCATTCTTACCCCAAATATCACTTTGATCAGACACGGTGGAGTGCTACAACCTGAAGAAAAATGAATGGACATTTGTGGCCAATATGGTGGAGCCTCACTACGGACATGCTGGAACAGTTCACGGGGACCTCATGTACATTTCAGGTAACACTACTCAACACACAGTCAGTGTTTATTTATACTGCCTACAAGTGTTTTAAGACTGAACCAAATTTTTTGTCTTGTATTAATCATGTGGGCTCATTCTTTTTTCCCACGACTGACACTGTGAGTGATTTGTAAGGGCTATCATTGTAGTTCAAACTGTAAAAGAATGAAGGGAGATGGGCGCTTCAAATCAGATTGGATGGTAAAAATCAAGAGATATCAGTGTCTTAAGTCAAGGGAAGTGTCTTGCCCATACATTTAACATAAATCAGTGGGCTATAAAGGTTAAAGGTTTGTGGATTTGTCATTTTTTCAACACCAGGGTTGCAAAATGAATCTGGTTAACCAGGGCTGTATGCTCAGCCCAGGGCACACAGCCCTGGTTAACCTACAGCTTTGTGCTTTTGAGCACAAAGCTGTAGGTTAGATATTTCTGATCCTGGGAAATACACATTAAACATTTGCTGAGAACGTTAAACCAATTGAAATATTATTAGGATGATATTGATTATGGGAACACAGGACCCTGGGAACATAGCTGCACTCCCATTCATTTGTCCGCTGTGCTTTTTGTGCAGTCTGAATATACCCTCCCACAGACAATGTACTGCCTTGTTAGCTGTATCATCTCAGGAAAATTTACATCAATTTGCACCCACTTGTGTCTCTCCATTGACAAATTGCATCCAAGAAGTACCAAGAAGATATGAGATAAAGATGCAGATTGAAAACTGTGTGAATCTTCACACGTAAGTAACAAAATAACCCTTTTGTCAGTGAGTTGCTAAATACCACTATGACTGTATTAAAAACTGACTCATGTGACTATATAATCTGCTACATCTCCGGTTAAGGTGTGGTTAAGTTTAGCAAGAACTACGTGGTCAGGGAGGAGATCATGGTTAGTGTGACAGAAAGCAAGCCTTTGTGGTAAAAAGAAACCAACACTGAATGTTCTCAGGCCAGGGGACATGACTTTCTCATACGGTCTCCAGTTCTGATGACATCCTTCCTCATGACTTCCTCAATTTTGGTACAGCTATCTGACAGCAGCATGCAACGTCTCTCACTGGTACTGACAGAGAAATGATGACTGTCCTCATTTTTACACATTTACACAATCACCAGTCAAGAAAACCTAAACAAAGGTCATTTTAAAGATATAATATGTAGGACTTCTGCACTACATTGTCTAAAAACTACTAGACCTTTGTTGTTGTGTTGTGTACTTACATTATCCCAAATGTTTCCAGCAATGTTCAAACCAGAGAAATCCACAAGTTTACTCAAGGTAACAGTGCGTTTTATGTGGTCGCCTCTCGACACTTTTGGGCTAAAACTTAAAACATTACCTCGTCTGTGAACATTTGAACTTGGGTCACATCAGATAGATTTACATCGACAGTGTTGGTTGTTTAATGGTGTATTTCACCACAAGCTAAGCGATGATTTCTGCATTCACATCTCGCACTGTTTTCTGAAGGGATTGTCTAAAAGCGTGTAAAATGTTCCATTTTGACGAGATGAATTATTGACTTGCTTGCTCGGCTGACCTATTTGAAACCACTTCCTGTTTAGCAGTAGATTCTGCTGAGCTGCTGTCAGCCTGCTCTCAGCCACGTTTCTTAGCAACCTTGGACAGGAAACTCAGGTTAAGAGCGGAAACGTTAGTTTCATATGTAGGACGGAGAAACAGGAAATGCAAAGACCTGTGGTTAAAGTGGTTCACAGTACTCTGCAACAAATACAAAGCCCACGGTTTTCAGAAGCATTGTGCTGAGTGCCGGTAATTATTACTCAGAATACAACACATACTGTGCTCGACACAACATATTGTATTTAAATCACATATTAATTTTATTACACACTCAGGCTTAATATAATTTAATCAAAAAGTGAAGTAAAGGGTTAAAAGTTACAGGACAGTTGATTTAGAATGAATCGTTTCTACATCTCTATTTAGGCATATACATAATACTCTGCTCTACTTGAGAGAAAGATTCACAAACAAACCAGTGTGCCTCAAGCTTATCAAAGTGTTACGTCTGTACTTACACCGACGGCAGAAACAGCTCAACATGAGCTCTCCTCGTAGGAAATATAGTATCTTGTGATCTGGCCTGGTTTGGTCTGTTTCTGATAAATAGACGTGGCTCTCAGTGGGTTGTTAAATGTTAAACTACAATATGTTCATGCATAAAGTTAATTTGTGAAAGCTCCTACTGGAAGGTGCTGCTCAGTTTTTTTTACATGAGGCAACATTATTTTCATTTTGTCAGTCAGAATAACCAAAACAGTCACATAAAGGTGACAATCTGACAGACAGCAGCAGAACTTTAGCGGACAAATATAAAACAACAACAACATAAAAACAGATAACAGATATAACATTACATAACAGATATGGAACACCAATTCTGCAAACTTTAGAGCCCCTGAACACCTGAGAGAGTGTTAGTTTTATCTTGTGCACACATGAAAAGCAGCTTATTGCACAACTGGGTCATTTGATTCAAAGCTACCTTAAAGAAAATGTTGCATAAGGAGTTGTTTGATTCATTCACCCACAGTCCGTTGAAGAGAATTATAATGTTTACAATGCTGCTTTCATTGATAAAGAAGCATTTCATCTTATACTTAGTTTACATGCTTGTGGAGCGACTGCACCGTGTGTGGTAGATAATAGATGTGATTTAAAATGTGGTTCAGTATAAATCAATAGTTCAGTACTCACACTTGGATAAGAGCTAAATTCCTGATTTAAATGCTTTAAACACAAGAATGCAGAACACCTGTATGGCAAAAGGAAATGGTTAAGTCACCAGACAAGAAAATGTGCTTTTGCATGTTGTACTCTGTTAATTACAAATAATGTGTTTTGCTGTACACCATGTTCCAAAATTCATTTCTTCCTACTGTGTCCTCTACACTCCTTGTGACAAGGCCGGCCTAGATGGAAGGAAGTCAGTGCAAAAACTTATTGTAGGCTTTGTAAACGGATCAGCAGTAAAAAAAGAAACACAATCTGTGTTTGTTTGCTATAGACATTAAAACACTGTGTGGTCCTCTCAGTCGAGGAGATCCTGCACTGTTGTCAGCTCGTCTCGGCAGGGCTGACACATTACTCCATATGGTGTATTTTCTGTTGAAAGAGAATTTTGGGCCAAAGAATAACACAGAGAGTGATCATTTGAAATGTATCATCGATTTATTTTATATTTAGGATGGCCTCAGGGGTTTGCTTAGCCTGTTGAAGGGCATTTCTCAGGAAATACAGGGTTTCTATAAGTTTCATACTTGGTTTCTATAAGGATTACGTTTACAATAATGTTGAAAGAACAAGATCTTCAGTATCAGAAAATATAGTGTATTTCACTGTATGTCATTTTGAGAGAACACTTCTGAGCCAATCAAACCTTCACTGTGTCTGTAGAAGAGAAACATGACAGACAAATCATGACAAATCCTTTTTCTTTTTGACACCTAACACAAAAAGTGGTATAAAACAACATATTGCAACAGTATTAGTGACTTATTCATTACATTTCATTTACATTGTGATAGGAAAATGTGAACACAGTTTCACCTTTTACTGCAACTTCCTGTTCCTCTTTGCAATAGCGACAATAACAACCTTGACCTGTGAGGTTGAAAGCAGGTGTGAAACGGGCCACATCTGGTTTTTGTATGTGGCCACAGGAAAGTACCTGAACACTCATCCACATTAGAACAGAGTCATTCATTCTACCCAAAGTGACCGACTGACCTGCTTTTTCCACACGTTAAAGAACGACTTATATACTCTGATGCTAAAATAAATAGTAACTAATTATTAGTTTACTCATGTTAGGACATTACACTTTTTTGGCCACTTTTCAACAGTTAACAATATGATAACATTATTTTGGATTCTGGTAGCTTGAGTGTTTGTCTTTATTTTCACATTCACAAAAAATAAATCATTAACTAAGTCATTGAACACACCTGTAATTTCCTACTTATATGTTTTTTATATTTTCTACTTATTTATTATGACTGTTTTTAATTGTTGCTGTCTATTGTTGCTATCCCCTTTGCTGCTGTAATAATGCAAATGTCCCTGTTGTGGTACTAATAAAGCATTTTCTTATCTTATATTATCTTTCTTTGTGGGTATTTTTGAACACACTGTAAAATTTGTTCGATTGTCTTTTGTCACACAGGAGGCATCACGCGTGACACGTTCCAGAAGGAGCTTTGGTGTTACGATCCTGTCGCTGACACGTGGAGTCGACGAGCCGACATGATGGAGCTCCGCGGCCTGCACTGCATGTGCACCGTAGGAGACAAACTCTACGTCATGGGCGGGAATCACTTCCGAGGCAGCAGCGACTATGACGACGTCCTGGGCTGCGAATACTACAGCCCAGAGACAGACCAGTGGACAATGGTGGCGGCAATGCCGCGGGGCCAGAGCGATGTTGGTGTGACAGTGTTTAACGGGCAGATCTACGTGGTGGGAGGGTACTCCTGGAACAGCAGGTGCATGGTTGACATTGTGCAGCGGTATGATCCAGAGCGGGACGTGTGGGACAGGGTGTTCAATGTGTTGGAGCCTCTTGGGGGGATCCGTGCCTGTACAATGACAGTTCATCTGCCGGAGGGGTCAGTGGATGAGGCGCAGATACAGGATTGTCCGCTGCCCACAGCGAAGAACTGATCATGCACCACAGACAGGGGGTTTCCAACCTCTGCCTCTGTCAGACCAGAACTGGCAAGAAGAAATTCACTGAAGAGGGCAAAACAGGAAGTAGCGTGGGTGGCAAAAACAAGCTGCAGGTGCAAGCATGGCTAACTAGCTAACATTAGCATTCAACAGTTTAAAAATTCTGCACCTTTCTGTCAAACATGTCACTGATTTAGTGCCATTTCCTGTCCTTACATTTCCTGTTAGCCATGCAGCATGCCTCCCGCTCTGCTGCTCGTGTTGTCTCACTCTGCAGTTTCACTCAATACGTGCCTAATTAAAGGTCAAACCCACCCTCGCTCTCAGCTCTGCTGCACATCGATTCATTGGACATTGAGTTTTGCTGTTTCAGCTCAGAGTTCAATCAGATTGATTTCTGAGGCAAATACGTCAGGATCAGTTACACAGATGGCAAATTCATCTCTTCAGTGAAATAAATGTGTAACCTGAGTGAATGTTGGTGTCAACACATTTTTAGATTTCAGGCTGTAGCCCGGAGCGTCTCAGTTCATTTTTTATTTCAAATGGGCATTATCCATAGGTGCAGACCAAAAGGCCACTATATGAAGTTCTGAGCGAGTTAAAGTGACAGCAGATATTCGCAGCTGAAATGTGAGCTCATTGACTCCCACTGTACTGTAGTTTAGGGAAGCTAGCAAAGCTTCTATTAATGTTCATACAAAGAGCATTGTGAATCGTGGCCTGCTGCTTTGATTGTATGGCCATGTAGCAAGCTAGCTTTGGGAGTCAACAGGCATCACGGTCAAAACAAAACTCCAGCAGCACAGTAGTGACCTTGACTTACAAAAGTCTGAACAAACTGTTCAATTTGGCCTTGTAGATCTAATATGAGTTATGACTCAGCAACACAACACTGATTCTAGTCTTTCCATGATTCCTTGTGCAGTCATGTGTGCAAGCGAACAGAACCGTAACATATTGGCCAGTCGTCTGTGTAAATATCCCAAGTTTGTGGAAATTCCTGTGAGCCACAATGGTTCATTTAGCAACTTACGAGAGACTCTGACATCTCCTCTATCTCAGAAACCACTGGAGAAATTGCAGCGGTGAGGCTAACATGCCCAACATTTGCCAACATTATACAACTGCTGCCAACGTGTTTATTCATGGGACCAGATGCACCCCTACTATAAGTTATTGTCGGCCCAGTTTAATATGCAACAGAATTCTATACAAAAGGTATTAGGGGGTCCCCGCTCCGTCTCAATCACCTAAGGGGTCCTTGGCCTGAATAACATTGAATTAACTGATCAGAGGGTAAAGCTGTGTGAACTGTTCTGTGTCATTTCTCACTATTGATCTCATAAATAGATCAAAAACCCTGTGTCCTCACCAAACTGTGTCCTATGATGACGCACAAGCTGAGAGGAACAAACCGAAGCTAATGAGTTATGTGTTTTTAATCTTTTTTAGGTCATAAGATGAGAGCTGTATGAAATTCAGTACACATGTGTATCACATGGAGGTCGACAAAAAAGTCCCGGGTGCTATGAGCTAAACCCAACAGGAAATTGGTCATTTTGAATTTGGTGCTCCTTTTTTCGATTTATCGGTGTTGTACTTTACCACAGCTTTAACCTGATCTTATACGTTCTCAGGGTAATCTTTAGTGATGAAAATGTGCCACTCCAAATTTTAATGATCCACCATGAAACAGGAAGTTAACTCAACTGTACATGGTCCACTTTACCCCAAACTTCAGATTTATGATGAGAGACTCATCCTGAAGACATTTATATAACAATAATCACATATAGTCATAGCACCACCTAGTGGCAAAAAGGAAATGACATGTTTTATACCTTGACGTAATCCTCCGAGCAGGTTGAAGAGATCCACCTCAAATTAGATCAGAAAATGGTACATGGTGAATATTGTGAGTTTTCAGCAGATGCCATTGTCGTGTCCACGCGCTATTTGCCCTGAAACAGGAACTTAACTCGACTGTACATGGTTAAATCTTAAAAATAAAAGTCCCAGTCTGAGGACTTCTACATCATAACTATTTTGAGTTATACACATTGCGCCACCTACTGGCAACAGGAAGTAAACCTTTTCTGACAATCATCATCATTTATATGACATTTTCGTAGTGCAGTCGTCCCTTGATAGACTTGAGTCTAAAGACTTATTCGTGGTTCTTCTCTCGCACCACATATTGGACGCAGGAACTCACACCGAAGTCCTTTGCACATTGTCCAATACACATGAATATTCAGTGGCGTGTCGAATGGTTGGTGTCCTGCGATGGCAAGGGCCCATTCAACAGTGTTTGCAACTTTAATTATCGTTTAGACCTTCAAAATGATTCTCCATTTGTAATTAACACAAACAGTCACATTTCCCAAATAAAACTGAGTGAAATTATATTATCGAGCCAATTATAAGGCAGCATGATGCACCAACAGAAGTGTACAAATGGAATTCCCCTCAAAAAAGATTGTCAAAGCAGATTACTTGTTTACTGTGGTCTGAGAAGGCTCTTGCAACATAGTTAAAGGCACTATTGAATTATCTATACTGATTGCATAACCTGTGAATATAAAGAAAAATATCCTGTGCTTTTTAGACTCAGCCTCTTTGATGCCTCCCATAAAGCCTGAGAGAGATTGACTTAACCTCACTGCTCCAGTTGATTCCCATGAATTGCACTGCAGTTCATTTTTCCAGCACCAATATAAAGAGAACTGTTTCTGAGATTTTGTGGTTTAGAGCAGCATCATCCTGATTCATTAAAAAGTAAATAATGACTGACAGCAAGAAGCCTCTAGATTACATTTATGTACCTTGTAAATATAACACAAGCTCAGTCAGTTACTGTCACAGGAAAAATAAATGTTGGATTGTGTATATTTATATTGATATTCAGTGTTTTGAGATGAAAATAAAATGTTGATTATGATCTACATGTTACAAGAAGAACCACATTATTGACTGTCAGAGAAGTTCCATCCTACAGGTGCACAACTGTTATAACACAAACATGAACACACACACACACACACACACACACATTCTTTGGTAAATCTGATGCAAGTGCATGATGATGAAACTACCCTTGAGACTTCATCCTTCACCTCTAGATAAGACAACAGACAGTGAGACAGCGGTGATATCAACTGCTCTGCCAAGGACTACAAATACTGAAAAGCAGATGGCCACAATACATGAGTAGGCTTTGTGATGCATGAAATATTATTGAGAATACAAAATCAGTGTTGACCTGAAAACCCTGAAACACTCAGAGTTTCCTCCATGAGCCAGTGTATCATTAACTGATCAATCCTTGATTTGGCCATCTGGCAGACAGATGAGACCTTGAAATGTCAAATCTTGTTTTCCTTAGCTGATCTAGCCATGTACCTTCGTCGGGAGTTGAAAGCACTTGGTTTAATGAATATACAAGAGTACGAATCTGATCCACTCATCTTTCCCTTTAAAGAAACCCTGTAAAGCTGTTCCTCTGAATTTCTAAGCAGAGCAGTAAAAAGGGTCCGATGTACTGCACTTCAAAGCAAAGATCTCCTGTTCTCTCTGCTGCTGTTGTTGGGCACTTTGAAGATAAAAGTTTAAAATATACAAAAAGGGAATTAGCAGTGTTACATAATGCTGAGTTTTGTTCAAGAGAAAGAGACACTCCACAGAGTGTAGGCGTAAACAAAAAGGATATGCTTCAAATGAAAGAAAAGTGTTGACTAGCAGCCGACTGGAACAGAACCAGTCTCAAACTAAAGCAGCTTTTACACATCAGTCTCTTTTTAATTAAATGTGTATTGTTATAGATGAAACTACCGAATAGCATAGAAAAGCTGCTAAAATTAGCTTTTACTTGACAACATTAAAATGCTGCTAACATGTATGCATCACAGAGTACAATTATATACACACTAATATGATAAATATAACACTAAATTGAGCCATCTGGCAAAATTAGTACTTTTACTTCTTTGGTATTTTGCTGCCAATACTTGAGTAGATTTACTAATGTAAGATATCGATTGTGGGAAAGTATAAGTAGTATAAGTAATAGTCTGAGTAGTTTAACACTGAGTCCTGTATCAGTGTATCAGTTCATCTTGGTGAATGTGTCTTCAGAATGAGGCTGTGTATCACATGCTGTGTCGGCCTTTCCCCTGTAACAAACTGCTTTTTCTAGTTAAATTAAATATTGCGACTGTCCTTGGTATGTAAAACATTCCCAGCCCCATTTCATCTAGCTCAAGAATGCATCACATTCTTCCAAAGTAAAGCCCATCCTCTTTTTTTTCAGGCTGCCTTGGAGCAGATTATTTGTTTTTTTCAAGTCCAGATTTGGCTTTACAAAAGGTGGACGTGTTGAGGCTTGGAGGGCAGAAGGTGCTGTCGTTCTCCTGCAGACAGAACCAAAACATCCACGAACAAACGCTGTATTCTTTTTTTCACTTTCAGCTTTTTCTTTCGAGAGGCTCTTCAAAAGCCTTATTTGAAGAGGATTTTTTTGTTCTCATACCAAGAGAGAATTAACCTGTGATGTCTCTGAGAGGTGATGTGTGCGTGGTGACTGGAGCCGCTGGATTCCTGGGCAAGAGGCTGGTGAGGCTGCTGCTGGAGGAGGAGAACATGGCTGAGATTCGGCTGGTGGACAAACACGTACCGCCCAAACTTTTACACACTCTGGAGGGTAAAATCTGTGTTCTTACAAATTACTCATCTTTGTCTCTAATATTTATTCTTAATATTATGAGGCTGTAGAACACTGATATCATGGGAACACTTTGTGATGCCAGTAGTTTCACTTGTTTTATTTTATATAGACTTAATCGAATACAGGAAGCCTCACTGAGAACCAAAGTTTTCCAGGAGTGTCCAAGACAGATCAGGCAGTGATTACAGACACAGTGTTTTGTATTATCTGTGACTGCTTCACAGATGTGACTGCAGTAATAAATCTATCTCAGGTTAAAAAGACACAAGAATACACTGTTGACATGACTGTTTCATATGATAACCAAGCCTTATATTGTGTTAATGGATGGGAGTTTATTCTTGATGTTCTGTGTGTCAGACTGTAGAGGGGACACAAAGTTGAGTACATTTGAAGGGGACATCAGAGACGGAGATTTCCTGAAAAAAACCTGTCGAGGTGCATCAACCGTCTTCCACATCGCATCCATCATTGACGTTAATGATTCAGTGGAGCGCAGTGAGATATACGGGGTCAATGTCAAAGGTAAGGCAGCCGCTTTAATCCACTGAAACCTCTGCTGCGAGGCTACATACTTCGTCCATAGAACTGACTGAATTATTTTAATTCATTGACTTATTTACACTCACTGGTACATTTTACTATTTGCCATACAGTGACTTTTTCTTGCATACCAGCACTTCTCACAAGCTACCATTACTCTTTTCTGCTCCCTCCATATAGGTTCTCTGAGCTAATCATAAACTGCATTACCAGGGTGCACTACATAACGCTTATGTTTTACATTCTTGCCTACCTTGCTTAGTTTGTGATACACACTAAAAGTAGAGACAGTATTCAGGGACGCACACGGCAACATAGTCGACTGACCATTGAGAGCACAGGAGAAAATCCTGGTTCTCCTAATGGCCAGTCTTACCATCCCACCCCACGGGAATACTGGCACTAAATCTTTTCCACTTCAAGAACTGCTCCTATGAGATAAGGTAGACAGTCATGAAGAGTTTCTTAGTTATTTTATGAACTATGAAGAGTGTCCTTGCTTTGCAGGAACGCAGCTGCTTCTGGAGGCATGTATTCAAGAGAACGTGGTGTCCTTCATCTACACCAGCACCATAGAGGTGTTGGGACCAAACTCCCAGGGTGAACCTATATATAACGGCAACGAGGACACAGTTTACGACTGTGCTCTGAAGTTTAACTACAGCAAGACCAAACTGGAGGCAGAGCAGAGAACCCTGCAGGCGCACAGTGAGGTGCTCCAAAATGGAGGTCGACTGGCCACCTGCGCCCTCAGACCTATGTATATTTACGGGGAGGGCTGCCGCTTCCTGCTGGGCCACATGTGTGATGGGATAAGAAACAAGGATGTTCTCTATCGTATGTCTCTACCTGACGCCCTAGTGAATCCTGTCTATGTGGGAAACGTGGCTGCGGCCCACCTCCAAGCAGCCCGCAGCCTCAAAGATCCACAAAAAAGAAGTGTTGTTGGAGGAAAGTTCTATTACATTTCTGATGACACACCACATGTGAGTTATTCAGACTTTAACTACGTCATGATGTCACCTCTGGGCTTCAGCATTAAAGAGAAACTCCCGGTGCCTCTCAGCCTCTTCTACGTCATCTGCTTCCTATGGGAGGCTCTCTGCATGATGATCCGACCTTTCGTACGCGTCGTCCCGCCACTGAACCGCCAGCTTCTCACCATGTTGAACACGCCTTTCAGCTTCAACTATCAGAAGGCGAAGAGGGACCTGGGATATGTCCCCAGATACACCTGGGAGGAAGCACGCAAACTCACCATTGAATGGCTCGCCTCACAGCTGCCAATGGAAAGAGAAAGAATAAGAGCTAAATAATCTATGTAAAGTTGTTAGTACTATCACTCGCCGAATAATAGATAAATATACAATAAGTATGTTTGTAAAATATCAGTTTGTCTGTTTGTGACCTTGTGTTTTTATGCATGACTAACACCATTGTCCTGTGGGGACAAACAATAAAAACAAAAGTTCAGTGAAAGTAAACGTGAAGAACTCATTCAAACACATGGTGGGCATCACTGCTGATGATTTTTTAAAAGCACTATTGGTTTTTTCTTTTGTTGTTTGTTTTTTTGTATTATCATGGCATCTTTCAGATAATTTGGAAATGTTTAGCATTTCTTTGTGTTTGTTAATCTGATATTACCACTAGGAGCCACCAAATTCACTCCTACTCCCCTGGGATTAAAGGTCCAGTGTGTGCGATTTAGGTTGATTTAGTGCCAGAAATGGAACATGATATTCGTAATTATATTTTCGTTAATGGATCATCTCTTGCTCTAATAATGCATTTTTGATACCTTAGAATGAGCCTTGTATATCTATAGATGGAGCGGGTCCTTTTCCACAGATTCTGCCATGTTGCACGACTATGTTTCTCCAGTAGCCCAGAAAAGGCAAACCAAACACTGGATCTAAAGCATTTCGGGTTTTTAGCAGCCCCCGTGGGAAAGGCTGAGATGAGGGGTGTTCAGTTGGTTGCAACCACATCGCTAGATGCCACTAAATCCTACAGACTGGACCTTTAAACTGAAAATAAATTGCATTTACTCCTCGCTTCTTAAGCACTCAGATAGTTACCTCAACTTCAGAAGAGACGATTTAAGGTAGACAGTAGAGTAAGTGGTCGAGGCAGGTAGAGGAGAGTCATAACACACTTAACGACAAAACTTTAGATCTTGTTGCTTTGACTCATGACTCATGTTCTGTATGACCTGTTGTTCCTGTACTGTATTGCGATATGTTGTGTATGTGATTAAAGTTTATAGTGAAAAAAACTTCCTCACTGATTGTATATTTTCATTTAAACCTAGTTTATTTATTTATTTACTGTCCACTCATTATGTATGAAGCATGCAGACTTGTATGGAAAATCTAAATAATTAACATTATTATTCATAGTTAAAATGTGTTTTATGACTGCCAACTGCAAAATGTAAAAATGACCCAGTTTCCTTGAAATGAATGACACTTTTTGTGTAATTACTTTAAGACTAGAGGCAAGATCCAGTGAAACCTATTGTTTATTCATAACTGTGGCTAATTACGTAATCATTTTAAAAAACACACACACAATTATAATCAAATAAGATAAACTGATTAAAGATTAAAGATTAAATCAAAGAAATTCCGCTGAGTATTTTCCTGCATATTTACAAAGAGCATTGTTTATGTAATGGTGGAACATTGATTCAGATAATTGATTTTCTCAGAGACAACGGGGTTAGCTCTCCCCACTTTCTATTACACACTTCTCCAACACACACACAACTGTAGACAACCACACACCAACACACGAACCAGTGGGCAGCCAGGCCAGAGTCCAGCATTTAAAACAAACAGCCATTGAATACCAATGAGGTCATGGATTCACCGCCAGGCAAAGAGCTTCAACCACTTGACGGCTCAGTGGGAACCCAGTCTGGAAAAAAAAAAATCACCCACTCACAAATGTGATGACTGAGTAGAAGGACAAGGGAACAGCTTGTTGTGGATCTGCTCAGGCTTAAAGTGGAGATTTACAAGAAAACAACCATAGCAAACCCTGCTGGGATCATTAGAAACATTTGTTTTTGAAACCTTCTGGATGGTTTTATGTGGATTCCTGCCTTGCTTCATGACCAATGTTTGCCAGTTAAAGTAGTCGTGCCAGAGTTACAGCACTGCACAGAGCTGGGATTTTCTCAAGCTAAAAGCTGATCTCCATCCACCAATCTGGGGCTAAACAGAGCAGCTGAGCACAGTTAAGCGCCAACTAAAGCTCCCAGGCAGTCACTCTCCCCATTCAGCTCTCTGTTACTACAGAAATGCCTTGGGAACACAAAACGGTCCTCCTCAGTGTTTTGACAGTCTGCATCACATCTCTGGTGGTGGGTAAGTGGCCTGCTCATGAAGGAGGTTTTTCATTCTGCATCATTTATTTGGTATTTTTTGTGCAATAGTTCCAAACAAATATGCCAACATGCTTGATTGAAACAGAAAAGATGGACTTAGATTTGTTAGGAACCTGTGCAAAAGTCCTTTCAGAACACAGTGATACTATGATGACTTAACAGCGCATTAGTACCAGTGTTGTAAAGAGAACCCAAAAGTCAGACTAAAAAAAAAATAAAGTTATTGTGTTAAATATTACTTTAGTCTTTGAGTGTCTGATGTATATTCTGTATACCATGGGACGACAGATTATTGGTGTAACAGATTATCATATTTGATATTCAGCATTTTACAGATTATTTTTAAAATCATATATAATTATATATAATTTTTTAAAATGAGCTGCTTTGGTGCTTTGGCTCTGATGCAGCTTGCAATTAAAGTAACTGGTAATTGAAGTTATCAACAAATGTGGAGTAAAAAGACAATTTTGAGGTACTTTAATAATTTACTTAAGTACACTTGATTAGAAGTACTGTACAGTTACAGTTATATTCCATCACTGGTACTTAATATAATACAGCACTGAGAAACAATTCAATCATCCAAGCAAATCAAATTCGCTAATTGAGAATCTGACATGGTATTTGAGTAGTGCATTAAGTGCAGTGCTGTATGGGCCGTCACGAACACAAATTTCATCATTGCACCCAGTAAACACATTGAATCAAGACCTTCTGACAGAAAAAATGTTTTTGTTTTTTTACAATATGAAACTATAGAATTGACTTTGTATTAACAATGATTTTTTTAATCACGATTAAAGGTCCTATTTGTAAGAAAAATAGATTTTTGAGTCTCACTCCCAACTTGTCAAAACGGCCTGTCCTACAATCCCAAATCCATCGGTATTTGACATGTTGGGAATGAGACTCACTTTTCTTACAAATAGCACCTTTAAGGTCAAACCATGACACACTGTGTATCACAGTATCACTGATGAGAATACATTGACTTGTTTCCATATAAACATAGTTCATATCTATATGTGGTACTGTATGCACAATCTGATATCGCAGTGTTTCTGTCATTCCCAAACGTCATAATAGATGTTGCTCCATGGATCTTCATTGCATCTGACAAATCACATTTTTTCTTAGCTTTGCGACTGAGGAAAATGACAGGAAATATACACAAGGGAGAAGTTTTCCTTTCTGACACCTGATTAACATTGTGAAAGGGTCACTTTGAACCCACAGCATCTTTTCCACCACCTAACCAGGTATTCTTGTTGCCTAAACCTAACCAAACAGCAACAGAAAACTCGGGGGAAGAAAAACGGAAATTAATGAGTGAACTTGCAGTATAAGAATATGTTCCCATCAGGACACACACCCATGTCTCCTCAGTGAGATCCCTATACTTAATCCAGCAATAACATTTTCCTCCAGATGCAGATTATATCGCTTTATGGTCAGTCGCAATGATGATCCAGGGAGAGTATTGATTATGATGTCTAGGAACAACACCAACATGGTGATATCAGATGCACAAGTATTGTGCATTATTAGAGATAGTAAGATCTTCCAGATTGTTTGAATTCAGCATCAGATGGTGTGTGATGTGATGCATGAGACCAACACTCAATGTTTAACCCAGTTAGTACAACATTATTTCCCTGTAATGGACTAGGTGTAGAGGAGAGGCAGAAAGATGAGTGTGCTGACCTGAACAACACCACCTGGCTGGAGTATCGGCAGCAGAGAGTCAAGGTGCAGGTCCAGTACCTGCTGCTGACCAGGAGAAACATGGACTGTGCACAGATGTTCACACAGGAGACTCTCACTGACACACAGCAGCCCTCCTACTTCAACACGTCCCTGCCCACCAAGGTCATCATCCACGGGTACAGGTGAGGAGAAAACCCTCAGAGGCCCTGAAAACTTTCAGTCTAAGTGAGCCTCCAACAATGAGTCCTATCATGTCTTTAGACAGATTTCTACATTTGTGTTTTTGTTTGTGCGATTCTAACTGGTTTGAAGTGAGTGGGGCTCGTGCACCAATCAGGATTCGGAGATATTTATGAGAATTTGATGACAGTCGACGTCACTGTGAGTCAGATCTAAACAAACCACACCCACACAGACAAGCAGGTTAGCTGAGTTTGTGAGGGTAACTTTAATTGCAGTTTATTCAATCATAAATATTTAATGTTTGAGAGAAATACTTTGAAACCAAGTTTTCAAACATACTTACGTAACCCCAGCCCAAAAGCCCTCAAACCTAAATTAAGCTGGGAGTTGTTTTTGGAAAGTCCCACAAAGTGAAAGCACTTTTCTTCTAGTTACAGCTTCAGCTGTACGCTGTAAAATAAATAAATAAATAACTATTAGTCTTAAGTTGTGTTTACTACCTGACCCTACTCCACTCGACCCCCACAGGGCCATGGGCAGCAAGCCGTCCTGGGTGAAGGAGCTGGGCCGGGCCCTGCTCAGGGTGCAGGATGTGAACGTTCTGGTGGTGGACTGGGTGTACGGTGCCTCATTTGCCTATAACCTGGTGGTGGAAAACTACAAAGAAGTGGCTGTGCAGATCTCTGTCGTCATCAACCAGCTGCAGGTGAGATGTTACCTGACATTCATCATTTACTGCCATTTTCAGTTGCTGATAGTTGTATATAATAACATCTGAATATAGCTAATTAAGATATAATTAAAGCTGCTGTAAGTGATATTTTCTAATTGAAGTAAGTGTTAAATAGCTCTATATTCCAACTGTTCCACTTCCACTTCCACTGTTACAGAGTGTTTGGTCAGTAATCATGTCTCTCCTCCTCCTCCTGCTCATGCAGTAAAGAGAAAAGAAATGTTCTGGTATCCCTGCTTACTTTATCCAATCAGGACACAGAACTCCATAAATAGGTGGTCCTGTCTGGTCGGGAATGTAGATTACAGCTGCACATTCATGTGGTGGCGTAGAGAGGAGAGAGGGGATTGCTGACCGCAAAATGGACTAGTTCAGTGGACTAGTAGTGCAATAAAACGTCAGCATTCACAGCAGTCTTTTATTTAATCAATCAAGAGACCTGTGAACAAACATATATAAACCTACATGCAGCATAAAGGCACATGATACCACAGAATTCTAATACCAACTTACAAAATTACAGCTGGCATTCAGAATGAGGGAAGTATGATAAAAAAAATGTTCCAATGAATGAAAAAAGATAAAGAGATCGAGCTTGTATCCCTTAATAACAACTTACATTAATAACTAATTGATTGAATATTATAAAATAATCGTTAATGGTAACAGGAAAGCTTATCCTCCTTATCTTTTGAAGTACTATGTAACATTTTTGCATCAAAATGTCTAAAAAAATGACCGGACCTGTGATGAATATCTTGTTGAGTTGTGTAATTACATTATCCCAAATGTTTCCAACAATGTTCAAACCCAAAATCCAAACGGTCCATTTCATTTGGTTGTGGTGTACACCATTTCCTGTGGTTTTCTCATGTTTCCTCAAAACGGTGTGAAACAGTAATCACAACAGAAATGCTGTGTCAGCACTGAACAACACCCAACCAACAGCAGCATGTATAAACCCCACAGTATTAAAAAGGCAGTGTGCTTGCGTAAAATAACACAGCGTTGTTTCTGTTTAACAGCAGCCTTTGTTGAGGCTGAAAATGGCCAACATGATACATCAGAGTGAGGAAGGAAAATCTGCAGCTTGACTAAAGATACATTACAGCATCTGTGAACATTTCTGCCTGAGTCACGTCAGATTTAATCAGCAATGATGTTTGTTTAACAATGAAGACAACAGCTCCCATGATCCCACGCTGCTTCAAAACATCATCAGGCTACATCTTTTGTTTTCATTGTTTCGATTAAGAAGCCCCTAGTGGCAGAAGTTATATACTGTGTATTTAAGGGTCATTGTTTTTGCAGTTTTAATTTAATGGAAGCTTTCTGGTTACCAAACCAAACAGCATGAATTAAATATAAGCTGTTGAGAACAGCAAAATAAGTATTAATCAAAGGCTTCTTGTCTGATAGCAATGCACTAGCATATTACTACTATATAACATATTTATATATATAACATATTATTCCTTTTAATACAGCAAAGACACAGAGGCACACAGTAAACTCATAGTTCCCACAGTCACATAGAAACTGTTTCAGGTGAAAATAAAAACGATGAAGGTTGCCACGTTCTTGTCCAACAGAAACATGGATGCAAACTAGAGTCCTTCCACTTCATCGGGATCAGTCTCGGAGCACATGTTGCTGGTTTCGTGGGGACTCTTTTCGAGGGAAAGATAGGAAGAATCACAGGTGAGTCCAGACCACCTCCATATGAGTACATAAGTCTTTTCTGAGGACTGATTGTTTTGTTGCAATGTAAAGGTGAAGTGTCCTAATGTCTGACTTTGATTTTGTAAAAATGTGTGAACAAAAAAATATTTAGAGAAGATAATTCAAGTTTTGCTGAACAGATCTCAGCCCTGCTACATCTGTGCACCACTTCAGATTTAAGAAACAAATTTACTAGATGAATACCAAAACCATGAGCACTTGCACAATATTGTTATAATGTGAAAAATAACAATATGGTGCCAGCAGCTGTTATTCTGCTGCTATGAAAGAGGCAGACGGTGAAGGTGTCCACAGCTCAGCAGTCTCTCACAGCCTGAATGTGTTTCGGCGTGACCTTGGAAGATTAGCTGGGCTCTTCAAAGGACAACGGCACTTTGATAAGAGCCACTCTGAAGCTGTGTGGAGAGGCCCAGTCCTCTCGTCTCCAGAACACACCACCCAACACAATACGCCACTGTTCACTTGTTTATATCGTGTTCTTTCTGTCTGAGAGGAGAGGCTGGTGCAAGTTTGGCTGTAAGAACAACACAGCAGAGTCACAGCTGCTGACTGGAATCTGGTCATTCACTAAAAAAAGAAATCTTCCACAGATCAAATAAATGGTAATAATAAATATTTACTGCTGAGAAGATCGCAAATAAATATGATATAAATCAATATGACCAAACTATCGCCAGCTCCCAAAAACTGTTCATTTTGCTTGCTAGTACCTAGAGGTCAGTACAGCTCTTTCTCAACACTAAAAGGTTCAGGACCTTCAAAGTTTTGAGAAATACCAAACATCCCTGAATGCATGTGTGTTTGCTTTCCCATCACTGTCTCATTAAGATTAGGTACAGTAAATGAAGAGGAAGTAACAGGAAAAGAGAAAGAGTTCAGTATGAAGCAAGACAATTTAGCAAAGTGTAAATGTAATTGTTTACATTACAATTGTAATTAATTACATCTAAAAGAATCTATGCAACACTCAATCATTTATGCATTTATTGTATCTCCATTGTCTTTTCACATTTACTTCTCTTGCTGCTGCCGTGCATATCCACTGTTGCTCTTTTCTAAAAACCACAACTTTTATTCTCACAAAGCGAAGGTCCATCCTGTAAAACTTCAGCCAAAGACACTTCAATAAGGGTACAGCCTACAACAACAACAAAAAAAACAACCATAAACCAGGCTCCTCAAATAAAGATGCTGCTAAAGTTGTCATGTTATAGGAAGAAATGCTTAGAATTGTATTAATGAACCAGTGTGAACAATTTAGTGACATCACATGAATACTGACTTTCTATACTTTCCGGGGATTATACACAAATGAAAACACAATAATGAATATTATATTACATTTCTGCCAATTGATCTCCCTGAATCCCACACATTTGACCTTTAAAACATAAAACCATTGAACTATAACAAAACACTGTCTACTTAAAGGCTACAATAAACTGATTACTAAAGGAAAATGATCCTCCTGACTGATTATCTTCTCCACTGTACCTTAAAACTGAGCTCTCTCCTTCTCCTTGTCATCCAGGCCTTGACCCTGCCGGGCCCATGTTTAAAGGAGCTGACACCTACGACCGGCTGGACCCCTCTGATGCTCAGTTTGTCGATGCCATCCACACAGACTCTGACTGTGAGACAACTTGAACTTACCATAAACCCTTGAAATAATGCTGATTGTTTCCATTTCCACTAGAATACTAGCAGCAAAGGGGCTATTTACACGACAAAAGGTTTTTGCATAAAACAAAACTTTTGTTGTGTTCGTTCACATGACAACAGGGTTTTTTGGGGCCTGAAATCACAAACTTTTGAGACTGGATTCCAAGGGTGTAACGCCACCACCCTCTTCGACACGGCCCCACTTTGTATATAACGTTTTCAGCCTATTAGGCATGCACGAGGACAACAAGAACATTGTCAGACTATCAAGCTTTGTTTGTGCTGCTGACTCTACACCAAGTGTAGACTTGCTGCATCATTACAGTGATGTAATGGCTCAATGCTCTGTACAAGAAAGCTTGTTATTCTGTGGTGAACAACTGCAAAAGTTACACCGCCAGCTACTGGCCTGGCATGCACACTACAGCATTTTCAATCATTTTTACGATCTGTGTGCCCAAGGATCGTTTGCACAACGTTGCCATATGAACGCGGACGTTTTTTTCAAACACAAAGGAAAATCTTCTCCGTTTTTATCAAAACTGTTGTCATGTAAATAGGGCCTAAGGTAACACAATGTCTACTGTTGTGTATACAATAGAAGCTTTGGAAAACATATAAGTAGTAATAGCAACTGAATATGTTTTGCTACTTCATTTAAAGAAAAAATCAAAGTAAATGTGACTCACATTTTACTAAGTCATAAAAGTGAGTGTTTTCTTCTGGAGTGATTAGCTATCAGTCAGGTTTGAGGAGAGATAAATATAGATTTGTTACACAAATTCAAATTAAGCTAATTGCATAAAGTCAACACAAAAAAATAAATGCTAAAGTGAGACTATGTAACTTGTTAAATGACAAGTTGAATTCATAAGTGATAAAACAGTCAATGGACTCTGTTACAGATTAACTTTCTGGTACAAGCGTTAGCATATGAAGGCTAATGTTAGCAGACTTTAGATAACATTTTCTGTGACAGTTTGCTGAGTCACTTTTCTGTACACTTCTCTTCATGTGCTATGATTCAGCATGTCACAGCTAAAACCCAGTGGTTTTCTCACAAAAGTGGAACAAGACGTTAACATACCCCAGCAATAGACATGTTTGTTGTTTCCTGCTTGTGGTCGCGCTCCACTCACTCAGTCAGGTCATCGAATTATGATATCGTTAAAGCAGCCAACTCAAGAAAGTCTTTGGAAATTAAAAAAAACAAACAAATGTGCAAGTATCCTAAATTGTGGCCTCTGTTCAACAAAATTATATAGTCCTGCTTTGATCAGTCCACGTTTCTGTGAAGACAGTGCACCACTGTAGTTGAACAAGTGCCTGCTGTATTTTGGGGTGTAGTGTGGTTGGAGAGGAGGAATGTAATGGTGGATGAACATACAGCGCTAAAAACAGACTTTATTTGGAACATGTAGTTTACTGTCTTAATTACATTATTTTTTTCTTTCAACACGTTGTTTGTGTGCTCAGCGAGGAGTAAAAAGCACCGCTGCAGAGACCAAACGTTGACAGCATTAATGAGGTTTTCTTCTGTAACAGATTTTGGCATCTCCATCCCTGTCGGTCATGTGGACTTCTTTCTGAACGGAGGAAGTGACCAGACAGGATGTGCCCGCTCCAGGTTTGCCTCAAGTAAGTTCAGCGCTCACTGAAACCTTAAAGGTGGGGGCTAACGGCACGAGAGCAGCTGTTTTTGATGTTTGTAACTTTGGCTTGCTTTTTCATCAAGAAGTTATGCATAAAATGTTAATTATACATGAATATATTTAATCCAGCTTTACATCTGCACAGATTTTAAAATAACTATAATTGTCATAATGACAGTCCGCAGACATGTGGCTCCCTTAGTGTTTGTGTGTTGTCAGTTCTCATCTACTTCCCAGTGTATGGCTATGTGATATGTGACCACATGAGAGCGCTGCATGTGTACATGAGTGCACTGAATGGCACGTGCCCGTTAATGGGGATCCCGTGCTTCAGCTACGAGGACTTCCTGAATGGACGCTGCGTGAACTGTGACGTCTTCAAGGGCCGGTGTCCAACTATAGGTAAGAAACACCTGGAGTCCACCTGTGACTGATGTGTTTTATGGCCATGATATAGTTCTGTCCGTCTAAACATCAAGACTGTGATTGAATGTGTTGGGCCTTATAGAGACAAGTGTTCACATACCAGGCAGCTACAACATTCCTGACTGTACATGCTATAAGCTGTACTGTATGTGCCTGATGTTGGCTACTGCTGTCTTGTTATTGCAGCATCACTGCTTTTGCTGCACTGATAATACTGCTGCTCATATTGCCATTTTTATCGCTATTTTACTCTTAAAATTATTTATACAGTATAAACCACTATTGGTTAGTAATGGAAAGTACATACAGTATATGCATGAACTGTGAGTACAATTTTGAGGTACTTATACTTTATTTCAATATTTCATTTTTCTGCTACTTTTCTTACTGCTTTATTCAGAGATACTACAAGGAACTTTTTTACGATCTGTGTGCACAAGGATCGTTTTCACAACTTTTTTTTGTTAAATTTAGCTCCACCTCTACAAAATTAAAATAATGCTTATATTTTAATGTATCATTAATAATGATCCCAATATATATAACTGTAATATATAAACACTTTTACTTTGGATACTTTATGTACATTTTGCTGATAATAGTTCTGTACTTTTACTTGAGTAACATTGAAATCAGGACTCTTACTTGAAATGGAAATTTTTCCGGTGTAGCGTACACCAATGTTATTGATATAACGCTTCCCACAGAGCTACCAAAGTTAAATGTTTCACTCTGATTTGAATTTAGAAACCTGGAATTTGATCGAGAGATCTGTTTTCTGTCTTGACTCATTTGATTAGATTTTGGAAACCATATTTTAATTTAATAACAATTATGCTTTTGGATTGGCCTCCAAACTATCTGTGATGTCACAAATCATGCACGTATTCTCGCCTCTTAAAACCAGATTTTCTAATGAGCACAGAGACATTTTACACTTCGAGCAATGTATGTGAAGACAGCCTCCTAGGCTCAGACTCCAGATACCTCAGTCTACACAGTGGAGGTCAGACATTACACTTCAGAAGGAAGAAGAAAAACATCTTTCGACTGGAGGACGACTTTAAATAAAAAACTGAACTGAACTGAACACACGCTGAAGACTTCCACTGAACAGTGTTGTCAATATGGTGAACAGCAATCCTGATGAATAACTTCCTGCATTTTTTTACCACAGATATCACTATCAGTAGTGGTATGGTAGTAGTAGAAGCAGTTTAAAGAACTATGAGATGATACACATTATCTGTCGCCAACAATGATTTCATTCAAAGTGTTCTTCAACCTCTCCTTACTTGGTCACAACTTTGTACTGACTGAAGACACACTGTTCTTGTACCCTTCGAGCGTCACAACATCTGAGACATCTGCCACCTGCTGCCCTCCCCCTCCAGGCTGAACTCTTTACACTGAGTGTAGTTTAGTTTTAGAGCAGCTTGAAGGTTGTAATGTCATGGTGGAAAGGAGACATCTATTCACGCTAACAGAGACATAGCTATACTGGAATAAAATATGGTTGTGTTGGAGATAAAAGGTGTGTCATATTGATTATTGCTGTAAACCAGAGCGAGACCAGACTCGATTTATCACTGAGCACTTTGATGCATTGAACCAACATAATGTCCCAATAACTGATTCAATCCAATTACTTAATCACCACCTAACATCCTTCACAATCACGAATGAAAGACACAACGAGAAGAGTACGTTGACACTACCAGCGTATATATATTGTGCGTCTTGTTTGGTTCTCTGTTGAGTGTCAGTGTCACCGGTAGTGGTGGCGTCTGGCTGCACTCATGCAGCAGGCCTGCTCTCGTCACACCACAGCTTTTGGCAGCTTCTTATCATTTCAACCCCTGATACATTGACGCATGCTGATACAGCGACACAGTTAATGTACATGGAGCCCTTTTGATGTGTGACGTATGTACGGCAGGCCGACAGTCTGACCCTCACTCACTTTGTGTGTGTGTTTGTGTGTGTGTGTGTGTTTTCAGGATTATCAGAAAACTGTGGGATATCCATGTCTCCAATTCCCAAAGAGCAGAAGCTTTTCCTCCTCACTTCTTCTACGGCACCTTTTTGCGGTGAGTGTTAGGGTGTGTGTGTATGTGTGTTTTGTTGGCTCAATTATCCTGTCGACCTTATTGTAGACCTTATTTTTGTAGAGCCATTCAAATCTTTCATAAAGCAGTGACATCAGTGGTCTATCAGAGGGCGAGCAGACACACTGAGCACACACGAGAGCCACAGATTCTAAACAGCAACCCACAATAACTTGATAACTTGATCTTGTCTTGCATCTCAGATTGTTAAACAAGTGACCAAACAGTTAGTGCTCTGCTAACATGGGTTTGCAGGCTTGATAGCTAATTAACTGCCCAGCTGCAGCACATTACCACTAATGGTTTTTTACCCAGCTGAGCATGTTGAATCATTGACCAATATTGAGCCCATCGGTGAGAGTTTCTCCTTATTTTTCACCTCCAACTTCTTATCAGACATACTCTCGATTAGAAGAGGCGATATTCGTTAGAGTTGTGTGAAAATGAGGAACTGCTGCTTTATCATAACAACGGTTATTGTTCATCTGCAGTCCTGAGGCTTCCTGTTATCCTTTTTGAATGACAAATACAAACTACCGCCACCTGGTGGTATAGAGAGGTATTTCCTCTCACGTAGGCACAGAACGTACAAGCTAGAGACAGGCAACATGAACGACACCAAAAATTACAGTAAAATCTCTCTGTGTAGCCAACTGTACATGAACCTTTTAATGTATTGACTCTACCATCATTTTGTAGTAGAGTAGAACTGGGCAGAGGCGTATTGTATCAGTGAAAACAATACAACACGGGCTCTTATACTAAAACATAATATGATGAAAGGGCTTTTTTTTTCAAAACACATTCCTACATACAAATGATTAAAGTGCATATAGGCCTTCTAAAACAACAATGGAGTTTGAGGGCCATATTAAAGAAAAAAAATCCAAGATTTCGAGAATGAAGTAGTAATGTTGTGAGCATAAAGTAGAACGAGATTAAGTTGTAATATTTTGAGAAAAAAGTCGTAATATCACGGGCATGGAGTCAAAATAAATATTACAATAATAAAGTCGTAATTTCAAGATACAGTTAGTCTTTATGTTATTTAAGAGAATATTAGAAGAGAACGTGGATTATCTTGCAAATTAGCACAGGTTTCACAAATAATTGAATGCTTCCTCATTTTAGTGCTTCTAATATTTCTCTTCAAAATAACGTATGGACTAACCATAGCCTAAAATTACAACTTCATTCTAGTAATATCACGACTAAAATCTCAAAAAACAGAAACAGTGCAAATGATTCAGGGATTTTATTTTATTTCTGTGGCGACAAAAGGAAAGGTAAAGGCAGAAATTTTTTCAAGTAACGGATTACTTTTATGAAAAACTAACTAAATAACGCGTTACTAACGTGCTACGACAAAAAGAGTAATCCACGTACTCGGATTAGTTTGTAACAAGTTATCCCCAACACTGATTATTTCTGACCACAGTAAGGGCTGACTAAATGTGATTTCATTTAGTTGCATAAATGTCCCCCACAAATAGTCAGTAAAGCCATGTTGGTCAGATTTGCAGGACCTTTATTATTAGCATTAGCAAGGTCGTTGTGACCTCCATAATAATGAGGACTGCTCTGCTGTAGGCCCACCACAGCTTTTATGCTGTTCCAATCTGAGGCAACGATCTTTGCAATCAATTTATTTTCCAATTTAGATTTATACAGAAGTCTGACCGCCATCAAGATCTCAAGTTTTCCTCTCTTTGCTGTGTATGTTTCAGAGGCCCAACAGAAACTCTCCTGCGTGACATTCGTTGAACTTAAAACTGCAAATCACTAAATTACAGCTTTAGTTAGAAATGGTGCGTTCATGTTGATGTTCATGTTAAATTATTCAAACACTGATTCTTGTATGCTCTAAATGTTGCTGATTTTGTTAGTTCAGGTTTCAAGACAGCTAAGTGACAATCAAGAAAAGAGTTTTTATATATGTTGTAGGTAGATGTATGTAAGCACTACATACACGTTTCCCACTGAGTTGTTGCTCCTGTGCTCAGCTCATCACATCCTTCTGAAGCTGGAGGTCTCTCGCCTGGATAAGAGCGCTGAGGTGGAGGTGACACTGAGGACGGAGAGTCTTGGAAAAGAGCAGCGGCTCAGACTGTAGGTACCACGTCTCTCATGTCACAATCTCATTTAATTCTCACTTGTCCAGAAGTGTACAGATGTATCAGATTACACAATGTCAACTGCTTTGGTACTTTGATTTCATTTAGTTTGTAACAATAAATGAATTACATCAACAGAAAATTATTAGCAACTACTACAAACGACCAATTCATCATTTAAGTCGCTTTTCAGAAGAAACTGTAAAACATTCATTGACCCTAGCTTAACAGTTATGAGACTGTTTGACATTCTATAGACCTAATTACTAATTGATCAATGAATTTTCCAGATTAATTGGTAATCAAGCAATTGTTAATTGTAGCCCTGAAAAATGCATCCTGACAGAAAGTGTGGTTTTGAAAACGAACTGAAACGTCTTCCATAATACACCCAGATGCCAGATTATTAGGTAGAGCCCAGCTAAAACTAGTCCAGTCCTAATACAAAGGTCCTGCAATAAATCTTCCATTCATGAAGGTCATAATGTTTAGTTTAGTCATCATTCTGGAGGATGCAGCATGGCAAGCAACTGAAAAATGTAAAACAATCCAGAGCAATACAGTACAATTACTTGGAGAATAAAGGTCCAATTAAGGTGTTAGCCCGTTAACATTCCTTATTACATCTAACTACAGATCTAAACTGTGTCTGAAGCAGAACGAACATCAGTTTATTCAGCACTGATCAGACTCTAATGCAGTGACCTCATCCCAGAACTGGTAATTCCTTTCTGTCTCCCAGAAACAGCTGAGTAGACAGCTTCTATTTTGAGAAGAGAGGTATAGTACATGCCACCGTAAAAGCCCGGCCAGGTGCAGGATAGCGTGATACTACAGAGATACTGAGAGAGGACACGTGCCCGTGCTCAGGTTCACTTGAGTTAACAAGGCCACTTTATCCTCCCGTTTTCTTACTTTACTGCAAAATTTGATTAATGAATTGCTTACATTATATGAATATTTGCATTCTTGTAATATTAGGTTTATTAGTTTGTATTAAAACAAGAAAAGTGTAACAGAAAACTGTTCCACCTTGTTGATTCAAAAAGCGTGAGAGCAGGAGGTGTAGCAGTCAGTCTGTTGTAGTTCAATAAATTCTGAGTAATAAACACAGAGAGCAATAACTGTCCTCTGTGATGAACGTTGATTATCTGAAAGAGTTTCTGTCTGCCTGCTCTTGTGTGGCTATGACAACACTATTTACATGCATGCTGTGTGTGTATATGTGTGTGTTGTGCAGTCAGACAGATACGACAGTGTACAGGATGGTGTTGGCGTTCCCTCTGGCTCTGTGTGAGATCAACACCATCGAGCTGAGGAACACCGGAGCTCGCTTCTACAGACAAGGAGACATCCACGTCAAGTCTGTGTGTCTCTCCGAGTTCCCCTCACTCAGGTACAGCACCTATAGGACCATCTGGACACATATACTGGTCTGTTTAAGCTCCCTCAGTCCTCTGTGTAGATTTTCTCCTTCTGTATACTGTAAGTCATTTACAGGTTCAGGAAACCAAACTGTTTCCAGGCCTGTTTCTGCTGATGACATATACAAGCAGTTGATCAGAAACAGTCTGTCAGTTTGGTTCTTGTCTGCAGTGCTGGCTGAAACAGGTTCAACTGGAAAATGTTTGAAGGGTTACTCCACTAAAAGTTTTCGCATATCAAACACTTGAGACCTATAGGGAGCACAGCATGATTAACCACAGTTCTCAATGGATTTTTTAGTTTGACAGTCAAATAAAAATCTGAAAATGTCCACAGAAAAATCCCCAATCTGTCCTACAGACTAACTAATTTAAATGCTCAGTATGTTCCAACAATACATTTGCCAAAGTATGGCAATACACAGCATCTGTTTGCCACTCGTGCAGTTAGCTCCCATAATACTTTGGTCATGATTAACAAACTGAAGCAAACATAGTTGCAAGGCTAATAAACAGCTAAACAGAAAAAAATAATCAAATATATTGTATTGCAGAAGTTTTAAAACATATAAAATGTTCAATACATATTGATTTTGAATTTTTTAAATGGTTTTAATACTCTTCTCCACAGTATCGATGAGGTATGTAACAATACCAAAAACTCCCGGTGCGATATCATCACGATATATTGTTCACGAGACGATATTTATCATAATATTAAAAAACACAGAAAAAGATGACTTGAATTATGTCCTAATAATAAATCTGATGTGTACAGCACGTATTATTCATATACAATTGTTTTAATGTTTTACCTGAGGTCAGTCTGCTTTCCTTCTACAGTAAAATAAAAGTAACCGGCCATGACCTACACATATAAAAAGTAGCCATGAATTGTCTTTGTTAATGTGTGATTGGACTATCTACAACTGCAAAACAATACAGCAGCCAGTGGCCAGCAACGATCCTCCGTCCCTCTGGGTGTACAGCAGGACCAGAGAAAATCTTTGTTAGCATCACTGACACATTATTATTCCCTGATGCAGCAGATTGTGAGCCGTAGTTTCCCCACCAGTAAACACACTACCTGGCTGTTGCAGCTGCAGTGTCTCTGTGCTTGTCAGGTGAGACAGACAGGCTGGGTGGTGGAGCAGTGACAGGACAGCCTGCTAACTTGCTCCACCTAAGAAACCAGAGACACTTTTGAAGAGTGGCTCCCCAGGAGCCAAGCATAGAGAGAGTGCAACCAACAAAGCCAACCAATCAGAGGCGGAGTAGGGCAGGTCTTATGAGAACGAATCTGTCTTGTTGAGCAGTATGACTGTGCCCTCTGTTGTTCAAACGGAACAATACAATGACAAGGACCGATAGTAGAATGCATTCATAATGATTTCCCTTGTTAGATCCATGAACTTTACAAAGAAAACAGCCACATGATATGTTGGTAGATGTTGTTCAATGTTCAATGACAGTATTGCAAAAAAATGTTATCACGAAATTCAGTATATCGTTACATCCCTAGAATCGACACACTGGTATCAGCAGCACCTTCTGGCTCTCGTTACCACATATCCCTGCCTCCTCTTTGTCGCTTTTCTCATTCACGCCGTTTTGTTTTGGTGTTAGCTCATTAAAGATGGCAGAGCAGAGCCTCTGCAACCAGTTTCAGTTGACAAAGAAAACAGCAGGAGTCTTCAAATACTTTGCGTTTGAGGCAAATGAACAAGGAAAGGCAAAAGATACAAGTACATAGATATGCAAGCGATGCTACAGAGTTTAGTGGAGCATTTGAGTGACCGACATGCTGACTCAGAGGTTGGTGACAGCTCCCAGTTCAGAGCTGTCAGGCCTGAGGATTCTCAGACAGCAGAGGTTCAGTTGAGAGGAAAATACTTTGACTATGATCAGAAGTGCTGTTGTGCTCAACACACAGTACACAAGTCATGTTATATTTATCTTTTAATGAAAATCTAAAAGTGAAAGTGGAGCGTGAGATGGACAAGCTGTTGGAGCACCTGTCTCCTTCCCCTCGATAGGAGACAGGTGAGGTTGTTCAGGCATCTGGTTAGGATGCCTCCTGGGCACCCCCCTTTGGAGGTTTTTTCCGGGCACAACCAACTTGGAGGAGATCCCAGGGCAGACCTACAACCTGCTGGAGGGATTTTGTACAGTATGTCTCTCATCTGGCCTGGGAATGCCTCAGGATCCCCCATGAGGAGCTGGAAAGTGTTGTCGGGGAGAAGGATGTCTGGAATACCCTTCTAAACCTGCTGCCACTGCAAGCCAACCCTGCATCAGCAGACCGATGGAGGAGGAGAGAGACAGTCATCACACCAATCTGCTGACATGTCAGATGATTAACTGTTGTTAGAAAAACAATGAAAAAAAGGGAGTGGCTTAGTGGATAACATGCATACCTTAATGATCGCAACGTCCCCAATTCATTCTCAATTCTCATGTTTCCTATCTGTTTCTGTTGTCTTTTATCAATATTTAAAGACTTAAATGCCAAAATAATCATCTTAAAAAGGAAAAACAATACATGATCTAGAAGCTCCACCTGAACCACTTTGGTCCAGTTCCATTTCCTCTTCAGCTGTCCAACGCTGTCTCATCTGTTATTCAAGATTTTTCTTTTCCATTTTAAAGACAAAGTTTAACATTTAAATGACATTTTTCTGTGTTTCTGTTTCAGGCGAGAGGAGCCGCTGTGTGTGAACAACATCAACATCAGACGAGGAGCTCCGTGGTCACATGACTTAGTACAGGTGTGTGGCTTCTACTAAAGAAAGAGATCTCCTCAAAAGACATTAAATAACAGTACGAAGCCACCCACGGGTACCAACATGAAGCCTGTTTCACATTCTCACCAGCTTGTTTAATGATCAGAGTTAAGTCTCTGTGTGGAGAGCCAAAGAACCACATTTGGAAGCTAATTTACAGACGATCACTCTACTATTAACTGACTGAATGCAGTCTAGTCGAACTTTATCAGTTACTTTGCTAATCCACTGATCTTCCAACATCATGACTGTCTGTATAAAGAATGGATCTGTCGTATGTTTCTATTGTTTTTTGTTATTCAGGTTTGCCTCTTAGCCCATCTTTGCCTCTGAGAAGTGTTTATAGAATGAAACCTTTTCCTGTAATGTGGTTTTAGGATGTTCCAGGTGACCAGTTTCTTATGTATTTTGTGACATGAACTGTTACTTTTGCTGAGTGCTGTATTTAAAAGACAAGCAATAAACTGATAACAGGGCCTCGCTTTTCTCTGTTCACGTTAGGAGGTTAATAATTACATTTTTGTATTAAACGTTGAATAAAATCTGCTGCTCATCCAAAACAAATCAGAAAAAAATAAACAAGAAAACAACTGGCATTGGAAGAATCTTTCAGTTAAAAAGGAGATTTCCTCGGCTACTACAAGGAACCTATAAAAGAAGAAAGGAGGCTAAGAGATAACTTAGCCCCTTTTCACACACAGACTGTTAACCCGGCTAAGCGATCTACACGACTCACACTGCACTGTGACCCGCCTCAGGTTAACTGTCTGTTAGCCTCCAGCTAATGTTGTGTGTAACCTGAGATTGTTGTGTGATTACTTTGTATACTTTAGCCCCGTTTCACTCTGGCACCTTTTCAGCCCGTGTTGATTGTCAGGGGATAACCCCACAAACTCAGTACAAACCCTGGTCCAGAATGTGACAGGATTGTGCAGTGTAGTGATTGTCACACTGCACTTAGCCCAGGGCTAATGGTGCGTTCAGACCAAATGCGATACGAATCATCTATGTGTCTAGATTACACACAAAGTCAATTAGAAGGCGCAAATAGACGTTTATTTGCTCCGGCCAACGTGAATAATGCAAATAATGTGAACACACGAAAATTCCATCAGGATTTCCTGTGATGCTGTGTCATGACAGCCTATAGGTGTTCACATGTTAACGTCGCTGATGTCCAGACATTCATGAACAGCAATCTGTTTACTTTCAAAATGTAATAAATTACATATTACTGGTTACCTCCATTTTAAAGTAATATATTACTTTACAATATCAATCGCTGTCTGCGTAGAGTAATAAATTACTTGTAGGCTCAGTCATATGAAACACAATAGACCCATACCTTCTATAATGTAGCCTATAATGAGATGACAAGACAAAAATCTCTTTTTCTAGGCCTTTTTATTATAGTCCACATAACAGGGAATGCATATGTGATTCAAGAATGTATATTAAGGAGGATTATGCTTCATCATTAGGCCTACGAAATACGGCTCATTTCAGTCACACAGAGACTGAACAAAGAACTTATAGGCTCGTCATCTTTATGGTAACGTTATCTTACCTAATTGTTTTTGACAGGGATTTTGCAGACTAGCTTTCTGAAAGCTTGTGATTCTACTGTTGAGAGAGGCTGCATATCTTCAACAACATACTCTGCCACAAGCCTCCTCACTTCTCGGGGTTCAAGCCGTTCAATCCGGGCAGATTGAGTTCCAGAGAAATCTGTTTTTTGGTGCTTTACATTAAGCTTGCTCGTGCTCTCATCTTGCTAACGTCATCTGTCTCAGTTAGTTCAGTATTCGCGTGAACCCTCTCCAGGTGTTTCTTCAGGTTACTTCTGCTGTGTCTTGCCAAGAGTTCCTTCGGCTTCCCTCCGTGACATAGTTTACACTTGACTATTATGTTCTTGTCCTTTTCTTTTTACAAACTCAAAATAATGGGAGTATGCCCTTCTCGCAAACACATAGCCAACCAGCGCCTTGGTGGCGGGAGGTCGCGGTCATGCGCTTGTGGATGGGTTCTTGAAAGATACACAACACTAATTGCAGTCAGATCACAGTGAAATGTCTTTGTTTTGGGTTCATACTGGTGTGGTAAAACAGATTAATACAGTCTACGTCTACTTGCTGGTCACAGTTACTATTTATTGATTTTAATACACGTATTAAGAAGCTGCCACTCACTGGAGGCAGATAGACAGGTGCTCCGCAGCTGAGAACTGGGCACTGGTCAGCCTCAGGGAAGGCTGGAAGCTGCAGTCATCCAGACGCAGCTCCAGATGCTGAAATAAACCGAGCTGTGTGCTGCGTGAGTTATGAGAATAAAAATGAATAATCCCGTGATCAAATTCACATGTGTAACGTGAGGCGAATATTTTCTTCATGTTTTGTCTGAACGCTCCATAAGGTAGCTGTTAGCCTCAGGCCAAGAAAGTGTTCACACGGGCACAATCCTGGAACACTGCAAATGGGAATAACCCTGACATACTAACCCTGCTCCAGGACAAAGAGATTCTGCAATAACGCCCCAACGAAGGCACACCTCCACACTGCCTTTGTATTTTAACACTGTACCAAGCAGCAGTGGTATGAAGCCACCTCAGTGTGTCATTTCATACAGCTGCAGACGTTGCGGAACCAAAAGAGACGTAACGGTACACATCATAACATTGAGATCTGTGATTTGTTTTTAGCCACACAGTTTTTTTAACAGTTTCCACATGTAAATCTAAAAATGTCTCAGCATAACGTTTATAATCATATGGATGCTGTTTTAAAGTGTTGTGATCCAGAAGTGAGAGAAACAGTCCCTAGGACAGACAGGATGACAGCGACTGTTTCTCTCATATAAATTGCAAAATACATGACCTGCTACCACATTACTGTTGTTTGGTCCTGTAACGTTGCTTTGTGGGTTGAAGTGTGGGACATTTCTCTTGTATTTGATGAGTGAAGGATCTGTTTAGCTGTCAGACTGTGAACACCATCAGAACATCACACTCCTGTCCCACACTGCCGGCTTATCCATTCGCACAGACGTCATCCCGCCTCTAACTACCTCCGGTGGCAGATCAGAGGCGGAATGACACTGTCCCCCCATTCCGCCTCTGTAACTTGCACACAGATGGCAAGGCGGAGTAAAGGCTCAATATTCCCTCCTTGAAAAGACAGTGTGAAAGGGGCTTGTGTGTGAAAAGAGGCTAAGTTATCCCAGGGTTCCCTCCTAACCTTGGGCTTAGAATATGCAGTGTGAAAAGCCCTTTTGGTGCAGTGGTGAATGGGCAGACCACTCCTTCATCTCTCCCCTCTCAGTTTCACTGATTATCCGACGGCTGTTGCTCAGGAGGTAGAGCAGGTCACCTGGTAATCAGAAGGTCACTGGTTCAAATCCCTGACTCCCCTGGCTGTCAGAGCATCCTTGAGCAATATACTGAACCCCATGGCTGCCTATGCCATCAGTGTGTGAGTAAATGGGTGGATGTGACAAGTGTTGTAAAGCGCTTTGAGCGGTCAGTAGACTGGACAAGCGCTGTAGGAAGTCCATTTACCATTATCAGATGGGGGCATCTGTATTTTGGTGTGTTGTTATTACCAAATATTTGTTAATATATGTGTTTTCAAGGCACATTTTGTATGATTTGTATTTTAATTCAATGATTTATTAGCAAGTTGTGTTACTCTAGATTTATAACAGACTGAAGCTTCTGACTGAGGTTAGTAACAGATTAATATTAGTAAGGTAGCTAAGCTGTGATATTACCCTAACTGAACTAACTGTGAGTTACATGATCCACAGCTCTTTACATGGTGACCAGGCGTTAGGTAATTACCACATGTTGATTTAATCAAAGCAGAGACTGCTTCATTCATAATTACAATACATCATGATAAAGATTGTTGTTAAAAAAATTTCTGCAGTTTTTTGATACCCATAATGTATAGCTTTGTTGTTTTATAGCACAGTTAATAATCAGGGGAGCAACAACAACAAATTAACTAAATCACCCATTTGGAGAAATCATTAAGTTGTCATCAGGTCATCAGCCTATACTCTGAAGGGTGAGCTTTAATTGTGTAGAGGCATTCCTTCATCACAGGTCATATGAGGTAGATGTGTTGTATATGGTTGCAGTCTGCTTGTCCATGCATCTCCCATAGACTACAATAGAACTGGCACCATGATGTTGGAATGGGTGCTGTAAGCTCAGTGTTAAGTGGAAGCAGACAGTCACAGAAAACAAACTACATTTTCACTGCACACAAAGAGCTTTATGGAGAAATCTTGGCCCCAAGAAAATACTTTTTGAAAACTTTTACTTCTTCATTTTAGTCCCATGTCTCTATTTGGAAGTCAATAACAGACAAATAACACAATTCACAGTATACATGTGTGTATTAAATACAAAAATGAAAAAAGTGGTTTACAGGCATCCAATATCATCAAAGAAGAAGTGAGTCGTTGTCCTTGAATTTGGTATCATGCTCTGAAAATCAGTACAACAAGCTCACCTCTTACATTTCTGACAGTGAACCAAGTCCAGGTGCATTCAGATTAATCAACAAAACATGCCCAACAAAACATGAAAGTTAAACTGTAAAAATCTACACAGCCAGGTTGCTCATCCACTGGTTGGAAAAGTTCTGTAAAATATGCAAAAATAAATGTTTTCCAGGTCTTCAAAAGGATTAAGAATTGATTTTGTATTTTAAGCAGTTGTTACAGCTCTAATCAATTCATATAATGTGATTTAAATCAGTCATAGCCAGAAAATGTGAAGTAACCTTACTGAGTTAAATCAGTATTCTTTGTAGAAAACATCTAAAGTCAAATTTAACATTAAATCACGTGAAGTCAAGTCCAAATCAAACAATCATAGCTGTAACATCAAATATAAGTGAGATGAAACACAAATTCATCTGTTTCTGTATCACAGAATCCATTTTTATAACGTAACATTTCATAACATTTAACATGCTGGTAAGTAACGAGGTGTTGGCTGTCCCTGTCCTCAGTGTTCCAGTGCCATTAACATGATGGTTTAATTAATGTTGGATACAGAATCTGCAAGTCCATCTGTAATTGGACAGATGTTTCTCTCTGATAGCAGCTGCAGAAACACACTACACAATATAAATGTTCTTTAAACAATTTATTTGTTCACTCAGCTGTTAAATTATAGATTTTGTAAATGCCATCTGCAAGTTTCATTCAAACAGAATAGATTTGGCAGGTCCACCTGTCTGTGAGGGCAATTAGTCTTTTACGAGGTACATTTCAGAGTCTCACAGTGGCCTTAATGCTGCTCAGAGACCAAGTGAAATGATTATGGTGATAAATATCAGCCTCGAATATTGATTGCTAACATTGGCTGTCTTGTTACTTGAAGTGAGGTGAGAACAGGGACAGAGAGCGAGGAGACAGTGTCATAACAAGTGACATGTGACACATTCATACTGCTATACTGTAAATAATATAGTGTTTCCAGGAGAGACTCTTCTCACAGTTTGGGAGTGTCAGTGGGAGCCAGCGGCGCTCTGCCCCTCAGGAAACGAGGTGGTAGGTTTCTGTCACTATCACCTCCTGCAGAGTCAACATCGAAGCTCAGGTTAGGAATGTCATGATCACACATCAGACTCAAAGTGTTTTCATACCAATATCTCATCATGAAAGACAAGTGAAGTGCTATTACAGTGCAACTGCAATAGATCTGTGTCTGTATTCATTCTGCACAGCACAGTTTCTCTTCCACCGAGAATAGTGACAAAAATAACTGTAAAGTTTGCCACTTCACAGCTAATTATTCATTTCACAGTTCAGCATCAGGGGTTTTGGTGATGTGTTATATTAAAAACAAAGCCCATTTGTCAGTTAAAAACATACAACACAATGTTTTCCAAAAAACAAAAGAACACCAAATATTCGACTGTGTGCTTACTGTCTGTTCAAAATATGCTGAATGTGCAAATGGCAGCTCTAAAGAGACACCCTGGCTCTTTAACTCCAGGGGACTGAAGCCAAAACCAGACAGCTGTTATATATAGTTTACATTTTTCTGCTGAAACTCAACTGTAGCTGCTGACAGTTTGCTGGTCATTCACACACATGGAGCCAGAAATGCACAGAATATCATCATTATCTGTGTTTGATAGAGGCCGTTTCATCCAAGATTGATGTTGAGACATATTATAGGGGAATTCCAGTATTTCTAAATGTGGGCCCTCTATCTTCATGTGTTGGTGTGTAAATAATTTACGCTTCCCAAAAGTTTTGGGATTGGTCCGGCTGGCAGCCGCAACACGGCTGCAATGGCTGCAGTGTAATCCTTTGGGGCAACTCCGACCTTCAAAGTTACGTCCACCAAGTGCTTGATTTTTGTCTCTGACAGGCCGAGGTTGTTATTCTAAGCGTCTGACAACATTATGGAAACAATTCATTTTGTTTTACAATAAGAACAGAAACACAAGTCTCACTGAAGGAGAAGTCTTGCTCTGAAAATCTTGCAAGGTGAGTCGGTACAGTTGATGCCTCATCTACGTCGTCACAATCATCTTAATATTTGAAACAAATTCTTGCCAGGAGTTCCTCAAGGTAAACTCTGAACTCTCCTCTCCGACTCTAACTCATGTTTCCACTGTCTTCCTGCAACAACGCACCTCTCACAAGATTTCAGAGTGAGACTTCTCTTTTAGCAAGACTTGATTCTACTCTGTAACAAAAAGGTCTCTCTCTGGTGGAATCGTTTCTGTAATATTGTCAGACACTTAGAATAACAACCTCAGCCTGTCAGTGCCAAAAACAAGCACCTTTAGCACACATACAGTTGGAGTTGTCCCAAAGGATTACATTGCAGCCTTTGTAGCCATGTTGCAGCTGCCAGCTGAGGCAATCTGCTGGACCGATTCCAAAAGCTTTGGTCAGTATGAATCATTTACACACCCGAACATGTAGATAAAGGACCCAGGTTTAAAAATACAGCAATTCCCTTCTCAGGATATTTCTTGACTCATTTTGTGGGGATTGGTTGTGTTGCCTTCTTGTGCAGTTCTATCATTTCTTTTCCATTGGGTCAGAGTCACTGGCCTGTGAACTGAGACTTTTATACTACTGTCTGGGATAGATATGCCCTACTGCTTTACAACCGCTCTGCAACCCAACCCGACACTGACCCCACTATCCAGCTATGAAATATGATCCTCCACCTATGATTGGCCGAGGGCTGTTTTTGGGATGGTAGGAGGGCAGGCGGGGCTGAGTGGGGATGAACAGATGAGCAGACAGACAGACAGACAGACAGACAGACACAGGATTATTAGCATTGAACTGAATCATTTGGACATCCCCCGAATTTCCAAGCTCTAATCCTGATCAGATAGGAACACAGCTGCTGCCCGACCAACCTCCTGCTGTCTGCGCTTACTTGCTACAGTATCGAACTTACACACGCAAACACACACAAAGTGCAGGCACACACAGTACCCAATCAGCTGTCTGAAACCGTGACGAGCGCTCTGTGCTCATTTGCTGTTAAACTGTTTTATCTGAGTGAACAAATTTAACTCTGCTACTGTACCAAAGATGACTGTAAGCTTGTGAGTGTCAGAGCCAAAGCAAACACTAATACAGAGCAGCTGGCAGGGAAGGAATTTTAATCTTAAAGTATGGTTTGAAAATAGAATAATAATCCAGATATCCCAAAAGCTGACAAGGCCAGCGGCAAAGAATTCTGGCTGCCATTTAATGTCAGTCTGTAGCTACAAATAGCCTGGTTGGTCCCTAAACACCATTTAATCAAAACACACACTCATTTAGCAAGTTAACAATATGTGTGTTTACATTTAAATGCAAAAAGATCGAGCAGCCAGAGCATCAGATCCTCTTGAGATAAATCAAATTAGTTCAAAGAGCAAGAAAACAAAATAACTATGTTAACCAGAGAACAGTACAGCCGAGGTGGTTTCTCAGACGTTGCTAGGGCTGGAAAATAATTTGATATTTCTGTACATTGATCATAACGTGTCATTATTTTACAAAATTCTGTTCTGTTTATTGCTACATGAGTATTTGAGGTTTTATTGTGTTGAACATCAAATTCACATTGATAAAACAGTCCCGTCACAGGCTGTTATGTAACATGAGCGTTTGATCATATCACATGATTCTCATCAGCAGATGGGGTTTGCCCAGTTGTCATGGATTTGCAGATGTTTATTTATTTATTTATTTATTAGGACATTTGTGGATGAAGATCATGTGATCCAAGTTTCAGAACAGGCTAACAAACACATGCTGTGATGGGATTGTTTTCTCTACCAGCGTTTCTGAGGTCATGATGGAACTTTGTACTTCAAGTATCCAAAGTAAAATTACTCATTATGCTAAATACTTTGAGTGTGTTAAATTATTATTGTTTCATTAAAATGTAAGCACACTGTAGGCTAAATCATTTTGGCCTTCGTTAAAACACTGCCTTACATATATGAGTTTACTTAATTTAGTTTCAATAAGTAGGTCAAAGTCTGCTTTGTGTGAAACCAGTTGTTAAGTTTAGAGTTTAGCAAGAGACAACTTTCTCACCCCCCAGCATTTCCGAGTGGTATCGTTGTCTGCACCGCTGTTGCAATGACAACAAAACATACGTTTATTTAATCATTAAGTCCGTAATGTGAAAGAAGACAGAAGCAGACAGAAATGGTGCCAGGCTGGCAACCTGACGGGATCACCTGTTAACCTTCTTATTCCCGGGATAGTTTGTGCCTGGTGGCTGGTGATAGTGAGGTATATAGGAAAGCAATCTAAACACTGATGATTTCGTTATTTTACAGCTATTACATTATGCAATCAACATTTACTTCTTAATGATACGTCAACGCAAAAAATGTGTCTATTGCCAGTTTAACTAAACTTGAGAAAACAGGTTCAAAAAACTTAAATTATTCAGTTGAATCAAAAACTGTTCCATCACACGCATCAACGTTACAAACTAATTTGATTTCCTTTAACATTTTCTCATGTTAAAGAATGTGTTCTTTATTTCACACACAAAAAAAACTGCAGCTGTTCCTGCTGGAGCGACTTTGTTCCAGCATTTAGAATAAAGACAATATGTGAAAGTGAATTGTGATTGAACCCTTTACAATAAATTCATCCGACTCATCATTTCAAGTTAGAACTTTGTCTGAAAATAAAAACTAAACTAAATCTTAAGTTTAATTTACTTGAAATAAATAAAACTTGCATATTTAGTTGATGAGAAAAGATTAGTTTTAGATTCCACTAAATTCCAGTCCTGATTTTTTACAGTGAAGCATTTTAATGTTGTTGACGGTTGTAGTAGGATTAATGATACTATATTAATTATTATTTAAGTAGCTTTATGCACTTAATGTACTGGGTAGTTTAATCTAAAATATTTCATTTTATATTTCAGATAATCGGATGTGTTGTATTTAATATCATGAATCTGTGGTAACTAGAAATTATAGCTGTCAAAAATAAATGTAGTGGAGTAAAATTCCTCTAAACTGGAAGTGGAAATGGAAATACTCCAAATGGAATACCTGAAAAAAGGTATATATACTTGAATCGTTGTACCCAGTAAATTTCTACCGTTGCATTTGTCAGTTGTCATAAATCTGTAAAATGATACGGGGAGGGGATTAATATTCATATAAATGCTGTACTGCCTTCAGCCATATAGCCCAGACCTGTACTGTATCTTGCTAACATCAGGTTAGTAAGAATTGTGCACCGCAAGCCACCCATGCACACACACCACCCCCATGCCACTCTCCACCCAGGTGAGGTACTTACATGTAGCTTAAGTGGTGACCCAGTGTGTTAGCTCCAGCACCCTGCCCCTCTACCTCAAATAATCCCTCTCATTGCCATAATCCATTAAGGAGCCTGCCACATCAGCAAAGTCCTCCAGGACCAGGCTGGTGGAGTCCTCACCAGAGGGCAGCTCCGGGTCCGACGCCCAGGGGTGCTGGTAGTAGTCATGCTGGGGTGCCTGGGGTTCATCCATGGTGGTCTTTCTTGGTCCCTGCAGGAGGGGCTGAAGGGGCTGAGGCTGGGGTGGATCAGACCTCTGGTAGGCCGGTGCTGCATCTTCCACCTGCTGTTCAGTCTGCTGCTCCTTGGCAGTGCCGCCATCACTGCCACTGCCGCCCTCGCTGCCCTGCGAGGACGGGGCCAGCACATGGTAGAGGCTGGGAAGGCGAATGTCCAGCAGCACGCCACTCTTAATGTAGAGCTTGTTGTTGAGGTTGTAGAGCTTCTCAGCGATGTCGTAGCCCAGCATGACAGAGAAGAGACGGGCGATGTAGCGTTCCTTTGATATTAGCATATAGAGGCGCCGACGACGCCATGAGATGTAGCGGGAGTCTTCCTCTGCTGTCAGGGTCACCTGGGAAGTATGAATGAATATCAATGTCTTAAAGGTACTAGGGCACACATGTATGCATTTGAGCATACAGATCAACAATATTTCCCTAATCGACAGCTGGTGACCTTAATGCTAAAGGAAATGTTCCTGCAACTGCAGGACTGCTCTCTCATCAACATGGATGTAAACAATATAAACACATGTTTTATGGTTATAGTTATTTGTAACAAGAATACACAATGTGTTTTGGTGTGTAACACTTAATGTGAATGCCTGATTACAAGAACTCTAACTTTGTCAAGGGAAAATGTCAGAATATTTGTCATGTGTCTATAATGTCATGTCAAAGGAATAGTTTGACATTTTGGGAAATTCACCTATTTGCTTTCTTGTCGAGGGTTAGATGAGAAGATCAATACCACTCATCCATCATTAACTAATTCGTTAACTAAATCATTAACTAATTAAGACAGTAAAAATGCCAGATAAATATTAATGAAAATAATCATTAGTGGCAGCTTGACCTTTGTTTGTGCACCTCACTGATCCAATACCCAGCAATGCCTTCTTGTTTGCAAAGCCTGCATATCCACCATGACCTCCAGGCCTCGTTTCTACTTTAACCGAGCTAATCTTAAGCAACAGGATATGTGAAAGACAAGAGGACAGCTGCTTTCCCATGTTCAGCTTATCAGTCAGAAGCGGGGTCCGATAGAAGGCAACAAAAGACAACTTGATATCCACGTATGGTTTCTTGTTTCAAATCCGACAATGACAGCACATCAGGTTTAACATTTTACTGCCACACTTCGCACTGACTAAACTGCCAAAACCCATACCTGAAACTTTCCCTCCTCGTTTGGCCTGATAGACTCCCACTCCGGAGAGTCGAGGAACTGGTGGCGGTGGATGTAATGCAGGAACTGGCCCTCCAAAGACACGTTGATCCTAAAAGAGAAATAGAGAGTAAGATACAAGGTTAAAAAGAGAGACGAGGATTAAGATGTGATAATGAGAGCAGGGAGGGAGCTGGAGGTCACTTTGCCAGTGCCAGTCCAAGATCTTGGAGGTAAATATTAGCATGACTATCTCTGCGAGAGAAGCTGTGAACAGATTGAAGAGTTCCTTAAACAGTACGAGTTTTCTCCTGAGCCAGGATCCCCTCTGCACAAAGGAATCATAGTTTAAGACATTCCTCCCAGAGAAGGAAGCTTTATTTGAAAAGAATGACTTCCGCAGAGTGAGATGACCCAGCACACTAAACACTGAGCCGTCATTGGATTACATCAAAGGTTTCTGTTTTATCCTTATTTCAACTTGAGCTGAATGTTGTCATATCAGGGCTGCTTCGTGTCATTCACCTGACATCTACAGAAAGAAATACATAGAAGACTGCTGTTCTCAAAAAAATATTATGTTCCAGACTTTATTCTCACATTCTCTCAGCAGCTGCTTGTATAGTAGGATTCGCACCGGCAAAGGATATAACTGTTGATAAAACGCTGCTGCGCCGTCTCCTCAGACAGAGTGCCGCTGAGAAGAGTGGGGTGCTCTGAATAACCAAACAATAAAATCTGACAGTGCTCTTTATGAACGGTCCAGTTTGTGCAAGAGTGCACTCTGGCACTATTTATGAATGCACCCTTAGATTAGTTTCCCACGTCATGTGGCTGACAGCCCACAGTGCACATTTGACATTTTGACACTGCGTACAAAAATAATTTATCATATCATTTTCAAAAGACGGGGTTTTCATCATATAACAGGCAGCGACAATAAAGAAAATGTATTTTTGTTGCTTTAATAAGGCGCCCCTTGTGGCTGGTCCCCGTTATGGGCAGCTACTGGATACAACAAACGACATTTAATTAAAAGTCTAAAGCAGGTCAGTAGTCTAAATTAAAGACTCAGGCGATCATAAATAGTCTACATGACACTGGTATTCTGTATTCAGATAAATGCTTGGTAGAGTATTTGTTCACTATCTTTATAGCGGTTTAAAACTAGGCTACTACAGGACTATATTTAGACTCTTCATAACAGTGGGTGTTAATTAACAGCTATTTTCCTGCGTAGTGTAGTAGGTTTTAATTACCCTGTATGGCACGGGTAGGAGTGTCCACTGGAAAGCCCTGCGCTAAAAATGCCACTGCCCTGCTGATACGGTACTTTGTGGCACTAACACTATATGACCAGAAGTATGAGGACACCCCTGTCTTTTGGTTTCGGGCTGCTTTTCTCGTTTGGGACCCAAGGTCCTGTTTAAAGCAGCTATATGGAGCTTTCGTCTTGTGTTGAGTCTAGCGGCCCCTGTGGAGAATAAACATAATACCACTATATATGGATATATGGGAAATACACAATACTGCTGTATGAGTGTCCTCCTGTAGTAAGGAGCTGTCCGACTCCTCAATTCATCCTCAGCACTCCGCCATAAAAAAATCAACTGAAACCAGACTTTGTTGTCAGAAATCAGTGTGAACATCACTAATGCTCTTGTGTCTGAATGGGAGCAAATCCCTGCAGCCAGATTCAAAATCTGATGAACAGTCTTCCGAGCAGAGTGGCGCAGATTAATGCCCATGGTTTTGGAACGAGATGTCCCAACTATCACGTGTCCACATGTCCACATACTTTTGGCCACGTAGTGCAGTCATGCCAAACAGGAGACTGTTGATTAATGAAAAATGCCTTAAGTAACATGTTTAGTAGTAACACACATAACAGTCATTCAGTCTTTAAATCTGAAACAAAAATGATGCACATAACATAACAAACACACCCAAAGAGCCAAAAATCAAGAACTGTGCAGAAAAAAATAATCATTATTATCTTTTTGTTTGTTTCTTGTCCCAGATTTGGCCTGTACACTGAGCTGGTATCAGCGTGGCCAACATTTAATTTAAGGTAAGAGGAGCACAGCGTCCACTCCTCTCTAAAGTACAAAGATATCATTTGACCAGCTGGCAGTGTGCAGAGGCACGGCACACTGGTGAGTCACAGACAAAAATACACTGTTTACAACATTTCTCTTGTGTAGGCTCCAGGACTGTGAAATCTAATGCAGTTCCACTTTGAGGATGTTTGGATGAAGAGGATACATTTCCTGTGACGGTTCCACGCTGCCAACAGCATGAAAGAGACAGAAATAGGGACCCAGCTCCGCAGTTAAAATAGAAGATTTGTTTAAAACAATGGCTGCTAGTATTTCTATCACTAAAAGAAGAATTTAAACCAGTAAATACTACAATAGATACCAGTGTTACAAATTAGTGAACACCTTCTGATTAAGTCGCCTTCTGATTAACCTGCAACAACATGCTATCAGCTGTGTCCAGATGAAACGTCATATACTAGAGTTGATAAATATATACAATATATATTATTATCTTGATATGAGACTACATATGATCTTAGATTTTGGATATCGTTGTATCATGATATGGCGTAAGTGTTGTCTTTTCATGGTTTTAAAGGCTGTGTAACTGTAAAGTGATGTCATTTTCAGACTGTTCTACTTGTTCTAGCATTTGTCTTTAACCACTTATTAATTATACTCACATTACTGATGATTATTGATCAAAAATGTCATTGTGTTAGTATTTTGTCAATGTGCCAGTAGTCATCATTGCAGTATTGTCTCAATATCAATGTCAATGTATTTGGTCAAAAATATGGTGTCCTTTGATTTTGTTGCTCAGTCCTAGAAAATCACACAGTGGCGCCCACAAGAGGTCTCCTGACCCTGAGCATTTTAGCATCTTTCAGCTCATTGTTTTGGTTTTACAGCCACAACTTAACTGTTTTGACATACTGCACTCTACCTGATGAGGGACAAAATTAGCGATTAGATAGTGGACACAGTGACGGGCATTAAGAATAACTATAGTAACTGTACAGAAAAGCCAATCTACTCGCTGACAATCGTGTTTGCTCATGTAGGTCATATAGAAGCGTCAGTTCTAAACTGAGACTTTAATAGCCAGTTTAGAGTTCCTTGTAGTACGTTTAAGTATGTTTACATTGTGATATCACTACTTTTTCTCGAGTTTGTTGATTGTATATCGTTGGAGACAGTTAGTGGTGGTGGTTTGCATTATGTAGTACAGGTGTGTAGATGTGCACACACATGCCCAAACGCACACAGTCCCCACCTCCCAGACAGCAGAAAGGAGAGCTGGTCGATGGGCGTCTTGCCCTCCACGGCGTACGTCTCTCCTGCTTTCAGCACCACCACCTTGTTCTCAAAGGCACCTGAGATCTCCTTGAACACCTGGATGGGCACGCCCAGCGGCAGGTAGACCGCTTGGTAGAGGGAGGTCAGCTCATCACTGCTTATGCCCTCCTGGTGCAGCCGGTAAAGGAGGTGGCAGATCTGAGCCAAGCAGGCCAGCAGCAGAAGCAAGTTCCAGGTGAAGACGTCCAGGCCGCACATTGTCATCCAACCCCACAGGGTCAGGCACCCGAAGGCGGGTGCCAGGAAGCCAAAGATGAAGAGGCACCCGTAGGCCCCACTGCCTCCCATGTAGCCCAGGAACAGGATGGTGTTGCCCAAATGGTATATAGCCCCCTCTGTGTTATTAGTCCAGCCATCGCAGAGAGGGGCAAAGAACAAGCTGTCCACCAGAGTCACGTTCTCTGTACTCATGGTCGAAACTCTTCAATTGACAAGCTGAAGAGAAGCTACTGATGCACAAAAGACCAAAAAAGACTTCTTATCTAACTGAACTTGGCGCTATTTTGGTACCATCAACAGTTGCCACTAGAAGATTTGTTTGAATAAAAGCTTGATGAAAAATAAACAGTTAATACTGACCAAAAATGTCAGCAGTAAATGTTTGTTCCCTTGGCGTGCAGCGGAAAATTCTTCAATGTGAAGAAGTTCTCACGGCTCTATTTGTTATAGATACACAGCTGGAATGGGTTTCTTCTGTCATTATGCGTCCCTTCCTCTCTCCTCTGGCTTCTCCCACCGTCTTTCCCTCCCGAGTCTTCCTGCCGTTTCTCTTGCTGTGCTTTTCTGCCTATTTCTCTCAGCCACTGGCCTGCACTGTAGAGCCAACAGCTGGAAGAGAAGGGATAAGGGAGGAGGGGGGCGTTGATAGAGCCCTAGAAGGATAACCATGTTTGGAATTGAAACCCAAGGAGGAAAGAGTTGTGGACAGAAAGCAGGCCTGCTACTTAACATAACAGAAAGAGAGAGGGAGAGAGGCAGGAAACGGGAGGGAGGCGAGGGACTGTGACAAATATCTCTGAGAGTGTCACACACCAGAAAAAAAAATCTCAATCCCGAGCTACAACACAGTTCTTCCTTCACCCAAACTTCATAAGTTCAGTTTACTCTCAGGGGAGCCGCTCAGCTGGTGCATATTTAGAGACACTGAAATAAGTAGGATGACGGAGCAGGTCAGATTTCAGGTATAAACACCCACCACCACCACCTCACATATCCGACTGTCCTCTCAGCCACGATGACTCACAGCTCACAGGGAAAAGTCTGTCTCAGTTCATCAGAAATTTCTCTTCTCTGCTCTTTTTTTATTAGAACAAGACAATAAACAGACAATGTAATAATGGAATACATACTGTCAAAATAAAAAAAACAAAGACATAAATGTATATTAAGCAAAATTATGGCCCTATCAGGAAGCAGAAGATTTACACTAATGAGGCACATGAGCAAAAGTAAAGATATCATGTTGAAATATTACTTGTACTTGTAATATTACTATTACTACTGGTCAAATAGTAGTTGGGTGAAATCTTAAAGTATCTGATGTACCCAAGTACCATTCTTAAGTAACTGTACTTAGTTAAATTGCATCAATATTAATATGAAGCAGTAATCTTCTGGGAACAACTGAAGTTGGCAGACTTAAAAAGGAGAAAAATACATTATATGAGCTGTGTGACAACTGAAAACAGAGACATGTTATTCTCTATAATGTCTTGCTATTATAAGTTCACATTAAGTTGATTAATTTACTGATCTGGCAGCATGAAATCATGAACTCATTTAAGAGCAGAAGGCAAGATGGTCTTTTAAATTTACTATTTTTCTTTTAGGTTTCAGTTGCATGTTTTATTAGAAATGTTGTAGACATGAGAGTGACAGGTAAGTTATGTGAATTGGTGTTTTTTGTAAAGTCATTTGAAAACATGTTCTTAATTCTGATGTAATTGGTGTCTGGTAAACATTCTGGTGGAGCATGACAATATACTAAAATCTTCATCTTTACGAGTTTGATAACAATTGTAACTTCAGGACATAGATGAACAGTTACATCTACTTGTTGCCAGCAGGTGTTCACATTAGGCTGGTCTTGTCACATAGGTGATGCCTTAGTCGACACATTGAGAGTCCAACTTTATTTGGAAGTTACAGTAACCATAACAGCATTAAGTTTGTCAGACTACCAATTTAAATCTTGACTCAACCATCACCAGGTTCCATGTAATCTGGTGAACAGAACTCTTCGACAACTAGCAATTAATGTCAACATTTTACCAAAAAAAAGTAGTAAGCTTTGCAGTAACCATTTAGCAATGTCAGGAGCAACAAAGGACTTACTACATACCAGTTTGACATCACTTTATAAGGATTATTGTAATCATTGAGCCCGTGCACCAACAGTTTAGGTGCAGATTTAGCCCATTAAACCATTGCATTTCCCAAAATCCAAAAGCAGTTAAAGTTATGCTAACATTAGAGTGTTTGTCAAGTTAGTTCACACTTGTCTCAACACAGCAAGGACTGGGTGAGGCAAATATGCACAGCCACAATGAACTTGTGTGGTTGAGAAAAATGCAAATATGGCACTTTTAAAAACCAAAAAAAGTTGGCATGAAAGAGGTGGACCAGTTCACACTTCTGCAGAGTTGCTGTAGCTTAGCATTGAATGTGTTGAACTAGATGTCCACTGCCAGGCACACTTCAGTATGAGTGACACACTACAGGGGAAGAATGCAGATATGCCAAGTATTGACTTTGCAGGGGCAGGAGTTATTTTTAAGCCTAAGTGCATACCAGGGACAGCAACTGTGGCAAGCAGCCGTTCAGAGAATGGACCTTCAACACAGAACCTTAAGATGAACACAAATGCTGACAAACCAAGTTATTGCATAGGACTTTTATTCAATTTCAAACAGTTTAGATATTCACACATTTTCAAATTCTGAAGACTTTAAAAGAGTGCTTCATCGCCACATTTCCCTTCCAGGTTGAGGTATAAATAAGAGTGAATGAAGGGAATGTCCAGGGTTGTCTTCACTTTCACAGCAATACACTGCAGGGGAGAGAAACACGAGGTCATTTCTAGTAGTGAAATGTGATACAAATTAAAGAGGAACTGAGACCCACACTGAAGTTGTTTAGGTTAGTTTATGAAATAGTAATGTTAAGATGAAGGGCTGGTTTTATATTCAGCAACAAAAGCATGCTTATTTAGCTAGGGACAAACAGCCAACAATATCAAGTTCATATTTCCTGCTTTACAAGAGCAAGTGAATATAAACCTCAACGCCAAACAGCCAGGCCTTTGACCTGCTGAAACATGAACTGAGCCACAAGGCTTCGGGTGAATTTTATGCATAGTCATGCAAGCACAAGACAGTTGCCCCACCCCCCACACCACCCATCTCTGCCCAATGTTACATGTTCTAGTCTGAAAGTGCAGTTAGTGCACAATGATGAGATCAGTTATAGCCAAGAGAAACAAGTGACCCAACAAGAGGAAACTGAAGCTATGAACGACCTGCTGAATACAAATCTGGGGTTGGGCATTTACATAGTTCACAGAAAGGGCAGGTGCTCATTAACACACCAGACTGACTCAATACAAGTGGGCCTTAGGTTGTCAGAATACATTTGTCAGCGGCCCATTAACCGGGTAGTGTCTCAGTCTGCCTGTAAAACTGAGCGTTCAAGCTTCCCATTCAGTTTTAAGTTTTACATAATCAGTGAAAGGAAGTAAGTTGTCACACCAGAAGTAGGATCTTGTGAACGATCACAGGTCATTGCAAACAAACTGCATCCATTTAATTACCCCATGTGTCTGATGCATGTCAAAGGGGATATCTTGGTGAGCATTTGATCTAATCAGACTTCACTAACCAATTTTATGCAAACTGAAGTCAGATTAATGTTGAGGCCAACAGGAAATAAGTCTCATTTAAAAACCTAGAGTTAAAATCCTAAACTTGGCATTACTGATTTTCCTTAAAGCATCACTGCACTGTTATTCCAGTTTGCACTCAACTGAACAAATCAGCACCAGCTCAGGGATACGGCATGAGGAAATTGGTTGAAGACAAGCTGATGAATAGTTACCCATGTAGTGTGTACCGCATGCATGTGGTACTTACCACACACAGAATTTGGAGTATTTAAATCTTGAAGCCAAGCGCCCTCATACACTCTTTATGTGCCTCGATCAGGTCTGTGCACATTCCCTCTCCCTTTTCAATGATGCTACAGGAAACAAGGGGGAACAATCAAATATTTTCACTTGCAACAAGAAAAGATGTTTTAGTCTCTGATCAGGTTCTTACCAAGCATCCCTGACTTTCTTGGTCTCTGGACAAGCGCAGCAGGGCTTTAGGGGCTTCTTCTCAGTGCCCTCAAGAGCAGCAGGCTCCACGCTGGCAGCTGACACGGTCGGCATCTTCTGGCTGAACTGGAGAAGTTGGATTGTTAATTTTAACAACTTGTTTTGCATCAGAACACAAGACCAGCCCTTGTCCAATCACAGGTGTTTCCAATTATCTCACTGGACAAGCACCTGCCCTGGAGGAAATGCACAGGTGTGAATACTCAGATTTCATGTAGTTGCTTAAGTTTCAGGGCCCTGTTCTAGCTCAATGGCATCATTGTTATAAGCAACATTTCTTTCGATGGCAGTCACAAGGTCTAGAAATAAAACAAAAAAAAACCCACCATGACAAATGAACAGTCCTAGGATCAAATATCAGGGTATAAAGACTAATAAAAAGTTAAACGCTAAGCATGCCGGTTCTTTGTGCAGAGGAAGAATTAACCAACTACAATCACCTGTGTGAATGTTTTGATTAAGTTTCTTGTTCCTGTTTGACTGGAGTTTACTCATTTGTATTGATGAATCGATTAAACGGGAAGTTTATCATATTCATTTAATTATAAAAACACGCTCAACATTCACTGGTTTCCAAGCCATTGTACGGCTGCAACTATCGCCTTAATTACTCTGCAGATTATCCTGATTACTTGATTAAGTAGTTGCATTATACCCATAGACTGACACGAGGGGGGCTGAACCGATGTACTGTTAGCCAAGATGAAAGCATCAATACAACACACAATAAGCAGCACAAAACACAAGTCAATGACAGGACGACCGTTTCAATGCCTTTAATGTTTGAGTTTTTGGTAGGCGGATGTGGCCGAACAAACCTGACCAGAAGTGTTTGGCAGATGTGGTTAGCTAGCTTTAGGTAACAGTTAGGAGGCATTGCATAATGCTCACGCCGGCTAACATGAAGGTAGCTAACGATGGCTAACAGTGACAGCGCTACAGACGCTAACATGAGCTGTGTCACGGCAGATAAAACTGGTTATTCAATTAACAAAAACCGTAAAGGATGACTTTAAACACATGCTGACTCACGCACTTTCTGTGTTATGTAACTTACTTGTATTGAGGCTGTCGGCGCACGCTCGTAGACTGTTCACCTTCAAAAGGAAAGCAACATGGTGAGGGTGAGCCCACGTGTGCTTTTATACAAAATCACGTGATTAGAAACGGCAGCGGGGACTTCTGGGTAATGTAGTATTTTGAAAGAAAAGACGGTTTAGAAAAAAGCTAACACATTAGCAGACGAGAAAAGACCCTCTATGGATGAACAGTAAGGCTGTTAAACGCACATTGTGATATTTATTAGTCATAAAGTCTTTAAGAGTCTTTATGCCGAATGTCACACTCAAAGTTTATTTTTGACCATGAAAAAGAAACAAAGGTCCTCTTAGTGTAGTCAAACTAGTTAAAAGCTGCTACCAGAGACAAGTTAAAGTTGTTTGTATCTCAAACTTTCTGTCAAACTCTCGTTTTTTGGTGACAATTTTCTATTTTAAAGTGAACTAACAGGCCAATAAATGTGTCCGAATTTCCTTGTTGAACATGTAATGTCAGACATGCAAGCCTAAGGGAAGTTATTTCTGTAAAAGACAGTTTATTATGAACAAACTTCAGATAATGACATTTCCTAACTGGTTTTTGCATTTCTTTATTTGAATTAGCAAAAACCTTTTAAAACTGACATTATTTAGTGTAAGTGGTGGTAAGTTTTATACAGTAGGCCTATATAGGTCAGAAAACATACAGTGAAGAGTAGTTTAATTATGTCAACAAAATCTTGACATCACAGGACTTTATTCACAGGCTTCAGGAGTACACGGGACATTGCATACGAGTGAGAAAAGGCACTGAACGATGTCAGTTTAAAGTGTAGCCATCAAAATATAAAAAGCTTACAATGAAGCTTACTGAAAGGGTTGTCTTATCACATAAAATTGTAAAAGTTCAAGACTTATGAAACTAAATGAGAAAAAAGTCTAATCCACATTAATATTTTTTTCTGAATTACATTTTGGTGTAGTGTTTATGATAATTTTCAAAGATGATGCATTCAGTGGTCAGGCCATGGCCAGTGATTGATGTCACGGTTGACATCACATGTCCCTTTGTTTTTGTTCTGGAAAAACTCAACCAAAAGTCTTTACTTGCATCATTTTAAACATGACGGTTGATTTGCATAACATGTGAGAGTCAGTTTCGGTGTTTCTGATGCAATTAATCAGCTGCTCATTTCCACTCAATGGGTAAACACAGCCACACATTTTCTCTGACCTATAAAAAATTTATACAATAAAAATCCATCATTCCACTTCTCAAAAAATGATTAAGTTGCTGCTGCCGCTGCTGCTGCTGCTGCTGCTGCTGCTGCTGCTGCACCATTATTCATGTATCATAATATGGAAATTCGTATAAACCTTTTTTGAAGTGCCAGATGAACTGGGACTGAATGCCTCACTCTCTCCCATTAATTTGCTACAGGTTACTTTACTGTGATGTATAACAGTAGTGATATAGTTACTTTGCAGATCAAGATTTCACATAAAAACATATGAAAAAATATAATAAGAAATGTAATAAGAAGATTAAACCAGGAGTTCTCAGCCTTTTTGATGGTTTGATGGTTTCAGCCCTCCATCATGTTTTAAATGTCTGGTCCAGTTGTTGTCAGTTCACCAAAGAGACCTCCCTCAAACTTCTTACATGGCTTCTTTTCAATAACGGCTTTATATTACTTTTTCACATATGCAGTAGTACTCCCCAAGACCATTAACACATTTTAATGTGTAAACTTGGTGGAGTTACCCTTTAACTAATCTCACAGTCACAGTAAAATGAGTACTTTTATTTTTGATACTTTTTGTATCATATATTATATACATTTACATTTTTTAGTATCATTTGAATTGTTATGCTTTAGTAGGATTTTGGATGCAAGTTCTATTTGTAATGGAGTATTTCTACATTGTGGTACAGGTATTTTTACTGCATGGATCTGAGTACATATTCCACCAGTGGTTACACATTAAAGTACAAAGTGATGAATGATGAAACACATGTTAAGCCTCCTTTTCTATTAGCTCTGTTTTGCTGAAAATGTCTGTTTTACATTCAAGACATCTGCTTCATCAAAAGTATAATTTTTGTTCTTTGCAGTGATGTCATCATCTCCCAGTAAGCACTGGGAGAGCACATGGTCTTCAGCAGCCACAGCAGCTCATGATGGAGTCCCTCCTGAAGGAGGCAGTGGTAAACGACACGTTATTTAACTGTTCAGTGTCATTGTTTTAGCGTGTTAAGGTTTGTCTTAGTCAGCACAGAAGTACTGTAAATATGATGTTGCGTCAGCATTTTATACAGTGTAACAACAAAAGTACAAAGCTATTGACATTTCTAGCTTTTGCTCATATTATGTATTTGGAAAGGTTTTCAAGTGGTACTGCAAGAACATTGTTCACTTTCCAACTTTTCCACTGGGTATTACTCAGGAAAGAAATGTATGAGTTGAAAATTAACATCAGCCACCACACAGAATTATTGTTTTTCTGCACTGTCAGATTTAATATTCTGTGCTGTAAAATATAGCTGCTGGTGGGTAGAATATACACAGGGACTTGGGAGTTTTGTAATATGAAGTATGTTGATCTTCTGTCCTACAGTACTGAAGGTATGTGTTTGTTTCTGCATGTCTACTGGGTCTACAGTGCGTCACCACAGCAAAGCAGTGCGTAAGCAAAAGCCCTGAATCGCCTATTCTAGTTTGCGGGCCAGCTGTGTGCTAGATAAACCCGCCAGTAAGCATATTGTTAATTTGCTCTGTACTCTGTGACAGATATGCACCTCCATCTGAAACACACTTAGCTGCAGTCATCGCTTTGCTTTTCACAGGATTATAATCCACACAGTGTGGTAGCTAAAAATAGTTAATGCAAAACATACAAGTAGCATTGAAATTCTCTTTAATTCACTCTGAAGTTGGTGTGAATCTGTCTTTGTGTTGGTGTCCCCTGTAGAAATCTGCCCCCTGAAGGAGGAGAGGTGAAGGGCCACAGTGCTGACCGTCTGCCTCCACCTCCTCCTGTGTGCTCAAAGCCTCCAGCAGCGTCTAGGAAAGCAGAAAGGTAAGCTCTCTGTCAGCTTTCTTTGATCGGCATTTTTCTATGCAGTGAATGAATATTCTCCCATGTACTGTATATTCAGATAAACCTCGGCTGTTGTTGGAACACAGAACTTCTCACAGACCAACAGTGAAATACATTTACTCAAGTACTGTACTTAAGTACAAATTTGATGTACATGTACTCAAATTGAGTATTTCCATTTTATGCAACTTCATACTCATGTCAGGGGCAAATATTGTACTTTTTACTCCACTACATTTCTCACAGCTTTAGCTACCAGTTACTTTTCAAAATTACTTTTTTAAATTTTTCATACCCTTCCTGTCCAGTGACAACCACGTATCTCCAAATTTTGTGATTTTGAATTCATCTGATGAACTGAAGGATCAAGTGTTCCTTTATGTGTTGAGAAAATCGCCCTACTTCTTTAGCTGAATAAACCTTTTAAAATCCCTCATGGATAAGCCGGAAAATGCATCGTCACAAAGCTGAAAATAGGCCGTTTGTCTGACACTGTGAAAAGTTGACAGCAGCCCTATAAACATATGATGATCTTATAGAATATAATGCATTGCTGTAGATTACCAGCCTAGCCTAGCCAACAGTGTATAAAGGAGTTAAAATGAGCCCCACCTTAAACATCTGCAGCAGTAAAATGACACATACACATTAATGCAGCACTAATATTAATCTAATCTAGGGATCATTTTACTGCACAATATGAGTATTTTACTGATGATACTTACATACTTTTACTTTAGTAAAGGTTTGAATGCAGAACTTTTACTCACAGTGGAGTATATGGAGCCCAGTCATAAAGTTACTGCAAACCACAGATGCATCCAAGTTTGTACCTGTAATAGGCTGTATACCCTGTGGACATTTGTACATAACATGCCATATCATCAGTGATGGAAAGTAACTAGGTACTTACTTAGTACTTACTCATGTACTGTGCTTGAGTGCAATTTTGAGGTACTTGTACTTAACTAGTATTTTCATTTTCTAGGACTTTACACTTCCACTCCATTCATTTCATAAGTTTAGTAACTAGTTACTTCAGATTACATTCTGCACCAAAGCCAAATTACTGCATGTTTAAATCAACTTATTTTATCGACAATCAGATTTAAAAAAACACTGATTCCAACAATCAGGAAGATGCTAAATATCGGATCTGATAATTGGCCAGGCTGTTAATCGATCGACCCATAGTATACAGTTTGTGCATATATATATATATATATATATATATATATATATATATATATATATATATATATATATATATATATATATATATGTATATACATATATATATATATATATATATATACATATATATATATATATATATATATATATACATACCTTTTACTTTTACTTTTGATACTTTAGTACATTTAATACCAGATACTTTTACTCTGGTAAGACTTTTACCAAAGTAGTATTTTAACATTATATAGTTACTTTTACTCAAGTATGGCTTGTGGGTACCTCATACAACAGTGCCATTACATGTTTATTACTTCCACATCTGGAGGTGGAATGGATGGTGGTGGAGTTACACGCAACAAGGCAGCCAAACCTGTGACTGCAGTTTGAATCTGTGGTTTGTAGATTGAAACTACTGAATAGTTTTAGACTAGGGGAACGCAGCGTTTCCACATTTGCAAACGTGACACCACTAACCAGTGGTTTTGAAGGAGAACTTGGGACAATTTCTAGCATTGTTTGTGGCAACAAAACTGGGTGTTTTTAAGGAGACTTTGTGACATTTTCAGACGTATTTGTAGCGACCAAAACATATATTTAAAGCCAATCCATGATGTTTTCCTAACCATAACCAAGTATTTTTTTGTGCCTAAACCTAACCAGAGCTTAAGCACAGCATTGTTATTAGAAGGAATAAGAAAAATCAACCTAAACAAATATGACAGAATGGCCTGAGACAGCACTGATTGTTTGTTCAACAAAACACACCTTTTCAAACACCAATTGATTTGACCTCAAACTCTGAACTTAAAGACAAAGAAACAATATTAACATTTTAAAAAAGCAATAATCCCATTATATGTCTCGTCACATTATTTGAAACATCCCCTGCACTCTGCTGCCAGTCATTCACCCACCAACATGACCCCTCATTTAATCCCATCAACTGCTATGTCCTGTAATATCATTGCGTTTTTTATTTTTGCAGACTTTGCTGCAATCCTACAGACTTTCCAAGAAAAATGTAAATACAACTCGTTGAGTAAAATCCCAATCTTCTGTAGTCTAATCCTTGAAATGAAATATTTCAGCTTCAGTGTTTTGTCACTGATGGGAAATATGCAAACAAACAACACAGGAGCTGGCTCGGAGCTGAGAGCATATGTAAAGCATCAGGTAACACAGTACAGTGTTTAATTACATCCCTGGTAGAGATGGCCCAGACTGAACTTGTCCCAGTATAGTACACTGCCAGATGTCATTGTCGTGTCACATGACAATAATTGTGATCCCGTCCACACACACACACCCACACACGCACACACACACACACACACATACACACACATGCCATCGTCTTCAGTATTAATGTGAGCTGGACCTTACCATCCTGACGTGGCTTGATTCATGTGGGGATGAGACACAGATACTGAATAGTTGATGAGCTGGGAGAAAAAGAAAAGAAGTGGAGGGGCGGGGTGGGGGCAGAAATAGAGAGAGGCTGACGGAGAGAGAGGGAGGGAGGGAGGGAGGGAGCAGAAAGGCGGGTATCCACTCGCCTCACTCCACACAGCTTCAATAAGCCCGAGGTTGGGAGCCTTGATGGAAAATTACCTTGTGACCAAGAGGGGAGGTCAGGACTGGTAGAGTCAGACTCCACTTGTCCAGAGCAGAAGAAGCAGCAGCAGCGGCAGCAGCAGAGGGAGCATGGCCTTTGGCTGATCACAGGGGAACCAGGTCGGACCATGGAGAAACTAAAAGGTCCCACCGCAGGATGCACCACGGCCACCTGTGGATGGAGAGCCCTGCTTCTCCCGCAGCTGAACAGACAGTCCCTGTATGTGTACGGCAGCGAGATGGCCGTGGAGAAGGAGTGCATGCGGCAGCTGGAGAGCGGAGTCTTTGTCATCCACCCGTTCAGCCTCATAAGGTATTCAATATGTTTGATAGATTCAGGCCAGTCCTGTACTGAGACACCACTTCTAGTATTAGACCGTTTCTTTAAAAGTTGTGTAGTTTCAGCAAGTTTTTGAAGGTGATGATTTGCCTCATTTTGCTCTGGGGATAAATAAAGTATTGTCTTATCTCTCATCTCCAAACCAATCAGTCAGTCAGTTGATTAATAGAAAGATAATCTGCAAATGTTTGGAATATCAATTAAGAAATAGCAAACATTTTCTAGCTCCAACTTCTTAACAGATTTGCTGTTTTTTTTTTCTCTTTTTCTGCAGTAAACCTAATATTTTTAGGTTTTGGGGTGTTATTTAGGGAGAAACAAGAGCTTGATGGCAGCACTTTGACTGTTAGTAAAATTGTTTTGGGCATTTCATAACATTTTCTGACATTCTATTGACTAAATAAGAAATCAGAAGATTAATTAATACTGAACCATATGCTGCAGCATTACTCCCTTTACTTGCATTGCTAATTAGAATTAAGCATTTTTAAGTCAACAATGCAATAATTGTACATTTTACAATAATTTACAATTGTGAAAACAAAGAGAAAAATACAGTATAATAAGTCAAATGTAAAGAGTATGTAATATTAAAGGAAAAACAAGTCACCGGGAAGATTTTTAAGATGATACCAGAGAAAGAAAGAAAAAAGCAGGTGCTAAAAATGACTTCTTTAAGTAAAATGCTGACACAGATGGCTGGTTTTGCAGTATTGCTATTATTAGTTTTGTAAGGGAATCAAATGCATTGAAACAGAGAGGGAATCAACAATCTGGATCAGAGAGCAGAGTTATTTGAGCCTGGCAATCGAACCCCAGCTGAGAAGATGTGCAGTTACAGTATCAGAGTATTTAGTGTGCATAAATCAGCATGCCTTACCGGCTGCAGCATGACTGTCTAATTAGTCCTTCTGGCAAACCAGTCGAGACTTTCCACTACAAACCTACATCAAGATCTAAGGCACACATATGTTTTGTGACCCTGTAGGAGTTACTACATCATGTGCATGATGGCCATCACATTTCTGAACCTGATTGGGATCCCCATGGAGATAGCGTTTCTGGACGGCCACAGCGGACTGGCATGGGAAGGATTTAATGTGTTTTCAGACACGCTGTTCCTGATAGATGTGGCTCTGAATTTCCGAATGGGCATCATAACAGAGGACGGCGAGGTGAGAGTGGCTGTACTCTATTTTTTTCAGATACAGTTTGAAGGACCATAATCCCTGTGCAGACAAGCACACACAATCCATCTCTGTCCCATCTGTAATCTACTCAATACACGAAAGGCTAGATTAGCAATCCTCCCTCCCCCTGCTCCTGGACATGGGCAAAATTGGCACCTGCTGTTTGATTTTATAACAGGGATTACGATGTATTGGATGAATGAGAGGTCTAACATTTCCAATTAAGAGCAGACTATATCCTGTTTGTTTTCATCTGCTCATGCTTTGCGACTTCTATCTCGCCAATCACAAATGGCCCATCTGTGATGTTCTCCCTGTCTGTGATGTTTACTCTGGGCTGCACAAACATCTGGTTTCGCCAGATTTATTCTCACTCGGTTTCTGCCTCTTTGAAATATTAATGTCCGAGGTTTAGCAACAATTCAACAACGCTGTCAGATTAATGTTGATTTTTTTTGAGCACACTGCTAACCTCATCTGACACCACTGTCTTCCTTAACTTTGGAAAAACTCCCAAAACATTGGTTCAGTTCAAGTGTTAAATTAGACATGTGATGGTGGCACGTGCTGTGCAGCATCTTCATCCATCTGCTCAATCTGCTGCTCTGCTCTCTTTCGCAGGAAGCTATTCTGGATATCAAGCGGATCCGAGTCAGTTACCTGAGGACATGGTTCATACCGGACGTTATAGCTGCTTTCCCAATCGGCTACATTCTGCTGTTTGCGGTAATAATGAACAGACTGTTGAAGCAGCAAACAGCCAGTGTGCTGCAGTACATGTCAAAACAGTTATGCACTTGGATTCACTTTATTTCTTCATGGTTTATTATTAGAAAGCACTCAGAGCAGTAAGACGGTGTTTCTACAGAGAGTAACTCCTGAGGAAAAGGCAGTACAATAAACTCATCAAATGTTCTGTAACATAAATTTAGTGATAATGAAATTAGATAAATGAAAAAAAAGAAAATCAAACAAAATTCATACCATTGATAATTGAGCCTCTGTAATTTATCATCTCAGGACTTACAATACCACAACGATGACAACCCCTCCAAGACCAACAAGATGATGAGAATACTGATGTTTGTGCGGATCCTCAGCTTGATCAGACTCGCTCGAGTGTCCAGACTGGTCAGGTTCTTCAACGAGGTGGAGAAAGTAAGTCTAAACACTAGACAGTCTTCAAAGCTCCCCTTTGAAATTCAATCGACTTTTCTTCTGCCTGCAGATACCTTACCAGACCTGGTTCCGATGACTAATCTGACTTTGAACACCTACAATGTCATTTGTTAAACAAGAGCTGGTACTATCGACAATGCATTTGTTTCATTTTCTGCCTTTTATCAGAGTTTGCCTTTTTCTAATCACATGTACTGTATATTGTGCTCAAACAACAGAGGTATGGCAAAATATAAAGGTATAGGACACCTCATACCGGTTATGATGATGTTCATGGTAATCTCATAATGAAACACAATATGTCTCGAAACAAATCTCAATATTGCATAATGTATGTGGTGTGTAACTCCAAGCCTTTGACCAGCTACTAGTGGCTGAAACAAATAGTTTCTGGTGTATGTATCGGTGAAGTTGATGCTCTCACTTTGGACAATTGAGAGAAATGTTTTTTATCCTCACTGATTTATTGATTTAAGACATAAACCTGTTTACTGAACTAATCCTCTTTGTCTATAATCCATAAGGCCAGAGAGAGTTCCTTACATCGTTTCCTGTCTTTGGCGAAAGGTTAAGCCTCCCCCAAAGTTAATCGTTGCTAGCTTGTCCATCACAGTTCAGTGGCGGGTCATTCTTGGTCTTCCAGGTTTTCTTTTCCCTTGAGTCCATCTCGGCACAATCCGCCTCCATTTCAATCACATGGTCCAGCCATCGCAGTTGTCTTGGCCTTAATTCAGTAATGATGTTCATACTTTTGGTTTTAATTGACAATTCCAAGTTTGTGATTGTGTTAAGCCAGAAGGCATCTATTGCTGTATATGACAGCCTGGAACTGTACACTAGGATCGACATTCCACACGTTGGGAAACACACCCTTGACTCTCGCCAATCTTGCATTGATGTCCTTTTGAGTCCGTATTTCCTTGCTGCCAGAATAAGTTCTCCACAAGTGCCTCAACATTTATTAAAACTGGTTCTGAAAGTGTGGTATGAATATACAGCACCAGTGTTTAGGAGATGCTGATGTTGCAATTAGTTTACTTGGATGCAATTAATCGGTTTACTTAATTTTATTTAAAGCACCATTATGTCGAAATTGGCATTTTGTGTGAGTGCAACACCACTGTGCTAAATACAAATCCCAGCTCTGTAACAATTTGTCAGACTTAATGTAGGTGCTAACTACAGACAAAACTCATTACGTCATAACAATGTTATGTCTTAGAAACTTGTATGTTGAAGTAAACATGAGACAACATTCACCCTGTTACAGGACACTGTACCATCAACATGATTCTGAAGTTGTTATTTTAAGGTACAAAGTTACATAATGTTGCTTTAAAGGTCCCATCTTATAGAAGGTTAGATTTACATGTCCTTTTTTGATTACAAAACAGGTCCAGGTGCTAGATAAATATTGTGAAAGCTCAGTCATTTCAGAGAAATGCACACAGCACGTATGCAAAAACCGTGCCTTTAAACAACCCATCAGGACTTCTGTAAGGTTGCGATGTCACAACTATACAGTCACCGCCCACAGCCCCCAGCACAGCCCTGTTTGCAGAAATATTGGCAGAGCTGAAACAAAGTGGGCAGTGAGAGCTGACCAATCAGAGCCGACTGGGCTGCTTGGGAGGGGGGCCTTAAAGAGACAGGCACTAAAACAGGGTATTCAGACAGGATGTATAGAGGTGCTGCAGCAATGGACAGTATAACAAAAATAATGTGTTTTTTGAACATTAAAGCATGTAAACATTTTCTAGTAGAAAATAAATCACCCATCATAGTTTACAGACCAGTGTCCCACTTCAACTCTGACCAACTGTACTTACTTACTGTACTACTGTCTGTGTAATCAGGGGTCATTTCCATCATTTCAGGCACTCTCATTTTCTGATTTCCCTGCAAATGAAGTGGTTTAGATAATTTGGCTACAGTGTTGGCTTGTAACAGCCTGTCTGATAATTTGCTCATGTTTCTTGCCCCATCCTACTCTGTTGTACTGATGTTGTTGTGTTCCCAGATCTCAGCATTTAATTTGGTGAAAACAATATTATCATCACTGATAGAAATGATGACCAAAACTATGAAATAAGATCCAGGTCGTAATAAACCAGGATAATAATTTAAGTACTTTTTTTACAGCAAGTTTAAGCTGTGAAAAATATGTGTAACCTTGTCCAAATTCTGTTATAATTTAGTGGCCATGGCTGATAACATGGCTGTTGTATTGTTTTAAGGTTGTTCTTGTGTGAACAACCTTAAAAAAATCAACCGTTACTGAAGTAAATATTTACCTATTGTCATGAACAAGTGCTGTTAATGTACCTGTGTGCTGGTGAGTGAGTGAAATGTATTTTTACGATATGATCCTAAGCCAGGTTAAATCCAGTATGCTGCTTTAATACACGTTTTCTTGTCATGTCTTCCTGGCAGGTGTCAAACGCAAACTTGGAGGTGGTCCGTCTGTTCTTCCGCATCTTGTCTCTGTTCATGATGATTTTCCTGCTGTGTCACTGGAACGGCTGCATCCAGTACTTTGTTCCTATGCTGGAGGAGTTTCCAACTGACTGCTGGGTCCGGAAAGAAAACCTGATGGTGAAACTTATTTCTCAAAACTTTACACTCGAATTCAAGACGGATCAACATTTATATAAATCATTTTACAAGCATCAGTCGTGTAGTATCACTTATAATGTAAACATCTTTCCAGAATGCCACAGTGATCGTGAAGTACTCTTGGGGAGTTTTCCGAGCGCTCTCTCAGATGATTGCCCTCTCGTATGGCTCCATGGACGCACCAACAAGTGAGAACTATGGATTTTCTTTTTCCATTACTAAAAAAAGCACAGGTGTATCAAATTCTCTCGCAGATATAAATACCTGACATTTCACACCAAGCAAGCTCATGTGTCGGTGTCTTGTTCTCCAGATTATGTTGAAATGTGGATTGTCATGGTCAGCATGGTGTCCGGGTGTCTGATGTACACAGTCCTTGTGGCCAACGCTACAACCATGATCGCCAACATCGACCCAGCGGCCAAGGAGTACAAGAGCAAGGTCATTATTACTGACACTTTGATTCGTCAGAAAATACAGCTCATTAGAGATCAAGTTACTTTACTCAGTGGAACAGAAAATAAGTCATGAGCTGACGCTGGTTATACAAGCAAGATCTATATTATTTTAACATATTTCAATTTTGTAACCCATCAGGTATTTTCTGATTACAATTTAGTCAACGGGGCCAATGTTTCAGTGTGGCCGGTGGATATCACAATATATAATACATATTATATCTATCTTATATATGTGCTGGTCATTGTTTATAGTTCGACTATGAGACTTGGTGTTTTAGGTCCCAACGACATTTCGGCTGATCTCTATAAACAGATATCTGCATATGAATTTTAATTGTGTCAACTTATGTCTAATGTTTTATCTTTCCAGATAGTCTAGTGGCTGCAACTTCTGTGGTAGTAACATAACTTGCTTGCTGTGAATGCAGATAAAATAAAATAAAAAATAATAAGAAGAAAAATTGTTGTCAGACGATAGGCGATGGGTTCTGAGATCATATTTCGGCCTGTGCGTTTTCTCTCCACGTGGACTGTTAACCTGCATGCAACTCAAGCCCGGACTACAGAAAGCTTCTGATACCAATATGTTGCCCTTCGCCTGGAGATTCTGCATTCATATGCAGATATCTTTTTATAGAAATTAGGCATAATTAAGTTAACAAGGGAAAACAATTAGATTTTATTGCTTATTCATTTGCTAAGTTCTTATTAATATATTTCATTGTTTATTTATTCAAACAATAATTTCCCATGTAGTCTTTCGTAAGAAATGGAGAGCCAGGTTGGAAAGCACATGGCAAAAACTCCTACACAGTTTCCACTACAATGATAAATAAGTTGTTGCATGACCTGATTATAAAATTGAGTACAAGTAACATTCATTTCAACTGTAGCTCTTATTCTTGAACATTTTACCTTTGGCCTCAGGTAGAGGCTGTGGTACACATGCCTATCAATCTTCTAGGACTCATTAATCCTAATTTTAAATATCATCATACAAATATTCCCTTCACACTGAGCTTTTACAGTTACACAGTTGTAGAACCATGCAATTATGATTCATGATTAAACATGCAGCTTGTGTATTATGTGATGAGAGGTGGATCCTGAAAACATTGTGACTCTCCACAGATGAGCCGTTTGGAGCACTACATGGCCTTCATGAAGCTCCCACCAGAGCTGCAGCTCCGTATCAGCAACTACTACCAGGCTCGCTACGGAGGGAAGTGGTTTCAAGAGAAGGACGTCATGGACACAGTGTCGTCAGCGCTTAAAGAGGTACAGCTGTGGTTCATCTGAGAGGTTCTGCTAAGCTTAACTTGTTAAATTGAAGTCTTTGTTCATTCTACTGATCTTTTGAGGCAACATGTTATATAATAATCTTATATTTCCTGATTTTCTACTCTTATATTTCCAACATAACATTTGTAACATGATATTTTTTTATTTATTTTTCAGCAAATCCTGATGGTGATGTGTAGCCGACTGCTAAGAAACGTGCCGGTGTTTCAGAACAGAGACGAGAACTTTATCAACGCCGTCCTCCTCAAGCTGGAGTACGAGGTTTTCCTGGAGGGAGATGCCATCGTCCGACAGAACGTCCCTGGTGACCGCATGTTCTTCATTGACCATGGACAGGTCCTCATGGAGACCGATTCCTACGAGAGGGAACTATGTGATGGAGACTTTTTTGGAGGTGGGTTGGATTCACATTAGTGACTATCAGGAACATCATTAAGGGATTTGAAAAGTGATATCTAAACAACAAGAGTTGGGAATTTGAAGTGTGAGAAGAGAAGGCCCAGTCGGCTGTAAAGCAGATTGTTGCCTCTAGAAAAATACTAACAAACTAAGATGAAATCCAGTTCTTTATCTCATATTCAGTCACTTTAAGAAAATTCTCAGTAACATCTGTATTGCCTGAAGCAAAGTACAATAAGAACACAACAATGCTGTTTAAGTATTACATAATGTACCGAATGCACAGACACAATCAAAAGTGCTACAGGCTAATTTGTCCGAACGCTTCCGTTGTATTTTTAAAATGCATTTAGGTACATTATGACTAATGACATTTTTTAAGGAGCAGGTACAATAAATAGTCTGGGCCTGTAAATTTGAATTTTACCTCAAAAAAGTCTTACTTTACTTACTTACTTTCTTTCTAGGTTTTTCTGCTTTCAGTCCCATCTTATATCCTTCCTCAGCAGAGGAACTAAGCCAGAGCATTTCAGACAGGGGGGCAGTACTGTATGAAATAAACTAACCCTAACCCTTTGTGAAAACTAAAGCATGTAAACCTATACTACTACTATTAGTAAACCAAAATAACATTATGAACCTGAAAATGACCATATGTCTCTTTTAAACAATGGAAAAATACACACAAGGTCAGTCCACTCAAATTACAAAAAAGAAACATATTTTCTCCCTTAATTAACATCTCTTTCCAGAAATAGTGTCCCAATGATCCATAGAACTGTGAATTGCTTTCAGCTTTCGTAAAACCAATCAAACCTCTTCAACAGCCCTGCTATCTAAAGGTAATTCAAATGAGTAATCCACGCTGAAAACTATTTCAGATAGGTGTCAACAAAGGTTGAAAATAACAGGGCTAAAGGACAGCATTGTATGCTTCCTTCTCTCTTTAGGAGATCAGGCCAAACTCCTTTTAAAAACGTGTTAATATTCTGTCTTATGAAAACATATTACAGTTATGATTTAGACTTCTCTGTAAATGGTTTTCACTGGAACTGCCTTAGACTAGCTGACAGCTTGTTCAGTGGATTATTATTAGAGTAGCAGGGAGCAGTTTCCAGGGAAAGATGTTGTTGTTGTTATTTTTGGTGCTGTGAGCCCGACAAACACTGGAAAAAAAGGAAAAATGTCTGCATTTAATTAGTTTATATTTTAATCGACTGATAATATTACTACTGTGAAATCTAGGTAGCTGATCAACTCTGGTGGTTTTCTGATTTACATTTTAGGTTTAGTGTGAAAGTTTCTATGCTTGCTCCAGGAACTACATGGTGCTGCATCCCACAGGGCCTGTTTAGATCACCACTCCCGACCCATGTATCTTAATACAAGAAGAGGTCAAACTAAATGAATCTATCTTCTCCAATTTGGAGGATTTATTTAATTCTCAGGCTTTAAGTGGGAACGGGTCCTAATCTTTTTGGCAGCAAACCTAGCAGCGTTTAGAGCTAAGCAGGCTTCCCGAAACAACTCAGCTCAGTCTGGTTATTTAATTTAGGATTAATTGTCAGATCTCATCCCTGTTATTTGGATTTACTCACTCATTAACCATGCTTTGTGGTTCCCTCTGTGTGTACTACAGAGACATGCATGCTAACCAAAGGCAAACATCTGGCCACAGTGAAGGCACTGACTGACTGCCAGTGCTTCTCTCTGTCCTGGGACGACTTTCAGGACGTGCTGGAGGGCTTCCCAGATGTCAAGAAGGACTTAGAAAAAATGATGCAGCTCAACTCTGACAGTGGACTCGTGTAAGACCGAGGACAGTGATTGGACTTTTTTTGCTGTATGGAAAGGACAGGAGATATGGATATTTCTGGAACATTTTACAGAAAGACTGATTCTTCATGTGGATACGAGTTGGACACGTCATTAATGAGATGGACAGTTTTAGAGCATTGACTATTTTCATTCTGACTGGGAATTATTCCGTCTACTGATCCATCAGTTATTAGCAATAAACAAAGACTGTAACATTAAAGACGGGTCAAACATTTGATAGCTGCTTCTTGTTGATATTGCAATTTAGCATTGATTTGTTTGGACAGTCAATGCCAATCTAAGTGACAAAATGAGAAAGATGCAGCAAGCCTTAAAGGAAATTCTGATTTCATAAAACTTGGGCTTTATTTTTGTTGTTTTTGACATCCTTCCTTACAACATTATGCTCACCAAATTCATTGCTGAGATCTGGGAACACTTGTCTTGTGAGGGAGCTAGATTCGCAAGATCACATCATCTCACAAATCCATCTTGCCAGGCTTCAAGCTTTGCGCTTGTGGCTGAACACACACAGTAGTTCAGACAATCAGTGTCCTTTGAGGAACTACTGGCAGCTACGGGCGTGGTTTAGATGTGACGACCAGCGACAGAAGCATCTTGTTTGTTTGAAAAGAGGTTAGCATAGCTGCTATAGCACCAGCTCTATCAGAACTGGAGAGTACATCACATTGAAAGAAGAGCAAAGAACAGCACTCCATGGAAAAGATGAATTTGCTCTTTTGATTTGATTTGATTTACAAACTGGCTCCGCTGGTGGCAGCACTCTCCGACTGTTGATCGGACCGGTTGAAGTTAGCCTGTGATAGACAAATGGTTCGTCCAATAACCTGCCAAGAATTCTTTGAAAGTGCCTGCCCTTTTCCAAACACTTCCTAGTGGCAACTGACCAGGTGTTTTTGTGTAACAAACTGTCTGGTGCGTCTGGTTAAGGAAACACAGCAACATTGCTAAAACAAAAGTAAGACTGGGCAATAAAACATGAGCAGTCACACAACAATCACCCGTATTAGCTAAACTTATTGAAACAAAAGGCAGTCAAATTATTTCCCAACTGTTTAAACATCCATTACATTATTAACTCTGACCTCTGGTTCAACTTAAAGTAACTCTGCAATGAAGAACATCTAGTTGTCTGACGACTTGTGTTCTATCCCTGTTCTGACTTTGCTGTAGCTACAGTGATGGCTCATTGATGCTCCCTTTACATACGAACATAGATACATCCATTTCAAATGATATAACTGTCACTGCCTGCATCCTTCTTTACTTCCAACTTCCATTGCACCTGGAGTCAAATCGGTCTTGAACCATCTAACTCCACCTCCTGCCAGCTGTTCTATAGTAACTGTTTGTCTCTGTGCCTGGGTGAAGTAACATCATACAGATGTTTAACACTTCTCACCAACTCGCATAACCTCTCCTCAGGAAGTTCCACCATTTTTAAAACCTCTTCCTCTTGTCCTGTGGTCGTGTGTCGGTTGCACTATTGGCTACACTGCCCCACCCATGACTACCAAGTTACTGCTCCAATGGTCCGTACCAATGAGCTTTAAGAAACTTGCAGGAATATGGACAAAACAAGGATGTTACATTAAAACCTGGACACAGTGTTGGAGGCAGAGCCCCATTAATTCCTGTAAAAGCTGCTCAGTGGCACATCAAGCCAAAATGGCTCGACTTTCAGGCTACGAAAATACCCAGATCTTCCACGTTGTGGGGCCTATAGAGAGTACGCACTGGAGACATTTGCCGACCGAGCCAGCTAACTTCTGGTTTGTTGCCCGGCTAACTTGAATAGAGATGAAATGATTTAATCATGGCTCTTCTAAATTTTATTGGACCAAATGGCTTAAATTATGACAGTGAAACAAGTCATTTTGTGGCGCTCAAAGAAATTAACCACCATTTTACAGACGCTTCTTTCACAATGTGCATCATCAGTGCATTACGTGACGTTGTAATTAAACAGTTTGGCCACTATGAAAATTGGCTTCAAAGCATGGTGCTCTTCCCGGGGGCTTCGGACAAAATGACTGCTGAGTACGGACAGAAGGTTCCATCTGTATCTGTATGTGTGTCTAACGTTGAGCATAAGTAGCTTCAGTCACACTGTTCTCAGACCTCAGCAACGTTTAACATGCTCACCATCTCAGTTACATTGACACATCTGTACAACACAGCACAACTTATTCATCATAAACCAAAGTATTAGACAAAGTGAAATTTTACCTCATAATGGCGCTAGATAAATTCATCCTTTGGAGCCCATGAATGTACAGATTTCATGCAATGCATCCAATAGTTGCTGAGATATTTCAGGCCGACTGTCTGACCAACTGACCGACAGTACCTTCCCTGGACTAATGCCACTGGCTTCTCTAGGGATGTCTTAGATAAGACCCAAGTTGTAGTTTTGCCGATGATATAATAAAAACTCATGTATGTCATAGTTCCTTTCCTCCAAAATGACATTTATTTGTAAGCAATATTACACAAGACATGTTAATGCCACTGTGAGAGCAACAAAAATAAAGCCGATACTCTAATATGATTACGAAACATCTGTGTGAGAACAGCATGTTGTTTTCTCTCCCCTTCCCTTTCATCCAAACACACACACGGTGCCCGAGGCCAGCCGGTGTTTGTACTCGTAGAGGTAGTAAGAGGCTGGAGGGAAGTTGCACTTCATCTCCATCCTGCCCGGCACCACGTGGACAGCCACACCGGATCCCAGCCCTTCCTGCAGCTTCTTCAGCATGCGTGAGGCCAGGTAACGCCGCGCCCTGCCCGGGTCTTCCTCAATGGAGGCATACACCTCAGGTGGGGGGTTGGGGATCTTCCACTCCAGGTCCACGATGAGCTGGTGGATGCGACTCTTGTCCAGCGAAGTCGGTGTGTCACGGTAGCACGCCACCACATGGGGAATCGGTGGTTCAGACGCCACAGAAAGGAAATTGTTGAGCGGCTGTTGTTCTGGCACTTCTTCCTTGTCTTCCTTATTTGGCTTTTCCTCCTGTGGCTCCTCCTCCTCCTTCTCATCATCCATGGGTCCCACAGCAGGGTGGAGCATCACCGCCCAGCGCAGCCAATCATAGTTCTTCTCCAGGGTCTTCAGGATGTTCGTCGCTGCCTCCTCAGGAGGTGCACGGTCTTGCACGGCCTGGTAGAGCTGCTGCCGTACATCTTCCTCCGCCTGCTGCAGAAAGTAGCTTAAGCAGCGGCCTCCTGTGTTCTTCATCTTCCTGTAGAGGGTACCCATGCGGTCAGACCAGGTCTTCATCAGTAGAGCCTGGTCTCTGCCTGTCAGAGAAGCCTGCGTGAAGAGGCACAGCAGACCGGTACCCAGGACAAAGTTAACCTGTGCAGAGTTAGAGGGGGAGAAGAAGAAAGCATGAGCAGGTCAAAAGCAAACACCTGTTGTATAGACCTTTTTCATGTAAGACATTTTGAAATATAGGAGGGAAAGCACAGGAGTATTATATAACAATAATGAGGGCTGAACTGAGCCATTATTAATTTTATTTATACTAATCAAAGTTAGTTAGGGATATGAGGATATTTTAGTGTTTCACTTGATTGTTTGTTCTGTGACTTATATGAATTTTTATTTTGTGTTTTGTGAATATTTTTGGTCCCCAAAAATAATGCGACACATTTCATTTGACTTGTATTGCATATCCATGCACACACATATATGCACCTATATCCCAATAACCCTAACTAATTCTAAGTAGTGTATCCCAACTGTGCTTCACCTGCTTTGACAGGTCAAATTGTTTGCTGTGAAAAAGGTCTTTTTTGTGTAAAGATGCAGAATGGTACTAGGCTCCTGAGTTCCCCTTAAATGAATTACTTTCTTCGCAAAGTGTGACTCCACCCCTGCTCAGATTATAAAATATTATAATTAGGAATCCTGCGTATTTAAAGAACATTTTCCTCACAAAAAATAAAACAGCATAAACTGCAATTTATCTTCTTTTTTTTCGCTAGAAAGCAGCTTAAATCGAACCCTATGGCAGGCCAACTTTGGCTGCACTGTCGTCAGCCCTGCTCTGAAATATTACATAACCAGGATTGGCCTCTAGTTGTCTTACCCCCAGGATGTCTAACCAAAGAAAACTGGTGCAGACATACTAATGAACAGTCATACAGTACATAGTTAGACAGCACTGGGCAGGTGCTGTCTGGTTTAAAACTTGTTTAAGCCTGCGTGAGTAGCAGATGGGATGTTTTATCACATGAGTGCATTTTTAAATAGTGTCGGGTAAAATGAAAGCGGGGCTTCACAACTTTGTAGACTGTCTGCTCTAAAGAAGTCATTTATTTTAATAAACAGTTTAAGTAATCAGAAACCCTGTCATGTGCCTTTCTGACCAAGTAGTCTGAGAACAGGAGCCTCAGGTTCCATCAGTACAGTGACATTGGGGTTTCTACAACATCAGAAGAACAACAGAAAATGTGCAAGAAAACTAAAAAGCTTTATTTCAGATGGCCTTTTTGCATGCAACACAACCGAGTCATTGTGTTACTCTTTAAAAGTTGTGTTGCACGACTGTGTGAAATTTGAAATCAAATCGATTCCTGTGTACAAAGGGTTTTTGATGCGTTGTTGTTCTGCTTCAGTACGTAGCCAATGAAACCTATCAGTCAGACAACGTTTAGTCTCTGGGGCAACAGCTAGTGTATTTGGGTTTCTAGTGTAGCAGCAGATAAGACTTCCTCATCTGTGGACCGGTCATTGTTTACGGTCTGATTAGCAAGTTGAGACACCAGAATTGAGTTGGAGAGGCTAATGTATATGAACGATATCTGTATATGAATGCAGATATATTTTTCAAAAGCTATTAAAAAGGTAAATGGTTGTTAGGTGATAGCCGATTGGACACTCTGTAGGACTGTTTACCTGAGCCCGTCCTCATCAGACAACCAAGCAGCGTCACAACCAATGATTACAAGCCATATTAATGTGTGCTGTTAGGTGGCGACCTCTAGTAGCTGTAGTATTATTACAGCTTCAGAGGAGGAAGTGAGGAGAGGGGGTCAAAACAGTGAAAACTCAGTATAAGGGTTAGGGTTAGGAGTTCCACTCAGGAGGCCGCTGTTCATGTCCAGTATGAAACCAGAAGTCAATGGTGAGTTCTTTTAACTTACTAACGAACTGAAGGAATGTTACATATATATCATAAGTTACGTAGTTAATGCAAGTACGTTTGTAACAGAAGTTAAATAAGTAATATAGTGATTTTAACCCAAACCAAATGTTTTTTCAAAACCTAACCAAACTGCGACTGCATGATGAAGGTCTGGTACACTGCAAAAGCCATGTTGTTTGTGGAACGGTGATATATGTTGTTTTATGAGTCACTGACAATCGACTATTCAGTTGTGCAGGTCTGACGATTTGTCGGTTTACCTGCATGGAACCAAAGCCCGTTTAAATCTGATTGGTCGATACTACTTGGACTACAAATGGAAACCAGAACACTACCAATATTAAAATCTTGTTCCTTGACAGCTGATTCTGCATTCATACATCTGTGGCATTCCTCTGCTGTCTCCACTCTGATAGCTTATAGAGTGCTGTAGTGATGACGTAAATTTGGAGGCTAACCTGGAAGTCAGCCCTGGTTCCTTTGACAAAAAGCCTATGAGATTTTTGAATTGGATTTTGGATTATTGCAGAAATTAATCTCAAATTTATGATATTTACATGTTTTGTTCAGCAAGATTTTCATCACAGATGAACACCACTTTTAACTTTTTAAATAACAAATTAAATCTCTAGGAAGAAAAAGTTAATGTTAGCCTATAAACAGACGACATCATGGTCACATGACATTAACATCACCGCCACTAAGTGTCTTACTCCACAGTTACTATACAGGCTTTCTATAAACTGATCAATGTACAAGTTGTACAGTAGAGTTAGAATAGTTTGTAACTAAAGTCGCCTGTAAAGACGGACTAGTGAGTAGATGAGTCTCTGTGTTCGCTGTGATGACGTTTAATGTCCCGACAACCTCTGTAGTCTCATTTACACACTTGTTAGCAACCACCGCTTTTAAGACACAGAAGAGCTTCATAATTAAACTGTGGGACATTTAATGATGTATTTTATGTCGTCAAACAAAGTGTGTAAATATCGTCAGCCTGTGGTAACCACACATTATTTCAGGCATTTAACTGCAAAACCGTTCAAAAAACCTGTAGACTTCGAAGTGAGGGAATGAAAGTGCAAAATGCTAACTGATATCTGGGTTTTAGGACTCATTACTACAGCACTCTATAGGCCATTGGAAAGTATCATCTCTGAACTCTTTAGGGAGACAAAAAGTATGACTCAGGAACCAAAACTGAAACCAGGTTGCTGTATTTTGAAGTAGACCAATTTCTGTAGTTTGTTCTTACAGCCAACACACAGCCATTAACTTCATAAGCGATACACAATATTCTTATTCTGACCCAGCTACATTAAACACATCAAGGAGATGACAATATAGAAACATCTACCAATGGGGAGTCAGCTTTTTCTGAACAGAACGTGTGCTGCTGACTACATTATATATGAAAAGTTTTTGGCGTTCCCTTCCTGTGGGCAGAGCAGTGCACCCAACATCATAATGTCATTTTTAACCATTTTTTTTTGCATTTTAAGTCATCTTACACTTGTTAAGACTTTCAGCTGATAAAACAGGGGGGACTAACACAGCTTTAATGAATTGTTTATGACACTGTATTGTCTTTAGCTGTACATCAACCCATCAGGGATTTTTGCCGACTACATTGAACATAAAAGTGTTTCTACATCTCATCCTTACCACAGAACAGAGCTGGTTCTAACTGTTCTGGCTCATTCTCTTAAACACTTGGCTCTGAGCGACTGTCCAAGCTCCTCTCTCTGCTCAAAATAAACCACACACAAGAGATCCGAGGGTAGCACACTGAGTCTGTCACTGTCTGCAGATCTTTAGGTGAAGTTATGGACGATCTCAGCAGTTATTGTAGCTCTGTATTCTTTTATTGTGTAATATATTTCGTCTGATTTACAAAAGAAGACATTCCATGTGTTCTTGTGCCAGCAGGGAGAGAAAAAGCCCAGTATGACACATAAACTTATCACCTGCGACATATTTACACATGATACGTTCTTCAAGGTTAAAGATACATAGCTGTGGTTCCTTTGTTTAACAAGGTCAGGCTCTCCAGTCTGGACACATGATTTACAGCGGTGACTTTGATTCCTCGTTAGGGTGAGGCAGGTTTGACATGTCCTTCTCTTCAAGTAAAACCTTCTGCTGTGCACTGTAGACTCCTCAGCTCGTTACAGAGAATAAAATTAGTTTGGTTCTATCAAATTGTTTATTGCACAATTTCACTGTGATTCACTGTGACTGCACAGTGAGGGCAAATTTAGGAATTACTTGCGCCTCAGTGAAAGCACTGGGCTTTAATTTAAGTCAGAGTATTTATTCAAATCAGGGCGGAGGGCAAACAAGTCCTTGAACGGAGCACCACACAAACAAATCATCCGTTCGGCTTCGATTTCAAGCAGAAATTACTTCAGCATTAAGGCTAATCCACCGAGGCTGGCTCCCTCACATCCTAAAGCCCCTTGATGAGTGAACTCTGGACCTGTTTGAGTTTCTAGGATGTAAACCCAGTCTGTCTTTACTAAAGTAACAACAGCAGCTGTGTTGAAGACAACCTCTGTGCACGTTCTTTGCACTGTACTCAAAACAATCTTACATGTAGCGTGTAATAAGGGCTACATGCTGGTCCAACCTCGGCCATGTCTGCAAATATGTTTAAAAGATGATTACATAATTAGTTTTACATAACAAACAGCCCTGTTACTGCTGCAGAGTCTGTTTAGGTCCACTTCTAACTGTGGATGGTCATTGCGTGTCATGCTCAAGGGCACTAGGACAGATGGACAAATGGATACATGATTTTTCATTTGAAGTGACAGTGACATTTGTTATTTACTTTTTCTACATGAGAAACAGGAAAGGAAAGTTCTATTTAAACCTCTGCAGAAAGAAATACTTGCACTCACGCTGGTTTTCATGGGTCTCAAACATTTTAGTGACGTCACAGTTATGTAATGTTGTTTCACATAGAATACAGTTTTTCTGTTTTAAGTTTAAAGTCTGAGCCGCTCAGCCATCGCAGCACTCTGTTGTTTCTCCTTTTAGTGGATAAAAAATGTTTGTACCAACATTGCAGGCGAAGGGGAATTTGCCAACTCAGCTTGCAGAAAGACAACAGAAGGTCACAGCTCTGCTGAATTAAAGATTCAGTTTATTTTCGTTGCATGAAGATAAACGCAGCATGCTTCATTTCCCTCAAGACCTCTATGTTTTTCTGTCAGATTCAACTTTTTGGTCTTGAAACTGAATTATTAATCCTGTGCAGCTGTGCTCCCGAATGACTCTTTCTTATAAACTTCCACACGGAGATTGAGTACATTTGCATTATTCTAATGAAATACCATCTGAAAAAGCTTCTTAACAGATTAGTTACAGTTCCAGTTTTAAAATAGTTGTCTTCTATTAATGTCCATTTTCTTTGTGTGTGTGTGTGTGTGTGTGTGTGTGTGTGTGTGTGTGTGTGTGTGTGTGTGTGTGTGTGTGTGTGCGTGTGTGTGCGTGTGTGTGTCCTCTGCTGATGTTAAGCAGGGGTGCGTGCCTCTGTATACTGACATGTATAATGAGAGGAAATTAAACTCTAAGGACCCCTGTAGGGAGATCCCCCCCACCTCATCCATCCTGTGCCCTGCACCTTCACCAACCTTGACGCAGAACTCCCTCAGCTCCCAGCGCTTGGGCTTGCGGCTCAGTATGACCTCCTCCAGCAGTGTGGGCTGGTCGGTCAGCGCTGACACTCCCATCAGACGGTTGTAGAGTGCTGTCAGCTGCCTCTCCAGCCGGTAGTCCTGCACATACTGCAGGAACACTTCTGTCTCCTTCTTGGTGAAGTCTGACTGGGCCCTCACCTGAAACAAGCAGGGTGAGAGGAGTTTCTCTTAAGATAAAGAGGTCAAGGGGGCAGACTCAGGCGCAGATTCAGAGAGTTCTTTTATTTGTTAAATAAGTAAAAAGGCAAGAAGAAACTACATCATTAATAGCTACATTATTCATTAGATGAATGCCAAATTACTTCACACATCATAAATGTGTCATTTTAAAATATTTAAAGTTATTCTAAGAAGAAATAGAATTAACAAATATCTTTCATTCGTAACTCCTTTCTAACTTTTGTTCAGCCTTCAACCATAGTCAGAATATTAGACAAAGGGGCCCTGGACAAAGACATGTAAAACACCCCCCACCCCTCCTGCAGAAAGGCAAGAAACCTCGACTGAGGTTTCGTAGTTGTAGTTGTTTTGTATCTCTCTGTGGTGGTTTTTGCATCTCTCTCTAGTCATTTTGTGTCTTTTTGTGGTTGTTTTGTGTCTCTCTGTAGTTGTTATATGTCTTTTTGTGGTTGTCCTGTTTCTCTTTGTGGTTGTTTTGTGTCTCTGTAGTTGTTCTGTGTCTCTTTGTGGTTTTGTTGCATCATTTTGTTGTCATGTTGTGTCTCCCTGTGGTCATTTTCTGCCTCTTTATGGTTGCCTTGCATCCCTTTTTGAGACAGCACTCCCGCTCACAGCAGCTGAATCATAACTTATTCTCTGTTATTTCAAGTATTACTCATACTAACACCTTTCCATTAATGCAATTAAGCATTAGATAAAATAAAAATGTCCAAAATACAACATTTCAATAAATGTTAAGGTTTAACATTTGGGTTCACTTGAAGCACTTCTACAATATATCACAGTGAGAATATGTATACGGATGATTGTTTTTTGCTAAGTAGGTTTCACTGCACACCATATTTATATCCTCTTACCTATTCATATTATATCAAACAACAAATGTCATGGCCTGTTGAGGTGAGGCTCATGAGACATCTTCAGTGTACCAGGATTCACACTTTTTTTCATATTCTCACTCCAGAAACAACCTTCGCTGAAAGTGACACTTTCTAACTTGAATTAATTTACACCAAACAGAAGTGAGCTCAGGTCACTTAATTCAGCAAAACTGATGCAGCAAGGTTTTTTGGTTTTTGTTTCTCAAATTCTGTTGCTTGGTTAACTTATGTTATGAAATGGCTGCTGTATTTAGCTCACTTGAGAGATTTGTACAGATAAACACTCAGTGAAATGACAGCAGTTCCTATTAACATTATGAAATAATTGCACCGGAAATAAAAGGCACAAGCCTGTTCATAGTCAGTCTGGTGAAACTAAACAGATGCTTCAATCATACATCTGGTCACATATCTACATTTACATAATATGCTTAACATGATGAGTTCAGCCACAGTTCAGTCGCAGTCACGCAGCTGTTCAGGAAAATTGGCAGAGCACTTGTTACTCTTCAAGGTCAGCTCCACCTTCAGAGCCCTTTGACCACGTTTATTTAAAAAAAAATACCAGATCTGGTGCTGAAGTTAAACAAGATCTATATTCATGTTCTCTTTTCTCTCAGCTATTCATCTGTCAGCCAGCAGCAGGCCACAGATCAGTGTTCAGTTTTAATTGCAACCAAAACCTTTTATTTCTCATCCAACTTGATGTGGGAGTTAGAAAGTCTATCTCAAGGCTGTTCAAGGACTCTCTCAAGATTTGGATTCTGGCATCTATATTTTTTAAACAAGACACATGTAACAAAGTAGTTCAAGTAAGCTGGTAAGTTTCTGTCCTACTGAGGTGTCCTTGAGGAGGCCACAGTGTCAGTCACAAGTCACAAGAAGGACTGCAAGTCGAGAGAGTATCTTAAATATATTTTCTTTTCAAATACAACGAAAGTTAGTTTCACCTTCAAGAGGGTCAGGACACCAAATTATGATGATGCGTTTTGAGTGATGTTAAGTGTTTACAGGAGTGTTTTCCACTTATATCTTTGGAGCAGATGCCCAAACCATGCACTGCTAGAGTAGTGTTGATTTAAAGTTGTAATATGAGGAGAAATTATTAAAAGATTCGACTATTACCATACAAGTTAGTATACATCAGCAGTTGGCTCTACTAAATATAACTGCATGTGTGAGCTCCAGGGACAGTTTCCTCACCGCTGTGCCCAGCTGGTAGTAGACCACGGCCAGATCGTCCTCCAGCCGGTGGACCTCCTGGTCGTCCAGCAGGCCGTGACCGGATGCTCCCAGCTCCTGGTCGATGCTGTCCAGATTCTTCTTGGCCACCTCAGTCTCCTCTGCTGTGGCACTGCCACCCAAATAAGAGCAGATCCCCTGGACCTGGACCCTGAGCATCACATACACACACTATTGATTCACTTTATGAAAACATTTTACATGCAACAATTTCAGCAGACAGGGTACTTCATATGGAGGAGTATGTATTTGAAAGATATATTATGTAGACATTAATGAGATATTCAGATGCACAATCTGGCATAAAGGAAAAACTGACCTCACAGTTTGCATGTAGCCCACAGGCTCCAAAACCTTTCCAAACATCGCCATGGCTCCAGAGCTGCGTTCTGACTGATGAGCAATGGAGAAAGTGAATAGTTAATCCCACAATCCTGACAACAGATAAAAGAAAGTTCTGTCTTTATGTAGAAATGATTGAAATTGGTAAAAATCTGATAAGACAATTAACTTGAGACCAAAAAACATTGATTTCGTTTTACACTCACCTCAGTTGTTCGGTGTGCACGTTTGTACTGACCTTCACAGTCTGTCCAATATTTATACACTCTGCCGAACAACCGGCTAATCTGATAAGAGTTCTCCACCCACAGCTCTCTTTGAACTTGAGAAGAGGATGGAGCATGAAAAACTGATGCATTTTAGGGGTAAATGTCGAGCTAGCTTTCATCTTCCGAGTGTTGAGACGTATATATCTTCACACGACCATGTAATCTGCAGGGGTGTAAGACAAAAAAATGCAGCCCTTAAGATCAGTCTTGCTGTACATTGCTGAATTTATTTACAGGTAAGTTTTGATTGCTGATGCTTAAAATGCTAAAATATTTTGTCATATGCAGAGGTGAAAATCTCAATTAATTACACCTAAAATTAAAAATATTAAAGGAGCACTATTTAGTTTGGGGGAAGAAATTTACTCTCAGAATTTTAATGTTTACAATATTAATGAGGTGATAATACAATTTTATTGCATAAGTGAATAAACAAGCTGTTCTCACAGGAAAATAAGGTCACAGAACACTGTTAGAGCTAGAAAGGTGGCAGGGTCCGGCAAAGATCTTTTTCTTCTGATTCAAAGTTCTTCCCCAAAACTACATAGTGCACCTTTAAATATAATTAAAAACTGAAATTACAAATTGATATCATGAAATGGAAAATGTGGAGGGAGGGAGGGAGGAAAGTGAAAAAAAACAGACAGCATTTTATCTTAAAAGTAGATTATGCAGGATTTTCTGAGAAAAAACTCTCAATCATCACTTATGACCCACTAGAAGTGTGTGGTCATGTCTGAATCTGCAGAGACGCTGCCCTCTGCCTGTATTTTCTTATATTTTCATTATTTTGCTGTGTTCGGAGGCTTCAGGGCACCCCCCAGCCAATAACATTGCCAGGTCGGGACATAGCAACCAGGTTGCATTGCTGCCTTCGTCTCTCTTCTCTGCTCTCAGTCTGTCATAAAGAGCTTCAGGTCTGTTTTTCTGTTTGACCGAGGGCGGGGCGAGCTACACAGACACAGACAGGCAGGGCAGAGAGGCAAACAGCAAACAGAATGAAGCGTGCATTCACATGAAATTTGCAGGATAGTGCAGAGGTGCCGGGGTGTTTATTTGCATTCAATCATTTAAGCATACCGTGAACGTAACAATCAGAAAGTAATGTTTCATCTCTGTCACGCTGCTCCGTCTTTAATTTACTCTCTAGCTCAATCAACTGCCACTACTCTTTCTCTGTCTCACCTGAGCCATTCATAATATCAATATTTCATGTCAGTTTAATTACCGTTATCCTTTTAACATTAAATTGTGGCCTGATTATCCTGAATACTAAAATACCATTTGCTGCTGTCTTTTGAAAAGCCTGCATTCAAGAACACAAATTGACAATTCACAATTCTTTGACTTTCTTCCAGTTCTGTCATGGTGCTGTTTCAAAGCCAATATGAACTTGATCTGATGTCAGTTTACCTGACCTATGTTGCTTGCTGAAAAACAGCTCCATCTTCTGGCAGCAGGGCCTCCCGATTTAACTTCTCACACTACAGTGGTAATTTACTTGACATGTGGAGACGATGGTAAATGGTAAAAAAAATGGTAAATAGCTTGTACTTATATAGCGCCTTTCTAGTTTTAGCAACCACACAGAGCGCTTTACAACACAAGTCAGCATTCACCCATTCACACGCACATTCATTCACTGGTGTCAGAGGCCAGAGACCTACAATTAAAGCACAGATGAACATGACAGAAACTGCTGCTGAGGCATGTTGAATGTGTTAGTACAAACTTGCAAAATGAGACTGACTGAGCAGGAGCCCATTTGAATGTCCACTCAAATACCCCAGTGCAAACCATACCTCCACCCTTCACCCCCACAAAACAAAATGTGTACTGTGTTCTCTGTTTAAACCTGAAACCTGAACCTAAAGTGCAGGCAAATCAGTGTGGGGGGAGTCATGAAGTATGGTAAGGCTTCTTTTTTTTGTTGTTGTTGTAAAGACTAGATTGAGTTGTTAGTATTTTGGCCATGGTGGTTGCCTTTGCTGCTGAGTTGGAATGGAAATCCGAGAGAATAAAAAGGGGTTGTTGTGAGAAAGCAGTTTTTGACTTGTTGTTGTAGGAGAGGCTTTCAGATGCTTTTTTTTTTTTTGTCACAGAGGCGAATAAAAGTTGGGGAAAAACTTTTGACTTTTTAAAATCTGGACTAGATGGTCTTCTTTTCCATCCAGTAGATGGCGATAGTGCAACATCTTTGAACACCAACGAAGAAGAAGAGTCCGCTTCCGCTTTTGGCGCCAAAATCAAAAAGTGTTTTCCTGTTGGCGGAGAGCCGAGGAGGTAAACAAACGCTGGTGTGAGTGTAGGATCTGGTTTGAGAGGATTGTGGCATAGTTCGGACTCTTACCTGAAAATGGACCCAACGTCACGGTTCTTTACCAAGCTGAGAAAGCTGGCGGTGACTCTAGAGTCAGAAACGGCCCAGCTCCAGCACACGTTTGACAACAGAAACAAAGACGACGGTGACAGCGGTGAGTGACGCACTGACAAGCCAGCCTGATGTTGGGACACTGTTCAGCATGTATATAATATGTGGACAGTGTGTCCATGTGTCAGTACGAGTTTCTTCTTGTTGCAGAAGCGACAGCGAGAGGGATGAGAGCATTACACGAGCTGAGCTCTGAAGTCGGGACCCTAAAGGTACGGTGATGTCATGACCTGTGCACCAAACTCTGTTCATTAAACTGATACTTTAAGGGAGCTTGGTTTAACGGCATAAACAAACGTGACACATTTTGGTTACCACATTCCCAACAGCCTCATGGGTCAAATGCACAAAAGTGTTGTCAAAGTGTGGTGAAGTGTTTCTACATGTTTTATAACCGCCCGCTAGCATGTTGGATGTGACAGTTGGTCAGTTAAAGCTGACATTTAATTTCAAAACACTGGTTCTCCACCAACCTGCAATCTAACACTATAACCTTTAACAATATAGTTACATAGTGAAGCTTTTTAATGAATGCTGCCAGAGTCTAACCAACGCATTCATTATTATTGTTATTATTAGTAGCAGTAGTAGTTGTTCTTGTAGTACTTTTTAGGTAAATACATTGTTTGTGGCAGTAAAATAAATAGTACAGATTGTTTGTAAAGAATAAATAATTTCCTCATTAAGCACCATAAAGAATATCAGCTTTTAAAATGTATTATGCAGCCTTTTTAGTGAAAAATATTATCACATACATAGGGCTGGGCAATATATACGATATATATATAGAGACTATATAACGTCTTGGATTTTGGATGTCATTATATTATGATATGTCATATGTAGGTGTCGACAATACGACTTTTTCAGAGCCGATAACGATTTTTAGAAATCATGGAGACTGAAAACGGATATTTGGGATCAAGTACTGTTATTAAGTACAGCTTTCAGTTACTTTACTTGGGTATTTCCTTTTTCTGCTGCTTTATATTTCCTCTTCCTTTCTGATTTCATACATTTAGTTACTAGTTACTTTGCAGATTCAGATTACTCAGTGTTTATAGGCTATGAATTGTGGCATGTTACCAATCAGATCAGAGTGTTGTGAGAGGGACATTGTGTGAGAGCATGCTGAATCAGAGCCAAAGTAGCACATTTTTAAATTAGTTTATTTTATCAGCAGTCTGACGGAAAAATGCTGAATCTCGGCCCAATAATTGTCCGGGGCCGATAATCGTCATAAGTGTTCCTGCATTTGAAGGCTGCATTACAGTAAATGATGTCATTTTCTGAACGTACCAGACTGTTCTAATATTTGTCTTTACCCACTTAGTCATTATATCCACATTACTGATGATTATTGACAAAAAGCCTCATTGTGTTAGTATTTTGTGAAAGTACCAATAGACATCCCTACAGTATTTGGTCAAAAATATTTGATTTTGTTGCCCAGTCCTAACATTTATGAAGTGCTTTTGAGAAGATTTCAAAATCGCAATGTATATATCGTGTATCACAATATGACCTAAAAGTATTGTGATTTTTTTTAAGGCCATACCCTACACATGCACTTTAAATCTGGGAGCCTGTTAACTTTTGAAAGGAAGGCAATTATCATCTCTGGCTTGTCCTCGTACAGGGGCAGTTACAGGAACAGTTGACTCAGCAGAAAGCACGGGATAATGAGGTGAGCAGCTTCATTAAGGCTTGTAGAGTGATGCAGCAGAAGGTCACTCAGGACATCCAAGCAATGAGGGAACTTTGTGAAAAATATGGTTACCAACCTCCCCGAGACACCCAGACACAAACCAGTAAGTAATGAAATAAGCTGTAACACACAGTCAACCTATTTGTGAAAGTTAAAGCTATGTTTATGAACAGTATACTATGTACCTTTAGTAGTTAAGATTAATTGTCAGCTGTTCAAAACTATAAGCTAAAGGATACAGGATTCATAAAAAAATGTTTTTATGTCTTTTATTGTGACTCACCTACACAGGGGCCACAGGTCAGCAGTCAGATGCTGGAAATGAGGAAGCAGATGAGTCAGCAGGAGAAGAAGGGGAAAGCCAGGAGGAGGCTGGAGATGATCCCTCTTCATCGTCTCCCAAAGCGGGACCACCACCCGTCACTGACGTTCTGCGAACCCCACAGCTCTCTGACTTCGGCCTGTCTGAGATGCATCTGAAGAGAGCTATGGCTGGGGCAGAGTGGTGCTCTGAAGTGCCCCCTATGCCGGAGATGAGGCTCCCTCCCCCATCACTCAACATGCCTGCATCGCCACCCATGCCCATAACTCCTAAATGTGCCCTGCGGATGGATGAGGAGGAGGTGCAGACACCCCAGATGCATGACTTTGGCATCTCAGAGCACACTATGTGTCTGCTCAACGACTTCACTATGGATCTGTTACAGAAGAAAATTGACAAGCCCCCAAGGTAGAGCATAATGTGCTTTACATAATCCATACAGTATATGACATTTATTGACCTCTACTGGCAACATGCAGCAGTACTGTTAGAGATCTTTCAAGAGTCTATTCTTATTATGTGTATTCTTCTTAAACAGACCATCACAAGACATACCTGTACCACCAGTGAACTCACTAATGGAGAGTTTGCAGGCTAAAGGTATGGAACTGTTACAGCTCATAAAACTTTCCAGGTTTTACTTTCATCTTGTTTTTCTTCTGCATTTCCAAACTGCTCCACAACTTGGGCTTGGTGTCATTTGTAATTTTGTATACTCGTGCCAGCTCAATACCTGTGTTTTGGTACCAGAACAACAACTTTATTACATGACATTGAGAAATTAGTTAACAAGACTACAAACGGGACCAGACATTTGATACCAGGTTTTGATTCTCACTTTTTTTTTTTTTTTTTTTTTTTACCAGGCCTTGTCACAGCAATCTTTTCCCCATTTTATCTCAATGCTCTACTTTTCTACAGTAAACATTGACTGTTTGTAATTAGGCTGGACCAGATGTGTAACATTACATTGCAAAAAAAAAAACAAAGATTTTTTTTTTTAAAAGATACCTTGGTTTTTTATATATGAGAAATAAATATTAAATGTACTAAAAACATGACATGAGTATTACTGAGGATGTCACAGCTGCTTTTAGAGGATTTTCAGAAAACCTGCACTTCAAGAAAAAAACAGACATAATACCACTAATAAATGTACATAAATGCCACCATCCTCCTTGCAAAAAATATGTCATTCTATCCCTTTATATCACATTGTTCAGACAACATGGAGTCTCCAGAGCTGCCTGTGTTTTGCACCCCGGGGCTTAAAATCAAAAAGACAAACGGTCACTGCTCGCCACCCACACAAGGGAATGGTGACCCAGAACCCTCCACGAGCAACCAGCCTACCACCCCAGATGTTCCAGTTTTTCAAACCCCATACGTGAACCGAATGGTCAGCACCAAAAAGGTACAATGAATGAATGTGTGCACATGGAACATTTATTTGATGATATAACTTCTCTCTTTCTTACTTGTGGGTCTTAATAGTCAAATGTTCCCCCTGGGTGATCAATAAGAATGATCTTATCTTAAAGGTGGTTTTAAGCTATACTAATGTGATAAAAATATATTTTTTTATTTACTTATCCAGACTTGCTGATCAGAGAAACTTTTAGCTCAGAGTTTGTGCCTTTCTGCATGTCTTCACAGAGTGCTCAGCAGCCTGACCCCATCAACATACAAACAGATGACGATAGCCAAACTTTCAAACTTCAGATGTCTCCTCGTAACAGATCAATCAACTCCAAGCGCTCCTGGGAATACAATGTGCCAGAGATGTCCATCTCGGGTGAGGAGGACCAGATGCCAGAGATGCCAAAGCTGGAGTTTGCTTTGGACAATTATTTACAAAATGTAAGACAAAAATTCACCACAGTTTTATCTGAAGGTTGTTGTAATTTCTAAAGTAAAGTATGACAAATCATTGTGTGGTTAAATGTGGTTTACAGACCAATCAGAATACACTAGAGGAATATAAAGTCAGGAAATGGCAAAATAAGTAATAAATAACGACTTTTGACTCCTGTACAATGATATAAAGACTTCATATTTAAAGATAAACTTCTTTATTAACTGTTTGCCTGCAGTCTTACGTGTCTTATATTCACTCCAGAAAAGTGCCAAAATGCTGAAGAAGACCAGTGAGCATGAAAAGGTGACCAAGGAGCCTACTGTTAATAGTCTGGAGCTGGACGGACCAACCCAGGAGTTCAGTTTGGGAACACCTCGCCTCAGGATGGACTTCGGAGACCCCAGCACACCAGAAATGCCAGAACTCAGCTCAGTTACACAGGACATCTGTAAAGTGTGTACCTCGAGTTTTTAGATTGATTTACATGCCTTCAAGCTACTTCTGGTTTTATCTCATGACCAAAAAGAAAAACAACTTTGACATATTATCCAAAACCAACTTTACAATATGTCAAATTCAACTTTCCTGCCACACTCCTTCTGTGTTTTTATGATTTTTCTTTTCTTTTGTAGCTTGTGTCTCAGGCTCAGTTGAAGAGGACTGCCATGGCCATTGTGCACCCAAATGTCAAGGCTGACAAATATAAAAGCAGGTAAAGTATCTCAGAAAACCACTTATTTCTAACCAGGGATTGATCCATTTTAAAGAAACATTCGGTATAGGAGGCAAAACCTTCGCTAAAGACATTTTAATTGGAATCTCCCCACTAAAGTTGCAAGATTCAAGGTAGTTGTCACATGCTCAGAGATACAAAAAGTAAAACCTGCAGTGAATTGAAGCAGGTTCTCAGTTACTGTGCAGGAATATCAAAGTGATCATAAATAGAATAAAATATATATAAAATGCAAGCTGAAACTATACACCCAAGGCTTCAAGATCAGTTGATCTTTTTTGGATGTATCTGCTGACCTGCAGGCTCCTAAAGTCCACCACTGTTACCTTTGCTGACATTCAGGGTCAGGATCTTTAACGCGCAGCCCTGTGCCAGATTGTCTAACTAGTTCTGGTAAGCCTGTTCATTGTTGGTGGTGATCAGGCCTCCTACCACTGTGTCGTCTGTGAATTTGAGGATAGAGGTGGAGATAAGGGTTAATGAGCCGAAAGGGATGGCTCCTTGTCTGAACCACCTGCGGCCCAGTGGTGAGGAAGTTGTGGACCCAGTTGCACAATGGGATGTTCAGTTCTCAGATCCTCGTCTTTGTGGACGTACCTTCGTGCAGATCAGACAAGATCAGACTGCTACTGAGTCGAAGAAAATAATACTAATTATGACATTCAGGGACTTAGTATCATTTATATTTATTTTTTTTTTTTTTACATTTGGGAATTTTTAGAGGGTTAGTTTTGTCAATCCTGTCTGTTTCAAATAAGAATGGATGTTTATTTCTTTCCACAAACTGTCTTTATTTGTGCTGTCCTAAAAATCATACATGCCTTTATTTTATTTTTTTTGTTATTGTTTTTTTTTTTTTTTTAAGATTTTAATTGTGACATGTTCTATCCCATCCAGTCCTCTTGCCAAAGCCGTGAGTGTGTCTGTGGTGTCGGAGAGTGAGTTCCAGAGTTTACCAAGCTACCTGAGGCAGATGACTCTGCCCAACCTCAACCAGACAATCCACAACATCAACAAATTCATAGCAGAGTGGCCAGGTCAGTGCTACAGTTCACTTATGATTAAAGTTAATTAATAAGTATATTGTCTAAATATATTGTTGTTGAAAGTCAGAGGATTCATTAAAAAAAAACAATGCATTACATTGCATACATAATGTTTATCTTGTGCTTTGGATACATCAGAATGATAAGTCGGATGTCAGAGTGAGAAATTTTCTGAGACACAAATGACCATTAATCTTGTTACCAGGTTAGAAATAAGAGATGTTGTGTCAGTCAACAGGAACACCTCGTTAAGATGACTAAATTGACAACACAACGATGCCTTGTTTGGTGTAGAAATGAATATTTTCCATACTTTCTTATTTATCGTCCGTTTATTGTTTTGAAGTTACTGCCCAGCTTTGTTTGTTAAGCTCCAAAACATCCATGTTCAAATTTTAGTTTAGAGTTTAGAAATAATGTCCCTACTGTCAGGTTTTCTGGACCACGAAGGCAGTGTCTCAAATATGCCAGTTGAACTGGAAATCATCAACTCAACAGGTTTACTTTATTGGATTGGAGGAGCACTTAGTATCCTGTATTATGTGGACATTGTTTCACATTTAAAAGAAAAGCTGATGTTATGATTAATGCTAATAGAAATGTTTTATTAGTTGGACTGTTGACGTCGGTCAATTAACAGCAATGGTTTCCACTAGAGCCCGACCAATATGGGATTTTTGAGACCGATACTGATTTAAGAGGGTAAAAAGCCACCGATTGCTGGGATGGCGGCCAATATTCTGAATTAGACCTTTTCTATGTGGATTGTGTACAGTTAATTTTAACTGATCATAAAGTATATTGTACATACAAAATACTGATCTGAAAAGTAACTATCAACTATAGCTGTCAAATAATACATGCAGTGGAGTAAAAAGTACAATATTTCCCTCTGAAGTGTCGTGGAGTGGAAAAAGTAGCAGAAAATGGTATTGAAATACTGGAGTACAATTTACAGGTACTTTGTACACTTACTTGAGAACAGTACTTGAGTAAATGTACTTGGTTACATTCCACCACTGCTCTCTACTAAACCACTCATCCTCTATCAAGCTGGCTATGACATTCACGCTGCAGATTTGTTCCAATTCTGAACCATTATTTCAGTGAATTAGACTCCAATCAGAAAAGCCTATTTGTTGACTATCAATACATGTCATTTTTAGCAATATTTCACTGTTAACATTTAGCATTAACGAGTATGATAAGCTCATTGTCACAGAGAGCAAATGATAGGGACGTTGTTTATTTACTTTCCATCAAATGGACTCAAAACACTGCACAGTCTTCTGCTGAACTGCTGAAAGATGCTCAGATGCTTATAGCTTGACCTTTGAATCTGCTATGTTACTACTGAACTGACAAACTCTAGCTGGCAAGCTACCTCATTAACATGGCAACATGTGATAAGCATAAGATGATGACGGTTGTCAGAGGAGAGTAAAATATGGGCACGTTGTTTATATAATTTCCAGTACTGCATCTCACCACCTAGCTCTTGGGTAACAATATAACGTTAAATAAACACCCAGTACTTGTCTCAGATGCAAACCACCAAAAGATGCTTTCCTTTCAATCTGTGTTACTGACTGACATGACCGTACTATAGCTGGCTAGCTAGCTACCTTTGCTAACATTAGCAAGCAGATGTCATATAAGCATGACTGACATGACGCTTGGGACAGGGTTAACATTATATTGAAATGGAAACGATGGCGTCATTGTTTCTTAAAATTCGAAAATGTATTTCACTGACAAACCATATCAGCACATATCACAACACATATACTGCAAAACCAAGATAACTGTAATAGGCCCATTTAAGGGCCATATCGGCCAATAAAATTCACAGAGCGATAAATCGGTCGGCTCTAGTTTCCACTTGCATAAGCTCTAAATCAATACAACCAGGTGTTGATCTTGGTTATGTTTGCATTATAGAAGACCATGTTGTGTAGTCCTTTGTACTGACTGTATGCATATGGTATTAAATGCAATGGGCTGCCCATGCCACTCAATGACCAGTGCTCCTCCACAGCCTGAGTCAAGCCGTAACCATGAAAGTAGAATACACAGTATCTCATGTAGTTCATTAATTTAAAAGAATCTGATAGCGACGCATGACTATTTAATCTTTGGAGTCAATTTACACCACAGGGCTGTATTACATGGTATCTGTGATATCACACTAGCCGGTGTAAACTCACTGCACTCATATGTGTAACTAGTAGCAGGCATAAACCACATCAACTCGATCAATAAACTACTATAGCAACCGGTCATGGCCCAAAGAGGGCCGCCTACACCTTGTTACAACTTTTAACTGTACCTCAGGAGGTAGGGTGGGTTGTCCAGTAATCGGAACGTCGCTGATTCAGATCCCCGGCTGTCGAAGTATCCTTGAGCAAGATACTGAACCCCAAATTGCACCTTGCATGGCAACCTCTGAATGTATGTGAGAATGAGTGAATGTGACAAGTGTTGTCAGGCGCTTTGAGCTGCAGTTGACTGGTAAAGCGCTGTAAAGGCTCGAGTGGTGAGGTCATTTCACCTTGGGATTTGGTTTACGTCCAACAACCACAGTGCAAGTCAAGGAGAATGCATGTGGTCATGTAAATTGCTGCATTTTCTTCCATATGGTGCATGCTATAAGTGATATCATGTAATTAACTTAGTGACAATGAGTGGCCTAAAGGTGCTGTCAGAAAGAAAACCTGTGACATCAATATAAAATAAAACTGAACAAAGTTAATGATTACAAATTGGATAAGGATGAGACACAGTAGATAAGATTTACTTTTGTATGATGGCAAACTTTGACCACAATAAATTGCAGTTAAAACTATTTTATTATCTCAAATTACAAACTGTCACATAATGGCTATAATTAATGGGGTACTGACAGATAATGGTCCAACAAGAACATTTGGAGTAGATAAATGGTCCTGCTGTCAGGTGTGCTGCTATGGAACTGTCTCAGCAGATGTTGCCCATAGCAACAGAATGTACGACTGAAATTGGTAGTAATTTGAGTGGATTCCCAGTTTAACATTTATTTGTCTGTAATATGTTTTCGAATAGAAAATAACCTCCCGTCACTCAAAACCCAGTCAAGACACCAAAACAAGGGGATGCCTCCAGTTGAAGCACATAAAAGCAAATATTTGTTGGTCTACTGGTATACTCACAAACGATCTCATTAACAAGAAGTACAATGAGAAACAAAACAACATGGGACCTATTAAGAGCACTTTTTGGCAGCTGTCTGATGCATCTAACTGTTCTGTTCTGTTCTGTTCTGTTCTGTTCTGTGGCGCCCTCTGCAGGAGAAAAGACAGAGCTTCAGATGGAGGAGCTGAGGCGGATTACCAATGTTGGAACAAAGACTCCTGTGTACCTCCTCTGTCTGACTGAGCTCAAGAGGCTGACACATGTGGGAGGAGCCAGGGACACCTCTGTATACAAACTGTGCACACGCAGCTAAAGTTTGCTCGGACACATCAGAGTTTGTCCGATTGGGAGCCCAAGCATAGTCTCCTGCCTGTAAAAACCTGCCTGTACCTCCATCTTTGACTTACTGAAATGCTGATCTTTGGTTAACTATTATGCTTTTAACGATATATCTACACTGCAAAAAGAAGACTTAACAAGAGGAATCCTGACTGATTAACTTTACCAGAGAAAGCAGGCATGCAGACTTTTGTATTTAGATTGTAAATAGTTCTGATGCATGGACAGTCAATAATTTGTCCTTCTGTAGTGTTATTCTGGTTTCAAACTGACCTGTGATAAAATCATAATACATTATTGCACATAATGCATGAATAAGCTCAAGAAAGACTATTAACAGTGTAGCATATTAAAAACACATATTCATGTATTAGCATACTAAAAGTTTAATTAATGGCTCAGTGTAAGTGTGTGACCTGAACTCCATGCAGCAGTAATAATTAAGGCGAGAAAAATCCCTCTATGGCCCCAGTACAATTGACTTCCAGCAACCAGAGGGGGACCCTGACTTTAAGAATTCTGTCATATAAAAATGTAAATATGCACACAATAGTTTGAATCAACAGATATTTGATATTCAGAAATGTGAACTTCTACAATTCAATGATGACTGGGCAAACTCCATCCGTTAATGGAGATCATGTGATACACTGGAAAGATTCAGAACAGCTGCTAATCTATTTTGTGGTAGGGGTTATTTTATCAACCTCTGTTTACAGGGCAGAGTACTTTCTATCTCAATCGCTGTATGACATAGCATCAAGACTGTCCTTTCATGGGCCCCACTGAGGGGCCTGGTTCAGAACATGAACAGCCCTTGAACAAGAGTACAGAGTACAGCTGTTGTCCGAATACTTTTGGCCATATAGTCTATATAAACTTTGTTCTTTAAAGGGGCACTATGTAGTTTTGGAGATAAAATTCTAACTCAAAATTTTAATATTTACAATATTAATGATGTAATAATACAAACTCATATTTTTATTTTTAAATAACTGAATAAACAAGCTTTTCTCAGAGGAAAATAAGGTCCCCAGAACACTGTTTGAAGCTAGAACGGTGTCAGGGTCCGCCACATATAAACAAAGTAAGATAGTATGAAATTGTGTTGTCCTTTAAGGTCAGTTTGTTTATTCAGTTTACTTTGTTTGGGCATAAAAATCCAGGCAATGAAGATCTTTCTCTTCTGCTTAAAAATTCTTCCCCTAAACTACATAGTGCACCTTTTAATAATGTAATTGTACAGCGGCAAAAATGATAAAACTATATTTAAAAAAAAAAAAAAAAAAAAAACTTCCTTCTTGCACAGCATTTAAAGTTGTGTTGGTGCTTTAGATGATGAGCAGAATCACTGCTGTCTGCTGTGAATGAAAGCCACATGATGTGTATCTGTTCTTTCCTCGTTAGCTCCACTCAGGTCCAGCACTGTCATCAGGTAACCAGGGTAACGTCAGCGAGTTGTAGCATCTAGCTAATCATCTCCGTTATGCTAGCCGAACCGCTGTGCTAATGTTTTCTGCGGCTGCGACCTCTTCAGTTCCTCTGTACAGACTCCTGAAACCAAACATGCTTCACATTTTAATGGTTTTCACGATATCTGCGTTGGTTAACTTTAATTCCACACCGTTTGCTCTGATGCAGCACCGCGTGAGTTAGGATCGCATTTCAGTGACGTCGCCCTAAAATGATCCAATTAGATCGCTGGATGCAAACGACCGTTGGTGACGCTACAGCAGTTTTTTTTCTCCCACCCACTGGTCGTCCACCATTTTGGGAGTCAAAACAGCCAACAAATAGCAGCGCACACTTCCACGCTTCTCCGTAGCCTTACTATGGTTCACACATGTGTGGTGGCAGGCTGTAGGAACAGAAGGACACCGGGCACCACCTTATCTTTCTACCGTTTCCCCCGGGACCCCGACAGGAAGCAGCGCTGGATAGCTGCTGTGAATCGAGAGGGCTGGGTGCCGAACGACGGCAGTCGGCTGTGTAGTACTCACTTCATCTCAGGTACTGTGTGAGTGCAGAGCAGGGCTGGAACAAGAAGTCTCACGGTTTGTTTTGATCCGGGTCAGATTAATGTTGCTGGAACTTCACATAGAGATATTTCTTTAGAGATATAGATAGTTTTGATGTGGGTACGTTATTATTAGTAAATATGTAATTTAGTGGGGACAGTCATCATAGTGGCGTAATTACAATGGGTGGTACATTTGATTAATACGTAAATGTTTTCCAAACTATGGAGTCCTGTTCATTATCGATTCCAGTTTTTATTATTTTATTAGTCAGTAATTAACAGAAGTTATCAGAACCAAACTGACGTCATAAACTTAGCCTAGCTTACTTTGACGATCAACGAAGAACCTCAAAGCAATTAGTTTAAGGAAGAAAACCAAATGTATTTGCAGTTGTGAGTCCTAAAGTATAAAGATTAATTGATAATCGAACTTAAACTTGATTTGTTGCGAAAGGTACTTGCATTTCATTAATCCAAATGTCGGGACCTGTGCCAGTTCTGTTTTCAGTTTATTCGGGCGAAAGACTTAAAAGGCTGTTTAGTTAAAGGTTGATTGACACTGCAAACAAATAGGGGGCAGCAAATCAGCGGTTTAGCAGCTAACTGTATTTTCTTTATGCATCCATGGCTGTAGTTGCTATTAGCTAGTTAGCTCAGTTTGCCATGCAGCTAGCTTACTACAAGGGGAGTGTTGGTGTTTACACAGATAGCACAGGAGCTTTGGCCCGCCTGGAGGTTTGATGGCACCAGAACTGGAGCTGGACGAGCAGGCAACAGAACAGGGCTCAGCAGCTGCCAGGATGGTTTGACCTACAATTCTTACATATTGCACCTTTTTAATACTTTAAGGGAATCAAAGCCCAAATAAATTGAAAATGTGTTCATGTTATTATCACACCTCTTTTTTTCATAGTTTACTTTGTCTGGTGTCTGCAAGTTTTTAGTTTCATAGTTGTATTTGCTGTTGTAGATGTATTGTTATTGTGCTCTGATTCCTAATGACTCATATGAAGATATTTCAATTAGGGGTAGACCGATTATCGGCCCTGGAAGATTATCGGGGCTGATATTCAGCATTTTCTGATTCTCTGTATCTGTGATTTTTCTGTCGGATTGGTCAAATAAACTAATTTAAAAATCTGTTACTTTGGCTCTGATGCAACATCCTCTCACACAATGTCCACAACACAATTAATAGCCTGTAAACACTGAGTAATCAGAATCTGCAAAGTAACTAGTAACTAAATGTATACAATAAATGTAGTGGAGAGGAAGTACAAAGTAGAATAAAGTGGAAATAATCAAGTAAAGCACCTGAAAATTGTACTCAAGAACAGTACTTGTGTAAATTGAAATGAAGTTTATTCCACCACTGATTGTTCATTTTGATACAAAGATTTTCATTTTTACTGCAAATGATTATCTGTCCCAAATACTGGTTTTCAGTCTCCTTCATTTCTAATAATCGGTATCAGCCCTGAAAAAGTCATGTCGGTCAACCCCCTAATTTCTATATTTCCTATCTGTAACACAAGAACAAATAACTCCCACACATTGTTGTCTTCACTTGCGATCAGGCTATAACCTGATGAAGGTCTGTGTACCCAAACGTTGTTACTGTATTTTTCAATGAATGCATTATATGAATTTTTAAGCCGTTAACCAATAATTACCTGCTTCTCCAGATAGCGATAAGTTTACCAATGATTTCACACTTTTATATTTTAAAAATAATTTAATCAACTCTACATTTATTTACACCAAAGGGTAAGAAAGACTAAGAAGTAATGAGCAAATATGGATGATTTAATATTCAGGTAAGATGTACCTTTACTGATTTGAAATTCTTTTTGACACAGCAGCATAAGGGAATAAACAGTGTGCAAACAACAAGAAAGAGCAGCAGCATGAGGTAGGAATCGACTAAGAGAAGAATAAAACTCTACTCAAATAGATAAGATAAAATAGAATAGAAACACGATATACACCAAACCAGAGCATGTTTGGTAAATTGCAATCGTGTTGTCTTCCTCTGAAACTGTTAAAAAATCGACCACACCAGCAACACCATGTTTGGCTCTCTAGTGTACAGCGTGCTACACTTGTTTTTCTTCTCCTTAGTCTTTTTACTTTCTGTATTTTATTACTGTTTGGCAAACCAACTTTAAAGAAGCATACCACCACTGACTGTACTGTGTTTGTTAAGTCAACAAACGCAATTTAGCGTCATGTTACTGATTCACTGATAACCACATACAGCCAACAATATACATTTCCCAATATCGGGCAGATAATTAGTCTGCCGATATATATCCTGCATCCCTGAATTTGTCTTGATTTAAAGTAAGGAGGAAGCTGTGCAGGAGTTTTTGTGCAGATGTTTTGCTCTGTCAGTCTGTAACATGGACAGTGGACAGTGTGGACAGTGTGTCTTCACAACAGAGTAACTGAGAATAAGAAGTTGGATGAGGTTACTGTAATGACTTGGTCCTGTTATGATTAGTTCAGTGTCACACTACTGCCTGTTTCATCAGTATGCTGTTAACTTTAAAGATTGTGTTGCTGCAAAATCATACTTGTGTATAAAACTTATCAAACTAGGGCTTTAATTTTCCATCAGAACAGCCATAATTTGTCACACCCACAAGAACCCTCATTAGACAGATCCTTATCCTAAAACTAGCTCCTAAAAATCTGTTGCTCTTTCAGCTGCTATCAAACTGCTCACTTTGCTCTTTTTGGGTGGGACAATGTACCAGCTTACACAGGGGAAAAAACATGGCTGCTTGCCCACATCAATTTGTCCTGAAACTGTACTGACTAAGTAGACTGGGGGAAGTGCCATAAACAGACCAGTCATTTTTCTTTGTTTTTCAGATTCCTCCCCATTTATAAATTTTTTTCTTCTTTATGCAGGTAAACAGGTGAAGAATCCACGTTCGCCAGACTATGTTCCTTCTGTGTTCACGACAGCTCCCTTATCCCCAGAGATGAAAGAGCCAGGTGCCTTGGAGGTCCTGGACAAGCAGGAAGCTCGTGTGGAGGCGGCCAACGCCTTGTTGTTCCTGCAGGGCCAGGGTAGGTCTGTGGTGGGGGAGCGGGGCCAGGAGGAGCATCCAGTGGAAAAGGAGCAAGAGGCCATAGTGGAGGAAAGTGCATCTTCTTCCCTCAGCACCGATGAAGATGATGACGAGGATGATGAATCTATGAGTGACTGCAAGAAGGGAAGGTTTGCTCAGACGTCTGATGCACCTGTTAACTTTGACGACATCCTAAAAGTCCTCAAAAAGGAGAACCAGGCCCTCAGGGAGTCTGTGGAGAAAATGTCCCTTTCTGAGAGCTCTTTGAGGAACGATGCAGAGAAAGTCAAGTTTTACACCGGTTTACCCAACTACTTTGTCCTGGAGACAGTCATGTGGCTGCTGGCACCTCACATGGACTCGATGAAAAACGTGAAGCTCTCCAAGTTCCAGCAGTTGCTGCTGACACTGATGCGACTCCGTCTGGACCTCCGCAACCAAGACCTGGCCTACCGCTTTGGTGTGAAAGTCGGCACAGTAACCAGGACGGTGCACCAGATGGTGAGTATCATGTCTACCAATCTGGTGCCGACAGCCGTTTTCTGGCCCTCTAGAGCCGAGCTCCGGAAAAACCTGCCGGCAGCTCTGCGCGCCTCCCACCCCAACTGCGCTGTCATCATAGACTGTTTCACTGTGCCCTTTGAGGAGCCGGTTTCCCGGGGCAACCAGCAGCAGCAGCAGCAGCAGCATAGGGTGGTGGCAAGCTCACAGGGGGTGGGGACAAGTTATAATGTGTTAAAGTATCTGATTGGTGTGGCTCCACAAGGTGTTGTCACCTTCGTCTCTAGGGGCGTGCTTGGAAACGTCAGTGACAAAAGCCTGGCTGAGGGCTGCGGCCTTCTGTGCAAGCTCCTCCCAGGCGATGTCGTGTTGGCAAGTCGGGATCTTGACATTGCTGATTCTGTGGCTGCTCGAGGAGCCTTGTTTAAAATCGCCGGCAGTTACCAAGGAGCGGTGTACGAGGGCTCAGAGGGCTCGCCATCGGCTGATTCTTCCCTTGAGACATCGAGTGTGCAGAGGCATGTGGACAGGGTGATCTCCATGGTGAAGCAGAGGTACGCCATGCTCACCGGCCCTGTCGAGAGCCCCTTCACCACAGCCTCTGAGCGCACGTCCAATGTCTCGACCTTTGATAAGATTGTGCAAGTTGCCTGTGCCTTAAACAACCTGTGCATCTCTGCTGCTCCACTAGAGTGACTCATAGACATGCCTAGTGCTTCTTAATGCTGTCAGGCACTTAAGTTCCCTTTACTGCTTTGGACCTTATTCCATGTTCTCCCTGTGTCAACACTACATGATTACTGTAGAAAATTGATTAATCCTAATCCACTTTAATTTACACTTCCAGTGTATTTGTTTCCCTGTTATCTAGGCCAGTGTTTACTCGGAGATAAGAGCACTTCTCTCAAATCCACAAACCACATTGCTAAGATGTGATGTCATCAAGTTATGCAACTCAACTGGCACAGAATGGCAGGCCTGCAACGGATGTTTTTTTTTTTTAATGTGGGCTTTGAATGACAACCGTGTGATTACAATGTACCTTTAGCCATTTGCAAATACTGAGGTATGTAAACTGTTTGGGTGGTGCAGACGATGTTCCCACTAATCCAATCCTGTGCCATGCTGGAGTCTGCAAGTTTTTTAGAGCAGCTGACTTCACTGATTACTCCCTAAACATGCTGTTTTGTTGTTTTCCTGCTTACAAATCAAGAACAATACAAAGTCATATAAAACAAGTTAGAATAAGAACAGCATGCATGGTAGAGCAGCTCACAGATAAGAGTTTTTGCTGCCTGTTCACCATGCAGAATACAAACACACCATGGTTAATGAGGGCTTTGAGGGATTACTGGGTGTAAACTAACCCCCTTTTTTTGGCACTTTCACATGTTTTTGCCTGCCAGCTAGATTTTATGACAATAGAATACAATCACTATGGGATGATTAGCTACCTGTTACCACCCACAGAACAACTTTACTACCATATGGCCAGGGCCTGGTGTTAATTAATCTGCTGTGCTCGCTGGCTTCGTAGAAACAGCTCATTTCCAGGAGTTTTTTCAGCAGTAGCTTCCTAGTTTACTGCAAGGAACATGAAAAGAAGGAAGCGTCGTTACACCACTGAATCTCGCTTTGGGGCCTGACTGGTGACAGCTGTATTGATGTTAGTGGGAGATGCATGAAGAAACACACTTCAACCTAATATAACTTCATTGTATGACTTCTGATGAAGAAATACCTCCAGAAAATGAAAGAACACACTTCAGAGAGGTGATTTTTTTTTACCGACACGTTACATTTTACTCGAATTTGTGTAAGAAAGTCGCCTGTTCACAGTGTCATTGCAGTCTGATAAGCGGAATTAGTCAGACCTGCCGTGTTTGATCATGATATTATCAGCCCTGTCAATCATTTGGGGGGGAAAAATCAGTGGTTAACTTTTTCTATGAAGTGTTGCGTTTCATTTTCTGGAGGCATTTCTTCATCAGAAATCATACAATGTAGATATGTTGGGTTTTAGTGTGTTTCTCTACGCATCTCCCATTGACTCCAATACAACTGGCACCGCAGTCTGACCCCAAAGAAAGATTCACTGACATAATGACCCTTCCTTTCTTTTAGGTTCCTTGGTTTACTGCTGCTTGGTTGTGGAATGACAGGAAGCTTTACTGGTATTAATAACTTTTACACAAAATAAACATCCCTTCCTTCAGAAACTTAAACTACTGTGTTAAAATAACTGAAATGGGCCAAAAAAACAATAAAAAATTTTCACCACAGGTCAGGATTAACTACAATACTGAACTGATCGAATGTCAGGCCAGGTGGATCCACTCAGTTGTTCCCATCTAGGCTGTATAATTAACAATGATGTCAATATTTACCACACCACACTAGTGTTTCAAGATGTCTGCAGGTTAATTTTTAAAGTATTCCAGTTCAGTGTTTTGCCAATATGCCTTCTTATCTCATACAAAGTTTAAGATTAGGGGTGGGTGAAAAAAATCAAATCAAGATCTATTGAAATCTTTTTTTTTTCCCCCAACTTTCTAGACTAGAAATAGCCTATGATTTCTCCATTGAAGCATAATATTGCATTAAAGATAGTTCCTCATTGACACAAGCTCCTTACCTGCCTTGTTCATAGCTTTAACTTGTATTGCATTGTTTACAATACGTCACCCGAGGAAGGGCCACGTGAAGATATTCATCAAATCAGCACAGCCATCTCTTTGGCTACTTCACTCTGTTGTCATTTTCATGCAGCGAGGGCCTGCTAGTGTAACATAAGTTAGAACATATTAAATCACAATCTCTCCCATCCGCCTGAAAAAGTAGATTGTGGATTGATATCAGCCTAAAACTGACAGATTGCCCACCCCTACTTGAGATTTCAAAAAGACATTCTGTTGTTTTCCATGTTTCCAGGTTCAGGTTCCATAAGTATGTGTTTATCTATATTCACACAGCAGGGAGCAGGACAAACTCATAATGTTTTCTCAAAGAAAAACTTCACAGTCAGGCATTTGTCTGCTAAAATCAAGCCCCATTCTCTTCTACATGCTTCTGCAATTCTCTACAGTCACACTGAATCAAAGTATCGTTACATGTGATTGAAAGAGAAGTGTTATAAAAGGAGAGCTTTCCCAAAGGCTACCAGAGTTTTTTTTCCCCCACAGACACTGAAGTGTTGTTGACGAGGTTTAATTAACACTTTGTTCGGCTGAGCGTGTCCGCTTCAGCATTTGGAGAATGTACATTTACTTTGTGACTGTGTAATTCTCGTTGACTTTGTTCAGTATGGTCTCTTCTAAATGACTGTAACTGTTTTGGACCATGAGTACATACCACAGAGACGTTTCTGTTAGAGTACAGGGCTGGAGGCTATTTTAATGAAGCATTACCCAGCCACTTAAATGCATTTTTGATGTTTTTAATAGATTGCCAAATTTAGCTAAGATATGAGCTTACATATAGTCACGTAAACTGAAGAATCTCTGTTGATCTACAGTGTATCTTGAGAAAACATCTGATTATGATTTAAGAGTTATGTGCATAAAACAAGACCCTGCTTATTGAAACAAGTCTTTTGTTGTCCTGCATTGCTGGTGCCTTAGTTTGTAAAGCTGGTACTGCTGTTACAAATCAGCCTGTGTTTTCTACAGATATTTATTTTTGCATCATACAATATACTTTAGACCCTTTTCTGGTGGTTAGTAAGCTAAACGTGCAAAAGTAGTCAGCACTCAAATGTTAAATCAAAGCATCTCTTATCATTATTGACTAAGTTTTGTGTGTACAATAAGAAATGTTCCCATCAATTGTTGTTTATATTAATCACCCATCTATCATTTAGTGTGTACAAATTCCAAATGATGTGATGAAGTAATGATATGTGAATTATTAGTCTCTCTTAGGAGGGTTAAACATGTCAACAGCGGTTTGTGCTTTTGGCTCAGGGTCTAGGATTAATTGGGAAAGGTCTTTCACATGATGGGAATCTTGTTACAACAGAGACTAGACAGGCTCAGTTCTGGTAACACGTGTTGCTTCATAAGCAGTGTGAAGTTCAGATAGGTCTGCTACGGCAGCCTAAAGTGATGTGCCTTCTGTTCTCCGGCCGCTGGATGTTCCCCTCCAGGGAAGGCTGTGTGTCTTTCCTGACCAGTTATGTTTTGTCATGTGTTCATAATGTATGCTCCTGGGTTTCCTTAAGCACTTCAAACTGATTTTCTCAGGGTGGTTATCACTGCTCACTGAGAGTTTGTTTAGGCAGAAAAAAATCAGCCAATGAAGATCTTTCTCTTCTGATTAAAATGTAATCCCCAAAACTACAAAGTGCACCTTTAAAGGGCAACTCCACCAATTTTCCACATTAAAGTTTGTTGACAGGTTTTGTGGATTACTACTGCATATGGAGAAAAAATGGTATAAAGCCTTTTGTGGCTGCAGAGGAAGCTGCATGTAATCTGATAAATTGCCTCAGGTGAAGTCACTCAGTGGCTAAGTTGCATTGTTGGTAATGTAGGCGCCAGGTTTTAAAAGAGCAGTCCACTGGTCTAACATTGCTCTTATAATACTGTTGGACTCATTATGGATGGTTTAAAAACACCATCAATTGATACAGCAGGAACAAAGATATTACCTTTCTTATTCCACGAATTCTTCTTCCTTTTTTAAAAAATGGGCTCCTACAATATACACAATGAAACTAAGCCACCGAGTGACATCACTGGAGGAAATGTATCAGATTACATGCAGCTTCCTCTGGAGCCACAAAAAGCTTTGTGCTACCTTTTTTCACATAGCTGTAGTACTCCCTCAGACCTGTAAAGACACTTTAATGTGGAAAATTTGTGGAATTACCCTTCACAGGACTTCTTTTATTTTTTCCTATTGCTGCTTCTGAGAGCATAAAAGGCAAAACTTCATGTATACTAGAGAATTGTTACCAGGTGGGACCTGCCAAATACCAGTGTTAGGAAACCCTGTGTGAAATGAATGGCTGTTGAATCTCTGACATGGTCGAGCAGAAATAACACGATGTTTCTTTGTGTTTTTTATAAGGGAGTTATTGATGTTGATGATCCTTCCATTTTAATTTAATCCTACTCTAAAGTAAACACAGAGCTTCTAGGTTGAGGTGAACGCAACATGTTCAGACAAACTGGTCAATGTCCATGTTTTGTGTGTTTTTTCTCTGTCTTACTCGCACGTCACACTACACCTGTCTTGCCATGCTGTTTGCCTTTATTGTTATGGGTGCATGTGCTTCCATGATAGATGTGTAACCTGTAAAGGTTTCATTTCTTCCTCTGTTTTTCCCATGATTGCCTCTGTGACTAAAAATTAAAGTTTGGGAACTGCAACAACTTTTTGATTCTTTCTCAATACTGAGGATGTTTGTTCTTTTTTTTTACAAACTTATGTGGGTGTATATGTATTTAAAGGGGCTCTGTGGAACTTCTGTGTTGTACTGGAAGCCAGTCATTACTCTGTTTGTAGAGCCTTCACAAAGAAATCCAGTCCAGCAGCATTAAACAACTTCAATAAATCGTCTACAGGCTTGTATAGACAACCGAGACAGACAACAAAGGTCTCATTTTTCATATCACCGGAAATATTATAAATAAAGATGCATGTAAATTGCTACAAATTGTTACATAGAGCCCCTGAAGTTTCATTGTGAGTGTTCTCTGTCCCCAGTTGTGCCCCATGTGATAACAAATTATAAAGAACAGTCCTCTGTTTGCATTCACACTGATTTGTGGCCTTTGGCTCGTTGGTTAAGTTTCCTTCCAAAGCCAGAGAGGAGTGACTGAGTAATGTACTGATATTTTTTGATGTATCAAGGAGAGAAATGCATTGGAGGAAGCCCCTCCTAGAATATGTGCGGTCAGAGAGGAGGAAATATCAAGACCTCTCACTCTGCGTTGCTTTTTAAAGTCACCATGTGTAGAGTTTGAGAATGTAAGCCTTTGGTGCCCTCAGTAGTAGACAGCAATGCTTGTTGCAGGATCTGTCTTTGGGGTCTCTGAGATGTATTGCCTATAGTCACATTTTTTTGAGTTTTCAAAATGGGTGACATAAGCAGTAGTAATCAGACTTGATTCGCATGGTTTAACATGTGGCAACGATTTTAAGACTTGAAGAATTATGACAAAACTTAATTGAAACAAATTAATTGAATTCAAGCTCTGATATTACAGAAAAATGTGTCAACCGCTTAAAAGATGTCAGCATAGTGTAGGATATTAACATAAAGAGCACAGTAAAAATGTTCATGCTAATGTTAGCTAACAAGTAAGTAGCCTAGCCCACAGTTACAGTCGCATTTCTCTCTATCAAATTTTGATGAAACTGACCTTTACTGATCCCCATATCACATTTAATGAAACATGTCTGTTCAGTTAAATGGGCTGAAACCAATCAACAGCTGTTCCCGACTACAACAGAGCCACTGAGTGGATCATTGTTTCAGTAGACGATCTTTGGCTCCGTGCTGACGTGCGTCGGTCCGTCACGTGACCTGTGGAATGTTAACAATGCAGCGAGTGTCCAACTTTGTGCTGCATTTCTGATCCTGCTGGAGTCTGGGGAGAAAATGGAGGCTCATTTCATCATATTTCCCCACTTCGTCCGTCTTCACTGAGCTCTTCAGCTCCGTCGACGCGCTCGGTAACCGAGAAAGGAACTTTAAAAGTTGTCGTTTGACGGGATTTACTCTCCAATCTGAGTTATTCTTACTGCTTCTATCACATGGTAAGTTGAGACTTACTTTTTTGGGGAGGGGAGTGGTGCTGTAATTTATTTCCACGACTTGTTGCTGAGGAAAAAGTTCCGTCACGGGTGTGTTAAAGTGAGGGGTATGGAGAAGGGAATGTTCTTTTCCTCTCACTTTGAACCTCTTTGGGTCTAACAGGAGAACCTCAGTTCTCTCTGCAGAGGAATGTGGAGCTCCTCGCAGCCCCCAGCCCCAGCCTGGGTACACTTGTGAAGGCCACAGGACGTTAAAACACGGCTCTCTCAACGGCTTCATGTCCATGGCCCCCAGGCAGAGACTGTAAACTACACAGACACCATTTTGTAACGGTTTTAAAGCTTTGGCACAAATGTGGAGGGTCAACAGAACAGTCTGTTTTATACAGTATCCAATGGTGGTGTGCTAGGTAAGGGCTAGTTATGTTGAAAATGCAAAGTTTTTGCTTCAGACCCCAACTGAAGGACCTCTATCTCCATGTTGGGGACCACTGAGTTATAGCAAATGGGATCCAGGAGCTCTCCAGCTGTACGTAGATTTGATGTATCACAACACCCTGCACTCATTTTAATGTTTTTGTAGAGCAACACTGCATGCACAGCTCTGTAATAACCATACAGTTGTGACATGGTTAAAAACAAGCTGCAAAGAGACATAGATATCTCCAAACAAACCCTGGATCTTTTTTTTCTTCTTTTTTTTGGATAAACAGGGCTAAAAGTACAAAAGTTCCCAGGATGTATGCAGATCAATGTTTTAATCAAGGCTAGAAGTCTGCATAGTTAGGCACTGATGCACCCATGTGTTTCATTCAGGTGTGCTACTACTATGCTCTAACACACAATGTCTCTCTCTGATTGACAGACTCGTACTACATTTACTACAAGCTGTTTTTGGTGTTATCAGTTCAGGTGTTCAGCCTGACAGCATGGATATGGTGCCTTCAGAAAATCCTGATCAGTCCCAAGTTATGCACACCAAATCATAACACAGTTTTATGTAGACACTTAATGTTCCTGTCCATGTGTTTCATAATGTGAGAGGTCGCACTTTTTAAACAATTAGGCCTTATGTTGTGGTGGTGCAACAGTATGTTGTCAGGTATGAGGCCACAGCTGGATTTCATTCTGTCAGGCAGCACTGAGGCATCTGTCAGGAAAGAACCACAGGGATGACTGTAGTGGGAAATCACCAGCCAGATGCTGGCAGATGTTGGTTGTGGTCATTTAAGCTGTGCTGTGTGTTTTATTGTACACCAGCAGGTAAACTAGAAAATTCAACAAACCAAACAGGTGGAGAGATAACAAAGACGTGTGGTGATATTGGAGATGAGACAGACACTTGTGGATGTAATCTGTGCCAAAGCCTGGGTTGAATCTGATGTGCATGTGTGTCTGTTTCTGCAGTTCAGTGAACTCCATGTACTGTAGAAGGGTTGCACTAACGATTATTGTGATTATTGATTATTTTCTTGATTAATTGATTTGGTATTTGGTTGATAATATGTCAGAAAATTGTCAAAAATGTTGATCTGTGTTTCTGAAAGCCAAAAAAGGCGTCCTCAAATGTCTTGTTTTGTTGGCAACCTAAAGATATTCAGTTTACAGTCATAGAGGAGGAAAGAAACCAGAAAATATTCACATTTAAGGAGCTTTATTTCTTTAAAAAATACACAAACCCATTGATTGATTATCAAAATAGTGTGCAATTAATTGAATAATTGACAAGTAATTGTTTAACCACTGCAGCTCTACACTATAGAACTATGCAGGTATAGTGTCAGTCTATCATCACTGGTAGGTTTAATAAGGGATGTTGAAGGTGGATTTACCTTCTTTCCTGTTAAACTGGGTTCAGAATGAAATGTTTCTACAATTCTACCTGTTTTAAAATCTACTCACACATGAGGAGAATTCTAAGTCTATACACTGGAGGACTCTCTCTCTTTCTGTGTCTCTCATACTGACACATGCTCTCTCTCTCAACGGCAATGAGTTTTCTGCAATTTTCCACTTTGTCTCGAAGAATGTGTGAGCTGCAGTCCATGCCACTAGCTTTTCCCTCATCTCATTTGTATATCATATCTGTAGGCTACACCAGCTTCACAGTTGCCCTTTGGGAAGCTCATTTCTTTCCCCTCTTGCCCATTATCTCCCGAATACAGCAGAGACGCTACATCAGATCTGTCAAGCAGAGTAGATATTATCAGGGCAAGACTGATAATGTCTGGCAGCAGCCAGGAAGGGTTAGATATGATCTGTGATTTGTGAATGTTACAGAGCATTCTGTGTTGAATATTGGCTGACCCAGATCTCAAAACACATTTCCTCAGATTTCATCTCCAACATCTTGTCAGAATGGGGGAAAAAAAACAGTACAATTTTGGAAAAGAGGAGGAAGTCAGAGTTGAGCTGAGGTGGGTGGGATGACTCACCTGCACAAGACAGTTTGATGGGCTTGAAGATCTGTCCATGAAGACACAACCCAAAACTGGCATCCCCTTTCCCTTTCATTTGAGTGAAGTCGGAGTTTTCTTGAAGTCTAGAAGAATATGGAGTTGTCTTTTGAGGAACCTGCAGGTCATCATTATTTTGCAGGCAGAGAAACCTGCAAAATGATTTTCATTCAGTTGGTCTGTTGAAGGTTATTTAACTTGTTTCCCTGTTTCATGGTGTTTTTAAATGGACATTCATATGAAAACCCTCACTGTTTTTGGGAAAATTGTCAAAACAAGTATAATGTCTTGACCCACTTGCAGACGTTTTACAAGTACAAGATTTTAAGACTTGATGAAGATGGAGTACATTTCTTGGCATGAAGTGTGGATATTTTTGCGGAACGTTTCTGCCCATTTCAGGTGGAATGTGGTCCTGTTTAAAGTCAGAGGTTAAGGAGATAAGGCTTCGGTATGAATTGATGAAGGTTAGGGTTAAGTATGGAAGAATGCAATGCGTTTTTGGCTGTGTGTATGAGTTGAAATTTGCAATGTCTTTTCACATTTTCATTCTGGTAAAAAAAAAAAAAGAAAGACCTGCCCCAACACCCCCCTAAAGCCAGTTTCCAGACAGAGATCATCCATAATTCTTGTTTTTTTGGGTTTATTTTGGTCAGCATAGTCTGTCTCATGATTCAACAGTACGATGAGTTTACTTGTAGTTACTTGTGGAATGGAATGCTCATTGGTCAGACATGGTGCCTAAAGCATCACAGGAATGGAGGCAAGAGATCCAAGAGATGGGGCAACATTCATACAGCTTGGCACACTTGGCCCCGCCCTACCCCACCACCCACCAATATAAAAAAAAACAAAACAAAAAACATGTTTTTGTCTATACAAAGTTTTATCTGTCCAAACAGTGAGGGCTGTGTCTTTCTTAGAAATTGCCCAAAGGGATGAAGTCTGCCAGGGAGGGGGTGGGTGCGGGTGTAGTTCAACAGCTTCTTATGTTTGGATCCTTTGGTGTGAATGCCATGATCCCAGTTCTGTTCTGCATCTCCTGGAAAGTAGCTCTGGGCAATATAGTTGAGATCATTATCACAATATTAATAAGAAAGTAATTTTTAAATCTAAATACAGAATTTAACAACTTGGTAAGTGAATGCAAACATCACATAAAACAGTATTTTTTCCCCACTGTACATTCCCATTTGAAAGTTTTCTATTAAAGATATCCTCAGTGGTCCTTAACACAGACACACAGAGGTTATGTTTTCACCCGTGTTGGTTGGGCTGCAGATTATACAAAAACTACTGAGTGGATTTCTATGAGACTTGGATGGAGTATGGGTCTCAGCTCATAATAAAACCCATTAACTTTTGGTGCTGATCTGGTTAAAGGGACGGATCCAAGAATTTTTACTCTGTTTCATTAATATTGCAAGATAGGGTGTTTTTTGACATTTCCATTATTTTCTCAGGGAATAATGAAGCGTATTTAGGTGGCTGGTATATATGAGTGAGTACAGTATGATGCGGATCCGAGATCCAGTGAGCTTAAATTATGGTTCAGCAGTTATGGGTGGTATAGAATTTAGAGTGATACAGGGCTGTCGAGTTTGAGTGATTGAATTAAAGGGGACTGTAGGACCTTGGTATAGGTATACGCTCTACTGAGTGCCATTCTAGTTGGTCTATGTTATGACCCATGTCAGTTTGACAAATAGGTGGAAAGCACTAAATACCACAAAATCCATGAGCTTCAACTGTCAGTTGCTAAGAAAGAAGAAGCCTGTCAGAGGTGTGAACCAGAGATGAGAAAACACTTAAATGTTGGAATTATATAGTTTCTGAATTCATCCAGAATTGACCCCCCCCCCCCCCCCCCCCCCCCCCCAAAAAAAAAAAAACAAACAAAAAAAACAAAAACAAAAACCCAAAGGATTTAAACTGTTCAATGATGCATTTGGTGTCTACACAGAGCATTATTTTTTTTCTTAGATTTAGCTTGCAGCCAGCAACATTGAATGACTTTCGGTTCCAAAATTTGATGTCACCATAATGCAAATTAATTGTCTGATGTCTACCTGTACGTGACTTTTGTTGTTCACATGAAGTTACGATGATTCAATCTATAACAGGAGGACGCTTAACCTTCTTCCAGTCATCAGATAAACAGCCCTTTTAAATCAGTGTACAATTAATGTTAAACTGCTAGTTACTATAGCAATGATACATTTCTGGAGAAAGTTGTATCCAAATCACTGGACTAGATTCTTGATTGACCCAGGACATTGTGCCGCTGGTATAATTAAGACCAACCATCACTGCACTTCAGTTCAGCTAATTCTCACTGCTGAAGCAAACACAGTCATGGGTTAAAATGACTAATTTTAAAAATGACTGAGCACAGCTAGTCTTTATGTCTGAAGTACATGGGAATGGTATAAGCATGAGAAGTGTCCTGAAATAGAGGAAACGCCTTCAAGTCATCAGTTATGTTATGTGTCAAGATAATAGTTGCTCACACAATCAGCTACATTTCTTTTACTAATCAACCTGCCAGTCAGACTCTTTGTAATACAACCAGATCAATTAAAGGTTGATTCATGCTTTACAAAATGGTTGAATAGTAGTCAAGATTTTAAAAGCACACCCATGTTGAAACCTGCCAAAAGGCTGTGTCTGGCAATATTTCCATGTAGGTAACAAACCAGATTGGTATCTGGAGCCCAGACATCACCTGCCAGCCAAACTGAAATCTTCTCTTTCTCTTCTTTGGCTGACAAAGATATCTGAAGCTTGAGCTGCTCAGTTAGACAGGAAAGTAACCTGCCTGTCAGTTTCAGGCTCCTCTGTCGTAGGGAGAAGAAAGTCAAATGTAAAGAAAGGGAAAGTGAATGCAAATATGAAATCCTCCCCTTTAATCATCTGTTCTTCCAGGTGTGGTATTGACACTGCCTCTGACACATTGATAAATTTAACATGACATTGGAAAAACTTTAATGGGCAATATATTTTTTTGCTGTTCTCCCTATTCACCACACTTAAGGAATGGCTGTACGGCAATGTCAGTCTGTTGGTCCAACTCAGAAACCTATACAACTATTCAATGAGTTTAAGACTGGGCAAAATATTTATATTATATCGCGATATGAGACTATATATGGTCATTACCGTGAAGTGATATCATTTTCTGAACTTACCAGACTGTTCTACTTGTTCTAATACGTGTCTTTACCCACTCAGTCATTATCATCCACATTGTTGATGATTATTAATCAAAAATCTTATTGTTTTTAGTATTTTTTGTAGCTAGTACCAATAGTCAACCCCACACTATAATAACAACATTATTCATGGTATTAGGTCATAGATATTGTGATATCTGATTGTTTTTTTTGCCTAAAAATATTGCAATTTTTTTTAAGGCCATATAACTCAGCCCTGGACGGACTGCTGTTTAATTTTGTGCATACTTTCATGTTCTCCAGAAGATGAATCCTATTGAAATTGTTTGCCCTCTGACTTCTCCTGTTGCGCCACTGGCAGGTTGACATTTTTTGTATCGGTGAAATGTCTCGACAACTGCTGGATTAATTGCCATGAAATAAATTCAAGGTTCAATTTGATTTATCTATCATTTTGCAACACAGGGTTACGTAATGAACTGAAAGTTTGTAACTCCTTTATGCTACACAGAGAACATATATACAGTTATTTAGGATATAAACCTTTATACATATACATATATATACATGTATACAATAATTCTGTAGTATCTGGGTCATTAAAGGTTGACCATCTGGTAAACACTGTCCATCAACTATGACTGAGTGTGAGCACCAAGCACCAGTGATGTAAACACAAGAGTCCACCTCTACTTGCTCTGCTTGTTTTTAATGCCTATTAAAAGGGCAAAAATAAGATGGGGAACATGATAGATATTATCCCTTCTAAACATAAGCATGCTAACATTGTGAGCATGTTAGCATTTAGCTCAAAGCATCTCTGTCCCTAAGTAAAGCCTCAGAACTGCTAACGTGGCTGTAGATTCACAGTCTTATTTTCATCCGTGTTTCTGTCACTGGGGAGTTTTATTATCCCAGGATGGTCGACATCTTTTCCATCCAGGCAGCATTAAATTCCTACGGGATACACTGAATCTTCGTCAGTTTTTAATAGTCTGAGTGATGATGGTAAAGATGCTGAATAGTGGCGATCAGCAGTTTTAGTGTAGCTAGTGTAGCTTGTGCCAGAGTCGGTCAGTCTTTGATGCAATTGTTGTGGTTATTATCCTTAATATCATTTCTCCTTGTCGTATCTTCTTCTGTATTGATTGCAGCAAAAACCTTCCTAACACCTCACATCTCATTCCGTCGCCCCAGATATAAGTGTTTGACACTGAACTGCGGCTCCTCACGTGAGCCTCCTGACAGTAACATGTGCATTTACTCCAAACGTCATCCCATCTGCCCCTGAGGAGTAATGCTGTTGTAGTAGAATGCGGAGTATGTTCCTGCAGATAAGACTGTCAAATGGTGTTAAATGTCTGATCACAGGGGAGCATCACAGGCAGAGAGGCTGAGGCAGGGAGGACCGCTGACTTGTTTTGACCCCACGCTGGAGCCCTGCGCTCTCACATGGGTGTTTACCGATGACCACGTAGCACAAGTATGCAGTGACGGGGGCTGACTCTCGCAACCGCAGCTATGCATTGATGGGGTGTGGAGGGGGGGGGGCCAGGTGGTGTTTCATGACCCATAGCATTCCTGAATTATGCATTAGGTATGCGCCAGTACTAATACTGAATCTGACTCAGGTTAAACTGGTCTCAAACTGGTTTCATGTGATGTTTGTCATATTTTGTAAACATTACTGAAAATCAAGACATTTTGTTTTGAATTTTTTGACATAGACGGTTATGCTATCAGGTTGATGACAACTGAGCATGTCTACTGTATCCCAGTGACCTTTTAATACTTGTTGGCATTAAAGAGGACAGTGAAAAGCCACTCAAAATCTCCACTGTATATGATGCTTACATGAATTTTAAACAGTGTGACACATCTATATTGGTATTTTGATCTATACCCTGCTGCACTGATATCATCAACATGTGAGTGTTAAAAGTAGGAATTCAGTCTTTGAATTGCCAACATATTTAAAATTCCTCATCCTTTTAGCTTCTATCACAGCAGAATGTCTGTAATTCTTTGAGTTTTTCAACCTGTCATGGTGTCCTCTCTAATTCTGGTGCATTTCCACATATTTGTTCTTTTTAATTAAAAGAACAACTCTCCTGTGCTTAAAATGTAAACTGCCCAGCTCTTGCTTTAATTTTAGAAAAGAAGAAAAACATGCCCACTATGCATGACCACAGACTCCATGCTCTAACTCCATATCTTCCTCCACAGGCGAAGATTGGCAGCATCATGGTTTGGCTCCGTGATGCCCTCGTGACCAGCTGCATTTCCTGGAATAAGCTGGAACCTGAGCCTTGAAAGCCACACCATGGAATGCCTGTAGTACCACACTTCACCTTCATCCAGCCCACCAGCATCGGCAGGAATCACAAACACAAAGAGAGAGGCAAACAAATAAGGGATACAGGGGAGGACTCCCACATCTGTGCCTCCGATCTGTGCTCCTGGAGAATCTTTATCTATTTAGGTCAGCCAGCTTGAAAGGGATCTTTTGGAGGGTGTAGGGGGTGAGGGCCAGTTGTGTGCGATTCCCTTTTAGAGTAGGTGCCTGCGCTGGGCACTGAGGCCATGAGGCCCAAGACTTTCCCAGCTGCCCCGTATGTGGGCAACACACGCCAGAGACTTCAGGAGATCAAGGAGGGTCTGAAGCAGCCGGCCAAGCTGGTGAGCCAGGCGCTGCACGGGAGCAGCTCCCGGACAGAGGGCGGCAGAGGGGCCGACTGCAAAAGCGGGAAAGACACAGCCAGTCGACAGCAACAGCTCCGACCACCGCAGAAGTTCAACAACTACCAGAATGCCTTGCGGGAAATCCGCAAGTCCCTCATGCCCTTTGCCAATGAGTCGGGTCCATCCTCCGGGTCAGGACACCCTGCGGGCGCCGGGGAAGTCAACAGGCAGATGCTTCAAGAGCTGGTCAACGCCGGCTGTGACCAGGTGAGCCAGTGGGAATGTGTGTGATTGTACGTGTGTGTGTTTATGAGTTGGTATCTTAACTGTTTCCTGTAGGAGTGTGTGGTCCTGTCCTGGGCCTGGAAACATGCCTTGGATGGTTTACATTTCTTAGAGTATTTTTACTTGTATGATTTAATATCTGTTCTGTTCTGTAAGTTCTAATACAGGGTTCTTAAAAAGTCTTGAAAGTTTGGAAAATGCTTAATTTCAACCATAATGTTTTCAAGGTTAGGTGTATGCTTGAATTCAATAATACTGCTTGAAAAAAAGCTTAATTTTCTGAATAATCACTTGTGTAAACCAGAAATCTCTCGTAATTTGAAAGCCCGTCGTCATATTTGTGTTGTCTCCTGGCTTTGAAGTTAGTGAGCATTAAGTTATCGTGATCAATACTTCCATTTAAAGTTAATATGAACAGCTGTTAAAATAAAAAAAGTGACTGATTGATTTCTGTGGGTTTTAAGTAATTCCTTAAACTTTTATCTGAACTTAAATTTAGATGTAATGATAGTCTAGACATTTTTGGTTTAGGTGGCTTGAAAGTGCTTGAATAAAGCTGTATGAACCCTGTGTATTAGTGACTTGCCGGCAACATTGTAAATCAGTGAGCAAGACAGATTTTCACTTGATTAGCCACAAACATTATTCTCAACGGTGTATTTTTATCCATAAATGTAGTCTCAGTTGAATTTCCAGAAAATTTACGATGGCTGCAAACTCATTAAAGGCGAATTCTGGTATTTTAAACCTGGGCTGTACGTTTTACATGTTTTGGTGTAAAAATGATTCATACTTAGCAAAAGTTTTAGAATTGTTCCAGTGGGTCAATGCTATGGAGAAGTCTCGCTCTGAAATCTCACGAGAGGTGAGTTATTGTTGCAAGAAGACAGAATTGGAGTCGAGTTGAGTGAGGAGAGAATTAATTTTCGATTTAACAAAAAGGTCTCTCTCTGGAGGAATCGTTTAAGTAATGTTGTCAAACACTTACAATCACAACCTCAGCCTGTGAGTGGTGAAGGATTATGTTGCAGCTATCGCAGCAGTGCCAGGATCACCAAAATACGTAAGAGATAGGGCTCTGGTTTAAAAATACTGGAATTTCATTTTAAAATTCACAGGAAGCAGTTGAGACTTCTCTCAGTGTTGATGGATTAAATTTAATTTCACTTCCATACAAACAAAATTAGTGACATTTAGGAATCATAACTGGTTAGATAAAGTTGCTATTGTGGTTTATTCTTCATTTCTATTTGTCACATTCTTGTACTGCAGCATATTGTGCCAGTATATTTTACACTACTGCTTTGTGAATGTGTGAGACATTGACAAGAAGCAGAGAGACAGAGGATATATTGTAGTGTGTATGAATATGTTACTATTGTGTGTGTCTTGGCAAGTTTTGCCTGTTGCTGTGAAAGCCACTTCACTCAGATGTCTGAAGCTGCTCTGCCTCTTTCAGTCAGGAATTTTTAATGAAAGCAGTCAGGAGTGCCGTACACTCTTAGATGCAATACAATACAAGTCTTCCCTTCCAAGTGTACAGTGCTGCAGTTACGTAACGCGCAACTGAGCGTTGAAATGTCGAAACATCAGGTGGGTTTCCCAACTGGGCTGTTTGGATGTTCACTCCCTCTGTCCCGCTGGAGGAATGCGAGAGCGCCATCGAATGTCTCCAGAGAAGAGTATTTCCATGGGAAGTGAGGGCCTCCTGTCCACTCACCCATAAGCCTCAGAAATCACTGAGTAAAGGCATCATGTGGACGCTGTTAATCAGGGGTCACTTCACTTCCCTTGAGCTGAAGGAGAGTTGACGTCAAACCGCAACATTATATCTCCAAACTTTTATTTTATCCGTCTCCCATATTTAAAACTTAAGTTGTGAAAGTTTCATCTGCAAGGAGTTAAATTTGTGCTGTTAAACACTGAAAGTGTATAAGTGTGCACGACTACAATTCATTGCACCTGTTACATAAGGGGAAGAAAATTCATCATGTGCCACCTTGACGTTGCATTGGGGCTGAAACTAAGGGCACTTTCAATCAGACGGTACCAAAAACAATGCAAGGAGGGTTGTGTCGGTGTGGATTTGTTGCTACAATGTATGATTGTAAGACGAAATATGAACCAGGAAGTCCACTGAAAGCTTATTAAATGATGTGACACTGCAGAGATTTATCCTGGTTCAGGATTCACTGAAGATGAATGGGAAAGACTGTATTTTTGACTAGTTGCCAATGTATTTACCTGCCTGCATCACTCGGATCACATCATTACACGTACATGCTTCCTTCATGGGCATCCTCATTTTTCTTAGTCATTCACTGAGGTTGATCAGGACTAATCTGGAGATTCAAAAGTTTTCTAGCCATTCCTCTAGAACCACAACTTAATTGATAAAATTCTCCCAGCAGGCAGTCGTTCATCCTAGCCTCAACCGTAACCCAGCACTCCATGTATGGCTGATAACTAAATAATAAAAAACCTCAATAGCTGGCTTCCTGTAGACAGCTAGGTCAGCGACACTTGTAATTAGTTATCTATGTTAGATTAACTAATGGTCATCAAGGCTGATGTCTTTGCTTTCTTATGTTTTCCAGAAAAGGGTAAACTCACTTGTTTGCGGTGCGACGAACCATGCAATAACATGTTGTGACTAATAAGACTCAATCAGGAAGCGAATGGGGGTGTCTCCATCATCATTTCCAAAAGTCTCCGTCTGTACACGCCCAGACTTAAAAGTCTGACTAAAAAGTTTTCAAACTAATACAGGGCAGCAGTGTTTCCAGAAGCCGGAGTAGTGTGGACACCAGCCAGAAACATAGCAAAAGTTATGTGTTTTTCAACAAAAATGTATTAGTTTGGATCAGTGTTGTCACGATACTGGAATTTCTAACTTCGATGCACTACCTTGAAAAATATCTATGTTGGATATCCTGGGGGAAAATTGCCAGGTCGAAAATTGCTGTCGTCATGCTCATGACATTAAACTGCTGCACCTGGGTAGAGCCAGGCAGTGTAGATGAGAGACAAACTTGTTGTTGCCTGTGTGGGCGGACAACTACGCTTCTTTATAACAAACAAAAAAGTGAAATTATCGGTTGTCTTATTGATATCAGCCATGAGGTATTAGGTATTTATCGGTTATCATATCGTGCTTCCCTGCGTCCTGGAAATGACTCCAAGTAAAGTGAATGAGCCTAAAATGAAATTTAGGAATTTAATCTCAGCGTTTCATCACAAAATGCAGCTGGTGCAGTTTAGATTTGGTACACCAGTGGTTAAACGGCTCGAGGACAGGCCCTGTGATGGAGCTCGGCATGTGAAGAATGCTCAGCTCAAGCCAATGCACAGAACGATGAAGAAATCCTCCCCGCTCCAGTTAAGTTATGAGGCTGCCCCCGCAGGGAGAAGCTGTGGGGCCAAGCCAAATCGATTCCAACTTATCAGCCAAGGACCTGCTGTTTATTGGGTGTTTGTTGATTGGAGGCCCTTTGCTCTGCGTCTTACATGCCTGGATTATCTGCATAACTTCAGTGTGACAGTTGCCTCATGCTTTTAAGCTTCATGTTTCTTTAAGGTCAGTAGTCACTTAGAGAAAAACAGACTGTGGGACTGATTCAGGGATTTGCGCAGTAACATTTCAGCAGTCGCAGGAGGAGGAGTGAGAGGAGGGCTGGAATTTAGTCACACTCTTTGCAGATTTGAATATGCAAGTATGATTTTAAATATGACGTAGAAACTTGGTTGTAACCATCAATAAGGTGACCTGAGAAGATGTACTCCGTTATAGACAGCACTTGGTTCAGTTTGTCATTTACTAAGTGATAGTTATTCATACATACACACAAGAATCCCTCTGGTCCCAGAGGCATCCCAGGGAAACTCTGCCCATCCCAAACACATTTTCTATTGTCCCTGGAACGACTGGGCGCTGTTAGTCTCGAGCAGGTTTGAGACCAAAAGAGGTCAGATTATTCAATATTTCATGAAAAAATATTTCACTAAATGAATTTAGGTTTGAAGCAGAAATTCTTCTTTTCTCTCTCCTGTCCCATTTATCATCTCATGACTGTTCAGATTTATCTATCGATGTTTGGAAGAAGTTTGGGAACCAGTGGACAACTCTACCAGTTAAGACTAGCTCCGCCATGAGCAGCTACAAGAACAGAGTTCATTTTGGAAATTGAGGCATCAGTGTTCAACAATCTAATAATGTCATAATATATCAGTCATATGGGCCATTCTTCTGCAGAATGAGTGCCTCTACTTTTGATATTTAAAGTACATTTTGCTGTTAATACCTCTATACTTTTACTTAAGCAAGGTTTTTGAATGAAGCACTTTTAGATTGTTGTACTGGTACTTTTCCCTTGGTAAAGGATCTGAATACTTCTTCCACTACTGTTCAGTGATTGGTTGTAGTGAAGTAAAAGTGATCAGTAACGATCAGTCACCAAACTGTCAGCAGCCACAAGAATTAAAAGTCACCGTACCAAACAGGCCGCTGATTGGCTGCCTGTGACAGCAGCAGTGTTGAGCTGTTGCTCTGCTCTCTGGATGGTTAACAGTGTGTTAGCACAAACAGCAACAGTTTTTTTAAGAACATCAAATAGACAACATGCAGATCAGCGTGCGAAAAAAAATAACAAGTTGAAAGTATTCAAAGTGCTCTAAGGAGCTCAGACAAGAAACCTGGCTTGACTCCTGAGGATTTTGGAGATTATGTAATTTGTTTCGAGAGGTGGTTGGAATTTTCTCAAACAATCCTTCAGGTAAAGTTTAAACATAAAAAACACAACTAACAGCAAAATTGAAAACATTAGCAAGTTGTAAGATGGCAAATGGATGTATTTGATACTATTTTTAATCTTAAAAATGGAAAGATTTTCTCCTGTCTCTCAAATTAATATCTTTTACTGACCCTGAGGTCATTCAAGTTCACAGAAGTGCTGTAAAAAATTAGGTATTTCATTTTCATAAAAAAATTGTTGGCATTGTCTGCACAACGGTGTCTCCCCACCATCAATACTGAACATAACAAACTGTTCTAATGGCCGCCTTCAAGTATATGACCTAGCATATATCCAAGTATATAAGATAACTTAACAAGAAAAATGACTCTTGGAATGGCAAGAGAGGATGGAAGTTGATTTTAAACACTGGTGCTCCTCCTCTGCATTTCTAACATCTGTTGGAGATAATAGAGGAAACTGTGAAAAACCTTTAGGCTACAATGGCAGCCATTTCCTCAGCTAGTTGACCTCCATTGCTGCCACCATTGTAAATGAACCAGAGCAGCACTGGCCCAGTCAATACAAACAGGAAGTGAACATTCAATGGCAGCAGGGTGGAACAGTTCCTTCTGCTGCAGTCGAGTCGCCACCCAACATGTCGCCTCTCCTTCCCCCTGTCTCTGCTCCATCAGACTCAACTTACAGTCTTTGTGTCTCTGTACATGTATGTGTGTTTCTCCATTCTTACTAGGAATGCACATTTTAAATAATTATTTTGATTCATTAATGTTGAAACAGTGATGAATGATTAATCATAACTGAAGTAAATTCCATTTAAAAACAGGGGTAATAAAGAATCCAATACTTACATTACTTACTTTAGCAACATTTTAGACAAAAAACAAATGCCAGAATGTGCGATTACAGAACAGTTTGTTTACACGAGGATATTCAGTATCAACAAAAGTGCAACATAATCATTATTAATGTGCGAATTGAACTCGTTCCTCTGGCTCTCTTGCAAACAAACTGTGTGCTTATTGAATCGATACAGTACACACTTTATATACTGTATGCAAGTCAGTAGTCTGAGTTCATACTCCCAAGAAACATAGCAAGCAAATCAAACTAAGCGGCCATTTTCCCTCCACAATCCGTTTTCCTCTTGCAATGATGTGAGAATATTTGAGAATACTGTATGTATGAATGATGAAATGAGTTGCCAACTATTTTTGATTAACGATTACACATTTAAGCAAAAATGTCAAACATTTGCTGCTTTTAGCTCCTTAGATGTAAAATTTGCTGCTTCGCTTTGTCATATATGACGGTGAATGAAGAGTCTTTGGGCTTTGGACTGTTGGTTGGACAAAAGAAGCAATTTGAACACGTCACTTTAGGTTCTCTGAAATTGTGATGAGCATTTTTCACAATTTTTTGTACTCTCAGACTAAATGATTGATTGTGAAAATAACCACAGATTAATATATGTGAAAAGCCCTTATGTCTGATCAAATGTTTCTCGATAGAGCAGTTTGATTTACTTTGCTATGAGGTTGTGGAAGCAGAGAGGAAAAGGCGGAGGTAAAATGGGAAGTAACCTGCCTTGTATGGGGGAAATTGTTGATTCAGCGGTCTAAACAGCCAATCAGAGAGCTCTCTCTATGCTAATTCTACATGTTGATAACAATCTTGTGTCTCATTAGCTGTACACACCCGTGACTGTGCTAATGTGTGTGTGTGTGTGTGCGTGTGTGCGTGTGTGTGTGTGTGTCTCTGGATGTCTTACAGCTCTGACTGCTTCACTGTGATGGCCTCCATTTTTAGGTCGCAGACCTTTGGGTCTCTGTTTTTTTCCTTTTCAAATATATACAAGAGCCATTAAGGCTGCCATAGATCAGCTTCTTTGTCCTTAAACACCCCTCACCTAATTTCTCCTTCACTTCTTCTGCAGGCAGCCCTGTTTTCAGCTCAACTCTTATCAGCTAGCCTCGTCGTCCTCCTCCTATTCGTCTCTCCCGTCTTCTCCAGCTGCAAATATAGAGCAATGTGGCCTGTTACATAATCACTTTTTTAAAGGAGGAAATGTTTTGGAGGGGGAGCGTGGGTGGGGGGGTCGGCATGCCACGCATTGAGATGACAGGGAAAGAAAGGAAATGAAGAGAAGGAGGGGCGCGTCCAGCGCTTTCCTTCCTAAACTCCTCGGCCGTCATCACAGGCCTTCTACTGTACGTATGGTACAAACTGTGGCTAGGAAGGAACGCTGAGCATATTAAAGCCTTCGACGTGTGAGCGAGCAAACACTGCAGTGTTTATGTAACGATGAGGCCAACAGGACATGACGGTGTGTTAGTGTTTATGGTCTGTATGTTGGGGAGAGGACGTGGTTTTCCTCAGCTCACACTGTAATAATTTTAACCTCGCTTAAGCATTGTCGTACACATCGCTTCCATGGATGAGGAAGACAGCACAGGTTTTATGGCTCTCTGTGTGGAAATGATGCATGGACGTCCCTCTCGGCGTGTCCATCCATCTGGCTCCTGAACATCCGCCCATATGGCTTTGATTTGAAGGGTCCCATGCTGGAATGTTTTTTAGAATTAGGTCAAAGCTAATATCAAAAAACACTCCTGACTGTCGCCCTCATGCAAAGAAATAGTTTGCGTTTGTGTGTGAGTACCTCAGCCAGAGTTTGTGCTTGTTGTGTCAGTCTGCCAGAACAGTTGTTGTGTGTCTGTGTGTAGAGTTTTTACGCTGGTGATTATGCGTTTGGGATAACTCGGCGGCTTGCGGCCCGCAACCATTATGACAAGGGTATAAATGTGGCCTGGATATTTTCGACAGACACAGAGAAAGAAGAAGAGATGGGAGAAAGACTATCCAGAATGCAAATAGCTTGAATTCCTGCTTCCTGGGCTGAGGAATGTGAGCGAGGAACATCTGTCGCCATGACAGCCGGGGTCACCAGGCCCGCCTCCACCCAGTGCACAAACACACACACACACAAACACACACACACACACACACACACACACACTCACACACACACTCAAAGAGATAAAAGTCATTATTACTGTGTTTTGACAGCTCAGTTTATTTCTCAGTTGTCATATAACTTTTTGTCACAGGACTGTTAAATGTCAGCTTTGATATTTGTGGTTTTGTGGAAAAAAGAGATCATGACAGCAGAAAGAGAAAACTGTTGTCTTCTATAAGTCTCCGTCTGCTCTTCACTCTGTTCCTACTTTTGCACATAGTCTATTCCACATTGAAGAAGGCAAGTGAAAGAATAGTTCTTAAAGACACTGAAAAACCCATTTGTGTTAACTGGTTATTTATCTATTGTTGGATACTGAACATGCGTCATATATTTGTATGATAATGCTTCCCTTTTCTCTTTCTGTAAAACATTAAACTATTTTTGATCCCTATCCACCTTATTCCTAGCCCCCATGATACCTTGCGTGAATTATGGGCTTGACCTCCGGCACGTCCTGTCAATTTACCTGAATGAGTGTTTTCCATGGTGCCAGGATGCTAATCTTCTTTCTTAGAGTGATTGGTACCGTGTATCATTCATTCATGAAGAGCTAGATTAGTGACTTTATCGAGTGAATACTACCAACGCTATCATTACTGCTTAGCCCACTTAGCTAACACTTCTAAAGCATTGAAACTATGATACTTTGATACTGTAGTATTATGTAAACTTTTCTTGTCTCATGTTCTTTTAAAATAATTCTTTGTGGGTCTTGGAGGTCAAGGTGTTTTAAGGTGTCAGTATACGCCAACAGAAGTATGAATTGGAAAGGGTGTGTGCCACAATCTGACATTCATTCCTAGTTCACACAGTTCTCTCTCAGGCTCTCTTTTTTCAGTGAAAAGTGAGTGAAACTCTAATGTCTTTATGGAGAGATTTCCATTTGAGTCATTTGTGTTGTGGCTCGCCCCTCTCTATGATAGCTGGCACCTTTTGACCTTCGCGTGCGGCTGTTCAGAACAGCTTAACTTCTCTGTTCTGTTCATACTACTGTGTTTTGAGCATACCCCTGCCTTTAGACCATGTTACCACTTTGTGCCCTGTTAAAGTCTTGCTGGGGACATTTGTTTCAAGTCATCCCTCTCCTACCTCTCTCCTAATTTCCTTTCTACTCTATACTGTACTGTCTGATAAAGGCAGTTGTGTCAAAAAATACTGAATGAATTCTGCATTACTATACATACACATTAAAACAAAATTGGAATTAGAAAGAGCTGTGGATGAGAAGCATGAGGAAAGCAAACGAGGTAGAAAGATCGAGTGAGAGAAGGACATAATGTGACATTACTGGGCGGCTCTGGCAGCCAGCACTCTCTACTCGCTACACAGGAATGCAACAGACACACACACACACACGTACACACAGGAAACAAAGTATAAACAGTGATGTGTGTGTGTGTGTGTGTGTGTGTGGATGGTCAGTCTTTGGCTCAGGGACATAGTTATGTGTGCATGCGGATGCAGTGGGAGTAAACCAAAGCAGGCGTGTGCACGTCCCATGCAGTAGTGTATTTACACCTTTACAGGCGCACTGTGATGGACACCACACAGACACACACGTTACACAAGGCATAGAAAAAGTGTGTGGCCTTGGCATTTCCTGGCTTTGAGAGCTGACTGTGCCCACAGTTGCTGTTTGGTCCTTTTCTGTTTGATTTAGTGTCCTTGCAACAGATAAAGTTGGACAGTGAGTGAGAAACTGCAGGCGGAAGGGGCACAGAATGGCTGCACAGGGATAAAACCTCTCTTTCTACTTGTTGTTGCATTTCCTTTTATTCTTCTAGCAACGGTTTCGAAGTTAGTTACAACATGTCTCAATGACATACAGTATGCTAATGTTGCATAGCAGGCCAAGCAGGTAAATAGTAAAGCATGTTTTAAAGACAGGCCTGATTCAAAGTTCTTCAAGACAAAAAAAAAAAAAGATAGATCGGGGGTGTCCCGATCAAGTTTTTTAGTATAAATGGAGTAAATGTAATAATACCTGCAGTTTAATATAATAAGTATAGCAAGAACTGAAGGCCTCCAAAGTGGCCATGCAGTTTAATCAACACCTCTCAAACCTCCAACACCTCATTGTAACCTCCATAAAGTGCAGTGATGGTCCAGTAATAAGTTGCTCCAGATACACTAATGACAAAAAGTGCACCAGTAAAAATAATTAAAGGGCTGAAGAAAGGGAGTTTTAATTTGATTTGAAGGCAGCTGAAGTTGCTGCACAATGACAATCATCAGAAAGTTGCTTCCATCTGTCCACAGCTTGGCAGATAATTGCAGTTTAATTGTTTTGGCTCTGACTTGTTGCACCTCTATCCGACTACTAGACCAGGCTGCTGAGTGATTTATAAACCAGCAACAGTACTTTAAAATCTTCTAAAATGGTCTTGAAGCAATTGTTAAAATTTAAGAGCAGGAACAGTGTGTTCGGTTCTCCTGGTTCTTGTAAGAAATCTGGCAGCAGCAGTCTGATGTGCTCTAGTTGTTTATTGGTCTTTTTGGAAAGCGCAGTGGAGAGGCCATTACAAGAGTCCATAAATGAAGTACATATATTATAATAGAGGAAGAATCACAGTTTTTTTTTTATATTAATGGTGTAAAACTACAACTAAATGATTATGATTATCTCCCTATTGACATAATGTGAAGCTACTCCAGGAATCAGCTAAAGGATTAAAGGGGTGATATGTAAGATATGGCCAGAGACTTGGTTTAAAACATTGAAAAAAAAATGAGCTACAGAGTGTGAAGACACAGTTGATGTTATGTCTAAGATGTCTACGTTTTGTGTTTCAGAGATATCAACTTAAGTTAGCATGCCAACCAGCTAGCCCTGGCCCATCCTGTCTCATAATACCACTTTGTACTTCAAGAGGTGATAGTCTGATAGCATAGCCCTTCTTAACTCAAGTTAATCTCTTTAACCAAATGAAGACGAACGTAGATCACCTTGTTAACTTATTGTAAAATACATTTCATTCAAACTTGACATAGACCAAATGGGCAGACTCCAATCAGCTAATAGCTAAAAGGGCCACTAAGCTGCGCGGCTAATTCAACTACTTGCCAATGGCAGCTAGCTAAAGACAAAGATGTCAGCATATAGTGAGCAGCAGCTGGCAGGTAAACTTCCCCATGTAGTTTTCAAGCTGCCTTCGAATTCTGCCCGTTTCTTTTAAATTGTACCTATAAAAAAACAAAAACAAAATGTAATGACGATATAATAATAAATATCATGCATTTAGGTTTTACATGTGAAGCACATTTAGTTAGTTATAGCTTATCGTTGTTGTAATTTAACAAGTAAAACACGGATTTAATTCTGTTAGGATTCAATTCAGTGGTTCAGTTCTTACTGTGGTTCTATGAGTGACTTAAGTGTCATCTGTAAAAGGCAGAAGACTGCCATTCCTGCATGTGGCCAGCAGGGGCACCTGAAAGCAGCTCTGAGCGGCCGGGCAGAGGTCTGAGTTGAAATGTCTTTGCAGTTAAGTCATATGCCATTTGAGGGGTTTTCTTCACCTAGATGTGGGTCGCTCAGTTGGAGAGGGAAAGGCCGATGTTCTGTTCTGTTTATCTCACTCTCTGCAATCCTCTTTGTTTGTAGTTTTGTGAAAAAGACAGGAAGTTGATCAAGGCAGTTCTTTATGGTCTTGTTCCCCACCTTTTTGATTTGCAGGTGGGGTCAGATCAACTTAATGTGTACATCTATTTCAAATCACAAATACAGGGCAGTGTTTTCATGAAGAATTTAAGTAAAATATATTATTAGAGCGGTTTTTGCTAATTAATATTAGCCCACAGACACCAAATATAGATAAACAGAAACAACATTTTGTTATATAATGACAAACTTTGATTGAAATTTCAGTATAGTAACATGTGGTGTGTGTATATATTCAGCCTAATATAGGACAGATTGACCTTGTGCATCATATACCAAGTAGGGGTTGACTGATTATCAGACCAGACGGTTATCAGGGCTGATATTCAGCATTATTCTGATTATTGCCATCTGTGGTGTTTGGTGTCGGATTGCTGATAAAATAAATCCATTTTAAAAATGCACTGCTTTGGCTGTGATGCAGCACTCTCTCTGTGTCTGTAGTTATCACTCTGTGGTTCACTCAATGTCCCGCCCACAGTAGTATATGATTAGTTATTTGTGCAGAGTCAGATTGTTCAGTCTTGATAGGCTACTACTTGTAACATGTAACCAAAGTTATCGAATAAATGTAATGGAGTGGAAGTATAGATTTGCAGAAAATGAAAAAACTCAAGTAAAATACCTCAAAATTGTACTTGAGTAAATTGTAGTTTGGTACATTTCATCACTGGTTATTCCTAATTTTAACACTTCGATTTTTATTGTTACTGCAATTGTGTATCAGTTCCAGTCACCTCTGGGTATCTGTCTCCTTGATTACTAATTATCACCATCGCCATTGGCCCTGAAAAACTCATACCGCTTGCCTTGCTGCAACTTCAGTACACGTGAAGGTGTCTTGGTCTGAGGCGGGGGAGTGAATGGATTTTTCATTTAACTCATGAGCTGGAAAGCTTTTTAAGATCTCCTGCTTTAAATTAACATGAACCAAAGGAATGATTGGCATTGTTTAATAAAAGGCTGTAAACACAACTAAAGGTATGCTCTGCATGTTTCCTCCTTCACACTTTTGCCGCTGTGTCTTAATCATAAATTACATGGCAGCTGATGAACAGAAAATGCCAAAGTGGTTAACCAACATTTTTCACATAGGTGACCTACATACCTCTAGGCTTTTACAGTGGCCCACCTGTTTGAGCCAGGGATGAGTTGCCCATGCATGATTGAAGAGGGAGACGAGGCAACCAGCAAATAATATAATGGAATGCCATTTTACATGAAGAGGATGGAAAATGCAGTCAACTCGCTGTGAGATGTTGAAGAGCAATTGAAAATAAAACACAATCTCTCTTTGGTTACAGTATTTGAGTGTTTTTATATCTTATGTTAACTAAATCAGTTAGCACAGTTTGTAATGTCTGCCACTAGAGGTCTCTCAGTAAAAACAAAGACATAAGTAGCGTGGGATCATGGGAGTTGTTGTCTTAATAGTAAAACAACCACCATTGCTTGTGACTCAGGCAGAAAAGTTTTATTCTGTAGTGATTAGTCACATTCGCCAACTTTATTCCACACTCTGACTCTCTCCTTGAAGTTATAGCGATAAGCAAACAAATGAAACACACCATAACCTTGAAAAGTTACAAATTTGACTCTTTTTGAACATATATTTGAAACATTTGGCATAATGTCACACAACTCAACAACATTTGGACAAAGGTCAAGTCATTTTTGGACATTTTAATGCAGAAATGTTAAATATCGTGTGCTTCCAAATTTTCATGACCTTTTTCACTATATCCATGTGTTATTGCTTGTCTTCTGTGTTTGGTCTTCTGACAACATAGCATAGATCCATCTGCACTTTAAATTTTAATCAACACAATTTGTGTGACTGAGACTGACTGAAAGTAAAGGTGACATGATATTCACTGCAAATAGATCCCCACTCTGAAACAAGTGCTGAGTCTTAAACCATACTGAAATGAACCAAACCCAAGTAAGGAAGGAAAAATGTGTGTAAGTTGCTACAGTTAGCTTTGGAGAATGGATTGTAGTGATATACAGTTTGTGCAGTTAATGCAGAAACTCCAGTGTTGTCTGTTTTAAAAGGAGCTTTTACTGGTCATTCCGAGTAAAGATGGTCTGTAACTGCCACAGAGGTAGAGGACCGCACCCTGCTGCTGGCCTACAACTACTGAATCATTCACATGAAATAATTGCCCCATTATAAATCATGTAGTGGTATGATAATTGCCTTGGCTCAGAGTTTTCTTTGAATGCTGACTAAGGATTTGTTCACTCATCGTTTTTGCTTTATTCTATTTCACTTTAAAACATAAAGCAACACACATTTGAAATATATTCTTCCATCCCCATATATTTAAAATATTCCCAATTCCAGAAACTCAAAAATCATTTCAATTTCTAATGGCCATTTAACCTCATTTTGGTGGAATGTTTTTGTGTGTTGTTGTGACAGGCACAGGAAGTCAGTGGTATGTAACCCCAAGTAGAGAGGATGCAGGTGCTTGATCACCTACTGAGCCTTTTATTAATGTGTGTTTTCATGTTGGGTGACATCTTTCAAGGCAGTTTATCTCCCTGTGTTTGTGTATTTTTTGTGATTAATTGCAGATACTTGCAGCATTTTTACCAATTTTAGACTCTAAAATTGGTTTAAAAAAATCTGTTTTTAAACAACAGATTTAAAAAAGTCTGTTTATGTATGTGCTTCACAGGAGATGGCGGTGCGGGCGCTGAAGCAGACAGGAAGTAGGAACATCGAAGCGGCCTTAGAGTACATCAGCAAAATGGGTTACCTTGACCCTCGCAATGAGCTCATCGTCCGTGTCATCAAGCAGACTTCACCAGGTACATACAACCTCAATGAATTGACTTTGGCCAGTGGATTTTTATATGCTCTTCATTTCTCTTGTACTGTATGTCCTGATCTGGTTACTTTTCAGAACAGAAAGTTACATCAGATTGCTATAATTGCTTAATATATTGAGCAACCTTACTTCTTGTCCTTTCAGGAAAAGCTGGCATGCCAAACTCAATGGACCACCGACCTCCATTAGATGCCTCAGGTGAGGCAGGTGCCATGCCTCCATACCACCAGATGGGGGCTCCTATGTATGATGGGCCAGCTGGATACGGCCCTGAGGGTGAGATGCCCAGACCCTACATGAGCGCTCCACCTGTAATGAACTACATGATGCCCCCAGCTAGTGCAGCACAGGGCCCTGCCATGGGAAACCCAATGGGTCGACCTCCCAGTATGGGGACATATCCAGCAGTGATGGCCCCCCAGGGCAACCCAGCCAATACCATGTACCCTCCAGGGGCCCAGCAGAAGGGCTACCCTGGTGGCATGGAGCAGCATGGGCCCATGATGAGCTACAACGTCCCTGGCCAGCCTCTGCAGCTCCAGCCTCAGCCACCAGGGGGCCCAGTCCCAGGCCCCCACTATGACTACGGCCACGCCAGGCCCCACATGATGGAGCCTGCAGGCTATGGAGTCAAGAGGACCGCCTCCTTCCAGAACAAGATGGCACCGCCCCCCATGGCACCCCCAGACAACTACGTCAACATGCAGGGGAAAGGTGCTATGGGCCAGAACGGTCCAGGAGGAGGAGGGGGAGGGTACCCCACTAACCTGTACCTGCCCCCTCATTCCCATCCGCGGCAGGCCAGCCCCACCTCCCACCAGGTTCACATGATGTCCCGTTCCCCTGGAGCGGTGGCAGCAATGGGTCCTGACTTCTCTGATATGCCCCAGGGCTTGATGACGCCATCCAGGGCCAGCCTCAACCTGGATCTGTATGAGCACCACTGGGCGGGGCCTCCTGGTCCTGAAGGGGCCCCTCCAGCTAGGCAGCCCCAACCCCAGGGCCCATTCAGGGGGGAGGTGCGTGTCCCCAGCAGAACCAACTCTTTCAACAGTCGCTCTGCAGGGCCCAATGGTGTCCGGCCAGCTATGACTGCACCCCCCACAGCCGGCAAACAGGACCCCTCCATGGGCCCTCCGAACACCATCACGGCTGTAACATCCCCACCCATCCAGCAGCCGGTCAAGAGTATCCGTGTGATGAGGCCAGAGCCCAAGACGGCTGTGGGACCGTGTCACCCCAGCTGGATGACTGCTCAGGCCCAGGATGCAGGTGAGCCTCTGGCCTACATGCCAGAGGAGCCCTACCCTCTGGAGCCTGCTCAGGAGCCACGCTGCCCACCACCCCCTTATCCCAAAAACCTGCTCATGTCTGGTCCAGCTGGTGAGCCAGGGGCCCTTGAAGGAGCCGGAGCCATGTGTGGAGCGCCAGACCTCAGCAACCCTGCAGCCAGAAGCACACATGGCGGCAGTGGAGGGAGCGGGAAGGCCGAGGAGAACCAGCAGGTGAAAGAGAAGACGAAGATGGGTAAGGGAGAAAAAACAGTGAAAGACAAGAAGCAGATCCAGACGTCACCTGTTCCTGTGAGGAAGAACGGACGTGATGAGGAGAAGAGAGAGTCGCGCATCAAGACCTACTCACCCTTCGCTTTCAAGTTCTACATGGAGCAGCACATAGAGAATGTGATGAAGACCCACCAGCAAAAACTGAACCGCAGGCTTCAGCTAGAACAAGAGATGTCCAAGGTAAGACAGCACTTGACTTAACTCACTGCAGGCAGCTGCACAGCTACACAGTTGCAGACATAAGACAAGAATGGCGCTCAGTAGAGCACATACCTCAACCAAGGCCCAGCCTTCCTCTTTTGGACCTAGATACACCTGATTTTTTTTCATGCATTATTTCCTGAGAAATTAACGAAAATCACCATATCTCGCAATGTTAAAGACATTGAGAAAATATTCCTGGAATCAGATCTCCACCAAAAGTTAATGGGGTCTGTTCTGGGCTGACACCCATCGTCCAACTAAGTTTCGTTGAAATGTCTTCAGTAGATTTGTGTAATCCTGCTGACAAACAGACAGACAGACACGAGTGAAAACATAACCTCCTAAGCAGAAGTAATAAACATAACATAATTAAAGTGAAGACGGAGAACAAATTGCTGACTCATAAAATATCAAAACGTTGCTCAACGTTTAAAACATTTACAGTCAGACTTCCTGTCATCCGAGTTATTTAGAGTCACTTTAAATGCATCCAGGGAGACCAGCTCCTGGAGATTCAGGCAATTTTTCAACTGATTCCAAGCAGAGGGAGCAACATATATAAATGCCACTTTTCCATGTTCTGTACAGACTTTCAAGACAGACTGTAGAAATACGTCCTGGGAGCGAAGACAATACCTTCCTGTGCTTTTCTGTAGACTGTAGTTCTATGGATTGGATGGAAGCAATGCTCCCTTCGACGATGCCTTGCATATCCTGTAATTTGCTTCACTGTTGTTATTATATTAAGCTTTTTGAATAACCTTATTTACCTTTTGGCTTCACTGGAAAGCTTCTTTAAAGAAGAATTAACAGAGCACACCTGGTATTCCATGTTTTAGCCCATTTATCACAAACTGTGTACACTGTGTATTATTGCAGACCATTCTCCAAATGATATGTATATAATGAAGTGTTCAGAGTGATTTTATAACTTCCCAGCAGCTGTTATTTTTAGTGAAAAAAGTTGAGAGTTTTAACGTGCTTGAGATCTGTTATCATAGGAAACATGGCTGGTATATTTATTTTTGTGTCAAACTAAGATTATGTAAGTATTGACTATTTGGCAAGCTAAGCAGCAACATTTTTCTTTTTGATAAAAACAGCCAAGTTTACATTATTATGTGGTGCTTTTCAACAGAGCAGACATCCATCAGTTCCCAGACATCCTGGACTGCATCAACTGAAGAAATGTAGACAAATAAATAATACTTATAGCAGCAATTTGTTCACTGTCCCAAACAAGCTTTGGGTCTTCGAAAGTTCATAGTGCTGAAAGAAAATGTCTGTAGGCAGAAAATAAATAAAGAAACTTTCCAACATGCTTCAGAAAACTGTCAGGATTAATGTATAAGCACTTTGTAGTTAATGGTCAACTGCTGGGGAAGTGTTTGTCTGTATATGAGATAAGAGTGATATTGAGTTGTATGGAGATGTGATGTCCAAGAGGTTTGTCATCCAGAGAATTCTCCCTCAGGACTTTGTTTTAGACAACAAGGCCTTTGTCCTGGAATGAGAAGTCAGTGAGTTCACACTTGTGTTTGCATGAGCCTGTCCTGAGTCATGACTTTGGCCTCTGCCCTTTTGACCCACTTTAAAGTGATTGAAAGGCATTTTTAGAAGAGAAAAAAAACCACAGCTTGTCCCAGACAGTTAGGTAACAGAAATAGTTCAATTTGACAGCAGAGGTCAGGACACAGGGTTCAGCTCATGCTGCATTCCAAGGTCATTAATAATCATAAATGAAAACAAAGGTATTTAAGTTGTTCTGAGACTGCTTTTGAAAGGACGTGTCGACATTATTTGTTCCACTCACCATCTTTCTTCCCCCTCTGTCCTTCCTGCTCAGGCTGGCCTATCAGAAGCAGAGCAAGAACAGATGAGGAAGATGCTGAACCAAAAAGAGTCAAACTACAACAGGCTACGTCGTGCCAAAATGGACAAGTCCATGTTTGTCAAAATCAAGACGCTGGGCATTGGTGCCTTTGGTGAAGTGTGTCTTACACGTAAGGTGGACACCGGTGCACTTTACGCCATGAAAACGCTGCGCAAGAAAGATGTCCTCAACCGCAACCAGGTGATTTGATACGTTGTTGTTCATGTAGTTCACAGTACTACTGTTTTGAAGAAGTCTCAAGTTAAAACCTGTGGATTTGTGCCTGTTACATAGAGGCATTCACCTCTTTTTTTACCATGTTTAATGAGGCACAGCCATTTTGCACCTTTGTTGACATTCTTTCTGCTGTTTGAACTAAAGATGACATGTTGTAATACCAGCTAGTTCAAATGAGCACTTTTTGGTTCAGGTGGCCCATGTGAAAGCAGAGCGAGACATCCTGGCTGAGGCAGACAACGAGTGGGTGGTGCGTCTCTATTACTCCTTCCAGGACCGTGACAGCCTCTACTTCGTCATGGACTACATCCCCGGAGGAGACATGATGAGCCTGCTCATCCGAATGGGAGTCTTCCCCGAACCACTGGCACGCTTCTACGTGGCGGAGCTGACACTGGCCATCGAGAGCGTCCACAAGATGGGCTTCATCCACCGCGACATCAAGCCCGACAACATCCTTATTGACCTGGACGGACACATCAAGCTGACAGACTTTGGCCTGTGCACGGGCTTCCGCTGGACACACAACTCCAAGTATTACCAGAAAGGTGAGTGTTCTTCTTGTGAAGAGTCTGTGAGGGTGCAATGGATTTTGCAAATATGCAACCTTGTAACATCTAACAATACACTGTATAATCCAGTGCACTAATGAAAGTGCTATTCACAGATTCTTATTAAAACTACATCTAACTGACTTCTAATGGAGAATCAGATTTCATATAGATCTTTTAGATCTCCAGCTAATCCAGGCAGTGTGTTATGTTAAACAGCATTGTTCCCCTTCTTCTGTTTCTAGGGAGCCACGTCAGACAGGACAGTATGGAGCCCAGTGACTTCTGGGACGACGTGTCGAACTGTCGCTGTGGCGACCGTCTGATGACACTGGAGCAGCGCGCCAACCGGCAGCATCAGCGCTGCCTGGCTCATTCGCTGGTGGGAACACCGAACTACATTGCACCGGAGGTGCTGCTGCGCAAAGGTGGGTGAAAATAGGATGGGTGGCTGCTGCACAACCTATTATTTGGATATTTAACCACCACAATATAAGAGTTTAGACACTGCTGCTTTGTGTAAAGGCAGCCAATCAGGAGTCTGTTTCACACAGAGTCACTGTTTTGAATATCTCATGGTTGGAAAGAGAATACATGTAATGGCCGGCAGGGATAAAGTTTAAAGAATTTAAAGGTAATCATTATAGAAGGTTAGCATCTGTTGTGGCAGGTGACAATAACTTATTTATCAACAAAATAGTAATTTGTTTAGTCTGGGCAGGTTATTTTCTTTGAAATTTAAAGACACTTCAAGGAACTTTCTTTTTGTATTAAAATTCTAACAGCCTCTCTGTACAGACGTATGAAAAGAGTTAACTTTGTTTTGGTGCTGTACCACCAGACTACAGGGCAGCTTCTGACCTCATGCCATCCTCAGCATTCCACCATAAAAATGTTTAAAATTTGTCTGACCCAGATGAGTCAGAATCCAACCTGGTGACAGTCATTAAGAATAACTGTTCTAATTATACAAAATCTCTGTGATGGTTGTGTTTGCTCATGTCTAGTTATTTTAGAGGGGTCAACATTAAATTAAGACTGTTTCACAATCAGTTAGAAGTTCCTTTTCAGTACATATAAATGTCACAGGAAAACAAACCCGGCTAAAATGGATTTTTCTTTCATTTCAAATTGTGACAAAAGTGTCTCTGCCAAATATACGTTTTTATTTTAGGTATTAGATTTCTCTTATCCTGTAAATCAAAAACAGAATACTTAGACAACCTGTCCATAAATACTGGTACAGACACATTTTTTGTTGTGTTGAACACGGAAGAAACTGCAGCCTTGTTTTTGTCCTACAGTTGAAAAATATTGTACTGTGTATTAAAAGGGCTAAAAGTTCTACACTGTTGATCCTGGTGTAATGTTAACATCTCTAGCTAGGCTTCATTGTTTGAGTGTGTACTTCATATGCATACTAATTATACTGAATTGTGTGGTATGTTTGTCTCGAAAATGAGAGGACCTACAGATGAATCTCATACTTGTGTCTTGTGTGCAGGTTACACCCAGCTGTGTGACTGGTGGAGCGTGGGAGTGATCTTGTTTGAGATGCTGGTGGGACAGCCACCCTTCCTGGCCCCAACACCTACAGAGACTCAGATCAAGGTCAGTGAAGAAGAAAAATACCCTACACTTTGGCTTATAAATGAAATTACTGACCAATAAGTGAATGTCAGCCTAGTGTCCCTGGATCAGTTCAGTTGCAGTAGGCCAGGTCAATTAAACAGTGCAACATTGTATCTGCCGTCCTATGTCTCTCTAGGCAACTCCAAATAACAACACAGAGACAAAACTTTGAATCTGGACAGAGACAGGAGAAATACAGTGTAGTTTGTTAGAAGTTAGAATGCACTCTAAACCAATGACAGGAATTTACTTCAATTTCTCTGGGTTCATGCATAAAAGACAGATACCATTCCTCATGCGTTCAGAATGCATGAATCAGAAAAGCAAACACAAATCCAGCAGCTCAGCACAAACACCTCATCTGTCTCTGTTCTCACCAAGCAGTAAAGATCCTCTAGAAAACAAAACAAACCTTCGACTTGGAAAATAAATTAAAGTTAGCATAAATGCTTAACATACATTAATTTCTGTTTTCCATGTCATGTGTTTCTGTTTAAGACCTACTGCTATATCCATTATACAATATATACAATAGTGGATTTAAAAAATGGCCACAACTTTCTTCTTGCTACTAACCAACCCTGTTCTGTTATGTTGTTGCCATCTGCTGTGGTGGACCAGTATAGCTGACAATGGCTAATACTGTGGTCATGGAAAGATCCAATAGAGCCACTGTACTATACACTGTACACCGTGCATGCGCCCCTATTGACCAGCCACCACTGGGATAGCCAAGAAGAACAAAAACTGCTTTACTTACAGTCAGACTGAAATGAATAACCAAGAAGGGGAATGATAGTCTGACAAAGTTGTAACCTTTGTTAAAGGGTCAGTTCAGCCAACTCATTACACCAAGCACCATCCCAGTGTCCCTTGTGGCATATAGCCAACAGAATCACAAGCTGTTTTTGGAACAATGTGACCCTGAACAAGTCAAATACAAAGAGTCAAAGTTGTAGTTGACTAGAGCAATCTCACCGCAGTGTTCACTCAGTAGCTGTCCTGGAGCTTTCCAGAGTATATGAATTGCTTCCTGTTTACAACGGTGTGCGCATGCCCAGTGTGCATAAAAAAAGAATGGGATATGCATTTTCAGGTGTGTTAGTGAGAAAGGAGATTATTTCTGAAAATGGTGCTAAAACACCAGTGTTTTTAAAAACCTGTTTCCAAAAATATCAGTGTATGTGTGAACTAGGCCTCAGACAAATGCCATTTCTAAGGTCTGATTGAACTTATACTCAAGACTTATACTCTTCTTGAGTATAAATCATACAGATTGATTATTTAAGTATGATATGAGCGTCTGACATTGTAACTGTAGTAACTTCTTTTGTTGTGTGTATTTTGTCTCTCCCCTCTGCAGGTCATTAACTGGGAGAGCACCCTGCAGGTGCCTGCCCAGGTCAAACTGAGCCCAGAGGCCATCGACATCATCGGCCGTCTCTGCTGCTCCGCAGAGGAACGTCTGGGTGCTAATGGTGCAGGCGAGATCAAGGCTCACCCCTTCTTCACCCAGATGGACTTCTCCAGCAATCTGCGGCAGCAACCGGCCCCGTACCGGCCCAAGATTGCCCACCCGATGGACACATCCAACTTCGACCCTGTTGAGGAGGAGGGTGGCCCTGGGGCATGGAGCGACAGCGGGGACAGCACCCGGGCGCTGGACTTGCTCTGCTCCCCGCACGGGAAGCACCCAGAGCACGCTTTCTATGAGTTCACCTTCCGCAGATTCTTCGACGATAATGGATGTCCCTTCCGCTACCCTAAGCCACCTGAGTCCAGTGAGGTGCTGCCAGGCATCACTGGAGCCACCTGCATGGGCCCAGAAGAGGAGGACGAGCAAGAAGAAGAGGAGGAGGAGGAAGAGGATGATGACGAGGAGGAGGGAGAGCAGGGTGAGGGATGTGAGCCGGTGTACGTCTAGAGCTGCAGACTGACAGGCTCTATGTGTCTGTTACTGCGACTAATCATTCAGCTCACGACCCTCCCACTGCCACTGCTCTTCCTCTGTGTATGTGTCTGTGTGTATTTATGCATATCTGGCATGTGTGATTGTTAAGTTGCAGGAGCAGGACTGACGAACATCGCCACCTTGTGGAGTCTAAAGTCCGATCCACAGTGACTTTAAATACAAAACTCCCCTGATCCGGGACCAAGAACCAACATTCTGTGTGTGACTGACTGCATCAAGGGTGAAGCATATGTGGTTAGAAGAACTGTACAGGTTAAAGGAGAGAGTTAATATTCTCGGGAATGTAAGGATGTCTGATCGCAGACAAGATTCCTAATTTGAGGACTGCTTCTGGTTCTTCCAGCAGTTCCTTGTCCCATTCCTTCCACCCTTGGTCTTACGGACAGAGCTACTTCCTGTTTTACCCGAGCTGCTTTACACTCGAATATTGGACACGGCAATGTGAAGAGTGGAACCAGTTTACTCGTTGATCGTGGGGGTAGGGGCGGGGGTTAGGGGCTGAATATGCAACACGCCTCTTTCACAGCTGCTGCAAAATAAGCTACAAAGACACATGCATGCACATGCACACACTCACGCTCACGTATACAGCACAGGTCGTGCTCGGTTATAAAGGGTGTAAAAGGCTTCGGTCTCTGCAGGTGGAACTCATTGTCCATATTTAGGTTTCAAGGAGTTGGCTCAGACTAGATGGGCGAACAAATTAGGGCTGCGACTAACAATTATTATCATTGTCGATTAATCTTTTGATTAATTGTTCAGTTGTTTGGTCTTTAAAATGTGAAAATGGTGAAAAATGTGTTTCCCAAAGTCCAAGACGACGTCCTCAAATGTCTTGTTTTGTCCACAACCCAAAGATTTTCAGTTTACTGTCAAAGAGGAGGAAAGAAACCAGAAAATATTCACATCTAAGGAGCTGGAATCAGAATTTTGCCTTTTTTTTTCTTTAAAAAAACTCAGTTCAATTAATCCATTGTCAAAACAGTTGGAGATTCATTTAATAGTTGACAACTAATTGATTAATTGTTGCATCTTTTGAACAAATTCTCCCGGTTTCCGACTGACACGCATTCACCCATAGACAAATATTTTGTAGAAATCTTGGGTGTAAGAAAAATGCGTAATTTGACAGAATTCAGCTTTCAACTTTTCTAGATTTCTATGTCTCCAGTTTATATTTCGGCCTTTGTAGCAGATCAAATATCAGAAAATTAGATTCAGATCAACCAGACAAAGTATTTTTGGTTGCACCATCTGTCTTACATATCAACAGCTGCTACATTTTGTGCCAACATGGAGCCAGTCCCTTCTTCCCTCAGAGGTTGCTGTTACAGATACCTTGTGTTCATGGAATACTTCCTCTACCCTTACTGATCATTTCAAAGGTCACCTCCAAAAGATCCTTAACCTACTGTACATAGGCACAAAGAGTGTATATAGGGTTTGGATTGGGCTCTAAAAATCAGGTCCAATTGTGTTTTAGACTGATCCAAGACTGAACCACTGTAGCATTCATTGAGCCCAAGCCTTATTAAAACCAGATATTCACTGATGGCCTGACATGCAGTGAATTTCTGCTCAAAAATGACGGGACGAGTTGAATCAGATGAAAAATGTTCCTGCCATGAAATGATACTTTTTGTTTACGGGGGACAGGTTGCTTTTGTTAGCAAAACACATAGTTTATGTTAAGTAAAAGAACAGATGTATAGAATAAAACCAAACCTGATTTAAGAAAATTCAGATAAAATCAGACACGGGGCGTGAACCTGTCGGGTCTGATGAGGCTTTGTTGGTTTCTGACTGAGAATCAAAGCTCTAACACACACACACACACACACACACACACACACACACACACACACACACACACACACACACACACACACACACTCACACTCTCACAAAGATGCACATTTTACAGCTATTTTGCAAAGATGAGTCCCACAGTTGCATTGTAACTTAACCAGCCTCCTCTGTCTTCTGGAGGCAGTCATGAAAACACAAAGCAACATGTTCTTACAACAGCAAACATGTGATAGTATGACTATGTGCAATACAAAAAATACATTATATTTAGTTTTCTAAACACTTAATATCCTTTTGAACGTTTAGTACTGTAATGTACAAATATATTGGTTTATATATATTTTCTCTTTTCAGTTACAACATGCTGCTTAATATTGTGGTTAATATTATTTACATTATTATTATAATTGTTCTTACATGTGTACCTGTTTTCTTTTGTTGTGGCTTAAAGAAGTGTTGGCTTCAGTGCCAAGTGTGCTTGGGTTTTGAAAGTAACGAGCCATGTGCCTTTCTAATTGAATGTTGGAGCACGCGTCGGAGGAAACAACGGTGACGATCAGTGTTTGCAGAACATCGATGGTAGACTCTTCACCTCCTGCAGCCAGGCTGGTCCTGACTGCAGGAGAGGAGGGTGTAAAGGATTCTGGTTCAGGAAGAGATGGAACAGAGTAGATAAAAGTTAGAGGAGGAGTGAGGAGTGAGGCAGGTTGGATTCAGGAAATGTAATTTGAAAAAAAAAGAATGAATAGCTTTCTCTATTTTACAAAACAACTTCAACAAAGAGTTAGTGTTTGGTACATTTTCTTTATTTATCCGACATGACCACAAGTTTAAGTGTTGATTAACTCTGTCTTTTTACTACAGACCTGTGCCATGTTCTGCTGCCCAGCAGACGACACTATCGTCCAGTACCTTCTTGCTTATTGACAATCAGTAAACGGTAACTGCTCTCTGTGTCAAACCAAACTGTTTGGTCAATTCAGACCAAACTCTTCCAACAGTATTCAGAATTTGACTTAATGACTAGGAATGCTAAAGGAGTCTGACCTTTTAAGTGATTCTCTGATGCAGAATGATGGAAAATGTGTGGATCAGACTTGTTACAAGAGCTTTTTTTTTTTTTTTTTACTTTGCTTGACAATGTATTGAAAGTTTGTTTTTTCTGTAAATGTGCCTTGTGTTCTAAAGTGAGCATCTTAAAAGATTGCCTTCTTATTATCATCTCTTTCACAGACCTCTTTTACCTGTTGTTATTCTTCCGATTTGGGGAAGTTGACTGAGCGCTCTCTGTTTCACACACTGGCTTTGTTTACATGCACCAACAAAAATTGTCTTTTTCTCGTCAGCAACATATGGTAAATAGACTTAGATGAGGCAGAAGTTGAGGGAAAGTCTGCACAATAAATTACAACTCCTGACATCAAAGACTGATGAGATGTATAACCTGAAGGTGTTTTCTCTTAAAGGGGTGATTTGTAAGATATGAGCAGAATTTGTTAAAAAAATAAACTAACATTAACAACAGATTGCGAAGAAACAGAAACAACAACATAACAGTGTTGATGTTATGTTAAAGACGTTTAGTACGTCTATCTATGAGTTGCAGAAATGTCTACAGAGGTCCAGGCAAACTCCAGTCAGCTAATAGGGCACTAGCTCCATGGCTAACTGAGTTGAGCAGCTAAAGGCGGTTAGTCCCCAGGGTTAGGGTTAGACCCTACAAAGATGCCTGAGATAGCTACAGCAGAGTATAGTGAGCAGCAGTTGTCAGTTACTCTGGTGATATGCTGCCCCCTATATTTCTGGAGCAACCTTCGCACTCTTGCCGTATTTTACACACCAACCTTTAAAGTCACGCGAAAATACTAATCAGATGTCATTTTCTATAACTCAGTGTATTTGTGGTTGCAACATATCGTTTTAGGAAAGGGAAACAGGGTTTTCACCGCTGTACAGTGCTGAAACTCAGGTCATGTTAAATTCATAAAGCTGCTCTTTTTTCATTTTTGAGGTGGATTGTTTAAATTTTAATTTACATTTTTTTATTTCATATAAATTATATTCAGACTGACAGATTTGTTGCATGGATACACAAAAAAGCTAACGTGATCATGATGTGAAAGAGCCTATTTTTGCTCTTTGTCATGTGCTTAATGGTGGATTTAACTGGACTAAAGTCAGTATCCTGCATGTAAACAGAGCCAGTGCTGCCTGTGAGCTGCCCACTGTCTTTTACAAAGCAGCACCACTGGAAGACAAATGGATAAAGTGCCTTGCTCAAGGGCTCTGTCATTAAGATAAAGGCTGGCAGGTGCTGCTCTCTCACTCTTCCCCATTCAGTTTTTCCTCAGCTGGTCCAGACGTCAGACCAGACGTCCTTCCATATCTCTAAACCTCTGTTTGGCTGCGTTGCCAATCCACATCGACCAGGACTGACCGCTTCATGAAAAATAGCTTTATATGGAGAGCCGCAGCTCTCTGCAGAGTGTGTGAGTTCCACAAAGTGTGTGAGGTGTTTCCTGGATGTGTTTTTTGCTTTTGGTTTCTAAGGTTAGAGAGTGACGACTGACAATCTTTAACTGACTTGATATGCTTCGATCTGATTTCTTCACGAGACTTACTTGTGTATCCTTTTAATTTTGTATTTCTACTCTGAGGAGCCTCTTTTTGTCTTTGATGCTCCTTAATGTATGATGCAATTCTGTTACTCTTGAATTTATATTTATACAGATATACATATTTTTTGTATCTTTTTCCCCTTTTTTTTCAATTTCCCTTGTGCTAATGTTCAAACATCCATGTCTACGCAGTATTATAGATGATGTAATGTGGACAGCTATCTCTTTTTTTACATTTATGTATGAACTGAGAATTTGTAAAAATGCTTTCACAGTCCTTGTGTGTAAAATGTATGTATAAATTAAATTAACCAACTTGGACTTGTGCATTATTTTTGTTCATTAATGTGTGAACGGAATGTGATTGATTAACTTGATAATCATTTTTAACTCTTATTTTTTGTTTTATTTTTCTTATTCATAGCTCGAGTGTTAGATAGCGTACATATCAAATTTGATTTTTTTTTATTGAATTACATTTCTGTTGGCTTTAATCTCTACAAAGTAAATCCATCTGAATTCAGTTTACTTATCCTTTTATTTAAGAAAAGATTTCTGCCCTTTAATAGAGTGCAATGATAGAAGTTAGGGAGTGATAGTTAAGGGAGATAAATAATTACTTATAATAGACTAATACATTTTGCTTTTCTTGATGGAAACATGCAAAGTCAAAGTTGGTAAATCTTGAATTTTTTATTTCTTAAAAAAAATCATGAAGTGAAAAGAAGACTTGAAGCTGCACAGTTTAAAAATTGGGTGCTCAATTTGACTGAAGAGTACGGAAACTAAAAAGTGGGGCTACAGATTATTGTGAATTTAAATCTTATTCTATTTTTGACATTTGATACAAGTTAATTTACTATACTTTATATCACTAAGGCTGACATACATTCAGTGGTTGTTCTTTTAAATAAGTAAGAATAGCAAAACCACAACATAAAGCTACTTAAGGGGACACTATGCAGTTTTGGAAAATATTTAACTTTAAAAGTTTTATTTAGTTTGTTTAGGCATGAAATCGATCAATGAAGATTATGTATCTTCTGATTAAAATATTATATATGATATTGTATTAGTAATATTATAACATGCATTAACATGAAAGCAACATTATAATGTAGTTGATCAAGACTATAAAATTGGTATATACAAATGTGTACTTATTTGTTTACATGATATTTCTATCAACTCTTGTATGCAAAGGCATAATCTGCAAAGTATAGCTATGAATTAAATGTGAAGTAAAAAAACTGCTGAAGCATAAAGTAGCAAATATCAAAAGGAAATATTTATTGTTACATAAACTGCAAGCTATCTTACATGCTGCTTCTTACATACAGTTTTTGGTCTTGAGCTATAATTAAATCTTTCTGGGACAATATTTCAGCAGAAATGAACAATAAATGCTTATCCATCCCTTTTTCTTCTACTTTTGGGGGACATTTGGTTCTCTGCAAGGAGATGTGTAATATTTGAATGGGTTGAGTGGGAGACTCTTACAGTTGACATGTGGTACAATTAAATAATTAGGATTTAACCCCTAGAAAGGGTCCTGGCAGTCCTGAAAGGCAGTGAAAGGGAATTTAGTCAAATATAGAATCATTTCTTTAATCATGTCCCACAGGCTGTCATGGAAATATCTTGATTTTCTGCCAAATCTTTTATTATATGGTCACAATTTATTGTTATAAAATAAATGTTATCTGGGTTGATGGGATTGGGATGGAGGGGAGGCGCTGTCAGTGTACTTTTGTTTGTCTTTTATGTATGATGTAAGTGGGTTCACTTTAAAATAACAATAAAGCACACTATGAGACCAAAGGAAATATAAGTACAATAACTTAAAATTAGACAGTGAAGTACTTTGATGCTTTCCTCTATTGCTCTGTATATTATTATTATTATTGATATGACTAGGCTACATTTGATAATATTATTTTCATTAAATGCTTGATACAAAAAGTTTGCACAATTAACTTTTATTTTAACTCAACTGATTATACAGCCTGTGCTGGATCTAATGCTTTAATGTGATATTTGGATATTTATCTAGGACATAAAAATCCTGACTTGACCCGTGTGTAAATATGTGTTTGCCTGGATTACATAACCCGCTGGCTGCACGCTGAGGTTGTCGGGTTGAACCCTGCCGGGTACCAGCGCTGTAATCCCACAATGCAGAGCGCATGGCGCGTCATTGGAGAGGGACGATGATGGCGGCGGTCGGTGCACCAGAAGTGATCACACAGCTGGAAAGCGCTGCCAAAGTTTTAATGGTGAGAAATTCCACGTTGTTTTGTAGCCATGAGGAGGGCGACACGTATCTGTTAACTTTGTGTCGGGTGGAGTTTGGTGGTTGGAGACTCCCGCGGTTGTTTGCTTCTTCCCGGTTTTTGTTGATAATGTGTTCAGTTTTCACCGGAGGAGCGCTGTGAGAGCGATGCGTGGCGCCTTGCCTTACCTTACCTTACCCTGGCTGTCTCCATCCCGTCAAAATCCGCTCATCGTCGATAACATTCCCCCTGTCTTCATTTCCGTCCTTCCTCTCATGAGCCACCGCCACCACCCTCGTATATAACCCCGGGTCTGGACTCTTTCCAGCGCGGCTCAGTTGTCCAGAAACTTCAGCGGCTCGTGTCGCGGTGCCCTCAGCCGTTAACGTTGCATCAAGTTGTACTGCCCTCAGCGGGGCAGCTGGAGCATCTCCGGGCTGTATGTTTCTCCTGTGACCGCTGTTGAGCCGCTCGGTTTGTAGCTTTAGCTTCTCCTGCACCTCCTAAAATACTCATTTACAGCCAGTGTTTACCTCTTTGCCCTCTCTCAGCACCCCCCAGCCTGCTCTGGTATAAAACAGAGGGAAAACACACAAGCTAGGAGCAAGTGGCTAACCATGTGCATGTCAGCAGGCTGTGTTAGAAACATCAGCTAGCTACAGCCTGTTCCTGCTCTCTGCCATTTTGCTTCCCCTTGTTATGGTTTATAAACTGGACGTAATGGACTCTGTTGTCCTGTTCAACTATGATACTAAGGTATTAGTCTCTTCATGTGAACACCACAACAGCCATACAACTGTTCACCCTCACATTTACTCAGCAGGTGTCTCCTGCATGGATGTTAACTGTGTCTGGCACTGTGGGTGTTAATGTGTACAGTTACTGTGTCAGACTGACCATGGCTGTAACAAGAAGCTGCATCATGTGTTAACATTCAGTAATGACTAAGTATAAAACACATTCATGCAGCTGTCGGTCTGACATTATGTCTGTTTCAGGTAGATTTTTATTACATTGTAAAGAACAGCTTGCTTTGACAGACAGCCACTTGAGAAAACTTCAACTCTGTTGTTTCCTTCTGAATGTCAGCTCAGATTGTACTCATTCACACCCTGTACTAACTCTTTCCCTTTTTTAGATTATTTTATAGTAGGGCTCAACCAATATAGCTTTTTCAGTGCTGATTTGATTATTAGTAAGTAATTATTAGTAGCAGTTCCAGATTATTCAGTGTTTATAAGCAGTTAATTGTGAAGTGTTATCAGCAATCTGACAGAAAACTCACCGGCTCCAATAATTAGAAAAATGCTGAATATCTGTCCTGATAATCAGCCAGGCCGATAATGGGTCTACCCTTATTTTCTCGCCTTTTTGCCTCTATTGGACAGTTTATAGTGAAGTGACGGATATGAAAATAAGTGTAGTGACCAAGATTACTTTAATCCCAGCTGGAATCGAACAGCGGTACATGGCATGTGTGACTCAGTCACAACCGCGCTACAGAAAGTTGAATTTCAGTCAATACATTTAAAGAGAACCTTCTTTTATCGCTCTCCTGCTGTATTCAGTCAGTCAATCTATTGTAACATTTTCAATACAATTTTGTGAATCAGTACATGCCTAAAACCCTAACCCTAACCCTGCCACGACAGCTCACCATGCATTTTCTTTTCAGACTAAAAGCCTTAAGATGCCGTAACAGCTGTTCATTATTTGATATTGTAAAAATATCACATATGAAAGCAAATATCTGCCAGCCACCAGCCAAATGCAGGTCAAATATGTGACTTGCTGGTAGATTTGCTTCTCTCACCAGCTGAAAAAGAAGGGTGATCGATTGATTGACTGGTATTATTTGAACATTAGGGTAGCCATTTGGCCAGTGGACAAAAAAGTCTGCACCTTTTTTGTACTCGCCTATATGTGATTTCCATACAAGTTGTGAGCCCTTTTTTTTTTTTTTTAATGTATGGCTCATTAGCCCAGCCTTTATTCTAGCTCGTCCAGTTATGGGGGCTGCATGGTGCAGTGAAAAAAAAAAAAAGGGTATTGCAATCATTGTGACAAATATTACAATATGATTAATCACAACTTTCACTGAAAAAAAAACTATTAAAATCTTGATGTGACATTTGTTGTGTATGTACAATCTGGAGAACAAAATTTGTAACCATGGCAACTCTACAGCACTACAGTACTTCTTTATGATGCTGTTTGTCACACATTTTAACTTTATCATAAAAATAGCTGCTTCTTGCATTTTGAATTGCATTTGGCAAAATTGCAATTTCAACAATATTTCGATTAATTTTGCAGCCCTGGCTGTTATTAATTCAAAGTAAGATACAGTCAATACCTTTCTTTGTAACAGGATAGGGGAATTATCGTTTCCTTTATCCATCAGTATCTTTTCTTTATTAGAATGAGAGGATTTTAGAGCAGTAGGACTAGAACCTGGTTGTAGCTTCCCTGCGTCAGTGCAGTGTAGAATGAAACAAACAAACAACAACAACCAAAAGATTCCAGTGGTTTCCCAGACTGGCTTGGAACATTTTGTAAAATATGTTTTGGTTAACTCTGTTGTGAGTAAAATGACCTGTTTGGTTATGAAAATGTGCACTGTGTCCTTACTGTGTAGGTTAAATATACGATTCTACAAGTTAATACTGTCAACACTATTGGATATGCTAGTGTCAGTAATTACATACATTCAATTCATTCATTTGGAATAAAACTCAGTGATATCAGTGCCAAACATCAGAATGGGATGTAGTAATAAACAGCAGTGGATCATTACATAGAATAAAACGATTTAACTTTTCTATGTCAACCCACAATGAACTCCAAAGGGACTGATGTTTGCACATTGGATCGATACGGTTGCCCTTTAGAGGTGATGTATTAATTGATTTTATTTTTTTGGGCCACTTTGAGGCAGCGCAACATTGACATACTCTCACCATGTGAAATAGGGCTGTCACGACATCAGATCTTCACTACATGATTGTCCTGGCCAATTAACGATAACAATACTATTGTAACATATATAGATTTTTTTTTTTTTTTAAATGCTGGCAACCAAATCTGTCTTTATCATGGTTTACTGTGTTTTATCTGTTTTTTAGTGAATAAAATACCCTCAAAATTGTAGGGAGGTGGAGAGAGAGAGGTGGAGACTGTTGAAAATGAATGTACAAAAAGAAAAGTTACTATCAACTACACTAGTATTTAGTATTTTTTAATATCACGTTTATTGTGAATATTGTGATATTGCAACAACTTAAATATAAAAAGTTGTCATCAAGGTAAATATTCTGTGTTGTGTGTCTGCCATCTCATCACAGTATATAATGTGACTTGAAGTGTGTGTATGTGTCTGTGTTCGATAAAAGGGTCTTTCTTTCTGTGCTGCCTTCAGCCGCAGAGCTGCTTTTACTGCAATTAGGCCTGGAATGTGACTTTCTTGCAGAGCTGTATCATGGCGACACTCCTCAATAAAAGTGTGTGTGTGTGTGTGTGTGTGTGTGTGTGTGTGTGTGTGTGTGTACATGTTGTGCTTTCTCACTTGTACTCAGTGTATTTTAAGCTGTAATGCCTTTATTGTTGTTGTTCAGGCGGGTTTACTTAGATGTTGTTGCTATTTCTGATGTAAATACGAGTACAATATTAATATCGGGGTGTTTGACAATTACAGTCCTCGTATAGTACTCATTTTATAGTGAGCTCTGACTATGTACTGTACTCTCATACTATACAGTTTCTAATCTTAGCAAACCACTTACAGTGCCTCCTCTCCTGAGGGCAAAGCTGTCCAGCTGCAAGGTTGGCTGTCAGTTAGCCAACCAGAGCGCATATTTTAGCAGTGTTTAACGCAGCAGCAATTTCAATATGAAGGATATCCTCTGAATTTCTTGATTTCACAAAATTAGGTGTAAAAATGGAGCAGTGATATTGAGCAGTGTTGGTGACGCCTAAGAGAGAGAGAGAGATATATATATATATATGTATATGTATATATGTATGTGTATGTATATGTATGTATATATGTGCGTATATATGTGTGTGTATATATATGTATATATGTATATATATGTATATGTATATGTGTTGTCTTAAAATATGACTGCTCGTAGAAAGTCTTTTAACCTTTTTCATATTTTAAGGCATGTTGTTGTTAGTCCATGAGATTATGTAGCTAACTCACAATTTTGGAGAAATCTCCAACACGATCAAGAAGACACAAAACTAATTTAATCCTTCTTTTCTTCTGTAGTTGATGTTGGCAGTAAAATCTATAAATTTATGTCACATATGTAGAGTGTTTACACTATACACGTGCACATTTTAAAGCATATAATAATAACCATGCTTCTATCAGGGTCTGTAGCACGGTGCGAACACGTTTTGCCACCAGACATTTCCATCTCTCATTGACTTTAGCATATTCCACCAAACAGCATCTTTAAAATCACAAATATAAACTTGAATTAGCTGTCCTTTAGAAATGTGGGAACTCAATTTTACTATAATTTGTATAGTAGAAGAACTAACCACGAACTAAGCCTTGTCTATCTATGCTAATTGTTTGTGTGTGTTTTTCACAGGCACCGCCGTCCATGGTCAGCACAGAACAGAGGCAGCATGCTGAACACATATTCCTCTCCTTCAGGAAATCCAAATCCCCTTTTGCCATCTGCAAGCACATCTTAGGTAACTCTTGACTTTATCATATAGCCTGCGCAGCTTATTTTAACTTACATGGTTCTATTAGAGGTTGGTGATTTGGCCTAAAAATAATATTAAGATCTGTTAATCACAATCCATAATTTAATTTGTCATCTTTTTTTGTCAATATTGAAATGCCCTGAAGACTATAGACACACTTTAAATAGCCTATGAATTTCTCCAACACAATGATAGTTCTTTTTTTTGGCACAAGCTCCTCATGTGCCATGTCTGTATCTTCAATTCACGCTGCGTTGTTTACAATTCCTCAATGAGGTTATGCGAAGTTTGGAAACCGAAGTAAGAGGACATTAAATATCATGATCTGGAGCTGATCCCAGCTGGTTCTGGCGTGAGATGGGCACACCCTGGACAGGTTGCCAGTCAGTCACAGGGCTTACAGAAACACAGACAACCATTCATGCTGACACCCACACCTGCGGGCAATCTGGGATTGGATCAGTTTAAACAGTAAACAGCACTTTTGTTTCAATGACTAGTTGGTAAAGAATGCAGGTTACTGGAGAAGTGGGGTTACTGCCAAGCACGTAAAATCCTTCATTGTGCCATTACATTGTAACTGCATTGCATAATATATACATTTACAGTTGTGTGCAGGCAAAATGTACTGGCTCACAAAGAAACCAGCATTGTATTGCATGTATTTTAAACCATGACTTCTCTTTTTTCCCACTTTATCTTTCTTCCTCCTTATATCTCTCTTCTCTCACCTCCATTCTTCCCTCTCCAGAGACCAGTAAGGTGGACTATGTGCTGTTCCAGGCAGCCACAGCCGTCATGGAGGCGGTGGTGCGGGAGTGGATCCTGCTGGAAAAGACCAGCATTGAGTCGCTGCGGGCATTTCTCCTCACCTACGTCTTACAGAGACCCAAGTAAGAAAGAAGGAAAGAGGCATAATTAAACCTGTGTGTTTCTTCTCAAGGTATTGGTGAGTGGTAGGATTCACAAGAACATTGATTGACCTCACCTCCTGTTACATAAATTATGGTCTTTTTGATGAACCAAATAATACAAAATATAAAATATATAAACCCACCATGTACTGTAAACAGTAGTTAATTTATCTGGTTGATTATTTGTGCAAGTAAAGTTGATGCCATTTGAGATTGTTTCTCTTACAGGATTACTGAAATGATCTGTAGTCATTTTCTTAAATTGAATAGCATTTTCTTTTTACACAATTTGATCTAATAACGCAAGGTTTTATATGTAAAATAAGTCGGACAGTGGAATCAGATACGTTGAATGTCTTGGTTGATGTTAGAAATCTGTTGTTTCTTCATTCCTGTGTCCACTGGTATAAACAGAGAAGATGAGCACACATTAATTTGATGTGTATAAGTTACAGAAACTGGAATCCACCAAAGTCTCTGACCTGCTGCAGTGGCAGGTTACCAAAACCATGTTGTACAAACAAGCTCGAAGGATGCCTGTTTGCTTTTGTTTGATTAGACAGTGTTTTTTTAAAAAAGGACACAAAAATGCAATAAAGTTAGCCTTTTCAAGTGATGCAGGCCAAACAAAATAAGCTGCAGCCATGATTGCAACCTCAGACACTTCTATTTCACTTTTGTGTATCTTGCTGTTGTCGGTCCCTGCTGATCAGTTAACCTCATGTCTGTTCTACTTTCTGTAAGTTTCTCTGGATCTCTGTTTCCTCCAGCCTGCAGAAGTATGTCCGTGAGCAGATTCTGTTGGCTGTGGCGGTCATCGTGAAGAGGGGCTCTCTAGACAAAAGTGTCAACTGTAAAAGCATCTTTCATGAGGTCGGACAGCTCATCAGCAGTGGGAACCCCACCGTGGTGAGAATGGCCTGCAGATGTATCTATACATTATGTATATGTTATGTATTTTAATCCATGAATCCCAGTCACAATCATAATTGATCATTGTTCATGTATTTCATCACCAATTGCACCAATCTAGAAATGCAAGTAATGCAAAACTAAAATGAGCTTTTAACCAGATGGTTTTTTGTTTTTCTCGTGCATGACACATTAAGCGTCCTATTTTAAACGATTGATAGCGCTCGGTCTAAAGCACATGGTGCAAATGTGTTTCAGGTGTGTCCTGGTCAATTTTGCTAATTAAACGACGGATAATCTGATATTACAGGATACAATACACTGAGGGACAGGTATGTGGTCCTCCACTGCTGGACCCTCTGCTGTCTCACAATCATCAACAACTCCATTTGACTGCATATGAGCAGCAGAAACCATATGTGTATCTCTACATTAACATGCGCATTTGCACATGAGGAACAGCTGATAAACTTAATTATTTAAAACTCCTGACTCGCCCGCAGGGTCGGTTAGTATTTCATGTTAATTTGTGTCCAGAGGTCACACACACAGTCCAGATTCAGACAGTAAAATAGTTTGCTGTGAAGCAGCTGTCCTGAGATCCTGTCTAAAATATTTATTTCAGAAGCTAAAAGTTTGAATCTGTTTCCTCTGGAGAGTTTCCTCTTCAGCTTTTAGTTTGGCTGATTAAATGTGTCACGACATTTGTTACAGTGACATTATTGTGTTCATGGAAATGTTGAAATTAATTGAATGCAGCCTCTCTGATCACAAAATCAGAGTGTACACATGTTGTGAACCCGCCTGTGTAGGTGCATCTTACTGTCTGAAAAATGCGCCCTTTAAAACGCAGCAAACAGACTGCACCTTTGACATAGGACTAGGTTTTTGTTGGTCTTTGGTGCTTTCGCTTTCTGCTGCCTCAATATATCTGCAATCAGTGTGCCTGACCACACCTCACTTTAGGACCAACACGCCCAGAGCGCACAGGTGGCCGCAAGCACATTTGCTATTTGCACAACATGGGTGCTGGGCGTGAAAATGACAACTGCGTCGGTCCGACACTTGCTCTGTGCTGTGTGCCACTTTGCGCCAGGCACAAGATCGATAGAAAGCTCAGCCCTTTTGTCTAGATGCATGTTAAATTAAAAAGAAAAGATAACTTTATCCTTATGGTTCAGAGAATAGACAGTTTATTCTGTTTTAACTGCAGACTCACATGAAGACAGATAATTGATTGAATGTATCCTTAGTAGCTATCACCAGAACAGCTTTTGCAGCTTTTTTTTTTTACATTATTTTGGTAAATAGGTATGTGTTGGTGACTTTTAGGCCACTTTCCAGAAAATGACTTGAGATGTAAAAAATATTAAGAAGTGAATACAATTTTCCATCTTTTTTTTAAAGACTTTCCTTAAAAAAAACTATGCTAGATCTCAGAAAAAATTTAAGGACTTAGCCATACAAACTACAGGAGCACATCATTTGGAGGTAGAAATGGTAGAACTGAAAAATAAATATTGTTCATAAAATTTGTGCCGCTGTGTTAGACGTAATATTTGTAAGTTTACATTAAAATAGGTGGAGTGTGGTTAAATCATTAACTGAGTTTTGACAGTTTAATGGTATTAGTGGTATAACTTTTTTGTGACTCGCAGTAAACTGTGTCTTACATCCAAACCAAAGATGGTCGATATATGTTCTAATTTTCTCAGTAATCAGTTCTGTTCTACTCGTACTGAAGACATAAACAGACTTAAAACAGTCACCCAAGATCCAGTTGCAGATGAATAGTAGAACTTGTGCTGTGTTTTTCAGACACGTGTAAAGCACGAGATAAAACTGGGTTTAAGCTTTGATATTTATTGTATTTTTGACTTAATGAACCACATTTATGTCCTGGTTACAAACTTCCTGCGTGGAAATCTGGCTCAGATGACCTTCTGGAAAAAAGATTAAGTCAAGTTGCAAAACTGAAGATGGAATATTTAAGATGTGCTGTGTATGACTCAGGAAACATTTAAGAAGCAAAATATTTGTAAAAATTGGCTTGACTTTTTCTCAGTGCTCCTCTGTATTATGAAACAAACTGGAACTCTCCTCTTAATCCAGTAGGTGGCACTATGTCTGTAGTTTCCCAAACCAAACCCTGAACCACAAAGGGGCAACTATGTACCATGGAGGGCTAAAAGCACTAGTTAAATCTAAATCACAGACTACAGCAGGTTTATTTCACTGATAAGGGTCCACAGAACCAGACAAGAGGAAGTGTTCAGTGGAGTCACCTCATGTCCTGTTTGGGCTGAAATCCTGCACCTATAGCTTTCATAAAGGACAATCATCCCTCAGTCTTCAGAATCATGACCACACGCCAAAGTCCTTTTACAGTTGGAAACTACATGACACATTTCCTGTAAAAATACTATGCATTCATGTTTTAAAAAATGTCTTAAAATTCATCAGTTAACATGAGTGAGTTAGCTGGTTTAGAGGGACGTTGACCTTTAATCTTCTCAGGAGATAAACTTGAGAATGGGCTGTAGTAAGCCAAGAAGACTGATTCTGTCCGATGTACCAGTGTAATTAATTGTTTGAGTCATTTATCAAGCAAAAAAAATACCAAACTCATTATCAACTTTTATGCTTTAGGAACAACTGTGTTGTTGAATCAACTGTCTATTTTTGTGAGAATTAATTTTATGATCATTTATCATTTGATAACCCATGATGTGTACACCGTCATACCACGGATCACTTATCCAGCCATCAATCTACCCATAGGTCCTAAGAGTCGTAATTTTTCCAAATAGTAGTGCACCAGAACAGAAATATATATGCTGTGTCTATATTTCACACTACATACCAACAATATGAAGTACACAGTATACTCTATTACACTTTTGCGGTTAATGTTCAAAGAGGCTTAATATACTTTACTGTTTTACACAGTAAACAATGCTTCATGAGACAGAAACCAGTTTCACTGTGACTTTAGAACGTCAGTACCATGTAATCTTCACAAAAGAGAACAGAATGTTGTTGTAAAGATTTCATACTTATTTTGTTTTCTAACATCTTCACTGAGCTGTCTCACCACTAACCACAACTTGCTATAATGGTTTGCAGCTGTGAGCAGCTGCTCAATTCCCTTGTGCATTGCATTGTACATCAACCTCAAAAATCAAGCTGCACACTCTTTGTTTCAGTTTACTTAATTTTGTTGTTTTTCCAGTGTATCACTGACACATTCAGAACACTCTTGGATTAAGTATGTAGTATTTAATTGGGACAGCGTACCAGTCTCTCCATGTGAAGTAATTCAGGCTCCCTCTTTGGATCTTTAGTCATGTTTGACATCAGTATTACTCTTTGTGTAACATTTGACTTGTGTGATCACACAACCCTCTCTTCTTAGCAAACACTGGCCTGCTCCATCCTCACCGCCCTGCTCAGTGAGTTCTCCAGCTCCAGTAAGACAAGCAGCATCGGCCTCAGCATGGAGTTTCACGGCAGCTGCAAGCGTGTGTTCCAGGTTTGTTCCCCACCTCACCACCTATTCTGTGTTTCATAAAGGAGCGATTATTATTCCCCGTTCTTTTTTTCTGATTAACTCACAGTTAACGGCTTTTTCTATCATGCATTACTTTTTCTTCCGAAATTCATTCATCTTTCTCTTCTTTATCCATCTCTCCCTCACTTCCAGGAGGAGGGCCTGCGTCAGATCTTTATGTTGACCATGGAGGTGCTGCAGGAGTTCAGCCGCAGAGAAAACCTGAACGCCCAGATGTCGTCTGTCTTCCAGCGCTACCTGGCTCTGGCCAACCAGGTCCTCAGCTGGAACTTCCTGCCGCCAAATTATATCCTTTCTTCGTCAGAGGCTGAGAGGGATTAAGACACCTGGTGAGGTTAGGACAATGAATTTGACTATTTCTCAATCTTGACACATAATTGGATAAATTCTGGTGAGGGTAAACGGGTCAGTCCTAGTTATCAACATAACTACACATTAGGTCTATTTCTCATGTGGAGTATTTACGGCTAGTTGGGGACAGAATAAAATCTTAAAACTCAGACAATCCCACTGGTCTTTTGTGTGAAGTTTTATCCATCACTTGTATTGTTTTTGGATTTTAATTAGGATTTATTTGCTGAAATCTGGCACCATGACCATGACAACATATTATCTAAACAACTTATTTGGAAGTTAATAAAAGTTAGCTCATTAAGTTCTGTCCACAGTATTAGACCTTTTTCACTGTTTAACTTTGAAGTAAAGCAAACATTTTCTTTGTAATGTTGCTCACAAATAATTTTAGATGATGAAATGCAGATGTATCATCCCACCTCTTGTGTTGCTTAGCCCAGTTGGCTTAATGAAATCATGCTGGCTTGTAAAACATCTGTTGTTGTTGCTGGCCCAAAGTACAAAATAAGGTTGTAAAAAATGAAAGTAGGTATGTAAGATAATTCTGTTTTCTACCCTTTAAAACAACTGCAGAGCTGTTAGTTGTATTGCAGGTTTGAAGAAGAGGGTCGTGTTGGGGTTATAAATGAAAGTCATTAGAGTGACCCCCCCCTTTGTTTGTCTAACCGTTATATACCTGTTTGTGTGACTATAGATGAGTTTTTAGATAAGTGTATATGAGTATGCATTGTCCCTATAATGGCTCATTCTCTGTGTGTGTGTTTGTGTGTGGCACTACAAATATGTGAAACCCAGGAATGCATATCTGTCCATCAGTTTGCTTTATAGTTATCTCTTGTGCACACGTCCATATTGTCTCTCCAGTTGGCCGCATTGTTGAGCGAACTTAGGCTTTTGTGTGTGTCTGTGTGTTTGTGCGTGCACGGCCGGACTCATTACGCCCTAAATCCCGACCAGCCTGGCATCCTATCTGCCTGTCTGAGGGGATCTGGAGTGGCGCTTGCTGCCAGCCAGGGCCATGTATCACTTTCAAAGAGGTGTCTGTGTGTCCATCTCCGTATCATTCCAGTGGCCCACCACCCCCGCCTTGGCTTGTTGAGGCTCCCCTTGGTATGCCTGGCACGCTCAGTTTGATATGTGTGTGTGTTCTCAAAGATGCACTTTGAAGTCCCCTGTGTGTGTGTGTGTGTGTGTGTGTGTGTGTGTGTGTGTGTGTGTGTGTGTGTGTGTGTGTGTGTGTGTGTGTGTGTGTTCTTAAAGGCACACTTTTCAGTAAGTCCTCTGTGTTAGTATAAGGTGTTGCAATGAGTTTTCATACAGTTCGTACATTTGGTGTATATGAAGCTAAGAAAACACTTACTGGGGACCTTTCAGGTTGGGGTTAAGGCAGGATACTTTGGGCTTGAAAATAATGTAAAGTAACTGAATATTAAATACTGTTTATTCAGTTACTGGGTTGTAACTGACTTCAGGTACTGGTTACTAAGGATTTTTTCTGTATTGATTGGTTTGTTTTCATAGCACATACATAAGATTATGGTTGTATAAATCAAGAAAATATAGAACTTTTTCACCAGATATTTTGCTGTACCATTTACACTGTACAGCTGGAACTTTGAAGTGTGTATTAGGCCATTGTGGGCAATGATGAAATAATGCAGTGAGCAGGACTGCTTTGAATGGAAGATGGTTGGCATCACCTATCCCTAACTGCCCATCCAATCTTCAGTGTATTAAGAGGAGGTTAGTATGATATAAACTCTCTAGTCTCTCTAAATGCTAGTTCAGCCCCCATAACATTAATTTTCTTTTAACTAGATGTTACACTTTCACTCACAGTAGGGCTGGGAAAAATGGCCTTAGAACAATATTGTGATATTTGTAGGCCACATCACTTTTGATAGGCCTGTGTACAAATAGAATAGAATAGAATAGATATACTTTATTGATCCCAAGCTGGGAAATTAAGGAAAATCAAATATCAAGATATTTCAACCAAATACCTCAATATCAAAATTGTGACTATTGCTTTCACAGAATATAAACACAGTGAGGTTTTTTGATCAATAATCATCAGTAATGTGGACATAATGACTAAGTGGGTGAAGACAAGTATTAGAACAAGTAGAACAATCTGGTAAGTTCAGAAAATGACATCACTTTACTGTAATGCAGCCTTTAAAAGCAGGAAAAGACGACATTTATGGCAATCACCATATGACCATATCCGAGATCTAACACCATATATATATATATATATATATATATATATATATATATATATATATATATATATATATATATATATATATATATATATATATATATATATATATATATAGCCTTGTATATAATGTCAATGGTATAATATCAATATATTGCCCAGCCCTGACTATTACACTGTTCACTTTACCTTAAATGTAGTATCAATTTTAATTTTGTGCTTAAATTTTTTAGATTTTCACATTGTGGCTGTCTGCAACCTGAAATCCCCTTTTAGAAAATCATTAAGTTCCTGTAAATGATTGTGAAGCAAAGATAGCTGGATCATTCATTGATAAAATAAGGCCTCTAGAGCTGTATATCTCTTGTTTCTTCTTGTTGAGTTGTCACAAATGTTAAATGGATGTCTCAGGCCATAGAAATAGTGCATGAATTCTCAAATCAAGAGGCATTCTCCTTGAAACTCTGTGTGCATGTGAGTGTATGTAAACCTACAAGTGTGTTGGCTGTTGTTGAAAAGGAGAACAGATTGATGAAGAGCATTGGGAGGCCTGAACGAGTGCGGCCGCCTGTCTGCAAGTGTCACAACACGCCTGTGCGTGTGTGATGCGTCGCAAATGTCCAGTTTGCCAGCGTGGGTATCAGGGGGCCTCTCCTTAATTGCATGGCTGACAGCCACCGCCTTTCAAACACGAATACACACACTCCTCAACCGGCTCAAAGACCCTTTTTAAAAAGCCTCCCTCCCTTTGACGAACCGAGCGGCATGCATGTCATCTGTCCTCGCCGTCGTCTGAACCTCCCGGCCCCTTCAGCTCCGGTGTCATCTGTTGGAGGCACACTCCCCGGGCGTCGGTACGACACTGTGTCACTCCACACTGGGCTTGACTCCGGCCAGGGTCGCGGTCAGGCCTCCAGGCTGCGGCGGCAGTCAGGTGCTGTAAATGGCTGTCCGAGCTGACAGATAGATCACCGTCCGTCCCTGCCGCCTCCAATCTGCTGGATCAGTCCGCATATCTAGGTCCTCTTGATGTAGTTAAGATGCATTTTGCTATGTGAGGGAATCTCTAAATTCATCTGTCGTATGTCTTGCTATAAAAGCCAGTGGCACTTTGGTCCCATTTAGTTTTCTTCCATCTGTTCTTTCTTCACTACAGAGGAATGTGTAAATGTCATGGTGTATCAGCTCACTGAAACTCATATTAAAGCATGGCCTTCAGCACCTCTTTGACCGAGACACTTCTGTCTCGTACTTCTTTTGAAATTATACACTTTATCATAACGGTGGAAGACAGACCTGCTTTTATTTTTTTTATAGTTTGAGCTAAAAAAAAATAAACAGTATTAACTTCTCTGAGCAACAATGACCCCCAGCAGCCTTGTACGGAGATATTCTTGTGCTGAAGAGATGACTGTCAGCCTAACACTCGCCTCGACCGGCATCAGTATTCTCATTAACTGTTCAGAAGTCAATTTATTGGCATTTTGGCCCTCAGGTTAAGGTTAGGATTTGAAGTGTGTAAGCTGATGCTGGATGTTTGCCTTGGCCCTGACCTGTATGTGAATCTTCAACTACTGCTGACTAAACACAGGTTGGAGGGTCTGTCGAAAGATGAGTAATATGCTGATGAATACTGTGATGGCGCATGTATTTTCTGAGATTTATAGCAGGTACTTTATGTTTGACTGAATTAACTTAAAAGTGTTTTTCTGGATTATATTAAGATAGAGAACAATGTTGTTGTGTTGTTGCAGTGATTCAAACATGTGGTGGCATAATTGATGGTTTAATTCAGTAGTGGGAGAATTAATGACAACTGCTGTCTAAACAGATGGGGGGCCAAACAGTAGAAGGAAATGTGAAAGGAAAGGGGGGGGGGGGGGGGGGGGGGGAGGTATTTCTGGACTGTTATTTCACATGGCGAGGCTGTAGGGGAGACTTAAGGCAGGATATATCACTTAAACCCTACCACGCGCCTTAGCATAGCGCTGCGCTCTTCGCAAGGCCACTGCCAGACGCTCAGCCAGTCTTCCTGTGCAGCGGGTCCATCCTCAGTCAGGATCAACTATAATGAATAGAGGATACACAAGAAGCTCGCTAATCCACAATCATCAGCCACGAAGGTCGTTCAGGCCTGCAAAATGTTCAGATTGTTGAGATTATCTACTTAAAGTGGTCATGAAAATACTATCGAATAGATCCGTGAAGTGCTGATGAAAGAGGAGCTGAGAATGTGACATTCGAAGTCGGGTTTAATTTTGTTGTAGAGAGGCTTAATAAACTGGGGGGTTGCAACATTTAGCCTATTTATTACAAATCACACATGCTCTGCATTTGTTAACCACCAAAAACCATTCAGTTGGGAGGTTATGTTTTCACTCATGTCCGGTTGGTGGGTTTGTCAGCAGGATTACATGAAAACTACTGCAGAGATTTCCACTAAACCTGGGTGGAACCAGAATAGACCTTATTAACTTTCGGTGTAGATCCAGGTACAGGGACAGATACAGGAACTTTTTCCCACTTTCTCTATCATAACATTTTTGACATTTCCGTTTCTCAGGGAATAATGCATTGATCTTGATGAAAAAAAATCAGGCGTATTTAGGTGGCTGGTATCTGTAAATGAGTACAAAGCGCCTTGGTGAAGTTATGCACTCTACTGCCATACTATTTTGTTTTTTGTTTTATTGCTGTTGCAGGCATCTGTCATTTTCTTGGAGTATTTAAAGTGTATTAGATACCTTTAAAACTTGCCTCTGAGTACACAAAAGAGAGGGGTAAAAAAAATAAAGAGAATTGGGGGAAACTTTAAATGAAATGGGAACTGACCAACAACAAAACATTAAGAACAAGAAAAAAATAACTAACTATGTAGAAAGATGGGACATGTGTGTATTGCAATGGTCTTGAACTATATAAAATTTACAATTCAGTTAAGAAAACGTGCCAACACATTGGCATGATTCTTTTAAGCCAAACTGTGTGTAACACAGATGTCAGTTGTTCGGTCCATTTCTTTGCTTCAGACTGAAATGTTATAAAAAGTATTGCTATGAAATTTTGTACCAAAATGTATGGTCCTGACCCAAGATGATGGATCTCACTGTCTTTGGTGATCTCTTGGTTATTCTTCTAGAAGAGTTTAATGTGTAGTATGCAGTCTAATGTCTTGACAAAGATTTTATAGATTACTTGTAAGGCTGTAAAATACAGTAATATTTTGACAGAGTTGAATACAGAGAAATAAGTCAGAATTCTGAGTAATAAGTAAGAACTCATTATTTTTCTTTCTTGTTTTTACATTGGCCCTAATCATCTTCTGTAGATAAACGATAGTGGGAAGGATAACTTTTGCATCACAATTTTAATTTTTTCCAGGGAAAGAAAGCAAAATCATGATGAGGTGACACGTTTTGGGGTCTATATCAAACAAACATGGTTTCTTACATCTGGAGAACAAGATTTGTAAGTCAGGACATCGCTGCAGCGCTACATTACTTCTTTATATTCTGTTGTGTCACACATTTTACCTTTATCAACGAACTACAGCTTCTGCAAATTAATTGTGCAGCCCTAATTCTTTGGGCGATCCATTGACTTTTCATCTAGCACCTTCACATGGTCAAAATTCTCACTTGTGCAATGAAACAACTCAACATTTACTTGACAGATGGGCACAAAATTGAGCACAAAACTTTACGAGTCCGAATCAAGTCAGAATTTTATTTTGTCCAATACTTTGGTTTATGATCATACAGCTACCCAAACTAAAACTAAAGACAGTCCCATCAGCCTCAGCTGTGCTGTTTACTGCTAGTTAGAAACATGCTAACTGGCCATATTAAGACACTGAACATAGTAAACATTATCCCTGCTAAATATTAGCATGTTTGTGTTGTCATTTTGTGCGTGTTAGCATGCTGACGTTAGCATTTAGCACAAAGTACAGCTGTGTATGAGTGTAACCTCACAGAGCTGCAAGCATGGCTGCTGACTTTGAGTCCTGCTAATAGAAGGGTGGTGACAAAGTGACACAAATCAAATCTGTAAAGGCGCTGACTAAGATGTCTGAAAAATCTTGGTGGAGTATAATTAATAGCTAGTCAATCTTTGTTAGCATGTGGTAACAAAATGAGCAAACCCTGAAAGATGACGAAATGAAAATGTTGTCTTTGACATATTGTTGTTTGGTTTTGTGGTGCACATAATTCATCCTCTGTTGTATATTCAGAAAGGCTCAGCCCACATTTGCTGTTTTGTAGTCATGTGGTTAGTTTATGCTTAGCAACGCTCACTGAATTATAGCCCATGAAGGAAAGAATGATGTTTTTTTTATTGCAGCTATGTTCCCTTATGCTTTGAAGAAGAGAGCCATGCACTGATGCACAGTACCTGGGCTAAGGTTCACATGCTAGACCATAAATTCTAGACGGCCAGGTGTCTGTCACTGATGTGGAGCTGATAATAGTCTGCTTGCTTTGCTCATAATAAATAAAATCAGGGCAGAAAATTAAACTTGAAATGCTGGTCATTTCTCTGCCGAAGTAACTGGTGGATCAGACAAACTTACCAACAGCAGCTTTATTGGCATTTGACCGCTGGCTGCTGTTAATCAAGGTATTACAATCAGTGTTAATGTGTCCGTCTGGCTGTGAATTTGGCAACTGCATGTGAGAACCAGGGGTGTGTGAATCTCTTCACTCGTGTTTGATTGAAACTCTTGCGGTCAGTACATTTGGTGTGTATTAGGCCTGTCGATTGTGTTTCTGTGTGTGTGCCTGCTTATCTGTCAGTCCGTCTTGTCTTTCCAGTGGAAAATTGACGTGTCACATTAGTTATTCTTGAGCCTGCTGGAAGGGTTGAGATAGTAGCAGGTGATGTCTTTTAAAAACCCACCAAACCACAGCCACATGTCCTAGTCACTCCGCGCACATTACTCATCCTGGAGGCATGTACACCACGCGCACACACACACACTCACTCACATGCAGTCCATCTTTTTCTTTTTTTGCAGCGGCGTGGATAGCACGGTAAATTCACTTGTCAACTCAGCGAGTACATTTTTCTCAGAATTCAAAAGCTTGAAGTCAAACTAAGTGAAGACTTTATAATCAGGAGAAGCAGTTTAAACTGTCAGCTCAGCTGTTAACTTTTTCATGATGGTAATAGTGAGAATTGTAAGAAAACAATCAGGATCTCTATGACTCAGTGGTGATGTTGCATGTAGTGTGTGTTTATTTAAAAACCCAGGGAACACATATGAAGTAATAACAGGTGAAAGTCTGAATAATTACCCCATTACACAGAAATACCTTAGTACAGGTTAATCACCTCTATGTGCTCAGTGTATCTTTAATGCAGCAGTAACTAGTGTGTATTTGTGTCATTTTCTGGTTGTCTTGATGATACTTTTTTTTTTTTTTTTTTTTTAAATTTGACATGACTGTTATGTTGCAAAACAAACAAAAACACAAACATGTGAGTGATCAGTAAGTCAAGGCAGATTTGTCTCATGTAAAAAAAGTCAGTGTCATTGGCTAAATAAATACAGGAACCTTTTTTAAGCAAGTGTTTTGTTTTGGCCTTTTTAATTGCTGCCAGGACATTTTCTTAGGCTGGTGGTTACCATCTTAGCCCATCAGGGATATTTCTAAGGTAGAGAGGAGAATGTTGTACTGTACTGAGATGACACTTCTCTCCAGAAAGACCAGAAAACATTAGCATGATAGACCATGTCTATCATCTTCACACATTCCCTCCAGAAAGTTTGGAAGTCTCAAATATGACATGTATTCTTGGTGTGCATTTCTACTGTTAATTTAAAATATATTTTAATTCATGTTGATGAAACTTATTTTCCCCTGATATAGAGCATTCTTATCTTTATGGTGTCACAACCTGTCAGAGCCAGTTTATATCTCTGTCCGGCTGTGTAAAATAGTTGAAGTAGCTGTGTAGTTATCATTCCTGAGGTCTCTTGTGAGTTTGTCTCAGTCATATGATCTTTAGGAGGGTTTGTACAACCTCTGTCACTGAGGTGGTCCCTCCCTGTGGAGACGGCCTCCGTCTGCAGGATTTGGTTGTTCAGTCCCACTTGTTGCAGGATCCAAAACGCACCCACTGCTCATTTCTTCTCTTGTGCCTCTCTTTGTCCTCATGTTACATTTGTCTGTCTTGTGACAAAGGGATTTGCAAGATAAAAGCTAGCTATGTGAAGTATTTATTTAGTTTTATGCAACGGGCATCAAGACTCACATTAAAGTTAGAGTTCAGAAGTACTTAAATGCAAGTGAAAGAGGGAAACAAACCAAGCCTAAAAAAAAAAACCCCAGGATGTTTTCACAGTAATAAAAAGTTAAACCCTGGTATAAAACAAATAAACATGAACTTGGTCATACTGCAGCACCCTCCTCACTTATTCCGATCTCTTTCTCATTCCTTCTCGCTTCAGAAAGGTTCAGTTAGAGGTCTTCTGCCTCACCACGACTATTTTTAACGAGGCCTTAAAGCCAAGCGCTGGACACACACACATACACACATACACACATACACACACACACACAATCTCACAGACCCTTAGACAGGTGCCAACTTTTGTGCCGAAAAGTGTGGTGTGTTGTGGTGGGGTGTGTGCATGGGGAGTGACTGTGGGCTGGTGTCAGAGGAATGCGTGACCTCGCCGGCCTCTGCCGCTGTTTGGCTTTGATCAGACATTCCTCTAGAAGTTTCCTCCTTCTGCTGTCACAGAGCCACAGGCCAGTGATACGGTCTGTGTGTGTTTTTATGTGTTTTATGTGTGTGTGTGTGGATGATAGAAGACAGAGAGAAGGAGAGTGTCATTTTCTTTTATTTCCGATTTTTATTTTATTTTACTTTTCAAGCAAAAGGAAACTTGTACAGTCTAGAATATTGAAAGAAAACCTACACAGATAATAATAATTATTATTATTATCATGGGTTGTGGTACAAGAATTTGGTTGTTCTAAAAGTTTTGGTCAATATCCTGCATAGGAGACAATAACATTCCATGCGTGTGTTAAATCCATAAAACTCCACTGATCTTCCAGTGGTTGGTCAGTACAAACTGCTGCTGTGCAGCCAAACATGGTTGAAACCCAAAGAAGTTTATTCTACTTTTATTTGAGATTCCACAGTTTCCAAATATACCAAATAAGTCAACGTAAGAAACATACTATGTATAAAATGATTCAGGATATCTACAATATTTCAGTTGGATTTGAAGGCGAAACCATCAAACAAATGTGGTTTGAAGTAGAGCTGAAACAATGAATCCATAGTTGATAGAAGATTTTATTCTGCACCAATTTTGATAAGCAGTTAATCCTCTATCTTCCTACTTCTCAATTTTGATGATGAACTGATTTACTTTGTAAATTGAGTATGCCGTTTAATACTTTTTTATATTTGGGTCTTGGACTGTTGGACAGACAAGACATTTGAAAACATCATCTTGGACTTAAGGAAATTGTAATGGCCATTATTCACTATTTTCTAACATTTTACAGACCAAACAATTAATCTGTAAAATAATGTGCATATAAATCGACAATAAAAATAACTCATAGTTAATTGGTTAACAAAGAGTCTTGGTGAATGAAGGGACGAGTGTCTCAGATTGTTAAAATGTCCAGAGAGTTTGTTTTATTGAGACTGTGGGAGTATTGGGCCCATTTCACACTGACACCCGCCAACATCTGGCTTTTGCCTTAAATGTAATTTGTTCATTCACGCCCACGTCAGCTGACTCTGCAGTAGTCACAGATGTTTATCGGCTCCAGCTCAGATTGGCACCTGGGAGGACACGCTTATTTTCGCCACTCGTCAGGCGTGATGCTATGACGTGTGTTGAAGTCAAGGACACTGGCTTGGTCATACTTTTCCAAACGTCTCTGTTCAAGCAGCACTCCAACATCATTGAGTCAACGCTGAGTTTGAAAAAGAGACTGAAGTTAAAGATATTAAAACAGTAACAACAGTTACATTGAGAGTGGCTTCCATGTTACCACACAAACTAAAAACTGCGCATGTGCGACTCTCAACAGAGATGAGAAAGAATCAGCTCCGGACAAAACAATGTGTCTAATTCAGAATATAATTAACCCGTGTTCTGGATATAGTCCGACGAGGTGTATGATCTGCTGCTTTCCACTGTTTTCCCAGCTCATTCATGCTTCACAATCGCCTGTTTTTTAGCAGGTTTACCCATGTCTAAAAAAACTATACCAACTATAATTTTGATGTGAAAGTGGTATTAGAGAGGGGCTACGAAGAGAGAATTTTGATTGGTTGTTCTCTTGTGAGGTAAAAGTGAAGAGAGGTCCTCTGTTTGTATTTCCCAAAAATAAAGTCAGGAAAAAAGTGACATTCCAGAGAGGCAAAGTTGGACAAAAGCAGCAGAAGAATATCATGTGTTGATCTTTTGGGTATATTTATTTGTAATGCTGACAAATCTGCTGACTTGTTTGAACATTAAGTCTTCATCAGGAGATTGTGTATGTTGGGACGAGAAGAGAAGAAGAGAAGCGCTGAAATCTTGATTGGTTTGTGTTTGTTAAGATGCTTTGATTGAGGAAAGAGTGTGTGTGTTGAAAGGAGGAGTGAGAAAATCCTGGTGTGGGAGAGTAGAAGGAGCTGTAATGAGGATTGTCCTGAGTGAGCTCAGGAAAAAGCACGCTGTGGGTGTGTTTGGGAGACTTGAATGAGGACAGGAAGCGCTGTGGCTGTGTGGGGAGAAAGTGTGTGTTGTGGGTTTGTGTAAAAGCTTGTTGTGGGTGCAGAGAAAGTCTTAAATAAGGAGCCTGTGTGTGTGTTGTGGGGGCATGGAGAAAGAGAGACTTGTTTGGGAGAAAGGAGCAAAGGGACGTTTGGAAAGCTGTTAAGATGAAAAGGTTTTTATAGTTTTTAAACAGTGTGGTTGTGTTGTGGGTTTAGAAAAAGTTTTAAATCAGAGAAAGTGTTGTGTGTAGTCAAGGAGAGACAGCATCTTGTTAGGATAAAAACAAGGCATTTGGAAAGTCCCCAAGAGGGAAAATGGTGTTAGAAGTGTAAGGAGAAAAGTCTTAGGTGAAGAATGTGTGCTACAGGGCAAAGAGACTGTCTTGCTTTGGTCTTGGAAAGCAGTCAGGAGAAGGGACGTAGTGATTGGCCAACAGAGGGGAAAGGGGGTGTTTCAGGGCAGTAAGGAGTCTTGAGGACGTCTTGCAGAGGAGTGGACAAAGAGGCAACACAGAGTCTCGATTGGCTGCAGTTAGAGTGTGTCTTGAGGAAGCAGAGGAGAGAAATCTGAGTGTGCACAGCGAAGGAGCGCTGGTAGGAAGGGAGGTGAAGAAGAGGACAAGAAGAGAAGAGGGTGAAGATCGGAACGAGGCAAAGAGTTGGGGGTGAAAGGGAAAACAGGAGGAGAGGAAAAGTGGGCAACAGGGTGAGAAAGAAGGCAAGGTTTTGTTTGTGGGTGAACACTGTGGCAGATGAAGAGCTGACGAGGTAGAAAGAGAAGAAAGGGAGGACAAGACAACAAAGCAACCACAGAGGGGAGGGTGAGAAAATAAAAAATAAAAGCTTTTGTGGAATAAAGATTAACAGAGTTAATGAGAGGGAGAGCTGGCTAACAAGTTTCTGCTGCCAAGACACACGAAACCAAAGACTCACACACAGAGACCAAAATACCCATTGAGAGGGAGCTTAGTGACAGGAGCTGGTGTTTTTGAGTGTGCCGCTCCTCCTCTTCCTCCTCCTTCTCCTCCTCCTCCTCTTCATGCTGGTGTTGGCCTTAACTGTCGTCGGGTCACTGGGGCGCCACTACATCGCCATGTTCGAGGCCACACAGAACGTCACGCTCAAGCCTACGGAGTCCTGGAGGGAAGCACTACTGGACACCCGCGTCATGGACCTCTTCTTCACAGTGAGTACCCTCCATCACTGATGTGTTCATTCTTCTCAGAGTTTCTGCAGGTTTGAAAAATGTCTCGCATTGCTTAAGTCACACCTTAAAATGCTTACAACTTGTGTGTTCAGTTTTGTTTTTTCAGTTTTTGGTTTCTCACCCAAAGTTCAGGTCTTTATGTCTCACATGTTTCCATTAGTTTCCTTGTGTCCTGCTTTACCCTTTCTACTTATTTTTTCTTCTTCTTCTGTTTTTTTCCTGACCTTAAGATGGTGGTTTATTTAGGATAAACAAAGAGAGACAGTTTGACTTTTCATGTTGGGCAGAGAACTCTCACTTGACCTCGTCTTTTTGGAGCACGCTGAGTTTTTACTAGTTTCGTGGGTTTTTCGGACGCACCATTAGATTGATTTATGGGTCCTTTGCAGTGGGGTTGTGTTATTGTTTTACTGTCCAGAGGACTGCCCGGTGGAGCAAATGTGTATTTTTGTGCAGTGACTGACTTGGTTGTTTAAAGAGGCGGCCCACGCTGGTTAAGCAAACGGTGTGGAAGAGGAGTGTGGAACAAACGGGTCAGCTGCTCCTCCATTCAGCATCCATCCAGACTGTCTGGCTGCCCATCGCCAGATATTGCTGCACTGCTCTGCCTCTCAGCTGCCTACTGCCATTTACTGATCCACTCCTTTAGCCTTTTACCTGTTTCACCACCACCTACATGACTCTGCAGCTACACCCTGTTACCGTCACACCAAACTAACTTTTCTCTACAAACTGCATGCACATTGCCGAATACTGGTCTACTCCCTTAGCCCTTTGTGCCCTGACACACTAAACGTTGAATAGCATTGGGCATCATTGGCTAGTTGTATGATTCAGCATGCTGAGACTTATGTGATTTTGCTTAGATTAGTGAATCAGGGATTTGTGCATTTTCTTATTCTATCAATTTATATTCTGGATAGATTTCCTCGAATGTCATCGGCCACTTGCTATTGGTCATAGTCTTGAGATTAATACAGGTGCTGGATATCTTTGAAAGCACTTACATTTTAGTGTGGTGTTTTCAAGGATTAAAAATTGTTTGGATTTTGTACAAAGTGCTTGAAACTGCTTGGAATTGGTATTACTTTAAAAATACATGGCTTTATTTTAGCTCAGTCAAGTTATAGAAGTCTACTTACAGACAAGTGACACATTTTAAACCGTGAAACTTTTGAGTGTTATCCTTTAAACTGTCATCCCGCAGTAGAATGCTGTCACAGAACATAACTTTGGTTATTTGCACAGTCTGATTTAATCCGATTAAGTCAAATAATCATTTTGACTGTATTTTTATAGAACATATGTAATTTACCACAGCCGCAAGGTGCTAGAAAGCTTAAAATGCCACTTGAAAATGCTTGAAAAGTGCTTTAATTTGACTTGACGGAAAAGATGTAGGAAGCCTGAGTCTTTGAAATGACAAGTGAAACCATGATCAGAACTTTAGAGACGACACATCAGTCGGTCTTTTCTGACACCGTTCGATTGAAGTCGTCTTGGTACTACTTCTCTAATGCTGAGAGATTAAATGAGTGCTTTGAATGGCTGTTAAATTTGTAAATCACTCTTAAAGGAAAGGTTTACCCAAAAATTACAACCTAGTCAATGCCTTTTGAAACTGTTTTTTGCTCATTTACAAAACCGTACTGGCTGGATTAGTGTTTGTTATCCAACACTGGGTCATTTTATTAGAAAGTAGTGATGAATGATGGGTTCTTCGATTTGTGATAATTCTATTCAGGTTTTTCATGGCTGTTGTTTCGCTTGAAAAAGAACCTTGGAAAACCTGTTTCAATCATTTTATCCTGAACTATTTTGAACTTCTATTGCTTTGTATTGTATGTATCTCTTCAGTTTGGATTATGCAGAGACATAAAAGACCAGCTTTAGGTCAGAGCCTTTTCTTTGAATATGGAAACATACTGAACAATTATTCAGTATTTTCAATGGAATCTCCTTTAGGGATGGAAATCGACAACCAGCCTGAAATTGTCGAGTCCATCTGAATCGTGTGCCTTCGAGGTCATCAATTCCTTTTATCAATGTCAGCATGTTTTTTATTGACAGAAGTTATGATGTCAAACTTAGAGCCCGACCAATATATCAGTATGCTGATATTGGCTTATCACCGATATATTAGTATCGATGAATATATTGTCGATATTGGCCAATATGACTATAACTTTCTCGTTTTGAAGAACACAGTGAAAATGATGCTTGGGTTAATTTATAGTTACATTTTGCATGAAGTTTCCTTTTTCAGTGCACTAAAATATCATTTTAGCCAAAGTTTATCGTTAAACTGTATAATATCCTACCTCCATTAAATATTTTTTTTCTAAGTATTTGATAACCACATTTGAGGGATCATTGCAAAAACAATTTATATATCGGCCGATATATCATTATCAGAACTTTTTACTTACTAATATCGGTATTGGCATCAACCCCAAAGACTGCAAATCATCTGTTTTGATTAAGTACTTTTATACTGACATTATATACAAAAAACTAAAAATCGTTAAACTGGTGAAGTAGTAGCTGTTTTGTTTCACAATCTGCGGGTGTTGATATGCAGCTTTTACCATCTTCGTGACTGATAATCATCCTTCATTTACCAACTATTTTCATGCACCTGAAAAAGTTTTCATGACTTTTCATGATGACAAAGCAATCCCAAATAACTATAATTGTCACTAAACAGCGACTGTAATCAGAGGCTTGTTATACAAAGCACAGAGGCCTAATCAGGGATTTGATTGGCCAGTTGCAGCAGTTTGACATGAATAAAAATGTTTGTCATTTTTCGGTCGGTTCTCTTTGCTGCTGGAATCTGCAGGATGTGTTTTGTGTTGGTTTCAGTTTTCATGCCTCAGTCTCATCTCTCGCGCTGGTATTTCTAGTAGCTCAACTGTTTGTTATTGTAAGGCTGCTGTGGCACTGTCAGCTGTCTGTGTGTGTCTGTGTGTATGAGTGTGTTACAGCATCCTCCTGCTTTTGTTATGTGTATTTTAGTGTGTGTTGGTGCATATCTGTCTCTGTGGGATTGTGTCAATTTGAGTTTGTGGAGTGTATGTTTGTGTGTCCGTCTGCATGGATCTGTGTTGTGCCTGTGTGTTGTGCGTGTGTGCGTGTGCGTGTGTGTTTGTTCAAATAAATGCGGTCCTCTGCTATCTCAGCTGCTGTCTCCCCTCAGCTGTGAGGGGTAACAGGCTGGCCAGGGTAAGTGTGTGTGTATGTGTGTGTGGAGGGGGCACTCAGAGACACGCGCCATCAGGGTCACAGTCCACAACAGACCGGTTGCAGGATTAGAGCCCGGCCCCAGGATTAGGGGCCCCTGTTAACAACCACAGTTACCCACCCATCACACACACACACACACACAGACACACTCATCACTGTGGTGAGGGGCTCTTGGGAGTCTCGTCCCTCTGTGGGTGGGTGTCTGTCAGTCTCCTATTAACTAGCTCCAGGGCTCCATCACTGATTGGTTAACAGGAGGCTGCTGTCAGTTTATTCAGTCTGGAGGTTTGGTTGGTGGTCAGAGACCTCTCTTCACGCATAAGGCTGCAACCAATGATTATTTTCATTGTAGATTAATTTGTTGTTGATTCTCCCAATTAATCGATTAGTTGTTTGGCCTGTAAAATAGTATTGTCACGATGCTGGAATGAATTAACTAACTTTGATACAATACCTCGAAATATATCGACATTCAGTACCATGTTCTATACCACTGGGAAAACTTAACATGAGTTTAAAAACTTATATTCAAACTCGTGTTAAATTTAACATGACACTGAGGTACGACTTTTCTTTTCCTGGTTGGTAGCAGAGAGCAGCAGAACGACTGTAGGAAGCATTAAATATTATTATATATCATAATTTATTTATTTTTAATTAAGAGAAAGCTCTTTATATCAAGCCCCTAAAAATACTGTGCATGTGTCAAGTCAAGATCAGTGTTTCCCAAAGTCCAAGACTTCAGATGTCTCCCTGAAAATTTCAGTTTACCGTCATAGAGTAAAGAAATTAAAATGCAGAGGAAAATAAGGACCCAGAACACTGTTTGAGGCTAGAAAGGTGGCAGGGTCCGCCACATATACACAAAGTAAAACAGTATGAAATTGTGTTGTCCTTTAAGGTCAGTTTGTTTATTCAGTCATGAAAACAAAAAGTTTTTTTAATTTAATTTGTTTAGGCAGAAGAAATCAGTAAACAAAGCTCTTTCTCTTCTGATTCTATTATTTCTTTCTCAGTGCTCCTTTAAGAAGCTGGAATCAGAGAAATATGACTTTTTTTACTCTAAAAATGACTCTAACCAATTAATAGATTATCATAATAGTTGGTGATTAATCAAATAATTGACAATAATTTTATGCTTTTTTAAAAAAATCTCTTTAAAGATAACTCAGGTTCATTACAGTTTGGTTTTATTTTCTTAATTTTCGTTGCATTGGACATAGATATGGGACGATGTGAAAATTTCATGTCATGGATATCCTGTCCAATATAATTGTGATTCACAATATTATTCTGATAATCAATCTACTCTTGAAACTTTACAATAAAAACCAAAATGTAATGGAATGACTTTAACCTTACATTTTCTTCTAATTAAATGCGATGCAAAATCTTTTATTGTCCCATCCCTAATCGATAATAAGCTAAATTCTGTGGTCAGGCAACACAGCACCATAAACAAGACTTCAGAAGAGGAGTCCCATGATCAACCAGGTTTCGACTTCCTTGTTTATAGCTTCTACGATTGTGTGGCATGGAAACTTTCTGTCCTGCTACACTGTGATGTAACAGTTTTTTTGTTTTTTAATCAGAATTATCAGTTTTAGGCCATTTTATTCCTTTATTAGACAAGTGAAAATAATGGAGAGATGACAGAAAAGTGAGGTAGAGAGATGGGGTATGAACACCTTCCCAGCTGGATGTGACTGGAGATGTTTTGGTTCATGGTCAGTGCCTTAAACCCCAGGCCACAGGGTTGTTGTAGCGATGTTGCCATCTTTCCAGATATCGGCATTTACGCTGGTGAGTACAACATCATAGCAGATAAAAATTATGGCAAAACTATGAAAATATGAGGTTGCAACAAACATGTACTTAACAGGATTTTTAAAAAGTGGGGGTGCTGTTTAGGTAAATTTGACAGTAGAATATCTGAACCAATAGCCTGCACTTCTGTAACCATCAAGGTGTTTTAGGTTTTTTAAATATCAGACATAATCGAAGTCAATAGGGTGGCTCAGGTCAGTCTGAAAGTTAATTGATAATAATTGCAATTGATCTACAAATCAATGAAAAAAGAAAGTAGCCAGATCAATATTAATAGCTATGGGACCGGACCAGCCGTGAGGTCGGGATCTCCCTGCCGACTGATGGGACAAACACATATTTTGAAAATCGGCTCAATAAGTATGCGATGTGTAGCAGCCATTTTGTTGCTGAAGAGATGCTTAATCTGCCAAAATGTCATTCTGGTCCCCAAGGTTTTTGTGGAAAGGCATTCATCTCTTTTCCACTTCAGCTGGTGACAGCTACAGCTCTGAGAGTCAGGGACCGATGGAAGATGGATGGATAGATGGAGGAGGGGGAGGACGGAAAATTGGAAGAGAATGAAAGAAATAGTTGAGAGAATACAAAAAGAATGAGGGTAATGTAAGAGAAAGCAGGGAGACTATAAAACAAGAGGTGCAGGTATAGAGGGGAGTGTTAAAAAAGAAATGGAACAGAGAAATACAATTCAGACAGAAAGTGAAACACGGATGCAATTTGCAGGAGAGTGAGAGGTTTGGGGATAAATGGGCCGTGGTAGATTGAAAAGGAAGAAGACCCTGGTGATTGTTGGCCTCCTTCAAATGAACCCTCTATGCTTTTGTCGATTTAACACCTCATGGCCACTATGCACACTCTCCAAAAAAAAAAAAGAAAAGAAAAGGAAGACGAAAAGGAGAGTGCACAACAAAGCACACAAACTGAAACGTCTGTAATTTTGGCTTCAGCCGTGTGTTTTAGTCTGTTTGTGTTTCTCTGGGTTTTAAGTTTCTGTTTGCCTTTGAATGATTAGAGAGCTCCATGAACTTGTGATTGAATGTGTGCTCACATGCAAACACACACACACACACACACACACACACACACACACATCCACACACATCCAAGACTTTTGGTAACATCTGGTTTATTTCATGGCATCAAATGGGCATGTACACATACACACTACAGTAACACTGCAAACACACGTACACACAGCCAGCCACACTGTACACGCATTCTGTTGCACTCTTTGTTCGTAACAGTAATACACGTCTGCTCATTTATGAAGTAAAAAGATTGATTGCCCCTTTTACATAAAAGTAAGGGATAATGCCCTTCGAGGTGTCCATTATCAGCTTATACTATGGCCACTTGCCAAAGTAAAAAAAACCCTTTAAGACCAGAAGCGTATATTTTTATGTGTTTTGCGATCAAAGTATAATTTTTTTTTACAAGCAGTAACTCCTTTTCCTTGGCAACACCTGAGAGTTGATTGCAAAAAGATGAACCCTTTGGCTCAGTTGTTAGCCAGTATGCTAACGTTATGTGAGCGAGATTCAGTCAGTAATATTGCTTACGGTCGACAAACAGTAAATATAATTTCACAGGATGTTAAACAACACGACTAGCTAGCTAACCAACCATATCACTGCTCCCAAATCAATAAAAAAAATGATCACAGATGACTTGCTGCAGTAGTGAGTCGAATACAAACAGGATGTGGAAGAATCGCTTCATATAGTAAGCTCAGAGCAACAGTAGAACAGGCTGTAGTGTGGACATTTTAGATACACAGTGTAGCGCATTCATTTAGACAGTTGAACAGACAATTTCACTGGAACTACTTGAGGAGTTACAGAGGTATCCGTACAACAAAAGTTAATTGACTCCCCCTAGCCAATCAGAATTGAGTATTCACCCAGACCATGGTATAAAAATAGATAATGCCATAAGCTGTAACTGTAACTGCCCTCATACTACCACGCGTCCTTTACATTGGCATAGATGTTAAGCAATACACCCAATAGAAGGCAGTGTCTATCAGCAGTAAACATAGCGATGTGGTCATCTTGCTTGAACTACTGGCAACACTGCCCCTAACAATTATAGGTGTTACTGCTCTGTTTCGTCTGCACCTTTAAGCTTTCAGAAAACAAGCACAAATACAGGCAAAATGAACAGAATACAAACTGAGGGCTCCAGTTGAACACGTGTAGTTATCTAACAATGAGCATACATGAGCCTCTAAACACAAACACGTACATTTCTTTTGAAGAAGACGAGATGAAACAATCTCATTGTTGTGTTTTTTTTTCCTCTGCACTACGGGAGGTAGCTGGTGCACAAGTTTTTCATTGCGTTGGAATGTAGTGCTTTGAATAAATATGACAATGGCAATAACACCAACCATAACCCAAACAAACAAGTCTTGACCCTTAAAGTGTCCTTCAGCACAGTGAGAATTGACCAAAATGTCCTTGCTATCCAAAAATGTCCTCACTCTGAGGTCTTAAACTCAAATTCACTAGAGCATGACATTATATACTGTCAGACTATAAAAATTAGCTAAACGTAAGATATTCCTCATGTTTTGTATAGCCCGTTGCCGGTATAATTGCAAGTGGTGACTGGCCACTTTAATGGCACTATTGAAGTGTTAGTGTGATAAAATACAAAATTTTTCCAATATTGCATTCACTAGTTTTGGCTAAAACTAACACCATTGCTGCTGTTTTTGTCTTTTAATAGTTGAATCCCAATTTGTATTTCAAGGAAATGAATTCTATGATGATATATTTCGCTATTGTGTAATACAATTATACATTGTTATAGAAGCCTCTCCCTAGTCCTCACAAATATAGAAGTACAAGAGTGCACACGGTAAAGCATTTGGTGTTTACCCAGTAAACACAATCAGTGTGGAGCACAGGGACTGATGAGGCTGCAGCAGAGGCTGGTTCTCTTCTGTCTGGGCCTGCAGGCAGACAGTAACCCAATCTGCGAGAGGGAGAGAGAGTGTGATGGTGGAAAAGAGCATGCGAAAGACAATAAGTTGGAAGCACAGTGTTGATTTAAAAAAACAGAAAGATGAGCCTCTGAGCCCCCCGAGGAAACAGACACCAGGCTTTGTCTCCTTCTATAAATATCATTCCTCATTCCCCCTCCCTTTCTCTTTCTCCCGCTCCCCTCTTCTCTCCTCCTCTCTCCTCTTCTATCCTTTAGCTCTCTCTCATCTCCTCCATCATTTTCCCTTCTTCTCCCTCACTTTATTGTCTACTTGTCTTTTTCCTTCCCTCAGTTTTTTTTCTCATTATAGCTTTTTCTCTTCGCTTGACTCTCGTCTTCATTACCTCATTGCCCTTTGTTTTCTCCGCAGTTATATTCCTTCTCCTTAATAGGGCTGGCTATTGAACCACAATACTTATTTGGTACGGACCAAAATGTGTCTGCAGTAAGGTTGGCCTTCAGCAGAATTTGATTGAATCTGAATCCAGCATCAGTTCTGCTTGTTAAATCCTTATTCATTCAAATTCCTTATCAAATGTTTTTCAGTTTTGCGTAGAGCTGGGTTGTATATCAATATTATATTGTTTTAAGACTAAATGTGGTAGATTAGATTTTGGGTATTGTTATATTGTGATATGTCATAAGTGTTGTCTTTTCCTGGTTTTAAAGGCTGCATTACAGTAAAGTGATGCCATTTTCAGAACTTACCATAATGTTTACCTGTTCTAATGCTTACCTTTACTGACTTAGTCTTTATAACCACATTACTGATGACTATAATTGTGTTCATACTTAAAGTGCCAATATTCATCCCAACAAAATCGATATCGAAGTATTTGGTAAAAAGTATCTTGATATTTGATTGTTTTTGCCCTGTCTAAGCTAGGGGTGTCGCAATATTGCGATATTCACAATAACGTGATATTAAAAGATGAAATATTTATATTGTGTTGATAGAACACATATGATAGTATTGTGTGAATAATCCAGGGAAGATGTTGGGCTTTGTGCATCTGGTTGCCTTCTTACTAGTAATTAAGTGTAGTTGTTTTTTTTTGTTTTTTTTATGCTTTTTTTTTTACAGTTGTGGTTACAGACTCTGTCCACCTCCCTAAACTTGCATTTTGAAAACACCCAGTAAACAAAGTTAAAGATAGATTTGATGGCTAGCATTTTCTTTTCAAATTCAAAAGATATCGTAATAATATTGTTATTGCGAATTTGTTTGGCCACAATAATTGTGTAGTGAATCTCTGATGTTGTTACAGCCCCAGTCCAAGTATTTATAATGACTTCTGAGGACATTTAAAAATAACAAGATATGTATTGTGTATTCTGATATAGCCTTAAAGTGTTTATTCATGTTTTAATTTTTTTATTTTGCTTAAACAGCAGATACGCTGCAGTCTAATTGATATTGACAACCTTTCGCAAAATGAAGATGAGATAAGCATCAAAGTTGATAAGATATGTATGTGACACTGAAATATCCAGGGTCCCTTCTTTCTTCAGTGGAACATAGTTTTCTATGATATTAACGTTAAACTGGGAGATTATAAACTCTCAAATTGAAAGGATGCAATCAGCTGTATTCTTTCACCAGAGAGGAAAAACACAGTCTATCCATGATCATAGATTGGAGTAACAGAGTTGTGTTTCTTCCTTTTTAATAAGCCATTTTTAGCAGCATAGACACCAACTTGCAGGAAACGATGCTGCTAGCGACATTTGTTTTTGCAAACAAAAAAAAGGAGAAAAGGATTTGAAAAGATATTTGGAGGTTGGCTTTTCTGCAGTAGAGCATGTCTGACATTAGCACTGAATGAGAGCTGCCACTGTTTTAATAATGTATAACTTTTCTCAGTCATTGTTTAAGCATTGAACTTGCTGCTTCCAGCTTTTCTTATCATATATGATTGTAAAAATGTCTTTAGATTGTTGATAAGACAAATCAAGCAATTTGTGGACATCAACGTGGGCTCTGGGAAGTAATAATGAAACCAACATTTTATAGAATGAACTATTCATTAATTGAGAAAAAATCGCATCTTCACTTATTCTTAGATCTCAATTTCTGTTGATATCATAATTTTGCCATTTTTAGACGTTTATGTAGGCTATGCTTGTATGCATTTAAGAATGCTGTTTTTATTGAATGCAACAGAAGGTTTATGTGGAAAAACATATTTATGCTCAATATAAGGTATCCAACATAACATTATTGTAGCGCTAGTGTGGAAAAAAAAAAAAAAATTCAAAAGAAACCAAGCCCTACTCAGTTTCTATTTTCCTCCTCTCAGCCTCCTGGTACTCTGTTGTTATGAAGTCAGTCCACTGCCAAAATAAACCTAATAAGCACCAAATTAACAAGAACAGCAACTAATACTCCACTGATACCAAAGTCATTGATTAATCAGAGTGTAAAATCTGCTGTCATCTGAGCTGCATGCCCAGAATTTTCCATATTGTTGTATCTTGTTCTCTTTCCTTCCATCCATCCATCCATCCCACTCTTCACATACTGACTGACACACACACACACACACACACACACACACACACACACACACACACACACACACACACACACACACACACACCGGTTCTGTATCTCTAACTATAGTCAGACTCAAGGCGACTGACATAACTGGCATCGCATGGATCATTCACTGGTGCAGCTGCTTTTTCAGACCTCGCGCTGTTCAATCCTCTGGCATTGCACTACAGCTCCCACCCCTCCTTCTCCCTCTCTCTTGCTCACTCACCCGGCACCCCCCTCCTCCTTCCCCTCCTCTCGCTGAGCTCTTCCAGAGGATGACTTCACGCTCTGGAAGAGGGCAGTAGCAGCAGCAGCGAAGACTATGGTGGCTGCGCTACGTTAGCATCTGAGATCTCTTCCCGGCAAGCGTGGCTTACGACCAACCAGGCACCCCAGAGAGAGGAGAGAGGGGAGGAGTGGGGAGAGGCAGCGGGAAAGAATTTAGGGGGGAGGAAGTGAGAAGGGGAGAGGATTTGAGAGGAGGAGGAAGAAGCAACAAGGAGAGGGAGGTTGAAAGTTTGATTGCTTCTGCGATGGGGCCATGCGCTGGCATAGTGTGCGGAGCCGGTAAAGAGGCACTCAGTCTGGATTTAAGAGGATGACGGTTCAAGAGACGGGAGAAGAAGAAGAAAGAGGAAAAGAGCTCGGACTGGCTGAGGAGAGAGCCACAGCTCACAGGAGGAAGGCAGTTGAGCTCCAGACGTCTGCATAGTACCGTCAGTGGAAACCCATGTTGCTGAGAGGCTGTGATGACTCGCAGTGTTATTGCTGCTGCTGCCTTGCTGTATGTGGGTATCTGTGTGTTCACAACTGAAAAGAACAATGACTCCTCTCTTGCTGGAGTGTAACAGCTCAGCACGGACAAACCCCCAAATCCCACAAGTGAACAGAAGCTCTGAACTGAGATGAGACTGAGTCGATCAGATCTTTTCCATCAGGAGCCAGATCCTTCTACTCTGGGTTTGATTGAGGCTGTCTGTGGGCACAGACGAGCTCAGTGATTGTTTGTCTTCAGACACTGTGACCCCAGTCTCAAAAAGACGTGCTGAAAATCAATTCACCGTTTCGCTTTGCCTTGCTGGGTAGTGGGTTACACAAGTAAGTATTAATCCTGCGTGGTATCAGCTGATCTGTTTTTGAAAGTGGTGACAGGATGACATGGGTTCACCTTTTCGTGTTTTGCCCACGACTTTCTATTTCAGAGTGGTATTCTTTGCTTTTTATTTAAGTTCCATTTACAAAAAGTATCACCAGAGCATCAGGGTAAAATCAACACTTGTATGTTCAATTTTTTTTGTCATGCTGTGTATTGATGACGCAACCTGGGGGACCAGCTTCTCTTTTAAGAGACATAATATGAACAGGCAGGAGACAAATACCTGCTCATCTCAGGGTGTCTGCAGGGATTGAAAAATCGGAGAAATAAAGGCCTCAGGCAGTAATAAAATGTTTTGAATTTCATTTACAAAGATCTTGAGTTTTTGCCCTACCTGCTGCAGATAGTAACATTAATTCTGACATTCTTTTTGTTTGTGGTTGTGGACTTTCAGGAGATGTTATTCACCTAGAAACAACAAGTGAGACTGGTGCACATTTTTTTGTAGGTTAACCCTGAAGTCAGCACCGCCCTGGTTCCCTCGGCAAAAAGCCCACAGGATTTTTTAATTGGATTTTGCAGAAAATAATCTCTGAGTCAAACACAAGTTTATGATACTTACACGTTTTTTCAGCAAGATAATCTTCACAGATGAACACCACTTTTTTAAATAACAAATTAAATCTCTAGAAATAAAAAGTTAATGTTAGGCTATAAACAGACGACATCACGGTCACATGACTTAAACGTCACCACCACTAAGCGTCTTGCTCCACAATCACTATACAGGTTTTCTATAAACTGATCAATGTACAAGTTGTAAAGTAGAGTTAGAGTAGTTTGTAACTAAAGTGGGCTTGTAAAGACAGACTAGTGAGTAGATGAGTCTCCGTGTTCACTGTGATGACGTTTAATATCCTGACAATCTCTGTAGTCTCATTTAGACACTTGTTAGCAACCACCTTTCTAAGACATGTAAATGTTTATCAATACATTGTGGGAAATGTAATGATGTATTTTATGTCGTAGAACAAAACATATAAATATATTCAACCTGTGGTAGAAACAGACTTTATTTCTGGCATTTAACCAAAAACTAATTCAAAAACCCCATAGACTTTGAGGCGAGCGAACGAGAAGTGAAAAAATGCTAACTGATTTCCAGATTTTAGGACTCATTACTACAGCATTCTATTGCGTATGTGCATTCAAGTTATTACAAATTAATTTGTTCAGACAAAAATCATAAATTTGCATTTAATTATTTGCACAAACATTCAAATTTTAAATTGAGTTGTTTAACACTGATTTCAAATTCAGAATCAATTATTCATCTATTTGTTAAAAACTCAAAATACAAAATATGAGTTGAGACCTAGACTCCATAAAGTACCACAATTAATTCAACAAAGACTTTGTTTGTGAAAATGGTACAAGTAGCACAGAGGAGCCGAGGAGACGTGTTTGAATGACCTCATTGTCAAGTGTGCTCAAGGGTTGTTGCTGAATAGGTCACTGCGCTGTAGGTGATCCTGGTCGCTGACCTCCTGTGGAGCCATCGTGTATTTTCTCAAAGTACAGACCACATGAGGCAAAGCAGTCACCATTTTAAGAACTTTATATGTTTTATTCTCCTGTTTTCCTTAATCTATAAAGCCACATTTTCTGTTTCACCTCTTTTCAGCAGATTTTTCTTTCAGATTTTTACTGTAAGCTTAGTCTAGAATGTCGGCTACATGCCTGCAGTCGTGTGGGTGGTCATGAGAATCAGGGAGCATTTTAGACGCTAGCGCAAACCACACTACTTTCTCAATTTAGCTTTCACTCTTTATTAGAAAGGGACTAGTCAAAAGGGACAAAATAGTTACAGGTGGGTAAGAAGACGAGACTGAAAGGATCTGTGCTTTTTTTTTTAGCAAATTGTTTAAAGACACAATGTGCAGAAGTTTCCCACATGTTTCTAGTCTGTCTGACCTTTTCCCAGTGCACTTGTTTGCAACAATTTTCCCCTGCTGGTTCTTTGAGGACTAATTAACATGATGCTTGACATGTTTCTTTCTTCATGAGACACCTTTTTTCTCTCACCTTGCAGGTACACAGGAAGATTCGGGAGGACTCAGACATGGCCCAGGACTCCCTGCAGTGCCTGGCCCAGCTGGCCTCCATGCACGGGCCCATCTTCCCCGATGAGAGTGCCCAGGTCTCCTACCTGGCCCATCTAGTCGAGGGCCTGCTCAGCATGATCAACGGGTCAGTGTGTCACTTTGCTGGAAAACGGAACATACAGTTTGTCAGTGAGAGAGATTTTAGGATTGAAATGGCTCAACAAAAATTAGTTCGATTTCCATGAAAGTTGGTGCAGATCTTCATGTACCCATGTAGCGCCCTCATCAGGTCACCGTTTTAGGCCTGTTTCATACAGAATCAGGTGTTGTGGTGTTCACACCAGTCCTCCCATTTTTTTGAATGATGGTAGGGTTTAGGCAGATAAAAAAAAGCAGCCTGTGAGAAAAATGTTGAAACTCAATCATCTTTGCAGAAATGCAATCTGACATGCTGCAGCAGCATCTCATAAGCTGGCGATCGGACCAGAAGACGATCAGCATTGCTAGCAAGACATAATTGAATGTAACATTATGGTTCACATGTACTCACTCAATTTGGTCTCGCACACTGACAATCACTGTAGGAATGGCTTGCTAAATTACAAATCCTACTATGGCAAAAGCATGACCCACAGATCAGAGGGAAAGTAGAGTGGGTCATGGCAGGATTTGTTCATTTGCAGGTGTGCTAGTAGCATGGCTAAATGCTAGCACCATTGGGAACACAATTCTTTGTATGGCATTATGTTTCACTTGTATTCACTCTGTTTGCTTATTGTGTTTTTTCTAATCTAGTGATGTGGGCACACAATCACTCGTAGGACTGACATGCTTGTACCATAGCAACGTAGCAGCTTCTCCTTTTGTTTTTGAATGGCTGTTGGCAAACAGCTTTTAGGTTAGGTTAGAGTATAGTTGTATTTTCTTCTCCCAGTTGTTCTCATCCTGGTGAAGTGTCAGCAATGGCCTTGGAGTTGAGCGCTGTAGTTTACTGACAAAATGTTGGTTAAATTTTGCCTTTAGTGTAACTGTATATCTGTGTCAAAGTACAAACTATTATTTTTGCATCCTTTTAAAATAAAGTTATCCTAGCTTGCTGATTAAACGCTCGCTGATGTTGTTGTCAGGTCACTCAGGCCACCTGCGTGTCTCCCAGTCACTGTGATTACTGCCTTTTCTATGTTAGATTTTAGGAATTGAACCAATACAGTGTCTCTTTAAGGGAGCTCATCAGTGAAAAGTGAGCTTTTCTATAGTGCTGACATGCAAGAACAACCTTTCTTTATAAGATTAGGCTTTAATTCATTTTTCCAAGTCTGTCATTAAACAATACTCACATGCCTCATGTATGTTGACACTAACTCGTTGCTGTAGTCATTCTGTCTGTCCATATTGGCTGTGAATAGATTCTTTTGTTGGTCGACTAGGGAAAAAATCCAAAATCGAAAATTCTAAAAAATGAAAAGAAGAAACCAAAAGCTCACAGCACGGACCTGCTTGATATAAAATATAAATCACCTCAATAGAGAAATTCTTTTGATTTCAAAGCAGCAGTTTTGCTCCACTTGATACTTGCAGTCATTAAGCTTTTTCATCAATCACACTAATCTCTCTCATGCGTTTTTCTCAAGTCTTTTGTTTAATAATCTGCACTACCTTCTAGTAATTTCTGCTACTCTGACAGGTGAGGCTTTAGAAACAACAGATGGAACTAATTCAAACCTGCATATTAAAAGCAGCTCCCCCAGAGACACAGGGGTTATTAAACCGCCACTTCACAATAATAATTGAACTTTCCCTGTGCTAAATGAGTCTTATTGTTCAGGGACGTATTAAACATTCAAGACATTCTGGGCAAAACAATCAGATGAAGTGAATGGATGAAACTGAATTTTACAAAATAATAGTTAGTTCTGCTGAGGTGAGTTGCATTATTGAAGTTGAATCCGATTAGTCAAAAATTATCTTTAATCTATGAGACAGCTCAGATGTGGATTGTTTATTAAAGGCTGCTTTTTGTACATTTAATCAAAATGTAGTGCTTTCTAAAACTTCAGCTGTCCATTTCATCTGCACATGTATTGGAGCATTCAAAGCAGGATCGGCAAGCACAGTTACCATTGTATTACCTTGGCTACTGTCTTAGCTGTTTATCTCCCTGCAGTATCTCAAGGATTTCATGTTTCTTAAATTCAGAGACTCAACAAGTGATGGAGGCCAATGTCAGCGGGACTGTGACTCATACTGTGCCATTTCTGCTTTATTTACAGGAAGTAATTGCTTGTTGAGTCTGTGTTTTTAATGGCCTCTGATTTTAGCATCTGCACACTCTGTGGGAAACTGGCTGGAGAGGGATGAGCTCGTCTTCCAGTTCAGTAACAAATAGAATTAACCAGGAAGTTCTGTTTCCCAGTTTCCTGTAAAAGCAAATTTATTTGGGTGGGAGGTGAATTTTGGCCTGTTTAACCAAAAAGAAGTTAGCTCTTGCTCTTGTTTCAGCATTACTTCATTACTTAATACTTCATCACTCATAAAGCAGCAGATACATCAAAACAGCGATCAGTCTCCAGTGGAATAAAATGTTCCATTTATTTTGTGGAAAATCCCTTTACCAAGCAGTACTGAACCTGCATGCTCCGAGCAAAGGAAATGAATGTTTTTCATTCCTAAAGCTCGGCTCTAAGCCAGTTTTCTTCAATATATCACATTATTTAAACCTTCCTACCATAAAGCTGTTCCACCATCACATGCCACACAGGCATCATTTTGGACTTTATGAGTCAAGAGTTAATAATCATAGCATCCAATCAGAAGTAATGCAGGGCTTGTCTTGAGCAGAAATAATTGAACACTCAGTCTTCACTAGATTTAATTTGCTTCAAGATATCATTACCTTTAGATTAAATAAGACCAGATGAAACAAATGGTGGACTCCAAATACAGTCCACGGTACTGCAAGTTAACCTGATTATAGTTATACTCGAGGTGATTCATCACTGACTTGGTTTCACTGACATCACATTGAATCGATGTGGGCAGGTGTGTGGCGTTAAAGAAACAGAGCCACAGGGCCTCCTGAGACCCTGATTTTTGTATCGGCTGCTTGTCAGCAGAGGTCATCTCAAGAAATAGAGCTTGTGATCTTGTGCTGAAAAACATAACAAGGTTTGTGAGCCCCTGGCTTGCCTCACAGGCGGCTGTTCAGAGCCTATTGATTGTTCCTGTGCAGGGAGATGATGCATTAAAAGATATTACTGCTCTGTTTTTAGCAGCCGGGTGAGTCTGGGTCCTACTATATACCAGCAGGTGTTCCTCTGTATCAAATCTAGGGCAGTGACTAATGATTGTTTTCATTGTCAATTAATCTGTTGATTATTTTCTTGATTAGTCGATTAGTTGTTTGGTCTGTAAGATGTCAGGAAATGGTGAAAAATGTTGATAAGTGTTTACCAAATCACAAAATGGCATCCTCAGATGACATGTTTTGTCCACAACCCAAAGATATTCAGTAAAATTGCACATGGCGTTTTTCTACCAGCACTTTTGGCCACACTGAATCAAACTGAGCCGTGCCAAGCGGGCTGCGGTGTGGTCTCGTGACTACGGCCGACCTGTAACAAACACCCATCTCTCCCTCAAACAATTGTGTGTTGCAAATCGATACTCGACTCATGTCTGTGCAGGAAACCTGAGAGAAAGACGTTTTTTTAAAGTCAGTGTGTTCAGCTCTCAGTACTTCTGTAACTTCTAGCTGAATCTGTTTAGTTTCTCTCGTCCTGTTTGTTCTTTCAAACATCTGCTGTGTTTTACTGTTTCATCGTGTTCACTGTCAGCTGTTTTGGGAGTCGTGTTCAGTTAATGCTGGTGAAAACACGTTTCCTGTAATGCTGCCTCAAAGCATGGCGGTGATTCTTTGATACTGTAGTGCTGCAGGGATCAGGACAAGTGCATCATTGGTTTAAGACACCCCTTCACACAGGTAGACCAGTTGTGGTGGAAATGCAAATCCCTGCTGTGCCGAGTCAAACTGAGTAGAGCCAGGCCGGCAGATGTGATGGAAAACAGCAGTAGAGGACTTTTAAAAAACAAGGGGGAAAAAATCACATTTAAGAAGCTGCAACTAGGGAATTTTGATGATTTTGTTTTAATTACTCAAACAGATTAATTGATTACCAAAATAATTGGCAATTCCTTTGATAGTTGACAGATTATTGATTAATCTTAATCTGCAGGTCTGTCTGAGCTGCACTCAATTTAAATTGTCCTTAAACATCAGGTGCATATGCAGGCTTGTTCAGCCTTGGATTAAGTTTCAGTCCCTTTTTATTTAATTTGAGTCGAGTTGAGTTGAGAAGTGCAGTAAGAAATTTGAATGTTTTCCATTAAGCTCGGTTCTTCACTTCTTTTCACACTTGATCCTCCATTGGAGAGTTCTGATGATTGGACTTTCGGAACAGAGTCACATTTGTTAAACTGAAAGTAAGCACATTTTCTATGCCCCTGTCATACTAAAAGGAAAAACTGTCAAGTTTAAGGGCACTCAATGAAATGTTTTAATCTGCAGGTGGAGGAACTGATGTTGAAATACATTTGAGCTGTTAAAACTGCTTGACATGATTCTCACACATTAGACCAAGTTCTCATCATCCCATAATACTCAATGTTCTTGACTTACTAATGAAGACCCCTCCTGCTGAATGGGAAGATTCCTAATTTCCTTTTAAAAAGATCAAAAATATTAGAAATCAATAGACTTCATTTGTTCACATTGCTTTAACTAACTTTGAGTTGCTTGAATTGATATCTTCACCAAGTTTCACAGAAAAAGTGTCTTAATATGAACTCCTCTTGTTGTGTTGATCAATTGCCTCCAAAGTGAATTGAAATTATTGGCCAACAACTACAATACATACTTTAATCTTGTAGCTGATTATAATAAACTATGCCTCCCCCAGTCTGAAAGATGCCGGCAGCCTGATTGCTTCAACAAATCACTTTGAGGAAATTAAATGTCTCTTTTGGGGGCTCAAAAAGAACTAAATTGTCTGCAAATGGTTCGAAATGCACCAGCCAACTTTTAACAATAATTACGAGACAACAACATGTAAGCCCCATTTTCTTGTCCTTTCGACAGGCCTAAAGTTGCTCTTTGAATACAATGTAAAATCGTAATGTTCAGTCTTAAAGCCTGAAATGGTTTTGCCCTATTTAAGAAACCATGGTCCCTGAAAAAATGGAATAAACCTACATTTAAAGTGCTCTGCAACCTCTTTGTCCTCCTTTAAAGGAGCCCTATTAGGCTTTTAAAGAGAGATGAGTTTAAACAGAATCTTCCAGACAGAGGGGGAATACAATGCTGCAGCACTGGACAGTATGTCTACTGGTAACCCAAAATAAGATTATAAACCTGAAAATGAGCAGAATATGACTGTTCTAAACTTTTGGTGCACGCGCTATATTGAATGTAATGTCTATATTGAATGAATTTAAATTAAAGCATGGTATTGTTTGAATTGTGGCATTCATGGGAAGTCGTGCGTGCGTGTGAGTGTGAGAGAGAGAGAGAGACTGAAAGAGAGAGATGAATAACTGGGGCCTTTAAGTACAGAAGAAGTATTTTCTGTTCATTTGTGGGTGTGTCTGTAGTCAAAGTGCTTCTGATCTGAATTACGGGGCCACATGCACATGTATAAATAACTGAAACAGACACACACACTTGAATGTGCACACCAGCTTGTTGTCAGACCATGTGATTCAGTAAATGGGGGTCTCTCTCACTCTCTCTCGCTCTCAGGCTCTCTCTCTCTCTGCCCTCCTCTCCTGCTCTGTCTGTAATCACCTATTCTTGGAGCTTTTTTCCAATTGCCTCATCGGAAAACCATGTGGAGAGGGATGGCCGATCTACAGTGATTGAACAGTTCTGCTCGCAATTTAACTCCATCTGATAGGGGTTAGCTAGGCCTCTCACACAGTGTTCCTCTCTGACTGGGACTGGCTGTGGAGAGGTGTGTCGGTTCAAACACGAATTCAGGATTAAGACTTCTTTTATTTTGGTGCAGCAAAGGCAACATAAAAAGACAAAAATATAGACATTTAAAGAATGGTTTGGGTTTTGAAGAGCTGTTAAAAGGGAAGTATCAGTAAGACATATTTAGATTTTCATTATTAAGTAAGCGCAGATGTAGAAAACTCTGGCATGTTATAAGTCAATATTTAGCTAATCACAGATATATCGGTATCAGCGTATATGTTGGCTGAGAATTAGCAAGAAATCCAAAATATATGTTCGAGGTCAAACTCCAAGAGAGCACTGATAACTCAACTTCAAGCTGTCCCTCCCTGTACGTACATTGGTTATAGTTTTTAAAATACCAAGTTTTGTGGATCCTTATCAGTAATGTTTAGTTATTTTATATATTTATGGAAAAGACAAATGTGGGAATTTGTGCCATTACCCTGCAGGAACTGCAACTATAGGACACATTGCCTGTGAAGTATGTTTTGAATTGGAAAGTCCCACTCTCATTTTTGGATAAATCCCAAGCCTTTCCAGTGTGGTTTCCTTGATTCTAACTTGTTTTGTTCTCAGTTTTATTGTCCATCTGGAGTTTTTCCCTCCACTTTGTTCCTCTTACGTCTCCCTCACAAATTGAATTTTGCCATTTCTTTTTATTTCTGAAACATCTGCCTGTCCACAGTTTTGTCATGGTGTAATGCAGTCCTGTCATTTGTTGGTCTTTTTGGAGAAAGTTCGATTGCTTAGCGTGTTCCAAAAATACAGGGATAAAGATTTCATAGAGAAATAAATGGAAGCTGGTATGTTACGATAGTTATTCAAGACTTCTTAATGACTCTTACGGTATTTTAAAACATGGATTCGGATTAAACTTTATACTCTTAGGCTGCATTAAATTATCCTGGACTTCATCGCACTTGCAGACTCGCGGGTGTGTTCACAGGAAGTCCGCGAGTCTTGAGGGCTGTCCGAACTCAAATTTCATCCAGTCCACAAGGGCCCTCAAGCGGACTTTCTGCAGACTTCCAGAGAGTCCGCTTGGGCTGCAGACTTCACCATGCTTCACTGATTTAATTACCCACAATTCATTGCAATACTGATGAGACATTGTAGAACTTATTATGAATGTGTAAAACGATTACTTTATTATAACATTACTTGAATCGTTTAGGCCAAAAATAATATTCAACCACATCATAATACAGAAACATTTAGAAGTATAGACTGTAAAAAATAAACAAAATGCGTTTTTTCTTTTCTTTTTGGCTGTCTATCAGTGGCTTATATTTGCCTTGCAGACTCACGCACTTGCAGACTTGACGTGATGACGGGGAACACGTCACATTACGTACGACTGATGTCCGCGAGTCTAGAGGGTGGAAATTTGGATTCATCCTCAGTCTTGTTTAACTTAAATGTTGTTGTTTTTTTTTTGCACTTTGAGCCTTGAAATGTTTTCAAAAACATGGGTGCATTTCATCTTCGTATGGTCTTATGATTGCACCGTGGTTAGATTTGTCCAGATGTTGTTGAGTTCAGATTACAAGCCACTTTTGTATCTGGTTTTGAAATTCAACAACATTTGATGAAAGTATGATTGTAACGTGTCCAGGCCTGTCACTTCATGCTTCATGGTACAATCTGATGATAAAGGTCTCTTTAAAACCAGTGTAATTACAGCCACTCTTTCTGTCATCTTGTACTCTGTATACTGTACCATGAGGCAGAAATACCAAAAATATAACCTCCGATGCAGCTGTGGAAAACTGCTCAGGGGTCACGTTGCCCACGAGTTTTGGTTAAGGATCAATTTTCATGCCTGTTTCCAAACCCTTAGTCACCAGCGAGTAAACTGTAGTGACCCCAGTTTAGCCTCTGCCTCATTCTTGAGAGTGGAAAGTGTCCTTCCTCAGGCCAAAACACAGGTCTGAAACGAAAATGGAAAAGAAGCAGTTGACTTTTTTAACCTTTTTTGTCAAGAGAAGGAAATCATATTTTACTAAATACAATGTGACTGGCAGATCGTCACAGCTTCCATTTAGCCAGTGTTATTTTTTCACCCTGGTTCTCCCAAACAGCATTAATCATTTTATTGATTTAAAAAAACGTCTACTCCATTACATGACTATAATTACAAGTATTTAGAGTTTTGTCAACGGTCCAATCTTATCTTTAGATCACATTTTATTATCTGCATTCACAGGATTGAGATCGAGGACTCGGAGGCGGTGGGCATCTCCAATATCATCTCCAATCTGATCACCATGTTCCCTCGAAGTACTTTAACGGCGCTGCCCAGCGACCTCTTCACATCCTTCATCAACTGCCTAACACTGCTCACCTGCTCGTTTGGACGCAGTGCCGCCCTAGAGGAGGTGGTGAGTAATAACACCTTCACCTGCTTCTCAAAAATCTGATTATCCTTATTGAATTCAGGTACAACTTTTAGGTGTTTGATTTAAAAATGTGGGAATGGGATCACAAGCCCTGAGATAATGTGCGCTCGAAATACTGTGGAGAAATATAACACCTGCAATATTTGTGGCTGCATTTTTAACCTCATAGTGTGTAAGCAGCCTTGCCTTCTGATTACATATTAAATCAGACTTAAAAAACAGTGTTTCCCAACTTTTTGGGCTTATGAATATCCCTTAGATGGAAGCAATGTTGCATTGAGACTGTTGGTCCCCAGCTGCAATTTTCTTTATCAACCACAAAGTTCTTGCACTCCAGAAAGGATTTTAGATTGATGTGTCAGATCCTCAACTGTGACTGTGAAAGAACCAAAAAATCCTGCATCCTCTATCAATTGTAAACGTTTCAAAGGCTTGACGGACAAATCGTCAGACATAACTTGATCTTTTTTTCTTACTGTGCTCAGCTGGATAAGGATGACATGGTTTATATGGAGGCCTACGACAAGCTGCTGGAGTCGTGGTTGACACTCGTTCAGGACGAGGAGCATTTTCCTCGCGGCTGTTTTGTCCAGCCGGCAATCCAAGTCTTTAACTCATACATCCAGTGTCACTTGGCTGCTCCTGACGGCACCCGGAACCTGGTGAGACTTTGCCCCTTTTTTGCATTTACAACCAAGAACAAGTTTCACTTCTCATCAATGATAAAAACATCGTATTGTGAAGAGGGGAGTCAGTTTATAAGCAGCAAAGATTTAGAACTATGTTTAAGGATGGAAGTGAAATACTCTGCCCCATTCATTTCAGCATATTCATTTATTTATTTATTTATTTATTCATGCATTCTTTGTTTTGCTGTTAGTGTACATGTAGAATATTGAACATTTGAATTGTATTAAGTCAGATTTCCACATCAAAATAAACATGGCCATGTCCACTCTCTATCCATGTAAATCTTTTCTTTGACATTTTCTGTGTAATTCATAAACCCTGAATAACGCTCAACCCCCCTCCCTTCAGTCAGCGAATGGCATTTCGTCTCATGAAGAGGAGGAGATCAACGAGCTGCAGGAAGACGACAGAGAGCTGTTCTCTGACCAACTGTCGAGCATTGGCATGCTGGGACGTGTGGCTGCGGACCACTGTATCCCCCTGCTCACAAGGTAAACTTTAACACTTTTACTTCCTTTACACTTTGTTAAACCCTTATACACATTTGTTTTCACAGTTTTGGTCTCTATACTATGAAAACACATTTCATTTTCTCTTGGTATGTTTGAACTTTTATAAAAATCTCATTCACTGGAGACTTCAGTGATCTTGGCTGTTGGAGTTCAGAAGGTCACAGAAACTCTGTCTCTGTTTCCCATGCTGACATTACTCTTGTGACCTCCTCCTGTAGCCTGCTGGAGGACCGGGTGACACGGCTGCATGGTCAACTGCAGAGGACCCAGCAGCACCTCATGGCCTCATCTGATCCCGGATCAGTGGATCGCAAAGTTCTGGACGACCTCTATGAGGACATCCACTGGCTCATACTGGTCACAGGTCAGCAACAGGACGTAGAACTTGTTTGTTTGTCGCCCTTTTTTGTTTTTTTAGGACATTTTGGGGTTTGAAACACAAAAAGAGCTGAGACGCAGTCACCACATGAGCCAATCATGTTTGAGGACAGCAGAGTTTTTTGGGCACTGATTGCACATATGTCTGTATATTTAGGATTATATTGCTCATTAGCACTTACCTTCTCCTCACAACATGAATTAGATGTGTTAGAATGTACACACACATACAGGAACAAGAATATTTAGTGAAACTAACCTAGCAGTATCACGGGCTCCAAACATATATATGGTTTGTCAATATATCGTGGGGCGCAGCAGAGTGTTCAGTTATACGTGTTAAACTTTGAGGTGTTTTAATAAATGCTGTATTGCCTTACTAAGCTCATCGTTAAGGGGTTAAGTTACCATGATTTTTTTTTTAAAACAAATGCGCACATAGTACTGAGGGCCCTTTGAAAACATTCATTAAAAGCTGTATGATGTTCTTATATGCTAGAATATGGCTGTTTTATAGTGTTCACAAATGACTTTTCCAGTGCAGTATATTCCACTTAACTGACTTAATTTGTTACAAAACAGGAGAAGAGAACTCCACCCAGTACTGTGGGTTTGTGTAAATTAAATATTGACTTCATCAGCATCATTGAAGGCGTGCAAAGCAGTTTTGCAGATTCCTCACCATTTACTTACCAATTAGGCTGGGTGGAGGACTGGGAGAGTAAGTAAAACCCTAAAACTGGCTCATTTTTGTGGCTGAAAAAGTAATTTATACCTCACCATTGGAATAGTTAGGTTGTTGAGTCGCACCTGTTCATGGTGTCAGAGCCAATAATGGTTTCATAATGTATTCTGATACAAAGCTGGATACTAGAGCTGCAACTATCCATTATTTTCCACATTAATCAATTCATTTTATCTATACAATGTATAAAATTGTGCAAAGTGTCCATCATGATTTTTCAGAGCCCAAGGTGACGTGTTCAGATTGCTTTGTTTTGGCTGGCGAACAGTCCAAAACCTGAAGATATTGTATTTACTATCTTACCAGATGAATAAACATGCAAATATTCAAACATGAGACAGTGGAAACAACTTTTGTTACCATTTAATTTTGAAGGACTAATCCATAAATCTACTCATTGTTTTACCTCTACTGATTTACCTCTTTAACAATGATCTGCTCTTTTTAAAAAACAAAAAGAAAAACAAAAAGAAACTGTAGTGTTTGTTCCAAAGTTTTGCAAAACCCTAAAATCAACAAAGTGAACAGGCTATAACATGGCGTCTCTTCATTCTCTAGGGTATTTACTAGCAGACGACCCTCAGGGTGAAACCCCTCTGATCCCCTCTGAGGTGATGGAGTTTTCCATCAAACACTCGACAGAAGTGGACATCAACACAACACTGCAGATCCTGGGGTCACCGGGAGAGAAGGCCTCGTCCATACCAGGCTGCAACCGCACAGACTCTGTCATCAGGTACTGTTACAGTTGTGTCAAAAGTTGACATAAAGCTTTGAATTTATTATTTTGTACAGCTCACACACCTAGGACATTTTGTCAGATGCTCCTGAAAAATAAAAATGTCTGCTGACAGTGCTTTATTTTGAAAATCTGCTGAGAATTGTTTGACTTCTGACTTCTTGTAAATTTGGCCAGTCTACCAAATGCAATCACAGAGACATTTTAATATAAAATAAATATAAAAGTAGTTGGAATCAAATTAATCAGAAAATATGTAGTGTTCCATAGAAACCCAAATTTTGAAAGTCTTCTTTTAGTTTCAAATTTCCAGGAATTGAGGTTTTGGCCATTAAAAGACTAAGGATTGAAACTTTAAAGATTAAAATGTTGTGTTTGTGCTGTGCTGTGTTTCTTTAGGATTTTTGTAACTAAACAACAAACTGGTTGTTGGAGGGTTCCTGAGCATGTTAACAACTTGTCTATCCTTTGATTTGCTTTGTGGGGACTGAGATTGCTAAAGTTGTCAGACCTAACACAATACTAGCATTCAGCTCGAGAACTGGAAGGTTGAGAGCTTGAATCTCCAAATTAACTAAGAAAATCTGTGTAGGGTGAAGGAGGACATACAATAGCTGCTTTTCTGTGGCTGAACTGTCAAGGCCTCAGGTTTGAATTTGTGTAACGGAAGGAATGTTTAGCAAAGCATCTGTGAAAAACAATATGCAGCACAGGTTTGAAATGTATTTTTGACACTGTACAATAACTGACTCAAGGCTGAGACAAACTGCTGGCAGATCCTGAAGTACACAAGAGATGACACTTCTTTGTGTCCCTGGATGTTGTGACAGTCCATCTCACTTTACCAGCCAGACCTCCATAAACCTCACCCAGAATAGACCCCTCACTGTCCCAGTCTAGTGGACTTCCAAGTGTTGTCACAGTTATTGTCCTATAAAGCTAAAGGTGGGTAACTTCCTTCACATTCACACGTAGACACTGTCTGTATTTGACTCTGTATGACAAACTCTTAAACCTTCTCAAGCAAACACACACATAATAAAACATGGTTTAATAAAACTGTCGCTGCTATAACATGGGCTCACTTTCACATAAACTGTGTGAGGATGAGACACGTGGAGGTGTGTCCTTCAGACTCTTGAACCTGAGTGTCAGACCCTAAAAAGACCAAAAATAAAAGTGGATTTGGTAACTCTTCATGAACACAAACATTAAGTTACAAACTAAGTTTTTCAAGGTTAATTTATTTGTCATTTTACAAACAAGGTTGCAAAGCAAAATTTGGTTTAAGCACCTTTATGAAAGTAGAGCTTGGTCAGAGAAAACAAGCAATTTGATGATCAAGCATCCATGGGATGTGCTGTAACAGCAGGGTGGCCTCCATTGATCGGACTTGGCTGACTCGTTGAGGTACTGTGCCTTCAGGGGGTCTGCTGTGGTGTCTGGCTCCAGGGTGTATGTGGTGGATCATTTGGGTCCTGGGGTTGGGGAGTGGGGGCTTCCATGGAACAGACTTGTTCCGAGACGTCCCATAGATGCTCGATGTGATTGGGATCAGGGAAATTCGAAGGACAGGTTGATGAGCTCTTTCACATTCTTGGGGCAATTCCTGAGTAGTCTTTGTGGTAAGACACATCAGAGAGTGACGTTTCCATGATGGGGTGTCCGTGGTGTACAACAGTGTTTGGGTGGGTGGAGCGTGTGGCATCCACATGAATGCCAAGACCCAAGGATTCCAGCATTGTAATGAGGCGATAAATGTTATTCAGTTCACCTGTTAGTCCTTCTAATTTTGTGGCTGATCGATGTAAGTTGATAAAGGAAAAGATCAAGTGTGTCAAAGAACCACATTTCCTTTGCCAAACTTTTTCTGTTGTCAGCACTGAAATGGACATGGCATTTGCTGTGCAGTTGGAATATCTTTACATTTTCTTCTGTACCACAGCTCAAATTGATGAAAATGTATCCACAGGGCAGTGGACAAAGTTTTTTTAAGATCATTTACCTGAGGTCTGAGATTTGTAACTTTCAAAAACAATTCCCAGCCAGCACTTTCTGTTAGAGCAGAAATGTGTGTTCATGACTGCTACACTTTATTTAAAACACCACCTCTCTTATTGCTGCATTGCATTCTGCTTCGTTTCTGTTGCTATGGCATTAGAAATAGTTGTAAACACATAATGGGTGTTGCACAGTGGGTTTCTCTGTGTTGGTTGGTCGGCATCAGTACAAAATGATGGCTTTAAAAATACACCAACATATAATGAAATGGACTCTGGGGTGCAAAGTGTCTAGTTTCTCTTATCAGACGTGATTTATTTTTCATAAATTGCTGCGCAGCCCAACAGTCTGCAACTGCCGTGTTCGAGATGTTGTGCAGTTCAGGACTGTTGGCAGTGCACTCACATTGGATGCTCGTCTGTTTCAGGGCAACTGTGTATGTGTGTACGCAGGCGCATGCATGTATGCATGCAGATAATCACCGGGACGACAATAGATAGTCACAGCAGCCGGTGAAATTATTCGTTGAAGGTCATTGAGCCCCTGTGTTTTCTAGATTGTTCAATACGTAGAGGTGTGTGTGTCTGTGTGTGAGTCTGTGTGTGTGTGTGTGTGTGTGTGTGTGTGTGTGTGTGTGTGTGTGTGTGTGTGTGTGTGTGTGTGTGTGTGTGTGTGTGTGTGTGTGTGTGTGTGTGTGTGTGTGTGTGTGTGAAGAGGGATGACAGCAATGACAGAGGATTGCAGAGATGAGTGGCCAATGGCATCAGGTTTCCTAACAGCGAGCTGACGACCCCGGCCCCATAAATGTCAATGTGGTTTTGTTTTCTGCAGACAATGTGAAACTGTGGCCGTCCTCCGCTGAGGGGGACGGAGCCATAAGCTGCTTTAAGCCCTTTGTCTCTCTGTCCTTTATATACTGTGTGTGTGTGTGTGTGTGTGTGTGTGTGAGTGTGAGTATGAGTGAAAGAGGGGGCTTCTCAAATCCAAGTCCACACACACACACACACACACACACGAGGCATCAAGTTGATAACTATCTGCTCAGTTAACTGTGATATAGATTTCAGGTCAAATCACCCCGACAACAAAATAATAACAACCTGTCACATTTGTTCTGTAGCAGTGAATGAACTGTGTTTTATAACTCGCTCCTCTGCGCAAGAGCCTCGTCCTTGCTGTGCACTTCTGATCAAATCCTCGTTTTGTTCCGTATCATCTTGATTAAAAACATGTGTCCACACAGCTGGCATGGCATCATTGTTTTTAGCCAGCTCCACCTGTCAGCTGCAATTTATCTTCTGAGTTCTGCGTCAGTTTTTTATTCACCCAAAACCATGATTACATGGTACGGAGTAAACAACATGCTTACTGTCCAAAACAATAATGACAACACAAAACTGGCACCCAGCACAAGTTAAAGGTCCTGTTTGTCAGAAAATTTGATGTTTGAGTCTCTTACATTACATGGACACTTGCAGCCTTCTGAATGCAGAAACTCGGGATGCAAATTTTAAGCTCTTTCTTTAGTCGACAGTTGGCTGCCTTAACTATCAATTATCAGTTAATTATTAATAATATATGAAATACGTTGGAAGTTTATTCATTAGAATTATTATGTGTAGGCTACATTAGGAATTAAAAGAACAGATAAAGTAAACACCAAGTTACTTTAATAATAAACTTAATAACACAAAATAATGACTTGATTTTAATAGCAGAGCTCCCGTCTGTAGCTTTTCAACAAGTGGCCCAACAAAGTCCAACCCATACTGAGGCGACTAAATAGTTAAAATATAATAAAATCAGCTTATATCTGAGGTCTTTTTGCTTTTTTAAAATTAGAAACTACTTGTGTGTTAATGAAATACAATTTCTCATACCAGTGTTTTTGATTTGATTTTGATAAATTTTATAAGCAAGTATTTGTAATTTGTGACAGGATACAGGAACTATTTTTAATTGTTTTAATTCTTGAAGGCGATTAATAGATTTCCCTAGCAGACACTATAAATAAAACGTTATTCTGCATCAGAGCTGCAGCCAAATAATTGATTAATCAAGTAGTTTCAACCATCGGCTATCAATCCATTTGAGTAATTTTTTTAAAGAAAAATAGTTCAAATTCTCTGATTCCAGCTTCCTAAATGTGAATATTTTCTTTTTTTTTACTCCTCTATGACAGTAAACTGAGTATCTTTGGGTTGTGAATAATAGAAGACATTTGAGGACATCATTTTGGGCTTTTGGAAACACTAATTGACATTTTTTACAATTTTCCAGTATTTTATAGACCAAACAACTCATTGAATAATTGAGAAAATAATCAAAAAGTTAACTGACAATGAAGTAATCAGTAGTTGCAGCCTTATTCTGCATCCTTTGCATTGTGATGTTGAGGCTGCAGTGATATGAAAGTTTTGTTCATTGCTGGAATAAAAAGCTGCTCACTCCCAGCTTCTTTTGTATTGTTTTCTCTCTGCTGAGCTCCGTATTATGTCTTTACATTGTTTGTATAATTTAATCTATTTCAGTCTTCATTTCTCTCTCATTCGTCCTTTTCACCTTTTCTTCTCACATGTCAGCTTTAAATCCAACTACCCTATCTTATATTCCTGTCACAGGCTGCTGTCAGCGGTGTTGCGGACGTCAGAAGTTGAGTCCCGGGCAACGAGAGCGAGCCTGACGGAGCTGCTGAGCCCGCAGATGGGGAAAGACATCATGTGGTTCCTCAGACGCTGGTCCAAGACGTACCTGCTGGTGGACGAGAAGCTCTATGAGCAGGTTTGAGCCTCTCATACCTCTACATAACATCACACATATAAAGATCACTTCCTGCACACCTTTTATCATCACGTCCTGTCGCTGTCAGCAGACATTTCACTGCTCACTGCAGTTTGTGTTTGTAACATCTTTTCCACACATTAGCCATAAAGCAGATGTTTGTCCTGTCTCTCCTCAGATCAGCATCCCCCTGAGCACAGCGTTTGGTGCAGACACCGAGGGAGCCCAGTGGATTGTGGGATATCTTCTAGAGAAGGTGATCAACAATCTGTCTGTGTGGAGCTCAGAGACCGAACTGGCAAACGACACCGTGGAGCTGCTGGTGACGCTGGTGGAGAAGAGAGAGAGGTGAGCACAGTGGTGTAGGGCTGCAATAATGAGTGGATAGACAGAAAATGATTAGCACCCTCTTTGATATTCAATCCATTGTTTTGATTCCTTTTTTTGTTTGTTTTTTCTGTTCAAGAAAATTTCAGGGACTCAGACATAATTTATCTCCTAGTTTCCTTATTCTGTCATAGTTGTAAAATATTGTTGTGTTTTGGATTGTTGGTCAAACAGAACAAGACATTAGACGATGGCGCTTTGGGAATTTGTGGTGGGCATTTTTCACCATTTTCTAACATTTTATAGACCAATCGGTTAATCCAGCAGACTTCTATTGCATAGTGAGAGTCAAGCTTCAAAATCTGAACCTACTTTTCCAATAATGTCACTGATAGAATTTGTATTTGTTTCAAGCCTCTTGGCCCCCTTTGATATTTGATAAAACAATTTCAAAAGGGAAACCATTGATCTGTTGATGTGATTAGTTACGACTCATGATGTTTTCACTGTTTGATGAAACCTTTTACCTGTCAGCTTTTCATGAACTAGAAAAAACAGTCTTGTTTTTTGTTCATGAAATTGCTCTCAAATTGTGTGGTGAAAGGTGTTGAGTGCTTCAAACATTTTGAGAAACATTTTTTTCAGTCAAAATAAAAACATGGAATTTAACTAAATTGAATTGAGAAGATTTAACAGGACAGCAGCAACATGCAGCTATTTGTTTCAGACTTTAGACTTTAGACTTTTATTCATCCCACATTGGGGAAATTCACTTGTGACAGTAGCAGGTAGACAGACATACAATAAGTACACGAGCAGGTAGACAGACATACAATAAGTACACGAGCAGGTAGACAGACAGACAATAAGTACACGAACAGGTAGACAGACATACAATGAGTACAAGGGACATTAAACAAGGAGACTTAAAAATACTAAAAAAGGATTTAAATAAGAGAAAGAAAATATAAATATGTAAAAAATAAAAAAGGTATTATTGCACAGGGTAATTGCTCAAGATGGCGGAGGTTATTCTCGTGGTCAAAAAGGTTTGGAAGCAGAGTTCTGAGGCCATTTGAGTATGATAATCTATAAGTGCAGATGTTTCGGGGTCACAATAGATCCTACCACAGCACAGACTCTAACGGACCCTGTGCCTCCCTGTGTGTTCAGGGCGAACATCGTGGTGCAGTGTGAGAGCTGGTGGAACCTGGCGAAGCAGTTTGCCAGCCGCAGCCCGCCCCTCCACCTGCTGTCCAGCTCCGTGCAGAGGTCTCTGATGAAAGCTCTGGTGCTGGGAGGCTTCGCACACATGGACGCTGACGCCAAGCAGCAATACTGGGCTGAGGTAATGTGCACAGGAAACAGTAAGAGCCCAAATGATTAGTTAATTGTTACCAACATTTCATATTTCAGTTGTGCCTTTTAAATAAAGTGGTTTAGCTTATCTGGTTTGGTTCCATCTGTCTGCTCCTTGTCTTGCCCCTTTGGATCTTAGTGTAGCAGTGTTTATGTCAGCCATTACTTTGATAACACTGTTATTGTAACTGATAGAAACCACGAACAAAAATATGATAATAAGATAATCTTTCAGTGCTTAAGTTAACCTGTTTCACATCTGATGATAAAAAAAATAATTATTATTTCTGTATTTTTGTTGGCATTAAATCTTCATCAGAGTCACGAGCTTTGTCCATTTTTTAAGAAATACACAAAAACTAGTCACTTCTGTTGAGAGTTATATCTCTGTGGACTTCAAGTCAGATCCAAGGAGTAGCAGTGATGGATGTAGTCGATGATATTCCCCCGTTGAGCCTTTTTCCCGTGTGTATAACATGATCCTTTTTTATGATCCTGGAGGCCTTTGTCTTAATAGGCTGACAGTAGTAAATGGGGGTGCAAAGCCACAATGACTCCAGAGTAATTATGGGGGGTGGACCAGTGAGACAGCAGCTGTTGGCTCCTGCAGCTGCTTCGTCTGAACTCAGATGGCTCGGTTGGAGGAGGAAGAGGAGAGATGGACCCAACAACTGATCAAACACTCCTTGATTACATCTCTACATTCCTCCTCTCTCCTCACATGCACCGTCAAATCACTTTTGTCCCGGTTACTCATGTAACTGAGATTTAGTTCATACATGGTGTGCATCAGAACTGAGTCCAGACAAACCAGTTTAAGGACTAAAGACTGGTCTCTGATTTAAAATAATACTGAGAAGTGCTTCTTAAAATGAGTATGATGTCGTTTCAGTCCTGCTAGAAGAACAATAAAATAGTTTCGTTTCACTAATTAGCTGCAAAATAAAGTGAAGGTAGCCACTGAAATGTCATCACAGAACATGATGAAGAATCTGCAGTTTGTCCTGTGTGAACACATCTTAAAGACATTTGTCAAGGCAGCAGTCCATAAAGACTCTCTCTGTCTCTCTGTCCATCCAGGTGCTCCACCCTCTCCAGCAGCGTTTCCTCAACCTCATCAACCAGGAGAACTTCGCTCAGATCAGCCAGGAGGAAGCTGTCAAACAGGAAATCGTGGCCACGTTAGAGGCGCTCTGTGGCATCGCAGAGGCGACGCAGATCGACAACGTGGTCTCGCTCTTCTCTTTTCTCATGGACTTCCTGTCCAGCTGCATCGGCCTCATGGAGGTAAGAGCAGGTTGGGAAGGTGAAGGCGAACTCCATGAAGATAGCCTGTACGTTGTCGTTCTAGTCTGTGACAACTGTCTGATCTGATTTAATAGATTTGAATTCAAAAGACAAACCGACAAAACTTCCCACACAGTTCAAAGGAATTTTAATCAATAAAATGAATAAGATTGAAGAGGTCTTAAAACTTTGGTCAATGTGTATCTGTCTGTCTTCTAGATATTTACAGAATCTTTTATCATATTTCCTCTGATCACTGACTTCATGCTGTTGTTGCTCAGGTCTACAGCAACACGCCAGAGACGATCAACCTCATCATCGAGGTTTTTGTTGAAGTGGCTCACAAGCAGATCTGTTACCTGGGAGAGGTGAGTGACGCATCTTCCTCTGTTTTACCTGCAGATAATAATGTTTTCAGTTGAAAATACTGTGCTGGTAAAGATTTGCCACCTGCCAGAGCAGCTGGTAGTTTACACATAACTATGTACGAGACACAAGCTGCCGGTGTTTAACTCGTAGCTGATGAAGGTGTCTCAGCCATATGTTGCTCTTCTTCCTTGGGGATGTTCTGTCAGTAGATGGCAGTTTAATGTGATTCATTTCCTCAACAGAACTGTAATCTGCATTCACATTTTACATGCTTAACTTGCACCTCTGTTTCTTCGTGAAAGATAATAGTAATAGTCTGGCCTCAAACTTTAATTAAAGATAAGCAAAGTATTCTTCAGGTGGTTCCCCACTGAGCAAAAAAGATGTATGCTTGAAGCAAGCAGAAAAAAAGGGGGGGTGTGAGATACAACATTTGTTATGTGGCAAACATGGCATGGTTTTTATAGGATATCATCAGAAGGATAACATGGAGATGAAGACTTTTATTAGTTCTCAGGATGTACTTCAGTCCAACTGTGGTAGGAAACAGACTGCCAGCACTTGCTGAAGCTGGAGATGTTAACTGTCACTCCTGCCTCCTCTCTCCTCATCTAGACCAAGTCCATGAAGCTGTATGAGGCGTGTCTGACGCTGCTGCAGGTCTACTCCAAAAACAACCAGAGTAGGAAGCGAAGCGACGCCGCAGCTGAAGAGGACCAGTACCAGGACCTGCTGCTCATCATGGAGCTGCTCACAAACTTGCTTTCCAAAGAGTTCATTGACTTTAGCGACACCGGTGAGCTGACTGTGTCTTTTATTATCAATTTATGGAGAAATCTGTAGCCAATTGGACTAGAAGACTGCTCTGAAGCCTTGGTCATGTCGCTTCAGTTGCTAAAGACTTAATTTCTTCAAACTGCTGTGTCCCAGATGACGTGTTTAGAAATCAAGACCAAGGAACGCCGGCATCCAATCGGACAGTATCGGCAGCAGATGTGGTTTTGTATGGTGTCAACATTGTTCTTCCACTCATGTCTCAAGACCTGCTCAAGGTAAAACTGCACAACATGGATGTGTTTCAGTGATGACATGCTCTGTGGGCTCATACTGATCCTGTTCCTGTTGTTTTCCAGTTCCCCTCTTTGTGTAACCAGTATTACAAGCTCATCACCTTCATCTGTGAGATCTTTCCAGAAAAGATCCCACAGCTGCCTGAAGACCTCTTCAAAAGCCTCATGTTCTCCCTCGAGCTGGGAATGACCTCGTATCCTCCTACTGCCTGTGTGTGTGTGTGTGTGTGTGTGTGAGTGTGAGTGTGAGTGTGAGTGTGAGTGTGTGTGTGTGTGTGTGTGTGTGTGTGTGTGTGTGAGTGTGAGTGTGAGTGTGAGTGTGAGTGTGAGTGTGAGTGTGAGTGTGAGTGTGAGTCTGAGTCCACCTGTGATATTGTTTTAGAATCTGTTCTGACACTCAGGTATTGTATTTGCACTAGTTTAAAAACAGTTCAAACCATAACCAGTCAAAGGACCTCTTTTCAAGTAACCAGTCTTTCAAAGTCACCGTGTTTAAATTGACATACATCCCTCACATTATTCTGGACTGGGTAAAACCAGAAAAATGTGGATAAGACACATTTTTACAAAGATATTTTTAAAAGCCAGAATGTCAGAGTGTGCTGCAGCAGACAGGAGTGTAACCTACTGATGATAACCTCTCGAGCTGCCAGTTTATCTGATGCAGCCACGGAGGGACAGAAAGAAGCCAGTTGTTCTCCTTAACGCTCTGTGTTCAGGATGAGTTCAGAGATCAGCCAGCTGTGTCTTGAAGCTCTGTCTCCTCTGGCTGAGCAGTGTGCGAAAAACCAGGAGAAGGACACGCCCCTCTTCATCGCCACCCGTCACTTTCTCAAGGTACAGCACACACCTGGCTCGTTTTCAACACCATTTAACATGAAAATGTAATGATTAAGTTTGCCCAAGAAATACATACAAAACATAATATAGATTTAATAGATCACATTTGAGCAGCAACAGATCTGTGAGCACATTTTACTTTGGGGGAAAAAAAGGTATAGAACAAACTATTATAGTCAAATAAATATAAATGACAACCAATAACACTACATTTTGATAAATGACAAAAGGAATAAAATTTACTGATGTGCTCTTGTCTTTAAGGAATACATTTTTAGCCTTTGGACAGAGTTAGAGTAAATGTTTCACCCTAGCCTTAAGCTAATTGGTTGTAGCTTCATATTAACCATACGCACATGAGAGTGGAATCTTATCTAACTGTCAGCAAAAAAGCCATTTCCCAAAATATGGAACTATTTCTGTAAAAGTTTTTTAAGAAAAGCTGGAATGAAATCAGAGCAGCAGTGAGTCAATACCATGTGCTGTTTTACTGTTGAATCCATGTTGTTGAAAAACAAATATGGATGTAGACTTTTGCTTCATAACAATGTTCTTTCTCACTCTGTGTGCTTCATCGTCTGAACCTCCAGTTGGTGTTTGACATGCTGGTCCTGCAAAAACACAACACAGAGATGACTGTGGCAGCAGGAGAAGCTTTCTACACACTCGTGTGCCTGCACCAGGTGAGTTAACAACACAGAGCACCTGTCAGCAGCAGGATGCTCCAGTAGTTCCACCTGCTGATATCCAGAGGAGAAATGCTGTCTCAGTGCTGAGTGGCAATGAAACAATCTAATGAAAATAATATCACTAGACGAGAGATATCAGCTCATAGAAAGCTGACTTGTGTTCAGGTCTTATATATAAAATGATAAAGTTGCTCAAATAACTGACTGACTAAATAAGTAAATAAAATACATTTTTGGATGGACACAGTTTCCCGACAGTCCACTTCATGAACAGCATTGGTGACACTTTTCCAAGCTGTGACTTTGCTCTCCACCTAAACTTTAAAGAATCAGTCCAAAGATAATTTAATGTCAGATGTCCTCTGGAGAAAAGCTGTCCTTCTATGATTGATCCATATGACTAAACATCTTGTTTGCACAGCAAGTAGTTTATAAAACTCACCAATAGTTTCAGCGAATTTGAGTTTTCTGAGATTTAAAAACAACTTGTTTCGCCACAATGATTTGATGAATCAACCTGGTATACTGAGGAAAATGTTCATGAAATTATATATAAGCCGATAAACATAAATAAGCACTGTTTTCATAAGTGATGTCTGACAGGCTCTCAACAGCAGCAGGAGGCAGACACATTTTACGAATGACACCAAACACCCTCTAGTGGTCAGTCTGCATCATAGCACATAACTCAGTGTCGCACTACATAAAATTCAGTTTTCCTGTAATGTAAACAGACCAGATACATATAAATATAAGTAGACATAAGAAATTACTAATACTGGTGTTTATTGATTTTAGTATGTTTTATCTGTTGTTCTTGTCATGCATCACTTTTATATAGTAGATCAGGCCTCTTCAGCTCTTTATTTAGAAGGGCCAGATCGAAAAGATTGAAGTACTTTCTTTCTTAGTTTCACATTTTAAAAAGAAACATTATTTTACATTAACATTACTAAGTGCCTGGAAAAAATGCACCTTTGTTATTTAGAGGAAGTTGTCAGTTTGATTCTCGTTAATTTTCTCTGCTTAAACAGCCTGAGTTAAACTTTTAAATGAAAATAAGAGTATTTTTGTGCTTAGCAACAGACATAACTAATAAATGGGTTAATAAGCCGATGAACAAAATGATCAAAGGACCAGAATGAAGTTGTTAAAGGGCCACATTTGGCCCACAGGCTGCCAGTTGAATAGGTATAGTAGATGTTGATCATATATTTAGGAGGGCATTAATCTTGTGTCAGTCAACAGTAGAGAGATGGCAGGATGTGAGGGGCTCGTCTGTTAACTATCTTTATTTGACCCTGAGCTGATGGTCTGTTTCTCCTCTCTGTCAGGCGGAGTACTCAGAACTGGTGGAGACCCTGCTCTCCTCACAGAGAGACGCCGTCATCTACCAGCGGCTGGCCGACGCCTTCAACAAGCTGACGGCCAGCAGCACGCCGCCCACCATGGACCGCAAGCAGAAAGTGGCCTTCCTCAAGAGCCTGGAGGAGTTTGTGGCCAATGTGGGCGGCCTGCTCTGCATGAAATAACCACTGGAAACCGACTCCGCCTCCACTCATCGTTTTGAAAAGCAACCAATCAAAAAAACCCACCTGCTTCATCCCTAAGAACTATGGGTAGAAGAGACGGCTCGAAGCCTGTGAGGAACTCTGTCTCTCTGCCTGCAGGGATCCATCTCATGCCTGAATGTCGAACATGTTTTCGCCTCCTCGGATTTCTTTTTTGTTTTGTTTTCCTTCCCATCCATGTCACCCCAGGCGCCGCCCTTCCATCATGATTGACGGACTTGATGACGATGATGTGGTAACCATGGAGACAGAACTGCAGAGCAGATGGACTCAGCCGGAGGATCCTGCCCTGTTCACTGAAATGACGGAGCACTGACCATCATGGCGACGAGAGGTGGACCAGCAGCTGATGTCAACGACCTTGCGTACCTGGAGGCTGCCAGAGCACATGCACGCGCACGCACACACACACACACACACACACACACACACACACACACACACACACACACACACACACACACACAGTGACTGAGGGTAAAACAGGTCGCTGTTGGTGGAAATTAAATACGTTTTTCTTTTTTTCCAGAGTGAGGTTTTGTAGTTGAGGGTGTTAGAGGGGCCATTTTGTTTCAAGAATGCCATGGTGACAACCTCCTACCCAATGTACACACACACACACACATACACACTTCATATTAACAGTTTCCATTCTTAGGCACACACACACACACACACACAGACACACACACACATATGCCACCCCAATCTTTCCCAGAGTGCCTTTGTTTTGTTGATTGTTCTGTGTGTGTGCGTGTGTGAATCGTGTCATACATCAACTGACAACAAACAACAACTGTGCCTGTCATTCACCAAGAATACAGCAGATGCACACACACTCACTCAAAAAACGCACATGCACACACATGCGATATGTTGCCATGACAACAAAGGTTTGTCTTGCCTGGCTGTCTTTGGGGTTGCTGAACCACACAGCACAGGAGGCCGTTGGTTTGTTGGCGATGACAGAAAACCAAAATCGGAATATAATGTTTTCAAATCTGAACCTGACAAATGTTTGTTAAAAAAACAAAAACATGACTGAAATGTTTTTATATGCCAGTTGATGGCAGGAAGAGTTGATTGAGTTCAACATTGTATGAATTCAGCTGGGGGGAGCAACGTTCTCTGTGTTGACCTTTGCGGTTTGATATTTTTTCTCTATTTGGATTGTAGTATTACGTTGCGGCCCCCCTCCCAATGGACAGACGAAGGCCCACGAAGGATCGGGCCTCTAAAGTTTAGCAGATTAATTTCAGTAGTATTTTTCTACAGCAGCAGATCCACCCTATCTCTCTTCAACACACACACACACTGGATTGAAGCAAAGACTGTTTGAGTTGAAGGACAGCAATAACAAACCAAATAAAAAGGAACAGAGCCACTTGTTGAAGCATTATGTTGGAGACAGACTCCTCCTCATTCAGAGCACTATCCTGGTTATTGTAGAATGGCTGTTTTGTTAATGAAGTGTAAAAGTGTACATAAACTTATTGTATAAAACCTTCTGGCCTCTTCATTTCCCTTCATGTCGTCTCTGTTGTCTTTTGTCTACTTAAGAAATAAATAAAGTTATTGAATATTCTTTTTTAATATACTTTATTTTTTCAAGAGAACATTGAAATACAGAAAAAAAAAAGTGCAGCACCTAGAAACAGTTGGTCACATTTGTATTTATACAAACAGTTGCATTGATATATATATATATACATACATATGGTAAATATTCAGTGATCATCTTGTGAGGTCACATACACAATCCATTTTTCCCAGTACCTCAGGAATGTAACAGTCTGTAAATTTAATAAAAAAGTTCCATCCCTTGAATAGTAGTAGCAATATCTATCCTGTCAGTCTTTGTTGGAGGTTCAGCCTGTAACCATTTTGTGTTGCAGCTTTTGTGCTGGCAGTTAATAATATCTTTAGTGGGTATTTATCTTGGGCCAAAAGATGAGCTGCGATGTTGCCCAAATAAATTGTAGTAAAAGAGCCGTCATCACCAAATATGTTTTGTATTGCTTGTGTTGCCTCCTGCCAATACGAGCGAATGGCTGGGCAGCCCAAGAATATGCGGAAATGATCTGCCAGCTGTTCACCACATTTCCTCCGGCATAGACCTCTTTCCATCACATCTGTCTGTACACTTTTTAGCTTAAGGGTTACAAAATATCTAATCAAATACCTTCAACAGAGCTCTCTCCAAAGGCCTGGTCTTGTGGAAGATGATTAGATAGAACACAAGTTCAACTAGTCCTCTGAGATGACAAGCCCACATTCCTTCTTCCATTTTAGCTTAATCTTATTCGTTGAATGTTTCCTGTTGTCTTTATATTGATTATACTCTGTAACACCAAATATTTCATCTTCCAGACATGTTGGTAGCTGTTATTCAAGATAAGCAGGACTTTGGAGGTAAAATATCACCTGTCTAGCTCATGAAATGAATAACTGAGTTGCAGTGCTGTACTGACAGGTCTTTCTATAATGCTTTTCATCCCATTTAGAGATATTAGGGTAGCCTAGGTAACAGACACACCTCTGTATAATGCAACACAGTTAAACAGCACCACAATCTACACACTCCTTAATGACTGTCAGTTGAATCAACAACTTTAAAACAGTTTCAACAAAACCTGAACATTACGACCGTCATGAAGACGAGGTTTAGAACAAGACTTTTGCTTTACACAGTGCATCATTTTATGAAACAGATTATTTTGTTTTTTCTGTGAACGTAGCACAAAAGGACTCAAACTACACTAAATACATTAATATTTTATTAATTTTAGCTGAGTGTACCTAATAATCTGGCAACATCATGTTTATTTTTCCACACTTACTGAGACTGAAGTTAAGATAACTGTCACACCCTTGTATTTAGATGATGTCACCAACTTATTTAAGGATTTGCATTTTTTGCTGGCAGTGTTTGAAATATTGTTTTGAACTAAAGTTGAATGTCAAACCTACAGTGATTCTTCTGTTTAAGGCCAAATCTGTCATTATTTTTGATTATTCACAAACAGCTGAGGCGTTTAGCTACAGCACATCTCTGTGTGTTCACTGGTCTCAACTGAAAATAAAGCACAGTGAGAGAGAAACAGCCAGATAGAGACTTTTGTCCCTCCGCAAGAGCCATACTTTCTGGATTTACGTCATCGCGCCGCGACTTCTCACATGTTCACAACACAGCAGCGGTGAAGTAAAGTGCTCGTCGGGCTCGGGACCAGTTTCTGACAGGTCTGCTCATTTTTCCTCTCGTCATTTCTGTCATTCAGTCATCAGACTCTCCCCCACAAATGTAAATGATGCGTTCTTGTTCTAATTAAATAAAAATGTCGGGGATAATTGAAGAGTGTTAACCAGGTGTGTTTGTAGTTTTCAAACGTACAGTGTCTGTCCGTCAAATTTGAATTAATACACGTGTAAAGCTATGCAAGGTAAATATTAAAACGTTAAAAATATCCGTGGTGGTAGAAATAGTATGTTACAAAAGGAGTGAAGAGGAAAAAAATCTACTGTAGTAGACGACACAAATGTCCACATGTCAAATATGTGGTGAGAAAAGGGATAAATAATGCAGAACAGTTTAAGCCTGGAGCTAAACTGCATTACTTGAATAATGACTTGGAGCTAAACTGCATTACTTGAATAATGACTTGGAGCTAAACTGCATTGCTGACTTAACATTGTATGAAGAAGCAGATGAACAAATATGAAGAGTTCGAAGAGTAGCAGAGTATGAATAGCTGTTAAAATGGGAAAGAGATTAAGAACACAGTTTAAGCCTGGAGCTGAACTGCATTGCTTACTTTGTTTGAAGAAGCAGCTGAACAAGAATGAAGAGCTGAAAAAGTGGGAAAGAGTCAATCACTATGAATGGGACTGAAAAGTTGAATAAACCCCATAATGTATTAAAAAGTGGAACATTTTACTCTCTCTCTGTGTGTGTGTGTGTGTGTGTGTGTGTGTGTGTGTGTGTGTGTGTGTGTGTGTGTGTGTGTATGTTTTAATCTCGTACTGCTGCTTGAACCTCAAAGACAGTGACTCCTATCGCCTAAAAGGTGACATGATAAGAAACAGGAGACCCTGCTGAGTGCACTGTGCTCAGAATAATGATAAAGATTCTTGTTTTTGTGTAAAAGAACACATGGTGTTATGCTGGAAGCATTCACACCAACAAGGTCAGAGCAGCAATTATTGTGTCTTTAATGCGACTCTCATTTCCACAGTCCACAGAGCATCAAGAAGAGAAACCTGAAAACAAAACAATGTCTCAAAACACTGAAATGACATCAATCCAAATTCAATGACAAAAATAGAAAACCAGTATAACAGTGAAGAAATCCATACATATGCCCAATCCTGTGTGTGTGGCTGTTTTCTGCTGTGTCTCTACTCTAATGTGTTGTGAAGTCAGTCTTAATGACATTGCCTAATTAAATTAAATTAAATTAAATTAAGGTGGAAAATATAAACATCATATGTAAAATAACCAAATTGATGTTCAGTGCAGTGACCTGTGATTGTATGTCATGCTTTTTTTTTTAAATAAAACATCTTTGAATATGTTAAACAAAATCTTTACCTTCCATTTTCTTGGATAAATTAATTTGGGCAACAGATTGTTTTTAAACTACAGCACAGTATGATCATGTCATCACTATATAATTGTATGGGAAGTCAGTAAACAATCATTCCTAGTTACTGCCCTGTTATTGAGGTGCTTTTCTTTTAGTTTCAGGTTTTCTGCTCCTTCGTTGTGTTCCCCTCCTCTATCAGCCATGAGTGACAGTGATGACGACGTCCCCGCGCTGTCAGCTCACACTCTGGCCGCCCTGCAGGAGTTTTACAATGAGACCAGGACCACCGAGGCTCACAGCACCACACCATCAGACCAGTTCGCTGTGGGAGCGGTGGAGGAGGACTGGGTGAGTTTACAGGATTTAGTGACAGGAGACAGAAACATTTAGAAACTGCTGAAGCATCAGTCGGATGTGTTTTCTTTCTTTTCTTTTTTTAACCTAATAATTCTCATTATGAATTATTCGTACATTTTTATTCTGTGCGTGTGTGTTTGTGTCCGTCAGAGGATGAGCCAGTTCTGGTACAGCGACGAGACAGCGACTAATTTAGCGGAGGAGGTCATACGTGAAGCTGGAGAGGGAGGCAGGTAAAACCACACACACACACACACTGAGTGCCAATCCCTCATTTTTAGATCAGTAATTCTCAATCCAGGTGTCGCAAGATAAACCCTACAGCTCACAAGACAATATGTAGTTAGAAATTCAAACTCAGAATTTTAATAATTACGATATTAATGAGGTAATAAAACAAACTCTTTTTTTTTCTATAGCTGAATAAACAAGCTGTTCTTTCAGTCTTCCTCCACAAATGAAGCATAAATGAATGGCCGTAACCTCATCTCCCTGTCGTTTCTTAGTTTGGAATCCGTAGTATTCACATACATTCGATTAAACTTGATTTAATGTGCAAGCCATGCCTCCAGCCATGGTGACAGGCAGAAAACAATTATAGAACTACACATCAGCGAGCTAGACAGCTTCATCAAGTCATTTATTTGAGGATATTTACGATTATCTCGATTCATGATTACCCAATAATGAAAATTCACCATGAGTCTTTCTTATGGTCTCATCCCTATATGTGTGTGTAGAAACTGTTTCATCTGTCTTCTGTGATGGATGGATTCTGATCCTTTAGCATCAGAACAAAATGGCAGCTGTAGAAAAAGAAGTCCTTACACTGTGTGTTTGACCAGTTACACACAGGAACATAAAAATTCCAAGGTTTAAGCTTCATCTCCAACATGAGTGTTAAGTGTCTTTATATTTCGTGTTTGTTTTTACTCGTAGGATAGCGTGTGTGAGTGCGCCCAGTGTGTACCAGAAGTTAAAGCAAGGTGTAGTGGACGGCTCGGACCGGGTGTCTTCCGTCGTGTTGGAGTACGACCGCCGCTTCGCCACCTACGGCGATGACTTCATCTTCTATGACTACAAGGAGCCGCTGTCTTTTTCGGCCAGCGTGGCTCCTCAGAGCTTCGACATCGTCCTTGCCGACCCACCGTACCTGTCTGAGGAGTGTCTGAGCAAAGTGGCCGAAACCATCAAATACCTGAGCAAAGGCAAAGTGCTGCTGTGCACAGGTGAGAGGGAGGAGGGGCTCAGTTTGCATTATTATTATATTAAGTCACAGAAATAAGCGCCTGTTTCACTTTATGATAAATCTCTGACGAAGAGACACTGTGTTAGATATGGTGTACATGTTGGCTCAGTTTCTACTTGCGACAAAGTATTGAATGAATAAAAAAAGTAAACATAAAAATAATTTAGAATTCATGCTATTAATCCTCTATATCTTTAATATTTTAGTTTAATTTAGTACTGGTACCATTTTAATGGCCACTGCAAGGTGAAATAGCTCAGCAGTAAAGTGAAGTAAGACGGTCACCTCTAATGTTATATAAAATACTTGTTGTTTTATAAATGTTTTCTAAAACATTTTATCGTTTGTTAACAGTGAAATAACTATTAACTAACCTTTAATCAGCTATAAATGTACCATTTATTAATGATGGTTATTACAGAGTGTTACCTGCTAGCTTTGTATTGATGAAACTGTTTAATATCCACACCAATATGAAAACTGAGGTTTGTGTGTCCACACTCATGGTGTGAAAAACTGATCAGCTCTGAGTTCTAACATCAGTAATCTTTGAAAACCCAGCCGACAACTGACCGTCTTGTTCTGCTGTTTTTGATTTTATATGTAGTCAAATTTCATCAATTTTGAGGATAAACGAGCCGATCCCGGCACAATGAGCACATTGTTTGCAGTCTGCGACAGTCTCTCATGTTTGTCTACACATAGAGGCTTTAAACTGATATCACTCATGTTGAACCTACACTTTAGTGAAAAGAAAGTGAGCAGCAGAAACGTTTTGAGTGTCCTGTGACGTCTGATCTTTGTGTCTGCAGGAGCCATCATGGAGGATGTGGCCAAAGATCTTCTGGATGTAAAAATGTGCGGCTTCCTGCCGAAACACAACAAAAACTTGTCCAATGAGTTCCGCTGTTTTGTCAACTATCCGTCTCTCCTGCTGTCCTGCTGAGGACCTGAACGTCAGCCAGGTGGACGGAGGACGTCACTCAGAGATGTTCCAGTACAGTGTCTCACAGCTCGTACTGTTCAGGAATGAAGGGATGTATTAAGGAGGTGGACGTGTTCAGTGTTCATTTTATCTCTTAATGTTTACATTTGGACTTGAAAACAATTATTTAATCCATGAGAGTTTAATTGACTTTAATTTTGGACAATAGTGTGAGTTGATATCAAGCAGGAAACAGCAAATATATGATTATTCCATGTTCATGTGGAGCACAACTCAGCTTTTGAAAACAGCTGTATTTCATCTTCTGTTGCTCTCAGGATGCTTTGTGAGGTCCCTCCACTGTATGGCAGAACAGAACTACATTCCCCTCAAGTACCTTTAAATTCTAAAGATGGAAAATCACTCAGTCTGCTGTTACTGATTAGCAGCATGGCAGAGAGTTTCAGTTTGGCAGAATACTTGTTATAAGACTGTCTTCATTTTTATTTTTCTGAAGCCATGTCCTTGCTGAATGCACACTGGGAGATAAGCACGAGACATGATGTAGACCAGTACAAGATGGAGTTTGTGGCATCACATCCAAGTTGAACAAACAAGCAACAGAGAGGTAAAGAGAGTGCACAAGAGGCCCAGAGTGAGAGAAATAAACTGTATATTTAATAGGAGTCTTTACACACATGTACTGCTGCTCTACCAGAGGAGACACCAGAGTGCTGAAGAGTTGAGCCAGAGAATAAAAACCTTTTGTCATGTTTCATTTGATTCCTCATCGGAGGAGCAGCAGCTGTTTAACAAGAAGAAAGATGCAGGAAGAATAAATTAAAAAAGGAAAGACATTCATATTGTAGGCCTGTTTATTCTCCTAAACACGTTCATGATGTCATGACGACATCAGCTGAGAGGATTTCTGGGATATTGCAAATGTTATCAGTTCCTGTCTCCTAAAAATGCTGAGTGTGATGGGGAAATAAACAAGTGGTCAGTTTTGGTTGTACAGTCACTGGGAGAGGTGAGCTAACTCTGCAGTCTGATGTGCTGAATGTGACTGCTCAGTCGTTTTGTTGGAGACAAGTAAAGTCATCTGGAGTACTTGACGTTTGAGTGACAAGTTGTTGTTCAAGTGTTGAATATGGATGTAGTCTCCATGCAGTCGAGTTTTGTCCTGGTGATCAGAGCAAAAGGCTCAACCTGCAGTTGTGTTTTCACATCAGCAGGAGGCAGCATTGATCAGGTTGTTGACAGTGGAATAAAATGCTTCATTCATTTGTTTGCTTTAATTTAAACAGTCCTTCCAAACTACAAGTAAACATGTTTAAATATCTGAAATGTCTAAATAATATTGTATCCATCTGTGCAGATAGTAATGATTAATTTGTCCATAAAATAAATTGAGATTTCTGCCTCCAGCCACAAACTATGGAGGAAAATGTGATTTGCATGAATTTCTCAAAATGTGGGCAAATAAAATCCAAACTATCTGCATGGCAGGGAACAAAAGCATCATACAGTAGGGTCAAAGAGTCTGAGACCACGAGTCAAATACTTCTCAATCACACCTCAAAGCTTCGACAGAACTACTTGAGAAGACTGAGGAGTCCTGACTGTCATGGACCTTCCTCCAGTCACCTGACCTCAACCATATTCAGCATTAATGTTCACAGGAAGCTTTGCGGAACACTGTCACATCATGCTGGAGTAACATGAGACAGCAGGTTTCACACTAACTTGTGGGGTCCATGCAGCTGGAGTGCAAACTGTCATTAAAGCACAACAGGGACAAAGCAAATACCGAGATATTCTGAAACTCTATCACATTCTAATCAAAATGCAAAATAGGAGCATCTTGACTGATGGTCCCAGGATTTTGGACCCCACTGTATGTTTTGTGTACTTTGGCTGAACCAACCCTTCAGATGTCATGTTGTACTTCAGAGTTTCATCTAGTCTTCTTTGGATTTTCAGGCCTATACAACAGTTGCAGATTCAGTTTTTCTCTACTTTGGATTTTGTGTCCTTGTACAACTATTTTGTCAAGTCCAGGTCAATACAATGTTTACATCCAAATGGCGTCATAACCAAAAGAGAGAAAGTGGAACAAATAAAAGTCTTCTTTAAGACTAAAACAGACAAACAGTCCTCATTTTCTTCCAGGTGATGTACTTTAAGTCAGTCTGCAGGAGCTCTGTCTAAACCATTCATCATCCCAATATTCAAACTTGTTCAGGGACAGTTTCAGAAGCTTCTCCTTCACAGGTAGGATCTCTTTGGATTGTTTTGAGTGTCAGTGGGGAAAGATGAAAACTTATAATCATGGATCAGGTGTAGAAATCCACAGCTCTGCTCCCTTCACACTTTGTTTCCCGCAGAGAGCTGTCCAGCCTTGGCCTCTGCTCTCTCCAGGCTCTGGTTGCTGGTCCTGCCGTCCCGCTGCTTCTCCAGCAGCGGCACACAGGTGCACCCCACCGCGATGGAGACGTAGATCTCTGTGTATGAGTGTCGGCCGCCGAGGCAGGAGCCGGTTCTCCTCAGGATGACAGACGGAGCGTAGACCGGAGTGCTGCGGTACAGCTCGCTCTCCTCACCGTGCGGGCCGACCAGACAGCCCTTACACAGGCAGTACGCCTCCGGGATGTGGCGGGGATACCTGGTGGGGTCGTAGGAGATCCTGGCAAAAGGAATTTAACAGATTCATTTTTCTTTTGCATAACCAGGTCAGAATACAAATTAGATAAAACCAAAACTAAAATCTTGCCCCTTGTATGATGCACCTGCTCTCACCTGTAGGCCCAGGGCGACATGCTGAGCAGGTTGACCGGGAGGCGGGTCTTCCTGTCGGTCGGGGACCGTGCGCTGGCCGGGCAGGTCAGGTTGAGTTTGTCCTGCGGCTCCAGCTGCAGGGCGTGATGGAAAGCGCTCATCACTCCCACCGAGAGACGCCCGAACATCTGCTCCAGGATCTCCTCCGGCAGGTCCAGGCAAGCCCGGGTCCTGCTGGCCTTCTTTCGTACCCGAGCTGCCCCGGCCGGCCAGCCCAGCAGCAGCAGCACGGCCAGGTGCAGCAGCAGCAGGACGCGGATCCGCTGAGGCATCACTGAGCGGTGTCGTGACAAAATGTGCCTCCACCGAAGAGGTCGCCCTGCGCTGCTATCGCCCTTCTTAAAAGTTGACGAGTAGATTATCAGGACACAAGAGACCTTCGTTCATGAGACAACTTCCCCCTTTAACAGGTCACTTTCCTCTGTTATAACCCGGTGAAATGTTGGAGGTGTTGGAGAGGCAGCGGCAGGCAAACAGTCCTCAGTCCTGGCTGGGTGACTGAGGCGGAGGCGCGCCGCCAGGGAAACTGCGGAAACATCTTGGCACAACGCGTCCACAGAGTCTCCAGGAGTAATAATTACCTCAGCATTAGAAATTATTACCGAGCTGGGAGTGAAACACCTGCTGCTCTCTGTTTAAGACGAAGAAAAGGCCACCGTGACTGTTTTCCTGTTGCTTTTCTCCACCGAAGTGTGCGTAAAATCCGACAGGAGCGTTTTTACGCGCAGGAACAGTCTGATCCACGTGCAGAGCGGGTCTAAATCAGTCTGAAGGTACTGACAGATAAAGTCCCGTCATAAACCTTCAGCCCCGGTGATGAAGGAGGTTCATGAGAGCAGCTCCCGGCGGCAGACTGTTGGCTGTGCTGCTGCAGCCTGGCTTCACACCAGAGTCTGCTGCACTTAGAGATAAACTGGATCCAACTTCTTCTGTCTGCTCTGGATTAACTAAGAAACCGTGACGTCAGGTCAAAAGACCACAAATTTCCCTGTCACGTGATGTTCACTTAGAATTTTGTCATTAAGATTTATGGGAGGCAACGAATTTCAATCACATAATGCATATGAAAAGCCACTCAATGCTTACTTCAGTTTACCCTCCACTAAATCTTCGGTTTCATCTGCTGCCTCGCCAGGGACAACATCACATCAGTAACTCAGACTGTCAGTGTGTTTTCTGTACTGGAGAAACTCACACAGCACATGGTTTGTGCTCAGAATGACACTGCTCACGTCTTTTTCTTCAATAGATAAAATATTTTCTCTTTTAATGAATAAAAAAAGAAATGAACAAACAAGAACAAAATAAATACAACACTACAAATAAACATACAAAATGCAGAGAGTAACAGAACAGGACCCAGACTGGATGGATTACAGAAGTTTTGTCATGTTGATGGATTTTCCAGATGAGAAAAGTATCAGAACAGTGAAACGTTTTTATTGTTTTGGCTCTGTGTCCCAACACTGAATCTAAAATGAAGAGCTGACAGCGAGGTTGAAATGCAGACTTTCAGTTTTAAAGATGTTTCAGGGCGTTTACACCCATATCGGTTGAACAGTGAAGAACTCGTAGTCCATTCAGCCTCGGGAGGAACAGTATGTCCAGAAAGTATTTCTGTAACGTCTACACACTTATCACACATCAGCACTTTGACCTCATTGTGATTCATTTTTAATCCACAGAGCAGGAGTACAGAACCAGAACAGATCTGTCCAAATAGTTTCACGCTGCAAGTTTTTTACATTCATTACATCCATGTATACACTGTAGGTATTCCTCTATAAAAATGAATTTGTATAAATAATTTCCTTTATGAAATCAGTGTAGGCCAAAGTGACTCAGATGTAAGGCAAAGATGATCAATCTGACAGAGGTTAAGACATCTCACTCCTACACTACAAACTGAACCCTCAGTGATGTCCATTAAAAATCATCTTTATCCTGTAACATTTGTTTTGTGCTGAGGAGCAACAAGACTTTAAATGTTTTGGTTTTGTGGTGAAACTTTGTGCTCTTGCCTTTGAAAGGTTACAAAAGAACAGAATGTTCCAACAACTCAGTGAAGGCCGAGGGTTGAAGCTGTTACTCCGGCAGCAGGTCGTCTCCCAGCTCTTCATCTGCAAAATCGTCATCCTCCACGCGCTTCTTGGCTCCCGTCTTTGGTCTCTCCATCTGAGGCCCCAGCGGGTCCACATATGACGCGTCTGCAAATTAGATGATGATTTTATTGATCATAGAAGTTAAAGAGCATTTCTATGAATGCTCTTAAAAATCTACACACGCGTCGTAAATCAGCAATTAAGAGCGAATGAACACCATGCTGTTAAGGGCTTCTTAATGTCTGCTGTCTGAGGTGCTGAAGATGATGCTGCAAGAGTAACTTGGCACATTTAACTGCCTGTAAGCCCGTCTTCATATCGAAAATATATACATCACAAAGCGTAAGTGTTCTACAGAAATGTTTTGTGCTTGGAATTCAGACATCGCTGTAAAAACTGGGACGACGTGCAGTAAACAGTCTTCATCCTTCAGCTGGCTGCCTTTTATAAATCATCAGGCTTTTGGGAACAGAAGCCCTGATCTGTCTGAAGAATTTCAGTTATCCAGTCAGAAATGTATCTTTAAGTATCAAAGAAGACCGTTTACACTTTTCCATTTTTTTCCCTTTCCTTGTGTGTTTTATATAGTTTCTTATGCCTGTAAATGATCTTAAAATTTAAAAACGTCAAAGTCCACACCAACAGAAGCTCCTCTCTACCACAGAAAACACTGCTCCTGAAACGCCTCGTCAGTAGTCCCACCTTTAATTCTGTGACTTTTTGACATCGCACTGCATCACCATGTCACATATTTGCATAATTAGTCTGTTAAGAATTGTAAGAACTGTTTGACTTTTTATGGCCGATCACAAACTGAAAAAAAGTCTCTTGGTCACCTTGTGGGAAATATTGTTGTCAGCAACTTTTAGTTTTAGTGGCTTGAAATGGCAGCAAGAGATGAAAACTCAGCTTTAAAACTGTACTGATTATAATATGTAAATACACTATATAAGATTGGTGGTTAAGGTGACAGTGAAACTCAAGAAAAAAAGGGATCCAAGATAAAAGAGAATCAATGTAACTGCTTTCAGAGGAGAAGAGCAAGAGTGAGACAGTAAAAAACTATGTTTCCTCACCTATTTCTTTGGGGCTGCTGGCCTCATAAGGCTCATTGGAACCAGGAAGTGACCTCATCTTGGCGCTCAGTCGCTCTCCTTTAGTGCTGTTGCTGCTGTGGCTGCTATCTGCACAGAAAACACAAACACGCACTCACATTAGCAAATGTACTGAATTATGAACCTTTAAAAGCATCAGCCATAAACCTGCAAGGCTCTTGCACATTTTGAATTTTAAAATTAACGTTATTAACTTGTATTTTTACACACTGTAAGCTGAAAACTAAGCCATGTAATTATCCAGCTCCACAAAATGAAATCACAGTTCATCAAATAACATGTGACCAACACTACTTGCCATACTTTCTAAGCTTTTGTGGTTCTCCGTCTACGTTCATATCACTGCTGTTGTATGACAGTGTCAGATGTGGTGTGAGAAGCTTCACGACTCTTGACATCCTTAACAATTTCAAACCCAACTGGACCAGACCAGTCACAGCTTCACAGAGGTCAAACTGAAGACAAGTTCGTGTTCTCACCTTCTGAAAAGTCAACATGGTGAAGATGTGAGATATTTATCTCACAGACAGTTAGTTATGAATGTGTGTGTGTGTGTGTGTGTGTGTGTGTGTGTGTGTGCGTGCGCACAGTGGTTAAACATTTTTCTCCAAAACATCTAAATATATTAAAGTTGATATTGGTACAATCATTTTTCTAAACAAGACAGTGTTGCCAGCGTTCAGGTTTATATTTTTCTATTTTGAGTGGTCACGTTTACTTTCATACAACCAACACTTGAGAAGAGAACATAAATATTTCAACCATTCATCCTTTATTTTACTGTCTCTGCTCGCTCGTTGACTAGCTCCCCAAACTGTAACATGGTGACTTAGGTTTGCCGGAGGTGTGTCCTGAGCTGTTTGCTTATTGTAGCTGGTAGTTTAATGCAGTGGCTTTCAGGCTTTCTGTGCCTGGGGTAAACCAAAGGGCAAGCCAAATCTCTGTACATGTTAATTTGTATCTACTAATGTGACAAACAGCTATATTACGCATGATACATCTATTAACAAAATGATTCAACAATTTACTTGAAACTTTGTAAAATTACATAAAAGCAGCAACACACTGATTTAAACCAGACAGGTCACTGAATTAAAATGAGGTAAACTGCTCCACACAATAAAGAGATCCATTTTCCCTTGTTATCCTCCTTAACACTGACTGTCAATCAGGGTGTTTGACGTGTCACACGCTAATAATTCCCGTCACCCAACAACTGATGCACGGTGAAATACTGAGGTTCCCTGGAAGGTTTTTAAAAGATTTTTTTAAGGTGCCAGAGGTATTTGCCTCTGTATTAGAAAATAATACATACAAAGTATTGATATAGTAAAATAAAAACCTTGTCATTACTTGTGTGGTTGTATCTTGCAATGATAACATATGGTTGTAACAATAATTTGGGAACCACAGGGTTTAAGTAACAAGTAATATGTTTCAGCTCAGCCTCACACCAATCTATCTGAATTTCTAGTTATTGTGTGTTTTTCGCCAAAACATAATTACTTCTTTTTTTTTTTTAAATGGCCGAGTTACTTAACCACAACCAAAAATGTGACAGTATTGCACGCTATGAGAGTGTCTGTAAGCTCAGCTCAGGTCCTCATCATCTTAGACACAGAGCTGCTACTCTTCACTCTTCAACATGTAATGAAGAACGTGTGTGTGTGTGTGCGTGTGTGTGTGTGTGTGTGTGTGTGTTCCAGGCTCAGATGACAGGCTGACAGAGCGATCTCCTGCACTGAAGGACAGACATGATTACAGACAGCAGCAGCCCACATCTGGCTGCCAGGTAGCCTTGGAAACTGACGAGCACAGAGACAGAAAGCTGGAAAACAGGAAGGAGGAGGAGGCCCGAAATTCTACCTTCCTTCAGTCCCAAACATCTCACACGAGGCCTCACATACTGCTGGCAAACTGAAACCTCTGCCTTTTCTCATTTTTTTCCTTCTTTTCGTGGTTTCTTTTATAAAACACAAGTGGGAGACATGGAAAAGAGCGATAACATGACAGGTTGGACGCCAGACTTCAAATCAATTGTGCCTAACAGTTTCCACAAATAAAGTTTCAAAGCTGTTTTTTCTCAGCAGCACAGAAGCACTAATGTTCCTGTGAAGGTTGACAACAACATTGATGAGTCAACTTTAAGGCTCTTGCAACTCACTTTCCAGCCCAAACTTGTTCGGAAAAACACTAAAAGATCTTAAAGGGTCAAACGTAAGGACAACAAATATCAACATTGCAACTCTAGACTAAATTTGTTGGACAGAGAGAATGAGAACACAAAAATTAAGAGAAAAAGAGAGAGTTAATAGTTAAGAGAAAGAGAAAGAGAGAAATAAGAAAAACAAATATGACGAACATTTAGGCACATGCCAGATCCTGCACCTCTGTCTTGCTCTGTGACAGTGGTTTTACCAGTTTCACATCAAAGAATACTGCAGGTTTGAATGCATGAGAAAACAAACAGCACTGACACACACAAAGACACACTCAACTTTCAGTGCTGCAAATGTGCAGACTTTACAGAAAAGAGGGAAAACTCTCAGGTGCTCTTGAGCTTTTCTCAAATATCTGACAGAGGTTTGGGTGATCACTCCTCCTCCTTCTCCTTCTCAGTGCGAACACTGACCGCAGTCCAACATCACAGCTGCCTGTCAGCCAGGATTTCTGGAGCAGTTTCAGGTGTTTTGATGGAAACACTATACTTAGGTTTCTCAACTTGAGTGTTTACCTACGGAAAACTGTTCTAAGTGCTTACTTCTGCTCTGCCAGTGCACAATGCTCAAAACTTCACTCAGATTGCATTCAGTAGTAAAAAATATTTGTATTCATTTCAAGTATGATTGTGCAAAAGCAGTATTTAAAAAAAAAACATAATATAAAAAGGTTAAGACTCTGGTATAAAGCCAGTGAAACTGTGCGTTTTTCCATTTTTCTATTGAAATGTGTCTCATTAGATGAAGGACAGAATGCGCTACATAAATAGATTTGTTTGTTTGTGTAAAGGGAAAGTCCACCTAAATACTGCTGTGGTGAAAAGCCAGATATGTAGATTCTTTACACATCAACATTTTCAGCATCTCTCATGGAAAGAGAAAGACGCTTCGCACACTGCAGGGCTCGACAGCTTCCCTTTTCACATTATCTAATCCAGCTAATCAAAGCTGGATCAGTTGAACAATGACTTCTTGACTAACACAGCACATTAATATGCATTATCACTGTAAAAATAAATAGCCATGAGATTATTGCAGTTGGTTTATGTGATTGATTAACAGATTGAATGAGTACAGCTAATAACATGGTACCCAAATCTAAATGTTCAATGTTGTCAATTCTTGTGGAAACTATTATTACAACTCAAGATCCCAGTGTTACTACAGTAACACAAAGAATGAAGAGGAGAGCAAGTTGTGAAGTAAAAAGAAAATACTGATTCTCATTCTTGAGATGTTGGTTAAGCTGCCAAGTGTTCACAAATGTTTGAAACCCACTCTGGATGTCAACAAATGGGAAATGACTGTAAAGAAACAAGAAAGTTCTACTTCTTCAAAAGGTTGTGTTGTCCAAGTGTTCTGAAGTTAAACCCTTCAAACCTTCAGCTTTCACTTAATTCATTTTGAGTGAGAATCTTACATACCTCTCCCTGAGTCCAACAGTGGACTAAGTTGTTTTGACTCAGGTTGAGATTCTGGACAGCAAAGAGGAAGCAGCGTGAGAGTACAGATAGAGAGAGCCAGAGAAACAGAGCAGCAGAAAAAAAAAAAAAAAAAAAAAAGAGAGAAGAAAAGATTACAGAGTCAGACTGAAAAGAATTCCACACAAATAGAGAACAATATAAATAGCACAGAGAGAAGCGGTGACAGTAGCATGTGTGCATATGTGAGAACTAATCTGCTAGCATTTTATAACTCTCTCACCTGCTTTAACATCCATCTCTGATGTGCCGTGAGAAAAAGGGTTTGGGGTTTAGATAAACAACTTAAAGCTTCACAACCAATATTCAACAATGTAGAAGAACAAACATGTTAGATGATGTTGTAAAAAGCTTGACAGGTAAGTTTGCTCTGGCAGTACAAAACACAATGAAACAGTAAAAGCACACAAGTTTGAGGTTTTCTAAACTGATCTGTCAGGACACCGGGGAGTAATCAAAGTGCTGGCCGAGTGGAGCAGCAGGCACATTAACAGGTGCCTGATGTATGTATCTAACTACACTACAGGACATTAAACTGCACAAGCGAGGAGAGCTGGGTCTCATTACAGTTTCTGGCAACTCTAGTTTGTCTGGATTGCATTTAAAATCTGCTGATGAGCCAGCTTTCCAGTGTTGGAGCCAGTCTAGTATGTGTCTGTATTTGTTGTGGATCTGTAGTGAAGGGAAGCCTAGACTGTGGAAGTGTGTCTTCTCCAGTTTCTGCTGTTACTTTTAGTAAAACAGTCTTATCCTACAAAGATGTGAGGCTACGTTAGCAGTCCACATAAACCACTTTGTATCCCTAAATGTTAGGATGCAGAAATTCATTTAACCAAGGAGGACTGTTAATCTGTCCTGGAGAGGTGTTCAACCGGTTGGTGACCTATCTAGGATTAGATGGATAGTTACATCTACAGTTCCTTTTAAGGACAGAACATGACTCTGGTCAGGACTCAGTGTGGTGTATCGAGGTATACCCATGATGCTGGCCTTCTTAGGAGAACTGAGGACAGGTGTGGAGATGCCTGCTGCCCAGCAGCATGTGTGAGCAACAGGTAGAGGAGAGAAGGAAGTGATGACATGATGACAATGAGCTGAACAGTACTGATGAGCCTTTAAACTTTGATTCTAATTAAAACCACCGGACATAAATACAGTAAATGACCTGAGCATGTTTATACATCTCCTGTACTGATATCAAAACAATACTTTAATAAAACCTCACTGTGAGGAGTAGAAACACTTACATTTTAAAAGAAAAATGAAAAAAATAAATAACAAATTAAATAAATAAACTCTCTTTGCTTTCATGACTGAATAAACTGAATAAACAAACTGACCTTAAAGGACAACACAATTCATACTGTTTTACTTTGTTTATATGTGGCGGACCCTGCCACCTTTCTAGCTTCAAACAGTGTTCTGGGACCTTATTTTCCTCTGAGAACAGCTTGTTTATTCACTTATGGATTTTCATATTATTACCTCATTAATATTGTAAATATTAAAATTTAGTTTGAATTTCTTTCTCTAAACTTCATAGTGCCCTTTTGAGACAAAAGCAAAACTATGCAAAGATAAAAAGTTAACACAAGCAGTAGTGCAAGAACTTTACTTATAGTGCCTTAAAAAGAAACAGAATCACTCAGTTCTAGCTTTTTGTGTTGAAGTTTTCAAAACTTCAAAACGTGCTATGAACACATTTAAAACTAAGAGTATTGAGGTCTGGAACACAGCCCTACTCGTGCTAACAATGTATGCACTCAGGCTGGTGTTAGGGACTCTGTATATACGGTAGGTGTTACAAAATGTAGAGTAAAGTTTCACCTTCCAAATATTTTCAGACCTACATGACTACAATGACTCACCAGCGCTCCCGGCGCTGCCCTCTCTGCCTTCTCGGCGACCTCTGGCACTGCCGTCACGCCCCGACTTCACCCTCTGCAGGAAGAGAGAAGGAGGGGGGAGGGACGAGGATATTAAAATTAAATTACAGACAAAATCGAAATTTCAAAGAATTTCTGTAATTTAATAACAGCATGCACTCTAAATAAATGAGCAGGCACATTTCATGCTGAATTTTCGTAATCTGGTCATTCTTTCCAACACTGAGCCTGTGCACTTCTCACCTCTCTCTTTATTCGTCTCTCCCTCTGTGTCACATGCGTTATGCCAGTTTTATTGGCAAGAAAAATATTTCTTATAACGTCTAACAAAAAGCTTACCAGAAACATTTAAAGAAAATTCTACTGGAATTTGATGGTGTATAAATGTCACATTTAAAGAAGTCTGACATAAACTCAGGGAGTACATGGCAGAAGCACGACCACAATGAGCAGTTAGCAACATGATGGATAAAAATAATAAAACATGGATATGGGTATTTCCATGGTGAAGTAAGACATTTAACATAAACACAACATAAGCTAGAGAAGTAATTTAATCTTCTTCACATTATTTTTGGTTCTAATCATTCTCTTATTCACTGCATACACTCAGCAGTTATATCAGTAAGATCAGTTGTCTTCTGCTGTCATTCAGTTTGGAGAATATGAGAATAATGAGTCAACCCTCTGGCTCTGTCTGGGTCTCCTCTGCTCCAACAGCATCTCTGGGCTCATTTAAAAGCAGCTGCTTGTCATTTGATAAAATCATCTTCCTCATCTGTTCCTGGCTCTGATGAATATCGCCACAGGACCAAGGCACACTGCTCTGTTACTTTGAATCTCCCCCTCTTCAAAACTTGACTGACCCCAAAAACACTGACAGTTTCTTGGATCACAGGCCTGTCATATATTTTGAGTTGGGAACGTAAGTTTTAGAGTCACCATCAATAGCAGATATTGCATCCTTTAACATAAGAATGTAAAGGTGAATTAATTTAAAGCAGCTACAAAGAACCTTGATTCTTTGATTCTGGCGGCCCCTGTGGACAAAAGAAACGGGTGAAGAGAGAAGCAACATATTCTTAACACTATTTTTATTTTTTAAACACAGCTGTTTGCAGGATGCATGGCAATTTGTGGCTGTGTAAGACTAAGGGCGCACTCACACTTGGCCCAGTTGCTCTGTACTGTGCTGAAGCACAATTGTCCCTCCTCCCAAGTCCCCTGATGGTCTGCACTCCCATTGCTCCGGCCGCAAGAACAACACAGAGAACATGACTGTAACTTTACTGACTTTGTGCCTTATTTTGTGTCATTTTGGTCATAGACAGCCCTCTCACATTCCTGGATTTCTTGATTATACAAGGTGGCGTAATACATGATTATACTTCATGTCCACATGCTTGTGCTCGTGCATGTGCAACCGAACCGTGCCGAAGCACACCTCTTCCAACTGTGCCAGGACCAAGAAAGTAAGAAATTACGGTACAGAGTGCTCACACTAGTCAAACAAACTGGACTTTTTGGGTCAAACATGTTTGGGCACGGTACAGTACCTAGTATGAGTGCGCCCTGAGTGCCATTTATACACCTGGGTTACATGAAATCCTGTAGCTAACAGTCTCGGTATAGTAATTCTGTTGAATTTAAGCACAAGTTGTCAACAATCCCGACGTCCCTTTACAGTGATAGTTACAATAAAAAAATTATTTTATAAGCTAGTTGACCTGCTGCTGTACCACCAGACTACAGAGCAGCTTCTTTCCTCAGACTGCAAGACTCCTCAGTTCATCATCAGCACGCCACCATAAAAAAAAAAAAACTAATCATTTTATGAGCTAGTCTCCTATTTAGGAAATCCAGGTATTAAGAATAACTATGAAGAAATAGCCATTTTTGTTGCTGATGGTATCTTTTGCATGTGTAGGTAACACAGTGGCAAATTTGTAAATCACTAATAAGACAACAGACATGACAGAATGATCTGTGATCTTGAAATAACCATTTAAAGGGTAACTCTTGGGTATGACTACTAGATATGTGAAAAAAGATTGCATTAAGTCTTTTGTGCCTCCAGAGGGGGCTGTGTGAAGTCAAATAAATGTCCTCAAGTAATGTCACTTGTGGCAGAATCAGATGGGACTACAATATATCTCATCTCTGCTTGAGGCTAGGAGCTTTTCCATGACATGATTTATCAGAATTTGAGCAAGAATGCGTGGACTAAAAAAGACGATATCTCTGGTTGTGCTGCATCGACTTAATCTTTTTTATTTAATCTGCCCATCATGAATCAGACAATGTTAATGTTGTGCAATGCTAAATAAATGGTGTACTCCTTCAAGAAAAAATGATAAGACAAGAAAATGGGAATTCAAAAGACAACTAAAGAGGATGTTATTTTGGGGTATATTCAATCGGGTCTTGCAGGATCATATTCAGGCTGAATAATTTCCACACGTGTCTAAACCAATCAGATACAAGCAAACAGTGCTCACCAATCTAGAGACATGCACATGTCCAGTAATTCTAACTTTAGATTGAAAAGTAAAACACAGGCTTCATTTCCACAATCAGAGAATACAACAAAAACTCTGGCTACAATCAAACCACTTATCTAATCCATTCAGCTGTCACAGGTGAAACTGAACAACTCAAACAACTGCATGTCACATCAGACATGGGGACAACTCTCCAAACAATGGTTTTAAATGATCCAGAATTACTGTAAGCCAGGTGTTAAACAGCTGGATAGCATCTGCTTTCCTCTGAACTTTCATGGAAATTCAACAGAAGAGAAAAACAGCTGTTTTTTTCATGCATTTCTGGAGCTGCAGCGACCACTGACCCATTTTATGGCAAAAGGACACAAGTATGTTTTCAATCAGTGTGTTGTTGTCCAGGCACAGACGACCGGACGCCAAGACATCGGTGAGGAAAAGATGATTAATGAAAGCTCACGAAAGGTTTGAAACATGACTGCAAAACAAGCAGGTCATTCATGAGGCTGCACACTGTTCATATTATTCAGATGGATAATTTGAATGTTACATCATTCTACTAAGCTGATTGTATAAGGTGAGTTAAAGAAAATGTATTATCTATTGTTTTGGTTGTGTGGTTTTTGTTTCACATCCCAACTGTCTCAATATTTTCCAGAAATAAAAGTTCATTGGTCTTTGAAAGGGTGTAGTGCTTTTTTATACCATTATATTGTAATTTTATCAGTGGCATAAACATGTCCCAAACTCACTGCTGTGGTTTTTCTGCTGAGCAATACCATAAGAGATACTGTCAATCTAACACTGTGGGCAGCGCTGTGAAATCTTTTTCATTAGGTGATGAAATTTGAGATTTGTTTCTGCAATTTCTGTAGTTTTACGCCTATTCAGTGATGTTAATTGGTTTCTCGCTAACTACCTTTCTCTAATTGTGTTTATTCCAAACAAACTGCAAATGTAAAAACACATAACTTCCTGTGTCCAACAATTTCCCAAGAAAGCGCTACGGGACAGCAAGTAAAAAGTAAACTGAAAAGGTGTGACAACCTGCAGAGACATACCTGTTCTCTGATCTCCTTCATCTTCTCCACCTTCTTCAGCTTGGTGGCATATTCTTGGACTTCCTTCAATCCCATGTCCGTGCACAGCCTCACCAAGAAACGCAGGCCTGGACAAACACAAGCAGTTTTTATTTTCTTCACACTCAGATCAATGGATCATCTGCTGTTGGTGAAGAGCTCTGTTGAAAGTTGTGTAACAAACAGGATGAATTACATTCAACGTTTTCTGGAAACTTGCGGTGAATGTCTTTATATGTTTCCAGAGCTTTCTGGTAGTTTCCTGTAAAGAAAAAAAAAAAGGATTTGACAAATTCATTGCTAGTTTCTTCAGAAAAAGACTAAGTCAATGTTTCTGAAGCTGTTAAGTGTTTAAATAAATCACAATAAACCTTTATCAAGCTGTTTGCTAGTGGATCGTGGACATGACATGTTTGGGAGGTCCAATGTGAAGTGAATCATTTATTCTAGTTTTGAGTATCAACTGGCAGGAACCAGGTGGCAACATACAACTTAACTCTTAAGAACAGAAATATTCTCACCACTTCTTCTGTAGCAGCTTGCCACCATTAGCTGCCACTTCACCTGGGTTGGTCTGAGAAACACAGCAGGAAAATATCCAGTCAGTATGGACATACAACCCTGCACTTAACTTTTTAATACTACGTTTCTTTGTTCTTTACCAGAGAGATTAAAAGCTCTGAATTCAGCTGGAAGGCAAAGAAAAGCAAATTATCTGTCCTCCTAGTTTAATAAAGTAATAACTTCCAGATGAGAACAAGCCACATAGCTGAAGAAAGAAGACTAAAGCAACATAAAAACAAGATGAAATAGGATCCAAAACACTTAATCATGTCAGAAAAATGTAGAAATAACACAATTTCATAGATATTTCTCAACATGACAGACTAGCTCTTAGGATTTGACTTTCTCTGGCATTACACTGGAGATGAGCAGCCAGTTTCTTAGATTATCATCAGTTTTACACAGATCTTTCTTATTTCTTACATATCACGCTATTTTCTTCTAAAGTAGTATGATTTGTCTTTACTTACTGTATGAGTGTGGCTCTTTCAAAGTACTGAATGGCCTTCTCACAGAACTGTGTCTCGATGTAGTAAGCCCCGAGCCACTCGATCACATCGATGTTGGAGGGGAAGTACCTGAAGGACTGGACAGCAACATCAACACACTTATAGGTGACCAAACACCAAATGTTACGTCAATTAATTAGTCCAAAGACAGAAAAACATTTAGTTATTCTCCTTGTACCTCGTAGTAGTGCTGGAAAGCCTGAGACTTGTCACCCTCGCTATCATGCAGCTCTCCCAGTTTGGCCAGTGTCTGAGGGTCAGTGGGAGTCACACTGATGACCTGCATCAACCACTCGATCGCCTGTTGGGGATCTTCCAAAAGCTCATAGATGAAGCCAGTGAGTCAAGGACCAACAGAAGCTCACATGAGAAGGGACAGAGATACAGGTTTGAATCCCTACATGAACATCTTCCCAGCAACATCTACTGAAAATTGAAGCAGTTAACCCATGTGACACAGACTAAACACATACATAATAATGAACAACAAATCACATTTCTTATCATTAGGATACAGGTGTGCCAGCTGGTACATGACTTGTGCACTGTTCCTCAGAATGGCATGGAGCTTCAGGAAGCAGTCCAGAGCCTCCTCCAGACGATTCAGTCTCTTATATGTTAGACCTGGTACAAAAAGATAGGAGCCAAAAACTGTATATCAACTTGGATCCTTTGCCAAGTGAAGTCCTTACAGTGTACTTGATATACTGTAAGTGGGCATTTTTAACATCAGCTGCTTTTCCAAACTCAGTTTTCCTGCAGAATGATTCAGCCATTAGAACAGAGCTGGGAACTTCTGTTTTTAGACATTTTTTGTTGTCACTTGCATGGGTCAGAGGAGAAAATTGATTCTTAGTTGCTGCCCGATTCTCTCTCAAAAGATTGTGTCTTGATGCAAAAAAGCTAATAATCAGAAAAAAATCCCAATTCTCAACATTTTAATTGCCTGTAACAATTTTGTAAGAGGGAGCTGTACATTCCTTATCACTGATACAATCAGATGGTGAAACATAACAGATGTAAACATGTGCGTCGTGTTTATGTTCTAAGCTTGGCTTATCTGTGAATTTTGGTGATGATGGATGACTGTGAGCCAAAATAATGGAAGTAAATTCATCTGCCTGTCTTAATTATGGATGATTAGAAATGTACTATGCTTAAGTGGTCACACAGTGAGAAAAAAAAAAGATTTATAGAAATCAAAACTTCTGATGCACCAACATACATTGACAATTGTTTTATAATTACATTGTAGGCCTGTGAATCAGACTCAAATCGAATCATGAGGTGCCTATAACCACCTTTAATCCAGATAACTGCTGCCATTCTGACAGTGACTCAACATCTTAGTTAATCTCTGCATCATCCACCACTGTATCGTGGAGAAGGATGTTACCCAGGTTGTAGAGGGCTTCAGTGCAGGAGGAATCGTTCCTCAGCGCTTCTTTGTAGAACTCTGCAGCCTTCTCATAGTCTTGCTTGGCAAACACTGTGTTCCCTTTGTTGTTTAGTGCTGCCGGGTTGTAGCGATCAGCGTTCATGGCGAGGTCAGCGTATCGATCAGCCTGGTCAAAGTCCTTCTCCTGTAACAAGTGAGAGGATTGGAGGGGAAGCATCTACTGGTGACAGCAAACACCCACAGAGCTAAAGTGTCCGTGACCACTTGAACAATTTCATGGCAAAAATAGTTGATCTTAATTAGGTATCAATCTTCTGAAGGGAATCTTCTCATAATACTCGAAGTATGTTATCTGAGAACCTTTTGATTAGTCAATGAGAGGATCTTACCAGGTAGTACAGGAAGGAGAGGTTGGTGGCTGCTGCACTCTTCACTCTGCTGTCCTTTTTCTCAAAGGTCTTCAGAGTTTCCACTGCCTGACAACACATAACAAAAGGTGATCAGGTTAAATGTTACACAGCAATACCGCCAATTGTAGAATTACATACATTTTCCTGATCAAAGCATGATGGGATCTGAAGCTTCAGGTGTTCATTATGAATAATGCTGAGCCATCACATCTTTAATCAATGTTTTTTATATCAGCAAATTTGACAATGTGTCAAATGTGTAGTTAAATGTATGTTTTGAATAAAATACAGTACATAAAACAGACCAGAATGACTACAAACACAAAGTAAATCCAAGCATTATCTTTTAAAGAGTTTAAAGGTAAAGACAGTTGCAGGATGCTGCAATAGTTTATCTAATGAGCTCAAGAGCTTTTATATCACAGACACATACAGTACATTTGTCAAGTGAAACATTTAACTGGTTATTATGCCGCTGTAAGAACAATTACATACTAAAGAGACTACCCAACAGTATTAGTGTGTAAAGATTAGCATTTTGAGAAACCACCAGCTAGGCTACAGCTGCACTGAGGCTTCAGGCTACACCCACCTCCACATATCTGTCAAGAGTATAAAAGCACCACACATGCATCAGATGTACATGGAGCTCCAACGTGTTCAGTATTAAAGAAATAGACTGATGATTATGAATTAATCGCATTAATACATTGTGAAAAAATATTTAAATGAATCAATAATTTGTGAAATAATTTAAAGGTCCCATATTTTAGAAAGTAATATTTCTGTCTTTTTTGTTTATAAAGCAGGTCGTGGTGCTACAGATACTGTAAAAGTATCAAATAACTCAATCCATGGAGAAATGCACAGCCCCGTATTCAGAAACACTGCCTTTAACAACGCCATCAGGACTCCTGTAAGGTTGTGATGTCACAGCTATACAGTCACTGCCCTCAGGAAACATTATGGGCTGTGGTCTGTGAGAGCTGACCAATTAGAACAGACTCGGCTTTTTGGAAACTTCTTGAATAAGGCACGAAAACAGCGTTCAGACAGAGGGTGAATGGAGGTGCTGCAGCAACAGACATTATGGGAAACATATTTAAGTAAACTGGAAAAAAATTTCTAGCAGGCACCCAAAATATGTAAATAAGCATGATCCCGAAAATGAGCATAATATGTGACCTTACCAAAGCCAAAATTTAGGATTATGAAATGTCACTTCATCCTTCTTCTTTTCATATTGATTCAGAATAACGTTGGTATTGTTGTTGCTCTAGCTAACAGGAGCAAACTGACCTGATTTAGAAGGAGTTTTTGAGCTTACTTGTTTAAGAGAGGCAGGGGATATGTGATTGGCTGAAAGGTGAGAGGGTGGTGAGAACACCACTGTCATGTAAAGTGTCATGAAGTAAAACTTGACATGAAGTGTGATATCGGTAAAATTATATCCAGTTGTTAATAATGAAATAACATTTCCTAATAGTGAATTCATAAAATCTTCCTTTATTTCACAAATTGTTGGGTCATTTATATATTTTAAACAACTTATACATGTTATTATTTTTTTCATAATGTATGTTTTATTTATTTAATATTGCAGATTTGGAAATCCATAGATATAAAGCGGCAAGAAAGATGGCTTGTGAAGTTTTATAGAATTGGAGAAGTGTGATCAGTGTTCTACTGTTGGCCTCAGAGCCGCTCCACTCAGTGGTATTTTGTTAATGAACGAACCATGGTTATAATTTCCTTTCTGCCCCCAGATTTTCCTTTCTGGTCTGTGGATTTTAAACCAATAACTGCTTCTCCACCTTGTCTTGGCAGTGCCGTTATTTGGAAAAGACATGCTTAAGGAAGAACATGTTGGGGAAAAATAACAACATAATCTAAATGTGAACATGGAAACAGAAGGCACACATACCTCAACCTTAGGCATGCAGATGGGAAGGAAACAAGACAAAAGCAAGAGAGAATGGAGGGGCAATGAGAAGTGGAAAGATTGATGCTGCACACTCATGAAACAGCCTTAACTGGAGAAAACAGACAGAAATAAACAACCCTGGGCAATAATTGTATGGAAACACAATGTTGTTAAAAAAGATGGAAAAAAACAAATATAAAAGGATAACAAAGACCAGATCACCCACATGTTACATATGTTTAAAGAGGAATACCACTCATTTTATAAAAATTTGAGAGCAACTGCTACCCTGAGACAGACACCGTTTTTCTGAGCTTTAACTAAAGTACCTTTTCAGGTTCAGAATTCCTAACACAATCATACAACAGTCACAATAAAAAACAAACATGTATAGCAAATATGTTCAAAACAAACATTTCATGTAAATTCTCGAAACTAAAATCTCAGTTATATATTATCTATTTACAAAGGTATAAGCCAGTACATTAGAGACTAAGCACAGTCTAGCTCTAGATGTTGATCTAGTCTAGTATAACTGCCACTTAAGGAAATAAGGCCTCATAACTGTCAAAGGAGTCAAAGGAGTGCCATAAAAAAGAAAACATCTGTAAAAGAATAAGAAAAATTGAGGAAATACAGTATAGAAGAAATGAACAAATTACATCTAAAAATAACTAGATAAAATATATATATATATAAAATATGTATATATATATTTATTTATATATATTTCTGCATTTATTTTATTAAAATAATAGTATAATAAATGTGGAAATATAAAGACAAACAGAAAAAGTAAGTAAAAAAATAATTATAGAGAAATAAAGACATGAATAAATACATGTTAAAATATAAAAACAACTGAAATATATAACAAAGAATAATTGTCAGCAATTCAGTTTATTTTCACATTTCTTTCTTTCTATATATTCTTATGAAGAAAGAAATGTGAAAATAAACTGAATTGCTAACAATTATTCTTTGATATATATTTCAGTGGTATTTATATTTAAACATCTATTCATTCTTTTATTTATTTCTCTTTCTCTTTATTTTTTTTGTTTGTCTTTATATTTCCGCATTTATTTTATTACTCTTTTACAGATTTATTCTTTTTTATGGCAATCCTAAGAAATACTTGCTCTAAAAAGTGTTGTGACAGCGTGATGTAAAGTTTTTAGTTGCCCTTCCTTTGCTTGGCAACAACCACAGCCAAAGCAGTGACAAGCCTTTTATATTGTTAAGAAAAACATTCACCTGGTTGAAGTCTTTCTGTCTGAGGTAGGTGATGGCTTTGTTTATCTCGAGATCGTTGGCGAGCTCAACATACTGAGAACTCTTAACCATATCCACACACCTAAAGAGAAACAACCATACACATCATATCATGCTTCTGCAAATAAAATAAATGGCATACATTTGTTTTATCTAAATTTGAACAAAAAAAAGGTGCATGAGAGCTGTTATGCAGATTTTGTTAGATTTTGTGAACTAGTAATATGTCTCAGTGTCAAGATACTGTATGTTTATCTGTGGCTGTACACTGTATGCCCTCTGGTGTTAAAATGTTCAGATGAAAAACAAAAACATCAGTAACAAACCAGTCAAATCCAGTTGCAAAAGAGGTTTCAATGGCCGGAGCAATGAGCTTGGCTGCAGTCATGATGTACTTCTCAGTCAGGACTTTTCTATGGACAGTCAACAGGGAGAAAACAGGACAGAGGTTTAGAAATAAATGGTACAAAATCCAAATATTTGAAAAAACAGAAAAACAATACTGTACTCTGATGCAGTGTGTTGTGTTCTGGTAACGAGGAGAAAGTCTCAAAAGTGTTTTGGTATTGAACACAACATGTCAGCTTGTTAGGATGATCGTGTTTTGCTGAAGGCTTGTGTGTTTGTGTGATGTGAGATTTTTCTTACAGATCTCTCTCCACCTGGTGAAGTTTGTCATTCTTGATGGCCTCGATGACCATATTTGAATTGGTGTCATCCTGAGAAAGATGACAGGACAAGGTTTACATTAAGATGTTACAAGCACCACATTTAACAATCCTGAGCACTTTGTTTTAAATATTGGCATTCTGCATATAGTCTGTTTTGACATATACAAGAAAGACCAGTAATTTTAAATATTTGACAAGCTGACATTTGGCTTCTCTTAGTAAATGTAAGGTTTGGGGAGACAAAATTGAACTTCCCTGCAGTCATCAATGGAGTAAATTCTCATTGAGCTACTAATCAGATGCATTTTTCAGCCAGGTAACAACCATGTTTGAGGCTTTTTTGGATGACAGATTATGAATTAATCTGCAGAAGACAGTAAGAGATTGACAAAATTGAATTCAACTGATGCAGATAACTGACGGAAGCATCGCTTGCAACAAGACAAAAAAGCTACAGTAAGAAGTTGATGTAAAGGGGACGTTCCAAAAACATTTTTAAATTTTCTACTCAATAGCAAAATCAACCTCTCTTTTGAGAGCAAAATAAGTTGTTTCAACTGTAACTGTGAAAGTGGAACCATTTAGATGAACAAAAAGTCCAAACAAATAACCTAAACATGAAAAAATAAAATAATAATAATATCTGATAATTTGTTCTTAGCTATGTTATTGTTTTTTTTCTATTGTCACATGAGTGAGAAAATAACAATTAATAAAAAGTTTAAGAATTAAAAACATACTCAGTTGCCAGACTTTAGTGACTCCATCAACATCCAGGTCAAGGAAACTGCTTGTTATTTTAGGAAAGTTAACATGAGTGATGTAGCTAATAGCTGGACAGATTTAGAACAGTGATCCAACTACAGAAACTTCATGGACGCGTGTGCACACACACAAATACAGATAAAGGGCTGATAACCTGTTTATTACATGCTATAAGTTAAATTAATATACATATTAGTTACTCACATTAGATGGGATGTACTTGTCTTCATCATCAATGCCCAGAGGAACAGAGATGAGCTTCTGAAAGGCCTTCTTCATCCTCTCACTGTCACCTATGGCGTAGTAGCACAGGATGAGGTTGAAGCCCGTCTTAATGTTGGGGCTCTCACTCATGATGTGCTCGAAAGATGTTATGGCGTCAGAGTATTGGCCCATACGGACAAAGACCACACCAATATTCTGCATGATCTTGATCCTCATTTCCTTGTGAGCATTGGAGATCTGATCCAGTGCCATTCGGTAGAACTTGATGGCTTTAGGGTAGTTCTTCTGTTTGACATAGATGTTGGCCATGTTGACTTTCAGACGGCCTGAGGAGCAGCACAAACGTAGTTTGCAAAAGTACAACGAATATTATGAAATATGAAACAGCATGAAACATGAGTTTATCTTTGTGTAGGTGATCTGGGGAAATTTCGACCATTGGGTGAGACACAAGGAAAAGAAGACACTTGTTTTCCAGTGCAGTTTTTCCATTCCATGTGCACCAGATTACAAGACAATATTTCAGTCAGCAAAGTGCAGTAGTACACTTTTTATTAAAACTGTTGTTTATTTGTACTGCACTGTCAAACCAGAATCAGATATCAGGTTATTTTCTTTGTGGATTTGAGAGCAGCCACAGTTTAAACACATCTGTAAGCAATATGAAGCTGAGTGTTCTGCTCACCTGCATTAGTGAACATCTTGTTCTTCACAATGACCTGGTAGCTGTTTAAGGCCTCTGGGTACATTTCATTGTTCGCATACTGGTTGGCAAGGTTGAGCAAAACCTGGTAATGACAGAAATGTTCGATATTTTGAAACCAAATAATGGAAAACAGGCAATGAAGGCAGGAACTGATTCTCAGAATCCAACTCCAAAATGTAACTTGGCTTTGGAGACAGCGGGCTTAACCACTCAGCTACATCATGTTGGCTGAGGTTCAAACCCTGCCAGATACTTCCTGTGCTGTGTCTCCCTCTAGCATGAAAATATCATTTCATGTGAAAAAAAAAACAGAATTCCCACTGTTTTCTGAAAACACTTGTTGTGTAAAGAACATAAAAGCTAAATGTGGCATGAGGACTCAAGAATAATAAAAAGGAGAATGCACGCTAGCATATACAGCAGCTGTTAGTACTTTGCATTAATGAGCAAATCTGGGCGGTGATATACAGATATATATAGGGCTGCAGAATATGCTATAAAAAATACATAAATAAAAATAATAAAATCATACTGTGATTATTTTGACACATATTATGATTCTGATATGACACACAATTAGTGAAGTTGATTATTTTTGCATCACAATTTTTAACTTCTACAAAAAAGCTATTGAAAATGTGATGATGTGATATTTGTGAGCCAGGACATCTCTGCAGCACTACAGTATCTCATTATAATGCTGTTTGTCACATATTTTACCTTCAACAAAAAACTGCAGCTTCTGTGATTGGGATATTTCACTTAGCTATATTGTAAATATGTATTAAATATACATTCGTATATATTCCTAATGTTCTAATTTGGTTGTATTCTGTATAAAAACAATAAAGGCTTTCTATTCTACTCAATTTTGATAGTATCTTAACTTGTGCAGCCTTAATTTCTTATTCTGATTGGTAATAAACTTGGAGAATTTGACATCAAAACTAAAAATTTCAACTACAGTTTGATAGTAACACCTTCTTGCTAGAGCTGACAAATACCCCAGAATGCAATACAGCTAATCTACAGAACAAGTGGCATTTTAAATGGGAATTGCTAAAGCTCTTTCTCTCTCTACCATACTTAGCCACCACACTCTCAGTACAGTTCATAACCAAATATATCGCGAAACACAGCAGTATTTACTGTATCACAGTTAATAACTAAGAATGCAAAAAACAATAGGTCGTTTTTTTTCCTTCAGCAACTATTAAAAACCAGGCTTAAAGAGTGGTTTTCCCAATAGGTGGGACTGACACTTCTTCGGCATATCATTTAAGAGTGTAGGAAGTAAATCTTCCATCATTTGACTTGCAGACACTCGACCAACTATTAATATTCAGCAGTTGTACTTACAGAGTAGGTGAGGTCTAAATTGATGTTGTCAGTATTGCCAGACTGTTCCCTCTGTCTCACCAGTGCTCTCTCCTTCCTCCCTGCCTCTTTGGCTTTTTCAAGAGCCTGTAGGAACACATCACATGCACACACAAAGACACAACCACCACACATACACAGGTCAGAAGTTGTGACACTAGTCACGTCAAGTCCCTTGACTGATACAAAATGCATATCTGCAAGAACTGACAAGACACTTTATGAGAAAGCATTTGAATGCTTCAGCTATACTGAATTTTTGTTGCACTTAATGACAATTACAAACTCAACCTCTTTTTTAAAGATGCAATATGTAAGAACTGGCTACCTGTCGAATTCATATTCCAAACAAATAGGGGGCAGCATTTCACCGGAGTAACCACTAACTGCTGTTAAGTGTAGCTGCTATTAGCTCAGTTAGCCGTGCCGCTAGTGATTCCTGCTGGAGGCTTGGGGACCAGGGGAGTGTTCACACTGCTAGCACAGGGGCTTTGGACTGGAGTGGGACATGGCTAGCTGGTTAGCATGCTAACTTCAGTAGATATCTCTGCAAAATAATACACAATCATCATTATGTCAAAACCAATGTTTAGTTTTAGTTGATTTTTGAATGTTTTCAACTAAAATTCTTACATCTTGCCCCTTTAATAAATGTATTTATTATATACATTTATTATATTAAATATAGACTTACTATACTTACTGTACTTTTATGACAGGACATGTAACATGACTACGTGTCACCCTTAAGACATGCTCTAGATGAAGCTGTTGAGTACATGTTTAGGTAAATGAGTGTAAACTCGTGATGCAGACAAATATACAGGTTTTCACATGCCTGCAGGGGGAGACAGAGACCTGAGGAGTACAATTCCTGTAAGTTTCAGGGAATAGTTAAGTTAAAACACTAAGCGTTTTTATACTAAACAGCAACCCGCCAATTTGGCTGTACTTTTTGCGTCTAGGTCCACGAATTTAGACAGACTGCGGTATATTGGGGGTCTGTTTTGGTCTGCCAATATGACGCCCAGGAGGGTACACTTTTTGCCGCCTCCATTGCTATGTAAATCCAAGTCGTCGATGTCCCGACAATTGCGTGACATGGGCAGAGGTGTCGATGACGTGTGCACTGTTGTGCGACCCACAGCTGGGAGTTTTAAAAGCAGGAAACAGCTGATCACAGCAGTCAGTTCATCACTTCATCCGCGGACATCAAGATGAGCAACTGGAAAGCCGCTGAGATCCGGGAGATGCTAACCATCACAGTCGAGAGCATCGTCAATAACCACATCACTCATCAGTATTCACGCCCAACTTCGTGCTTCACGTCATGTCACATGTTTACGCCTCCCCCAGTGGCGGCTTTTTTGAAAAGGAGGAATATTACACCTCCGTTTCACATAGACAAGACGGCAGATTGCAGCCTTTACCTGGCTGCAAATGTGGCGCATTTTCTAACTAAAAGGGGCTACTGACTATGTTCATCATTAAGTGTACAAGCATGTCCACACTATAGCATGATATTGCCTGAAGAAAAGGGGTCTAACTGCCAAAGTTGCCCTCAGCCAACAAACAAAAAATACAGTTTTAATGTATAAATAAAGACACAATTATTCAAAATATAAAAGTGCACAGGAAATATGTAGGGTGATAAGAGTTTAATCTGGGTTGAATTTGCTAGAACGTGTAATGCGCCTTTGACTTTAACCTGACACTCAGCCCAGTGTGCTGGAGTAAAGTGCTGACACAATTAAAAATTAATCACTATTCACTGCCTCACTGGAGGCCATTCTATCCAAATCCACACAGCCATTATTACTATCAGTAGGTTAAAGAATGACAGAGTCTGACCAGTTGTAAGGCTCCTCTGCTCTGTGCCATGCAGCTCTCTTCTATCAGGTCATTCACTTTCTTCTCCAGTATCTTAATCTTCTCCTCAGGCCTGCAAGACAACACACACAGAAATACAATGGGTGATATTGTTGCTTGAAAGCACAAGCCTTTCTCATTCTGCTTCCCAAAACATGGCTTGTTAGAGACCGTTCAGTCATAACCATGTATTAGAAGCATGACAAAAACCTTTTATAGTAAAGAGAATTAAAATTTGCCCCAAACATCATGCAGTTTGTTTAATTTACAGTAAATTAAAGTAGATACTCTGGAAAACACATATAAATACGTTGGATTTATTGTTTTGTAGTAATCAAAAATATAATATTCATAATCTACACATAATTCTATTATTACTAGTCCCAGTGTTTTTTTGTCATATTAATTGCTCATACATTTGCTTTGGACATAAGAATTATATCTTATTATGACTGGATATTAGGGATGCAACGGTAGAGTTTTCCCACAGTTCGGTATGCATCACAGTTTTTGGGCCACGGTAACGGTACGGTTTCAATATCTTAATATAAAACTACTCACACTAGCAAAGGCAATATTGCATGTAAAAATAATTAAAAGCAGATATAGTCAAACCACAAACCTTATTATAAAAATTTAACACTTATCTTAATTGCCTTCCATAAAAAACATATGCAGTATCCAATCAAGTTAAACAGCAAACATTATTGTAGTATTGTATTGTACTGTATTGTATTGTATTGTTTGCCTTTGTGTATTGAACCTAACAGGGCGTATTGAAAGGTTCGATAAAATATTGAATATTGTTGCATCCCTACTGGATATGCATCTTTGGATCCTAAGTTCAAAATGTGATAACACCTACAAAAACCTACATGCATGTACTTCTAAGAGGATAACACTAATCTTGAATGATGTAGGGATAATCTGAAACACTGAAACAGACAAATCAGTTTAAAGAATGACAACTCACGTGTCCTCATTCTTTGCTTCAAGGGCAGGTGCAGGACCTCTGGACTGGCCCAGAGGGTCAAAGGTGGAGCCTGAAAATACAAATCATACTAATCATCAGTGTCACAGGAATCCTATATTGTTTACATAATTACAATCTGTCCTTATATATATACATGGAGGTTCATAATTATAAAAAGAGCTAAATTTCCTTGGGTTTTTAAGACTACAACCAGTTAAAATTAGCATTACCACTCACCCTGCATGATAGCTCATTGACATCTGTGTTTGAGTGTGTGCACGTATGAGCAGCAAAAACCTTTGTAATAAAGCCATATAACATTGTTTTTTTAATTCATAGAATGAAACTGAATGAAAAAAAAAACGAAAAAAATAAGAAGCCACAGAATCACTAGCTAAACCCTAGTCACATGGTGAATCAAATCAACACATATGTATCAAGAGTGAATCACTAAAATGGATGTCATAGACATTTTTTGCTTGTGCCTCCTTTGAACTCACCGCGGGTCAGGGAGGAGGTGTAACCTGCTGCTCTGACTGCGGTCATTGGTCGGGCTGCACCATCCTGTCACATTTGAAAAAAGCAAATAAAATAAACCAAGCAAAATATGTAGTGATGGCATCCCCTTATATGCTTAATTTTCACCTTTTTTAAAAAAAAAAAAAACAGAGCCATTATCCACGTTGAGCAGTATGTTAGGTTGTTGTTGAACTTGGACTACATACATGATTTTGACCAATCGTAAAGAGTAAAACCCATAACAAAACCTACATTAAACCCCTAACTTTATATTCTGAGATAGTGAGATTAATAACTGTCAACTAACACATAATGAAAACTATACAGGACCCTAAATGCACCCTTGATTGATCAATCCAGCTCACCTGCACAGCTCCAGTCACGGGTCTGCCCATTGAAGAGGCCATAGGAATCCGAGACTTCATGAAACAACAAGTATGAGACAGATGAGAATAATTTAGGCATGCTAACCTGATAATATGATTTATCATGGAAATATAAGACAAAAAAGAGTTTATTAATAAGAATGTATATTTGACTGCTCTTCATCAAGAACTTGGTTATTGTGAGTGTATGTTGTTTTTAATCCTGTAATTTGTTTTTGTGATTTGTTCAGCTGCATTTACGTCTTTTTTTCACACAGAAAAAGTCTGTGGGTACCAAAACGTTACTTTATTCTGATTTAATAAAAGTCTTGAAATGACTCTCCTTCTCTACAAGACTACTTGAGCTGCAAGTGTTTGCAATACTTACGCCAAAGGACGATGCCAAAGGCCGAGCTCCAATGGCAGTGCCAGGAAATTTGGCAGTCATCTGGATAAATGAAGGATAGTTTTTAATAGGTATTAACAAATAAGTGCGTTTAGGACATAATCTATCCTCCCTAGGTCTCTCTCTCTCTCTCTCTCTCTCTCTCTCACACACACACACACACACACACACACACACACAATAAAATCATTACGTACCGGAGGTCTTCTTCCATGACTTGTCCTCACTGCTTGCTGGAAGCCCACATCATTCTCCAACTCCTTGAAATTGGTCAACAATTAGTCTTTTTCGTTCTTTCCATACCAAAATGTCCAATACAGAAGTAGGCACTGTGACCACTTAAGACAATTATAGTAATAAAAGATAAGTATTTGTGTTGTCGTTCGCCACCTCTCCAGATACTATGCTATGTAGCATTTATTGTATCATTGTTAGCTGTACACTTCAATGCAAACAGGTTTGAGCTTTCAGCCAACTGTAGGGCTAGATAACGTTAGCATACAACTCACCTCGGAGTCAAATGTTGGATTATAGTCGTTGTAACCCGAATAAAGATCATCCTCCTCCATAGCCAGATGCACATTTTCCATTTTTCTCTCTCCAGAGAGGCGGTGTAATACGAAAAAACAGTTTTATGAGTGAAGCAACAGCAACGGTAGTTTGTTGTCGTTTTATGAATCAATCCCACAATTCAACGCGGCGTGGGTGGGACACTTTCGTTCACAAACCTCTGATTGGTTACTTACGTGTCAATCATGAATTGGGGTTAATATAATTGGCTGAAACTGGATCCATCCGTTGCTAGGATACATGTATAAACTAGCCGCTTAATCTTTTTATTTTCCCGCAAACTATGTCATCGTTTTTTGTCTTAAACAATATATGTATAACTGGAACAATAGCAGCTGATTAATGGCGGATATGTTGTTTGTTTGTGATTTGTTTTGGGCGGGGAAAATGCAGTGTATTGTAATTTTTGGGATCTTTGGTCCTTCTAGGTTACCGTACTAGCATTTAGCAGCGTGACTTCGGAGGGGTGGTGCTCCTACAGTTTAATAATAGCAGTGCGGCATTTGTCAGAGTTCGACTATTAACTTGTCATTACACGAGCTCTGCTGACATGAAGATCATTACTGTGATTGGCAGGTGAGCAAGAAAAACTTACGGTGTTAAAGTTTGCTCCCAGGCTTTTATGCTAACGCTACTTGTAGAATGCAATGATTGAACTTACATGAAAGTTAGCATACTGTACTTATAAACTGTTTTAGTGAAAGGATACTGTATTAGCATTTTTCTACTCTTCTGTTCTTTTGCACATGATTTGAGTTTAGTGTTTATGCATTATGTACTTTCATGTGACTGTTGCGTCACCATACGAGATTATTCTGAATGCATGCTCTACATCTTTTGTCGGGGTTTCCTGATTTCTTGTCGTTTACCATGAAACCTTTGCAGCTTCCCTTTCAGTTATGTTTTATTATATACTATTAGCTACAGACCTGCCTCAACCCACTCTATTAAGTAGCTCAGCAGTTGTATTGAGGCTATTAGAACCCACTTTGTGAAGGTTTACACACACACTTTAACCTGTTTTCTGTACCTTGTTCATTATTTCTGTGCACCCAGCTGAACTTGGCAGGCCTCTGAGATGAAATTAAGAAGAAATTAAATACAACACGTCACAGCTAAATATTCACTCCTTTTTTCACAAGTTTTGAGAGTAACTTAAAGTATGTACATACGTACACACAGGACAGAAGATCAAAACGCACTGAAGTGAATATCCACAGCAGGAATTTGCAAAACTGACGCTGACACAGCAGAACCTGCAGGGCCTTTGCTGTGTGACTGACCTCCCTGTGTCGGGAAGGAAGGGTACACCGCTGGCCATTACAAAAACAGACAGGCAAAGCAAAGGAGATACTGCAGCATAATGTAAGACGGGTTTTATTTAAGTATGTCCACACATGTGTGTATTTCAGTGGACTGATAGGCCGCTCCTGGTCTATGGTGTTTGTCAGTGGAGGCTACACTGTGAAGATCTATGACAACCAACCAGGACAGGCTGCCAAGGCCATCACAGAGATCAGGTCAGTCCCAATACACAATACAGCTATCTTTATCTTGTATTTAAATAAGTGCCAAATGCCACTGAGTTCCAGAGATGAAGTTGGGCAACAGCCATTATCTCCAAGCCTCAGCAAAATTATCTGAATGGTACATCTGCAACTTTAGATTTTAATTGTATTTTCTTGATTAATTGATTAGTTATTTGGTCTTTGTTTCCCAAAGTCCAAGATGACGTCCTCAAATGTCTTTTTTGTCCACAACCCAGAGATATTCAGTTTACTGTCATAGAGAGCAAAGAGGAAAGACACCAGAAAATTTTCAAACGTAAGAAGCTGGAATTTTGACTTTTTTTTTTTAAAACTTACTCAGATCGATTAATCAGTGATGAAAATAGTTGGCAATTGATTTAATTGTTAACAATTTAACTGATTAATCGTCGTAGCTCTCCACTTGGGCTAAAATAAGAATCCAGGTTCACTCAGTTTTGATTAGGGGTGCACCGATCCGATATTAAGATTGGATATCAGCCCCGATATTGACAAAATAGCTGGATCGGGGATCGGAAAAAAAGTGGAACATATCCACGGGCCGATCCAGTTTTTTTTTTTCCCCTCCGTCGCAGCACATCATGTTTACAATGTTTGGTAACTGATTGATTATTTTGTCTTAGTTAGGAAAGTAATGTTTACTTAGGAAAGTCTGGTGCCTTTCATCTCTTCTACATGGTGGAAGGAAGGTGTAAGGTGGAAGGTATACAGTTTATTATTAATTCAACAACGGTATCGGATCGGTATCAGGTATCGACAGATACACAAAGCCCAGGCATCGGTATCGGTATCGGGACTGAAAAAGTTGAATCGGTGCATCCCTAGTTTTGATGTGACTTTTAATGACTCTTGACAATCAGCTACTGTCATGTTGCACATTAGAAATGGTGCTGTGCCATCTACTAGATGTTGCCATGCTCTTACATAATTTACACCAGATCTTATTGCTTTCTGATCAACAGGGCTGTGTGGCTGCAAGACATGAAGAGAACATTAACAAGACATTTAGACTGTTGCTGTTCTTCCCTCCAGTGCTTGCAGAAAAGACACATGGACATTGCATGATCAGTGACTTCCTCTTACTATAGGACCCCATGGACAAACACATGCTCAGGCCTAAAATATCTGTCATAGCTTAGTCATTGCTAGTTAAACATTGCTGGTGAATGACAAAGGACTTTTAGTGAAAGCTGCTGTGAAAAACACTGTCAGAAAAAACAACGTATTATAAAGAATACCTACAACCCTTGAAAATAAAACAAACACACTCCATACCAGGATCTCATTAATGACTTCATTTTATCCTGCTGTGAAAAGCTCACCTGCTGCAGCTGCCTCTGGTGTTTACACTGTTCAGACTATAGGAGATTCAGTTATCCATGTGAACAGTAGAGGGGGTCATTGCACTGGTCTTTCAGTCTGCCTTTGTGTGTGACTTTTTGCCGAACAAGCTGTGAGGACTGTCCCTACTCCTGAGCCCTGTAATTTACTTACATCATATTTGTTTTGACAAACTCATTTTTGTGTGTATGACACTGACGCATCTGATAACCGTCGTCTACAATTCTGGGCTACCTGGTTTATTGTGGTTTGTATATTGGCTGGCAAACCAACCTGACAGCATTCAGACGTCTACCCACAGACAAACAATGTCAAAATCTGGCTCAATTTGCAATCTTAATATTAAGATAGTGTTTTTATTGAGCCATTCAAATCTGCTGCATTTACACTTTGGTGATGATTCCTTGTGCACTAAAAGAGTAATAATATATGTCATACAGGACTATTTGTTTCATACTTTGCAGAATGTGTGTGCTTAAGTGTTAACTTCCTTCATGGTGTGTTGGTGCAGGAAGCAGCTGGAGGAGCTGGAGGGAGCCCACATGCTGAGAGGGGAGCTGACCGCCACACAGCAGCTCGCCCTGCTCAGCAGTTACGATGACATGGCTAAGGCGCTGGAGGGAGCCTTCTTTGTGCAGGTGACACATGACATCATCAAGCGGAACTACCGATAGATTGGTCACATTTGGTACATTTGACACTACACATGTATCCCAGACGTGGTCAGACTTTGATGAAACTGGAGACATGGCGCTTCTAAACCAATGCATTGTGGGTATTTTCACATGTATATAGTGTTGGAAACAATGGGAACACTATACGGTTTGATTTATGGGTTCATCAATGCATTACAAACATTAAGTCATGAACCATCAGTCAAATGTTGAGTGATTGCAGTAACCTCAGTTCATTATGTTCTGACATTTTTAAATGAACTGATTATCCTCAAGGGGGCGCACTATCATTGGTTAATTTATGTCACATATTCTATGATACCTCAGACCCCAGGGGTCCTTGAAAGGATTCCAAGGAGTCCTCAACAAAAAGGGGAATCATTTATTTTCACCATAGTTTGATCCATACGAAACACTGTGACAGAGTGTATAACCATTTTGGTCATAGGTTTCATTGGATTTCTGTAGTAAAAACCTTTTCAAAGCCAAATTATTATCAGATGGGGGATGCTGGGAGAAAACCTTATCAGTCCTAGGGATCCTTGACTAAAAAAGTTTGAGAATTACTTCTGTTGAAGTATGACCAGATGTTCTCTACATGATTCGAGGCCACTTCTCAGTCTGTTTAACACCAGCATTCCAAGCATTTATGATATAAAAAGAAAAAAACTTTTAAAGTTGGTCTCTTTTTGTTTTGTCCTGTTTACTATAATACTTATTTTTAGTGAGAACCAAGAAATGTCAGTTTTAAAGGTAAGAGCTCATTTCGAAAAACATGATTTAGGTTAGACTAGATCCTTTCGCAATGTTTAACAAGTGTTACAAAGGATAACATCTCCCTTGTGTGTATTTTTCCACTCTTTTCCTCGTAGTTGCAGAGCTGTGACATTACAAAAACATGACTCGTCAGATGCAATGTTGGTCCTGGAGGAACATTAGTTGTTATGTTCCAGGAACAACACCAACACTGCGATATCAAATCGTGTGACTGTTAATCATGATCATCTTGACTTAGCTTGGGTTGTTCCTGTCCTTATTATAATTAAAATTAACTTCTCTTAGGCAGATTTGTGTAATGTGATCTTGCTTTTTAATACTTATTTATTCATCAGAGATTTACCTTTTGGCCCATCTCCAATCCAAACCTAAATGTTTTTTAACTAACCTGAATATATCAGAACATTCTGGAAATATTGCCACGTTTCACGAGTCATTTTATGAACTCTCTGTTAAACAGGGCTTGCCTTTGACAAAAAGGTTTAGAAAAGGTTGTCAGGACAAATGCTGACCTGCGGTTGAAATCATTACATGACATTTTAACAACAAATCACTCATCTAGTCTTTGTCACGCATAGAGCACAATCACAGCCTTAACAATGGGTACATGCTTCTCCTAGCTCAGTCATGTGTACCTGAAAATTAACTTTTTACGCCAAGAACATGTCTTGTGTGACATCCTGACTCTGTTGGAGCAGACAATGTAGGGCCAAAATAAATCAATACGCAACCTGAGTGGAACAAAAGAGGACTTATGAGAAACAGGGAAATACATAGAAAAATGCAAAGTTTCTCGTTTCACAGCATCATCCCCATGTTTCCTGATGGCGTGTCACCATCCGATGATTTCATCCTCTTATAATCACGTATCTAGATGAGTTGAGGAAGTACAGGAGTTTGTCTCAGTCAGATTAGTTACAGAACAACGAACTCGTGACTGACATTAATCGATACTAGCCTGCCTCTTGGTCTCATACTAGATGTATGGGAACAGCACAGGACATACCATTAGATAGTCGACCGGCACTCCCCATATTCCTCATCTCTGTTCTGTCAATATGTTTCCACATGGATGTTCTTCTATATCCATGCTGTTTCCCTGCTGGAGGGGAGGAGATATGATCTGCTCAACAGTCAAAATATCAGTTAAAAAAGTCAAATAATTCATGAAGTTGCTAAAATAATAAATAAAACTACAGACATATTAAACAGAGACAATAGCATAAGATGTGTGTGTGTTTTTGTGTTAACAGAAACCTGCTTACATATTCAGTGTTAATGAGTGGAACTTCACATTATTATGCTTGCATTCAGTAGGTATGCTGCTTGCTCAGCCAGTTATTGCAGTTCTACCTGATGGATGTCGTCTGTAGAGCATATTAACACTCCACTACCGCTTTTTACAGCCACTCCTTTCCAACACTCTGTCAAAACAGAAATATATAGAACAAAGCCTGCAGTGAAGAGATACAAACACAAACTAATTGAATCTGGTTTGAAAATTAATTTTAAAATCACTTTCAACATTTGTCAGAGTACAGTAACTACAGTAGTTTGTAGGTTAATGCTCACCAAGAAACATAAGTGTTATTTTTTGTTGCGGTGATTAACTTTTTCATCTTTGCTTTAATGAAAGACCGATTAATGACAAAGTGTACAAAGTAAAAGGGTCATTTCACCCAAACAATAGAAGAAAAACCAAATTTTCTCACCCACCTTTAGTGGTATACTGATAGTTTTGGCTTGATTTATCAGAGAACACTCTCAGAAGCACACTGGAAGTGGTTTAGATTGGAAGACTGTATTATTCTTTATGATGTTAAGGACTCTTGTTTTAATATCCAAATGAAAACTGGAAAAGTGGGAGCAGGAACATATTGTACTGTATGCAGTATTGTCGAAAGTAACCAAAAGTCATACTTGAGTAAAAAAAAAGACAGCAAATATTAATTTGGTAAAAGTGAAAGTCACCCATACGAATAGTACTTGAGTGAAAGTGTTTGAGTATCTGATATTAAGTGTATTTAAGTATGAAAAGTACTAGTAAAAGTAAATTATGCACATATTTAAATGTATGTTTCATTCTATGGGTCAACCCACATCCCCCCCAGCCGAATCAGTGTTTTGTTTTTTTTTTTTGTTTTTTTTTATCTACTGATAAAATAAATTAAAAATGTGCTGCTTTGGCTCCGATGCAGAATGCAATCTGCAAAGTAACAGTGCATGAGTAAATGTACTTATTTTGATTCCATCACTGACTTTGTCACAAAGATTTTGGCCAGAGATAATATTTTCTTACTGTGTTGGAGAAAATGAAATGATTGGCAATAGTACATGTATCTCAATGACTCATGAATGATTTTGTGTATGCGTCTACACGTTCCCTTTTTCCAGGAATCTGTATTTGAACAGCTTGAGGTCAAGCAGAGCGTCTTCCAGGACATAGAGCGTCTTGTGGAAAAAGACGTCATCCTGAGCAGCTCCTCCTCCTGCCTGGTGCCAAGCAATGTCTTCTCTAAAGTACAGAACAGGAGCCGCTGCCTCGTCTCCCATCCGGTTAGTTTTACTGCAATCCTTGATAAAACACAACCTGGAGAATTTAGTTTAGTTAATTCCACAGCCATATATTAACAGGTGCCCCACCCTTATATGCAGCACATTACTGTTTTATCTAATGGAAGCTCCCCTTATTTCTTTAATCCCTGATTTATCCTGCATTAGTCTGCAAAAGTGAACGTATATGAGATATAGCCTGTCTTCTGCTGTATTAGAAGCTGAAAGAATAGATGATATAAGCCATTACCATGTAAGTGGTTGGTAGATTCGTCAAACTTTCTAACCGCAGCTAAAACAGAGTGGTCCGTTTCACTGGGAAAGTTTTTTAGTTAATTTTTCTTTGTCAACCTTGAACTGAGCATGTCCACACTGACTGACTTCGCTACAGTCAGCTGTTTTTATGCTCATCAACAAACAAACTTACAACTGTCTTTCACAGTGTCCCCGTTGTTCCTGAAGGTTTTACAGTGTGGCTTTTTGAATTTTTCTTTTGGGAGTTGCAAAATGTTTCAGCTCTTCATCTGCTGACTCTGAAAACTGAGTACTAACTAACTACTAAGTAGAGCCTTATCATACCTTATCACAATGGAAGTGATGCCTATTCACTTTCAATCAACATATGTGCCATTTTTTAATTTAATTTGATTGTCATCATTTATTCATATGTATATATAGATAAACGATATGTAATGAGGGTATGAATCATCCATCTAAACCAGACCTTGAGTCGTTAATGGTCCCATAGTATGCTAATTTTCAGGTTCATACTGTTATTTTTCAACTAGAAAATGTTTACATGTTTTATTGTTTAATTCAATATTTTAATTACATTTCTGCAGCACCTCTATTCATCCTCTGTCTGACCTCACCATTTTAGTGCCCGTCTCTTTAAGGCCCCATTCACTAAAAGTCTAGTCTGTGTTAAGATTTGTAGGTAGTTGTATGTCAGACCCAAAAGCAGAAACCAAGACAGGGGAGAGGTTATAAGGAATTTATTTACGTTGCTCAGGTAGATGGGTAGTGGAGGATGGCTCAGGCTCAAGCTTAGGCTCAAGCTTAGGCTCAGGCTGGTGGCTCAGCGGATGGAGTAGCTGGGGAGACAATGTTGGGAAGCTGAGGCTTAGGTGGAGGCACAGCAGAGTGAGACATGGAGGATATACAGAGTGATCTTGGCTGGTGGCAGAGGTACAAGAGGCTTGAGCTGCAGGTCTGTGAGAGGCAGGAGCTCCAGCCATCCAGGGAAGCCACGCCCAGCCTCTGCAAAGCACCTCTGAGAACACATAAACAAAGCTAAAGCACGCAACACAGAAAAATACAACACACAAAGTCCAAATCATCACAGTCTACTCATGCCTGAGCAGGCCCCGCCTGAGGTTTTCACGTCAACGCTGCTGGTGTTTTAGCAACCATGGCAGTGTCGGGGTCATTGCTGAGGACGGTGACTGTATAGTTGTGTCATCACAACCTTGCAGAAGTCCTGACAGCTGCTTTAAAGGGAAAGTCTGAAAACGGGGTGTGTGCATTTTAACACTGATTGAAGTACTTTCACAAAATTTATATAGCACCTAGACCTGCTATATAATAAAAAAGACAGCAAATTTCACTCTACAATATAGGACCTTTAATATTTACATGATAACATTGGTGTTATGTGCTCTGCTTATTATACTAGGTGGGTCTTAAGTGACTCAGATTCTTCTCTGGCACTGTGTGTTAACATCTGACATGAGCCACGCTTCAAAGTTAAAATTATGTTAAATTGTTTAGTTACGTCTCAACACTGAGCTTAAAAGGGATTACTTATCACTTGACGAGTCCACTCCACTGTTCTTTTCTGTAAATACTTTTGTATTGTAGTATTAATATAGTACTCTATAGTAATTTTGTGTTGAACTTGTGTAGTGCAGACACTGATACATTTTAAGTTCAAAAAGGCAGTGTAAGGCAAGCCATGTTTATTTGTATAGAACCATTCAGACACAAGGCAATTCAAAGTTCTTCACACGGGCCTAAAAATACCTTTAAAGGGGCACTATGTAGTTATAGAGAAGAAACTCAAACTCAAAAGCAAAAATAAGCAAATAGTAACAGGATTTTAAAATCTATCCTTTGACTCGCAGGAAGCCAGTGCAGTGATTAAAGGACAGTTGTAATGTGCCCCACACATTAAGATGTAATGTGAAGGTGTTGTATAGGAAAGCACACTATAGTGTTGTGTGGGGAACTTTTGATTCAGTCTAAAAATTCAATAGCACATTACAAAATGTAATAACTTAATTACTATACACTTTACTTAAAGGTTCAGTGTGTAGGCTTTAGTGGCACTGAGCAGTTTGGTTTCAGATTGCAACTGTGGCTGCTAAAAACGCTACAAACATGAAAGACTCTGTATAGAGTCAGTGTTTGGTTTGTCCGTTAAGTCTTAGAAAACTGAGTGCAGTAACCCCCCAGACATACCAGCTATCAAACATTTTACAGACATGTGGCGATTAACTTAGGAGACGTAATTCAGGTAAGGCTCTTCTATGTCAGTGAAGTACCCACTGTGTGATTTGTAATTTCCCTGTGATTACAGGTAAACCCACCCTACTATGTCAAACTGGTGGAGCTGGTACCTCACCCAGAGACAGCAGCAACCGTTATGGACACCACCCATGCATTAATGACCAAGGTAAAGGTCCCAGATTACATAATCCTGGGCTGTCACCTCCTGGGTGTCAGAGAGTCAAATAAAAGTGAATGACAGGAAGCCAAGAAGTAGACTAATATGTTATGTTTAGTGACTTCTAGCTCGCAAACCTTTTTCACAGTTAAGTATTCTAGGTTTAATTATGTAACACCACTGTCTGTGAATCCATTTACAGGTTTCTCAGATCTGGGATGAGTGTGTCACTAGTCCCTGGATCACCAAACAATTATAACACACCTATGAGAGAAAATTACTGCAATAAACACGTCACTGTGAAGGATTACATATTTCGAGCAAGTTTCAAAGCCTTGCGAGTCCCTGCAAGCTGACTTTCATGTCTTCCTGGAAGGAAGCAAATCAGTTTAAAACCAGGGTGTGTAAGGTTGGCAGTAATGTAAAAAAAGTAGATATTTTACGTCAAGTGTAGAATCATGAGTGTTGTCTTTTTGGAGCTATTGCCATTCTTGATATGACTGATTTCTCTTCATCCAGGTTGGCCAGGCGCCCGTCTGTTTGAAGAAAGAAATCGATGGCTTTGCTCTCAATAGAGTTCAGGCGGCCATTATTGCAGAGTCCTGGAGGCTGGTCCAGGTCAGTGTCTGGGCCATGGTATGGCTACTGTTCAATGCTATGATAATTATTGGGTCATTCCATACCAACTCACCTCGGCCCTCCCAGTTCATGTCATGGATTTTCTTGAAAAAATGAATGTTGAAGCTATAAAATGTATTCAAACTGTAGCTGTACTTCAAACACTTATTAAGTTATGAATCATTGAAGTTTGGCCCTCTGACCTACATTTAAGCTATTTTGTTATTATGTGAAAAAAATCAGGCTCAACAGGTATCAGATAGATATATAACCTTGAAGTCAATGTAGTACAAATATCTACTGATGAAATAAAACCACTGAATGTGATGTTACAGCCAGTGAAAAGTAAAAAAAAAAAAAGCTAATTTCAGAAAATTATAAACAATGAAGGAGTGATATAACATCTTAAATTTTGTAAATATATGCAATAAATATTATTACTTTAACTAACAAAAGCTTCAAGGAAATTAAAATAATCCTTTTTGGGAAAATCTACAGTCAAAATAACTCAAAGTGGGTTTTTCAGCTCTGAGGCTATATTTAACAAGACCTGTGGCACTCAGTTTTTTTAAGCAGGACCAAGTAGGGTTGGGTGATGTCGGCTGAATTGGCATATGACAATTGTCTACAGTGAAACATCGTGATGGACGATGACATCGTTGTTTATGAATTTGAGCAGAGTGTCCCCTCAGTGTTGTCCTCAGGCAGCAGTTGTGTATTAGCTCACCACTGTAGCCGCCGCTGTTTCCCACCGTTGCTCTGACATGAATCTCCAACTGTCACACAGCAGAGGAAACGTCCCGTTACGACCCACATACATCCCTGTGCCAGGCTTAAAAGCTTCCTTGTCTCTGCACCACGTCCTTAACTTTGTTCAGCCTCATATGCATAAAACAACATTGGCCGAGTAGCCAAGGAAGCTAAGCTAAGAAAACTGTGTATAAAAACAATACGACTGAGAGAAACAGCAGCCAGTGGGAAAAGAAACGCTGCTGCCACAAATTTAACCGAGTGTCTTGGGTTCTGAGCTGGTTTAATAAGAAAATAATAAACGGGACATGGAGACGTAATGTTAGTGCACTGAGCAGCTACATACTTCTTTTAATTTCCTCTCCCCACATATCACAAACAACAACAACTCTTGCCCTACGGCAACTCTGAGGGGACACGCCTCTTAATTGTGCTCTCTGGTGGGGAGCCTTTTAAATCACGATGTTACGATGGTCTGGGATTAGTAGTCCATGGCTGTCAGCCATCGGTGATGGACGATTCATCGGCCCAATCCTAGGACCAAGTAACTTCTAGATGTGACAGACCTACATTAATACTACACACAGTCAAAATTTTGTCACAAGAAAGTGAAAACTAACGGAGATATGAATTTTTGAAAATGACATATTCTTCATTCTGATATCAAATGACTTCCTGTTATTAATTTGTAATACTGACTGTAATCATTCAGCAACAACTATTTTAATGAATACATGTTGTAAATTATCCTTAGCGTCTCTTGGATGTTCAGGACAAATTTCAACCCAAACCAGTGAAAAATAAGCAGTTGGTGAGGTTCAGAATACACATACACAGAATTACAAAAATGCTGATATTTAGCTCAGAGGGCCAAACTTCAAAAATGTATAACTAAAAGTATTTGGAGTACAGCTGAATTTAACAGCTTTTTTTTTTAATCTATGATGTGAACTGGGAAAAGTTGTGGATTTTGGATGAGTTGGCATAGAATGACCCTATTGCTACCTGGCTTGTTGCGCAACGTTGCTGTGCAAATTCTGCAAATTCACGCTGACAAGGAGGAGTGAAACAAAAAACAGTTTGTCCACACTTTCAATAATGCTCAGAGCATGGTACACAAAACAAAGGTTGGTACATAATGTGCTCATCGTGATGCTTTCTCTGACCAGGCTGTCTCCCTGCTATCTTGCCTAACCTGTTACAAATTTTAAACCTTTTGTAGTGTTCTTACTGGCCCAACTCGTTCTTTCCTTTAAAAAACGGCTTCCCTCAGAGGCAGCTTTGTTTCCAGTGTTTCACTCTTACTTTAAGACTTATCCAATGTTATACTTTACTTGCAATCTCAAACTCCAAGCTGACCTTCTCCATCTCTTCTGTTACTTTTATGGTGCATTGGTAAGCACCAAAGTTCACTCGAGTAGAGGTTACATTTACAGTACCAGATACAGAGTAATCAACTTTAATAGGAAATAACTCGAGATTATCTTGTAATGGGATCACACCAGCAGCAACGCCGTGAACATGTTCACGCTCCAATCCATGACTACTTAGTGGTCAGTATTAGTTTATTATTATAGAGAAGTGCTCATGGGTCAGACCACCCATCTTTTAACTTGGCCTTCATTTTGATCTCAACTACACACCCAAAGTTTCCTGACAAAATCTGTCCACAGACAGACAGACAGGCAGACAGACATATAAACACTTACTGTTAGCCAAATACTCATAACCACTTTGGTGGTAGTTCCCACTACAATAGGTGACTCCAGAACCAGGTTCTCTCATGATGACACATGCACACAGACTCTCAAGGTGAAAACATTATCAGCTGATGTTGTTGAGACTGGTAAACATAACTGTATTATACATCAAGCATAATACAAATTAAAACTGATTAAAAATCTGCATGCAATAAAGATAGTCGAACATGATTCTTCATGATATGTATAATTAAACAGATGATATGTGTGTATGTGATAATAAATCCACATAAACACAAGAGTGTCAAGAGCCAAATAAATGTTTTTAATGAATAGAAAAACAAGATGGGATGTGGAGATTTGGAGTCAGTTGTGAGTCATGTAGAATGCATGAATGAATGAAAGTTCGTATGTGTGTTGTAATATATGTGAACCTAAAGTAAACTAAGGTGCGGAGGCCATGATGGGTGAGAAAGCCACCCAGCAAGAGAGTACAGCCTGTGAGCAGCCCGTTTAAGATATATGGAAATGGTAATACACTTGATTCAGCTCGGTAGCACTAGATGCTGCTTGCAACTCCAAATTACTCTAGTCTCGCCTAGTTTAAAGTGGACCTGCATTTGTAAAAGGAGAAAAGACTAAATTATTTGTTTTCAAGAGCAACAGATTGTTTGCATTTTGAATCCATCCATATCCTTGCTCCCTGGTCTAGATGCAAGGTAAATAAAAAGTGCAATGAGCAGAAACCCACTGTTGTCCTAAAAGTGACAAATCATATAATCTACATTACAGTAAGTCTATTCTGATGGTTGTACAACAGTGACAATAACTTTGTTTGCATTTGTACAAAATCATAGTAACATTTATCCAGCCTATATATGCAAGGGAAAAGACCTGCTTAAACTGCATTACAACCAGTTTACCGAACAAACCATGGTTCTTGAGGTAACGTGCCAAAATGTCAATGCTTCTCATGGCTCCGTGGTAACGGTACACAATGACAAACACCACACTCAGTGATGAAACTGTTACAAACCTCTGACAAATCTCCACAAATCTGGGGTAACCATCTACACACAACTGCCCTTTTGCTCCTTTTCTCAAGTTGGTCTGACGACCCAAAACTGCAGAGCAGCACAGGCAGGTGTGCCGTCACATACTGCTTTTAGTGTGCGTAGGCCTGTCACGATAATCAATAAATCAATTAATCATACGATAAATTAAAATGAGCTCGATAATTTTGCCGGCCTCGATAATTTCTATTTGCATGCTTGTTTGTTTTCCTCATGTCTCTCACTAGAACCCTCTTGTCAGTCACTAGCCCCATTCAAGCAGCCGTTTGCATGCGGGGATACTGCGCCAATTCTCCGCATCCGCCTTTGTGTGAAAGTTTCAGATGCGGTGAGGGGTGAAATTTCGCTGCGCCTCCGGAGGTAGTATCAGAGGCAAACCGAGCCGGCGGCGCGGAGCGAGGGCGTGTCGATCTGATGGTGTTGGTGTCTGATAACTCTACAGACCCTTCAGTCAACAAAATAAAAATAAATGTCCCACAAAGCAACGTTACAGGACCAAACAACAGGAACGTAGTAACTGGTCGTGTCTTTGGCAACTTATGTGAGGAAAAAAATACCGCAGTTATTCGTGGAGAAGTGTCTGTCAGCCTGTCGGTCTGACCGACTCTTCGTCACATTTCTGCCTGAAAAACAGCGTCTGTCCCCGGCAAAAAACTTTAACTCACCAAGTGTTTGTCGCGCGACGGTCAGTTACTGTTGCCATTATCATTATATTAGTTGAAAAATGGTCTCAAAGCGACAATATTATCGTTTATCGCAATAATTTCTAGGACAATTTATCGTCCAGCAAAATTTGTTATCGTGACAGGCCTAAGTGTGCAGTTTGAAACACACCGAAAAATATTATCCCCTGACCCATGCCCTGTATGAATCTACTGCCAGGACCCCTGCCTTTTGTTTGTTTGAGTTTCCTTTGGACATAGTATTTACCCTTATTTGATAGGACATTTACACCAAGTCGGAGTTGAGGTTTGAGTTATTATATTAAAGCACAATTATGCTCCCAATTTGGCCTTTTTTTACCCACTGGGTGAGACTCAAGAAAGACGCCGTTTTAAACTTGCAATTGGTTATTGAGAGTGAATAAAGTGACGTTTTTATTGACTAAATATATTGTAGGACAGCCGTCATTCAGCAAAGCTGTCACTCCACTTGAACCCCAACTCGACTCCTTAGTTGGAACCAACTGAACCCAGCAAGTTAATGTTTTGGTAAAGTTATGGCTTCAGTACACTTGTCTTCAGATTTTTAAGGCTCTTTGCAGGCCATTTTGGTGTGTGATTATACTGTAATGTTGTTGAGTTTAGATCCTGGATCCCTAATGGAGGTCCTGGTAATGTTAGACCCACAGGAATGTGTGTATGTTTGTTTTTATTTCAGGACAAGAGCTCCTCAGTCTCAGTGAGGCTTTGTGTTGCTGAGTAGTGCTGCTGATGGTTTGTAATAGAGACAGAAAAGAGGAAGCCCCTTGTCGACTCACCTCTGCTATAATCTCCACCGTCTCCTTCCAGAAAGGAACAATGAGAGTAAATGAGCTTTAGCCTCTGATGACAGGCACCATTACATGATCACTCACAGCAGAAATGGTTAGAATGATAATAAGGACGATGAGTGTGATGACTATTGTTACCTGAACTAAACTCTCATGAATACAGCCATTTCACAGTGATTCAGGCTTCAAACACCACCGACATTAGAATAACCCTTTTTATTGTTTTATTGACTACTGAGACAGCAGATGTTTCTTTTGAACTAAATATTCAAAAGTGACACTTTTTTGTTGTTGTCTCTTTTTCATGACTCATGCTTTGCTGTTTTGTTTTTAACATTTCGGAATTTTTGTTTCGTTGTTTAATTATTATCTTCTCCCCGTCAGTAACTTTTGGAGATCCTTTTGTTTTGGCTAAGTCATCTTTTTAAAGTAGAATTCAGTTTTATTTGATTTAACAATACTTCAATTTCACTGCTGCTGACATTCTTCTTCTTCTTACTACGCTTTTTTGGGGGCATCTCTCCAAGCGCTGTGCCAGTGTCGGCTATTTGCACACGGAACAACATCTGCCCTTATATGGTGTTTAGTGGGCATTACGTATGCTAAGAACAAACAATCAGCCACGCACCTCCAATTTACGACCAGGTGGGATTCCTCATTCAGCACACTTGGGTTAGAGCAGATCTGGATGGTAAGAACGTTTGGTGCATCTGGAGTTGACTTCTCTTATTTTTTCTCTTGACAGAAAAGTAATTTAAGAGAATGTTGCTGCATTAGGCCCATTGTATCATATATGACTGTTTTGTTTTGCGGATTGCTGTATGGTGATACCATTGTTATTCTGGGCAGCGTATCATGACAGTATCGTATTGTGAATTTCCCTTGAATACATTCATCATCAAAAATCAGATGTGTTCAGATGAGAAGTCTTAAGATGAACTCATGACCTACGTGATATCATTATTAATGCCTGTAATCCGTTTGTCAGAGTCTGTGTTAGTGGTGGATTGCTGACTTTTGGTTAAAACTCTATTGTTAAAACTATTTATTTTAGCCAAACAAAACCTCCTTTGTGCCAACTGTTGACTAGATTACAAGATAATTAAAGCTGTAATGAATTAGCCCTACCCTAAGTGCAGATTATTTACCACTTTAGGTAAGAACACATCCCAGCTCTCGTTCCAGTGCTGACACACACACACACACGCACACGCACACGCACACGCACACGCACACACACACACACACACAGGCCATAAAAACCCTGAGAGGGACTTAGATCAGTGTGTCTCTCTCTACCTCTTTATTCCATCTCCTTTCTCTGTCAGAGGTGTGTAACAAAGAGCAGCGCTTTAACAACTAAATCAGCACATAGCCCTTGTCCCAGACATTACTGTACTTCTGCTACAGGATGTAACTTTATCAGGCGGATGGACAATGACTGTGATCTCTCTCTCTCTCTCTCTCTCTCTCTCTCTCTCTCTCTCACAAATGCAAGAAAACTGCAGGTAGCAACAAAACTCTTTTAAGGAGCATATGTAACTAAATTAATCACTTTTGTCAAAAAAGCAAACAAAGATATTGTGACTGATCAACTTTTCTTCCTAAAAATTAATATGTAATAAACAAAACCCCTACCTGCCATCTCAGGATGACAAAATGCTTTCTAAAATTGAGTTTATGTCTGACTAAAAATGTAAATAGGAGCAAAAAGTATGACTACGGTGATCAAATTTTACTATACAGTTATGAGACATGACAAAGATTGTCCAGTACTAACTTCATGACCTACAAACACCAGAAATGTGTTTTAAGTTACTCATGTGACTTCACACTCAAATGATTTTTTACACTCACAAGAATTCTTACAATAATTCTCTACAGTATTAGTGAAGGACGAATGCATGAAGAGAGTTTTTTTCTACTGTCGACTAATAATAGGCTTCCCATTGATTCTCATGAGTTTATGACAATGTTGGACATGGCTGCGCTTGTTTCTTTTGCTTGTGCTCTTCATTGTTTTGGTGTCATTAGAGTATCTCTAATTTCCCATTATTTTAACAAAGAACACAATAGTCTGTGCGAGATTGAGTCACTACTGATAAAGTGTGTACAAACAGTTCAATTTACTTATTTTAGATATTTAAATACCCTTTAACATTTACTTTGCCTTGATGCTAGCTGTATTTAAGGTAGTGTGAAATTTAAATGTTTTTGAAGAAAATTAGTTTCAAATGATGATGATGATGATGATGATGATAGATGATAGATTTTACCTTCAATTTCAACCTTTTCAAGATAACATAAATCTGGAACAAAAACGGCACTTAAGGGTCCTATTTGAATGAATTTGAAAATAGCGTGCACAAAGAAAAAAAACACACGCACTAAATCCTTGTAAATGCCATTTGATAAAAATCTGTCAATTACAATCCATTTATGTGGGATCTTCTAGGTGATCACTTTCAGATCAGCTATTTCTAATGGCAAAAAAAGTCTAACTATTGAAGCAACACAACCATAATATGAAAAGTGGCTTATTTTCAGCTGAGATGATCTGATAGACTTGAAACCAGAGAAGCTGATGATCTGATGTTTTCAAACAGGAATGAAGACAAACTGTCAGAGCAGGCTGGTTAACTGGATTAATTCCTTTACTGCGTCCTCAGGGTTACATGCTTGTATGACATGAATCTTCTCTAAGATTCTTTCTTTCATGGTACTTGAAAATGACACACAGCCTGGTCTTGTGCAGTAGCCTGAGGTAATGTATGTCTACATGACATTCTGATGCTATAGGCGCTTGTTTGTGTCACATTTAATTATCTGACATCAGGCAGCACTCTGCTGAGAGACTTTTCCCAGGCTTCGTAGAAGTTAAAGTGTATCAACTACCAGAACAATGAATTGTACTAAATGCAGTCCATTACAATGACCCTGCAATAAATAATACCCTTTGAGAAACCAAATTAGTTCCATATTTGTCTTTGGACTGTGAGAGAAGTGTTGATTGTTTGGTAATTTGTAGCCACTTTAGCAGCATGACTATGGATGGCACCACTTTTATCCGAACAGAAAAGATCAAGACAACTATTTAATGGATTTCGATTAAATTTGTCATGAAACATTCATGGTCCTCAGAGGATGAATTCCCCTGTCTTTGGTGATCTTCTGTCTTTTCCTTTGAATGCCACCATGATGTTGGCATTTGTGGTTTTGAGATGAATATCTTTACTATTGGATTAACGATTGGGTATTATCATTGGCACTCTGGTTAAAGCTATGGTTTGAGCTGATGTTGAATTACTTTTGCCCACATGATTATATTATATTTAAAAGGTGCGATATGTAAGACGTTGCCAGAATTTTTGTTGAAAAACATCAACAGAATGTGACGTCTACTTAAGTTAGCATGCTAACCAGCTAGCCCCCGATCGTCCTGTCTCCTAATACCACTTTGTACTGCAAGAGGCGATAGTCCGATAGCCCCCGTAGTTCCATCTGGGAGATGTATGCTAGTGGCAAGTTGCTACTTAGTCTAGTAAGTAAACTTGACACTCACTAAATGTCAAGAAAAGGAAATACTCTTACATCTATTACATTACATCCTGTCCCTTCTAAACAGAAAAATACAACTGTGCACCATCTGAATTCAAGGTTCTCTCTTTTACCGAGCTAAGACAAACTCGCTGCGTCGTTAGCTGAATGTAAAACACTTCAGTCAAAGTCATGTAAACAAAATAAAACTCACCGAAACAATCTTAGTTTGTCTTTTCACAATCATCTCTGCTTTAGTCTGAATAAATCTTCAATTCAGCAAGTATGTTGTGAAAATATTCTGGCTCCCCACACTGTTTTAGTCCACTGCTGATGCCCAACTCTCTTGCTCTTTCCTGCCCCTGCCAGCTATGTCTTCTTGTCACCACGGTAGTTTTGTCACAAAACTGAAATTTCTGTCTAAGATACAATACTTTGAAAATAATTGCTATTCAATACCATGTTCAATACCACAGGGAAAATTTGAGGGCATAACATTTTAGATTTTTAATCAAAGATACATTTAACAAGGCTGGACTGTGTTAAGCACAACAGCATTTAGTCAACTGAGCCCAGTTGCCCATGATGACTCCCCTGTGATCCAAGTTCACATCCAGGCAGAATCCAATCAGCTTGTAAGACCACTAGCTCCACGGCTAACAGAGCTAATTAACTAACAGCAGCTAGCTAGAGCCAAAGATAGTAATGCAGCTAGGAGTAACATTGAAGTGAGCAGCAGTTGTCTGTTGATCTGTCTGGTGATATGCTGCCCCGTATTTTTGTGAAGCTTCCCTTGAATACGGGCCAAATCTTAATATCAAAATGTCCAAATGCCAATAATTGACAGCTGTTTAGAATTTAAAGGTCATATTGATAATATTTTTATGTAGACAAATCATTTAAAAAAAATAATGGATCTACAGAGCTTGTAGAAAGGTGCAGAATAAGGGTGCCCGTTAGCTCAGTTGGTAGAGCAGGCGTCCCGTGTACGGAGGCCTTGTCCTCGCTTTAGTGGCCCAGGGTTCAACTCTGACCCATGGCCCTTTGTTCTGTGTCGTCCACCCCTCTCTCTCATCCCCCTCACATTTGCTGTCCTATCAAAAAAGGCCAAAAAAATATACTTTTTAAAAAAAAGAAAGAAAGGTGCAGAATGGAAGTTTCTCTTTTCCTTAAAAACATCATTATGATTGTGAATCAATAATTTTAAAATGTTTGTCGGGTCCAAAATGACTGTTCTGTTACGTTAGGAGGGGATGGACTGCCACATTTAGTGAGTGAATGTTATTAATAACGCCTTTAAGCTGACCTAATATTTTAGCTCTCTAAATATCCCTCAATAGACCCTTTCCACAGCAAACATTTTGACTTGTCAAAGCAATTGCATGTCTTTTTCCTTCATGGAAATGAAACAGGAATGTGACAAGTTTTTTAACAGCATTGGGAAAAGATCATTTACCAAGGCAGAGTTTTATTGAGAATTTTTGTTGGTTACATTTATTAGACACTCACAAAGAGGGAGCAACAGGTCTTATGCGAAGAAAGCATGGGATGACAGTTTGGATTTAACAACACGTATTTAAAGATGACTCTCCTTGGATGACTCTGTCTTCTCGGTCTCATGAGGAGCCTCTTGGTTCACTGATGAGCTGAGTGGGCCTGCAGTCAGGTGAAAGCCCTTGTTAGTTCAGTCATTGGCGAACACAGAAGAACAACAACAGTCACTGGGAATAACATCTCAGCAGCTTTCAACTTCTGAGAATTGAAGCGTTTAGCGTACCTCAAGGAAAGCAGAGATTACTGTGCCCCTCTCCCTCCTGAGTCTGTGCTGGCTGTAACTTAGCATCCATGTATTCGCTATGTGATATTTGTGTCTTCACACAGGCCTGTGAGCTCAGACTCATATCTACATGACATTCCATATCGTGCGTGGTTCACTCACTTGTGAGGCTCCTGTTGAGTAGAATTAACCCTGAGGGCACCCTTAGGTCCTAGCTGACAAAAATGCCACACTGCTGTTAAAGTGCCAGACTTAGCCCTATAAGAGCTCCAGCTGAGTGTATCAGAAGGCATCCTGGTTCAGTGAAACTGTTCACAGCAAAGTAGAAATGAAAAGGCTGAGTGACTAGAAAGAATGGATGCAATAAATTCACAGGATCATAAATCAGTCACACAGAGTTGTGTGTATAATGTTATGGAATGAACAACCTGAGAGTGTTTTCACAGAGTGGATGGATTAACCTACAGTAACTCTGTAATTTGGGGTAAATGTGTATTTTATCATCAACCGTGAACACATTAGTAAGTAGCTACACTATCCCCAGGATCTAGTCTAAATACCACCTGCTTGATAGGAACTACAGTATTTCTCCTTCCACCTCTCATAATCCTATGTGAACTATTGCTCTATGAATGCGCAAAGTGCCACTTACAGACCTGACATGGATTATGGTTAATTGAAAATGCAGCTGTGTGGAGTTTTGATGGTTCTCAGAACAGCAACAATGCTGTATCTGATGTGCTGAAAGAGTTTGAGGCACTGTGGCACACCACAAACCTTAGTAAGCTGGCAGTAATTAACCAGGTACAGAGAGGGAGTGTTTCTATTGGGGATGTTTATCACTGACTGTGGGAAAGTGATCCTGATCACAATCATGCCTGTCTAGGCTTCAGTGGTTGTGTTGATGATCCAACAACAGAAGATCCCTGTTTTCTAAAAACTACAGAATGCCTTTTTATTAAGCTTTGGTACCAAGTCTTAGTATCATATTGCTATCGGCGACACCAGCCTGGGTTTTACTTGGGGATCAACTGAGGTTACTATAAAAATAAGTATATAAGTACTACATATAGATAGCGACATTTTCCAAAAACACTGCTGGTTTTGTGGTCTTGTCATTTCAAATGTGATGCCTGCAGTGCACCATCAGAGCATGATGTGCATCAAATGTGATTTGCCAGCTATCGCTTTCATAGACTACAGATATGTCTGATCTATTTAGCTTTTAGTTAGAAAGCTGTGTAAACACACTGATGTCATATCTTTGGGTTTTTACCACTAACAATCATGTTACTGGGTGCTGGAGGCAAAAAACCCAACAACCACTTTAGCTTCCGTCAGTCAAGCAGCCATAGTTCCAAACATGCTTTACCCCTCTAGGCCCTGACATTTTCTTAGTGTGACAAACATTTTCAAATCCACACAAAGAGATTCAGTAAAGTAAGTTTTGACTTCTTGTAGATTCTAACCCAGTCATTCATTTTAGATACTAGTGTCAAGCATCTAATTTTTGAATTCACTTTTGTGGTAGTATCAGATATGGTTGCTAGATTTTGGACCCACTTGGAGGACATTTTTTTTCTCAAAACATCCAAAATACATAAATAGAAAAACAAATATACACTGAACAAAAATATAAACGCAACACTTTTGTTTTTGCTCCCATTTTTCATGAGCTGAACTCAAAGATCTAAAACTTTTCACATGCAATGAATATTGCACAGATGTGCCTTAGGCTGGCCACAATAAAAGGCCACTCTGAAATGTCAAATCTGTCTAAATTTGTGTTAGTGAGCACTTCTCCTTTGCCAAGATAATCCATCCCACCTAACAGGTGTGGCATATCAAGATGCTGATTAGACAGCATGAATATTGCACAGGTGTGCCTTAGACTGGCCACAATAAAAGGCCACTCTGAAATGTGCAGTTTTGCTTTATTGGGGGGGTCTGGGGGGTCAGAAAAACAGTCAGTATCTGGTTTGACCACCATTTGCCTCACATCTCCTTCGCATAGAGTTGATCAGGTTGTTGATTGTTGGGTTAGGGTTAGGCACAGGTGTGCCTTAGGCTGGCCACAATAAAAGGCCACTCTGAAATGTGCAGTTTTGCTTTATTGGAGACAGCTTATGGTAGAGAAATGAACATTCAATACATGGGCAACAGCTCTGGTGGACATTCCTGCAGTCAGCATGCCAATTGCACGCTCCCTCAAAACTTGCGACATCTGTGGCATTGTGCTGTGTGATAAAACTGAACATTTTAGAGTGGCCTTTTATTGTCTCTGGATACGACACGTATACGATAAGTATACGACAGTGTGTTCCAGTTCCCTGCCAATATCCAGCAACTTCGCACAGCCATTGAAGAGGAGTGGACCAACATCCCACAGGCCACAATCAACAACCTGATCAACTCTATGTGAAGGAGATGTGAGGCAAATGGTGGTCACACCAGATACTGACTGGTTTTCTGACCCCCCCAGACCCCCCCAATAAAGCAAAACTGCACATTTCAGAGTGGCCTTTTATTGTGGCCAGCCTAAGGCACACCTGTGCAATATTCATGCTGTCTAATCAGCATCTTGATATGCCACACCTGTTAGGTGGTATGGATTATCTCGGCAAAGGAGAAGTGCTCACTAACACAGATTTAGACAGATTTGTGAACAATATTTGAGAGAAATGGATCTTTTGTGTATATAGAAAAAGTTTTAGATCTTTGAGTTCAGCTCATGAAAAATGGGAGCAAAAACAAAAGTGTTGCGTTTATATTTTTGTTCAGTGTATAAAACCCTCTCACTTCTTACTCTTCTCAAACCAGTGGCCGTGTTTTGGTTTCTATATCTCTATCACATCATGAGTCGAGACAGGATTTTCTCATACTGATTTTAGTTTGTTTTTTTTGCAACTTTTGAGCATTGTCTACACAATTTCATAAACAACAACCAACTTGTCCGACAGAACCATTTTGTTTTTTTGGCAGTTCCTCTCGGCAAAGTTGATCAACAGGTAAATCGTGATCATTAGTCAGCGGCAGGAGTCATAGCTCAGGATGTGGGCCTGGCTCCAATAAGGTCATGTTGGATGTCTGAGACATTACCCAACCTGAATGAGTCTCAGAAGACTTCTTTGTGACAAGTAGGGGTTTCTGTTTTTGTCTCCAGTAAAGAAAAAAATTAGCTGTGAATCATGAGCCAAGAGCAGGTGAACTACTTTAGATGAACTAGCCAATCTGAGCTTCACCCCACTGCTCTGTCATGTCTCTAAAATGACGTGAGTTACACGGTTGATGGATTGGAGGACAACGTGAATGCTCGACTAGATATACTGTACATCCCAGCGCTAACAAACTCTGTCTTGAATTTAAATCTCCAACCCGTAAAGGATATGCAGCAGAAGCTAATGGATATCCATTTAAACAAACATTTAAACAAGATATGTGGGGTCAACAAAAAAAAGCAGATATCCTAGCCAAAAATGCTTTTTTGTCATTCTATGTAAAACAGTATCAAACACAGCTGAATTGTTCAGTTGCATTATGAATAACAACGTTGACAGTGATTGTAATAGTCACCAGTGTTAGCGCTATAACTTTTGTTTCCCTTTACAAACTTCAAAACCTGATAGCTCTGAAACTAGGAGTTATCCTTTTTGGACGTAAAGGTTTTATGGGTCAATGTGATTTTTCAAGGAAGATGTTCCACAAAATCAGATAAGACTTAGTTGCAATTTTGCTCCTTTATAATAGCATCATTCCAGTCTTTTCCTCAACTGCAGGATTGACTTTTTAATATGCAAGCCTTGAAATGCAATTCACAAAAAAAATCAATTGCGTAACATTAAGTTTCTTAGTTTTTTTTCATGTCAGTGTCTTATCCTACCTTACACACACACACACACACACACACACACACACACACACACACACACACATCCACACACATACTTTACCCCTACCTGAGTCATAAGTCACTGTTAGCTGTATTTCGTTGTGAATGTAGAAGGTACATTGCAGAACAGTGTGTGACTGCTACACTGTAATGCTTTCACTACTGTACCATTAAGTCATACAATAGAGGGATGCACAATGGGTTCACAATGGGTACACACACTTAATCATTTCTGATCTCATAAATGTGTTTGTGCGTGACACATTTTGCGTCACCCACCAAAGGCACTTCAATTAGTTTACCATAATTAACGTGTGAGGAACAAGCAGAACAGGTACAGCGTCGTGTGTGACGGAGCACCTCCGAGCCACATGGTAGCAATGCATTCCACATGGTCATATTGTCACAACAACTACGGTTATGTTCCGGTTGACGGCCTTTGTTGCATGTAATACCATTTTGACATGTCACAGCAGGAAAAACACAAGTGTGAACAACAAAATTAATGATATCTATTTTTGCTGGCTCACTGAAACACTGTCATGACCTACTGGGACACTTGAACAGAGCACAGCCTTTCCTACTATGACAAGTCAGAAGACCGATTGTATTACAGAGGCTGTGTTAAAACCATCAGATCTTACATTACCACGTTCCACCAAATGACACGCAACTCCAATGGGGGTTTCCTTTTCATGACCATTTTGCTCCAAATGTAATTAACCGCAACCCACTGTAGCCACCTCATGACAGGCAAAGAGTCCTTCACTAATCATCCAGAACCACCTATTTTAGAAGGAGGCAAAGTTTCACTGTATGTTGTCTGTTGTTACTGGGCACTCGTTTGAATAAACACGTCAGCAACACCAGCCGACTAATTAAGTGAATAAACCTCATTATTTCACTAATGTGTTTCCAGTGTCTCTACACCTTCTACAAGAAGGCAGATTCTTTGTCAGTTTGGTGGTGGTCATCTGTTTATGTACACAAAAACAGAAGTGAAGCTTTGTCAGCTGCGTAAACAAGTTTATAAGTGTCACTTCAAATTACACCCTAAAACTATTACAACAGTAATCCAAAAAAGATCAAAACCTCAAATGTGACCAGAAGTTCAACATAAGGTTTATAGTCTGAGAGTGGCCTTGTGATCCTTACATAAAGGGGACCCTCCCTCAGCCCTCCAAACCCACACAAACAGAAAATGGTCCTTGAGTCAGGGCCAGCGTTGGAAAACAGAGCAGCTGAGAAAGCGGCTGGTTGCCTCCAGTGATTACAGTGGAGAAAAGACCCCACCCACCATGCCGCTTTGCTCAGATAACGGGCCCGTTGTTGGACGCAGGACCCAAACAAAGACGACCCTGTCCCTCTCCTCTTGCTCACCCTACTCTCTGTCTCTGTAGCAGAGCTTTGATTTCCTCCGTGGTCGGCCAACAGGTATCTCTAACCCAAAGATACCTGAACCACTCCCTCTGTCTGTCCTTCCATCCATCCATCCATCCATCCCTCCCTCCATCCTCAGCCCCTCTCCTCACTGTACTGCCTACATAATCCTGAGGACACACAATTGGCTGATTAGTGAAACTTTATATGGTGGGACTAGTCTGATTGGATCAAAGGGAATTTAACTGGTCCAAACCCTGGAGGTAAACAGCCATGACTTTGTTGCACTGCCAGGCAAAATATATTCTTACATGTTGAGACTAAATGTTGAGCTGCAGTTTTAGCCAGAACAGGAGTTGTGTTTGTTTGTTTGTTGGTAGCCACGAAATCTGCCACCCAGCAACGCAGGGTGCTCTTGACAGCTGCCCTTGTTAGCTTAGATAAAGAAAGTACTTGTCTTTAAAGTTGCTCCAGGGAGATCTAGTCATACATGATGCATACAAGATTTTCACCTTCTTGTACAAAATACAAAGGGAGATTCAAGTAAATCGACTCAGTGAAATGAGTCAACAGGCCTGCTTCTAACTCTTCCTGTCTTACTCCATCAGGATGGCATTATCTCTGTCAAGGACATCGACCTGGTGATGTCAGAGGGGCTAGGAATGCGTTACGCCTTCATAGGTCCAATGGAAACCATGCACCTAAATGCACCTGAAGGTAATGTTGGACTTTTTGCTCACATAAACAGAGGCCAACATACAACGTGGAGCTTTGGTGTTGAGCAATTTCTACTTTTTTGAGTGACAGAAAGGTAAAGAGAAAGAAAGAAATGAGAATTTCAAGATACTTACAAGGAATTTATGTAGTCGTTGTTCAGTAGTATAAGTTTAACTTAAATGAAGAATATAAATGCTTATAATTTGAGGTACAATGTGATTTTAACTGAAATATCTTGAAGGAACAGTTCACCCGAAAATTTAAATTCAGTTATTATCTCCTCACCACCGTGCTGATGGAATTCAGGTGAAGTTTCGTAGTCCGCAAAACATTTCTGGAGCTTCACAGCAAAACAGTGTCGCAGCATTCTCCTTAACAAGTGAAGTAGCTGGGGACTTGTTTTAAAATAGTATAATCAACCAAAAAATAATTAAAATGGCTCCATACAGCTCGTCCAGTATAATACACGTCTCTGGAAGCCCTGAGATCCCAAATTGATCTTGTTATTTACACCATTTTTCAAGCTGAAATCTTCCCAGTAGGTGTTAAGCCAGAAGCATTAAATAACGTCTTCAAATCAATTTAGGATCGCCGGACGACTTGGATTATGCTGGACGAGCTGTATGGAGTATTGTCATTGTCAGTCCCCAGCTACTTCAGTTGTTTAGGAGAATGCTGCAACACTGTTTTGCTGTGAAGCTACAGACAAACTTCACCTGACTTTCCATCAGCATGGGGGGAGGAGATAATGACTGGATTTAATTTTTTAGGTGAACTTATCCTTAAAGACAAAAATAATGAGAGGATGGATACTTAAAATGACTGGAGATAGTATGAGTAGTATGAAAATATAATTACTGTGTAACACAATTGTCCAGTTTCTATTCCAGCGCAAGGAGAACCTACAAATACTGTGACAGATGTGATTAATACTGTAGAAAATATGTACTTGAGTCAAAACATACCAATGTCCAGTTATTAGCTCAAAAGAATATTCTTATGTCAGTAGTGAGAGTAGTTCACTAACAACACCCGGCCCTTCGATGTATGGAAAATGTGAGAGTCAACAGTGAGATAGCTCACATGTCTCAGCCCAGCATATATGTACTGTACCATACTGTGGCGTTCCTCTGTGTGTCAGAGAGAGACTGAGAGTGAAACCTCAGGGAGATGGAGAATATCAAAGGGGAGTGTGAAACGCAGAGAGTAGCCCTGACTGTGTACACACACACACACACACACACACACCGAAAAAGGACGCTCTGGCAGAACAAAGCAGTCTTTTGATGAGTACCAATGAATGCACTCACTCACACCAGTAATCCAAAACTCACAGAGCCCACATCACGGCCTTCAAACCAGCTGCCAACTCTACCAGTAGTTACACTGCTGAAGCTTTCTACTGACTTTTTTTCTGTTCAGGAAACAGTAGTATGATCATGTTCTCAAAAGATTACTAAGACCTACTCCTGATGTGACTTCCCGTCCTTAAATCATTCCAATCAGATACCGCAGCACTCCGGCTCGGTCTCTGTCTCTCTGTCTGCTCAGCCTGAATGGCTTGGCTTTGTTGACCATGTACCTGTACAGGAGTGCTTTATCCTTTAAAGGAATAATGATCCTTCTAAAAAGCCTTCTGCCTGTAGTCTTGAAGACATTATTAAAAGTCAGTGTGTTCAGCTCTCAGTACTTTTGTAGCTTCTAACTGAATCTCTTTCATTTCTCTCGCCCTGTTTGTACTTTCAAACATCTGCTGTGTTTTACTGTTTTGTCGTGGTGTTTGTAACTGAATTAGTGGAGACAAGTTGTTAGCGGTGATTCTTCGATAGTACTGCGGGGATTGGGACAAGAGCGTCATCGGTTTAATACACAGCTTCAAGCAGGTAGCCCAGTTGTGGTGGAAATGCAAAACCCCGGCCGCACAGAGTGAAACCGAGTAGAGCCGGGCCAGCAGATGCGATGGAAAAAGGGCACAAGTGTGCAAGTTCATTTCGAAATGTTTGGAAAACGTTGATAATGTTACTTTCACACTGTAGTAGTGAGTGGTGTGTGGACAGAGGAGAAGATTCTCTGGACATTTGTTGACACTTTTTTGCAGTCAAACTGGGTGACCTTTGGAAACCATTGTATCCACTGTAACTCCAAGCTGATTACAGATGCTGTCCTTGACAAAGAAGTGAGCTTCAAAGTTTTCACAGCCACCTTTCAAGTCTTTTTAACTCAAAGCTTTTACCAAAAAAAACATTGACGTGCTTATCTGGTTCCTGACTGGTAATGTTGCATTCGTCCATTCATTCCTACATTCACATTGAGAGCTACAATAACAGGTAACGTGTGTTGTTCTTCCAGAGCAAATTGAAGTTAAGTTTTCAAAGTCTTGTGTAATGCAACATGGTCAAAGAGGTGAAAGGCCAATGAAAATAAACCCATTTTCAGTTTTAACCTGTCAAAGATGAAATGTGCCTCCCACACAAAGTCTGTGTTTGGTTGAAGGTAGATGGTACTTATCACACTGCTGTGTTATATACAGTAAGTTTCATGTAAACATTCAAAGTTCATTTGCAGGATAAAACATTAGATACTGAATGGATTTCCAAACTTCAGATTTATTTTTTTAATTTAAAGTTCTAGCCACTTACTGTAGTCGTCACATATTTTGTTTTAAACGTCTGAATAACTATTGTGGGGAAAAAAACTAAAAGCTTTTACCAAGTTTTTTTATTGGATAATGTGTCACATTTTTATATGTTTGTATGAAACTGTTTTAAAACCTTTTGACCTGCCTTGAATAAAGAGTTGGAGTGAAGTAGTTAGGAAACATCTTTCTTTTTATGGCTGTGTGCTGGCGATAGCCATGGCCGGAGGCATTGTGTTTTTGGATGGTCCGCACGTACATCCCATTCTCGTGAACGCTATATCTCATGAAAGTCTGGAGGGAATTTCTTCAAATTTGGCACAAAGGTCCACTTGGAATCAAAGATCAACTTATTGGATTTAGGTTGACCTCACAAAACACGATTTTGGGCCATAACTCAAGAATTCATTCACTAATTATGGATAAAGTAATGAAGTGATGACATGTTATATCCAAAAGGTCAAAGGTCAGCTTCACTGTGACATCATAATGTTCTGCAAAAATTCTGGACAGACACGGACGTGAAACACAACTTGACTGGTCAGCAGAGGTGTACATCCGCAATGCAGTAATTCTAGTTTTCACAGTGCTCCACCCTGGCTTTATATTGCTTCAGCAGTCTGCTGTCTGCTTATCACAGGAATGTCAACAAACCACTGATGGCCCCCTATATGATACGTTTTGTACACCACTGGTTTGGGACTGGTGCAGTCTCATAACAGGCTGGACACACTGGATTCTGCATCCAAATTTAATGACACAGTCAAGTATTTGATCCACAAACATTTGGCTGCTTTGGTGCTGAAGGATGTTTATATGAATGTGCCACTTAGCCATTTAGCAAGTAATCAACTACCAATAGCCCAGCCAGCTTCATGTTGTTGGATTTTAAAGAAGAGCAGCACTGTACCCCAGCAGTGGAACAATAATGTTTCTACAATAATTGTAATTCATCAGCAGCTGAGTGAATACAACAAGGCTCCAACAGCAGGAGTTGTAGAGCTTTTTATAGCTGTGTAGGTCACCGAGTAGAGGAAACTCAGAGCCCTCATTTATTAATCTTTAACAGATTATTTGAGCAGCGCATAAATCATTCATTAGCCAAGGTGTCCGCTGACTACGTCACAAATAAATCATTAAATATTAATCAATGGGAGTAACGAGAGAATAACTCCAAGGACTCACACTGAAAGCAGGGGTTGGTGATATCACTTACAATGTATATCACTTTTTCTTTCTTTTTCTTTTTTTCTATTATGTCACCGTAAAAGGGATACTCCACTCAAACATGATTCTACCTCTTTCACTCCATTTGGCCATGTACAGTAAGGGAACATATCTTAAGCAAGAAAAAAAAAATTAAAACAAAAAATAAGGGTTTCTTGGCTTCAGATTGGAATAAAAATTAGGTATAGGTCTACATGTGTTTTAGGAGGAGTAGCCTGCCTGATAGTGCAGGTTAATTAGTAAATGTAATGTGATTCATTCTCAGAGTTGGACAGCAGGGTAGGTTTAGGCAACAGCAACTCATCCTAGTGAAGATCACAGAGTTTTAAAGTGCATCCTGCTTTTACTCTGCTGGCCCTCATTGAGTAAGTAGTCTGAAGTAAAATACTTTGACTTTACTTTCTATCATAAGTCAATTTCATCCACTTGGGCTTCACTTCCTCTGACGGTGGCAGTAGATGAAGACCTTCCACATATTTGTGTTACTGAAGTTGGCATTAGCAAGGAAAACAGTAGTTAGTGGATGTAACTTTAGTTCTATGAGTTCATGTTTTGCCCTCTAGCTGCATATTGTCGCAGCCACAGTAGAGCACATATTATTTGATAGGCTAAAACACTTAAGACGGTATTGCTAAACCCATGTTGTGGCCGAGCAAGACACAGTATACCACCCACCCCTAACTGAAAGTTAAACTAAGACAGAAAGAGCCATAAAGAAGGACCTGAGAGTTATTTACAAGGTGTTCAACGTGCAGACTGAGCAGGCAGGAGTTTTCTCATTTCTGAATTGCTGAAAAAACCTGAAACTGCTTGTAGTTTTTATCTGTGGTTCCCTGTGGAGTCAACAAATTAAAAAGATTGAGGCTTATCTAAAAATTGCATTATAGAAAGCTAGCTCACATTTATTTAAGCTAAATGATACCTTTGTTGTTGTAGTTGTTCTTACGGCTGTAACCATTGAAACGTTTGTAGTGTAATGCTGTGTCTTTCAGTCAATATCCAGTGTGCTTTACTTTTAATCGTTTGTTTACTGTACAAGAAGTCCCTTTAAATGTGCTTTGGACACAATTATATTTTTATTTTATTAATTATATTTTATTTATATTGCCCATGTTCTCATTCCTGGCCTTCCTCCTCTGATCACCTTTCCTCTTTCAGGTTTAGAAGACTATATGAAACGTTATGGTGAGGGCATAACAAGGGTCCTGAACTCCTTTGGACCTGTACCAGACTTCTTGGGCGAGGGGGCCAAGAGCATCTATAATGTAAGTGTGATGGCAGCAAATGACACTGAGCCCCACATTCGCTTATGGTACCTCACGATGTACTGTGTAAATGTAAAATGTAAAAGTATTTAAAAAATATTTCTTCGAAATGATTCAGTCGAATGAACAGAATATTTGTTGATGGTGTCTTTAGTTCTGCATGACTGAAAGTCAAGAAGTCCTTCTCACCCGGCACTAAATAGCTCTCTCCTAAGTGGGCGTTACTTAGTCACATGCTGTCACAGGCTGGTAAAATGTTAGCCACAGAAGGTCATCATGTGAGGAGACCCTGGGCCAGTGCAATAAATACTTTAAGGTAAACTAGTTTCAGGAGCAACAGCAGTTTTCTTCAACCCAGTACATGAGTTTGTAGTTCTTCAGAAAGGCCTTTTCTCAGTTAGGACATTCCCTTTAAATAATGCTGTTGCAAGTTGACCAAATCAGTCTCATTTACACAGTGTCCTGATTCGTATTCAACAGTTACATAGATTAACACTCAGAAATATCTACTGTGTCTAAAGTATGAAGACAGCAATGAAGACAAGAACAAAATCCCACAACATTAACGTCGGCCTTCCTAGGTTTTTAAAGGAATACTCTAATGAAAACCTGTCAAATACCCCTTCTAGCTTTCCTGTAAACTCAAACCACTACTGTTACATAATTTGTCTGCATCACCTGCAGTCTTGCCTTTAGCTCTAGACTCATCTCAGCTGCTAACACAAGAGGAGTCGCGCTAGAGAAGATTCTACCAGTTTGAAACGTCAATTTGTCCTCACACTGCAGTCTTTGTCACAGCTTACTTTACTCTTGGCCTGTACACTATCCCTCCCATCTCCATTCCCACTGTGGAGGCAACGCAACCAACATGTACCAAGGATGAGAACCCTCAGCATGACTAACTGTGTTTACCAGAACACATGACAAATCCAGTGAGAATGTGGGAATCAGACATTGAGTCTTCGTGCCACCTGTGTTAGAGCTCGCTTACACCAAACATATGTTATCCAGTGTGACAATCGATGCATTTACAGCTACAAGTAGTGGCTCCCTATGTTTTCACAAACAAACATAATATTACATAATACATAATATTATTCAAACCAAGGGCCGTTCTAGGATCAGACCTTTAGGGGTGCTGTATATCAGTCTAGGCTTGGGCGATATCCAAACTTTATATCATGATACTGTCCCGCCCAAATATCACGATACGCGATATTATTATCGCTGTGGTGGGGGGTCAGGTTTTTCCTACAATATATAATTATAGTATTTTATTTTATGTGGATTAGTAGTATGAATAAATAAAGGACTGACAGGTTGATATGCTGTTCACTTCTTTACGTCTCCTTTGCAGAAACACATATAATGCGTTTAAGTAACAAAATAATATTAAACAGGTTAGATATACAGTAAATGTAATAGTATAATATATTAAGTGCAGCTAGTCTGTAACTGGTTCCCTTCCCTCTAAACTCTAGGGTCAGGAAAAATTATAAGGAAAATAATTGATAATCATTTTTATTTTTTAGGGGTGCTGAGAGGAAATGTTGGTGTGCTTGAGCACCCCTAAAAAGGGTCTAAAATCACCTATGACTCAAACACAAAACATGCAAGGATCAGTTTCTAGTGAAAAAGAAAAACAGAAATGAACTGTATTTATTTTATTATAATCATAGTGCTAGAAAAATAATTGATTCTCCAGTATGTCTGTCAGAGGGTGGTCCTGTCCCCTCAAAGCCTTCTAATCTTTGCTCTGACAATCTGCTTTTTCTCACATGTTTCCTTCCTGATGTCCACAGGAGATGCGTGAGCTGATTCCCAGCGACCAGCAGCATCTGACAGCCAGGATTCAGAGGAGGGACCAGCTCCTCATGAGTCTAGCCAAACTGAAGAAGGAGCACTAAGGCCTCATTCAGACCAAATCAGGGGTAGCGGCAAAAATGCCAGTCCTCCTGTTCATTTTGAGTGTGTGAAGTGCATTTAGTCCGCAGCGAATGAGGAGAAAAGATGCTTCACCTTTGCAGCCAAAAAATTCCACTGAATCGACTTTTGGATTAACATAACCTGATGTCACGCTGCAGTGGCCAATCACATAAGCCGGCGATTAAGACCAGCTGTTCAACAAGCCTTTTACACTATATTTATAAAATGACTATAAATATAGGCTACTACTATAATAATTAGATGTTTTCTTATTAGTTGAAGCTCTTTGGAAAAGTAGTTGCTCCTAAGCAGAGATCCTGAATCTGGCACTATTCAGGCAGATTCGTGAACCACATTATGATAATAGGTGTGTACTCCTAACACAGCCACACAACCCTGGGTTAATCGCCACAACGCCTGATTTGGTCTGAATACAAGGTCCAAAAGTGAAGAACACATTTTGTCTGATTATGACTGCTGCCAGACAATAGGAATCTTATTTCTTGATTATCTGTATGACCCCTGCAAGAGGTTTTCTGATCCCTCTTAGATTATAAATTGTAATGACGCCAAATGCGCATTGCTGACTTTGAAAACTTTGAATAATGTCCAGAATATCTAAAAACAGTGAAATAATGTAGGGTTTGTTGAAAAGCTAAGGCCAAACTGAATTAGTGGCGTTAATTTATTTGAATTCTCGTCTGAAGAGAATTAAGCTTCCTAATAGTTGGGTGAGAATAAAGCATTAAAAATAGAATATAAGCTTTGTTGAACATACTGTATGTTGTGAATGCCTCCTGCCTTCACAACCAAAGACTCTGACAGATAAGATTTCAGCAGACAGACACATCATTTGATAAAGATTTCAATAATAACAATGATATTTCGGTTGGGACGAAAAGTTTGGTCGGAGCAATAATGAACATTTGTGCTCTCAAAGTTTCTATTTTGGATAGTTGTAGCACATTATACACCAACATTATGAAAGAACTGAGGTTTGCAAATTAAGAGGAAGGGGGATCAATTTCAATAAAATCATTTTCCAAATCTGCAGTATTTGTTATTTTTGTGTGCAGTTTGATCTCAAGCTTACATTGTGGTAATTGAGAGACTGAATTTAAGACGATCATGTCACTAGGTGCTAGAGACCACATAATGGTGAAATTGTGTTTTGATCAATAAAAATAATGGATCACACGTTTATGTCCATGTCCTCCCACCCCACAATTTTTATTAATGATAAACAATGATAGAGGGGGCATGTAAGGAGGATCTAAGTTTAATTTTAGTCAAATAAATGCCCACAGTGCCACTGACTTAATAGAAGGAAAATAAAAGTATGAAATCACATATTAGATGAGAACTGAAGTGGCCTCTCTTCCCCCCCATCGGAACAAATCGATGATGTTTATAGCATTAGTTGCTACAGATAGAGTCCTGGGTCCCATGAAACAATGAATGGGAACATGTCACGAGTGCTTCTTTAGGCCAGCTTTGACATTTCTGCTCTGATCATGTTGCAGATGTCATTTCACAGTGATTTTAAGTCAGCGTGACCATCACATGTGTCAAGTTGTCACCACCAAAGCAAAAATGTGTATAAAGTATTGATAAATACACAAGTATGTGTACAGTATGTGCATATACTGTATATAAAGTTTATACTGTATAAATAAGGGCTTTGACTAATGATTATTTTCATTGTTGATGCAATTAAGCGATTAGTTGTTTGCTCTATAAAAAATCTCAGAAAATGGTGAAAAATGTCGACCAGTGTTTCCCAAAGCCCAAGATGACATCCTCAAATGTCTTGTTTTGTCCACATACCACAGATATTCAGTTTACTGTCATAGAGGAGAAAATAAACCAGGAAATATTCACATTTAAGAAGCTGGAATCAGAGAATTTTGACTGTTTAAAAAATTAATCAAACCAATAAATTGATATTAAAATGGTTGACCACTAATCAGTTAATTGATAAATTGAGGAAAATGTGACAGAGGTTTTTTGAATGTTTTAAAGTTGTCAACAAATGTCTCCCTGGACATGTACTAGTACACTTTAGTGGCATTATTCTAAGTGCTGTATCATAGGCAACTGAACGTGTTTCAGTTTCTTGAAGATGTTTCACCTCTCATCCAAGAGGCTTCTTCAGTTCTAACTAACTGGAGGGGAGTTGCAGGTAGGAGTGTCCTACAGAGGCGTTAAGGACACGTGTGAGCTCTGAGTTTCAGAGTCGTTAGGGCCACTTGTGAATGGTTGTTAAGCTGTCTGGGGAGGGAACTCAGTACTGCATTGTAGGTGAGCGATGTTGTAGGCCACCTCTTCTGTTCAAAAACGGCCTTTCCAGTTTGACATAGATGGATTCTTTTACTCCTCTTCAAACCATCTGTCTTCTCTGGCCAAGATGTTTACATTGTTGTGCTCAAAGGAATTATTTTTCTCCTTCAGATGTTAGTGGACAGCAGAGTCTTGACCTGAGGAGTTTGCCTTCCACAGGAGTGTGGGTGATCTCAAGAGTTTAAAAGCCTGCAAACTCCCCTCCAGTTGTAGTTCTGTGTAGTATTAATGTAGTTCTGTGTAGTATTTATGTAGTTATGTGTAGTATTAATGTAGTTCTGTGTAGTATTAATGAAGTTCTGTGTAGTATTAATGCAGTTCTGCATAGTATTAACACAGTTCTGTGTAGTATTAATGTAGTTCTGTGTAGTATTAATGTAGTTCTGTCACATCTTGAAGTTATTTGGTCCTGCATAAAAAAGTGCAGAAAGAAATAGTTCATTTAAAAAAATACCAAACAATGAAGGAGTAATTCAACATCTTTGATTTTTTTAATATATATATGGAATGAATATCAACACTTTCACATATTAAAGTTTCAAGGAAATTAAAATAATCCTTCTTCTACGGTTAAAATAACTCGATAAGTGGGTCTTTATATTTATCAAAATGTGTGGCACTCAATTTTTTATTCAGGACCAAATAACTAAGTTTATACTACACAGAATCAGAATTTGGCAAGAAAGTGAAAACCAATGAAGATATGAATTTGAAATTGACAATGAATTGAAGATGACTTAATTCTGATTTTAAAAAAATGACTTCCTGTTATTAATTTGATGACTGTAACCATTCAGCAACAACTATTTAAATGAGTACATGTTGTAAATGATCCTTAAGGTCTCTTGGTAATTATCAAATTTTATATCTACCTATATATATATATATATATATATATATATATATATATATATAGATAAAGCACAAAAATAGGCTCAACTTCCTCTTATGGAAACTTAAGAAGGGTAAGTTCAACTGTTAAGTTCCATACAGCTTTTACAGAGGAGCAACAGAAAGCATCCTGACTGGAAACATAACAAACTGACATGGTTGATCACGGCCCAGGACAGGAAGGCTCTACAGCGGGTGATTAAAACCACCAGAACAACACTGGTACCATCTACAGAGCATCAGTGACATCAATGAAGTGAGATGTCTGCACAGAGCCCAAAGGACACTTAAAGACAACACCCACCCAGTCACAGTCTGTTCATCCTGCTGCCATCTGAGAAAAGATAAAGAAGTATCTGCTGCTGTACCACCAAACTACAGAGCAGCTACTGTGTGTTAGTTTATGTCAGTAGACTCCATTTCTAAACCACTGTTAGTTACTGTTAGGCTTTGTTAGCGGAGCGGAGAGAGGCACTGAGAGGAGGCACTGGAGAACATGCATAAAGTCACATCCTTTAGACTGTCGTGGAAAATCCTTCACAAAGTCGGGTTGGGGTTATGTCTGTATTTTGATCATTTATGTTCCATTCACCTTAACTTCAAAACAAAACAAAACTGTGGCTCTTAAGCTCCTCCGCTGAACTTTGAATCAGTCAATGAAACCATTCATTTTATTGGGAATGCTTAAACAACTGAAACTTCTGTCTGCTGATTATGAAACTGTAGTCCCCATGCAGACACACAGAGGAGAGGAGGCTGGTGACCTGTGGCAGCTAGAGTCAGCCTTGCCTCCTACAGGCTGTGTCTTCCATGGGTTTCAGGCTGGCCCCACCCTGAAAGGGAGGGATGATAACAAAACTCCAAGACACCTGTGCACTCGGCTTAAAGTCAAACGTCGTCCCCAGCAGTCGGGACAGTTGTCCTCAGATCACAGAAGAAGGGAGGATTAACTTGTTTTTCCCTTCATGGGACATTATTGAGATATTTTGGATTATCTCTACAGAGACAGGTGAGTTCAGATTTGTGATCTCACTGCACTTTACCCTGAATTCCGAGTATATACGGATGATAAACGTACTGCTGCTTATAGTATCTATAGGTTATTAACAGTATGATGTCGGGCTTCCGTTTAATAAGTGTGTGGTCCCACTGGTGAGCATGATTCATGTCTGAAAACTTTATTTTACTCATCCAGTTCCCAAGAGTCAGAATACAGTAAAGAGCACAACCTGACTTTTAACGGATCGAATGTTTCTTCTTTAATCTTCGAGGTAATTACTGCGAACAGATGAATTTATTTTTATGGATATAATACAAATAAGAGGACAGATTATAATGTTTCAAGATGAGACTCTCTCCTGCGATTCACCCGAGACAGGACACCTTCATTTATTTCTTACTGGACTACTTCTATAGAAAATAACTGCCATGAAGTACGAGTACAGTAATAGTACTACTATAGGAGAAGAGTAACGCGCCTTTTAAAGTAGATCATTTAATAGATCTGCAAAGTGATTATCATTCTAATAATGAATATAAATAATCAGATGATATTACAGGTGGTAATAAGTGGGAGGCACACAGCACATCCTGATTTGGGTAAAGAAAAAGTGCTCTATACGATGCAGTGATGGGATGTAATTAAGTACATTAACTCAAGTACTTTAAAAGTATAATTTAGTATTTCCGTTTTCTGCTACTTTATACTTCCACTCCAGGAAAATATTGTACTTTTCACTCCACTTCACATTATTTGATAACTGTAGTTACTAGTTACTTTGCAGATTACATGCTGCATCAGAACCGAAATACCATATTATGAAATTATTTTATTTTATTGGCAGATGAATAAAAAAAGGCACCGATTCCGATAATCAGAAACATATTGGATCCAATAATCAGCCGACTGAGCCGACAGTATATACATACATATGATTATATGTATAATTTACTTTTAATTGCACTCTACATTTATACTTCAGTACATTTGATGCCAGGACATTACTTTTGATACTTAAGGACATTTAATATCAGATACAGACTTTTACTTGATAACTATAGGAATAAATGACTTTCACTTTTAGCAAAGTAATATATCAGAACAATATCTTTACTTTTACTTAATTATGACTTTTGGGTACTTTTTACAAAACTGATTAGAGGAAAATCAACAACTTTCCCATGTTGCCTGCATCATTATCTGACTGCTAAACATGGATGCTTTAAATCAGGGGTGCCAAAACTTTTTTCCTTGGAGGACCAAAACTGAAAAATGGTTAAACAGCTAAAAGCAAACATCTATTATGTTATGTTAAGTTTTCTTAATTGACTGACTTCCTTCACTTTGATCCTACCTATGAAAAGAGCATTTTAACCCCACAAAAAAAATCTACTTATATTACATTATTTGTATTTTATTTTATTTATTTATTTTTAGAAACATCTGATGGACCGAATCAAACCTTATGCAGGCCACTTTGGCTCACGGGCCCCTCTTTGGGCAGTCCTGCTCTACATAGCATAGCACGAAAAAGCCATACATAAGACCCTGGTGACAACTCTATAGTTAAGTGCCCTGGCCTTTGACTTCGTAGTGCCAGATCTATCATGGACGGGTTACCCCATATCTTACCTGGTAGATCGTAGAGCATGTTCCCCATGTACAATGGCTGAGTATTTAGCAGTCGCCCGAACTGCAGCTCTTTGCTACATGTCATCCCCCGCCTCTCCCTCTCTCTCACTACCTCTCTGCCTCTCCTGTCACACCATCAGCTGTACTATCAATAAAGGCTCCAATACATAACAAAAAAAAAAACCCTAGACCAACATACGCTTGGTCCTCTGTGTCCCAGGGTTTGGGTCTGTTTTCAGCCCTGCCGTTAAAAGTGATCTGAAGTCCCACTAACAACTGCTACGTATTGTTTGTCAAGAATAGTTATCCCCTCTACAACACATGGTTCAAAAACATAAAATAATGAAAAGACAAACCACTCAGAAAGGATTTGTAGGCAACATGGATTTTCTGTGAAAGAGGTAGTTTCTCCAATGTCCATCATCAAAACACTGGATTTTTCTATACTGTTAACCTTTTTCTGCCTTCCACAGGTTGTCTGAGCCTCCAGAGTCCTCTTTGCCACGATGAGTTGGGGGGCACTCTATGCCCAGCTGGGCGGCGTCAACAAACACTCCACCAGTCTGGGAAAGATTTGGCTTTCTGTGCTTTTCATCTTCCGCATCACTATTCTGGTTCTGGCTGCTGAGAGCGTCTGGGGGGACGAGCAGTCAGACTTCACGTGCAACACACAGCAGCCCGGCTGCAAAAATGTCTGCTACGATCACTTCTTTCCTGTGTCGCACATCCGCTTGTGGTGCCTGCAGCTTATATTTGTGTCCACGCCTGCTTTGCTGGTGGCCATGCACGTGGCCTACAGGAAACGTGGGGATAAGAGGACCATGCTGGCCTCCAACGGCACGGAGAAGATGACGGAAACTGACCTGGAGACGCTGAAGAAGAGGCGTCTGCCAATCACAGGTCCGCTGTGGTGGACCTACACCTGCAGCTTGTTCTTCCGGCTCATCTTTGAGGGTGGCTTCATGTATGCACTGTACTTTGTCTACGACGGCTTCCAGATGCCCCGGCTAGTGAAGTGCGAGCAGTGGCCCTGCCCCAACAAGGTGGACTGCTTCATCTCCAGGCCAACAGAGAAGACCGTCTTCACCATCTTCATGGTGTCCTCATCGGCCATCTGTATGGTGCTGAATATTGCTGAGCTTTGCTATCTCATCGTCAAGGCGCTCATGAGGTGCACGACCAGGTCAAACAAGAGGAAACACAATTACAGCAACACAGACAGCGTGACGCGGGATAATGCCCTTCTACAGAACAAGAAGAACGAGATGCTGTTGTCTTCCTCCACAGATCCGACCAGCAACAAGACCATGTGTTGAAGGGACAGCCATCAGTGGTGGAGGGCTTCCAGAGGAGAAGATAGGCATGAACTGTACATCCAACAACCCCTAGTGGTCATAGTTTGTGTCTGAAGTTTGGTAATTAGGCTCTAAATCTGAGCATCAGCCAGAATTGTCTCACAGCTTCTGAAGCAGATTTTGAGACAATGGGAACTTAAAATTACCACAACAGAAATTAGTTTAGTTAGACAGCAGCAAAAGTAGTTGTAATGACCTACTTTCTACATTTATTTGTAGGGAAATCACTGTTTAATAGTGATGCTACATACAGCCTCATATTTGCCACTAAGGCAGTCAGATGTTTTTCCCAGAGGCAAAAATTTATAATAATCAAAAATGATAAATATATAGAGAGAACATTTGTGTAATTTTAAATCTGGAAGAATTCCCACCTGTGAATGTGTTTGTGTTCTCAGAAAAAAGAACACTGTCTTACTTCACATATGTGGATCTTCCACATTACAACGCGTCACCTTACTTTCCTTACAATGGATGATTGACAAGTCGTTTTAATTTATTGCTCACAGTTTGAAGTTGGTTGAATGTGCTGAGCATTGCACGAGTGTCTGACCAGGGTTTAGAACAGAGAAGAATGAGCCTACGCTGACATCTAGTGGTTCACAGTGGAACCCCTTAGAGCACAAACACCTTCCTCAAAGCCTGAATGATCTCTTTAGTGTTCAAGAAGAGGAAGGAAAACATATGAAGTTATGTAAAGTGAAGCAGAAAAGGGTCCAAGTGCCTTTTGTTATTATTACATTTTAGTGTCTAGTTTACAAGAGCTGACATTTGATTGATGTTTTGCAGTAACTGTTAAGAGCAGATGAGTTTTTATGATCCTGCTGTATTGAATCAATCTGTAGCATGAAGTTAAGTTTTAAAAAAATAGTTGAATGACACTAATAATGCTAGTTTTTCATTTTTGTGTTTATTATTATTGAGAAGTGTGTTGCACAGAATATAATTATGCTGATAAAGAATTTATATAACATGGTGAAATCTTACAGCACAGTAGTCTGACAGATTTGATGCTGATCAATCAAATCAGAATGTCTTCCGTGTTTTACTTGAACTTAATATATTTGAAATTGAAGTTTTTACAGGAGCTGAATAACTTAAACACACTGAGAATATGTTAATTTTCACACATGCATGTCAGGTGGTAAAAATATGAAAAATATGTATTTGAACTGTAAAAGAAGTGATTATTCCTCAGTCAGCAAGTGCTAGAAACCTCCCCAAAACATTAGATTTGACAACTGTGAATTATTTGCTTTGAAGTGAAATTGCAGAGTTGATCTGGATATCAAAAAGTTTCAAAAGAGGCAAAAACAAATGACACAAATAGTAATTCAGATATACAAGCTACAAGATCAAAAGGTACATTTATTGTCATTTTTTAAATCACAAGGATTTAAAAACAAAACAATGTTTGATTCTTCTGATATCTTCTGTTGGATGGCAGCAGGGTGAACAGACTGTGGTGTTTCAGTCGCCCTGCTTGAGGTTTGTGATACAAAGTCTATCAGGCTTCTAGTGATTTCCAGACAAAAAACAATTAATTTGTGACTCAATATTTTTGCATTTAGTAGCATTTGTTTTTGCCTCCTGATGATGCTGTTACCCTCCAAAATGTAATCTATCAAGTTAGACACCTTCAAAAATTGGCAACTGCTCTTGAAGGTTCTATATTATTAGAGACTGATTCCTTCACCCAATATTCAAGTATTGTTTTCATAGATACACAGATTTAAATGAGTCTCCCTCTCAGTTACCATCTGGCTAACATTCAGACCGTCCAGAAGTTGTCCTGCTCCTGTGTCATTTGGACTTGTGTTGTTGCTGCAGTGCATACTGACCCCAGCTGGCTGTATCAGCTTTCAGCGTGTGCCTTATTTTAGCCACCACACTAATCACTGCTCGACCTCTTAATGTGAGAAACTACGGCCGATGTCAAAGTGAAAATGTCTTTGTCCTCCCTCTCTCCAGGAATAGCTGAGTTGGATTAGTCACATCTGTGTGGGTAAAAAATAACCTTATGTGAACTGAGAATAGTGATTTGGTGATTAGAAAAGATTGGAAAGGGGTGTGTGAGACAAGGTGGACAATCAATTAGATGTGCCAATTCCCAAAATAATAGAAAGATGAGTTGTTTACTGACATTACATAACTGGTAATAACAACATGAAGTGTAATGTTGACATGTTTTCAGTGGGTGAGAAAAGTTTTCGACAATTATCCAAAAAATGCCAAGTCACAGACAAAGCATGACTTTATTATGATTCTTAAAAATTAGTTATGTTTTGTACGTCTGCTCTGCATTGACCTTTGACTTCTTGCTTTCTGTTACAGCGACAGCGACAGTGACAGTCTGATGCTACATTTGTGATAGCAACCATGTATAATAGACATTGTTTTTAAAAGGGACGAGCCGGATCAGTCCAGTCCCAGGAAGTTCTTTTTAACATTTTTCTACTCAGATTTCTTCCACAATCAAGGTTTAATAGTCTGCTTTTAACAGCAACAATGTACTAATGAACAGACGCTTTCTAAGCAAGAAATGAAGAGATTACATGTTTGTGATTGTGTTTTGTACCTAAGTTTTTATTACACTCGCACTTTGATCACATTTTGCTCTTTGAGACTTTTTTTCATAAATCAGTAAAAACAAAATGTTGTGGCTCAAAGTTTGTTGACAGTGTTTCTGTTAGCGTGTCTCACATACAGTAAAATACCCTACCTTCCTGCAGCTACCCATTAACCATTGGGACATATGAGATCATCTTCCTTTTTAAATTAATTTTCTGGGTGATGCAGTAACATTTTAGTCTGCTCAGAGAGCCTTGTATCATGCTTAAAGTTTTGTCTTTAACTGCCAGATATCAGGTTTTTATGAATCTTTTAAACCAGAGTCTTAACTATAATATATAAAGACACAGACAATATGTTAATCTAAAAAATAAATGAAAAAATCTGCTAAAGGGTTAGGGTTAGATTGAGGAACATAGATTTATGGAATGATGCAGGCAAAGACAACAACCAGAAGGCAGTCCACACACAAGTCAACAAATCCAATGGAGAGCATGTAAAAAAAAAACATAAATCCACACAAAGCAAAGGTCCAGGGAACAAAGCAAATATTTCAAAATCACAGGCTGGAGAAACACAAAGAAAAGGCTGCAATGCTTGAACAACGTACAAGGATGAACTGCCACAGGCTGAAGAGACACACCTGTGTACTCTACTGACGGGGAGGGGTCACAAGGGACAGGAGAAACCAATAGAGAGTGTGGCAGAAAATGAAATCTGGCAGGAAAACACACAAAGACAGGAAGTAAAACAAAACTTGACATATTATGCGACTTTCTCGAGTTGAAAAATGATCTTTAAAGTTGACAATTGTTGGCCTAATTCATGGCTCAGTTCAAACAGGATGAAATAATTATTTGTCTTTCGCCTTTAACTAATGTACATATTCTTTCTCAAAGAAGGTTTCATGGTGGACTTTACATGAGGAGAATGAACTTTAAAAATAAAACAAGAAATAATTCAACTAAAACTCCAAATTTGGACAGTACTGTCTTTCTTTTTCCTAACTATAAAGATGTACTAAAGAGTGGAAAACTAGAATTTAAGTGTTACATTGGCTATGTTAAATGGTTATCATCTCACAAATTCATGTTAAAATCTTGGCAGTATGTCTGCTGGCTAGAATACATGCTGTGCATTTATTACCTAACAGGCCATATATTTTAGCATACCTGCTAGCTTTGTATAACACTGCACCAATAATTACACTTCACCTCAACCATGTCAATGTCAAGTCTGAAACTGGAACTGTGAAAATACATCATATTTTGCTTAAAAACAAAAAATAAAAACAGTAAATGGATCGGAAACAAACATTTTTGGTGAAAATCTGCCAATTTGTACTAGCAGGTGGCCAACTATGGTGCTCAGGGACATACTCAACTAACGTTAATATTAATATCTCTATTATGTTATATTTGTCAGAAAGCACACATAAAGTCTAAGTAAATGTAATAAATAGTTTATCCCATGAGTCTGTGAATCATTAAATATTTTGGAATGCCAGGGAATATGTCTTTGAATTTCGGTGGGGACCCTCATTAGATTTTGCCCCAATTTTTGGATTTTGGCTTTAATTTAACTATTTGTTTAATCTGGACAGAGAGTGGAGTGTGTCTTTATAGCGACCATATGACTTTTAATGGTGCTATCTAATAAGATATGGTAGCTATTAGGCCTACTATGTTTGAAAACTTTAGTCTGCATTTTGAATTGTTGAGGGAAAACTTTTCAAGGTTCAGATCATGGTCAGGTAATGGTGCAAAACAAATTAATAAAATCAATTAAATATTGTGCCAAAGTTTTGGGAACGATATTGCGCACATTTTTGTCAACTTTTGCGCACATTTTGGACAGGTTTTGGGGAGGTTGGCAGGGGCGTGGTGTGACTCCGGACAGGCTGATGACTCTGTGGATTCACTCATGCATGGTCACACAATGTGACAGTCCAGACATGGCTGGAAACGGGAGGCAGCTCCGTCTAACCAAGCCCCATCTCCGACTCCAAGCGGCCTCCAAAAACTAACAACAACAAAGGAAAACTTTCCTTTGCGCACGTTAGCGGGCCCGGGACAGACAGCCAGACTGAGCACACGCCTGGAGAAGTTTGTGCATGAATGAGTTTGAGAGGCAGCAGTTAGAAAAGAGTTTGTTGAGCTGACAGGGAGGCGACAGGTTGCGGGTTTGGGATCAGGGAGACAGAGGGAGGGTCGCTGCAGCCGCGGGAGGTCTACACGCTTTTCAACGCACTCAAATGATGGCACCAATGATGGCAGAAGGATTTGCTTTTCGTTTTTAAGTATGACATCTCCGGTCTAAAGGTATGATGGCCCGACACTGCTGTATTTAAATAGGAGTACAGTTAGACAAGATAGATGAAGAACGGCGCGTTGTCAGGTAATTAAGAGCTGCTTCAGTTTTACTAAACAGGAGTGAGACAAAAGCCTGACAAAGCTCAGAGAGTCTTTGGACTCTGGCACACTCTGTATTGTCAGCCTGGCAGGTATGGCTTTGTATTTGAACCTGTCTGTTACATTCATCACCATCCGACAGAAATGCCACAAATACCTGTGAAACCGAGGAAAGCTGATTCAAAGATTGTATCTAATAATTCAGTCATCAAAAGGTCAAACACAACTTTATGACTCTGAGGTTAACTGCCACAGTAACCCCAACTACATACAGCCCAGTATTTATACAAGCTACTTCAAATAGAAACTGTTTCCATACATTTTAGACTATTTTCAGCTGTTTTTTATTTTTGAACCAGGCTACAACTAGAAGTTGTTTCTAGATCCAGATACATTTGAATATTTCATGAAAACATGCACATAACTTTTTATGTGATATTTTGTTCAGCGTTTGATGAACTACTTTTGGTCTGCTAACCCTTTAAACAGCAAGCGAATGAATTACTGTTTGACTAATGCTTTTCTCTTCCAGGTGTCATACATATTGTGAACCCTAGTCGATGGATTTATTACCTTTAATACAAGAATATTTTAGTAAGTTGCTCACTCTGTGTGTAAGTGTGTGTATGTGTGTCAATTTGTTGTATGAATATTGTTTGTTCCATGTAGGCTACAGAATACTGTTTAAAAGAATAGCAACAGGCACTTATTTGCTCAATACACAATACAATTTATCCCCCATCTGTCCCATAAGAGGACAGATGAGGCAAGACAACTGTAAAAATACAGTTGTTTTACCCAAACATTATAATTTAGTAGTAGTATTAAATCTGTGACATCAAATGACAGTTGAGAATATAAGTCAGTGGACAGAACAGTAATTGACAACACTGTGTTATCATTGATCGAGCAACATTACCAAACAGCTTCAGCTTTAAATGTGAGCATATGCTCATTTTCTGTTTTATACAACTGTTTTTGAACATATTTGGGGTTCGGACTATTGAAAAAAACAAGTAATTTGAAGACATTGACATGGGCCCTCAGAAGGTGTAATGGTTATTTTTCTTACATTTTAAATTTGATTAGAAAAAGATTAATTGATGACTTTTCAAACTGAAAAATTCCACTTTAAGAGTTTTAGAAACTTCAAAACAGCTTCACTCTTAAATCTCACCAGAATTTGTCTCGCAGGTATTACATGGTAAACTTTCCTTATTACAGTAACATTTTTCTGTTTGTTCCCAGTGGCTTTAGTTTTACAGTTGAGAGGGAGAGCTGAAGGGAGGGTGGCCTGTATGTGTGTGTGTCAGTATTTGTTTCTGTGTGAGTGTGTGTGTGTGTGTGTGTGTGTGTGTGTGTGTGTGTGTGTGTGTCTGTTTGCATGTGTCACACCAGAGCCCCATCTCTGCTAAAGGCTGTTTTCGACCATTATAATGTCGATCTCAGCACATGCCTGCTGGGCAGTGGAGCGAGCAGGTGAGAGAGAGAGACAAGCCTGACATAGAGGGAGAGGGAGAGAGAGAGAAAGGGAGAGTGAACCAGGGTTCAGTCTAACAGGTGGCCTATACAGTAAATGAGCTGCTAAAAAGCGTCTGATTGGAGCGAATGCTGTGTTTCGATTTGTTTTCGATATCCGACGCCGAAGTGGCAGTTTTTCTATAAAGACCTTGTTCTGCTAAGCGTTTTAATGAAAAAGAGAAATATGTCGGAGTCTAGTCGACACCTCCACTCTCATCCATGTCCTTGTGTCGTCTTGTGTGTTTGTTTGAGTAGAGAGTTTAACCTCAGGGTAAGGCCTTACATGATACTCTGATCAACTTTAAGTACTTTCAGTAGACTTCTAAACATTTCCTGGTAACTTTCTCTCTCTGTCTGTCTGTTTGTCCTCTTTTTGTTTTGCCACTCCTCCTGTCTTTGTCCACTCCAGCCTGTACTTTCTCCATAGGCTAGAAATCTTGAAGCATGGGCGACTGGAGCTTTCTGGGGCGGCTGTTGGAGAACGCTCAGGAGCACTCAACGGTCATCGGCAAAGTCTGGCTGACTGTCCTCTTCATCTTCAGGATCCTGGTGCTGGGGGCTGCAGCTGAAGAGGTCTGGGGCGATGAGCAGTCTGACTTCACCTGCAACACCCAACAGCCTGGTTGCGAGAACGTTTGCTACGACGAGGCCTTCCCCATCTCGCACATCCGCTTCTGGGTGCTGCAGATCATCTTCGTGTCCACGCCAACTCTCATCTACCTGGGCCATGTGCTACACATCGTCCGCATGGAGGAGAAGCGGAAAGAGAAGGAGGAGGAGACGCGCAAAGCAAACAGGTTCCAAGAGGAGAAAGAACTCCTTTATAGAAATGGTGGAGAAGTTGGAGGAGGAGGAGGAGGCGGCAAGAAGGAGAAGCCACCAATCAGGGACGAGCATGGCAAAATCCGTATCAGAGGCGCATTGCTGCGTACCTATGTGTTCAACATTATTTTCAAGACCCTGTTTGAAGTGGGATTCATTTTGGGCCAGTATTTCCTCTATGGCTTCCAGCTGAGGCCCCTGTACAAGTGTGCACGTTGGCCCTGCCCCAACACCGTTGACTGCTTCATATCGAGGCCCACTGAAAAGACCATTTTTATTATATTTATGCTTGTGGTGGCTTGCGTGTCTCTTTTGCTGAATTTGTTAGAGATCTATCACCTTGGATGGAAGAAAGTTAAACAGGGCATGACAAATGAGTTTGCCCCCGACCACGAGTCGCTGCGCCGCGTCGACATTGCAGAGCCTGAGTGTTTGGCCTCGGCCTCCAGAACTGCCCCATCCAGCCTCAGCTACCCTCCCAACTACACAGATGTGACGGCGGGCAGCGGGGCATTCTTGCCGCCCATGGGGCCAGCAGCTGTGCCCTCAGCAGCGGAGTTCAAGGTGGATGACCTCCAGCAGGAGCAGTCCCTCCGCCAGCCTTCACCCTCTTCCCACTACTACATCACCAACAACAACAACCACAGGCTGGCCACACAGCAGAACTGGGCCAACCTGGCCACCGAGCAGCAGACTCGGGAGATGAAGGCCACCTCTTCCTCCCCATCCTCCTCTTCCTCCACCAGCACCAAGAACGAGCAGCAGCAGCAGCCCGTCGATGCTGCGCTGCTCCTTCCCACCAGCAACACCACCAGTAACACCAACATCACCAACACAACCGCCAATGTCGCCTCCAGCAGCAGCAGCCCTGGCACTGTTTCCAATGCAGGCAGCTGGGGTGGGGGGAAGAGCGACCAGGAGGATGGCCACGTCACCACCACCACAGCAGAGATGCACGAGCCCCCAGTAACGGTCAGCACAGACCCCCGGCGGCTCAGTCGGGCCAGCAAGAGCAGCAGCATCAGGGCCAGACCAAGTGACCTGGCTGTCTGAATCTCTTCAGCCCTTTCATGTCCCTAAACCCAGACCAACACCCCGCTTCCCCCAACCCCACCCCATACACGGTGATTCTCAGACAAAAAAAAAATCATAGGCATGCATAAAGCAAAAAAAAAAAAAGCAAAAAAAAAAAAAAAGACAAATAAAAAAACCCAGAAGAAGGCAAGGTGACAAGAGACAGGACAGCAGGACAGCAGGACAGCAGGACAGCGTGAAACGACTTGATCAGCAGCAGTTGTTTATTCAGTGCAATCGGTGAGTTGTAAAGTAGTTGAGGCAGGTTTGTGTTTTTGGTTGGTCTTAATTTAAGCGCACAAAATGTGATCATGCAGTGCTATAAAGTTGGAAGGCTCCGCTCGCAGCGGTGGACGGAGCAAAAGACATTGTGATGTCACAATTTTGCTTCAAAATGGACACATCTCGCCAACGTGTTCGGTTTGGGGGAAGATCTCATGGTGTTACTCTATTTTTTCCTTCTTTTTGTTCTGCCTAAAGGACTTACTCCAAATGAAAAGGATCATTTGTTAAAACAATGACTGAATATTCTTTTTATTTCATCTGGAGGAAGCAGAGGTAGCTGGCAATGTTGTACAGATCAGTTATAGCCAGACAATTCGCTCATATATCTTGTCCATCATTTTTATCTGGTTTCACAGTCAAACTCAAACGTGCACTTCGTCTTGCACTTCTTGTCAACAGGTTGTTCCAGCGTTTGTCCTTTGACCTGGAAGGTCTTTTGCTGCAGCACTTCCTGGATTTTCTGAACAGACACCTGCTGTGTTAAACATGATTCATCCAGGAAGTCATTTTCTCAACAAACATTATATGTATTGTGTTCCTTGTAGTTGTGCATGCCAGCGTCTGAAACTACAACTCACCGATTCACTGACAAATTTGCATGGCAAAGTTGGTCTTACCCATGATCCATTGCAGCGCTTCCTGCAGAGACAATCAATATTGCAATTGAGAAGGAACGGGTAGAAATGGACAGACGTGATATTCCCAGAGTCCTCAGAATAAACACACATAGGCGCAGTGTGGACAGGATGTGGGTCAAAGCAGCTGGTAGAAGTCATCCTGTGATGTCAGGAATGCACCTGGGTCTCCACCAACACCACACTGTCAATAACCCAGAGATCAAAATGTTCCCACCATGCTGTTAGTTTACAAAAGACGAAAAAAGGAGCAGAGTCCCTTACACCTGCCTCTGTCAGCGTCGCCTTCAGTCAACATACCTGAAAAGAAAATGAAGATCTTGCCTTCAAAGAATCTCTTTAAAGAATAACAATATTCTCCTTGTTCACCCATACGAACAACCTCCCAAAGCTCTTTGCTTAGACTTGAAACTGCTCAATATTTAGTTAGATAGTTGGAAGATATTTTTGCCCTCAAACCCACGGCCCCCTTTTTAATCATCACACCTAAAGATTGAGAGCAACTTTGGGAGTTAAATGATTTTCACCATCACACATTTCATGTGCTTCTTCATTGGTTTTATTCTGAAAAGTGCTATTTTTTTAAAACTGAATTGAATTTTACTCATAAATTGCATTCTTGTAGTAGTCAGTTTGTGATTGCGAAACAGCTACAATTAAAAAAGACAAAATGACTGGCGTTGCGTTTAAAACGCCAAGGTGCAGTCGACCTTGACGGCTTCTATTTTGTTGTGTTCATCTTGATTCTTAGAGATCTTTAGAAGCCCAAACTTTTAACTGAATTCATCCGCAGCCGCAGTCCCCTGTCTCTGTTGTTTTACTGTGCTGTTTGGTTCATTCACAACCCAGGCACTCACTTTCAAAAAGCTTTTCTTTTCTTTTTTTAACTTTGCAACAACCTTAATCCACTGTATTACCTGTGAGTTGCAAGTACACTGTGAAAACTCAATCATCTGCATTGGACATATGGCACAGGGCATACGATTAAGCACTACTATGTTTGTGCAAAGTATTCAATAGGAACAATACTTTTCCAGCAGTTAATGTGCAGGTTGATACACTGGAGTAAGAGCAGCGCAAAGTGGTACCAGCTGTTTTTTTAATTTTGCGGGGGAGGGGGATTACAAAATGATGGCACTGTATGGTGTAAGAGTATCTGTACCCATATAGGTTTATAATGTTTAGTACCGTATCTTACTTCAGTTGCTTAAATGACATTTAGTGCAAACAGAAGCACAAAGAGGAGAATATACACCTACACAACACATAGGTAAAACGTAGCCTTTCCCAATCTGTGTTTCTTGTTCAAAATGACAAAAAAAACTTTGTTATCTGCATTTGTTCTTGATCCCTAAAGTTTACATTTTGGTAGTTGATAAAGATTTGCACATTTAGGAAAGAAAATTGCTGTTCTACAATGCTAATATTGGTAGTGATAGAGAGAGAAAGAGAGAGTGAGAGAGCAAGAGAGAGAGAGAGAGAGCGAGTGTGACCCAAACTGCCAATCTCTATGATCCTCAAAGGAAAAAAATGTCTTAAAACTAAAACGCAGTGGCTCTTCACAAAAAAAGGCAGTATTAAAAAAAGAAACTGTTATTTATTTCAAGCTCAGGTAATGATGAGTTTGAATCTTTAAAAAAAAACAACAACAGCGAGAGAGAGAAGAAACAGTTGGGGTATTTTTCTGTGTGTTCACTCGGTGTGTTCTCACAGACTGCTCGGGACTATGGTCAGACGTCAAATCAGACGACCCCACTGTTGACACAATGTTAGCTGGGTAGCTGGCCCTTCCCTAACCCTGCATACGAAGCCCTGACAGGATGTTTTGTTCGAAGCCCGTCGTCCCAGTGACTCCTCCAAACTCTCTCCTCTTACGTTTCATGCAGAGCATGATTTCTCTGGCTCGTCAGGGAGTAGGAACCATCTCACAATGCTCAGAACAGCAACCTGTTTTCAATGCTGTCTTAAACAAGAGAAGTGCCTTGTGTATGAATGATTCTTTTGTAAGAACAAGTTGATGTAAATGTTAATTTACCTCAAATGTTTACAAAACTGTTACTAAATAAATTTTTTGTACCATATTCGGTGTTCTTGCTTTCACTTTTGCAAGTCTGCATTATTGTTTGCCTCAAAAATACAACTACTAACTATCAAAGACACAGAAAGATAAAATATTAAACTGTCAACACATTAGATGGACAGCAAAGGCTGTAAGGCTGATTAGGCTGACATATTCTCAGGTTCACTATCAAAAATCCAAACAATAATCCAGGTATCTCATCACACGAGGAGAGATGTAAATTTCTTCTCCAGCACTACATAGTGCTCCTTTTATAATTAATGAGTCATAAATGTAAAACTATCTTTTTATATTTTAATGCAAAGGATGAGCTGATGAGTCTCACAGTCTGAGGAGTGCAGCTGCTCTGTAGTCTGGTGGTACAGCAGTAGATACTTCTGTATCTGTTGTCAGATGGCAGCAAGATGAACAGACTGTGACTGGTTGGGTGTTGTCACTGATGCTCTGTAGATGGTACCACTGATGTTCTGGTGGTTTTAATCAGCCGCTGTAGAGCCTTCCTGTCCTGGGGCGTGATGAACCATGCCAGTTTTTCTCTGATTGCTTCTCAGTAAAAGCTGACAGGAACTTTGCCTAGTTTTGTCTTTTCCATAAGAATTAAAGCAATACCTGTTTTGTTTTGTTTTTTTGTTGTTTTTTTGTTTACTATAAATTTGGGTGTGAATGTCTTTACCTTTTAATAGCAGTTGACTTTGTTTGGTCAATGATCAATGGTCTTCTTTCAGGCTGGTGGAAAGAAAACATCCAAAATATACATTAAGTTGTTTATTTTAGATTTCTGATCTGGAAATGTAGACAAATCAGTGTATATTCAATAAGACAGCCTTTCAGAAGACTTTTAAATACCAAAAATAATTGTGTTGATGTCTCAACTAGGGAAGGTTGGTGATATCTCCTTTTATCCTGTTCACCTGTAGAGCCTCATTTTTTGTTGAAATATGTCTGACATTTTACAGTGCATAACTTTAAAAGCTGTTTTCTCAAAATTAGTTTTCTACACCAAACTTTCCAGTGTCGTCTATATTCCAAGAGTTTTTACAGCGGTGGTGTTGTTTATATATAATTCCCTGACTTGAACAACATTTTATTCCTAAAAGCATCGCAAAAAAAGATTTTTACAGTCGACAGTATCTTCTCATCATCGAGTAAGAAACAGAGATATCAAATTCCCTCTGTAAAAACCTTCGACTCTATATATTGAACCTGGCTTTATCCAATGTTCAGATTTCCGCTCTGGAAATTGATGCAAATTAGCAAGTATTTAACTAGATAAAGACTCATTTGCAAAGGTAAAGAATATATGTGTGTATATATATATATATATATACATATATATATACATATATATGTATATATATATATACATATATATATATATATATATATATATATATATATATATATATATATATATATATATATATATATATATATATAACCGCAGCATTGTTTTTTGTTTTTTTCCACATATTTTAGGCAGTTAATCTATAGTAATCTGTCCACAAAGTAGTCTTTTGGCAGCATGTAGGTCTTCTTAATTTGAACTGCTGGTTTCTTGTTGCTCTGCGGGGTATATGCTGCTGACATCAGCAGCAGGAGAGCTCCTGAGTATCTTCGGTATTACTCTCTTTGTAGACTCTTTGACCTCCGACCTCCCAACAGCTCACTCCCTCAATCTGCATTCCAACAGCGAATGTCAGAATGTGATGCTGAGCCAGAGACACACACAGCCAGACCCACATCATAACCACATCCAGAAATAATTAAAATAAGACGGACATGTCAGTGTTGCACCTGAGAGTCAAACATCTATCACAAACTCAGTCTACGCCATCACAAGAACTGAGTGACAATTTTCAACACTGTGCAATACATGATAAAGGTGGGTGAAATTTACAGCTGCTGGGAAAGTTCGTTCTGATCTTTGGGCGCAGAGGGCATCAGCGAAGCAACACCCAAAACAAATACATACAGTGAAAGTGAATATAAATATTATATTAATAGTATATAATAAGTGAACTGCCTAAATGTTATAGTATACTTCAAATGTTTTTGGGCCATTGTAAAGGAATACAGATTTTAGGAGATATGTTTCTCGATTTCTTTAAGAGAGTGAGATGAAAAGATCAATATAAATCTCCTGTCTGTGTCAAGTACAGCAATATGAAAAATACTCCTTCAAACACCTCTAAAGTGAACTACTTTATGTTTATTTCATCCATTTGACTTTTGCTTTTGTCAGCTAAAATGGAATTAGCTTTGCATTCTGTACACATATGAATATATGTGAAAATATACAAACTCAAATACAAAGCCTTATTTTTACAGGCTACAGTGTCCCCAAAATGCAGCCAGTAGTAGCTGGCTAGTAGAAAAGATTAGTGAGTATGGGGTCTTACGTACCATTTCTTGCAGTGTGGTGTACCATAGTGTGTGGTACTGGTAGATTCTGGCATCTCTATGAAAACACAAAATTAACACGCAATTATACAAAAAGTATGACTTTGCATTGCTGGCATACGAGGCCAGTTTGATAGATAACATTTAATTTTACAAACAATGCATTACACTCACAGCTATAACCCGAGTCAGATGGCTTCCTATAGAAAAGGAAGGAAAGCCACAGAAAGTTTTAATTGTATTAATGACACTAAAAAAACAGGACAGCACGTCTTATAATTCAATATTAATTATTAAATAAGTTATTTTCCATTACACATTGGTCTGCGTATAGGGGATTCATTGATGTCACAGCACAATAATTACTAGTTGAAGTACAACTAACTCAGTTGATATTTAGCTAGTTATAGTAAGTTAGATGCTAATCTAGCAGACATCTCTTTTTTCATCAACCTTGTCATTGTAAATAAGGCTAACATTACAGACTAGTTCACCTTACCTCAAGTAGAATATTTGCTGGCAAAACTGAAGTCTAAAAAAAAAGGTTTTTTTAAATGACCAGGACTAGCCAAAAAAATGATGACCTATTAAAAAGGAGCAATTTTTTAAGTAATGGCCAGATATATACAACTTAGTCTAATAAGTAAACTAAATAAACTCACAAAATATCAACAAAGGAAATATTCTTTTCTATCTTCTATTTGCCTCACTGTAACAGAAAAATACAACCGTACGCCTTCTGAATTCAAATTTCTCTCTTTTACTGAACTAAGACGAGCTTAATCGCCTCATCTAAAAAACACTTCATTCAAACTCGACATAAATAAAATAAAACTCACCAAAACATTCCTGGTTTGTCTTTCCACAATCACCCCTGGTTCGGTTGAAATAAATCCTCAATTCACAAAGTAATATGGGAACATTTTCAAGCTCTACATACAGTTTTTGTCTTGCTTTGTCTAGCTACACGGCTTACTAAACTAGGCCACTTGCTAATGGCAGCTAGCACTGAAGCTAGATACTACAGCCAAATAAAGCTGCAACAAAGAGTAAGCAGATATAATTGTGCCCCCAGTAGTTTTGGAGCTACCTTCGAATCCTGGCCATTTCAATTTTTTTTTTTAACAAATTACACCTTTAACATTAGACATGCACAGCTAACACTAGCTGGTTCCTTTTTTAGCTGCAATGACCACTAATATGACTTAATAACATGTTAAGCAAGTTAGCCTGACTTTAGCCTGCTCACCAGTAAATGAACATACATATTATATATATATTAGAGCTGCTTCATTAAGTTGCCATGACTTAAATGACCTAACTAGTATTTGTGCTAGTTAAAGGATCAGAACGTAGCCTATCCCCGTCTCCACAGGATGGCCAAAGATGATGAAAGTGCTGAGCAGTTATGGTTTTTATTATTCTTTGTGACTAAAAATGATGTTTCAAAGCAGATTTTCAGCCTCAACCACATGACAACTGTTCATATCAATTCTTTATCTAGTAGTGGGCAATTCTTAATGAAACACTGACACATCCAGCAGGCCTGAATGCTTTCATTAATTTGGAGTTGTCCAAAGTCTAATATCCACTTCGCTCTGGTTTGGTCTCCACTAAATCCTGAAAAAAGTTCCTGGGACTTCAGTTTACTATGCAGTTGCTGCTTGTTTTGAAATGTAAAATAAAAAAACAAAACAACATAAATACCCATAAAATGGCTCCATACAGCTCATGCGGCATAATCCAAGTCTCCGGAAGCGCCAAGATCCCAAATTGATTTGAAAAGACATTATTTACACAATCGACACATGGTCGAGCTCACTGCAGCGACAGTGAAGATTTTGGCTATGAAAAGGGCGGTAGAACATCTTTTCAAATCAATTTGGGATGACAGATAGCCTACTTGGATTTTGCTAGACGAGCTGGACGGAGTCATCTTATGCATTGTGTCTCCTTCTTTTTCAACCCAACCGGTGGAGGCAGATGCCCGCCCACCATTGAGTCCGGTTCTGCTCGAGGTTTCTGCCTGTTAAAAAGCAGTTTTTTTCTCACCACTGTCGCCAAGTGCTTGCTCATGGGGGAAATGTTGGGTCTCTGTAAATAAATTAACCAAGGCGTATGGTCTGGACCTGCTCCATTTGGAAAGCGTCCTGAGATGACTTTTTTTGTGAATTGGCACTATACAAATAAAGATTGATTGATTAATTCATGTATTTTTCACCAGCTACTTCAGTTGTTTGGGAGAATGCTGCAATGCTGTTTTGCTGTGAAGCTCCAGGAATGTTTATTGAACTACAAAACTTCCCACTGGCATGGGGTGGTGTAGATAATGAATTTTGATTTCTGGGTGAACTGTTCCTTTAATGAGATTAGCCCAGAATGAACCATGCAGTAGGTAGAGCTGTAAGGCTAAAAAGATTTTTTAGATGGGCTAACAGAGGTAAGGGAAAAAAAGAAGCTGCAGTGTTGGTGAGTTTCTGTCCATGATCGTGGCACTAAAAGCATTTTTAGGGTTTCACATTTCACCGAGTCGCTGACGTCAGTACAAACATAATGATTGAAGCAGGTTTAAATTTTTCTGTCTAAGCTGAGGAGTCAGTAATAAACAGCACGAGGATTTGGAAGCATTACTTTGCACAGGATATTTGGCATTGAGTCTAACAACAGAGTACAGTACATGAGTGCTGGGCTCTTGGGTCCAGTGGCTGAAGAGTGATGGGAGATAGTTGATCTGTTGGCACGACTGACTGGAGGCCTCAGCCTGTCACTCAGTTAGTAGACTTGTTTCCACTGCAGGACCAAACAGAGCTCAATGCTTTTCACTTTCTAACCACCACAACAGCATCTTCCTCCTTTTCCTCCATCGGCAATTGGCAGATTGTGTTTGTTGGAATTTTTGAAAGTAAGTACATTTTCTTTCTAGTCCTACACCTGGTGGCTGGTTTTGGTCATTTGAACTTGACGTTTTGGGAGCACGACACTGGTCTGGTTATAAGGCTTACTGATGGTGAGGTCAAGTTCAGAGGTCACAAAGTGGTACAGACATGTCACTGCTAGTAGTGAATGGATAACACATTTAACTTTGTTTCTGTCTGCTTCAACAACAGTTTTGAGATTTCAGTAGTTGAAACATACAGATTGTGGAGATTAAACATAGAATAACATTTTCACTGAAACGTTTAAAATCACTGAGGACATTTGTCCACATTCACCTCAAGTGAATATCCACACATCATCACAAACAGCATATTAATTCAGAATATGAAGAAGAATTTAACATATAAGATGTTTGCCTAATAAGGAAGTAAAGACATAAGTTCCAGTGTCCTGATAGTGGTTTCGGTGGTGTTTTTATGTGGCCCCTGTAAAGCACCACTTGGCCCTGTGGTGGAAAAGTGACAGCCACAGAAAGAGAGCGTCTGCCACTGAGTCACCAGTCTTCAGCTTGGAGCAGACAGGAGGCTATATTTAGCCTTTAATCACCTAACAAATTCACACTCAGCCCACAGCACAAATACCTCAGGCCCTCTTTATGTATTTCAGGAGTGTGATGAATTTGTTTCTGGGAGGCCTGACCACTGGCTCATGGAAAGACAGAGATTTGTTTGACAGAAACTTTTCCAGACTGTTAAATGTCTGACTGCATTTCTTAAAAATCAGATCACCAAGTTTTTTACAAATATAATTTTAAAAAAATAGTCAGGAACATCCAGTCACAACAATCAAGATTTAATAGTAAAGCAGAAAATTAATTTTAAAAACAATCCAAACATTAGGACAAAAGAATGCTTTGCCTTTGTATTTTTAGAGAAAATGTTTTCCTTTAATCTGAGTCCAGTGCCATTGTCAGGATTTCATGTATGCTGAGGTCACAAGTCTTAAAGGGGAACTCCACCAGTGATCTACATTAAAGTGTGTTTACAGGCCTTGGGGAGTACTACTGCACATGTGAAAAAAGTTGTATAAAGCATTTTGTGGTTTCAGAGGAAGCTGCATGAAATCTGATAAATTGCCTCCAGTGATGTCACTCAGTGGCTAATTTGCATTTTGGGTAATGTTGGCGCCAAGCATTAAAAAGCAGTCCACTAGTCTATTATCACACCTAGGGATGCATGATAATTATGAGGCCAATAAATTATTGGGCAGATAATTATCATGAAAACAGGAAATTTGAATTATTATTTATTATTCTGATAATGAAATTATAGCAGATAATTCCCCGATACAGTAGGTGGTGCTATGCCACGTATAAGTTGGTTTGCTATCTGCCACTAACACAGAGGAGACAAAGAAGAGATGGGAGAGGGAGAGTAGAATGACAACAGTACAGCATGTAACGGTTCAAAGATGTCGTCGCACATATGTTGACGAAAATTTGTTTTTTATCAGTTATCGGTTGCAAGAGGCAGGTAGTTATTGGTTATCCATTGAAAAAAATCCATACCGTGCACCCCAAAGAAACTATAACAGTGTTGGACTCATTCTGGATAAAAACTATTAAAGAACGATACAACAGAACCTGAGATATCACCTTCTTTATTCCACACACTCATCTTCATTTTAAAAACCTGGACTGCAACATAGGCAGGAGTGACCACTGGAGGCAGTTTATCAGATTACATTCTTCAACTTCCTCTGGAGCCACAACAGACTTTTTCCACATAAGCAACAGTGCTCCCAAGACCTGTAAACACACTTTAATGTGTAAGATTGCTGGATTGCTTAACAGTGTTTTAAAATCTTCTTGAAACGGATGCAAGTCTTACTTCAAGATTCAATAGTCCAACATAGTTATTAAAGGAATTTGGTTTGGAGACCTCACCTGAGACAAAAACCTCAGGTTCACATCACATACAGGAAGTACACTGAGCAAAACAAGGGACAAAAAAATAAAATGACAATAGTTGATAATAATGCTTACGCATAAAAGAATAACACTTTAAATGATGATTAGTGGGGAGAAAGTAGACATGATGAATCTTGTGTCCCTTTCGTCTGTAATCGAATGTTATACGTTTCAGCAGGGGAACTAATGCCTATATTTTAAGATTTCTTTTTTATTACTTTTTTAATAAAGACAGATAACATTTTTAAGAAATATCTGAACCAACTTTTAAAAAATCCATCATGTGTATTTTGTGTGTCATTAAAGAATATTTTGACGCCGCATACTCCCAGATTCAGTACAGCGGACATGAGCTCACTGTCCATGGAAGTAGCTACTGCTCAGCGCTGCCTGAGCTCTGTGCTTCCAGTATCTTTTGGCTTTCATTTAAAATGCATCGACTCCAGCATTTTGTTCCACAACAGCAAACTGGTCGGAAAGTGACTTGTGAACTTCAAAAACCCCAAATAAATCATCTCAGAAATATGAGGATCATTTAGCTTCATGCGACAGTAAAGATTTTTGTTTGACCATGGCTTGACAAAAAATGCCCCCAAAATTCAAAGTACGTAAATTAAATCTCATCTAGACAATGAACTCACTTAAAAAGGGCCTTTATACACACACGACATAGTTGTTAGTACTGTAAATGATGTAATGTTGCAGCATTTGTACAGTGTGCGGTCATGTGGGACGGCTTGTTTTGACTGTCTGTCTGTTGAAAGAGGGAGGGGGGCTGCACAGGGAGAAAAAGCTTTATGAGAGAATTATGTGAGGAGAGGTCAGCTCTGCGGGGACACCTACAGGTCAGCTCAGGGTATGGGCACAGCGTCAACAATGCACCTGGCTGACTTCACCTGAGTGCTGAATGCACTGGGTGGGTACACTCATCATTATTCTCTAAAGGTGTTCCCTAAAAATGAATGAAGACATGAAATGTTATCTCTATCGGTCCTAAAGTCAACTAAAGCACAAACATATATTAACACAAATGTAAAACATGTCAGGTGGAGGGCAGCATCTCCTCACTTCACTCTGAACCACAACGACCTTCTGTGACCTGTCAGGAGCAGAGCACTGAGCTCAGAGCAGGAAACAGAACCAGGTCGGCTTCAGTCCGGTTTGGTCTTCCTGCGGCTCCTCTTCCTGACATGTGAACAGGGGTCGTCAATGTAATGAAGCTATCTCAATTTGGCATTTTTATTTAGAGATGTGGTAGTTGATTGTGTGACTACGAGGGGGATCTGAAAATGTGAGGCTCCAAGTCATCTCAACACCAGGATGTTCTGTTCATGATGTGGGTCCTGTGGTGGTTAGAGTTTTCCTATGGTCAGTTGATGTATTGCTTGTGTATTTTAACAGTGTTCAGTGGTTTCTGAAAATGTAAATAAAAAATTTAACATCAACATAATATATCTAAGTGTCTCTTTTATCATTTACACCTAGTTTATTATTAGTTATTAACTGTTATTGGCGAAGTTGCGTCCTGTTTGTTTCCAGCTGATGGAGGTTATTAACATGAATTTGTCCGGTTGCTGTGAGGTGTTTCTGGTATTGTCTGATTGGTGGACTGCTTACAAGTTAATATACTGTATATCATGCTTGTGCTGTTTTAAAAAATGAGTCTTAAATATAATGATTGTTATTTAACTTGTAAGGGACAAGCTCAGAAAAGCATTGACAGCTGCAGGCACCATGTCTGATGTACTGTATAAGTGTATAAGGCCAAGGAGAATTTCAAACAACAGTCCTTTGAAGGACATTAACAATCATAACCTGATAAATGTATATGTTATAGTTTCAAATTTGACAAAGGATGATAAAGTTTGACCAACCAACCTTATAAAGTGAGTATAAAGTAAGTACAAGTGACCTGCAGTGTGCAGAAGTCCTGCACTCTGCAGGTCACTTGTACTTACTTTATACTCACTTGATATCATTCTCATGATGATGATGATGATGATGATGATAGCTGAAAAACAGTCGACCACAGTTTTGTTCCTGTCATGTGGCTGCTGCTGCGTGAAGGACTGCAGCTTTATCAACATGCATTGCAATAAAACTACAATCACAGTATGTTTTCAGCACTTTTGCCATCAGAGCCCCTCAACCTACCTGAGGAGATAAGGCTCGCAGAATCAGTAACTTTGTTTAAATCACTTCTTAAAACTTACCTTTGTGCTTTCATGTGAAGTCATCATTTAAACAGATTTTTCATCATTCTATCTTTTTATTCCTTTTACTGCTCTGAGCCCATTTATCTGGTTTTAATTCCTCTCATGTGTTTCTTGCCATCCTTTACTGCTTTTATTCGCTTACTGTTCATCTATGTATTATCCTTTATCATTTTTACTACTCTTAATCTTTTAATCTGTTCTTAATTCCTCTGATGTGGTGTCATCTTTTTGTATTTTTACATTTTCTGTTCTGCCTTCTTGTTTGAACTCACCTTAGACTCAGCTTCCTTGTGTTTGGCTCGACTGTTGACTGTTTCTTCTGTAGTACTGTCATCCTGAGTTTCCTGCCTCTGCTTGTTTGTCAAAGCACTTTTTCAAAGGCGCTCTATAAATAAAGTTTATTACTTGACAGTGACAAAACATTCTGCAACACCCTGTTGTGTTTTAGAGGCCAAAGATCCCAACTGCAGTTCACTTCATCAACAAACCTCTTAGAGCTGTAATACTGTTCAATATCAACTTGTGGGTCAAATATTAGTCTTGCAGGACGATCTGAAAAGGAGGAGAGGAGCTCCTGACAAGGAAATGGGGAGAGGAGACTGTATCCTGGCTTCAAGAGGAATACTGTAATACTGTGTGTGTGTAAGTGTGTGTGTGTGTGTGTGTGTGTGTGTGTGTGAGACTGGCTGATGTGTCGGGGGGCGTTTTGGAAAAAGATGGGTTTGGTGACTCTGCGCTGAAGGGATCTCTGCACTCACTGCTTCACGATAGCTCTCCAAATAGGGTCAGGCCATCCTAAATTTAACCTAATCCAAGCCCCCCACTCTCCCTCACCGCCAGTCAGAGCCAAGGTTATACTCTTCTGTGTGTGTGTGTGTGTGTGTGTGTGTGTGTGTCTGCAGAGGGGTAGACAGTTCAGATATTCAGATAATTTCTTCTGCAACATTCCAGAGACGAGGATCAGTGGACATTTTTGGTGCATTTTGCAGCAGCAGCATGTAATAAATGAGTAAAAACAAAAGTATCCAACAGGATGAAAACAAGAATAACTGGGGGAAATATCTGTGTTGCACTTCAACCCACATCCTAGCTGTCCCAGCTTCACTCTTTCCCGTCCCTCAGCCGGTCCTGCGCCATGTGTTGAGGCACACAACCTGAGAAATGCAGTTGTCATCCATTCCTGCCCTCTTGTCCTCTGTGCAGCTGTACACTGCCTCTACACACACCCACACCCACACACATCTACACACACACCCACACACTGGCTCTTGCCTCCCAGTCGCTGTTGTTTTATCATTAAATGGCGACATTAGTTCATATCATGTGATTCGAAGAGGATTCATTGCACATTAGAGGCCCTAATCGCCACCTATAGTCTACACCCCGGGCCTCGCCCACATGACCCTGCTGAGCACAGCGCTTTCTTTATGCCCCCTGAAAGAGCTGGGGATTGAGCCCAAACAAAAAAAACCCCACGAGGGTGAAAAAATGTTTTTACACCCCTCGCAGGCCTGGCTGTGTGGGCGCACGGGGCCGTTTTAGCTTTAGATCAATGGGACAAGTTACTGGAGTCTGGCCAACTCTGACAGATAGCACAGAAAGAAAAAAGCTTGCCTCTTCAAAAAATTGGGTTTTGTCACTGTGTTTTGTACCTCCACCCGTCCAACACCCCCCCCAAAAAATGTGAGGTGAAATGGGGGAATGTTTTTCCTTAAAGCCTCCAAAAGATTTGAGTTTTCAGGCTTTGCTTCTTCTGTGCTGAGGGTGAGAGGGCGAGGCTGGGGGTGGGGAGGAGGAGGTGGGGTGTGCATGGGCTTATGGGAGGAGAGGGGAGGCTGCCTCACGCCGGCTGCAGATGTGAACCTCTTGTCAGACGTGGGTCCGAACACGGAAGCTCAACAAAGCTGCAGCTCTTCCTGCGGCTCATGATGGGTGTTATAGTTTAACAACATGTCTGGTGCGGATGATGGTGGCGCTGATAAACCAGGAGCTCACAAACACTCAGCTGGGCCCCAGGGAGGAGTTCACAGCGAGGGCGTAGCGCCCCCCATTGGGAGAGACCGGACAGTGCTCTTTTCCGCTCAGACACAAGACAGAAGCAGCCTCGTCTGTGGTCATTCTTGTGGTTTGTCTGCTGTAAAATGTCTGCTCTCATGACAGGATAGAGTTGTATCTATTTTTCTTTTTGTCAACAAATGAAAAGATCAAACTCATCAATGAATTCATCTGTATTCCTCTGTGTCATAGACCTCTATTGTTGTCTAAAAACAGCATTAAGAAAAAGCAAAAAGCCACGCTGTTGCATTGGGTGAAATGTTAATTAAATACCATGAGCACACACACACTGTAGTGTTTTTTTGGGTCGATTCCACAAACACCGTTTGGCTGCTAAAAATACTCATTAAGTACCAAATGCGTATGGATTCGCTTCTGAAAACAGTCTCCAACAAATATGCTGTTAACACCTGTCTGAGTTACATTTGCTTAAAACTACAGTCACCAGCCGTCTTAGAGAATTACTACCTTTAATACCCAAATAACAATGTGTATGTGTGTAAGATGTGTAAGGCCAGAATTTTGATTTTAAAGTCAAGTGTGTTGAAATAAATGGTGAAATAGCCAATTTCAGCCATCACAAGAGGCCCTCTCTAGAGCCAGTCTTTTGTTTGTCCTTTCTGGGCTACCGTAGACGATGCAACACTGGACTTAAAGTGATAGTTGGGGTCTTCTGATGTGGGGTTGTATGAGGTATTTAGCTCTAGTCAGTGTATCACCTGCAGTAGATGACTGTCAGCTCTCCTCCTGTGTGGAGAAGCAGCACTTAGCAACGACAGGGAGGCAGAGCATTGTTCTGCTGAACGTCACAGACAGCAAGATGTATTTTAGCCACCTAAAGGAAGGCACTCCTAATACATATATATACATATCCATTTAAGTGTATGCTGTATTTGAACATTTTTGGTGCTTTACATTGTCGTCACAGTCCTGTAATACTCATTAAAATTTCTTCTACCAGACTACGTAGTGCACCTTTAAAGGTCCACTTTGTAAGAAAGTCTCATCCCCAACTCATCAAATACTGATGCTTTGGGACGATGAACAACCCAATGATTTTCACAGGACATAGAGAGCCGAAGTCACACATCTTCTGGTTTGACCCACGGGACCTTATTTTGGAAATATACGTCATTATAAAGACCACACAGCAACAACAGTTGTGTTAGTGAAGTTGTAACTGCAGTTGTCAATATGAGCAGATTTATTGTGATTTTCTCCTTGTTAGTACTTTTTCTGTGCCGAGTTGGCGCCCATGTTGGTGTTGGTGACGTGTGTGGAGTGAGATGATGTAGTTCACTGAGTGATTTAACACAAAACTAGATGATATTTTGTTTCTATTATTAGGACAAACAGCGACTTTACTGACTTGAAAAATTATCTTTTTAATTCACAAACATCACATGTGTGATTCATGGCACAGTTGGTAGTCTGGTAATGTTCATTTTTTCTGTAGTGTATGTAAGAAGAAAAAGGGGTCACATATTTTTGATTAGATATTTGAGAATAGATTTTATCAAAACTTTTATGTTGACTTGTCTATGGAGAGCTGTAGGACTACTTCTGCATAGTGACACAACACATCCTGGCCTCTTTAACCTTTCCAACAGGACTTCCTGTCTCATGAGCCTGAGGCTGTTGTACTGACCCCGGGGTGTCGACAAGCCGCACCTCCTCCTGCCCTTCTGTCCGTCATCTCCCAGATAACTCCCCCTGCCTCGCTGTCATTTCCACCTGGCACCTTGTAAAAAAATGGGACATGATAGCGAGAAAGGTCAGAGCACAGGGAAGAGGCCCTCATGTCGAGCCAACGGTAACATGCTGCAGTAATTTGAACCTTGACGCTGGAGAGAAAGATGATGGTCTTCTTGGGGCTCATGTATGTCTATAAGTGTTTACATTAAAATGGATAACAGGGCCAATGACCAACAAGACATATAAGATAGTGTGCCAAAAACATTGTGTTATGCATCAAGAATCAAGATTCAAGTTATGTAACATTGTACAGCAAAGGATTGGACAACAAAATAATAGTCATAGTCCATCTATGTTACTCACAAATACAAAACTATATAAATAAATGATCAAATAAGTAATAGAAATAAAACTATTTCACTTGTGGAATGCAGAGGATGTGTTCAGGAGTCTCAGAGCCTGGGGAATGAAGCTGCTCTGTAGTCTGGTGGTATGGCAGCAGATACTTCTGTATCTTTTGCCAGGTGGCAGCAGGATGACCTGACTGCAGCTGGGCCTTTGGGCTCTGTGTAGACATCTCACTTCACCGATATCATTGATGCTTGCTGCAGAGCCCTTCTGTTTACGTGAATGGATATTCTTAATCAAATGAACTGGAAGTGTGTGAAATATAGGGGAAAGAATGACATACTGCTTTGTCTCATGTGACGAGGGCTCAATTTACATTGGTCAAAAGTATTTGGCTAGCTTTTGGATACTCTTTACAACACTGCTCTTGTGACTGGATGGGAGCAAATCGCTGCAGCTCAGTTCCAAATCAGTTGGGAAGCCTGACTCCAGAAGAAAGGAGGCTGTTGCAGCAGCAGATTGAGGCCCATGAAGATGTTCAGCTATCACATACAGCTGTAATGTTCCGGTGTCCACATACTTCTTGCCCTGCAGTACGTCTAACTGAGTGATATGTGATTTTCATTCCACTTTCTCTCATTTTGGGGATTTGCATCAACAATCTTCTGCAAACAACCCTGATGCTTTTAAGTGTCAGTTCACCAAAATCAAAATAGACATTTCTCTTCTCAACTCTCATGTTAACAGGTTTTGATTAGTGACGTTCTGCCACCCACCCAAAACGATGGCTATGAACAGAACTTAATTTAAAAAAAAAAAAGACATTTTTCTCTACTTGACATCAGTTTTTTTTTTTGAGGAGCACAGAAAAATTCTTCATACATATTTTAATATAATGACCCTTGTTCATGTTACCATCTTCACTTAAAGGCAAATAAAAGCACACCATTGAGGAGTCTGGTTAGAAAATGAAACCATTTATTTAACATGACCGTATCAGCAGATCAGCCCACACACATAGCATCAGACTCAAGTCACAATCACTCACTTTCAGTATATACAGATAGGCACATTCACATTAGGCATTAAAGCCAGCCACAGCGACTACTGTAGGTCCAAACCCGTGGCAGGTTTGGTCACTGCCTCGGAGTCCAGCAGGAGAATCAGCCAGGTTCACCGGGGTCCTCTCATCCTGTGTCAGGTTGAAGTTCCACAGTTTCACTTAAAAGGTGACAGATCTGGTGTCAGAAATCCAGACCTGTTCTCTCCCTAAATCCACTATGTTCCTGAAATGTTACACTTCAGTTCAAGACCAATAAATGCAGTCAAGTGTACAAAATAATAGAAACACCTGCTCTGTAGATCAAATAAAACTCAAAATGGAGTCCCTGACCATGTTGGCCGGGTGAATCCACTTCAGTCAGGAGGAGCAGTGACGTGGATCATGCAGAGAAGACATGTTTGATTCTTAATCAGTGACAAATTTGAGACATTATGTTTATGGTCAACATCTGGAGGGTGTTCCTTATATTTTAAGCACTGGTTATGGAGACGCACATCTGTTTGGTGTCAAATTTAGCCAGCTTTACATCTCAGAGTATTCTCTAAGTGGAAATGATCAAGGAAAAAGTAGGGGAAAAAAATAAATCATAAATCTTCACTTGATTTAAACTTGATGACACTTTCTCCAATTTATTTAAACAGTCAGAAAACAAATTCAAATGAAACTCAGGTAAAAAAAAAAAAAAAAAAAAAAAAAAAATCATATCATATGTCCAACCAATTCTTAATCACAATACAAGCTTTTGCCTTGCAGTGCTAGCACTCAAACAGCTGGGAGGAGTAGGGCACGTACAGTATTAACAAGTCCTCAGTTTTCAATCTAAATCAATATTAAGTTCAAAGGAGATTAAAAATAACTGAGAAACACCAGGAAAATACGAACACAAGGACAAAAGCAGAAAGGAAACGTTCCAAAATCGTCTTGAGTTCTGAATAGTCCGTGTCCTTCATGTTAAACAGGTTCCTGCAGGATACCCTTTCATGGACAAGAGAGGCGAGGGGGCAGGACTGCAGCAGGTTTTCAACGAATGACAGTTGAGATGGAAATGGCACCCATAAAAACCCCATCCCAACGTAAAGAGGATACACGCAAACTAATAAGAGAAATAAATAATCAGTCTTTTTAAAAAGGCTTCTTGGGAGGCGGGTTTTTAAGCTGAAGGTTTTGGTGGGAGGTTTTCTTTCCCCCCAAACTACACAGTGTCCCTCTGTGCCGACTCCATCTCAAATGACCGCCTTGTTTCAGAGATATTTACACTTCAAAGCAACCCAATCTGGGCTTAGTACGCATGTAATGCTACATTGCATGAATGAAGGATCTCCCAGCGTCCCCTAAAGAAATGCAGCATGTTGGTAGGTTGCCTTTACCCCACACCACAAGACAGTCAGGTTCGTCTGATGAGAGATAACGTTTACAGTCAGTCCCGACTCCTGCTGCTCTGAGCTGAAGTCCTCTGTGGTGCAGCGGTTTTGCCTGAGAGCAGTACTGATAGAGGAAGAGCAGTGAGCAGGATGACAGGATGGAATGAAAGCAGCCCAATTAATGCAGATGTGTGATACAGCTGAGGGGAAGAGGCTGCTGGTTTTGTGCTGCGTTCAAGAGATGTTGGAAAGTCAGAAATTCCAAACTGGAGGTTTTCATTATAAGTGATGCTATGTAATGCTAACAAGCATCAAAATACACTTAAGTCTAATTAAGTTTACAACCTAAAAGCGCACACACACACACACACACACACACACACACACACACACACACACACACACACACACACACACACACACACACACACACACACACACACACACACACACACACACACACACACACACACACACACACACACACACACACACACACACACACACACACACACACACACACACACACACACACACACACACACACACACACACACACACACCTGATTTGATTACTGGACTGTCCAGATGACATCTCTCTCACATTTGCGTCACACCTGTATAAGCGGGATGATTTACAACCACTTTTTTTCTGTAAGTGTTAAGAGTGACGCTGCAGGTCGTAGTCTAGCAGTGTGATAATCTAATGTACAGACCCCCGGTCAAAGGTGAACTCTGACCTGCAAAACCACCAGAGCCGGCTAGAGAGCAACCGAGACAGGAACCAAATGCTTGGTAAAGGCAGGTTGTACAGGTTTCACCAGCCATAAGTAGAAGATTTAGTGATTATCCTTTAAAATAGAAATTTGAAATATAAAGTACCAGGATTAGCATCCAAGTTATTATTATTAATTATGTCAAAGATGGAATTTCAACCTTCTAGCTGGGAATTTCAAACTTCCAACGTTACAGACACAGCATCACCTCCTCTGAGTAGTGGTTCTGGTTTCATCCAGAACTCATGCCTGCCTTCTCTCCCTCTCATTGATTCTCCTTGTAAAAATGAAGTTACTCTCTTCACCCCGAGCACGCCACTCCCTCTGTTCAATCCACGGAGCGACAGCGAGGAGGACATGGGGCCATCACGTCCTGTCCCTTCACCTGTGTCTGTACCTCCTCCTTGTAACCTGCTGGTGGCTGCTGATGACCTTTGCTGAACATGATACAGTGCTGTTTTAAGTTTAAATATTTAATTAAGCTGCTTTTATAAAACACCCTAAGCCCTCAGAATGGTTGACAACGGAAAATCTTTTCTTTTCAAAATATCATGATGATAACCGTTAATACACTTTGTTTTCTACCTGATTTAACTTTGTTTGACCAAAGATAACAAATAACAGCTCCACCTCCTTCATCTCTTACTCATCTTTCTTTTAACCTGAACAAGTTCTCATCACACACCAGGACACATCTGTGCCCATCCTCCTCTTTATGACTGGAGGGAAAATGAATTCCTCCTCCGCCAGAGTACAAGTTTGGGCTGCTCTTCACCACCACTCATCATCTCAAGTTCCCTGTTCTGGATGCCCCTCACCAGGAGGACACAGCAAGTCAACAAGGAGGTGAAGCAGGACGAGACAATAAGACAGGGGAGGTGCACACACACTAGCTATCCTCTGCTGACTGTCCGAGCGACTGCTATTCTCCCCCAACTGCTTCACCCCTGTCCTCTTCCTCCCCATCGTCCTCCTCCAGGTGTTGTCTGTCTGTGTAAATGTCCCTGACCAGGAGGACTCTGGTGAGAAGGCTCTCCAGGATCCGTCGCTCCAGCGGCGTGGAGCTGAACCACAGCGGGTCGTCTGGACTGCACGCTGGATCCGGCTGAACGTAGAAGACATCGAGGCGCTCCCGCAACAACGCTGGGCTGGAGGGAGGGAGGGGGCAGAGACAGACAGAAGAAGGGAGAGGGTGAAAGTAAAGAGACAAATGTGGAGGGAAAGAAGAAAATGGAGGAAAGTTAAAAAGAAAAGCAGCATCAAGAAGAGGGTGAGATTGGGATAGAAGGATGCATCAGATGAGGGAAAATAAGAGACAGATGAGGGGAGCAAAAGTAGGAGAGGGAAAGAAGATGACAGCACAGAAAAGTGCAATAAATGTTAAAAAGAAGAAAATGGGATGGAGAAATAAAATGATTGAAAGGATGTTAACAAAAAGAAAGGAGTGGGGTGAGCAGGATTAAAGGAGAGATGAGGAAAGAAAGGGGGAGGTGGGGAAGAAAGAAGTGTGAATTTCTTGTTTTGATTGTCTTCTTGAATAAATACAGAAAAACTGATAGTTCATATTTCAAGTCCTCATCTTTTAATAATCAACACTGAGGTTCAGGATGTGAACAGCAATGAGTTTAATCACAGGACTCAAACAGAAATCCAACTGAAGACAAACAATTTATCTAAATCAAACTTTCTACAGATGAAAACTGATGAATTATATTGGTTTGAGGAAACAATGTTACCGTTATCTAAAAGACAAATTCATATCATTAAATGTAAGGTCTGGGAACTTGTGAATGGCATTTTCACCGTTTCTTTTCAGTATTTTCACTCTGTTTCACAGTTTTTGTAATATCATAGACCAAACGTTAACAATGACCAGTCCATTCATTGATAAATAATCAGTTGCAGCCCTAGTTAAGATGTCAAGCTAAGACCATCAGGTGAATTATTAAAATACTAATAGTATAGAGGGAAAGTATTGCTGCAAAGAAGATGGTGTGTTAGAAAAAGTGTATTTTAAGTTTTATGTGGTCAGTTGCACCAGTATAGATACTAAACTCACCACTTAGATCTGTAGAGGTCATATAGGTCACACTCGTGCTTCTTAACCGGGCAGCGTACAGTGGAGCCTCCTGAGTCATCGTCTGATTCATAGTCTTGATCTCCGTCCTCCGACTTACGCTTCCTCTTCCTCGACTCCGTTTGCACTGAAGGACCACAAGACAAAATAAAACATTGTTAACAAGATTTGAATTGCTAAGATAGTTGATGTTTTATCAATTATTTTTCTTAAAGAATGGGCTTCCATAAATAAGAACCTCTGCCAAGGACCTCCCCTGTCCCCGTTAGAAAGAGTTTTCATTTTTTTTCGTTAATTTCTCAGGGAATAATGCCTGGATCTAGATGAAGAAAAAGAAATCTGGTGGATTGAGGTGGCTCGTATCTATGACAGTACAATATGTGAACAAAGGGGACTGTTGGGCCTTGGTGTAGGTGAGGTATGTGCTCTACTGAGTGCTGATCAAGTTATATTAACATCTGAATCATAAAGAGCCAATAATTTTCATCAATCCTCAATATACACAAATGTCACAAAACCTACAAGTACAAAATGTTCCGCTGGAGTTGTATTACTATTCTTGGTTACAGCAGCTCTTTAAAAAAGGCACACCTACTTACTGATAGATAATGTGAATCATACTGCTGCCTTGGTTTAATGGAGAGATAAAAAGCACAACTGACCCATTCAAAGTATAAAGAGATATGTCACAATATGCGATGGCTGAATTACATCAGCAAAATAAAAAATTGTTCCAATATGTACGTTTTGCAGGCCTCACCATGGTGATCCTGAGAGATGGAAGGCACGCGGATGCAGACGCTGGTCTCCTTGGTGACAGGATGGATGGTGTCAGGGCCGTAGACGTTGGCGAAGGAGAGGCGGAGATGCTGCTCTACGGTGCGCAGGCCAAAGTATTTGGTGTTCAGGTAAACCAGAGAGCGCAGCAGAGCGGCAGGACTCTGCTCCCCGAGCTGCCGGCTGCTCCACAGGCTCTGCTCCTCCACCCGACCCCACAGTGAGCCTGCAGAAGACAGCAACACTATAAAACATATTCTAGGAAATTAAGCACGTTTAGTCCGACTCTCACTCTTCACTAGCGGAGATGGAGATGAGATATTTTCTCAATTTTATTTGTTCAGGAAAAAAAAAAAAATAGATGCCACTCATTTCAGGATAAAAAAATATTTCAATTCTCACTAGAAAATAACCAGCAACTAACTGTGAATTTGTTTCAGCTGTTTGTATTGAGAAAAGTGTCCTCATATTACATCATAGTGCAATCACAGAGTGTCAGGATGTGAACAGCAGAAGAGTTATAATCATTGGACACTGCAGCACTACAGTTTAACCTCCACTGGAGGGCGCTAACAAGCACACATGAGAACACCAATCCAAACTGACCTCTGATTTCATTTGTTTAATTCGTTTTTTGCTGTTTTCTGTACATTGTGTTTCAGGTGTTTTCAATTAATGGAGTGATTTCAAATATGGTGAATCACTTATGTAGGAAGTCAAATTTGACAAAAGTGACAAAACAGCAATTAGGCGTTGAGCAGACTATCATATCAGACTGTGTGGCTGCACTCACCATCAGGAAGCACACTGGGCTGCCAGTCCTTCAGGACCTTGTTAAGCTCCTCTCCAAATTGCTGGTAGCATGGGTCGCTAAACAGGTCATCCTTGCGGCCTCTGGCGTGGAGATGCTTCAAACAAATACAAATTTGAGTTAAAAAAAAAAAAGTCAAACAAACTCAGCCTGCAGTCAGTGGTTTCCCTGAGATTAAACTTTAGTGTCCTCATATTAAAAGATCATCACTGTGTTTCAGGATGTGAACAGCAAAGAGTTTTAATCACTGGACACATAAATCTATACATTCAGATCAAAGTGGAACAAGAAGGGTTTCTCTGGCTTGCTGCTAAAAGATGTGAAACCGGTCGTCTCCTCTGCAAAAAACCTACGAATGAGCTTAATGAAAGAACATGTTTAAAAAGTGGGGGAAGGGCGCCGGCACATTACAGCAGGCCCAGAAAGGGAGAAGACATTTTCAAATGTTTAAACCACATGACCTGATTAAATTTTACATACACCAATAAAATCTTTAAAACTTTGTCAGTTTCTTACAGATAAAATCAATCTTACATGTTTCTGTCAGAAAAGCCACACTCCAGAGGCCTTTGGACCATCCTGCGCTCCATTCTGCAGCCATGCTGCTGCTGCTGCTGCTGACATGTGAGAGCAGGAGGGAAGGCTGTGCACTACTTATATTCGTCCCACTGGGAACACTCAGTCTGAGATTAGTTCCTACCCCCAAAATGACTGAAGATGGAACTTGAGTGGAGAGTTGGCAAGGCTAATTCTTAAAAATTATATTTACTTCATGTGAATATTTATATTGTTTTGTTGCACTCTTAAATGTCATTGTTATTTTTTGATTTATTTTAAGAAATTTTGTTATTTAGTATGTAAATCAATGATCAATCAATGACACATTTTAAATAATCCTGCTAACATTACAAGATTTAGCAAAGATGCCTTTCCTTTGTTTTTCTTTTCCTTTTAATAATTGTTATTTGAGAGTATTTTAAGGTATTTATGCCTTTACTTGATACAGACAGTAGTGAGGTGACAGTAAATGAGGGGCTAAACAAAGGAGGGACAGGAAACAGAGGGGGAGGGCTTAAACAGGAGGACTGCCATCACATGGTGCACAGCACGATGTCCCATTCTCACACTGAAAAGAGGCTCCTTGTCCTCAGTGTGTTCTCCCAGAGTAAATAAAGGCAAGATAAAAAAATTTAAAAAAAGACAATGACCATTTCACTGTAAATAGACCGTGATGATTGTGATAGCTTCATTTAAATTTGTTAGAACAGTGTCTCATGTTCAATCTCAGCTGTAATCCCAGATTGATTCATGTCTTGTCACATTCTTGATGCTTCAAAGACACAAAGAAGAGGCCTGTCCACTCCGCAGAGCGGGTGATTTCTTTCCAGTGAAGGCACAAGAAGTTAGCAACTGGCCTGCTAAAACTGAAACATCAGTCACTTGTCTGTCAGACCAAGTCAAGAAAAAACACTAAAGGAACAAAGACCAAAGTGGACTGTAGCACAAACCTTTATTAAAGGACTAACGTTTCAACGCTATGTGCTTCTTCATTAGAGTCAAACAGTGCCCTGCTCTGAGAGCATCGGACAGGCTTACAGCTCCACATGAAGTTGTTGAGACACTAAATGTCAGTGATCAGTGTTATACTCTTCTAACCTTACTTCTATATCCGTGGTCTGGTGGCTTACTGGAGAGGTGCTGGTGTTTTATTCTCTGGCTTGGTACCAACCTGCTGGATGCCCAGACAGAGGTAGAGGATGCTGTCTGGAGAGTAGCGCTCCCCACTGGGCCTGCAGACCTCCCTGACAAACCGGGACAGAGCCATGTTCAGCTCCTCTGAACTCAGCGACAACAGGTTACTTTTAGTCCGGGCTGCAGGAGCTGGGAACAGACACAGATTGCTGTCAGCAAGCATATCCTACATGTTCTCAAATATGACTATCAACCAGGGCAGCAGGTTACCTGGTTTGGAGCTGTCCTTTCCTTTGGTGTCATCTGATTGGTCAGAAGAAGACAGTGCCCAGCGTTTCCAGGCATGGATACCATAGCGGGCTTTGAGAGGCAGCGATCGACCTTCTGACTGTTTGCCTGTTGGATGTGAAGAGGAGGACGAGGCTGGATCTGAGCTCTCCTCGACCGCCAGCCTCTTGTTCCCCTGAACAACAAACACACCAATTACTACACTGTCAACTTAAGTTGACCACTACAAAGTATTAATATGTATACTGTATGTGTTTGTGTACATACTTGTTTCCTGGGCTGTGGTCGAGGTGTCGACTCCTCCGGCTCCGGCACCGGCTCCGGCTCCTCCTTCTCCTCTGTCAGGACTGGAGGTAGAGAGAAGCCCATGTCCTCGTCCATTCCCTCCAGGACAGGAACAGTTTCTGAGGCTGAGACACGACAACATCTGTTCAATTAGTTTCTTATTCCAGTCAGGGTGGGAAACAGGTAACGTTAGATTTAGGGGCTTATACATTGTGGCATCAGTGACTCAGCATTTAGTTCAATGACTTATTCTTAAGATACTAAGTGTATCAGCATTCAGAGCCTCAGGTACAGTGACACTGTCATAGTCGGTACATTTACATGTACTCAAGAGAGCAGCTTATTCAGACAGACAGGGTTACGCAGCTGATCAGACAAAATAAAAAAAATCCATGTACACCTACAACTGGTCAATAGTCTGATCTCTCCCCTACACCCAACCTCAGAGACACAAGACACAGTGTCTGCTTTGATTAGCAGCACAGTGGTCATGGTTAAGAAATTAGAAACCTTGCTTGGGAAATCAGATTTATCTTATCCATTAACCCTGTTATGAAAACTGGGTTCCCTTTTACATGAAATAAAAAAAAAAAAAGTGACCCAAAATGTAACCCAATTCCTTAAGAGAATGTAAACGCATCACAAGACTCCCTGGCTAGAAATAAAATATAAACATTTCTGCAGGTAAAGGAGTGGTTTTCTCTTTGCACAAACAATCCAGATGTCCAACAGCTGCATCTACATAACTCTCTACAAAAGTCCCTATTTGTCACATATAATCACTGTAATCAATATGAAATAAATAGTTTATAACAGGCTAGAATGTAGCTGTAAGCAGATTTAATTGTTCATTAATGTATTTGTAAACAGCTATAACTCCCCCTGTGGATACCCATAAGTGGAGGCTGCTTTAAGAGATAATGAATGATAATATAGTAAAACAGCTGTAATGATGTCTTCCTAGGAGAAATTGTTGCCAAAAACTGCACATCAATACACACTCAGCAAAACCGTCATATATACTTACAACTACCTCACATTGTACTATAAACCATTTGTTATATACCATTTAGAAATGCTTAATGGGGTTTTTATTAAACACTTTAATTTGTAAGGGGAAGAATGCTCTTCATGATTTAATTAATCCAGTTTATTTACAAAGTATTTGACGACCTACAGTAGGGACACAGTGGAACAAAAAATATACATGTATACATGATAGATACAAAAATACTGAGATCCGAATATAATGAGAATTACTCAGTTTAGGGCAAAAATGTAGTTTAGTTTCAGACGGAGGCCATCATGTTTAGGTCCCAAGAAAGGGCCTAATATCATGGGTGGAGCCGCATTTGAAGTACATACGATCACGGCCCAGAAAGACACAGTAGAGCTAAAGAATTTTGTACCAGTCCAGTGACGACAAATTATTAAGAGCAAAAACGTAGCCCAACAAATGGCTTGGTTAATGACTTAATACTCCTCCTCTGGACAGTACATCAAATCTTAAACCCTCTACGCCCTGATAGTGGTGGTGACAGCCAGTCCAGAAATAACCAATGGGAGGAATTTGAATCTCAATTACTGAATTGATCCTTTTTTAAAACCCATGCAGTCAGATGTTGTTACATAAGAGCTGCTTCGCTAACCAGCATGAATGGAAAGAAAAAAAGCAGACAGACTGAGAGAAAGAGACAAAGTCAGCGTGAGCGTTTCAGACAAATTGACTGATTTGAATTCAGGAGCATTTCTTCATTTACTTGACAGTCAAATTGAGGTGGCACCGAATAAATGTGAAAACATGTCTTGAAGAGACAAGTTTAAGTCCTCTTTCAGCAGCTTATCAGCAGTAACAAAGCAATCTGAAAAATTCAAAAAAGGTTTATTGGCCTAAGAAAAGAGCTGGATCAGTCACCTCATAAATGGAAGGGCTCATATTACCAAAAAATGTCAGGAATGATGTTTATGGAGTGCTGCAGGGATGATGTATTTTTGAAGGCTAATCCGGAAGTTCCCATCGCCCTGGTCCCCTCGACAAAAAGCTAATAGAAAATGTCTATTGTATTTTGGATTATTGCAGAAAATAAGCTCTGTGGCAAAAATAATTTATGTTACGTTTTGTTCAGCAAGATAATCTTCATCTCTGTAGTCTCATTAGCTACCTGTTAACATCTGCCTTTTTTATGATACGTAGGAGCTTCAAAATTCATGAGTGGGCATTTACTGATGAACAAAACGGGACAATAATTTACACATATTTACACTTGTGTTAACCACAGCCCTTATTTTACACATCTAACCAGAACCCCATTCAAAAAACCCATTGACTTCAAGATGAAGGATCCAGAGGTGCAAAAATGTTGACTCCTTCCCCCACTTTATGTTCAGATATACTGGTATGAAATCAATGACATCTGTCGAGCTTAGCAAATGATGGTAACAAAAGGTGAAGCTAATTATTTAAGTACAAGCTTTACTGTTAATTTAAGAAAAAAATGGCTAAATGTTTTTTTTCAGTTCTATCAAAGTGTACCAAAGTATCTATTTGACTGACCGTCAATCCTGTAAATACCAAATATTGCAGAACTATTATTACTCACGACTTTTACAACATGATAGTGATTGCTCCAGACTGACACTGGCTCACTGGCCTAGTATGGACAGGTCTGGAACTCCATGTACAGTCAGTGTTTACCTTGAGGGAAGTCTGCCTCCAGGTCCAGGTCGGGCTCATACTTGTCATCCTCCTCCTCCTCCTCCTCTTCCTCCTCCTTCTCCTCCTTCTCCTCCTTCTCCTCCTTCTCCTCCTTCTCCTCCTTCTCCTCCTCAGAGCTGCTGCTGGAGGACTCCTCCCCTTTATACTCCCTCTTCACCTTCACTGGCTTTACATCTGTAACACAGCCAGATCAGTCTTCATTGTCATCACACGCTGCTTTCTTCACATCTGACTGAACATCCTGTAAAATTGGGATTTTGTAGGTTTGACATTGACATGAGCTTTGCTTAGTCCAGTTCCCCTGGCTTTCACGTCAGGACTTGGCCTCGTAAAGACTGAAATAAATCCTTAGTATCCGTCATCATTGTTACATTTTCACTTATAGTAACAGGGTTTTTCCTGCATATTAATTTTGGAGGCAGCCACCTACGCTAAAAATAAACTTAAATTTTCCTTGAAGAAATTTCCTCCAGTATGAAGAGCTTTCGATGTCAGGCTTTTTCCTTATTATCAAACAAATCCCAGTGAACTGCCGCATTGCTGGTCAGACACTTTAGCTTACACTTGCCCGTCTTACCTTTTAACAGACCCAGTTTATCGATCATGAGCGTCATATAACCAGAATAAAGTTCCAACTGTATCAACCTCTAGTGTAGCATTCAAGCTAGCAGCTATACACACCACTTTCCCTGGTTGTACTTCACTATTACAGCCACCAACTGTTGGCATCATGAACCTCAAGTGTTGCAGTGCTGATTTGGAGGACCACACGGAGGTGGTAAGATTGACATTTAATTAATTATAGGCTATGGCGGCTATGTGTTCGCTAATTGATGCTTTTTAAAAGTTTCCTTTTCAGTGCCTAATGAAATGTGTCCTGGAATACAGGTAGAGTTTCCAAACTTTCCATTCTAAAACCAGACTTGAAGTTCAGAATGACCTGTCATTATAAAACTAGCAACCAGCAAGTACTACGGTGCTGGAGCTAGTGGGCTATGCTATATCCTTAAGAGTCTGTAAGCCTATGTACTTGAAAAAGGTTACGTATGAATAAATCCAAATAATGCAATCTTATTGAAAAATTCTGCACGACTGTCTAAATGGCCTGGATTTCTTTTTCACATTCATTCATGTAAACATAACAGAAAATATATAATAATGATAATAATTTGTGGTCCTACATTAAATGTTGTATGTTGTTGGTCTATATTGCCCCCCCACAGTTTAACCTAACTGATTTGCCTAAAGGATCTGAAATTCTGGTTTATTGGCATGAATTTAAAATGTAATGAAAATGACCAATTAAAAGATTTGCGCCAAGGCACCTACCGCCACCGCCCTATTTGGTGCCAGGAAAACCCTGAGTAAGAACCCCAACAAGGTGGTTTAACAAACAAATAACTATGATTGCTGTCCCTGTGCGTGCTTCTTTGACACTTTTCAACATTTAGAAAAATATTTGAGTCTCAAGATAACTTCCATTTGCGTCGTATTCTGATCTCTAATGTTTTAATCCAGACACCAAACCCCCTCATGAGGGTACCTGGCTTCTGCTCCTCTGCAATCATCTCAGCCATGGAGAGCAGGTCGGCCTCCAGTGGGTCAGAGGGCACTTTGTTTTTTAGCTCGCTGATGCTCTGGATGATCTGCTCCGCCCCCTGCAGGGTGGTGGGCAGAAACACAGGCACAGGGACCTGGACGGGACAAGACATACAGCTTTTTGGTTATTAATCAGACAACTTTAGATTTTTAGTGTTTCCTTACTTTGGTTGGGTGAGATTTTTTCTTCTGAACACCAATACATTTTTCTCGACCACCATTTGTACAGTACATTGTTGTGTTTACCCATTTGTTCATGAGCCACAAGAGCCATTTTGAGCAGCCTGTCATTTTAACATTTATTATAGAGCCATTTATTGATTTCTCTATGTTAACACCTTTGCAAGATAGGTCTTTGCCTTGTAGTATGGATAACCCATGTGTGTTAATGAGCTAAGGATTATGTCTTACCGGTACAGGCAGAGAAACTGGAGTAGGAGTGACCTGGGAATACATATTCATGGGCACGGGGATGAAGACGGGCACCGGTATGGGTACAGGAATATACTCCCTCTTCACACCATCGTCTACATCTGTGGACACAGATATGCCGAGTCATAACATTGTGTATTAGTGATTCATAAAGCAATAATAAGGACTAGCAGCAAAAGCTAAATACATAAATGTGCCTGTTCCATTGCCTCACTATAGCAAACTTAAGCTGTGCTTTGCAATGCTACCTGTAATCAGATGCTATTCACTTGGCCCTGCACAACATCTCTGATTCAAGTCCAGCATAAACATTAACTGTATCATATCATTTGCCCTAAACTATCTAATTAATAATAATTAATTAATATAAGAGATTTGAAAAGAAAAAAAACATTTTTTGTTATCATTAGCACTTCTAAGTAAGATGCAGTCTTCACCTGTCTGTAAATGTTTGCTCTGCATGTGTGGCTTGCAGTACGTCGCCTTGGTCAGGGTGAGCGGCTTGCAGAGCACTGCCTTGTTCTTGACATCCCTCATCAAACCTCCACCAGCGTACGCCACAGTACCCTGGTTCACCAGCTGCAACATGGCAGAGAAAAAATATATATACATATATATACAGGTTTCATTTCAAACAGAATTGTGGCTTCTGCACCTACAAAATGATCATTTATTATACTGAAACTTAAAACGTATTATGGGATTGCTTTATAAGTATAGTAGATAAGTAAGAAAATACTTGGTTTAAAAAAAACATGTGAATTACACGTCCAAACTCATAGGTGATAAATTGATGACATTTTGGCAGTTACTAAAACACTATGTTAATACAAAGTAACAATTAATATCTAATAGCTTCAATGCCAATTGTATGATACTGAAACCTTTTTCAAATTCTTACTTACCCCTAGTTTGGCGCCCTGCAATTCAAGCCCTGTAAAGAGGAAAATGAAAAACATCACATCATTACGTCACAAAGAAATCTGAAGTGACACATACAGTAACATAAGCAGGCAAGTTTTTTGTATCATTATGTTGCAGTTGGCATCATTCACTCCCCAATACTTGACCCTTAAAGAAGCATTCTCTGTTACAACAGTAAGCATGTGCTCAAGAGGTAGGGTGCGTTATGAATCACATACTTTTTCTTTTTTACTTTTAGTATGTACTGTTGCAAGCAGTATGTATGCAATTGGGACATACAACTCCGTCATGACAGTGCGCCTTGAACTTTGACCCTCTTCTTCCTATATCTGTCGCAGCTTTAGCTTGAAATTTTGGAGTAAAAAGAACATCGTACTTATACTTAAATGTCATTACAGTGTCTGTCATTCTGTCTAATGAGCTGTCAAATGTTTGTACTCTCTGCTTTGTTTATATTTGCATGACACACCATGACGTATTTAACAGATCTTCCGCTGCGCAGAGGATTGTGGGTCAGAATAGCCAAAAAGGCACGTTGGCTTGCATACTGCAAAATGTGACTAGATGTAGTAGGAGATGCTGGTATTTTTGGCACACTGCATTTTGCATATTTCGTATTGGGACATACTGAATCTTTTTCTGGCATAACAAATAGTATGGTACTTCGGGTATTGGAATGCAGGGCCAATTTGTAGCTGGACCTTAGTTCCTGCAGAGCAAGCTAACACACACACACACACACACAGACACACAGACACACAGACACACAGACACACGTTTGTACCTATGCTGGTGTTCTCGGGGCCTTTCTGTGTGACCATGATGGGCTCGTTCTGCTGGCAGTAGAACTTCAACAGACACTCCTGGTCACAGAAATGCTTCATCTCTGCTCTCCACATCACAGACTCTGTCAGGTTACCCTGCACCTTACAGCAGTCACACCTCGCAGCCTAGTGGCCACACAGAGACAGTTTCAGAACATTATTCATATACTTATTCTATGTACATATACATTTGTTTTAATGTATCAACAATGAGCGGACCTTGAAGTACCAGTCGTTGAACTTTTTGGCACAGGTCTCGCCGCAAAAGTCCCGTGTCATGCCGCCGAGCTGCCGGGTCACGCCTCTCTTACAGAGCTGGTTGCAATGGTTGCAGCTGACACACTTCAGACCCAAACGCCTGATAAAATCCTGCTTAAATAACAGCTTACAGCCTGAAAAAACAAACAATAAATTCAAAGAGAATGATGAATAAAGTGGAAAACAATTTTTGTTAAGACCTCAGATATACAAACCAAAAATATGCTTAAAATGACAAAAAGACAACATAAATGATTAAATTGCTAAACAACTAAAATCATACGTGAAAGAAAAAAGGCACTGAAAACCAATCAACAGCTAATCAACAGTGTGATTTCTTCAAAACTGTCCAGAAAATTGCTCCGATTTATTAAGTGTCCTAGAGAGGAGATTAGTACCTTCGCTGCAGAAAGGTCTCTTAACACCAGAGAACTTGACCGTCTCATGTAGCGTCTTCTCCTCTTGACAGTACTCACAGAACGTCACAATGCAGTGGAGCTTCTTGTAGTCCTCACAGCATGCCTTACTACAGAACTGGTAGACCTTATCCTGAAGACAGACACATTTAGATAAAACACATTTGGATCCATTCTGATTCATTAACAGTATGTTTTGTACCCAAAACCCAAAATTAATTTTCAATTGACACATTGTTCAGCTCCAGGTAGACTTATCCTAGTTTCAATCTTCTTCACATGATTGTGAAGCATTATTTGTGAAAGAGATATTTTGTGATATCTGTAAAAAAAAATAAATAAATAAATAAAATAAAAGTGAGAGAACTCTTCCTCAGGACTGTCTCACCTCCCAATCCAGAGTTTCGGGCTTCAAGCTGAATGCTCCGCGACAGTAGTTGCATTTCAGCTGGACTGTATTGTTAGTTGTAGAGACAGGCGTCTGACCATTGGTGGCTGTTTGAAGAGTAGCATTCTGCAAAGAAAGACATCATAGAGACAAGATTAAAAAAGTTTCTAATGCCCTTTTACAAGCATTATACTATAGATGGACTTGGATGGTATAATATGAACTCTGTATCATAAACACGGTCATGGTAGTTTCAAGAAAGTCTGTTTTCTCGTTAATATGTAAATTAATGCAACATGGTGCTAAAAAACTAATCAGGTCATGGACTCCACTGAGGGAACCTGTGGTGTTTCATGTTCATGTTTAGAGCTGCTGTTTTCATGCGGATCAGTCAAATGGGTTGATGGTTTTATTTTCACAATTTTGACCATCTTTTCAATCAGCCAAAATAACATATTATATAGAGGAATTCGGCCACAAGGGGTCTGCTCCATACAACTTCACATAAGAGAGCAGGGAGCATCGGAAACACCACATCAGTGCTACTAATTTACTCCAACTATCCAAACGATTATTGCAGTTTCAGCAACATCCTGGTGCATGGTCACAGCAGCTGAGACGCTGCAATTGGATGAAACAATTTGGCGTTTCATTCAACTCTATCAAAGAACTCCAGTGCTTAATAATCCAGAACACATCAGTTGATTACTTTTCTGTAGCTGTGTCTGTTTTTTTGTAAAAGGACCCATATTTGTGTCTTCTGCATTGAAATGACAAAAGAGTCCCCACCTGGAACTTGGTAACGCACTGTGAGCTGCAGAAGTTGAGGATGTTTCCCTCTGGCAGCGTGGCCTGGTACTGTGGTAATGAATTCCTCTTACAGAAGTGACACGTGGGCTCTGTGTCTGCACACACAGACATTAAATGTTAAAATTCATATGAAAATGCATTTAATACACATGCTTGTCACTTTTTTTTTTTTTTTTTTTAAAAAAAGGTCTTTTGACTGAAGTAACTGTTTCTATTTAAGCATTCAATTTACATTCAGTAATGCTACTTGGTTTGCTGGGATAAAATAATATGATCAGGAGTGGACAAACAGGTTAACAGGAGCTTTTCTCTGCTGCTTTGTCAAGTCAGTTAGAAATTATCTGACCGACCAAACAAACAAACAAAAACATTCAGAGCGGGACATCATCAATTCCAAACAGTAACAGTAGGCTCAAGGCTCATTAATGCTCAACGTTAGATAAGCATATGGATATGGACGGAGCCTTCTGTCTGTACACTGTTATGGGGGGAAGTGCAGCAGTGTTGCCAATAGTTCAACCGAGACAGGACCACAGGACAAGGGGAAGAAATTTGAAAAATGGCAGAACTTTTTGAGGAGGGGTTATGTGAGTTGGTGAGAAGTTTTAAACATCTGTATGATGTGTCTTGGCCCAGACACAGTGACAAACAGTTATTACAGTACAGCTGGGAGGATAGTGGAAGGGAATTAAATGTGACTTGGACGGTGGTGAAGGAAAAAGTGGAGGTCCGTACGAGAACAATCTGACTCTGAGCGGCACCTAGTGGTTCAGAAAAGCTTGGTTTTAATGTTATTTAGCCCACTTGCTTGTGTAGTCTGGTTACTCACTGAGGAAGGAGGTTGTTGCGAGTTTGCCCTTGTTCATGCAGGTGACGGAGCAGTAGGAGCCCATGGTGCCGCCCGCTCCGATGCTGTGGAGCACCTCGCCTGTTTTGATCAGCGTTTTGCAAGTCAGGCAGCTCGCAAGTTTACTGTGTGCCTGGGACAGAGAGGGAAAACATCACATCAAAACAGCAGCAATTTGATGTTCTACAAGACAGTAAGATTAAGTCACTGATAAAGCGAACTGATTAAACAATAAAAAATGTTTAATGTCAACTCATTTCAGTGTACATGGTCCTCCAACTGCTCTAAATACCAATTAGGCTTCTATCAATTAGTTTCAAGCCATTTTATTCACAATACAGTCCACACAGACACATAAACAGAAAGCACTTTCATAGAAACAAAATATCCAAGCATACACTATTATCCATGGTGGAGGAACAGTGCACCAAAGAGAAATAACAATAGATTATAATAAACTGAAATCCTGATGGACCCTGTTCATTGAAAAAAGAGCTTTTAATGTGTGTGTTGGGAGTCTGGAGAAATGTCGTACTTTTATTGAGTAGACCTTGAACATGAGCATCAACTGAGTAAACAAATCTCCTGTTTACTGTGGCCAATAGTCTACATGTCTGCTTTGTGATCTTTTTTCCACTGCTTGGCCATAAAGACAGAGATTAGACTCTTTATCTAGTTATTATCACAGTGACTAGTAGTAGTAGCGGCATCAGCCTTGGACATCTATTGTCACATTATTCAATATGTGTTGGAAGACGTGCCCCCCCCCCTCCTTTTTTTTCATTATTTCTTCTTACAGTGAACAACAAGGATGATGCAATCATGCTGAGTAAAGAACAGTTACTTTCCTCACTGCAAAACGGCAATTACTGAATTGATTGGAGTTATTCAAAAATATATTTAAACTGAAGAGGCAGACAGAATTCAGAATGTGTCTCCTGAAGGCATAACTTATAACTGCATAACTGATTTTCATATTTAGAGGAACTGAGTTTTCCAGACTTGAAGATGTTAGTTCTTTTTTTATAGAAATGCAGACACAAGAGCTGGTCACATACAGAAAAAGCTTATTCGTATTTCACTCATGTTCCGCTATTTAAGCAACTGAGCAGGTTTGTATGTGATGGATCATTACTGGACACTGAGAAACACCAGCTCACAGCGTTACTGAACAATCAGCCTGTCGTTATACAGACCTCGTCGTTTCTTTCAGTTATTAGTGGAATGTCCAATAAGCTGGTGTTGCCAAGCAACAAATATATTTCCGGCCTTTAATTTCTGGCAAATATTTAATTGCAACACAATTTAGCTGTGACATATTCAGTAAAAACTGAATAACAGAATTACTAGAGGTTTAACATCTCGAGGGTGAGTGAGCTATATCTCATTAAACCCTGCCTTTCATTATTTGGGGATTCATAATCCGTCTACACAGGCTGGTCCATCAGCCATCATGATCAAGACAGCAGTTTTGTTCTGAAAGAAAATCGCATACTGGACCCCACTGTGCAAACAAACATTCGCAGAGAAGAGAACAAACATCCTCAAAAAAAAAAGCTGCCCCAACTATTAGTAATTTGAGCAGCCCTTTTGTTTTCTGTGAACTTCTCGGAGATGAACAGGCCCTGGTTCATGTACTCTGTTCATTGAAGGAACATTTGTTTTATCACTTGGATATTTTTCATGAGAATGCATACTTGTTTTACTGTGACTGTAAATGTGCCAAGGCCAGGTTATTATTTTCTGTATTTACATTTAAGTTGCTGCAGAGGCAGTTTCTCCTGGCTGTGAGGAGAAGGAGGGGTCACCACAGCTAAATTAAAAGCAGAACATGACTCTAACTTTGACATGATTTTGACATGACATGAATTCTGGCTCTCAAAGCAGAGCTGTAATTTGAAATGGATATGCTTGAATAAAATGAATGAATCAACCACGTAGGTCCCAGTGAGGAAAATTCTACACACCTGCGGCCCGTGGTTGGGCCTACAGTACCTGTTTGTACTCCCTGATGCAGTTCTGTTGGCAGAAACGTTTCTGTTGGCCATCGACCAGCAGGAAGTGGTTGGCTGACGCTCGGCTGGGCAGGTAGTCGCCACACTGCTCACAGCAGTTCATGATCAAGCCATTGGCCCTGCGGTAAACGTTGAAACATGTGTCGCTGCAGATCTTATGGGTCACAGTCTTAAAGCTAACCTCGTGCCGGATCTGTAGACAGAAAAATGCAGAATTAGCAGCAAAAGCCTGATTAACTTAACTTCATTTACCTTTATTTGAAACTGCAAAATCTGAGAGCAGTGTAGTTATGCATCACAGTAGTTCAGTAGAATCCAACAGTGCTTCTCAATGTGAAAATGGAGGCTTGCAACACCTCCTGCATGTATTTGCTTGTTCTTTGAAGTTGTCATAGATTGGCCAAATGAATTAATGCTGAGATATAATTTGAGCTTGAACACACAATGCCACCGAAGGGCGCGTCCAACTAGTCATTTCAATGCAAATCAGACACCTCTGACAAACTAATATGAGGGTGTAATATACAGAAATTAAAATCAACTTAAGATATCAGGATTGACAAATCTAGTAGAAAAATCTACTTTTTTTTTTTAAATTCATACATTTTTGCCAAGGAGGTTCACCCATGTCCATTTGTTGGTTAGTTGGTTTGTCAGTAGAAATAAACAAAAAGGAATGAACAGATTTTTTTTCTTACTTTCTTTTAACATTGTGAGATAGGGCATTTTTCAACATTTTCATTATTTTCTTTGGGAATAATGCATTGATTTTGATGGGGGGGGGGGAAAAATCAGCCGGCTGGTATCTATGAGTGATCACAATTTGATGCAGATCCAAATAAAAATCCAGATCTAGCAGCTTAAAATGTGTTTTATTTGATTGATTGGATTAGGCTTGATTGAATCAAAAAGGGACTGGTGGAGAGCCATTCTAGTATGTAAATCAAATCATAAAGGAGAAATAAATAATGATTTGGAGATGTCACAAATGTAGGTAGTTGTGGTTGCTAGGTGACAGTCATATTGGTTAGCTGTGGCACACGGTGATACAGGTAACAGCACCATCCCACAGCCTAATACTGAATGTGTGAGCAAGAAAAAAAGCTTCCCAAGGTCACGAGTTACTAAATGCTCAGTTCATTTATTTTGGATACTTACAATGCTGATGGATCTACGATCATCTAGGGTATTACATAACAAATGAATTCAACACAACCACTAACTAACTAATGCTTCATTGCAAGGGGGGAGGAACTACTCTCCAATTTTGAGACAAAGTTTTTTCATGTGGTGGTCATGGACACTGAGGCCTGCTTAAAAAGGGCCTTGAGAAGCCACACTGAAATGGAGGGATGGAGAAAAGAAAGGACAGAAAGAGTGAACAAGAGAACAGTGAAGGCACACAAGGTACAAAACAGAGATAAATATTAAATGAAAGTGACCTGAGGAGGAAGCCAAGCAAAGGAAGAGGGAGGGAGGCAATGAAAGAGTGGTGAGGGAATGTTCATTAGTGGATACACATCACAGAGGAGGATGAGAAGATGTAAATAAAATGTAACAGGATTTGAGCATGTAAGACTCATCATTATTAGTATTATTATTACAAAACAAACATCCAAGCCATGGATGTAAAAACTGAAGAGAAAATGAAGCCTTGCTAGAGTCTACAGCTATGATAGCTGCTCTGAGGCTCTTTGTAATGGACTGCATTACACTGAACAATCTTTGTAATGTTTTGTGCACTCAAAGCAGACATATTAGTATAAGTATTAGAGACATTAAGCCCGGATCATACTTCAGTATAGATATGGACATGGACAGCCGCAGACTTGTACATGGAGAGCAGGCATGCTTCTATACATATAGAGCTCCTTTGTATAATGTACTTAGATGAACGATAAGAAAAAGTCAACAAAAGAAAATGGTGTTTGTAACCACTTAATGAGAATAAGACTCAAGATAAGGAATGGTATAACGGTGGTGCTGTTTTGGGCAGGTGACAAAATTTAAATCACACAGACCCTAGAGGCCATACGGACACAGAAACCAAGAACAGACCTTTATACAACATAGGTGTAAACTGATACCCAGGTAAATCCATGTTTTCCTCCACTGTTATTTTTTTACCCAGTGCTACTCAATTATTCATCCCTTTGTCACGAACATCGCGGCATGTACGTTGCTCTAGTTAAGAATGACAGGTAAATGGACAATGGGAGTGTGTTGTTCAGTGTGTCAGACACACTAACCTCTGTGAGCTTGCCGCAGACAGTACATTTGGTTTTGAGGCCCGACTTGGGCGGGTTTTGCTTGTTCTCATATGCACCTAGGCAGCCTGTGCTGCAGAACTCCTGGAAGGACTCGCTGGAGTCGACCTGGGCCACGATGGTACCCTTCATGTTTGTGATGTCCCTGAAAAACACAAACACGTCACAGGAAACAGATACATTAACACATCTACAGAAAATGTGCATCGGTTAGTTCATAGAATAACAGCCATCCAGTTGTATTTAAATATTGTGTTTAGGACTTGCAAAGATATAAGTTAAAACTCAATAACTGGTATAAACAAATGATACAAAACTCAAAGTTCAAAGTTCAAAGTTCAAAGTCGACTTTATTGTCAAGACTGCAATATGTACAAGACATACAGAGAATTGAAATTGTGTTTCCCTCTATCCAGACAGAAATAAGAAATATAAGAATATAAAATAAAATAGAAATATAGATCTAAAAATAAAAATAAAAATAAAATATGTACAGCTAAATAAAATATGTACAGCTAAGACTGCTGGACATTCACTTTTTAAACAAACTTTTTTTTCTTCTCAATCTTACGCAACCACAGATTTGGTTTGTTGTTACAACCAGCAAAAATTCAAAATATAAAATGTATCCTGTTGGTTGATACTCACTTTTTGCACATGGTGCAGCTCTTCTTGGGGGCGGGTTTGTGCGAGAAGGCAGACAGACAGGTGGTGGAGCAGAACAGGTGTGTGGAGCCCTTACGCTGGTACGCCGTTTGGCCTTTCTTCAGAGGCTTTTTACAGTTAGCGCAGGTCACCTGGGATGAACAAACAATGAAATAATCATCTGGCAGGTTAGTTTTTACAATAGCAATGAGTTATCTATGACTTTGCTCTATTATCTGCATGTAGATGTGGTATCCTTCTGCACATACACTCTGGTTCATGTAAAGCTCAGCCTTAGAGTCTGTACAATTTGGATATCTGCAGTTAGCACCACTAAGACAAAACTGGATATTGAAAAAAAACAAAAATATAAAACACAGATACAAAGGCTGCAGGACAACTGAACCTCTAACTCTGGATTAAGAGGTAAAATAAAATAACATTCCCATTGGATGTCTCCCTTACTGAAACCACACAGGACCTCAATAAACAGAGCAGATCACCTTGACTGTCCTGGGTTGTGGCTGAGAGCCTGAGGAGGAAGTAGATGAGGAAGACTGGCCAGGAGGTTTGGGCAGGGAGGTGGCGGGTGATGGAGAGTCGACCCCTGTCTGTTTTTGGTTGCGAGGGACTGAAGCTGACTGGGAGATCCACGAGTCTGGAGGGAAAGAAAGACACAAAAATAACACTTGTCTCTATCCTACATCCTTTTGTTTCTCTGGGTTAGCAAACAGTGAAAGTCAATTTATCAGGAGGCCTTCCATTTGACCATTTTTCTCATTTTAGAATGGTCTTCAGTTTGAAGTGACCCTCCAAAAAATAAATTAATCAACTAGAATGCCACTCGGTATATCACAGACGTCCACCAAGACCCAACAGCGCCATTTAATTCAATCAAGCCCTATATCACTCTAAATTTTAAACCACTTGTAAATGCCTAACCATAATTTAAGCTCACCAGATCCAGGGTCAGCATCAAATTGTACTCACTCATAGATACCAGTCACCTAAACACACCAGATTTTTTTTTCCATCAAGATCCATGTGGTTTTCCCTGAGGAAATAACGAAAAAGTCCAAAAACGCCCTATCTCACAATGTTAAAGAAAGTGAGAAAAACTCCTGGATACGTCCCTTTATCCGGATCCACACCAAAAGTTAATGAGGTCTATTCTGGACTGAGACTCATCCCCCATCCAAGTTTAGTGAAAATCTAGTAGTTTTTGTGTAATCCTGCTGACAAAGCAACCAACCAACAAACAGACTGCACATTCATAAGTATATGTTGGTTCTGCTATTGCACATTCATAGGAATTGTTTATTTCTTGTATAGTTGTATAGATTATTATTGTTTATAGTATAGTTTGCACTGTGTATATACATTGTATATATCTTGCTTTCTATTTATGTTGTGTACAGAGTGTTTTTTTTTTTCTTTTTTTTCCCATTGCTGCTGTGAAAAATAATTTCCCAGTCTGGGATCAATAAAGTCATTCTAGATGCGGGTGAAAACGTGACCTCCTTGGCAGAGGTAATGACAAAAAACTACGGAATAGTGTTTCCTCTTGCGTTGAATTGCTTTAATTCATTAAACAATGTCTACCTTACCTGCATTCCTTTCATGACAACATTTTCAAGATTATTTGTCATTTTTTGCCTTATCGGACAGATGATGTTAGAGATGAAACTCCTAGCTAGAATCAGACCAGGCACATGGAGGAATCATTAGGCTACTGGGGCACCTTGTAACAAAGCATCATGCTACAGCTGTTTCAGAACCCTGGTAACACTGAAAACTAGGAAATAATATCACACTTGCTATCACAACACCTATCCATCTAGCCTCAAGTAGCATAGCTTTCACACTTGTTGCATCACCAGCCAAATCATAGTTTGTTGGTTTTGTGGTTGTAAATCTGGTTAAGATTCTGTGCAGCAAGAATTGGCTGCTCAAAATGTGATTCTGCTGTACTGACTAAAACTGCAAACATGAAACTATGAGGCAACCCAAAAAATAATCCTCCAGCTGCCAGTTTGAGAACAGAGTACCACTGCAGACAACAGCACCATCTGGAGTCCATGTGGAGCTACAGAGGAACATAAAACTGTCTCGGGCTCAGACCAACTGTCCCACCTTATCAATTCACTAACAATAAGTCTGTGATGGCTCGGGACTGTCTCACCATGAATTCACAAAGTGCCTGCTGGCCCACATTGGAACCATTTAATACCTGTATGGACGCTCTCAACAGGTCTGCAAGTCTGCTGCTGCTTGTGGGAATTACCCAATTCTTATAGCTATGATCCTAAAAACAAGTATGACAGGGGAGGAATTGGCGAAAGCAGGTTTACTGTGCCTAGCTCTAGATCTACAAAGGTATGACTTCACAAGATGCTGCCTTATTCTTCAAAGAGTATACTGAACCCCTCAAACTTCTCTGCTTAGCACACAGGTGGAGTTTATCAAAGTCTGTGATGGTTCACTGTGAAGGTCTTCGGGTGAACCATGGAATTTCTTTACATGAATCACAGGACTTTGTTGCTCTACTTACTTTCCACTGATCGGTAATCAGATTTCTCCCCTACTCTACATCTTTCCCTCTTATTTGTTCTGGATGTGAACATAAACTCTGCTCGCTGTATGACAGTTTTTATTGTTGTTTAAAGCACTGCTGTGACAGCAATGTATGACAAAGAGGCCTGCCTGGTTCCTTGCAGTGTACATGCACTCTTGTAAAAACCCTGTTATGATACACAGAAATGTAAATGTGTCAACAAGCACTTTGACCTAGACCAGCACTATGTTAAAAAAACACATAAGAGGGCTGCGTTAGCTGGGGCGAGTCAATTCAGGTAAGAGTGAGATAATGAGACAAAACCATCCAGGAAAGCCAGTTTGAGTAATGCACACCAGACACTGCATAGTGGTTTATAATTGCACTGTGCTTTGCCAGTTAACATTCCATTGTGTTACAGCAAATGTTAAATTGTTCAACTGTTTTTCATCTTTTGAATAAATCAGGTTTATAATAAATCAGGTTTTTTCACCTGAGCCGTGTTTCTATAAATTGCTTTGCCCGATTAGGGAAAGCTGGTTCTCTGTTTGCATAATGTTTATGTATAAAACACAGCAACAGTTTCTGTGACACTACAGAGAACACTGTTGAAGTTTGTTTGCCACATCCATTTATGTTTATATGTTTTTGTCAAAGATGTATATACACCAGTCAACACTGATTGGCATCTGATCAACTGAGCATCATTAGACCGTATTCAAGTTCCACTATTTCTCCGTTTCAGTCAAGTCTAGAAAGTCAAGAACCTTTATTGGAATCGTACTGCTGTGCAAGAAAACAACACAATGAAATAACAATTAGGATTCCAGTTATTATGTGTAGCTCTCAGTTCCAAATGAGCTGGTAAATTAAGAGCAAAGCTCAACAATAAACTTTTGAAACAGGACACACAAAGGTCTAATTTGTGATAAGTTCCAATTAAATCTCTTCTTGCTGCATAACAGATTCATTACCTGCTCTGTTGTGAGTCCCTGTGTCTCCATTCTGTACCAGCTGGCCCATGGGGCCCGCGCCCCGCCCAGGGTTGAAGGAGGCAGTTGGTCGACCAGGTGGGGTGTCAGGATTCAGGCTGAATGCACTGCTGATCTGCAGACCATTTTCCTCTGCCTGGCCTTCACCTGCCTGAACAAACAAGCCACTTAGGTTAGTTTTCCTCCCTAGTGACAAAACATTAGAGAACAGGACGATAAAGAAGCAAAGCTACAAGTCGTCTGCCATGCAGTCTGTAGAACCTGCAGTCAATAAAAAAAATAAATAAAAAAAAATTACTCTCTCTCCACAATCATTACAACAATATCATTATCCACTTTGCCAAGAAGAAACCTGCTATGCAAAAGAGAACACTTGCTTTCCAGCAGACAACATCAGGAGAGCAAACTTTTCCTGAAACCAATTAGATGGCAAAAACATTTTTCATTGTAAAACTTAAAAAAAACAAACAAAAAAAAAAAAAAAAACAGAGTATAGATGAATGTCAATGACACTAAGGCAACAGAAGCAGTGTAAAATCAGTTCTGGTGATTCTCACCCCTGTTTCAGATGGCGCACCACCATGCAGTGATGTCACAGAGGTTATCATCAGGTTCATGTCTGCCTCAGCGTCTGCTGGATGTGGTGGAGTATTTACTGCAGAAACATCGGAGCATTCTTTCTGGCTACTGGAGCCCAGTGTGGTGACACTGGCAATCCTGATCTCTGAATCAGGCTCAGTGCTGCTGAGTACACCTGGCGAGTGGGGGGTGGAGGAGCCTCCAGGGTGCGCTGGTGAGGAGGGGGAAGCGTCTTTCTGTTCAGAGTCCTCCTCGTCATCAATGACAATAGGCTCCGCTGCTGTGGTTGGAGGTTTAGGCGGTGCGGACACCGTAGATGTGCTGGAAGACGCAGGAGAACTGGGGGTCTTTGAAGGCATCGCTGCTGTGGACATGTCTACAGTTGCCCCAGTAGCAGCTGGCTCGAGGCAGTCTGTGTTGGGTGTGTCTTGGGAAAGGGTTGTGGCAGAAGGCTGGGGAGCCTCTTCTCCAACGAGAACCACATCATCATCAGTGTCCTCTGTGCCACCCTCCTTTGTGGCTCCATCTTCTGTTTCCATGGAAACTGCCTCCCTGGCCTCCTCTGAGGGGGGCGTGGTCTGCTGCTGGGGGGAGGGAGTGGCATCCATGGGCTCCACCTGCTCCCCTGGCTCTTCTGCTACGACAGGGTTTGGTTCTGACTCCCCGTCCATCGCTCAGGCAGCCACCTGGCAACACAGACAAAAGGCAGTTAGGAGACGAGCAGGTGAAAACAAATTTGTGTCTGGTTTTATGGTGTCTGACAGGTGTGCAGGAAGCACAGGTATCCCCAGAGGCAAGCCTACGTCACATAGCTTTCCCATGGCTGGTGGAGAATTGTGCCATTGTTAGCTACAACCTTTTTCTGGGTCATCATTACCTGATTTCTGGTCGTCATTAAACACTCAGTTCACCAAAAAGTCTTAACCCTAGCATTGAAAGCCATGCAAATATGTTGGGGTTTCTTTGACCAGGGTTTCATGTACTGATCTCTGAGATACTTGATGACACACCAGTCCACAAGTGTTGGTGAAGGGAATTTTGTTTGTGAACCTCACAATCCATTAGGATAGCAGGAAAACCTACCACCTTCCACTAGATAGGTGGAAAATGTTTCCTCTTTTTTGCAATTTGATTGAACTGACCCTTAAAAACAGCCATCTAATTTTCAACCAAGCTTGTCCCAGATATGAGCCTTTCATTTCAAACTGTGACCTGCTTCCTCCAAGAAGAGTGTCCAGTTAAGATTTTACTGGACGCTTTAATTTTGTTTGGAGCCAAAATGGAGGTAGAGGTGAAGCTGGGATAGTCATGTGACTGCTGTGTTACTTCACTTAGGTCACTGAGGTCAATTCAAACTAGTCTTTTTCAAAGGTGACTTGAGCAATGACAATGAGCAAATGTGCTACCAAGAGATAAAAAAGGGCATTGCTGTAAAAATAGAAGCAAGAGAAGGACAACACAAGGATCCCTCAGTATCTCCCCCTACCTGGTACCTACCACATTACGCCAAAAAGAAAAAAAATTAGGACCAGAGTTAAATTTCAGACCTCAAGTTGATAAGAACAAATAAAAGTAGCAGTTACTGTGTTGCAAGTCTGAATGACCAATAACCTTCTACAGCAGTCTCAGTACTCTTATTAAATAAATGGTAGAATCCAAAATTGAACTACGGGTACATGTTAATGCATTTCTATTGCATTTTGTACTTTTGTTCAGATTAGTCAGCGCCTCAAAAAGCATACAGCCTTGAAATCTTGAGATTGATTCCAAAATCAGCTCATTCTATTTGATCAAAATACTTTAGCTGAGATAAAGTGATGATTCCAATATTGCTTCTGACAGGTACTATATTTATAGGACTGAGGCATGGTGGTGGGCTTTGTGCAACAGTAGAGGCGATGTCTTCATGGCTGAACGTAGGCACCCAAGCACTGCTATGTGCCTGCCCAGCAACGTTGGCAACTTTGCTCCTCCTCCTCCACGTCACGTCTCCTCCTCTTATCCTCCTTTTTCTCGGATCGTGTTCTCTGCACCTCCTTACCAACCACCCAGCATTCTGCTCCTCCTCCTCTCACCTGCTGTCTTTCACATGTCTCCCTCTCTCCCCACCCCTACTTGTCGCTCTACACAGCTTCTCTCTTGTTGCCCCCGGCAACTGGTGAAGCTACACCTTGGTTGCCGTGGTAACGGTAAGGCCCACCACCATGGGGACTTGTTCTCCGTGCTCCACATCTGGGTGCTGTTGAGCTGGCCAACGTAACATTTAAATTTAGATATCACCCTACGTAATACTCAATTATTAACAATTAACGATCTACGCAGTGCTCAATGTTCAAGTGCATCTTACAGTGACGCGTTCATAAATGTGGGCTTCTGATGTATCGCTATAAATCCACAAGAGAAGAAATAAAACAACATATGATGTAGGCCGATCTGGAGCCACACTCCGGATCAAATAATATTCAAAGCACTTTTGGGGATGTCTGCACTTTCCATGTTGATCCGTTTCTGTCAAAATCTCCTTTTCATGTTACACAGCAATGAGGGTGGCTGTAAGCCACACATCACATCACTGCTGACAGCTGCAGCACAGAAACACACACACACACACACACACACACACACACACACACACACACACACACAAAGCTCACAGACTCACTTCTGTGCAGACAACAATCTTTGTAGCTCTGTGTTCTCACCCAACAGTCACCCTGAACAGGAAGAGCCTGACAGCACCTGAATGCACATAACTGAGCAGTCTACGCTACAGAGGAAGCCAAGTCACTACCTTGATATCACTGTGGCGGCCATTTTGGCCCCAGCACTACATCTATGGTATCTTGAAGGAAACACATAGGCCTTTGAGAGGAACACTGAGGTTTCCTTTGTATTTTACAACTTTCACTTTCCTCATGTTAGCTTTATGACCGACTTTGTTACATTTTTTTGTCTGGTAGATAACAAAAACTGATATTTTTTGTTCATTGCTAATGGATGGGATGCTTGCTATAAGGTCTATCCTTTACTTTGACCTCACACCAGGGGTCAATGAAACATTACATGGTTTAAAACGGAACCGATTTTGACTGGAGGTGATTCATGTATCTCCAGATGTCTCACAGCTGTCTAAAGTCATGTAGAAATGAGTCCCTCACTATTTATTTCTCCATACTTTTCCAGAATGTGCCATTCCAAAACTTCAAGGCATGAAAAGTTAATTTATTTTTTTGACTTCACAGACATCCTGGGATGTCTTTGTTTTGTGAACATTTTCCAAAAATAGAGAGCTGATGTGCTACTGGTTACCATTTTGACCGTAGTTTACACCGATCAGTCACAACATTAAAACCACTGACAGGTGATTTTAGAAACAATGATCACGTCATTACAATGCAATGTCCTGCTGAGAAACCTTGGATCCTTGCATTCATGTGGATGCCACTTGACACACACCACCAACATCAAACGACCTGTGAACCAAGTACACCCCCTCATGGCAACAACGCTCCCCAATGGCAGTGGCACCCCCAGTGGCACCCCCAGCCCTGCCACACCACAAATTCTGCTCAGGAACGGCTGGACAGACGCAACAAAGAGCTCAAGGTGTTGACCTGACTTCCAATTTCCCCAGATCCCAATCTGATCGAGCATCTGTGGGATGTGCTGGAACAAGTCTGATTCATGGAGGCCCCACCCCCCAACATACAGGACCCAAATGACCTACAAATTTCCAGACAGAGCATAATTAAGAGTCTGCAGCTTATGTTGATTGTTGATTGTCCGGCCTCAGATGGACAATAAAGTTACGTTGCGATGTTGGCCCATTGCTTTGAATTGTGGGCATACATTCAGTTAACCTTACTTGTGTAGGATGTAAGGCTGGGCGATAAAACGATCTCGATAATTTTCATGATAAAATTTTCCACAATAACGACGATAAAGTTATTTATTTTCGATATAGTTATTTTTGAGTCCGTTTGCCTTGACCTAGAAAACACTACACCAACAGCCAATCGCACAGCAGAGAAACAGATGTGGTTGATACATGTTTCCGGCCCCTCCCACTCACAACTACTCAGGATGATGGTGACCACCTGTGTGTCCAGCCGACACAAGACAATGAGCGGTCCGCCTAGCAAACCGAGTGCGAGGAAACTGCGAAAGACGAAGAAATTGTACCGAAGAAAGGTCATACCACAGTTATTTGGAAATAGTTCGGCTACCTGAAGTCTGACAAAGCACAGACCACCATCAGATGCTAAATGTGTCGGCGATCAGTCCTCAGCAGAACTGGAAACACCACCCACCAATCTCTTCCACCATCTCAAAAGGTACCGTCCCAAACAGTACTCCAAAAGTATGAGTTTGCGCTATCATGCTAGCGTCAGCCTCCCCTCAAGTAGCCAACAGCCCAGCCCCACTGCTTCTACTAGTCAAACTTCAGTTCGACAATCAACAGTTGCCGATGCTTTTTCAGCCATTACCCCATATGAAAAGAAACCGAAGCGACACAAAGACATAACCAGCGCAGTTACGTACTGTATTGCTAAAGATATGATGCCTATAAGCAAGGTTGAAAAATCAGCTGTACGCAGAGTGTAGGGTAAAGTTGGAGGAGCAGCTCAGAGATTTCACCACTGATATGTGGTCTGGTTGCACGTCCGAACCACATCAGGTCTTACAGAACAGGAGGCATTAAAGCTGAACTGAACAACTACCTGCAAGCTCAAGAATGTGCAATATTCAAAGAATACAGTAGCATAATCATCCTCAACATTTACCTTTTTATTTTAAGTATACTTTATTTTTAGTATACTACCTCTAAAATGTTTGAGACACTTTGAAACAAGCAATTTGTTGTACATATTTATCATTTTATTTATTCAGTGTTTAACATAAAGCCATTTGGTTGGTTGGTTCTGTTGAATGTTTGTCACCTATTCATTCCGACAATAAATAATTGTATTTTGTAAACCATAATTAACCTTCTGGTTTGTTTTGGGCTCTGTCCTAAGGAAAATACTCTTAAAACTGTCAATTCAACATTATTATTGTTAAATATACTGTATATCGTGATAATTTTCGACATCGATCAGTATAAAAAAACATATCGTGGTAACAGTTTTGGCCATATCGCCCAGCCCTAGTAGGAGGTATGTCAACTTTGCCGTCCAACTCTGAGAGAGGTGTGTGCAGCAGAGTCAATAAATGCCTTATCTTAAAGCTGCTATGTGAAAACAATATTATTGTACCGTACATGCACATTAATATAGCTCATTGAGGATGCCATTCACTGAGATGCATTGAGAATCATTTTGCATTTGAGTTGTTGACAGTTGAATCTTAATCAAATCGAATGGTGAGGCCAGTGAAGATTCACACCTCTAATATACAGTCTACACAGAATATCATGCCGCATCGATTGTGTTAAACCCAGCTCCTTGTATACAGTCCATTTTATCCTGCTCTAAAACCACCATTTCTTTGGAGAAGTTCAAACTCAGCATTATAATATTTTCAATATTGATGAGTAAAAATACAAACTCAGAAATATTTATTTCTCCATTAGTGTATAAACAAACTGTTCTCAGAGGACAATAAGGTTCCCAGAACACTGTTTGAAGCTAGAAAGGTGCCAGGATCCGCCACATATAAACAAGTAAAACAGTATGAAATTCTGTTGTCTTTTAAGGTCAGTTTGTTTATTCAGTCATGAAAACAAAGATGTTTAGTTAGTTTGTTTAGGCATTAAAAAAAAGTTCATCAAGTCTGTACAATGGACGACTCGATCGACACATCTACACACACATATACATATACATCTATATCTAGATACACACATACATACATACATACAAATATATACACATATACACACACATACACACACACACACACACACATACACGTGTATATATATATATATATATATATATATATATATATATATATATATATATATATATATATATAGATATATATGTATATATATACACTAGGGATGCACATTTTACATTTTTTTTATGACCGATAACCGACGCTCATTAACCGATTAATAACCGTTAACTGATAAGATTTAAATGCTCTATTGAGTGTCTGTGACCCATTCAAAAGTACCGTGACAATTTTTTTTTTCTTATGGGCTTTATTATTAAATGTGCAAATACAGCCAAGTAAACACAAACCAAACAAACACCCCGTTGCAACAATAACCCGATGCACAAACACGTTAAATCCGTCATTTACCGCCAGCTGCAGTGTGTGTGCAAAACAGGGGATCGAGTCCCAGCTGACCCGTCCGGGAGAGTTGGCGGCCACGATGTTGCGCGCGTTGTCGTGGACGCATGCAGACACTTTCCCACTAAGTCCCCACGTCTCCACCGCATCAACTAGTTTAGCTGTGAGGTTATCAGCTGTGTGTCTACCTGGCATACTCTGCGTTAACAGGACGGCGGAATTAACTTTCCAGTCCTCATCGATATAGTGACATGTAATTGTCACATAGCTCTCTGTCGTGAGCGCGGTCCAGCAGTCCGTTGTAATAGCCACGAACTTAGTACTTGCAAGTTGCGTTTTCAGTTCTTTTTGTCTCTCCTCAAAACGAGCCTCTAATCGACGGGTAATGGTCGGTCTTGATGGGACTTGGTAATTTGGCTCGACATAGGCCAGTAGCTCCTGAAACCCATCGCCACTGACCACACTGATAGGCAGAATGTCTTTTTCCACCATTGTACAAATCTTCTGCGTGATCTCCTCAGACCGCCGCGCGTCGCATCTTCTGCCTGCCATCATGGAAGGCAAAGTTTGCTGTGATGGTCCTCCACCATCTGTTCCTGGGTGTTTGTTTCGCAAGTGGTACTGCATCGTACTCGTACTGCTTGAATATTTCAATGCTGTACCGCATAGTTTGCATATTACCTCCTCTCCTTTGCGGTCAAAATTGTCCCACACAGAACTCCTTTTTGCGCGCTTCATTTTTGCCGTGAAGTGGGCTGTGGCGGAAAGCACGTAAAGGCACGTGTTGCACGTATGGCACGCGTCGACACGCCCCCATGAGTTGATTGACAAGTAGGCCAGCTAAAAAAAAATAAAATAACCGATAGTATTAATCGGTCAAGGTTCCTGTTATCGGTTAACGGTTAAACGGTTAACCATGTGCATCCCTAATATACACACACAGTGTAGCCATGCCTTGACTTTAATTGTGGTCTCAGTTGTAGTCGCAGTGCTTCAACATATATGGTTTAATAATTGAACGTTTTTATTTATTTTACACTAAACCTTACCTATATCTGTCTTGTAGAGCCAGGAGGAGTATTTCCTCTCTGACAGCCAAGACGGGTCAAAGCCTGTCTTTCTGTGCTTGCCGGTGTGTGGAACTGTGTCAGTGCACGGGGCAGGGCTAACTTTCCGCTCCTCCGCAGTGGAGGAGCTACAAGCATTCTCAACACTGGTTCCAGATTCAGGTTCGGTAGCGCTAGGTTGCGTGACAGCATTTCGAGTTGCGACGTGTTTGAAAAACGCCAATATTTTTGCCTGGTTTTCCCTCTTGGGCCAACGTTCGTTCATTTCAGTTTTAGTGTTGCAGTAAGCGTACCTCTTTACCTCAAGGTACTGTCAATAAAACCAGATCCTCTTCTTTGATGTGAGCGTAAGCAGGGATAAGCCACGCCCTGTGTAGGGACACGAGAAAAGAGCATTCACGGCTCAGGAGTGAAACGCGTTTTTAGCCCAAAAGCAATGCAAATTATTCATGTGACTAGATTACATACAAAGTCAATGATAAGATGCGATTAGATGCAATATCGCAATGTGACTGAAGCGATGACACAAAAAAGTGAGTTGAAAATATTGAAGTCAATCAAATTTTCGCATGATACTGTGTCACGAAAGCCCGTCGGCGTTGATGTTCACAGTGACATCATGATATTCACACCGCTGATGTCTGTACATTGAACATGAACAACAATGGAGGAGACAATAATCAATCACTAATCATGGCCATTTGCAGACACCCAGATAACACATCTACTACTACCGAGACAGGACAAATAAAGAGCTGCCATGGAGGGAAGTGAGTGAGAAGGTCAGTCTACCTGGTAAGTTTTGGAAATATGTCAGCACAGCATAGCTCTGATCGATCCGAACTCTATTCAGGGAACAAGCATTTTAAAAGTTGTTTGCTTGTCGTGTGGTTGACAGACCTGACGAAGCATGAATTCAGGCTTTATTGATTGCCAACTATTTTAGAAAAATCGATTAATCGTTTGAGTAATGTTTTAAGAAAATAAAAAACACATTGTCAAAACTCTCTGATTCCAGCTTCTTAAATGTGAATATTTAATGCTTTCTTTCCTCCTCTATAATAGTTAACTGAATATCTGTATTGTGGACCAAACAAGTCATCTGAGGGTGTCATCTTGGGCTTCTGATTGACGATTTAAATCATTTTATAGACCTAACAAATAATCGATTAATCGAGAAAATAATAAACAGATTAATCAACAAAGAAAATTATTGTTAGTTGCAGCCCTATTTGACGTTAAAGAAATACTGAACTCCAAATGAAGTACTCGAGTACTCTTGTCCATACATAAAAAACATATATAACACAAAGAGTGATAATTGACCATGTTTGTAGCTGGAGGTGTCCGGTCAGCAGTTTCACAGACGTCACTTTGACAATGGTGCTCTGTTGGTAAAATGCTATATTTGGCCACAGGGAATTTTTCATTGCAATACCACAAGTGGCCGCTGGAAAAAAGAGCCAGAGCCACATCCAGCTCTAATAATACATCCATGCACTGAGGCTGAAAGAGGAAGAGAGGTGCTCATGTTGACCATGTGACAGGAAGCACAAGCATGACATTCAAGATCAATAAGTTGTTCTCAATTGTACAAAAACAGGATGAGATTCTGAAACAGTCTCCACAGCCAGTGGCTGTGCTGTGTAATCAATCTAACTCAAGCTTGTATCATAGATCATATAACCAAACCCTGTGTCTACAGACCATGTGTGTTATGGTTATAACACATCTGTCCATGACCATGGGGTTAACTGGTGTCACTGGTGAGTATTAGGAGGACCAAAGGCACCCCTCTCCCCATGTGCAACACCTCCCTAAAGCCAAGCTGGGCTGCAAAAAATGCATCACAGCTTTTTGGCCTGATATTACATGAACAGAGGGAATCTATGTGCAAAGCAACTGAGAAGTGCACTGAGGGGAAAAAATAGCCTGGTCTAGACTCAGTTCAGACTGCAATGCAGAGCTATGAGCCAGCCTGCATTCACGTGGACGAGAGGCAAACGAGGGCCCAGCATTAATGAGCTCTGACATGCAACCTTTCTCCCCACGTCAACACCAGGTGGACAGAGGTGGGCTGGGCTGGGGTGACACTGTGCAGCAACACGCTCAGCAGAGAAGCAGTTAAAATCAACAGCTGCGCCAGACCAGCCCCAGCCACATCATCACCTTTCATAGGTGCTCCTCTACCTTTCCAACACCATCAGTTTGCGCATACAGACAAGTTGACATCATTTTTCCCGCAGGTCACGAGGTGGAAACATGCAGCTGTTTGCGCCAGTTGCGCAGAGAACGACTAATAACATATTCAAATCAAACGCCTGAGATTATTATATAAAGGCTTATGTCACTGAGAAGTGATGCGTAATGCGCAGCCACCAGAACACCCCCCAAGCCAGCTGATGGGCTAAAATGCAGTCCATTCCGGTTTACCTGGCAGCTGAATGCAAAACTAAACCCGGACTATTCTGAGCTCTGCACAGCTGATGAGCCCTCCTCTGAAATGTTGGAAAATCAGCACAGAAGGACAGTCTGTACCAAGCTTTCAGGGGCCGCTTGAGTCCCCCTGGCTGTGCCCTTGATTGTTAACACTGGCTAGGAGCTCAGCTCCATGACGAGGACCACCACAGCACCAAATCCGGTCCAGGCACCCGGTTACCGCGGTGACTATGACTCGACCTGATCCGAGCTTCCCTTCCTCCCCCTTCCCTTCTCTTTTTTTCAGCAGTAATATTTGTCAAACTTGGCTATGGAGAGCAGGTCCAAAACTTTAATCAAGAGCAATAAACAGAACCAGCACTACCTGAGCTGCGCAACTCTTCCATAAATAGCCCAGGTAAATGAGGGGGTAGGTTGGCTTCCAAGTTGGGATCCAGAAGAAACGTGGTTCAGGGTGTTCCGTTCCGTTCCGTTCCCACCCCTGCCCTTCCTGGCGCAAACAGCCATTGGATTAGCGGCGGATCGAGGGGAGGAGAGCAGACGCAGACTGCGCCGTTGTTAAAATGCCACTAGAAACAATCACAACTAATTCGCATCAACAACGTAAAAATAAGACCAGATGTTACATGGGATACACAGCGTGACACTCACAAACACAACCTCTGTATGGCTGGAGACGTGTGGTTTTACTACAACACCCTGCTTCTCGTCCTGTTCATCTCTTCCAGCCACACACAGGCCAGTGCCACCACAGCACACCCGGAATCCGAATAAAAAGCCCGATTTTTATGATACCTGTGACGCTGGGGTTTTAATTGGAAAGTTACCCTGCACGTCCACCCTGGCGCAATCAGTGGCAAATATACCCGGCCACCGCAAGGGGCGCCCTCGCGTTACGTATCACATGAACTGCCTTCATTTGTGTCATGCGGTGGTAAACAACGAGGCTCAAATAAAACCACACACCGTGTTTACATGAGCCCGTCGGGAGGGACTGTGACCCAAAGCCGGGGATGAACCCGATATTTTCACAGCCAGATAGAATATGCCCCCCCCCCTCCTCCCCCAGCGGAAAACAGCACTGCCTGCCGTCCGCCATTAGGGAGCCAACTGAACAATACTGGAGACTAGAGGCGGCAGCAGCCACAGCACACACAGAGCAGCCAGAGAATCTCTTCAAATTAACTCTTTATTCTTCCCTAAATGTGTCTTCTCGCCCCAGCGTGACTCCTGAGAGAGTGCCCGGAAATCCGCCTGACGACCCGCACAAGTTCCCGAAACTTTGACTAAGTAGGCGTAAAATTGGAATATAGAAAGCGTCTGTGAGGTTGTCTTACCGGAGTACAGCTCGGAGCGGTGTAGCGCCACTTTTGTGCCTTGATATTAATCCCGGGGAGCGCGTGCGCACAACATAGAACTTTCCACTTTCCGTCCAAAGATCGTCGAACGAGCAGATGACTCACTCCGCATGCATCTCACTCGACGCAACGCCGGTCGGGAGCCTGATTCAATTCTTGAATTCAGCAGAGAAGTTTGTTATGTAGGTTTCTAAACTACTTATTAACCCTCATGCAATTAATTAAAAAAAAAAAAAAAGTACTCAGCCCACATTTAGTGCAAAAAATGTTCCATGTCAAAAACTGCCATAAAAATACTAGACATTAATATTATTTCAACCTTCACTGGGTGACATTTTTCAACCAACATCAGTCCTAATAATAACGACCGAATATTCATTCATTTTCAGGATTTTAACCCTTTAAATTTGTTTGTTTACATGATGCCACTGTTTTTTTAACAGTGTATATGAGTATAAGAAAAACACAAAGGAATATTATTTTCCATATACTTAATAAATAGTATTTTTATGGCAGTTATTGAAATGGAACCTTTTTTTGTACTGAATGTGGTCTTTTATCAGTTGCATGAGGGTTAAGATTTATCAAGAGGCACAGTAGGACACAAGGGAAATAGCATGTATTTGTCCTATGGGCCAAAAATACAGGTAAATTGCCCCAAAAAACTCATCCAGGACCACAGAATTAAAACCTGATAACATGGGGAGCATGATTTTATGCTGTAATGACAGTGGGATGAAAACTAGTTTTAATGGGTTTTAATGGTTCATAATATGTTCAACAGTTTTAGCAGCCTGTGTGTAATATACACAGTGTATTACAGACATATTATATGAGCTGAGGTTGAAAAGAAAAAAACATATAAACACCTTTGCCTAAATCTACATGTATGTTACATGAGGGTTAAGAGTAAACATTTAGCACAGATAACTATTATACTGTATAACCTAAGATCGTGGTCAGAACCCCCGCAAGGGGTTGCAAGATAAATCTGTGGAGTGAGATGATTAGAAGAGCTAGAAAGGAGAGAAAAACAGGGGAAAAAACATTACTGCTGCCCACAGTATGCTTATATTATCAGACTGACATTTGTTTGTTCTTAGGGAACATTTAACTTATTTGGGACTCAAAAAGTAAAATATGGCATGAAAAATCACTTTAGGGCTATACTTGTCACAGCCAGTAGAAATATGCAAATCTTGCCTTGTTATAGACCACAAAGAGGTTAGGAACTAGTGTGGCCAAACAAATTCATGATAAGGATATTATCCTGATATCTACCAAAATCTAAACAGCTAGCAATCAAATCTATCTTTAACTTTCTTTACTACAGAAATAAATTACCCTCAAAATACAAGTGTAGGAAGGTGGCGAGAGTCTGTAACCATATTGTAAAAAAAGCATACAAATAACAAATACTATCAACTACTCAATTACTAATTAAAAGGCAACCAGTTGAACTCATAAACAAAAGATGCACAAGGCTGAGCATCTTCGCTTCAGATGATCATATGTGTATTATAAACACAATAACAATATTTCATTTTTTAAAATCACTGTTATCATGAATATTGTGATATCACGACACCCCTACCTATGATATTAAAATCTAATGTCAGGCTGTAACTCGGTGCATGTAATCCATCTCCGTGAATGTAATTGAATGAATTTGAAGTAATTTTGACGTTTCGTTGTGAGGTAGGGCTGCATCTAATGATCATTGTCATAATTAATCGTTTAGTCTATAACATGTAAATGTAAAAAATGTTCATCCTCATTGCCCAGAACCTGAACTGATGTCTTCAAATTGCTTCTTTTGATCAAACAACAGTCCAAAACCCAGAGACTCTTCATTTATTGTCATATGTGACATAGAAAAGCAGCAAGTCCTGACATTTAAGAAGCTGGAACCTGCAAATGTTTTTTGCTTAAAAATGACTGAAACAATCGACTAATTGTTGCAGCTCTATAGTGAGCTAATGCAGCGCAGACTTTTACAAAGCAATTTGCTTTCAACATTTAACAATAACACAACTTTGTTGTTCACTGTCATGGATTTCAAGCAAATGTTTTAATTGTTTGTCTGCACTGCAGCAATGCAGAAAAGTGGGAAAAAATAATGAAAAATGTGAAATGATACAGAATGTGTTGTAAATGGTATCAGGGATATACAGCTGAATCATTCAAAAAAACACTGGTATGGTCCTTTAAGCCGGAAGTCCCTCTTACATATCTGCTCACGTTTACTGTAACCGGAAGTAGAGGCAGAGTGAGACCTCTCTCATTTATTATCCTCTCTGACGGCATCCATTCGTAATTTCTAAATTTTTTTTTTCGCCGCGCAGGCGCACAAGGGGCAATCAGCGGTTGCATGGTTGGCAATTAAATTCTCCATTAAGCTGATTTAAGCTCACTGATACGTTTCACATCTCAGCTGTGAACTGAGTCCCGTTCAGAGACAAAAGACAGAGTTTGATCACGACGGGCTGCTGTCGAAGAGCTGAAACAAGCTGCATGAAGTACACAGCTCGGGTCCAATCAGGAGCACGGATCCGGGTTGACAGAGTTCATGTGCTCAGCTCGTCGGTACAACATCGGGTTTCCTCACGTAATTTCATCCAGACATACAGGAGAAACTACACGGCCCGGAACATGACTCATGATCCCAGAAGTGTTGTAAAAGGCTAAACACACCTCGACAACATGAGAGGAGCCTGAAGGAGAGGATGCTAATGTCAGAGGAATATATATATAAAAGAATAAAGAGCAACGTTACCATTTAATATCCCTTTAAACTCACTCCTGAGTACAACGAGCTGTTCATGAGTCACAAGAAAACACATCAGAGAGCTTTCTTACGTCAGAGAGGGAAAAAAAAGTCGATTGAACTGATGATGACGTTTTTAACATGGCGGATCAGGTGCGTTCAAAGTGTGACCTACACCAGAGAAACGTGCCGATCGAGTCACGTCAGGAGCCGGCGAGACAGAAACGATCTCCATCTGTACAGCCCCTCACACATGTCTGAAGCCAGCAGGCAGCTGATGGAGGACAGGACGGGTTCATGTCTGAGTCAGTCTGATAAAGCGAACAGATATTCTGTCTGTCCGCTGCTGACAGAAAGGTCGGAGACTGCCACGTTCCGACACGCAGATTCTTGTGAATTTTATCAGATAACGTGATCCTGGATCCATATCTGAGAAGACATCGACCCCTTCTCACTCTCCGACAGCACACACAGCCTGTATATGAAGTCATAGTTTGTGTGCTTATGATGCATTTGCAGATTTTCTGTAATTTCCATGATTTTAGGCTCTGATGAGTGCACCTGTCACAATCCATCCATCTGCCTCTGTATTCTACCTTTATACATAATCTGTACATGGAACATATGTTATTTATTCAGTCATTTATGTGCCTGGGGGTGATTCTGACTTCTGCACTGTGCAAGACTTTTGCAGTCCAGGAAAGTTTATACGCTCAAGTTCCCTTTGCTACCTAAAGGGGTGTTCCAGTGATTAGTGTTGCACCTCCAGGACGTCATGGTACCTGCAAGAGACAGATGAAAGACAGGATTATCAGAATCAAAGCAGCAGAGGCTTCTGTTGTCTGCCTTTTGCGTCCTAGTAGCCTCTGGGTCGAGCTCTCAAAACACTTGATTTGACATTTGTCACAATTCATTAAGAGAGCATCTTTTGTCAGAGCTGTCCCGACTGGTAAATGTCCATGTGAACAGTCAGAGTACAAGAGCTGATAATTATACTCTTGTAAAGACACCTACACGTTTGACCTCATCCTAATTCTTGTGTATGTCTTCTAATATATGTCATATTTGTACCTTTGGATGAGATTTTATGTGTAAATGAACTGTGTACTGGAGAAATAAAGTTTTTTGCACTGAATTGAAAGTCTCCTAAACACCACAGTCCTAGTTTGTACACAAGGCTTTCTGTTAGAATACATCATTAAAGGGGCACTATGTAGTTTTGAAAAGTAATTCAAACTCAGACAATATTAATGAGGTAATAATACAAACTACAAATTGGATTCACAAACAAGCTGTTCTCAGAGGAAAATAAGGTCCCAGAACACAGTTTGAAGCTACAGAGATGGCAGGGTCCGCCACATATAAACAAAGTAAAACAGTATAAACTGTGTTGTCCTTTAAGGTCAGTTTGTTTATTCAGTTTATTCAGTCATGAAAATAAAGAGAGTTTGATTATTTAGTTTGTTTAAGCATAAAAAATAAATCAGCCAATGAAGATCTTTCTCTTCTCATTTCTTCCCCAAAACTACAGAGTGCTCCTTTAAGTTCCCAAGCCTGAGTTTACCGCGAGTTCTTTTTCACAGCACATTTAACTACAGCTGTTTCACAGAACCAGAAGTTTTCCTCATGATGAGTAAACAGTTGTAACACTTTTTGTTAAACTGTTTAAACTGGAGGAGCCAGATTGCTATACTATAAAATTGAATGTGTCATAAGCTAATCTAGTTTATGTAGGCTTTAGGTTTTTAAATAAAACTTGTTCGGAGAACACCAGCCATGTTTTCACCTTATTTAATCTAGCTTGACTGATAGTTTGACACTTGTTAACCATCTCAGTTTTTAGCTTGCCAAACAAAAAAACCCCCCAAAACAAATCAATAACTACATCTGCGTCCATTAGTATATTATATTTGATCCAGTTCATGAGTCAAACGTCTTCATTCCTAAAGAGAGGAGTTTATCTGTTACATGTTACTGTCCTCCTCCTGTCACATGCTTTGGAGACATATTCAGAAAATGCAAACACATAATCAAAGAGATATTCAATTACAGCACCATCCTCAATACCCATCAAAGCTAAATCCAGAACATAAAGTTTTTTCAACAATATTTGTCGTAAATCATGATATGAAGGACAGTAAAATAAAAGGAATTTCATCCTCCACCACATTTAGCTCACAATGTTCACAGATTCTTTCATCTTCATGTGCTCGTCTGTATCTGCCTGTTTCAACATGCACTGGTAATATACCACATCTCAACTGTGCACATAGTGATCTCTGACTTTTGGGCAAATTATACCCAACATATTATTCACATCTATACTCTTTGTAAATAAATAGTAAGCTTGCTCCACATTTCCTCAACCCATGATTGTGAGCTTTTAGCCCAGGCTTGGTGTTTATACTCCCCCACCTCCACTTTTACTTTGTGGAGGTACTTTTCTTACAATCCACGCTCTTCTAATAAAAAGCAAAAATGCAGCCCTCGGGTCAATATTTAGATGGTTACATGAGTCTATGCACATCTGGACACTGCAACTTTTTGGCATTTCTTTGTTGCAAAACTACTTAAGCTCTGATGAGTGATCAGCAGTTACAAGTTCTGTCACAAATTCTGGTTTCGAATGAGGTCTGGACTAAAACCCAGTGGCAGTGTTTGTCTATAGTCACACCTGTGTAGCTACAGCTTTTTGTTCTCCCAGGCTGCAGCTCCAATGCAGACTGCAGCAGGATTTCCTCCAGCATTTCTCTGTTTTACTGAATTAATTATTTGTCTGTACCTACACAAACCTCCCAGGGCCTGTTGCAGAGAAGCATCTCCAGAGCATGATGCTGCCACAACAGGGTTTAATGGTGGAGACAGAGTGTGTGCCTAGTGATGTGCAGTGCTTGTATTACAGCAAACATACAGTAGGTAACAAGGTTAACAAGGTACATTTATAGTCATTTTTTTTAAACACAAGGGTTAAAAAAACAAAACTATATTTGAGTCTTTGTGTTACATCTATTTTAGATAATTGAGTGTTGAGGTTCAGGAGTCTCTCTGCCTGGGGAGTGAGGCTGCTCTGTAGTCTGGTGGTACAGCAGCAGATACTTCTGTATCTGTTGTCAGATGGCAGCAGGGTGAACAGACTGTGACTGGGTGGGTGTTGTCTTTTAGTATCTTTTGGGATCTGTGCAGACATCTCACTTCCAGAGTGTCCCACATGCCTTTTTGTATTTGTGGCGTTTTCTTCTGCTATAAAGCTTTCACCACTGAAGTATCGGCTAAACATTGTCATAAGTCTCCTGCTGGCCTCACTCACAACTTTCTAACACAGTTTGAGGATGTCCTTCTCAAGACAGATTTAGTTTCTGCTGTCATCTGTTTGAATCTTTTTATGATTGCTGTACTCCGAGGGAATCATTCTTGTATCCCTCCCCTGAGAGGTGATGTTGTCAATATGTTGCCATCTTTGACAGGAAATTGACTAGCCCTTCCAGACCTTCCAGATCCAGCTGTATTTGACCAAAAATCATATCTCACAGTCACACCTTGAATACGCACAGGTGACCTCAATCCAAAAACATTATGTGAATTCATTTGGCTGCAATAGTGATGCTTCAGGTGCAACATAGTAAAAGGGAGGGAACACTTAATTATGCAATAACTTTTGTTTTATATTTGTACTTCATTTGGATCCATTTGTAGTGGTTTGTTCTCACTGTTTAAAGCTGCTGTATCTGGTATTCAGCTTAAGATCGGGTTTGACCTGTAGTGTTAGATGGTATTGCATTATTAATATTGGCTACATTTGGTATAAAATCTGTAAATGCGTGATGAAATTATTGCATTGACAACATAACTACATAAAGCTGCTGAAAGGAGCTTTCATTTTGTTGATTCTGGCGACCCCTGTGGACAAAAGCGGTGCAAGCTATTTTCCTTTTTCAAACAGCTCTTTGCAGGATGCATGGCGATGATGTAATCTATCCATTTGTAGCTATGTAAGATTAATAACCGTAATATAATGATGGTGAAACAAAATAAGATTTGTTTTAGTGCCGTAAAACCAGACTAAAGAGCAGCTTCTTTCCTCAGGCTGTGAGACTCATTAGTCTTGATTTAACAAAAATTGTTTTAATTTTATGACTTATCCGACCCAGATATGTGGTAATCCTATGACTTTTAAGAAATGGCCAGTCCTCTCACAGATGGTCACACTTGCTTTTGTAGGTCATATAAGAGCATCAGCATTATAGTGAGACTGCTTCATAACCACTCAAAAGTTCCTTTTAGTACATTTAACGGAGGAAAGAAATCAAGAATTGAAATAACACTCAGGGATGATGTGTGTAATGAGTTATAATTAGTGATGCATATATACCGGACGTATAAATGATCAGCCTGTTAATGGAAAATTTACATTATCGGTTATCAGCAGACAATAAAATTATAGCCGATAAATAGAACTAATAATACAAAGCCAAACCAGTTTAGCTGACTTAACAAGTGCAGCATTTACACACAGTATGTGGTGGTATGCACCTTTAAAGTTGGTTTGCCAGCTGCCAATAAACACAGAGAAGAACAACAACTGTTGTCACATTCATGACGTAGAGCTGCTGCACCTGTGTAGAGCCACGCAATGTAGACAAGAGCCAGAGTGAGCGTTGTTTTTCAAGTTCAGAAGAAGACAACACAATTAAGTTGCAACACGTGTTCCACAAGCGTTCATAAAGGAGGTGGTCTGGGTTTAACACAATAAATGTTATTAGAGCTATGAATAATAAATCATCCATCTTCGCCTGCTACATATTAACCTCTTTACCCTGCATCAACTACAGGTTATGACCTTATTTTTAAAATGCAAAAATGTGAAATTATTATTGGTTATCGGTATCTACTGAAAAAAATCCATATCGTGCATCCCTAGTTATAATGCATTTTGTTTTTCCAATGATGTACAAAGCTTTTACATTGTTAGAATGAAATAATTAAGCTGTAAAAGTTGTTTGACAGCTTTTCCTGAAATCAGAGTTTACTTAAGAGAAATTATGGAGCAAGACAAGAAAAGGGAATCACTTTTCTACAGGGTGCCTACATTTTTAAAATATCTCTTCTGTGACCACACCAAACTAAACCAAAGTATAGATCAGCTACACAATCTTCTGTGAAATCACAACATCCCCAGAGACGCTCCTTCTTCATCCCTCACCTCTGGTCCACTCTGTCCGGCCCTAAAACACATAAAAGCAAAAACCTAAAAAACTAGTTTGAAAAGACATGTTCGGGGCACCTTGTTTTTCACATAAACTAACTGCAAATGTACCTCCCAATGGTTGATTGAATACAGGCAGAGAGACCAGTGTGGAAATATATGTACACATTTTATTTAGGACAGAGACACAGCCTCGGGGTGAGCAGCAACTGGCTGCAGCGTCTATACAAACAACATTGAGATCATCCTTTCTCACACATACATACAGTACATCTACCTACAGGCAAATTCAGAGCCAATTATTTTCCAACACCCCAAAATAAAGGTGTGTACGGAAGGACAGAAGTGGTGGGAATTGGCAAAGAAGTCAGGAAATAATGAGGATAAAAAAAAAAATCAGCACACGAAGAATCAAGACAAACTTGAACAGCCTGTTCACAAGTGTTATCTCAACAACATATCTGAGTAATTTTTCATTACTAATGACTCACTGTTCAATGCATGCTCTTAATTGACTTTTCCTTCCTTCCATGTCGCCACTGACTTCATTTCTTGTGGTTTACACATCTTAAGAAAGTTTCAAGAGTCTGATGATGATTTTCATCCAATTTGGCAAATTAACAGGAACCAATCAGTGTGTGGAAAGTAGGAAAAAAAACATGCAAACTATGACGCACAGCTCAGCGATTTGCAGAATGGTTACTTGTCACTGCAAAGTATGTCATAAATGGGCTTAAACATGCAAAATCTCTCTTAGAGTCTGCTCTGGAGTCTTCTCAAATTATCTATGGATAGCAAAGAGCGAGTAATCCTCAAACAGCCCTCACAATTCCACAGGCTGGAGGTTCACATCTTTGTTGTTTAAAGTCTAACACCACCACCCCTCGGTTTCCCATCTTTTTCTGTCACTCTCCATCAGTTGTCACTTAACTACAGAGCTACCCTGATCTTACTTCTCTTCAAAAACTTCCACCCAAACGCAAACTTTTCCACATACTGATTCGTCACTCTGTCACAAGACATGCAGGGTAAAAGATGAAAATGAAAACCATCTAAAGCCAGTTCTGATGTTGCTTTGGCTGCATTATAAAGCTCCCCTTCCATTGAACACGGTCACATGAAACTGTGTTGCATGAAAACGACAAATTAAAGGGCGGTTGTTGTTAGCAAGAGTGACTAACAAGAATATGGTCAGGGAGTGATGGAAAGGCCGGACAGGCTTTTGCACAGTGTACACACCAAAGTCTGTATCTGCTCAAGAAAAACAGAAAGAGATTATATTTTCATGCAAACAGCAGCGAGTGCAGGCGTCCAGACTGTCTCGTCTGGCTACAAGCTCAGCAGTTTGGCTCTTTTTCGAACGTTTTGTGTGTTGTCATTGAGACAAAATCACAGAACAGGAAGCAAGCTATTCAAATCCATGGATTAACAGCAAACATTAGCGTTAGCGTTACATGTGTGCCACTGAGCTGTTGTTAATAATGTTTTTTAAAATTCAAAAATAACAACAGGGTTTATTCCTTCTTCACTTTTTAACTTTGACAGGAAATAGAAAGAAAAACACACAGTAAAAGTAAAAACTGTAGGTTTTAAGGCAGCATGGAGAGGCGCCATCAGTTTGAAGTTTCTGACAGCAGCAGTGGTTCATTTAACATCGCAGATGTTCAACGCTTTGAAGACATATTGATGCCCCGAGCTCTGAGTTCACAGGCAATATCATACAGCTAAAATCTAGGCGTGTTGTCACGACATTTAGGTTTATGTCTCGCTGTAGAGGGGCTCCTCTAATATCAACTACACTTTTCAAATCCTAGGGAAAAAGATTGTCAGAGGAGAGTGAAGGGGAGCGCTGACTTTTGATTGGCAGTCCTGCACTGACAGGCTTGGTAAGGACTCTGCAGCGATCAGTAAGCGACTAAAAAGCTTTTCAATTTAAAAACCCAGAACCTTTTCCAACAGGGCCGTCGATCTAAGGTGACGTCGATCTTAGCCCATCAAAGTAACTTTACATCGGAGCTTTTTACTGTACACACTAAATAAGTTAACCCACTCCTACAGTGGCAAGAGAGCAACGAAACAAAGTCAGTCATCAGATGACCACTTTATAACAGTATGCATGTACGTATATATTTATATATAGTATGTGAATATGTACAGACCTGAAAATATAAACAACAACTCTGTGCATGGCAGGCAAAGGGAACTTTTCTTCATTCATTAAAACACTCAACATGTTACTTTGCAGTCTTGTCATTCTAGTGTATTAACTTTTGGTTTTAAACAGTGTTTTAAACAAGACACAGGGTGAGTAAAGGGAAACAACACAAAATTAAGTAATGCAACTATGTTGTGCCTCAGGAGGGTCGAGACAGTGTTGATGTGACTGCTCTGCCGATAACAAACTGGTCTCAAGCAAACAAATGTGACACAAAGGAATAATTTGGGAATTAGAAAAGTACACAAAAAGTATTTGCCATTTGTTGTCAATGGAGCACATCTGACATCCAAAGCACATCATAGCTTTAGAAAAGAGTTTTGGCCTCCTTGTCCACCATGACAGAAATGTTAGTACACTGAAAAGAATCCATTACAAAATAATGTGTCACCAAAAACAGGATTTGGAAAGCATTAACTTGGTCCAAGAAAAATGCTAAAAACCGAAAAAAAAACAGTGAAGGAAAATTCCCTCCCTATGTTCTTCAAATGCACCCAAAAAACGTTCTACACACACGTACACACAGGCTAGGTTTACAAACAACACACACATCTATCACATCCACTCTGACAGAAGGTGGAACTCAGAAAAAGGCACGACTCAGGAGGGTCTCAGTCTGGGAAGTTACTACAGTGAGAGAGGAGGGAGTTTCTGAGGGCCTCCCTCTACCCAGAAGCTGCGTGGCGATGGCATCACCAACGAATGGACGGGCTGCTCGAGGGTTACTCAAAGTTTAAATCGACCTCACGAGATCCTCAGATTTGTGCTGCATATGTGGGCCAGTGCAGAGCTGTGGCCTGGACAAGATTCAAATGTCATCAATGAGCTTCAGTCTTTGAGAAGTTGCAGTGATGTCAGAGGAAGCCAGCGCTTAATTAACTTCAGCGTGACGAAGATCCAACAAACTCTTCCTCTCTTAGAAGACAATGAGCTTGGCAGAGTGTTTCAGCTGCTGCTCAGTGTGTTTGTGTGTGTGTGTGTGTTTAATTGTGTTTTGCTGATCAGAGTGGGGATCATTGCAGCTGGACTCTGTACGCAGAGATGAGGAGCTTGACCTGAGGAAAGAAAAAAGGAGCAGTTAGCATAATCCACAACTGCTTCATCACAATTAACGTTTGCCTTTTAGCCTCTTACACTGAGTGAGGCAACAATGTGGAAGCTTTGTTTTTTAAAAGCTTTGCATTGGCGGGTTCTACAACCCCTATTTCTAAAAAAGTTTGGACACCTTGTTAAATGTAAATAGAAAAAGAAGGGAATCATTTGCAAATCCTTTTTCACCTTTACTTGATTGAATGCAGTACAAAGACAAGACATTTAAACAGGAACTTTAATGATTTTCAACCAACTTTGTATCACTACAATGTTGGTAGCAGCTGTACAATGGCAAACTTTTCTCTATTGCCTGCACCCAGAGCCCCCAACTCTTTTACTGTCAAAAATCCACCAAATGATGAAAAACACATTATCTGGTGTTTTCTAGAGCTGTTGTATCAACTACAGATTGATATGCCACATTTTTGTATGTGTGCATCCCTGGACATAAAAGAGTATAGTCAGATCCTCACACCCCTCACCCGTTACAAGAAAGACTATCTCTCTCTGGTAACGAGTGAGGGGCGTCTCAACAGACTCTGATCAAACCTAAAAACATATTTTAGTGTTCTGTTTAGCTGCAATACTATATTGTTTGTTACCAGCCTACCGCCTCGCTGTTTCCTGCTTAAAAACGGACTACAATCGAAAACCAAGCACCGCCCAGCTCGCAGTCCGTCACCCAGCACGTGCAGCGCAGTGCAATCTGGTTGTTGTAGGTTTTCTACCTTTTCAGCTTCTCTGTGTTTATTGGCAGCTGGCAAACCAACTTTCAGTTTTGGTGAGAGTTCAATGAGACGACGTCACTAACGACACTATTGGCTGTGTAGTCTTTATAATGACATATCTTCACAGTCTGATATTTCATTAGTTTTATGACAAAATGAGACTTTTATTGACTTGAAAATTATCTTTTAAATTGACAAACATCATATGTGTGACTCATGGCACAAGGATCAATCAATTATTTGTCTCCATTCACTACCAGGTCCCATGAGGGCCACCAGAAGGGTCGGGACTTCAGCACTCTATACCGTCAGTCTTAACAGGGCCTGTTAGAGCATAGCAGCTGTGGTCAGCTTGGACTGTCAGTTACAATTTATTAAGTTTTAACAGTTGAAAACATTTAACAAAATGTCCATAAAAGAAATGTCAAACAAGACCTGTAGTATATTTCACTCCTCCACCATCCATCTATATACTTGTATGATCCACTTTTATTACATAACACATTTTCACAGAAGTTGGCTACATAAGCAGCTTCAGTCTCTGTCTTCGCAGTTACTCTGGTGGTCTCCTGCACTTTCATTGGTCAGGAGTGCTACTGTATACTTGCTCACTCATTCGAAAATTACAAATGGATTCATCTCATTACCTTGACATTACCAAAGTCTGTGTTTTTGTGAAAGTGCATCACCTTGGCTGTTGGTGCCTCTGCTAGACGAATGAAGAGTCTGTTGATGCCTGGAACCGGGCTGAAGGAGTAGATGAAGTGACTATCCTGAAATGTTTGAGGACAAGAAAGTATACATTAGGAACAAGAAGCATTTTCCATGAATAACTTCGATTTTACACATTATGATATTTTGTTATTGTTTTATCTTTTGATCTGTTTCTGTTTTGTATGTTTTCTCTGTCATTTTACCCCTTTGTATTTTACCAAGTGTTTTCTGTTTGTTCTAATAATCTACTCACAAACTTTTGCTTTTAGTTCAGTGCTGTGTGATTGTCTGCTGTTTTTGTTAAGAACCAACCAGGAAGATGGGCAGCTGGAATTTGTCGTTGAGCACCACGGCATGGACGCTGCAGGGTCCGCAGAGCCTGGCTGTGATTTCATTCAGGAAGTTAGCATGGAAGATGAAGAGGAGGATGCCTGATCCTGGAGTGGGAGGGAGGGACAGAGGTATTGTGGGAGACAAAAAAAATTTAAAAAGGTACAGAGAATATCAGAAGTCTCTCACAATGTCATCTTCACAGCAGAGGTCCCAAATCTCAAATTGATCAATGACAATGTCATCAGCTCAACAACATAAAACCAAACCACATGTCTTATGTTATGTGACCTGATAAAGTTGTTTATCAGCTGTAAACATATATGATGAGCTCTAAATTGAAAGTTTGTGTTTTACCCTCAGGTTGAGGCTGTGACTTGAAGCCAAACTCCATGGAAAAGTCTGGTCCTTCACAAAGCCTGTGACAGGCGAGAGGGAAGACGGGCTCCAGCAGCACCAGACGAGACTCAAAGTATGCTCGGATGGTGTCCTCCGCCACACTGGACAGCCTGAGAGACCAAGAGATGGTCATAAAAAAAACGTTCTAAATGCCATTATGAGCAAAATGCATGAGAATACATGATGGATGGATGGACAAGAACACAAACACACATCAAAACGCAGGGATTCGATTTTAAAACTGCTGTGTAACCTTCTGTTTATTGGTCAGTATTAGTAATATAGTGCTGTATTCAATTTACTGACTTCACCTCTGATGATTTCTTCTAAGTACTCACGTTAAGATTTTTTGCAGACATGCCAAACTGTCATTAATAAAATATTTTAATTTTTCTTTCTCCTCCAACACACATTGTCTCTGCATGCTTTCGCCACCACTAGTGTTGAGCGAGGGTGGATGCTATGCTTAACACTTACATGCTTATGTGGTCCTTGATGAGGTCATAAACCATCAGACTGTTGCTGAGCTTGGCGAAGTACATGGCCGTGTTCTTGTGTTTGGACAGGATGTTGCAGTCAGCTCCGTACTCCAGCAGGAGGCGCACTACATCAGCGTTCCCTCTTTTGCATGCCTGAAGTGAAGGACAGGAAACATTTACCAACACAACCTGAGTCCCTTGTACAGATCTGACCACTGGAAATTACTCTGGGTAAGAAACCTGAAGGTACATTAAGTGTTTTCATCACAGCCTGTCTCTTTCTCTTGCTTTATCCCCTGTGACCGAGGATAGATTTGCTATGGTAATATGGCTAATGGTAAAAGTGTGTCATCCAACCTGGTTTTGAGTCTCTAGCTTTAACATATTTGTGACACCTCTTGGCTCAGGTGTGAAATTGTAAAAAGACACAGAAGTCAAACACAGAAGTTTGTGTGTGAAAGTGAGCATCACCCTCATCAGTGCCGTCTCCCCGCCTAATGTCTGAGCGTTGACATAGGAGCCTGCCTCCAGCAGAATTGCAACAGTCGTCAAGAAATTCTGAGAGAAGACAGAAATAAAAAACAAATGAGTGAGGAAACAGGACTGTATGATGTGCTGTGAACCACCAGTGTTTTATATTTCAAACCTGCATCAGTTGGTTTTTGGCCACTTTGGGGCAGTTCAACAAGCTGAAATAACAACGCTGACATATTATCATGGTCTAAAGATTTTAATGCTAATGTGTTGGCTTATTTAAACATTAAGCAGAGAGTAGCAATATTCCAATATGTAGTCCAATATTTACTTTGACTGAACTGTCTTCACCAACTCCTGAAGGAGGGGCTGAGATATCTATTCTAAGAGAAAACCATCATAGTAAATAGTCAAATATAAGGTTGAGAGGTGATGTTACCTTGTCAGCAGCATGCATCAGGGCTGTGGTGCCATTCTTCTGCCGACCATTCACCCTCACCCCCTTCTTTATCAGCAACCTGAGGATGTCGTCCTGCCCCCCCGCTGCTGCGAGCATGCTCAGGGACATACCACTGGCATCCTGTGGACAGAGCAACAGATACAAGGCTACCATGTCACAGATGAAGAGTGGATGAATAAATGAATAAATAAAATGTATGTCAAAAAAATATTCTGATTTAAAAACCTTGCGTAGACCCACTGGGGAAAATGACCAAGTATTGTCCCATAGGCCTGATTTTATTTTCACTAACTATTAATTATGTCATAAAGAAAAGGCTACTCCCTAATTGTACATAGTTCTTTTATTTTGCTTCATTAATATTATTATAAATACTTTTCTGTGTGTACTTTTGAAAATGACTATTCTAGAATCTATAACGTTGTGCGCAATTTCCAAAACCAACTTGAAATCTATGTGTTATGTGACATGTGAGGGTGAGAGAGTGCTGAGTTGGTTTATATCTTTTACAAGTGATATAGAAGCACAAATAACAATGCTGGTGTGAATATTTATGATGAGGTGGATCTATAAATGACTTGTGATATGACGTCAAGGCATCAGGCAGGGCACTTGCATGCTGTATACTTGGCTATCTTGTCACAGGAATGTCCATTCTAGGGCCTCTCAGACTGGGGAGTCAATCAGTAAACAATGAAAGTCATAATGCAGTAATTGCTCTTCACTGTTCAACAACCTCAGTTGTATTTCAGGAAGCATTTATGTTCACTTCAATCAGCCTCTGTAGATGATTTATGGATTCTGAAAAAATGCCTGTCCCCCTCAGCAGAAACTGATGTGTGATACAATGTGTAGGTGTTTCTGCAAAATCAGTGTCAAATAACTGTGCACAAAAAGCCAGGAGGTTTAAGCATGGTTGTTGCTGATATTAGTAATATTTCAAATAGTCACAGTCATTCTGAAATTTGATTTGCAGGCTTGCAGGAGCCAGGAGCCAATCTCAGTTGACATTAGGAGGCCTGGTGCAACCTGGACAGGTTGTCAGTCTATCACAGGGTTGGCAGTTATACACAAACAACCATTCACACAATCTTCTCTACGGGCAATTTAGTACTTGGATTTCTACACTAGGAGCAAACCCACACAGGAACAGCGAGAACATGCAAAACCTGCCAGGTTAAGACCCAGAATCTTCTTACTGTGATGTAATGTCCAGTGTACCACCCCTAACTATGGATTTACAGGTGAAACACTTCAACTTTCTAACATTTGTATATTGCTGACATTCACATTGTGAATTCACAAAGCTTCAGCAAGGTTTGTATCTCACAAAGAAAAAAACTTAAGTTTAAAATGAAATGTATTCGACTGATGAGAAAAAAACACAAAAAAGCCAACGACAATACATACGTTTAAAATTAAATGCATCATGGAACCCGTTCACATTATGAGCGGGTTATTTCAGAAAAAAACTTTGTATGGTAGTGAATGGAGAACATTGTAGACCTGCTCCTGTATATTAGCAGCTCACAGAACTGACCAACTCTCCTTTCACATAACTGCAGTTGTCAATATGAGTAGATATATTGTGATTTTCATCAGTTTTTAGTACCTTTTCTGTGCCGAGTTGGCGCCCATGTTGGTGTTGGTGACGTGTGTTGAGTGAGACGATGTAGTTCACTGAGCGCTTCAAGACAAAACTAGATGATATTCAACTCAAATCATGACAAACTGCGACCTTCTTGACTAAGAAAATTATCTTTCAAATTGACAAACATCATATGTATAGTTCATGGTACGAAAAAAGGTCCCATGGGCTGCAATTGAAGAGGTGAGACTTCGGCTCTCTATACACTTGCAAGCTCAAATCCACTAAACATAGTTTCCTTGGGCACTTTGTATTACAAAAAGTCTGAGTAATCAAATAAAACGCTGAAAATTTGACATTCAACCCAGTAAGAACAAATAAACCATATCTTTTCATAACAATACAATGTTTTTTAAGTCAAGAAGCATTTTATTGTACAAGCAGAAGTCATAAGATTCTTACAATACTTGATAAGAGGCATTAACTGAAGGCATCATAATTGCACCAGAATGAACAGTAACACGCACTGTGTGCTTATACAAGAGAAAGAAAGCTATCTACTTTACAGGAAAAAAAAAGTGTTGATTTGCAACAACAAACAGCAATGGTAGTGTCTAAATGATCATTTATCATTTGAGGACCTCAAACAGCTTCATTTTCCAAACACTGATGTATCTGAGGTGTAACCCTAACTACTGTATGTACTGCAATACAGATATACCCCTTTCACATGGAAGCAACAACACAGGAAAAATCTGTTTGCCATTGGTATGAATGAGTTATGGGTTATCCGACCTGGTTCTGCATCAGTCAGGATTGTGTGTCTGAGACTAATTGCTTTGGTATGAAAGGGTGAACACTTGTTACTCTACACAGGTTCACTACAGCTGCTACTGACGATAACACAAAAGGTTTTGTCCATGACAAATAGCAGCAGTGCTATCTAGAACTCTTAACCATAACTTCTGCTCCTTTTGATCATAAAAAAATAGTGAAAATTACTGTAGACTGCATGTTAAATGCAAATGAATACATCTAGTGTCATCTAGTGAATATCCAGCATAAAATAAAAGCTGTGGTGACCAATTTTTAAAACTGAAATGGGACAACCCTGTTTAGCCAAGACTACGGTCACAAGTCTGGGACCAGCAGTCTGCTTGTGGTAAATGTAGGTTGAACATGTGTTCATAATCTGAAGGTTTGTATCTCACAGAGAAAAAAAACCTAAAGTTTCAAATTAAATGTAGTCAGCAGATGAAAAAAAACAAACACAAAAAACAAAAACAAAACACACGTTTAAAATTAAATGTTCACATCCTGTTTCTTTACGTTTTTACACACACTAACCGGATTAACGGTATACATGCGCTGAATAAAACGGAATATTGGGCAAAAACCTAGGTGTGTTCATCAGATTTTTCATGATCTGATAACTGCTTTCATCCCATAAAGCGTACCACATTATGCTGTTTACATGACCACTTGAATAATCTGGTAACTCCATTAATCAGATAATGATCGGCTTATTAGTGAGCATTTAAATGGGCTCATTGTTTCAGAAATACTTTACGGCATTTTCAGTTAAAGGTGATAATACTAGGAACAATCTGAATTTACTTAAAGGGGTTCAATGTAACAATTAGTAGTAACGTGCAGATAGTAACATGACATGAAAAATGAGACCTTCCCCATCTCCCTCAGGTGTCTATATAGGCCTGTGGGCGATTTGTTGAAGTATTTTTAATGCTGCTGGACTGCGGATTTCTTTGTGAAGGAAATGAAGTCTGCTAACATAATCCAATGTCAGGCTTCCACCACAACACAAAAGTTCTGCAAAGCCCCATTAACATCCACTGTCTAATGTCTGTTTTGCTCATCCACTTATGTTTAAAAATGTAAAAGGGATGCCATTTTCAACTGGTTTTTGATGCTTGTCATGTATTAACTTTGTAACAACACTAAAAACAATAACCAGAATTCTAACCTGTAGGTTTACAGGCCAAGGTAGTAAACAGCTCACAAAAGTTATCAGGAGCAGAATTACTATGCTTGTGTAAGCAATCAACATAATTAGGACAAAGTGTAATAAAGCAAATTATCAAAATAATAAGGCAATCTGATCTTGGCAACTGGATATTAGTGTTAAAAATATCCAGATAATAAAAGCTTAAAACGAATTAATACAAATGAGACCAATGCAGTGCATTTTACCTCAAATTAGAGTACATCAAATACGATCAAGTACTAAAATGTTCTACACAGTTGCAGTATAGTGATACAAAAATACAACCAAACTTTTCGGCAGTTTGTTAAAAAAACAAATCTATAAATGAAGATAATGAACATTTATCGACAGAATCCTCAAAGAACAAAAAATATGTTTTCAATATTTAAGTGCGAGGTATACAAACAGAGCTCCTAAATCTCTAACATCAGCAAGGAAGGTAAGTCATGACTGCTGCAGGCTATCAGGGGCCATCTACAATTTAGGCTACTGGCTAAAGCAAGAATATTATACAATTAGGCCAGGCATTTGGGAGTTATGTAAAGCAAATCAACACACATGTTGGAGGGACTAGCTGCAAAGATTTGCTGGTAGTTTTTCAATTTCAGTTTTGATCATCAAAATTGATACAAATGCTACTGAAAACATTACAGGCAGAAATATAGATCCAAGTAAGTTTTGATGTGAATAAAAGTAAAAATCCCACTCAATGTACAGTCACTGATGCTACCTTTGCCCAGTGCAGGGTGGGGAATGCCCTGATCACGATGGCTGGGAAGTCCCAGACGATTCCGTGTTTACTTTCACCATTTTCACAAATATTGTGTTTGAAACTGTGAAAGTCTATTTGGGTGCCATGGTGGCTAATTGCCACGGACAATGACTTGTGGCAAATTGCAAATCCTGGCGAAATAATGTTCACATTTACTAAATGATCACACATCTAAAACTTGAATATTTCTAGAGATAACCTGTGATGATCTGACAAATTGACAGTGTTATATATTTGACTATGTTACATACGTAGATGCAATCGAACCATATTCAACATTAAAACCTGCTTTTCCTGACCCAAAGCTACTGTTCAAACACCCTTAGTTCAACCTCTTTTGTTTATATTCATGCAACAGCACACCAGGAGCTTGGTCTGATGGACTTGATCCAGAATATTTCAAAAGCTTCTTAAAAAGTGTGACTCAAAGAAAGGCAGGGCAGTTTGTCAACATCCATATGGCTAGTGAGACCAAGGTTCACTGACAGTACTACTCACATCTGCTAAATTCTTGAGCCCCCACACACCTAAAATGTCACCGATCACTTATTCACTTATATTGACTATAGCAAGTCCTTTTTACAAATATTTACAGAGATAGATAAACAGGACCATCCCACTCCGTGTTTGGATTAAGTGTCTCTGGTTCCTGTCCACCACTTTGTTTGGAGGCGACTGGATGCCCTCTTCTTTTCATTGACTGAATTGAGTTATGTACATAGTATTTGACTTCCCTCCATGTTCTGCTGTTCAGGGCAGGTTCAGCAGCTAAACATGCATCACAATCCTTTTTGCCTGGCACTTTGACCAGTTTACAGAAGTCTCCAAATTGACGCCTCACAGCTGCCTGTTCCTCCTCACTCCATAACCTCTTGATTCTCTTTTGAGGCTTGGCAGCTGAAGTGACCGCAGGGGACATTGGCGAACTTTCCTGTACCACTCGTGTTCTGTCAGGAACGCTGGGTCTATGGATTGTTGGGACAACCTGTGCAGTTGCAGGGGTCCTCGGTGGGTTTGCGGGGTAAGCTGGTGTACTTGAATGGTTTAGAGGTGTGAATGAAGAAATGATAGGCCTACTTCTGTCATTTAGTGTTGAGAATGCAGGGATCATTGGTGAGCTCGGAGTATTTAATGGTGTGAATGTAGACACCATTGAGGTGCTTGGTGCATTAAGCGCGCTAAAAGTAGGAATCATTTGTGAACTTGTAGTGTCCTGTGGTGCATACACAGAAGGGGGCAAAATACTTGTGGCATTCTGTGTGTAAGGAGGAGACATTGGCAGCATCATGTTCTCCGATGTGTATGCAGGAGGCATTAGTGCATTTGTAGTGTTGTGCGGAGTAAATGTAGGAACCACTTGTGTATCAGTAGCATTCAGTGGCGTGAAAGTAGAAATCAGTGGTTGACTGGTATGGACCATGTCTGTACTAGTGGAACACAAGGATGCATAAGTTGGAGTCAGCTCTGTGGGGAATGGTGTTGATGATTCACTCAGGTTGGTTTGTGGTGCCATTGTCATACAACAATTTGAAGTCAGGTGATCAGGATGCACTGTTGTCAGACTACAGACAACACTCTCATCTTCCAAAACTTTCTTAGCGGTTTGAACTCCAGATTTTGGACTGTCATCTGCAATCCCTTCAGACTTATTTCTCCTCCGTATCGTCTGTAGTGTGTTGTGAACATAGTTTTTGACATCTGTCCAAGATCTTCCACAAAGATCTGGTTCAGCAGCTATGCAAGCATTGCACTCCTTTTTGCCTGGAACCTTCATTGTTGTGATGAATTCACACAAGTAACGCTTCACTGCAGCCTGCTCCCTCTCACTCCAAGGTCTTCTCTTCAAAGCCGACTTCTGTGCAGTTCCTAAGAAGATAAAAGTGTATTAAATCATCATTTTATTGTAGAAACACAATGTTGAATACAATTAGATTGCAATACTCTCTCAATTTAAAATCATACAAAATTTAAACTGTTGGGTTTGACAGTTCATTTTTGACCACGGAAAAAGCAAAATTTTGTTTTGTCAGCTGCTATTTGCGAGATAGTTTGATATTGTCAAAAAATCCTGAACAAACAACTAAGTGTACCTAGAGTGGGGACTGTTTGGCAACTGCCGTTTCAAAGATCAACAATAAACTGTCAAGTCCTAAAAAGGTTTGGATAATGGGAAGTTTAAACATCTATTGATCCATGTCAATGAGAAAACTGCATCTGCTGATTAACAAGTAATTAAGTGTACCTGAGTGGAGATTGTTAAGTAAAATTTTAACTATACTTCGAGAGCACAGGCTATTTGCCATCCAACCGTTGTAATCAAAGAACACATTAATGCAAAAGGATCCATAGGAGCAAAAGGTAATCACCGTCTCTAGCAGTACTGGGTGGACTTGATGGCAGTGTTCGATCTATCTTGAGAAGTTGTTTGCTCACTTCCTCCAGCTGTGATGCATTTTTTGAGAGCCTATAACACTCCTGGCTGCTCCTTCCGACCAGTTTGGCCACTTGATCCAATTCGTGTTCACTGAGGCTCATTATCTGCCAGCAGCTGGCAATTTGCTCTCTTAATGATGAAGACAGAAGTGCTTCTGGGTTTTTAACTCCACATTCCATTGCGGCCCGTCGGAAACAGTCCAATCCTCTAATGAAGGATGGGCCTTCAGTCCTTGCAAACAGGTATGGGTTAGTTTTGGACACACCTGCTTGTTCTCGATTTTCAATGAGTAAATCAACTGACAAAACCATCCTTTCTGTTAGCAGAACCAGCATGTTCCTTCCATACTGACCTTCAAGTTCCAACCTGGTGAAATTGGCACCAAGGTCCAGCTCCAATTTAGTGCTTTTCCTTATTTGATCTGCAGAGGGCACAAATGTTCCCCGACTCTTTTTGTGAGTATAGGTTTGCAAGAGCAATCTACCAATATTTCCTACCCTTCCTCTGTTAAACAGACACACATCTGCTAGAGTGGCCTCGCTGAGCTTTTTCCATGTTGACAGATTAGGACTTTCTTTCAGCTCTTTCCTCGCTTCATCTTCTTCCCTTGTGATAAACCTATGGAGTTTTATCAAATCTTCCGTCACAGTTGATTTGTCTACTTCCACTTTTTTGACCTCTTGCTTGAGAGATAATGCAAGAGCTTTGCGTGAAAAACACTCACTCCATTTTGTATCAAGAAGCTGTATGAACTTTTTCACTTCACTTTCAGTTTCACTGTCCTCCGTCATACGACTTTCCCCGAAAGCTATTTCTGCAGCTCGTTTCAAAGAGTAGCCGATCTTCGAGACAAGGGAAACGGTTTTAAATTTACTGGAACTGGGATCAAATCCACTCACTTTTTTGGCCCCTTCAACAGCTAATTCAAATCTGGATGGTAGACATACTTCATGCAAATACGTAACGCTCTTGTCAAGCTCATGTACAGCAAGCACAAATCTACCCAGTTCCCTCATCTTTTGTGCAATATACGCAAACTGAGACTTATCATGGTCATACTTAGCAGACAAGGCATTGCCATATTTACAAATAAGTGGGTCGTTTCTGATATGCCTTGAAATGTCATCTTGATGCATGATGTGTATGATTTCCTCGCAGCGTTCAGTTAGGAACTCTGACATTGGAAGCAGCCGAGAGGCGGCACTGTGGACTCCGCTTCTTTTTGTCCTTTCAGAGGATTTCTGATCTCCCTTTCTGGCCTTACATGACCTCTCATGTCTCCATAAATCAGTTTTGCGATAAAAAGCAAAGCAGTGCTGACAAGGCAGGAAGTCACGTACTGATATGCTGGGATTTTTCACCTGCTTCTTTGTGACAATTTCCCCCTCACCACTTTTGAGAACTTTGAAATTATGTTCATAGTCTCCTTTATTTCGGATTTGGTCAAGCAAAGTCTGTCTGACTTTGGAACCTTTGGGAAAGTGTATTGCATGGGCAACATCTGTTTCTTCTGCATGTTTCCTCTCCAAATGCTTTGCAAGTTGGGTAAAAGCCATTTTGCAATATAAACAGAAGTGCTTTTTGCATGACTCTTTTTTCTCATCATCCACTGGGGTTGGTTTTGTTTCAAGCACTTTTTTGCAGGTCCTTAAACTGGATCGCGTTGGTTGTTTCCTCTCCACATTTTTCCTGCGGCGCCTTGATCGTCTTTTAGCAATCCCCTTTGTTTCTGACTTTAACAGAACTTGTTCTGTACTATCTGACTGACCTGCCACAACATCCTCTGCCTCATCACCTGACTCATTTGCTTTCTCGGGGGAACTCTGTTCGTTAACTACGCCATTTTTTTCTGTTTTGTCACTGTCCCTTGTCAGCATCCCTTCTGCATTTCTGGCTGGATTTGAATTATCAAAGTTCAAACTCATTTTACTTGATAAACCACCTTTTGTGTTGTCTGAGATCTTGTCTTCTTGTGCTTGCTTCTGGTCTTCCTCTCCTTGACTTTCCTGCATGGTAGCTGAATCACAAGCAGCATAATCGGATTCAGTTATATCCCTCCCACATGTTTGGATCTTTTCATGTTCCTTCACTGTCACTTGCTCAGTGTTTGTACTGGCAAGGCAGCTTGGAATTTTTTCACCATCGTTTGGGCCATCCAAATCTTGTGGGATAAGCTCATTTAGTGTTGGAGTACCCTCTTCATTTTGTGCACTGTCAAGGTTAGAGGTCAACTTAAGAGCATCACTTGAACTCCTCTCTTCAATCAAGCTCCTCTCTCCTTCAAATGACTTCGTCTCACCAATAGTACAAGCCTGCAAAAGAACAAGTATATGTAAGACTCATCGCCAAATCAGACCTCATGAATATTTTGATTGGTGAACTTATAAGACAGATCCATAAGGACATAAATGTGTGTGTGTGTGTGTGTGTGTGTGTGCGTGCGTGCGTGCGTGCGTGCGTGTGGTGGGGGTGGTTTGACTTTTGGTTGTTAAGCGGTGGTGATAAGCTATGCTTTTTTGCTATTGCCTTTTCAAAATCCTGTGCACATTTTTCAGTTGCTGTTTACACATCAGCACCTTGGTAATGCCCCATAAAGAGTCAGGCTCATTCAAACAGAAGTCAACGTGATGGCCACACATCACCTTTTAGCCCAACATCAGTATCAGAAGACCCCTGACAACTCTCGAATCTCCAGTACAAAAACCACATGTGACCCATTCAGGAATAGTTAATGGCTTTATTGGATCAAGCAGCGTTTTGACATTGTAATTGTCTAACCAAGTATATGTAGTCATGGGGTGTTGGATGAAATGCTACATGGAGAGAACATAATATGCACTGACACTAGACCTACATTCATGGCTTGCAATCAAAACAAATAATTATATTACTTTTGATGGCATATACAAAATATTTCAACTAACCGTTGCTGTGTTTTTACAGTAAAATCTATGAAAGTGGTGATTCAACACAACAGTCTTCAATGTGGCTTAAAAAGAAAAGAGAAAAAAATAAAAATAAAATAATAAACCATTACAGATTCCAGGACCAGGCCAAGTACAAATGGCAAAACATGGGAACATTTTCATTGTGTCTGGCCATTCACAACATAAAGTTTTTCTTTTAGATCTATGCTTCGAAACTTTTGATGGTAAGATAAAAGCAAAAATAAATCCTGAATACATGAAAAGTTACTGACGATGGGGGGTGCACATGTTCTATGATCATGATTATGATACATGTTCTGAAAGCACAGTATGTACCTGCTTCAAAGGGTTCATCTTGTCCTGTTACTTCATGTGTTCAGTATCTTCTTCCATTGGCTTGTTCTCTGCAAGGTAAAATGACACCACAGTCTCTAATGTGCAATAATTATAATGAATATACCATATGATGAATTCATATTAGATCCAAGTTACCAACCACACAGTTACACCTAGATTAACAACTTAAATAAACCATTTATTGTTTTATATAATAACCTAGGTTAACTTAAGCTGCTAAGAGCAATGAGTAAACAGAGTGAAGAACATCTTAAGTCATCCAGAGAGAAGCAGTAAGATCTCATAACAGAGCTCTGGTGGAAATTTTCATTAGCTTTTTGCAGATTCTGCCCACAAACAACAATACAGTTCACGTTAAAATTAAGCTGCATGGCCCTTTAATACTCAATACATTATTGGTATAATTTGATACTAAAAACTTGTAATTACAACAAAGTTGTTCCTTCTTCATAAAATACAAAGTCTTAAGCAAACTAAATGACTACATCACAAAATATTTACAACATTACATCACTGTCGCTTAACAAATATCATATTTTTGAGGTCACACTCTTACCTTTTTGTAGAAGCAATGGTGCTTTGGAGTTGTATAAACATCTTGAGGCGTTGAATTATTAGTAGACATGAAGTATTTAGATGTAGATCTTGACGAAACAGATTCTTTGGTGCACAGTTCTATACTACATTTTATCATCTGTAAGTGTAGTATGGGTTAATTATTAAGATGCTTTGAATGCGACGGAATGAAGTCTTCTCTGCCTACATCATGTAGCCCTTGTGAGCCATTTCCCTCATGTTTACGGTTCAGTATTTTCCATTCCTGCTGATACTGTTGCATAACTTGCACATTTACTCAAGGGTTTTCTAAGATATTTCAAAGTGCTTCCAAATTTGATCCAGTCAATTCACAAACAGATGATTGTATCCTGACACAGAAAATTTCTCTACAAGCATCTGTTGTCTCATAATAATTACCACCTTGACATCATTGTAAGAAGTCTGAAGATTGTGCTGAAAACTGTTAAAATACTTCTTGCGGAGACATTCCACATAGGACAAAAGCAAGGATGACCATTGTAAAATGGCCTTTAAAATATTTCCAACCACTTCCACAATTGGAAGGACTATTTTTAACCTAATGTCAGTTCATGTTTAGGTAATGCAGAGGACCTTGCTGGGCAACTATTCAGTGCCGGTGTAACAAACAGAACTGTGTGACACTGGTTATCCAAAGAAATTCACATTTTTCCCATACTGGACTGCACAAACACACCCACACATACACACTGGGGACGACCAAGGTGCGAGCTGTTAAATATGTGAAATGTGTTTTGGAATTGAAAGCTTAGGAAGTCTTGATATATATGTAAAAAAAAAAAAAAAAGATAAAATAAATAATAATAAAATAAGGCACAAGATATTCAGCAGATAGAAATTAGATGGTTTGGAAGTATGGCTTTATAAAATGTACTTAAAAAACAATGTTTGGAAGGGGATTGAACATACCTCCTGGTCCAGATTGTAGTCCTCTTTGGAATTAAGTGCCAATTTTACAGCCATGTAATTTCCATTTTTCACAGCATCCCGCAACTCACCTAACAGGAACAAAGTGAAGCGAAATTAAATTTAAAGAATGTATCAATTATAGATTTCACAACCAAACATTCATGAAAAAAATAAAAAAATAGGGCCTTCTAGTGGTACAACAATTCTCAAGTGCAGAAACTGTATGCATTGTATGCTTTTACTGACAACCTAGCTCTGATAAAGCTACTAGCATAGTAACATATTAGCAGCAATGGTGTGATTACCTTACTGTTAAAAGGCACAGTACAATAAAGTATATTTTAGAAAATGTTATCATGTGTCCCTGTGTTAATTGTGCTGCACTTAAGGATGAATACATATGTACATTTATCAAACCAAATAGGATTTGCACCCACAGCACCCATCAAATAAAATGGCATTTGACTGTAAGCTTGTGGCTCACTGTAGCTAGCAAAGCAATATCATGGATCAGACCTGTGTGTTTAGATGTCGTTAATAACATTTTAGTAAGAATGTGATTGTGCTGCAATTAGTTAATTTGGTCCTTGTTTCCTCCTCCTCCTCTTGATTTAAGAAAGTGGGTAAGGGAGGTGGGGATTAAAGCCAACAGTCCTCTATAAATCCATACTGTTTCATAAAGGCTAAGCCATGTCCATTAATTCAATCTAAATCTCTCATGTACCTATATCCAGCCCACATATTTCAAATAGGCAACATTAAAGACGCTAAAGAGTCTGAAACTGCCATTTCATCTGGACTTTTAAAGACAAGGAGATAAAAATTCTACTGCAGCTCCTTAGAAGCTTCTAGATGCAGCAGTAGTCAGTCAGTAGACAAAAGTCGGCCATTTGTCTTCAACTTGAATACTCACTGGGTGATAAAGGTGGAGCTGAAAGGATCTCATCCTCCCCATTCAGATGTTTCTGAAAGTCATCCAGAGTCATCCAGTCCAGGTTGAGGTCCATTCCTAGACTCAAAGTGGCTTGGCCCTTGTCTGTACAACACACAGTGCAGAGAAAGATGCTACATTAGTTGACAGGCTGAAACCTTGAATACTGCAATTCAAATGTTCTCTTGTCTTAAAATGTCTTGCTCACATTTATCTTTCAAATCTGGATTAATGTTGTTTCACTGAGGTCATATGTTAAACTGATCAAAAATCAAGGGAAATGTATCATTTAATATGAAACAACAATCTGGTATGTGGAAGCAGCGAAGATGAGCATGTGCTTAGTGGCCTGTCAGAAACATACCAGATTTGTCAGCGCCCTCTGGTGTGTCCTGGGTGTCCTGATTGTCATCACAGGCCATAAAGAGTCTGGGCTCACTGTCCTCTCTCCTCTTCTTCCTGTCATCTGTTGGGGTTCTCCTCTCCCAGCCGGGACGCTGTGTCTCCTCTTGCCTCTCCTTCCGCTCCCTGGGTTCCTCTCCCGGCCGCTGCTTTGCTGTAGGTTCATCTCCTTCCCTCTCATCACTGTCCAGGTTGAAGCCATAACTCTGGCCAGGCTTGGAGACTATAGGGGGAGTAGACAAACGGTCATATATTCTTGGGAGATAAAGACCCTAGACAGTCTTACATCTTCCATCACAGCCATCCATCAAACCTATAGACAACAACAGCTTGCTTTATCTTCATGGTTGCCATTCATCTTTCCTGCCTGGTGAAGACTATTCTTTCTTTGTCTATAGTGGGCATGTTGATAAAGTGGTGATGGCACTTAAAAACAAGAAAGGTTTGAAATTATGATGGGACATGGTGCTGTATCAAAGAGGGATACTCACGGCTAAAATGAGCGTAATCTACAAATTGTTTCATTGCTCCCTTAATTGTCAAAATATGAAGGCTTTACAAAATACTTAGAAAGTAAATTTCGTGTTAAGATGTCCTTTTGTATGCCAATCTAAAGTAGATAATCTCTTGGAGCAAATGACAAACAACAAACATCCATCAAGCCCTATTTTTCAGCCTTCACCTGTGGCACCTAACAACAAAGTTCTTCAGGTCTTCTCTGTGGTGCACTGTGACGCTGCCTTACTGCAATGATGGTGCTTTGCCTTCTGATTGTGCCGTGAACAAAGTGCTAACAGCTACTCAGCTTTTAGCTACACTACAGTGCGGTTCACCACTTGCACGATGACAACAAGGAAAAGATGAATACTGATACTGCTGATACAAAAGTACTTATACTTCACACACACAAAAGAAAAAGAGTAAGTATAAGAGCATTAGATACGTAATAACTTAATGTCGAGGAGGGAATCTTTTCCCTTGACTAGTGTGTTCTTCTCATGAGAGGCAATCCTCACGACATCAGAGCTTCTGATTGCTCTTTCCCTGAGATACAAAATCTCCTTCAACACCTCTGACAAACGTTTCTATTCCATGGTTTGTGGGAAACAAAAAGCTAGAAATGATTAAAAAAAAACCCACACAAATGCAAAATTGATAATACTGCATCTCTCACTGTGTAACTGCTCTCTACACTCACACTACAGATACTCTGTTGATGAATGAGTAGTTTGGACTACAAACACATCTGGGGTAATGAAAAAACCAACTGAACATTCAACAAAATCAGGCATGCCATTCATTGTTGAGTACTTCTAAATTTTGTTTCATGAGTAACTTGTTTCACATGTAAACGGATTGTAGATGCCAGTGTCAACACACTAAAGGTGTAATCAAATATATTTTGCACGGTTTTACATATTTGGATTCCTGTATTTGGTTTATTTTCACCTGGTGTTAGGTTGCTCTTTGACTGAAGTCAGTCTGGGTTGATGTGAATACATGTTCAAACTAAGAAAATCAACAACTACACGTTTCATACATGTAATATGTTTCACATTTGTGTCATGCATACCATCTGATTGCTTGTTCTTCTCCGTCTTCTTGGGCTCTGGTTTCTGCACTGGAGAATCTTTGTTTGTCTTGGGGATCTTCTCAATCTTTCCTATTATCTATTGTTGGGGAAAAAAACAAAAAATGTTAAAACCTTGTAGTTTTCCAGGCAAACCACTGAGCAGCAGGGTCCATCAAACAGGGCAAACATTAATGCATTTGACTTGGTTATCCTGAAACAATAAGCATTTTGTTGATGTGGTCATGTCATGTCATGTCCTGACTTTTTGGATTTCCATCAATTATGTCTTAATGGAAATGAAGCATTCACACCATTCTATTTGACAAACTAAAATTAATAAAGAAATTACAGAAACATCTGATCATATTCTCAGAGGTGCTTGCAGGTGCCTTTGGTGCTTTTCTACAACTGCTTCAACGAGTTCTTCAGGTATTCTCTGTTTTAGCCAGGTAACTGCTCATCAGGACCAACCTTGTTGTCAATGCCTCTTACTGTTTCCTCTCTGGGCTTTTCGTCAGCTGATGAGGCAAAATACTGTTTTGCTGATGTGACTTTTTAAATAAGCTATATGTATTTTTTAATTTAACCATACACAAGAGATGCAACCTGTTACAGATCATTGTAAACAGATCAGATATCACAAATTCCCATTAAATCCAGCTTTGTGTTTTACAGTGGTATACTTACATGTTCAATTACCACTCAGTGCTTCACAATTAATGCACCATAAATTTTAATCTGAAGATAATGGTCAGCCTTTACTGTGAAAAGGTTTCTTCTTTTCTAACAGAATAATAATGATAATAATAATGATAATAATAATAATAATAATAATAATAATAATAAAATAAATAAATTAATTAATTACAATTTCATAGGCCTAAAAAGCACGTCTGTGTATGAACGTCTTCAGTTGAACCCAGTCAGATATTTTTCATTTTGTTAAGACTGAGACTTTGAGTCTGGGTATCACAACTGCGTAAGAGGAAAACTAGAATTACTGCCTTGCGATTGTAAGCCTCCACCAATCAGTCAAGTTGCAGTTTACATCCATGTCTGTCCAGAAGGGTATAATACATGTAGTAAACACTTTGAAGGAATTTAATAACAAGTATTAAATGTATTTTTTAGGCAAAATGGAAGTTATCACTATATTGACATGTATGATTAGTTTCTATTAAACATGCTGTCTTCACTTACAGACTATTTTTTACAGAGGAGTACAGAGGACTGATAGAGAGCTTCATCACATGATGCAACGACAATCACCTGAGGATCAATATCAGCAATATGAGCTTATGGTGGAAAACAATGCTTCAAATATTAATGTTACTGCAAAGAAGCTACTAATTCTAAAACGTGAATGCTTCACACACATCTTCAATCCGGCAGCACAAAAGATCTATACAGATTACTGAGTTGAATAATGGTCAGAAAAGTGTTTTTTCAGATCATTATGTCACAGCGAAGTTGACCTTTGACCTTTTGTGTATAAAACATCTTCCCTTCATTTTATCCTAATAGACATTTGTGTGAAATTCTGTCACAGTTAGCATATGAATTCCTGCGATAAGGGAAAACAAAACAAAACATTTTTGGTGAGGTCACAGTGAGCTTTGACCACTAAAATCTAATCAGTTTATCCGACAAAATGGGCTTCAACCATTTTTTTTGCACTTTTGACGAGTTAAATCAACATGTATCACACTTTCAACTCCAACAAATTACTGTCGTACGATGCAAAAAAAAAAAAAGCAAAAATATACATAGCACTAATACTGTACCTTTGTGGATTTGCTGCTGCTCTTTTCTGCGGGGGCCTGATGCACTGGCTGCCTGCGGGGGGCGCGGTCCTTGGCCTCACAGTTTAACAGGAACTTTTCAAACAGGTTTGTGGAGCCTGTGGCATCCTTCTGTCCCAAAACCTCCTCTTTAGCCACCTCTTCCTCCTTACCCTTGCTGCTGCTAGCTGCTGTGACAGAGGATGAGGACGACGAGGATGTGGAGGAAGACGGTACTTTGGGTGGTGCTGATGAGCTCTCCTGTCCTTTGCTCTTGGCTTTCTTATGTAAGGTGGAGCTATCGCTGGAGTCTGAGTGTGGGGCAGATTCGTCCTTGCCTTTAGAGGTGAGGCTCTTTAGTTTTTGGAGGCTGATTTCTTTCGTGGCAGCGTCTGGCTTTCTGCTCTTTTTGTCATGGATGAGGTCCTTAATGCCCTGCAGCTTTACTTCCCACTTCCCCTTCTTTTGCTTAGACTCATCCAAACGTGCCTTTTCAGCTGACTTTACCGCAGTTTCCGTTGATGCAGTAACGTCCATTTGGGCCTCTGATGGGCCATCACTCAGGTAGTCTTCCAGAGGTGCAGCGGCCTCGTCTTCCGAGGTTTCAATTTTCCTTTCCTTCTTCCCTTTCTTTTTCTTCCCCTCCTCTCCTTTTTCTTTCTTATGCTTTCCTCCCTCCTTTCCCTTGTCCTTCCTGTGTTTTTTGGAGGGAACAGGCTCATCTTCCTCCTCATCAGAGTCAACCAGCCGCTTTTTTGATTCAGTCTTTTTCTCCTTGGAAGGAGAGGGTGGAGTTGGGGGTCTCTCTTCTTCTACTTCTTCTTCTTCTTCTTCTTCATCTTCTTCTTCTTCATCTTCATCTGTCTCTGGTGCTGGGAGAGGCCTGATATCCTCCTTCCGTTTGTCTTTATTCTTCTTCTTTTTCTCCTTTGGAGGTGGCTCCTCTTCCCGGATCTTTGTCTTTTTCTTCTTCTTTATGGGTGACTCAGTTGGACGGTCTTTGTCACCGTCACTCTCCGAGTCGGCATCGAAGACGTCGCTCTTTGTAGGCAGCAGTTTCTAAAAAGGGAACGGAACAGGCACTGTCATATTTTTTAAGATTATACATTATATTTTAGGATTTCTGGCTTGAAGGCTCCCTGTGGAGTTTTAGACCTCTAGAAGAAATATGGAGCCGTTTCTCTTTGAGTCGGTCCCCATTTGTTTTATCACATACTCATACATGAGAACACACCTGCACGTCCACATGGGTGACGCAGTACACAGTTCTACCAATGATGTCACACTAATCCACTGATTTACAGGTGGCGGTAATATGCCAAGATATGCTGCAATGCGTCAACAAAGAGCTGCAAGCTAGTAAATATGGATGTTAACAATGCTGGACTTTGGCAAATGTTTTAAAAAGGAAGAAGATGCACTTGACCCTGTCTGTTTGACCTCAAGGATACACACACAAACTTGTTTTGATGAGTAACACTGAACTTTGGCTTGTTAACAATAAAACTCTACCAGGCCCCTTTAAGTCAAAATGGTCAGCTCTCTGAATAAAAATGTGGTGCTGTTCTCAAACTAATTCTCCCTCCTCATTCTATTAATTACACATATACAGATTTGACTACAACATCAGTAATATTAGACAGCGTTTTCTTAAAATTAACCTGACGGCAAACTACAGCATCTGTCTCGTTATAAAGGACAGCATGGAAAACTATGGCGCAGATCATTTACACTTCAGTAGATTCAACACAGACTCACTTATGGTTAGCCTTGGGGCTGCACAATACAATAAAATATTATAATGCAATTATTCTGAGAGATATTAGTTTAAGCTATATAATTCACAATTAGCGGGAATTATTATTTTTGCATTATTCTGTTTTCACAAAAAAAAAAAAAAAAAAAAGATAAAAATCATTATGATGTGATGTGACAGTGGTTGGGGTCTGTACCAAACAAACATGTTTTCTTACATCTTAAGAACAAAGTTTGTAGGCCAGGGCCTCTCTGCTGCATTACAGGTCTCCTGTTTTGTCACACATTTTACCCTTCGAAAAATTACGACTTCTGTGATTTGGATATTTAATCTATATCTACAGAGACACGGACTGTTTTAAAATTATAAATAGATAGTACCTAGTACACCAGTATTACTGTTACACAATTATTATGTATACCTGGCTGTCACTTAAACTTACCACAGTCTTCTTGGGTTCTGCTTCTTTCTTGGCCTTTACTTCAGCCATGTTCTTCTTAAAAGATAAGAGGACCTCGCGACAGTCCTCCAAATGGGCCTCTGGCTCCCAAGTGTCATCATCAGAGCAATAATTCTTCCAACGGACTCTGTAGAGCACTTCACCCTAAAAACAGACAAAAGAGGTATGAAGCTAGAACTTGGCTGAAGGCTCTTTTACCAGCCAACAGAATCGGTTGAGCAATACAACATTTCCATATGATAGCTGCCTGCATGCAAACATGGCTGATGGATGAGATAAAATTAATAATAGTAGTATTTTGAATGGTGGACACTTTTTTTGTTCCACTGGTTGTATTCATAATAGATTATACATTACACACAAGACAGCATGAGTTCATTGGGGAGAAAAAGCAAAACACTTAAAGCTACACTAGAAAACTGCTGGAAAAATATAAACATCAGCAAATGCTCATTGCAGGTGCACATATTAACTGACCTGAACCATGTTGTAATTATTTACACAATGGAAAACAAATGTGACAAGCTAGGAAAATGCTTTAATGTCAGGTTCAGGGTTTTGATGGCATGCACATAAATGTGATTTAATTAAGCAGTTGCATCACCAACATTTATTTGGGCATTCCAGTGTCTCTACAACAACTAAGTTTACAGGACAGCCGTCAAGAAAACAAAGCAAATGCTGAAAAAAGTATGAAACTTTTTTTTATATATATGACATTACCAGAAGCCTTGAGTGATAGCCTGCAAGTGTGACTTCTCTCAAACGAGAATAGTTCTAAATTTCAAAAATATTTGTGCTTTTTGTCAGGACATTATTTTCATACAAGAGAACTTATATGAAAATCATGTAGTTGAAGAGCAGCCAATGATTCCTGAGGCTAAGGCTTACATTTAACAAGCCAGGATCAAGGTAATTCAGTTAAACAATGTTTTTCGCCTTTGGTGGATTTAAAGAGGAGTGTTTTCATACAAACATTTGAAAGTGGCCAACACTGGGAGACAACAGCACACAAAATAATAAGTATACCCTAATCTTCTTAAAGTCAAACATGTCTATGCAGAAATAATAACAGGAAAACTGCACCAGTGACAAAACAAGTATCTACAGCATTAGTGTACTTATCACTGTGACAGTCTCTCCAGCACAGTATTTAGCAAACAATACTGGCACTGCTCAAGTTCATTTAAATTCATGTTTCGTATAAGAAAACTGTTACATTTAAGACTTGACCGTGATGCTGCTTTGATAAAGTTGAAATAACTGTTTAACAGTGTAAAGGTGAGGATAGCACTGTAGCTGGAGATAATTTTTTTTGTCAGTGTGAATGCGTCTTAAAACGGCTAACTGTTCAGTTATGGAAACTAACTTATTTAGTAGTTAACTTTTGATGGGAAGATCAATACATTTCTCTTCAGTTGGAAGCAACATTGGCAAGTGATCTCTCCCTTTCTGCCAAGTTGCTCCCTCACCTATACTTAACTTATTCATGTGTCTTCATAATGCAAAAAAAACAACAACCTAATTATGATAAAAACAGACTAATAATAATAATAATAATAATAATAATAATAATGTTTCTCTAGCATAAATTCACCTATGTTAACTCAGTGTTTCTGAATCTTTAAATCTCATAAATCACCTTAAGAGTTTCAAAAGCTGGGGGAAAATCTCATTACTTTAATTGATGTAAACAAACAAAGTGAATGTGAAGCCTGGCACTCAAAGAACAAAACAAACCTGACCCTCCAACACCTCCACTCACACACACACACACACACACACACACACACACACACACACACACACACACACACACACACTCACACACACACACTCACACACACACACAAAAGCACTCCCTCCATAATCACCCACGTGAAGGGCTAGTTATTATTTAAGTGTGAAAATGTGGCACCTCCTTGGGACTAGGCATTACTTTGTAAACACAATTTAAGAGTATAATGGGAGGGATCACCTCTGTAAAGAAGGGGGGGATTAACTGTGTAGTCACCCACAATCAACAACAGCTAAAGCATTTAGTCAAAAGTCTGATTTAATTCTATTTTTTTTCAATAAAATCTTGATACACGCCAAAGATACCTTGGCTACGATATACTTGGCTAATAAATGGTATTTTTGATGCTTTTGTTCCATTCAGCACTACACTGTAATCAATAAGAGTGAAGGTTTATCATTAGTGGGTCAGGTGCTAAACCCCAAACTGAAATATTCAAGTAACTTTACGTAGCAGATCAACACGTTACAACTACGTTACTATGTGCTCGGAAAGACACCACGTAACTTAAAACAATTAAAACCAACTCCAGTTGATTATTATCCTCTGTGGCATTTCTCTATTAATGCACAGAAATGTACAATACAGCTTAGTCGGTCAGTTTATGTCATTTCAAATACGGCGGCCACAATGGTAACCCTAGCAGCCTTCGTACTGGGAATTAACTACGTTAACTGGCTTTGTTTACCATCAGGGAACCATCAACCATTCAATCTGTTTGGTGCACAATGTGACTAGCATTATTATCCCCAATATTTGTTTGATCTAGCTATGCCGCTGGTCAAGAGCGCCCGTGATGAAAATATTTGCAGGCTTGCAAAGCGCCCGTCCTTGGCCCCAGCAGGGGAGAGGCGAGCGGACATCATGGGAGAAGTTGTACAGAAAACGATGCTGTGTGTGCACGAGCAGGGAGCCCCGTCAAAGGAGTAGTGTCATATGACTGCTTAACTGACACAAGAGCAATTCACTGCACCAAAATACACTTGAAATACATTGCAGAGAGGCGTTTAGATGACAGAAAGTGTCTGGGCATCGTTGTAGGTGGGCTATGCGTCGTGGGAGTGGAGTGAAAGCAATGCCAGCCATGTTTGCCAAGCTAGCCAGGCGGCTACGTAGCATTTAGCTAGCTTTAACGTTACCTCTTCCACTCGCATGTCAATGATCCGCTCCACTTCGTACACATCTTCTTCCTCGTCTTGTTCACTGTCCGCAGGCTCTACCTTATCAGTCTCAGCATCCATGGCTGCGGGTTGGTGCTGGTTTGCAAAAATTTAGCTATTCAGATTCAGCACTCCTTAAGGCCGCGTTGGTTGCTTGCTCACCGAGACAGGACGCTAGCGTACCTGGCCGTAGTTACTGCACTAGCGCCGCAGACCAGCTACCGCCCGCTCTCACAATGCTGCATTCACATGCTGCTCCCAGCCTCCCATTATTCTACTTCCAAGTCGTATTCACGCTATTCATCAATTTTTAGTTGTTGTGCTCGAAGTTTGTAAGGGGCAAAACTAATCTGTGCATTACGGTACGTAGCATGTATCATATAACTGAAGTAATTCAGAAACACGCGATACTAATCACTACTAAATGGCGAACACCGGTATATTGTTTCAACCTCCGGGGTCTGATATGCATGTTATGCCCCTTTTTAGTTTCCACTATAGACATGTATTGACTATTTGGATTGTGACGACATTAGCTTAGTGCAATATCGATTTTCCGACATGTGGATGCCAATACTACTGTGTATAGTTGTTTCAGATGTTAAAACCCAAAACTCCTATGTTTAGTAAAGGCAGCATGGACCCTCAGATTTTTACGTACCGAGCGATGTAAATATGGCGGACTACTCAAAGCAGACAGTCAGAGCCAGAAATCAAGAGATTAATCTGATACAACACTTTGACACGCATTTATAATTGAAAACAGCATTTGTGTTATCATCTCCTGCATATGGCTACGTTTAAAACACAAAACTAACTCAAAATAAAGTTTTTGTTTAGCCAATAAAGGTGGGTGACATTAAATTTAACGATTTATGTGTATTCTGAATACCTTACCTTATATAGAGTACATTCAGTGTCCAAGATATGTTTCAGATAAATAAATAGCATATTCAAAATATCAGGAAATGTATACTTGTGAAGTTTAATAGTTTGTTAGCAGTGACTTGTTCTGACAGCATTTAGTTTAATTCAAACCTGCCTTAGAAAATTAAAATAATGACCTAACTAACATTTTGAATTGATAAATCATTTAAATTGACAATGCAAAGGACATCATACATCGTGTATGTTCAGTTATTACCTGGATTTATTTAAACATGAACACACATACAACAAAATAAAAAAATCAGGTGAAAAAAAATAGAGGGAAATATTTGCTTCACTCCAATAATGAGTAAGCTACCAGAAATTAAAATAACTATGACAGAGGCTGCACAAATAAATCATAACATTGCAGAAAATGAGTGCTCCAGTATCTTCGATTTATGTCATTTATTACCTCAGTCTGATTAGATTTTTCAGATTTATAACCTGAATTTTTAAAACTTGTATGAACGGCCATCTGGTGTTGTAGCTGTGGGTTTGACTGTGTGGCACAGCGTCTTCAGTTCTCTCCCATCTCAGACACCAAAAATGATTCTGAGATCCGCCAGGGAGAGTTTGGTGAAGGTGCTTCCTGTCCCTGACAGCACATTCTGAGCCAGCTCCTTCTTCTTCACCTGCAGGGTGGAAATCTTCTCCTCCACTGTGCCTTCACACTCAAACCTGGAAACACACACACACACACACACACACACACACACACACACACACACACACACACACACACACACACACACACACACACACACACACACACACACACACGTATAAACTAAATTATAATACACTAGAAAAAAGGCACACCACAGCCTTTAGTAAATGTAACTAACAATGAAGATGAATACAGCTTAAGTTTTTGTACAGATTCATTTATTAGCCATCTTTAAAACATTTTTTCAAGTTTCTCATGAATCTTCACATTTGTTGTTTCACTTCCCTATATGGAAATTTGAATTGGATCTCTGTTTTAGGCAACTTTAACTCTGTTCAACATTAACTTGTATTCTGTCACTCAAGAGCTTGACCTATCTCAGTACTGTCCTTCTGTAACAATATCGTATGATGGAATACTAAATAATAGTAGTAGCTACACACACACGCACACACACCCTGCTGCTTTTTACCTGTGGATTGTGACATCTTTAGTTTGTCCAACTCTGTAGATTCTGTCACATGCCTGATCCTCCAAGGCTGGGTTCCTGTCAGAATGTACACGGGTCAACCACTGTTATACTGAACATGTCAAATATTTTCTCCCTTTATTAATTTTCATTAAAGAAGTGTTTTTTGCCATATATATAGTGATGCAAAATTTAACAAGCATGTTTGAAGAAAGTTAAAGTGCACATTTTTGCTGAAACCCTGTAAAAAGGTTATAATGTCTTTAAATAATGTCTTGTTAAACGTTCGATGGTAATTAGAGTTGAAACTGAAGCACTGGAATGGGATGAAGAGACAGTTGAAGTGTCAGTTAAAGGGAATTTCAGTTGAAGGTCAAAAAGAGAGCAATAGCAAGTACTTTAACAACAACAGCAAAGCACAACAGCACAAAAGGAATAAAAATAGCAATAATTCAGACAAAGGACATGCTGTTTGTCCAGCTGGCTACATCAAGCAGAGGGAAGCAAACACCAGCAATTATACTCTCTTGGATTTGTGCTGTCAGTGTGTGTCTCACCAGTGCATGTCCATGAGAAAGAGGTGATTCCCTCCAATGAGATTGAGTCCAACCCCTCCGGCACAAAGAGAAACCAGCATCACCTGTGGCAGAAAATCCGAAAAATATTTTTAGTTTAATGTTACACTGGTCAAAATCCAGTTCTGAAGATTGACCCTGAGCAGTACTGTCGGAAATCTTAAGTGTTTTAAGTTGTGTGACCAAACAATGGAGTTAAAGGCATATTTCTTAACTTTTTCACTTTATAGATTTGAAAAAAATCTGTCAAGTGATTATTATTGAAAATACAGGCCTGTTATACACATGTTAATGTACATTTCTAATGTAAACAAACCTTAAACAGCAACAGGAGACATTACATTTTTAATGTTTTGTGTTTTTCATATATGTATTGAACTACTAAAAGGTTTTAGTCATGTATTTTGTTGACAAAGTTCTGGGTGAGATTTACCTGAATTCCTTTAGCGTCAGTGTTGAATTCTTCGACAAGGTCCATGCGGCGTTTGGGGTTGACAGTCCCATCAATAACACCATATTTCAGGCCCATCTGCCGCAGATGAACTGCAACAATTTGGAGCATGCTGGTCCACTGGGACACGATCACGCTACACATTACCAGAGAGAAGGATAACATGGATTACACATGTGATGGTAACATTTAAACTGTTATTTTGGGTCGATTAGGGTGACCACTTACAGGTTAACAGATGTTAGCACTTTACAGGTGAATTAACGTATAGTCCTTTTAAAGATCTTCCATAGCAGATGGAGACATTTAAACATCACGATTTTCATGAAAATTCTATCTGCTGAGGAAGATTGTGGGACACAGTCGAGAGCTCCAAAACAGCTCCCGTGTGGACCTTGTGGTGAGACGGATTTACCAATACCATTTTAACACACACATATATATATATACCTGCATATATGCAGATTTTTTAAATGCTAAAATAGGATAGGATAGCAACTGTACCCTTTCCCACTGACGACAAAAGCTAGATTTTAGTGGGTGTTAGTTGGTTTTCATGACCAGTGAGAAAGGGGGTCAAGATTGCTAAATTATCTGGATGAAAAGAATGTTAATTTTTTGCTGCAAGAATAAGAAATAAGTCAAACTGAGGCAGATTTAGAACATAACTGGAAGAAAAACTGTTGAGGTGACTGTGAGACTTTGATATTTTACCTTTTCTGATCATCACTCCTTTGTTTGATTGCCTTCAGCTCGGAGACAATAGCAGAAATCTGGAAAATTGAGGTAGAGGAATTAGTTCATTTGTGTTTAAAATTAACATCATTAACAGCAGCGATACAGGAAAATTTGAAGATCTGCATCACACCCTGTCCCGTCAAACACGGAAAAACAACATTTTCTCACCAGACATGTAGATTTCCCCTGGGCTCTTGACAAAGACAGATTTTAACCTATGACTTATAAAAGTAACTAAGATACTGTTACTGTAGGTGCAGTAATTATAGCTGAACTTTATGTCCAAAGACACTTGTGTGCTCATATGCTGTCTGCACTCACCAACAATTACTTCTTCTCATCTAGACTTTTCTAAGATGTGTAGTGGGGAGAGAAAGGCTAAACCATGGTTATCCATGGTTAACTCCTGTAAACAACCTGTTACACTTACTGACCTCCACAGAGACCTCTAAAAACCACAGTTCTGATACAACCATTTTATAAACTGCACAGAAAGAGAATAGTCTCTCTAGTCACAGTAGAATACAAACAGCCTGCAGGACACATTCTCACATTCAGGGGGTTATTGTGCTGTTATGGTGCTGAGAACAACGGTTGCCCACCTTGCTGCTCTCACTGGTTTCCTCAAACAGCTTTGAGGGGAAGCGGGTGCCATTAAGGGCCACAGTGTCTTTCGGGTCAGGGCCCGATGACGAGGGATTGGAGGAGAGTGACAGAGCGCTGAGCTGCTCCTCCAGAGACAAGACGATCCCATCACCCTGCAGCTCTGAGGAGTCAAGAGTCTGAGCAGAGATGGGACGAGAGACAGAAGGAAATCAGTGCTTGTGTTGGTCTTTGTGTGTATTTATGTGTGTGAGAATGTCAAACCCAGTGAGCCTTGTCAGAGCATGTGAGTGTGTGTGTACCTTCTTCAGTAGAGAGATGTGACAGCAGCACTGTCGGAGGCGCAGCAACAGAGACAAGATGTGGACGGTGCTAGACGCCTGTTGAGGCTGCTGGGAACTCGACACAGCAGGGTCAGCCTGGGACACACCAAACTCTTGGGCCACTGGGGAGGGAAGACACACAGACCTTTAATTACACACACCAATTAGTTCTAACAATACTGATTGCAAACCAGATTTGTCTTAAAAGCACAGAATCTCAATCAAAACAAAAGATGAAAAGAGGTCTTTCGTGTCAGCAGCCGTCAGATGTGGCCTGGATCCAGAGCACCTTTCAGCTTTAAATCATGTTTCAAATGCAATATTTTAGTGTTATTTATTTTTATTGTGTCCTGTGAATATAATGTCTCTATTGTTTGATGTTTGTATGAGTTGATTTGGTTGCAAATTATTTTCTCCATTAGGGATTAATGACGCTGTCTTATCTAATCTAAATTATTCTTTGTGTGATAATTTCTCAACAAAATATAATTCATGTGCTTGTAAAGCATGTTTGTCTGTGCTCAAATTGTCAAAAAGCGTTCTCAGGACTGAGGCACAAATATTATTCCATATAATCATAGCCACACCTCTCACAATATGGGGGCAGAATTCATGACAAACTGCCTGATGAGGACTATAAAAATCAACCATCTAATATCTCACCTTTGTCAAAGGGATTACAACTGGATTTGTTTCCCTTGCTCACATCATTTCCTTCATGTCTCTTCAGGTAGTTCTGCAAAGTAGATCTAGAGGAAAAGAGCAAATCACCAGTCTAGTGTCATTTTATATGTTATTAATGATCCATCGGCTGTATCCAGTTAGACGTAACGGCATCCCGTCTCTTTTTTAAGCAGTTACACACATTTAGACCTCGGAGCTGTCGTAAGCATCCTTGATGGTAGTCAGAGTCTAGTTCAATAGGGAACACTGGTTAGTCTTTATTTAATTCCTAGCCTTTTTTCCCCACACACTTAATGGAAAACATTATGGAGATGGACAAAAGAAAAGAAAGGTTGTGAAGTTGTTGCAAAAACACAAACAACACTAGATAAAATCAGAAATTCCCCCCCAAAAAATCTTGATAATCATTTATCATCAATGGCCAAATTGTGTAGTCTTTAATATATTGACAAAACAAGGAATGGGATGGTAAAATCTTCAACTTTTGTGTGTGTACAACTGCATACAACTTTTCCTCAGCATTTTCTTATATTGGGTTTGAAACCGAAGAATGAGTGAGTACACTGTAAAAGACAAACAGAGGATACGGGAGATGATTTCTCATAAATCTGTTTAAATTGAAAAATATGACAGGTTATATTACCTGGATTGGGCAAAGACCACATCATACACAGCCTGTTCATCCTGGGACAGTTTGAGTCGATGCACCTCGAGGGTCCGATCAGGAAGAGACACCTGAAACATTCAACATTTCACTTCAGCCTGGATCCACAGTGAGTGTTGATGTTTGAATCAGAGAACGCCTCAGTTGTAGATTGCAAAGAGTCGGATCTTTTTGTCTGAACAAACCAGCCGCAAATTTTCTTTGTGGCCCTCATAATGAATGTCCTCAATGTAATGCTGCCATCCAAGGTGCATGTGCGTCCCTACCAGTGGTTTTCCTGTGGAGTCCAGCTGGTCTTTGGTCCGTCGGAGGAGAAGACTCCTTGTCAGGAGGTTGAGTCTCTCTCTGCCTCTGTTAGAGCCGTTGTCCACCTGAGCTTTCCACAGTTTGTACTCATCAAACGGAGAACAACGCAGAAACCTGAAAGACAGACGGAGACAGACAGTGAGGAAACACAGTCGCATTTAAATGAATCATGTGGACTTCACTTGACAATGAAGAGGTCAGTAGATTTAAAAACCACTTCAGGGTCAGAAACATTTTTCTGTGCATTACCAGGAGAAAAGCACCATTTCACTCAACAATATTTTTTTCTGCAATGGAACAAGATGTCAACTCAGAACAGTCTTCAGGCTCTTCATAATAGATATAAATATTTAAAGTTGAACCTTTTCTTTCTCTAACTGAAAAGTTGGTTAGCGCCAACAAGGTGGTGATTTTGTTCCTGTATGTTTGGTTGTTAGTCTGATATTTCAGAGGTGAGTACTAAACAGATTTCAGTGGAGTCTCTAAAGTTGAGGTTAATCTATAGCGCCATCTTGTGGCCACTTATAAAGCACTTTTCATTTTTTAACTCCTGATCAGCAATGAAAAGCTTATTTTTCCCCTAGTTTAAATATGAAGATGGATACATCAGTTAAAGTCATGAAAATTTCCACCTTAATGGATTATAAATTGATTATCTGTATGTTTATTATTTACTTTAACCAGCTTCTATGGTTTAGTTTTATTCTATCATATTTTCCATTTCAGTTTTTGCCGTTTACATTGATATGCAGTGCATCTCTCATAAACAAAATTTACATAAAAAGTCATCACAAATCTTCCTGTTGTAATTTAAAATTCTTTAATATACTTTAACGTCAATAAAAATAGGGCAAAACCAGACACGTCCATCCTGCAAACAAAACGGAAGGAGCGTCTCTACCAGGTAAGATTTCTAAAACTCTTGTATTCACTGTGTTTTTGTCTTACTTGAGCAGTGAGTACATGTCCAGCAGGTTGTTCTGGATGGGTGTGCCAGTGACAGCCCAGCGGGCACGAGCCCTCAGCTTACACACAGCCATGGACGTCTGCACTTTTGGGTTCTTGATGTTATGGCCTTCGTCCAGAACCACCCGGGCCCAGGCCACTCTCAGAAGAGGAGCCGAGTGTGGTGGCTGAGGGGAAAAAACATGAGATGAAGAAGTTTGAGTCATTAGTTTTGGTGCCAGAGATCATTTATCATTTTTCACATCTTACAAGAATAATTTTAAGCTACAGCAATGAAGCTGCGGTTTTTTGTCATGAATAAATATTTCTCACCACATCATCAGCATCTTTGGTGGGTTTCTCAGCCTCCTCCTTCTGGACTGGGATCTCTTTAGAGACCAAACTGTATGTGGTCACCACCACATCATAATCTGCCAGCCTGAGGGACAGAAAGAGAACACTTAATTCAGTTCGATTGCGTGTGCTTTAACAATCCTCTAAACTTGAATAGAATGACAGAATGAGTGTGGAAGATATTAAAAAGGTCCAATCTGTAAGAATTCCCAACTTATCAAATACTGATGCTACCGGAAGGCAACCTTGAACATAAAATCAAGGTTTGGGTAATAGTTCTGCATCAGTTTTTGACTTTTTAGTGAAATGATCATGCTGTGGTGTTATTTGATAAAATTCTTGAATAATACAAAAAGATTCTTTCTGGGGTTAAGTGAGCGGTTATTTGTTGTGTGAAAAGCGCAAACAGGAAGTGGGCTCTGTCTCAGCAAGACAGATCAGTGGTGTTCAAAATTGCTTAGAAGGCACACAAGTCAACAACAGACCTGTGGTGCAATCTAATCATGTTCCTTGTCTTTTTATGGCTTCTTTACAGCCGTTTTTAAGTATTCAATCAGACATAAAGGTAAATGAACCGAACACAAAACTATAACACAGGAGGTGTTCCTTTGTGCCTGGTTCAGACCAAATAAAAATAGGGTGTCACTGCACGTTTAGTAACAGAGACACATTGCAGAAAAGATAAAACAAGAGTGGTGTGTATGTGTGAATGGTTCCCTCACACTCTGGCACTTTTCTCGCGGTTGGGGCCGTGGTACAGGTACACAGTCAGCTTGCCTGTCTTGACATGTCTTTCAATCTCTCTCTTCCAGTGGTGAATCAGCGAGGCAGGACAGATGATCAGGGTGCCTTTAGAAACCACCAGGCTAGAGTCTGGATGATCAACAAACAAACAAAAATTAATCAAAATGTGCATACTGAATAATCAATTTAAGTCTGACCTCCAGAATTGAAACAAAAAGAGAGGTTTCAATCCAATTTAAATCTGAATTGCATGCACACAGATTACAACGCTGTCATTTATCAGACAAACCGAACGAGTGGGAAGAGGTTATATTTACCAGTTTTTGAGATCCAACCCTCCAGCTTCTTCTCTTCCTTCTTTTCATCTTCATCTTTTGCCTTCTTCTTCTTGGCCAGTATGAGAGAAATCATGGTCAGGGTTTTCCCCAGACCCATGTCATCCGCTTAATCCAAAAAAGAGCGACAAGAACAAGAAGGAGAAGCAAAGAAAAAACAATTATGATTTGAAGCCTATGAAACAATAGCTATAATAACACCTCTATCTCACATTCCTTAAGATTTGTCATCTGTTTTTGTTGTAATCTTTTTTAATAACAATCATGTAAAAAAAATAAAAGTAAATAAATAAAAAGGTGAACATACCAAGAATTCCTCCACAGGGATTCTGGGCTTCTCTCCAGAGCAGCCAGGCTAAAGCTCTCCTCTGATGGGCCAGGAGCGTCACCTGATCAACCAAGAGGACAATGTCATTATTAGAGTTACATGGTAGACCAATCTAAAGAATAAGTAGAAGCTCTGTTTTCATAACCAGTTGTCAAGTGAATCTAAAATAAACATTTCTTAGAACGTCTTCCTAAATATAGCAAATACACTATGGTCAAAAGTATGTGGACACCCAAAGGTTACACCCATAAAGATTATTCAACATCTCATTCCAAAACTATGAGCATCAATCTGCTACACAGCTCAGCTCCAGGTCAGGTTACATACCCTGCCTGAATGAATGGGTGTCCACATATTTTTTATTTTAAAAACATATTAGAATGAACAATGGATGCATCATTTCCTCATTAGTAGTTTCAAATGTTCTAAGTGAGGGCCTGATGAAAACCAGACTAGTGACTGAAGGAGTATCTAACCTTGATGCCTTTGGGGTCTGGAACCTCGGCCTCAGGGTCAGGGCAAGACTCCAGGGATTTGTGGAGATGGTCGATGGCCTCGCAGGTGGCATTTTTCACCGCCAGCAGACGTCCATCAGTCATCCTGCCACCATAAAAAGCCTGGGCCTGTGGATTCACTGGAAAGATGAATGACTGAGAGTTAACTCATAAAATGTTAAAATAAAAAAATAATTAAAAAAAACAGAATCACAGGGGAAATAGAGATGCTGAAAAGTGAGGATAGCCATCTCCTGCAACAGGCTAGCTAGCTTAAAATAAAACTGGAAAGGGCAGACAGAGTTACAGAAATGTCTCCACGTACGGCCTACCTCCATACATCTGGGTGTAGCCCTGGCTCAGCTGGAGCCCCAGGGAGCTGCTGGAGGCCTGGTGTTGGGAGAGCCCCAGGGCAGGGGGGGCTGGGAGCAGGATGGTGCCGCCCTGCCGGCTGAATGGGTTAACTTGGCTGCTACCCGCACTAGCATCACTGCTTTTCTGTCCAACCTGGGATTCTGAAAGTGATTTGTACATTACAGCTGTAACATTAGTGTTAATTCTCAAATAAACGCTTTATGTTAGTGAACTAAAAACAGGCCTACATTTCTCAAACATCTATATATAATCTCCCTAATGCACAGTGAGTAGGTTACCTGGCTGAGAAGCAACAGTGAGGCTCAGAGACTCCAGTGCATCCTCCAGCTCTTTGACCTGAGTCCTCAGCCTCTCCCCTTTATCTGGCAGAGCCGCCACATTCACCACAGACAGAGTGGCCTTAACAGGAGAGGATGTTAATGGGATGAGAGGATAGACAGAGAGATACAGATTAAAATGGATGTATAGAAATGACAACCTAACTCTAAGGAGAATATCTGTTTCATTCATATGAAAGCCAAAGAATCAAGGTTGTGCCATATGTTCTGCTGTTGTGGTCTGTAGTACTAAACACTGTAGACTGTTTAGACTTCTAAAATGTTTCAATAATAAATCAGCATCGCTTGTTCTACGTTTTAGGTGGCTGAGAGAATAAAACTCCCTCCTTGTCTACAGAGTCAGAGACAAGGTTAAGGCAATGATACATCATTTCCAAGTGTTGTCACAATGTTTTCTTTCTTGTTTTTTTTAAGACACAGGCCCGTTGTGGTCTCAAATGTCAGAAAGCACAGCATTCAGTTTCACAGTTTTGGAGCTAAACTATGTGATGAGCTCATTGGTGGAGAAGAAGAATAGAGCAATATTCTGATTTTGATTTAATGGTGTACACTAGAAATACATCATCATCATCATAAGTATCTGCACATTTCCACCTGAAACCAAGTGATGATGTAATAGCAGTAACAGGCTGATTAAATGAATTTCACATAAATATAAACCATGAAGTTGATATTTATGTAACATTTATGTCACTGTGGAGACACCATTTCTGTTGCTATACATCAGATGGGTCACTTTCTGTATATATGTATGTAGGGGTCCAAATCGATAGCTGGCACACCCATGTGGCACGAGTCTAAGAAAGAATCCATCAAAAATCCATCAGCGCCTTCATTTCTTACAGAGACGCAGTGTTTTTGGCATATGCAAGTATTGTGTTCATTTTTTAATCGAGCTACCATAGAGTCAGATGGCAAATGAGGTATATTATGAGATTTTACTGCTTGTTTATCATCATTCAATTAAGCGATAAAAATGTTCTCTATGCATCTGCTACATCAGTTACTCTCAGTTTTCCATCAGATTGCAGCAGACAGGACACAAGACTGTGCCACTGGAGTCCAACATTACATCAGCATGGTCCATCTTATCAGCTGATTTTAGCTCATCACAAATTTATTTAGGTGTTTATGTGCTGACAGACCACAAGAAATTGCAGCAAAGCAAGGCTGAAGATATGTTTGAGGTGCATATCTTTGATCAGAATTCTTTATAACAATATTACCATAAGCCTAACAATCCAGTATTTTTATCCAGATTAAATTGTTCCCAAAAATCTGGCCAAATAGTCAGTCATGTGTTTGGGTGAGTCACTTACTTACCTTTTTCTGTTGGAGCTGAGCAGTGAGCAGGCTGTGCAGCCCTTTGGGATCTCCCTGCTGAGGTTTGACCTTAGACGCTGGCTGGAAGCCAGGGAAGGTGGTCAGGGTCTTTTGGACAGTAGAGGCAGGAGGAGTCTTCTGAGCAGCAGGTTTCACAGACACCAACACTACGTCGTCATCATCATTGTCTTGGTTGTTTTTGTTTTGACTGGACTCTGTGGATTCTGTTGGTTTGTTAGATGCGCTATCAGAGTCTCTGGAAGCATCAGTGCTTCCACTCAGTGCAGATTTAGAGACACTGTCTTTTACAGTTTGTTCCACCACACAGGTTTTACCATTGGCTGGTTTCTGGGTCGAGTCCTTGTGAGGATCCTGTGAGGTTTGATTTATTTTCTCAGGATGAGCAGCCTTGACACTGGAGGAAGAAATCGTTTTCTTTCCTTCTCTCGTGTCAGTGTGGTTCTCTTTAATCTTGTCTTTCACCTTCTCCGTCACCTTTTCCACAGCATTAGCTTTGGGACTTCTTCTCTCCTCATCTGAAACTCTCTTCTTTACCTTCATCCCTGCTGGAAGTTGTTTACCTCTGTAAGTATCGGATGAATTCAGCTTGCCCTCCTCCTCATCTTTCTCTCCTGCACCTTTGCTCTTCACATTTTCTTTCTGATTACTTTCTCTTCCCTCAGCCTTGGGACTCGCCTCACTGTCCTTCTCCTCTCTTTTTTTCTCATCACTTCTATCACTCTGCATCCTTCTCCTCTCAGAGTCCTTGTCAGTCTTGCTGGGAGCCTTAAAAGGGTTTCGGGCAGGTGGCAGGCAGGAGGGCTGCAGCTGTGCATCAGACAGAGGGTTTCTCTTTTCTTTCTCTGGCTGCAATGGTGGAAAACAACAGATATTTTAAAAATAGGTAACAGTTTTAAGGAAAAGGAAGCAAATTAAGAAACTATTTACACAATTTTACAATAAATTAAATTTTGATAAATGATTATTTTCACAATTAATTGATTAACTGTTTGGTCTATAAAACATCACAAGACAGTGAAAATGTCATCTAACGTATTACTTTGTTATTGTACTATTTATTATATTATAAAACAAAGAGAAGCATCATATTCCTCCCTTTGAGAACCTGGAACCATTCACCCTGACTGTAAAACCTACATCTTTGGAAGAATTGGTTTCTGTTCCGTTTTGATTATTTTCTGTTTTGATGTGCTGCAATCACTTTATTTGTAATGTGTACTATAACGTTTAAAGCAACGCATTCATTTAAACTTTAAATAAACTTACTTATTTGCCTACTAAATGTTTGTAATTTTCCTTAAATGACCATCAGAATATTTAAAGAATGGGGCTGCATGATATGGTAAAAAACTTAACTTAATTATTTTAACAGATACTGCGATTGTCAGATGATGGTGAGAATGACCATTTTTGGATCGCAATTTTCATTTTCACTCTCTTGCATCTGGAGAACAAGATTTGAAGACCAGAGCATCTCTGCAGCACTACAGTACTTCATTAAAATGTTGTTTGTCACATATTTTACCTTTATCAAAAAACTGCAACTTTAGATATTGCACTCAGCCATTTTGATCATATTTTGCAGCTCTGGTTAAAGATTAATTTTCTTTTGATCAACTAATTGATGGCTCGACTACTTGTTGCAGTTACATTCCATGCTTTTGCTTTATGCTTAGACAGTGAAACATGGAGAAGTTAAAGAAAATAAGTTCAAAGGGGAGTGATGCAGCATTACATGCAACAAGGATTCCCGGATACACTTGAATCGGAGTCAGTGACCTACTCGCAAATTTTCTAAATATCCGATTATATCTCTACAGTAATTAATTACACAAACTTGTACTTAAAACTTGTAAATCTGACACTAACATATTTGGTCTCTGAAGAAAAGTTGGAATGATGAGAAAGAATTCAACATAAATTTGTGAACATGAGTGTGTGACGATTGAGAGTTGGAGAGATAAAAGTGTTGTCAACATATAATGAGTCCCAGGTCTGGCTGGTGCCAACGGTATAGAAATAAAAGGTGTGTATGGTGTCTTACTGCAGTCCAAGGCACGTATCCACACCACCTCTGGCCGGCTTTTTTCCCCACAATACAGCGGTAGAACAACCTGGAAAAAGAGAACAACTCAGAATTAGAGGTCCGATACAAGCAACCAGGTGTGTGGTCACCTTAAAACAGGTATCTTATTCAAGTGGCTAATATACATGTAAAGCTGCCAACAGGAATGTTCATGGTTCAAGGTTCAAGGTATCTTTATTGTCCCTGCAGGTCAATTGGTCAGCAGCCAGGATCACACAAAAACATACAAAACACAGCGACACTAGTGGACAAACAACAGGACACAGTGGACAGAACCGTTTAGTAGGGGTTCATTCAGCATCCAAGTCAAAGCACCAGAAAACAAGCAAGCTATGCAAAATGAGCTAACAACAGTTTAATACTATATACGGTTCAGTCAAGTTTCATCACATGTATACAAAAAGAAAAATCCTTTTTGTTTTGGACCACAACACAATCCACCTGCACACCCACCTGTAGCTCTCCTGCTGCTGAATGTAGGTGAGAGCTTGAAGTTCCACCATCGAGTCTTCATGATGGAGGCAGTGGGATGGTGGGACACTGGAGGAGATGATAATAATAATGATGATGATATTGCAGATCAAAAACACGATGATAAGTCAGAGTAAAAAAAAACTTGCTTTCTCTTCCAAACCCAAAAGGGGAAGAAGAAATGTAAAATTTGCCAAACAAATGAACTAGTATGCCATTAAATGACAACACACAGTTTCTTTTTACAATAGCAATAGACAGAATCAGACCCAGTGTGTATAAAATAATGGCTGATGTGAGTGGAATAAAATTGGATACGAGTATGAAAGCAAAATCAGTATGTGCCAAAGAGACAGTTAAGACTTTGGCAAACCAAACATATGAAACTGCATATATTACATAAGCTAACAAATCTAAAAAGGGGTTTCAGGTGTTTAGATATAAGAGAGTGGTCTCATGCATCTCTACTTTCAGGTACTAGATTGTGGAACAGTTCTAGGTTGGACGTCCTAAGGCTGCTTTAGTGTGGGAACCTATATATTTTCACAATAATCAGGATCTATAATCCATGTCACTGCTGTGATAGGCAATAGGATCCACCCTCGCCTTTGACATACTCTCTATACTCGTCTGACAGGGACAGAAAAAGGGAATCATTGTGGAAATGATGTAAATACCTGGCCAGCTGACTGAAATCACAGCCTTGCCTGTCAACGCATACGTAGAAGCTTTTGCCTTTATTTGGTCCATCTTTTACGCCCGTTTTTAGCATACACACGCTGCCTGTATGGGGATATAGAGAACAAGGTATTTAGTGAATCACATATACTTTCTACTCACTGCACGTTAGCAAGGGAACGTATGGGATTAATATGTTTGGTGAAATCAAAAAAGGAAATGACCATGGAGAGAAACTGCCTTGTCATGCACATAAAAAACGAATAACACGCAAATGTGACCTCTGGAAACTCAACACAATATCTGAGTTTCTATTTAACAACAAACTATAGAATATCATTAAGTTACTGCGACTTACCGTGGACATTACATAAAGTCTTTTCCATTGTTCCTACAGTTAGTTCAGTGTCAGTTGCTATAACGTGGAATTCAGTATTTTCGTATCAACCAATCAAAACCTTCAGAAAATACATCCGGTGCGTTTATTTTCAGTATAGTGGTTCTTGTCCAAATTAGTAAATGAAAATCATGTATATTTTCCACAAATGAAAATATATAATAAAATACAAAGTGTTATAACTTGTACTACATAAAACTACATTGCGCAAAATTGAAACTCGGCGCTACGCAAAATTGTATTCGCTTGATGACGTTTATTGTGAAATATTTTTGCGAAGAACCGTTTAACCGGATGTAATTCACGGCTAGTTTTTCTAATCAGTAATTTTTTCTGTCACTTTTAATGATTTAAAACGTCTAGTTTGTACACATCAACTATTATATTCGTTATATTATATGACACAAAGAGCCAAATTTAAAATAAGTCCGCGAAACCGATAGTTTAAAACCCATGTGAACTACATTACCCAAAATGCACCAACTGATTTGTCGGTTTGCTTTACTCTCGCGGGCTTTGTTTTGATATGGCGGCAGGCTTCGAAACTTTTGTCTGTTATGTTTCTGTAAGGCTCGCTATCGCTCCAGTAACACTGCTTTCCGCCCATGTTACAGGTAAATCACATGTGTTATGACACTTTTATAAATGTTCCTAACTTGTCTGCCTCGTCACTGCAGTGTAACGCCTGTAAAAAAAACTTTCTTCTGTCTCAAGTAAAACGCAGCCTGCTAACAACAGGCAGGTAGCCAAGCCTTTAAAAGGCACCTAAAACTGACTGACGACACCAAAGTGTCTAAATATAAGATAGTTAACTCCATGTCATGAATGGAGTCACGCTGTCAATGATTCATCCAGGCTGTTTTCAGCACCTGTGATGTAGTTTACTGTTGCTAACCAAACAAACGCTCATTTAAAACCGACATCATTCTCTCGTGACATGTCAAGGTGTTACATTTAACCGGTCCAAGCCAGATAACGTGTCTTAGAAAATTAGCTAATGTTACTTCAGTTTAAACCGGCTGCTATATATAGTTTTCTTGGATCTGGACTTTATTCACGGTATGATTAACACTTAACCTGTCACCATAATCTGTTCGGTCAAATCCCGGATTAGGGAGCCGCTGCCTGAGTCAGTGCGGTCAACATGTCATCTCCAGCCGGGCTTCACTTCTCCCAGGCAGACTTCCTGGCGCGGTGGATGCCAAGTAGCACCAGAGCCGGGGTTATCCTCAACCCCTGCCTGGACTTGGTTGGCCCCTTGCGGAACACTTCTGCTGTGGAATCCCCGTCACTGGAACCAGACGACTCCTTTGCCTCAGACTTCGCCCCTCTACCCGCCTCCGCAGACAGCAGCTGCATCGGTGTGGATGGATATGGCCGATTACCTGGAGGAGAGAGGGCTGGGACTGATAGGCCAGAGAACGGTCTGTCCTCCGAGCCCCCGAGAAATTTAGATGGAGAGCTGGACAGTTTGGATGAGATGGCAAGCAAGTCCGAGGATCTGCCTGTAAGAATGAAGCTGGAACAGGTAGGAACATTAGTGCATTTTACAATCTGGTTGTGACAATTAATACAGAAGAGATGTTCTCAGTCAGACTTACCTGACCACACCATCTGAAATAGACAGCTCTTCCCACTACCATGTAATCTGAAGGGATGGACATCTGCCTGACAATTTAACCAGAGTGTTTCCATACCTAAACAGATATTGTGATATATTCTATCAAAACTGGGAGAAGGTCTTCTAGCAGTTGTGGTCTGAGGCTGAGAGAACACCTTTAATTATTTTGATGTATGCCCAGCTAACAGCTCAATACATCAAACCAAATGGAAACAGGCCTGCAGCAATGTATTCGTCACTAATGTTATCTGCTGATGTCCTGAAAATGAGATTTGTGTGGACTCAATCAACTGTTCCCGTTTGCTTAATACCCTCATCTCATTCACACTCACTCACTCCCACACACACACACCTTGTGCTCTTCCTGCTACTCTTAGTATTTTTCTCCGAAGGCTATTTATGTCCGCACGACTCAAACAGTGTCTGAAGCGAGAGTGCATGCAAGTCAGTTAGCACTTTTAATATGTCATCTTATCAGTATGTGCAGTGTACAGTTGTGGTGGGCAGCCACAAATATAAGAAAAAGAAGAGTCTTGCTATATTGTGAGGTAAAATATAGTTTTGTGTGTTTGTGCAGTTGAGACAATGGCAGCAGCATATGCAGGAACAGCTTAAAGCCCATCAGCTGGAGGAGCTGCTGCGTCTGCAGGAGGAGCAGCAGAGGCTGCTCGGAATGATAAATGGATCGCAGGACTGCACAGGAGGTAAAAAAGAGAAATTACCAGAATAACTGCAAATGTAAAGTAGAGTTGTACAGCAGCCAGCAAAGCCTACCCTTACTTTCATCAGATTGTTGACATGGTTGTGAAGACAAATCAGTTCTGTGTGAAATTCTAACAGTGTATGTTTCTGACAGGCACGTGGAACTCCAGAGAAGATGATCAGGATCAGAGTGTCGATACTTGCCATTTTCATGAACATGATGACACGTTTCTACCAAGCAATGGTGTGACTTTGACTGAAGACAACAGCGGAAAAGAAGATGCAGCCTTCTCTGACAGGTAAATACTATATCACATTTTATTAAGCATTAAAAAGAGACTCTCAAGAAGAGATAAACCAAGCAAGTCATGCAACAAGCACCTACGCAGCTCTTTGTATAACTGTATTTCTTGAAAGACTTGTCTGTTTGCATACATTTGCTTTGTTTGCTTTCCAGGCCTATTGAGGGTCAGAAGAAGACTTTTGAGGAGTTGTTGGAGGAGCAGCTGAGGCTGGAGGAGCAGAGGCTGAAGTCTGCCCAGCAACAGCAGGTCAGAAAATATAACAATGGCCCCTATACAAACAAATGGCCTATATAAAAATAAAAACATCAGTCAGTACTTAAACACAGTAGATAGTGTTCAAAGCTGGAGAGTTTTGAAAGCAAAGTTCTAAAGAAAGCCAATCATTTAATTATGAGCCATTTCATTTGATTGTGTCATTGTGACATGATAATGTTATTGCAAGCAGAGTGTCTCCGTATTGGTGAATTCAAGGAAGCTTTGTGATCTTAGGCTTTAAAGTTGCTAAATGTCCAAATTCACATTATATTCACATTGTGTCTCCTCACCTGAACAGAGCCAAGATGGAGCTGAAGCTGATCAAGCTCCTCCCAAGCGGGCCTTTCTGAAGCGAGGCGAGGGTCTCTCAAGATTCACCAACAATCGTAAAACCTTGTTACCAAAAACAGAGGTGAAAAAGGACCCGAAACCACAAGTCCAGGCCAGAGGAATGTCTCGCAGCAACTCAGAGCCTGCATCTATCCAGAGAGGGAGCACAAATGGTGTCCAGCGGCTTCCTGTCCAACGCAAAACTGCCACGCTCAACAAGGAGAACCGACAGAGAGGTCTCAGTTCACCACCTCAGGATATTAGAGTTGAGAGTAAGACAGCTCGGACAAAAGTTTTGGGGAGTCATCAAAGGCATAACACAGAGGGATCAGAGTTGATTCAAACTGACCCAGAGGGTGGACGAACCAAACAACATCAAATGGGGCAAGTAAATGTGCAGAATAATAGGAAAGTGGCCCTGTCAACTCAGGCTGCAAGGAACCCTGGTCATAACACACAGCCCAACCCTGTGACCAAACAGGTGGGCATGGGAAGAGGGCCAGAGAAGGCTGAAAATGATGCAGCTAAAGAGACAATTTGTTGTTCAGTAGTGGAATCAGCAGAAGGAAGAACAGGGTCAGAAGACAGAGGAGGAGTTCCCCAGGAATCGTTTGAGTTGTCGTTCCAGGAGAAGCTCAAGCGCTGGGAGTGTGACCGGCAGTTGGAAAGCATGGAGCTGGGAGAGTTTGAGTTGCTGGAAGAAGCTGCCGAGGAGCTGTCCTTCTCATCTAACTCCTCCTTTGTCATGAAGGTGCTTTATTCAACTCACGTAGCAAGTGTTAGCAACAAAACTTTATGGTACAAGTATTCAGCATAAGCATTCTCTTAGTTGCAATATGGGGATTGCAGAAAACAACCACTTGGACTTGAGTAAAGAAAGCTAAACAGAATTTCCAGTAGTTATAGACTTGATTGTGTGGATTTTTGTTCCCGGTATCGTCCCATTATATTTTACCTGTTGACTTTAGCTGTGTGGTTTTAAAGACTTTGTTCTGTACTCGCAGGTTCTTCAGATGGACCGGCTGCAGGCTGCCAGGGGGCACCATCCGCGGCGGCTCTCCTCCACCCCTATTAAGTCACCCCCCAAAGTTTCACTTCAGAGGTGCAGTAGTGTTGGTAGTATTGGTGGTTTGGCATGTAAAAGCAGTTCCATGAACTCAGAAGCATTTGTGACGAAGATAAGAGACAACACTCTGAAGAACAAAGTGAGCATTGGTGATAAGGAGGAACAGGACAGTGGGAGAGAAGACGAGCACCTGAACTCTGATCTGTCTTCTTTAAGTGGCTCTGAATCTGAAGACCAGGAAGCGGCAGTCAAACCACATTTGTTTCCCAGCACTCGTTGCTTTCCTGCACAGTCTAACCCACCATACAACAAGCGGTCGTATCAGGACGAAGACAGTTTCAGGGATTCAGCTTCAGATGTGACGGGAGCTGATGAAAGGGAGAGTGACAGCGTCCTCAGCGTGGCTGACGAGTCCACTCTGCTAGAGGACAAAGACGGGCACGAGGGTGGAGTTGTGTTTGACGACAATGACACGTGGAACGACCTGGAAGACACCGTCAGCAAAGCCAATAACAGTAGAGGAGTTTATTCAGTTTCGAAAGCAACGGCCAATGGAATCTCACCACCAGAGCGGACTCTGTCAAGGAAGGTGGCAACGAGCAAAGTTGTGGAGCTGGATAAGGGCACAGTTATTGTTTCCGCTAATCATGAGCCAGATCCTCCTCCTCCTCCTGCCTCCCAGCTCATGACAAGATTGTTCCCCTCCCTGAAGCCGAAGACCCAGAGTGCACCTCTCCCTCCGCCTCCTGCTGCCCTTGCTGCTCCTGAGTCCAAAAAAACAGAGGTGGAGACAGGTGAGACAAACACTTGTAGTCTTTTGAAGGTCATAACCTCCATCAGTATTTATATTCTCAGACAGGAAGCACTTTTTCATGGCTGTTCACGAATGAATTAGATTTTTCACTGAAGCATGACAACTTAATGCAACGTTTTCGTGCTTTCATTATTAAGCTGGTTGTTATTATTCTTCAGTTAATGGATTAATTCAGGTTTCAAGATATTCAGTTTGCGATTTTGAGGCAGGTATTGATATTATAATTTTTGTTTAAGTAATTCTTACATCTAGAGAGCTGGTGCCAGTGAATGTTAGCATTTTTGATTGCTAAATGACTTGTACGATTGATCATGTATCAAAATAATTTTTTGTTGATCTACTAATGATTCCAACACAACATGTCAACAACATCTTTCTTCTACTTTTTCTTTGTACTGTAAAGTTTACAGAACCAAATCCAACAATACCCTCAGTACCTTTTAAAAAACTACACATATGCATGGGACAGATTCTAATGATCTGTCACTCTTGTGCCATGTAAAGTATATTTAATCTGAAACACTTTTGTGTTTTGAGCCCTGAGACCACATCGGTTAAACCTCAAAGGATTGTGAGAAGAATAATTTTGCTGACTGGTGATTTTTGCCACAGCAGAGAGCAGAGAGTGAAACAGACTTGAGGTAATGTGTGTATTTTTGTGTGTCCTTGTCCACAGGCCAGCAGGTTCAGTCTAGACTGCTGAGGGAGAGACTGGTTGAGCTGGAGATTGAGATTGAGAGATTCAAGAAGGAGAATGCTGCGCTCGCCAAACTCAGACAGGAGAATGAGAAAAACCAGGAAAATCTCAGGTGATACATCTGCTTATACTCAGTGTGTCGTGTGTGTGTGTGGTCATGCATGTGTGTGTGTGTGTGTGTGTGTGTGTGTGTGTTTCATTGTGGATATTTTGTGGATCCAGTTTTTTTATGTCAGTGGGACTTCCTGGTAAAATAAAGATAAAATAGATACATATTGTTGTTAAACACCCAAAGTTAATCTTTCAACTTCCCGTTTGATGCTGTTTTTACATTTTTTGGATTTTCATTTTTATTAATTTTACGTGTGCCGGTATTACGATGAAGTGAGGCGATCCCTTACAAATCAAAATCAAAATGTTGTGGCAATCCCAACTATGTCTTTTAAGATTCATCCTTGCACAAGTATACAATTCTGTTCCAGGTTCAGAGGTTCTGACATCTCTGAATGAGTCATGCCAGCATTCCACAGATCATTAACTGTGTAATAGTTTGCTTACACTATAGAATTTGACAAAAACATATGTTACAAAAAAACAGACGTCTTTTTTTGTTTTGTTTTTACGATCAAGAGACCTGACAACATTTTAGGAGACTGTGAATGATGAACACTCAATCAATTGGGTGATTCTCTTCAAATGTACATCCACTTCTTTAACTTCTTTAATCATGTCCAGTTTTGGGAACAGATATTTTGATGAATTATGGGTTTGTGTCTACTGGGCTGTTTGATTTATGTCTGCTTTATTGTTATTTTCGTAGGAAAGAGCTTTTGGAGTTTGAGCAGATAAAAGCAGAGGAGCTGGCCAAGTTTGAGGAGTACAAGAAGGAGGAGAACAGGAAGCTGCAGAAGGAGCGTAAACTGTTTGAGAAGCATGCATCAGCCGCCAGAGCCATCCCCGACAAGAAAGAACGAGAAGAGATCCAGGTGACCCAGGATCAAAACTTGTACCATATCAGCAATGTATATTTTAATAATCTGGAATAATAAAACCAGTGAATTATTTAAAATGACATGTACATGCACACAATGTGAAACAATTCAATGATCAGTTGACTCATCCCTCCAAAAATGAAGTTCTGACTATAAAAAGAAGCTATTGTCTGTCGAATCTTGAAAAAGGCTGAACTCTCCTTGAATCTGTCCTTGTCCTCCCTGCCAGGCGTTGAAGCAGCAGCTGCTCTCCCTGCAGGAGGAGGTGAGGGGGAAGGAGAGTCGCTGGGCCTCCACACAGAGCCGGCTGAGGCAACAGATCGACTCGCTCAGACAGGAGAACACTTCTCTCCAAGACGAGGTACCCCCCTGACCTCTGACCCTTTCGCCCCATTCACACCTGGCATTATCTGGCCATGCATAAGTTGTGTTTCTAAGCATACCTTCTTCTTTTAATTCAAGATTCAAATGATGGAAAAGCTCCGGCTCAGCACCTGGAAGAAAAACCCTGTCAGTGCAGAAAAGGACAAAGAACCCAAAGACAGTCCCAGAATGTTTGAGAACAACGTGTCAGCTGTGACCAAAGGAGTGAAATTTGCTGTGAGCATGTTTATATTTTTTATTGGTTATTTTCACCTTCTCTGAGTCACATTTCTCAATTTTATGATCACAAAAAATATACTCAGACTTAATTGATTATATTGAAACTGAAATCAGCCATTTCAAATCAGTGACTAGGACAGTGTGGGAAGAATAATGGGTCCATAATACTTATTTTTGATTTGTGTTATCTTTGCACTTAAAGCGACTCATCATGTCTCTTTGATGGTCCCCAGTCTTTCATTGACCAAATGTCACTTTAATTCCAATTATCTCTTCAGATTTTTTTTTGCATCTTTGTATAATAATTAAATCACAAGTTCTCTGTCGTTGTTATCAGAGTCCACTTGACTCAAGAGGATGCAGCACAATCAGCAGCAGCCCTCCACAGAGCAGCACTGCTGCAGCCACCAGAAGAGGCTCCAGGGAGAGCAGTCAGGCTGCTACAGGTACGGTTTCTACTGCTTAGTTACAGGTTTTTGCAGACTTTGAAGTACTTATCATAGATATTTTAACAAGGGATCACATGATCACTTTCTTGTATGTAAAAGGTGTTGCGTGTAGTGATGACCCAACAGAAAATTATCATCCAACTCATCAGTTCCCCTTCAGCTTTATGGAACATCATAGTGACTTTCAGCTCATAAATTTTGATTTTCCAGCTCACCACTTTACCATTTTGGTTCACTCTCACTGTTCTTAGCGTGTCATTTTTCGCTGCAGCAGGAAGCTTTGCTCAGTAACAAAAGCTCTGATAAACCCACTGTACACTACCTGCTCAGCACCAAACAGCAGCCAAACACAATTCGAGACTAGTGGAGCATTTGACAGCTAAAGAGACAGATATTTCCTAACGAGTAGGTTTGAGACCAGAAAGGAAGTAAAAGGAGAGTAAAGGACTGGACACGTGGTTGGACTGGACACTGCTCCAAATGAATGATAATGTTACTCTGTATTTGATAGATGAGTTATTAGGTAACTCTTTTCTCTTTGATAATATGTCAGTGTCGAACTTACAGCATGTTTTTTACTGCCCCTGAGTGCACATACTAATCAGTTACTGCAGGTTTAAATTTTTTTTGACAGGTAGAAAAATGGCCGGTTTTATAATGTTTGTGGAAAATAAGTCCTCTGACTTTTAGTAACGGGTTCCTTTATGTTGGTGTTCAGTGTTTACTGAAGTTAATCTCAATCAACCCTTGATTTATAAAAGTTTGATGTTGGAACCAATTTTCTAGTAGTTGAGAATGATTAACATTTTTCTGTTTTGTGTTGACTGTCAGCAGGGATGAAGAGCAGCCTGAGGAGGCCAGGCTCCTTTTCCTCGGCCTCCTCTTCGTCCTCATTGCCTGGCAGGAGGACCGAGGAGAGGTCGACACCCGCCAGCAAGAGTCAGGACAAATCTCCAAACCAAGAACACTCAAACGACTGCTCTCCGGTGAGAGACGTTGTTAGTGCTGTCCTCTCTCTGGTGTAACAAATCTGTATAAATGTATTATAGATGTAATGTGTATTGGAAAACTAGCTAAAGCTAATTTACAGCTTCTGATCCTGTTCAGAGTCTGTTGACAGTGGTGTGGTGGTCAGTTCAGCCAGTCACCATGTTTATTTACCTTCTTATTCTGTTCAAGCCAGAGAGCTGCTGGAGCCTGGACATGCTGCTGTCTTTCAGGGCTCAGTCACCACAGCCATGTTTAATTCTTTGCTTTTTTTTTATTATATTATTATTGTAGAAAAGAGATTCTCTGCCAAAAGAACCAGAGTCCAGTGAGGCTGAAGAGGCAGAAGAAGCTCAGGAGGTTATCACACATCCTGATGGAAAGGTGAGAAAGTGGAAAGATGTCATTGGACTCGGTCAAAATAATCTATAGTGTGTTTACTCATGCCAGTAAAGGAACATGTCCCCCAGAGCAACAGTGTGGCTCATTGATCGTTTGTGGGCATCAGTGGAGCACTATTGCACAGAATGGCAGAGAATAAGATTTATCAGGCTTCAAATATACAGAAAAACGTATACATACATTTAGTGTTGTTTTGGGGCTTTTCACTTGATTCTCACTGAGCAAAAACATATCCAAAAGACGTTAACTCCATGTCTTTGCTGACCTTGTAAAATTTGAACGTCATACAAGATTTTCATTTTGTATTTGTACTTTATGTATTCTTTAGACATCTGTGACTGAAGTCGAAAACATGTCTGAAATAACAGCGTAGAAACTTTCATTTTGAACCCTGTGAGGACGTCACTTGGACATCAAAAGTGAACGTTGAAAAGATGTCAGAAGAACTTTCATTCTGGTTCTCCAGTGGAAGTCTTTTCAACTTTGTGAAAGACGTTAACTTGCCGTCTTTTGGATGTTTTTGCTCAGTGGGTTTGTTGACAGTAAAATAGAGAATAATCCCAGACTTATCCCTTAACTTGGGATGTAATATTTCTCAGAATAGGTAATCAAACAAAGTATTTAATGAGATAATCAAGATAAAGTATCATAGTAAAAGTATTAGCGGTAATAATAACATAAATATTTATGATATTCTTAGATATAGATATTTAAAGTTAGTTCAATATGACCAATGTTAAAATGTTTTTTAAGAGGTAAATACTGCAGATAGTAACTATATCAGACACTTTGCAAAACTTCACATTAAAAACTCACATTGTCAGTGAGTTTGTTTGGTGTGATTGATGATAACTAGAATGTGCTGATAAAACCTGGTCGCGATCCTTCCAGATCGAGAAGGTTCTGGCCGGCGGTGATCGTCTTATTACCTTCCCCAACGGGACCAGGAAGGAGGTTTCAGCAGACGGACTGACGGTCAAAGTCACCTTCTTCAACGGAGACACCAAACAGATCACAGCTGACCAGAGAGTGGTGAGACATTTACATTTTGTCCAAAGTGACTCACAATAACTGCGTTCAGCCTCCGTATCCAGACAAATAAGTGAGTGTGTGTGTAGTGGTACAGTGAGCCAGGGAACGTTTGCTGAGTAAGCTTTTTGATAGTTAAAAATATTCACTGTGTTCCTGGGAGCTGTTGGACCTGATGCACCATGCTCAGATGTAGAATTGTTGAAGGAGGGTTGGTGGTATCTGACTAACCTTTCCCACTCTGATTTTCTTGGTTGAGATTTAAACACAGGAGAACCAGATGTAGTCAACAAGCTCCTAAAAAAATGACGATGATGCAATGATCCACCTTCAAGGTCTTCATTGTTTTCTCCTGCGCCTGAACACAGTTGGGGTTCAGTGTGCAAACCACCAACCTTCTTTGTGGAGATTTGAACACAAATATGCTCCTTGTGTAAATAATTAACAATAAACAGATTATAAATTACCATTATTCATATCAGCTAAACAGACTGATTACAGGAAATAGATTTGTTCTTTTGAAGTGATTGATGGCACCTCGTTAAAATAAATTGTTGTGCTTAAAGGGCAGCGTGTGTCTTTAGTCTTGGAATAAAAAATTGCCTTACGTAGACTAAATATTTTACGTTTTCTAATGAAGCTGATTATGTACTTATATTGGTTTTTGAAGACTTCATTATTATGGAAACTTATTTCAGTGTTAAGGAAGAGAAGGTTGCAAGCACTCTAAGAAGCCTATAAATAAAAACTCTTGGCTGTGACGTTATGTGGACATTGAGTTCATCTTAAATTGAAGTTTTAACCTCCTAAACTCAGGATGTGAATTTGATTGAATTTGAGAGCTCACAGTTGAACTTGAGCAGTCTCCTGTGAAATAAGATAAACATAAGGAGCACATCTGTTACCCATCTGAATGTATCTACTCAGTAGATTCTACTGGGGACACTTTTAACACGACTCTGCTCCTTGTGCTCAGATCTACTACTACGCTGAAGCCCAGACGACACACATCACCTATCCAGATGGGATGGAGGTGCTGCACTTCCCCAACAACCAGACTGGTGAGAGCAGATGCTCACTCTAGAGTGAGCAGTTAGTTGAGATTTTGTTGCACATTTGTAAAATGTGATCATGGATCATTTTTGACACTCAGAGGGTACTTATTGTGCGCCATATAATAAATAAGGAGTGATTTTGGCAGCGGTGGAAGAAGAACTCAGATCTTTTACTTAAGTAAAATTAGTAATACCACTAATGTTGCCTGGTCTATAATATGTTAGAAAATAGTGAAAAGCCCAGCGCTCACAGTGATGTCTCCAAATATCTAATTTTATCTGACACGCAGTCTAACATGCAAAGGTATTTGTTTACTTCCATAAATGAGAAATAAATCCTACAAAATACTGGAATATTTTGACTTTTTTTCTTTGACCCTTCTCAAAATTATTGATCAGTTCTCAAAGTAGTAGTTGCAGATTATTTTTCTGTTGATCAGCTAATCACTAAAATTGATGCCTCAGTGTGTAAGGATCAATGTAATGGTTGTAAATATCGCTTTCAAATAAACCGGTAAAAATTCAACATTTCCCTCTCAGATGTAGTGTAGTAGAAGTATAAAGTAGGAGAACATGAGAGTCCATCACTGGAGTTTGTCACAGCCCAGTTATCAGGTTGTTTTATTTTACTTTATTAATCCAGTTTACAAGTGGTTTGAAAAACAACAATTTTATACCTATCCTGGCTTCACTTGTAAATTGATTGCGCTGAAAATTAAGTCAAAAAACAAAAAAACAGGTTTTGAGTGCAAAAGTGCAAATCAGTCATGATCACTTCACAGTTATGATGGCAATGTATTGTACATTACACTTTGTTTTATTTCTGCTCCAGAAAAGCATTTCCCAGATGGCCGTAAGGAAATCACCTTCCCAGACCAGACAGTCAAGAACCTGTTTCCCAATGGCAGAGAGGAGAGCGTGCTGACAGATGGCACCATCATACAGGTCAACCCGTAAGTAGAGACCACAGCGCCTGTTTGTCTCTCTGCCTCTGTCGTTTGTTGAGTTTATTTCTATGTTCAAGTCTCACCTTGATTGAAAACTAACTGGGTGTGAATGTGTGCTGCCTCTCTCAGGGACGGCACCAAGGAGATCCTTTTCAACACAGGCCAGAAGGAGATCCACACGGCAGACTACAAGAGGAGGGAGTATCCAGACGGCACCGTGAAGACGGTCTACACTGACGGCAAGCAGGAGACACGCTACCCCAATGGACGGCTCAGGATCAAAGACAAAGATGGCAACGTCATCGTGGACAACAGAGCGTAGAGACAGTCTCTCACAGTTAAAGATTTCGGGATCCTAAGGCTGATTTCAGAACTATGATTCCCAAAGACTTGCAAAAAGTCTCAAACAAGTCAGACTCGGTGGAATCACTTGTCTCTCTTGCTCCCCCCTAATGAAATCAGCTGTGTTGGTATGCAGAGCCTTTAAAATCACTCTCCAGATGGACACATCTCAGCTGCTACACCTACACTACGTTCCTTCTGTATGGCAGCCGATGTGTTGTAAACACTTTTTTACATTAGATTCAGTGAAACATGTCACATCTTCTTGAAGTTTGGCAAATGTGTCGAATGCAATTCTGTTCACATAAGTTATTTACTCATTTATGTTTATTTGCACGTTACCACCACCGATTGTAACTTGGTGTAACTGAACAGACAGAACAGAGCTCTCAAGATGTTGCTCTGCAGTGCTACTAGTGGTTAAAAACTCCACAGGGACCTTCAGACTTTTTACATGTGTGTTCTCGTGCACAGGTGGCGGAGCCAGAAATGAAATGTAGCAATGTGCCAACAAAGGCAGGACTGCTGGCATTAACATGGATGTAAACAATATGGATTTCAATCATTTAAGAAAAAACTGGCTTCACAATGTTTAATGAGGAAGGAAATGCATTCAGTATATTCATTTGACTTCAAAGACACAAACAAAACTTTTCCTGAACAAAAACTTTGCAAGAAAACTCAACAAGGCACCTTTAATGTATTTAAGTGATGTAAAGAATGTTTCAGGTCTAAAAAGGTGTATATATATTTTGCAGTGAAGTCCCTTCTTACTTCTGTTTGACAGTCTTGTTTGTAGCAGGATGTTTTGGCCCATTACCTACCACCAGACCTCATTCAGTCTTATTGTTTAAATATTAACATTCATAACTCAATGTTTACATTTTCAGTGAAGGCCTGGGAGAAGAAATGCTGAACAGAAACAAAATGTGACCTGTGCAGCAGTGTTTTTCTGTTTTAAATGTTTGTTTACAACTATTTTAATTTGTAAAAATTTTAAATACATATTTATTTTCTTAGCTGACTGTACATTTTTTGTAAAATAAATTTTAACCTTTTTTTCCACGTTTGAGTTTTCATTATAACATTATAAACGACAACAAACAACACAAACAGTGAGATGTACAGTCGAATACAAAGTAGAAAAAAAACAGTTGGAGATATTTCAATATTCATACTATTATACTATAATTAGACATTTATTTAGTTGGTGTCATAAGCAGTATAGATGTTCTATTCTTTCCAGTTCTTATTAAATGCATCCTCTCTGACTCAGTGGGTATGTCAGGTTTAACAAACAATCGGACAAATTCCAGCCACTGATCCTGTTTTGGGGTGTTTACATTAAGCCAGTTCCTTGTAATAGTTTTTTTTTTACTTGCTTCCAGCAAGACTTTGATCAGGCAGATCTTCTCTCATTACAGCATTCTCAATATTTCTTAGATACATCACAGGGCAGATTTCATGTCCCAAAATTGATTTTATAACTGTAGTTACATTTACCCAATATGACCTTATATTTGAACAGTTCCAGAAAATGCGGGAATGGTCAGCCACCATACGCCCACACAGCCTCCAACACTGTTGTTGTGCAAGTTGCCTGCCTTTTATTTTTGGATGTTATGAAAAAACGGGTTTAATTCTTCCAGCAGAATTCCCTCCATACTAGTGAATTTGTGGATGCACATTGTGTCTTGCACATTTGGTACCATTCTTCTTCTGTTATTTGAGTCCCTAACTCTGCTTCCTATTTTGCTTTTATATAGAGCGTTGAATCCCCCCTTGCTTATGTGCGTGACTGTGTCACAGGTATTATATAAAAATATATATTTATATATTTATTATAAAATATATACACTCCACTTTGTCAATACTTTAGGAGTTCAATGACTCTGTATGTGCTTAACTAGAAGTGGACACGTAAACCATCTGCCAGGATCACTCTGTCCTGTTACTCGAGGACAGACGGACTGTCGTCAGGTATTTACAAAGAAAACACAGCCAAGAGTCTAGACAGCATTGGAAAACTTTAATCTGACCCTTCTTACAGACAAGTCCGTCTCACATGAGTCACATGACTAGAAATCAAAGTGCTCAGCCAAACACAAAACAGTCAAACTTCAAGTAAATCACTGCTCTGCAGGAACACTGAAAGTAAAGACTACTGTCAACTCTCTACAACAACAGCAGTCAGACAGCAAAACAGAACGAAATCAAGATGTTCATTAAACAGGACGTCAGCAACTAAACCTGGAGAAAGACACAACAGGGAACTTATTAACCGCGGCTCAAATTTGTTAAACTACTGTTTCAATGCTTACTTTTCATTAAGATCAATTGTTGACTATAAAATGTCAGGGGGTAGTGAACAAAGGTCCATTGCAATTGCCAACCTTTTTTTAAAATTATTTCTCAGCAGCTATATTTAGTCTTGATGCCATCCAGTCACAATGTATGCAATATATGATCAGTGATTTATTTTTTCAAAGTGACAAATAACAAAGTGATATGAGGTTTAACTTTGAGCTTTAACAAATCAGACTATATCGAAATTCAGAGATACCAAAACTTTAACAAGCACTCTGTCTAAATGTGTTTTTAATGGTAATATCTGAAATAAATCTGAAAACGTACATGAAGTGAACCCTGTGGGTTGAGGAGGTCGTCTCCACTCTGCTTCACTCGCGCTCAGCCAGTCCACTGCTGACCAGAGGCTGATGGACCAACTCTCCGTCCTCGTCGTACAGCAGCACTGTGAGCTCTGGTTCCTGGGCCTGAACAGACGGGAAGGACACATGAAGGTGGTGAGATGCTGACAAAAGAAAGTCAGGTCCTGTGATCTGACAAACATCTGTGAGAGCACACTTTGGACGTAAACTCTTTGTCGCAATAGAGACTATTTAAGTATAAAACTGCAGACTTTTATTATGTTGAGTCTTATTAAACTGTAGTTAATCAGATAGCCGTAGATGTAAAAGAGCTGAGAACGAGAAACAGTCCCTGTCACACAATAACACAACCAGCATAAAAAAAACACGAATAATGCCAAACGACCACAATCATGCAACAAATAGACTTCAAACTATTTACTCCAGTCGACGCCCATCAGACAATAAAGCATAAAAATCTCCAAGGGGTTCACTCCTTTTAAAAAGGGGTATATATGCTGAAACTCTGGAAAACTGGAATATCTCAGGATAAGTAGATACTGGACTGTGTACTGTAGCTACAAGATGTAAATGTTGAGCTTGTTAGTTGAGCTTTATAGATGAATACCGAATGATTATTCTTTCTGGTCAATAATTAAGTCTTACTGTTGAACTAATTGATGCAGATTAGAGTTGCAACGGTTTGAGGTTTTCGCTGCGCCAGAACCATTTCTGAAAATGTCACTGTTTTACAGTCCTGACAGACATGACACTTGATATAAAATGATACTGTAGAATTCGATACTGTAGACAAGCAAATGTAGATAGTATGATAACTGTCAAATTTATTTTCACAGTATATAACCAGCATACTGCTGCAACCCTAATACAGAAAGCTGCATCACAGCTACAAGCCATAATATATTTTGATCTTTAACATCCATTGAACTAAGAGGATGCTTCAAGTTTAGTGATAAAAAATATTTTTGTCACTAAATCACGATCATATCATGTAGCTAAATAATTGTTTTGGTCACAGTTGTGGATCCTTTTAATTAAATGTAGTCTCAGCAAAGAAAGTTTCATGTAGAGTTGTTCGATAGTCCGATAAAATGCAGGAATCGATATCGGTGAGTACGTGAGTCTAGGCACCGATCCGATACCACGTAATTTAGAAACGGGACCCTGCTCCTTCCCTGTTAGCTCTGTTAGCTCTGCTTAATGTTACACACCCAAAAATCAGTTCTTCTTCTACTCTAAAAGCCAACACAGGAAGTTGCGCTGTGTGACCCCTGGCAACTACTGTTTTTAGAGCAGCAAAGAAGAAGTTGATTTCACGCGAGTCAGATGGAGCTAGCAACATATCAGCTATTTGGCAATATTTGACTATGGATAACCTCACCAGTACAATGGCGACATATTCAGTATGCACGGCTGTAATTTGGATGGCACAAGTGTTGCCAGTTTCAACACCAGCAGTGTATTTTCACACAGTATGTAATTCACACAGCAAGCCGGTGCTGCGGATCCAAAAGAGGCGTGACGGTACACCTCATGATGATGAAGCCTGTGTGTTTTTTTCAACGTGTTTCCCCCCGTGTCCTCCTGTTAATCTAAACATGTACCCGCTGACTGTTTATAATCATATGGATGCTGTTATAATGTGTTGTGATTGAGATCCTGACCCACCATGCATCCTGGAAAGTGACAAAGTTACGTTTTTCGCTCTAAATTACGTAATTACATAATCAGCATCAGTCAACAGGATGCTGTCTGACTCACTCGCGGGGGAGGGATGCTGTTTTATGGGGGGAAGTTCACTAAGTCTCGGTCAGGAGGGCTGACCGTCGGAGTGATTTTTTTCACCGCGACAAACAGTTGGTGAGTTAAAGTTTTTTGCCGGGGACAGACACAGACACTTCTCCACAAATAACTATGGTATTTTTTGTCCTCATATAAGTTGCAAAAGACACGACCAGTTACTACGTTACCGTTGTTTGGTCCTGTAACTCCTGTTGCTTTGTGGGACATTTCTCTTTATTTTGTTGAGTGAAGGATCTGTTTAGTTATCAGACAGTGAACACCATCAGATCGACACGCCCTCACTCTGCGCTGCCGGCTTATCCATTCATGTGGTTCGGTTCGCCAATACTGCGCCTCTGATACTACCTCCGGAGGCGCATCAGAGGCGCAGTGAAATCGGAGACTTTCACACAGAAGCGGATGCGGAGAATTGGTGCAGGATCCCCGCATGCAAATGACAGTGTGAATGGGGATACTGTGTCCAGTAATAAAACGTCCTTAATAGACCACATCCCAAATTCCTTCCCTATTTATGTGCCACCACCGGATGTTGATAATGCGTCATTACTTCGCGCAGCAGAATTTAGTGTGTTCACCCGGGTCTTACGTTGATATCAAAGCCGAGCCGAGGTAATAAAAATGCGTGTCTACTATGGGGTCAACAACCTGGGTGTAAATACAGAGTTTACACATTCCCATTGCAATCAAAAACCCGATCTTAGCGGGTTTAAGTGGGATGCATCACGCGAAAGAACACGACGAAACTGCTCTCCCTAAACTTTATGAGACAGTGAGGGAACACATTTCATGTAAGCTGAAAGACGTGCAGGCAATCAGCTTTACTACTGACATTTGGACCTCCGACGTGTGCCCTTGTCTTTCTTGAGTCTGCATGCTGGGTGGACACAGTATTGCCGTCAACATTTCCCATCTTAAAGTGCGGTGCTGCAAGTAAACGAGTTCCATGAGTAAGTTTTAAGGGAATTATTTATTCCTAGATGTATTTAAGCTGCTGTTGCACTACTGTTTTAAACTGTTCTGTTAAAAAAGTGGCTGTACTTTAACAGTTTTTAAAGGAATTGTTATTTATTCCTAGATTTCTTTATTTGTTCTCTTTCGGTTATGACAGACTGTCAAAATAGAAAATAAAAGAATGTTGTATGCAAGGTTTTACCTGAACCAGACCATACAACAACGACAGCAATCATATCACATCCATACAGGGTTAGCAGTATATACAGCTGTTAAAAAAAATAAAAATTCTTCTTCTTCTATTTTTTTTATTTTTTTTTTACACGCACTGGTATCGGATTGGTTCTCGGTATCAGCCAATACCTAAAGCCCAGGTATCGGAATCAGTATCAGGAAGGAAAAAATGGTATCAGAACATCTCTAGTTTTATGCATCTGATAATAAAAGTACTACTAATAATATGGTGAGTGTTAATAACAACACTTAAAGTGTAACTCTCGCCAAAATGCAACCTAGGCTTTTTTTGTGAATGTACCCCAGTCAAACCTTCGTGTAAAAGCATTATTACGACGAAAAAGCCACTTTTAAGATTTACCGTAGTTTAGTTTTCGGGTCAAAATCATTTTCAATTGCGTGCTTAGGGGCAACTGTATGGTAGCATCAAAATCGCTTTTTTTTAAACACTAAGAAGACTCAACACAACATGAAACTTTGCTCGTAGTATCACCAGGGTCTCTACACATGAACACATGGAGGAGAAAGCTCCATGTTACGCCGGGGATCGGGGATCCCGGCTGACTGGTGTACATTCACAAAAAAAGCCTAGGTTGCATTTTGGCAAGAGTTACACTTTAAGTGTTGTTATTAACATTCACTCTGTGGAGTTTTTCACGTCTGGTAGCACTACGGAGCAGTTTTTAATACACTCGTTTAATACACTCGAAGCACATGCGAGCACATGTGTACGCAGGTGACAAAATAGTTGCACAGTATTCCACCAATCTAATGATGGCAACAACATGCCAATAGATGCAGCGATGTGCCAGCAAAGGCAGTGAAGAAGAAAACTGCATGTAAACTAAAAAAAAAAAAAAAGAAGGGTTTAAAGGTATTTTATGAGAAGATTAAGATGATGCATTTTGGTGAGTAACACTGAATGTAAATGTAACTTTTGTTTATCACTTCAGGTCTAATTCAAATGACAATCAGTGAAACTGTTTTTCTGTTCTTGTTTCTTCATTTCAAAAACATGTTGTGTGTTTCTTACTACAACTGAGGCTGTGATGTTGCTGTGTAACAGCTCGATCATTTCCCTTGCAGCCTTCACGCTCCAGCCTGGACTGTAGGGCAGCACGTCTTTCTCTCTGTTGACACTCGGAGCCTTGAAGCCGGCCACTTTGACCTTGAGCGCCCGTGACGGAAATCTCAGCAGCTCGGCCGGCATCTGACGCATCCTAACAGGAAGTGACAGAATATCAAAAAAACACAGCAATGTAACCAGAACACCTGTACATCAGCTACATTCAAGGGCTTTAATGGAACATGAATCCAAATAACAAGCTCTTAAACTCCAAGTATATTTATGCAAACACATATACTGAACTAAAGAGAGCAATTAACTTTTACTTTTACGTAGAATCATAAGGTCTCAAATAATCTCCAACAAGAAGTCATTCAAGAATCTTTTTACTGACCTGTGGAAGCTCATAATGAATACATGCTGTATACATGTATGTTTACTTCTTTTTATCATCTTATTGTATATAAATAATGTTTTCATTACTTTCGATGCTGTGTTGTTACAGATTTTCACTATCCTGAGATGATGATAATGGTTTTCTTAAGATCACAAATTACAACTTTAATCGATATTTTAATCCTATTAATGTAACAGTAACACAAATTCGGATAAGTATGTTACTAACTAACTGCTGGATGTGTAAATAAGCAACTCAATGGCCACTCAATGTTGCATCACAACTTCTTTTTGCTGCATTTTTCACCACTAGCAGGACAAAGTTTTGATAAATATCCCAACATCTGATCTATGAATTAGCTTGATTTGTACATGAATTCATAGTTCACAGACTTTGAACAATGACTTGAACCACCATTTTTGGTTTAAGTGAAACTACTGGATGTATTGCCATACAACTAAAAACACTTTTTTGTTTATCCAATACTGTGTTTTATGACCTTCAACACTAATGACATTCCCATCAGCCTCAGCTGCACTTGGTGTTTACTGCGAGTAAAGCCTCACAGTACTGCAGGCATGGTGTGCAGACTCTTACAGGCTGGGCACACTGGATGCCTGTGTATTGCATGGCGGTTGCATTACTGAGCTGCTGCGGCTCACTCCTGCCTGCCCTACCCGTTTACATGGAGTTTGCCTTCGATAATTATCGATAAATATGATGACTTGATTTTCCTTTATCCCACTGAATGAGCTAGAAAGCTGGAGGGGGAACGAGAGGGAGCGACGGGGAGAAAGTGAAAGTACAAGTGAAAGAGAGAGAGCACACAGGAAAGAAACTGCCCCTCACCTGCTGTGTGTATTCCCTTCATGTCTAACATATTCTACACATACAGACATTAAAACTTTAGTGAAATGCTGGTATGATGTCCATATGACTGTCTACAGGTCGTTTTCAGGTCGATTTTTGCCGAGAACTGCACACGTGATGCTGTAGAAATAGGTGAGACTCTGAATCTCTAGATCACACGACGCAGCAGCCACACTTGACACGCGGGACAGACAGGACTGTTCAGCTCCATAACAGTTTTTTTTTAGGTCTGTCCTTTGTTTACAATGATGTTGAGCAACATCTCCACTTTTAAATTGGAGTTTAAAGTTTTAGCGCAATAGTATTAAATTGAATCTATGTTTAGAGTAAAACCTATACTGAGGTCTAATGATGGGTTTCAATTTAAAGTAGTTTTAAAGCTTGGTGCAACATATTAAAAGTTAAACCATGATTTGATCATTTTAAAATAAATCCTTGTTTGTGCAACTCAGTCTTAGTCTAGTTGTTAATTCAGTGTAGAGTTCACTCCTGTCCATTGTTTGAATAAATCTGAACTCCTGCAGTGTGCAGCTCATACTTGCTGGGGGGCAGAGTGTCGTCAGAGCCAAAGTCGACATGTTGGACCAGGATCATGACGGGCTCCATGCTGGTGAACTTGATCAGCTTGGCCCGGTAGTACTGCCCATCACTGTACTCTGCCAGACACGGACCGCCTGGAAACCACAAGCATAATAGTGATTCACAGCAACACATACACAATAGTACATGACCTATACCCCTTTCACACCAGCCAAAAACCCATCAACACCTGCTAACGTCTGGCTTTTGTGTACAATGTGAGAGTGTATTATCTGGATCACTCCTAGGTAAATTAACCCTGCAGTGGTCACAGCCTCGGCTCAGCTGTGATTTGAAAACAACACCCAGGTGAACACGCTTCAGGCACGATGCTATGATGTGTTGAAGTTAAGGCTGCCGGCTTGTTAATATCTAACCATCCATCTCTATCAAGCAGCAGTAGAACATCGTTTGTTCAGTCTGTGCTGAGTTTGAAAGAGACTGAAGTTAAAGATATTTAAAAGTAACTGTTGTTAGTGGCTTCTGTGTGGTCTGATCAGACAGAAAAGATGCCTCACTCCTCAGCAACTTCAGTTATCAGCTCTGGAGAAAACAATGCATTTAATTCAGAATATTATTGATTAAGAATTTTTCAAACAAGTTTAAGTTTTTTGCTTTTTAATGTTCCCTGTTTTTCCAGCGCGTTTGTGATGACAAACCTGCATATACATGCTAATTTCAGCGTAAAAGTGGTATTAATTTCGAGATGACTGCAGAGAAAAGAGGGTAAGTTTATGCACATCATTTAAAGGTGCAACACCACTGGAACATTTGATAAAGAGCTTAACACCTGTGCATTGACAGTACACAAATTAAATACTATGTGTGTACATTTCTAATAAATCAAAAATTTTGAAGTCCAGCTAATGATAACATGATGTAAACAAAGTCTTTTTTAAAGCCCAGTCTGTGGCTAGAAACACAGGCAGTGAACACAGTGAAATGTTACCATGAGGGAAGTTGGTGAGTTGTGGCAGACTGTTGATGTTTGCATTTATTCTGGTGAGAGCCTCAGCCAGAGTCTCTCCATCCACCTCCACCTCAGCTGTTCCCTCCAGAGACCACAGGAAGAGCTGCAGGACAGACATACAGGATGATCTGTATTATCAGCTTAAACATCAGTTTAGCTTCGTTTAGTAAGAGTTAATAACTGAAAAAAACTGAAACTGAAAAAATAATGAATAATGAAAATACTTGTACCTCTCAGTTGTAGGCCTTTTAAAACAGACCTGTCATCAGTACTGACTTGGTTAGTTCATTGATGCTACTATACGTTTACATCAGAATTCTTTTATACTTAATATTATGTGTGTGCTACCTCGTTAGGGGTCAACAGGTGCTTGACTCTGACTTGAAACTGCTGTCCCTTCTGTGGTAGGTTTGGGGCGATAAAGGGCCCCAGCATCGGCTCCTCTGGGCCCCTCAGACCCTGGAGACACATCAGTCTTACATTTACTTACCCTGCAATGTCTGCTAAAGAAAGACTCACAACCTGAAATGTTTCACAAGTGATTTTTTGGCCATCAAAGGGCAGAAAGACACCAACGTTTTACACTACCTACCACCTCAAATATCAGGCTCTCCAAATAAAGTCGTAAACTTCAGTTTTGAAAGTGCTGCATTAAATATTCTCCTCCTTGTCCTTCACTTCTTTTCCTGATGGTTTCTGTTTGGAGCCACGTCTGTAGTGGTTTTGAACCTTTCATTTTACCTCTGTGTACTATCTTGCCATCACAGCTTGAGTTCAGCTTGTAATATCATGGATGACATATGTATGGGAAAAGTGCTTAAACATAGCTAGGTAGCAGTCTGTAGCAAAAATATTACAGGACAACATTTATATTAATTACATTACTGTTCAAGTATTGTAATTCAAAATTCTGTAATTTTAAGTAAAAAATCTGTGATTCCTCCGTGTACCACTAGAGGGAGGGAACAGACCAGCAGTGGTACTCAAACCACAGTTTGAGAATAGTGGCACTAAGACAAACACAGCTTAATTTCCCACATGTTAAAGGAAAAGTTGCCTACTTAGATATGCAGCAGACATAAAGCAACATGAGCACCTCATTTCTTTGTTTTGAACAGATCTTTCAGCTGTGGTTTGGTCTCCAACTCCTGAGAAATATATCTGAGTCTTAAGCTGCTCAGTGCTCCACTTTCCTCACCAACTACTTGCTTACTTCAGCTCTCTTAACGCTTGGTAAATATTCAGCCTCTCTGAGCCTGTTTCCTGGAGAAGGTTGCTTACTTTTCTGTGTGTGGGGAGGTAATTTATGTCACATATACTCAAAAAGCTGCCATGTTGGGTGTTCTCAGTTTCCTCAGAACTACTCCCATCGTTGTTTTCAAAATAAATTACCTCAGTGTCAATGTCCCAATCATCCAGGAAGGCAGGGGAGATCACTGAGTGTCCCTGCTGAGAGACACAGATATTCCTTTGTTAATTATGACAGACGAGCTTCATCTTGGGAAACAGAAACCAACACAAATCAAAACTCAGACCTTCTGTGCTGAGACAGTCCGGTCAATGGAGGCATGTTCGTAGTGAGACAGGATCCTGCTAAGGCTCAGCCCATCCAGGAAGAGTTCAACCGTGAGGGGTCCCCTTGGGTCAGTCGGCAGCTCCTACCACACACACATGCACACTTATAGCCATTATCTCCAGATTCACAGCAGTTAATGTGTAAAACAACAATTTATGTATATATTCAAGTGTAATTTACCATGACTTGTATGTTGACACAGCGGTTCAGCAAAATCTCCCTCAGCAAAACCACTGCATCCCCCTGCCACTTACCACCAACCTGAAGAGACGGAGGAAAAAAAGAGAAAAAGAGAAAAGAAGAGAAAAGATGAGATGAACATATGACCAAAGAGAAATCAGCTTCCTCATTCAATCAAATGTTTATAATTAGAACAATCTTCTGTAGCTACGTGGCTTAATATCAGACACTTAGTCACAAGTCGGTTTGCCAGTGGGTTTTACATGTTGAAGCCACGAACCTCTATGTACTTACACCTTCTATTAGTGCCAGCCATTTCCCAAAGCATACAGCAAATCTGAGCTTTTGTAATATTTTGCAGAATTGTTTAAATTTGCAACATGAAATGTTTAGCAGGTACATTCATTTTAAAGGGGATATTCCGGTATCTTTATACTTGAGCCCAATGATTACATATTTTGGTGTGTAGGGGGAATGGAGGGAAGAAGGGAAAGTACTTTTATTTATTTTTTTGACAATTTTCATGGTTGTTGCTGATTCTAATCTATCTAATCTAAATAATTATGGATTTTAATTTCAATGCTTTAAAATTGGTCATACTATAAAACAAAAATAAGTTATGATATAAACATTCTGTTAGATCCATACTTAGAAAATATTAAATATTTTTTAGAGATTCCGTTCCATTCACTGAAGACGGCGCTTTGAAAAGCGCTCGTAGGCAGACACACACAGACTCTTACAGGGTTGAGGCCGTGCAGCTGGCAGGGCATACAGAGCTGAGGAACATCTTCACACAGCAGCTTGGGGTACACATGGACCACTGGGATGTTCTCCACTAGGCCATAGTCCACATATTGTACCTGGTAACACGTACACAAAAGATGATCAAATATGCCAGAGATAGAACTGCCCCATCAAACTTGACCCCAGAGTCGACTTGCATTTTGTCAGTCAAATCACTGTATTTTTTTTTTTATTGCAACATTGTACAAAGAGAAATGCAAGAGCAACAGCATGGCGGGCTTTAAATGTGTATAAAACGAGTCTCAAAATTATTTATTGATAAGTATAATACAGGATAAACTTTATCTTAAAAGGTCCAGTGTGATGGAGTTCCTGGGGATTAAGGGGTAGAAATGGATTATAATAATCATAATTATGCTTTCAATAGTGTATAATCAACTGAAAATAAGAACTGTTGAACTCTTTTGTATCTACAGAGGGGGTCGGTACTCTTTCACGAAGTCCGCTATGTTGCACTGGGTTTCTAAAGCAGACCTGAATGAACAAACCAAACACTGACTCTAAAGAGGGCCTTTCACGTTTTTATTGGCCAACGTGAGCTAAGTGCTGTTTAGTTGGTTGCGATCTGAAACCACACCGTTAGATTCCATTAAATCCTACACAAAATCCTCCACCCACTGCCAGCCACAACTCTCTTGGTTTCACCTCCTTTGCTGTCTGAAAAAGGCCATTTTCTCTAAAGATGAAATAAATATAAATTTGTCTGTGGTGTTTTATTGTCACTGGTTGTAAATATACTTTTAATGATACATGACAAGTCTTCAAAATAACAAAGCGTGTGTGTCTTCTGACCTTAACATGTCCTCCCTGCACCTCCAGCAGCTGTCCTCGATACCATAACAAATCAGACCCAATGACGGCACAGCCCAGGACTGACTTCCAGGTGTAAGGCTTCTGTCTGGGCAATGTCTTCATGCTCTGATTAATCCACTCCCTAAGCTGCTCCAGCTGACAGTCTGGCACACACCAAACACATACGAACAGAACAATTACTTTTTAAATCCTCCTTTCATCTGCAATTTCCTCTCCGATTGAAATATCTGAGTCAACATAATAGAAAAGACAGTGTGATTTCAGAGCAGATACAAAGCTTTTGTCCCTGATTTGCCATTTTTAATTCTGTCTGTTTAATACATTTGCAGTCCAAATGAATAAAGCAAAAGAGTTGTGAAGATTCATTAATATCTCATTCTTTCGAGAGAATGTCAGCTTTTGTCATGACTAAGAAATACCGTAGACTTAAACCTCTTGTTGTTGCTTTTGTTTTACACATACAGGTACAGTAGTTGTTCACTGCTCCTCATGTTTTATATTAGTTTTTTAACAGGACTGTAAGATGGACAGATTATGTTCCGAGTCAAATTTCTAAAATAGAGATTAGAATAGAGAAGTTTGTAGTATTAAAATAAATGAGTTAATGTCAGCATTAGCTCAGTGACGATGCGCTCTCATGTGCACCTGCATTCTGTGTTCTGACATAAATGAGTCCGTCCTCTCCGATGGCAGAAACACTTAACTGGATGTGGCCGAGGCATGGCAGCTCTGGCGGTTGGTACAACTGAGTCTTCACCTGTATAAACACACACACACAAACGCACACACACACGACCAATAATATATTTATGTTTACTTTATGTTGTTGGTTATATTCAGAACATATTCTAGTCACGGTGTCCCTTGAATGCCCACCTTCACAAGTCAAGGCAGTCCAAGTTTATTCCAATATTACCTTTCAAGAACTATGCATTCAGTGTGCTTTACATAAGACATAAAAAGCATTAGGAAAAGACACAAGGCTTGATTTAAAAGAAATGACAGTTGGAGCAGACCTCAATTTTTCTAGGAGGGCTTTGCCTGTGTTGGAGAAAGGTCTGCAATCATCATTTGCACAGTGCTTCTGCAAAATATGGTTGGTGTGAACCTGTTTCGGTGGAACATTTGCAAGTGGGGAGGCAAAAGAATATGAAACAACTGTTGGCTTGTTTAGGTTTGTTCCGTATGTGACCAGGTTAGAGTAGCTTTCCAATTTCAGCGTGTAGGTTGCTTGCGCTGAGGTTGTTGTTTTCCCAAAGAGACAGGAATTTAGAAAACACTAACATGCAGACAGCAGTAGGAGAGTCGAATGCCAACTGAAATAGTCTGCAGGACTTAATAACCAGTCTACAACCGGGCATACTAAGTGGTGTATAAAAACTGAATTCTGCTTCTCCATGTTAAGTTATGTCTCTGGAGACAGTAAGCAGACCTGCTCCAGATGACCTTAGAGGTCTAAACAGTTCAGAAGGTATATTAGTATTTGTGAAGTGAACATTCAAATTGTCTTTAGAACTCAATAAAATGCCAAAACAGCATTACATTGTCACCAAGTTAGCTTCAGTGGCTGATTCTTGTATTTATGTGGAATCCAGGTGGATCAAAATGGTTTCTTGCCCAGAATGTGGTCATTTGTATTCTCACCATTTCAGCAGACATAATGGTGCGGGGGGCTGGTTTTGGAGGGTTGGTAGGGGAGACAAGGGGGGTCAGGGACGGGAAAGGAACGACAGAAGTGTTTTTTTTGTCGGCATCAGAAACATCAGTTTGTGCCTCGCTCACTGGAGACTGTGCATCAGCTTCTTTGGGTTTTTCAGCGACAACTTCTCTGCAAGTAGGCAAAAACACACATAATTAAGGAAAAAAAATGGCATTGGATTAAATTAAAGAAATTACTGAAGACATTAGCAAATATAGCCCAATTGAAGATTATAATGACAGTCAAAAGTAAAGAATAAGATATAGTTGCATCAGTTGCATTCTGGGGTCTGGTAATGCTGACAAGAAAGAGAGATAGCTAGTAAGAAATTTATTGAGACTCGTTAATCATAATAATCACACACATACTTCCATGCATACACAGACCTTGGTTTCCTTTCTCTGAGGGCGAGGCCCTCGCTGACCAGAAAGTCTGCAATACTGACAAACTTTCCCATCTTGTTGGAGCAGGACAGTATGACCGGAACTGGACGCTCATCTGTCAACTCCTAGACAACAAGAGAGGAAAGGAAGATACAAACTAAAAGTGGGTCGTTACAGCAACAAAGAAATTTCGAGCAAGGTGCAGAGCAAAAACTGAGCACAAGAAAGTCACTATTTATTCATTTAAGTGTGGTTATGGTGAACTTGGACTGCATCATGATCAGGACTCACAATGAGGATATGAAGTGTAATGATTGTGTTAGAGCTGCGCGGTGTGCACCTGGCAGCACACTGCAGCGATTTCTCACAAACTACATGAAAACTAAAATCGTATTTGGTGAAACATGAACCGTAGGCTAGTCATTGTTTAATGCTTTTTGATTTAATCTTGGATTTCTACCATCGATTATGATTACTGGATCAGTTAGTTACCAAAGAGTCCGGCCCTCTCCACTGCGCTCCAGGACAGGGAATGTGATGATGGCACAGCGCTCAATGGGGAAATATTGATTTAAGATGTGTGTTGGCTGATATTTTTACAACAGAAAGGTGTTTATGGAATAATTATTACACTTCACTATAAACTCAAATACGGAAGTGCAAGTACACGAGTAAAACTACTGGTTTGAATGTTTATGAAAATGTGCTCACGAAACTTTTCTCGTGCACTTCCGTATTTGAATTTATAGTGAAGTGTAATAATCCTGATCCACTGGAGACAGCGCAGTCTCTGCCGCACACTCTGCCTTCTCCAGTCATCTCATCTGGATCATCGTCACCACCTGCGAATATGGATTGTATGATTTAAAAAGGCCTGTAAATAAAGTCAGTGACAGCTCTAACACAATCGTTACACTCCATATCCTCATTGTGAGTCCTGATCATGATGCAGTCCGAGTTCACCGTAACTACACTTCAATGAATAAATAGTGACTTTCTCGTGCTCACCAGAAAAGTAGTTTTTTTTTTTTCCCCATGTCCCTTTAGGGGCTCCGTAAATATCTGACCAATAATACAAAAAAAAATCTAGAGCATCGTCATTGAGATAAAGCAATTATTCATCTTTATAAATTACTGTAAGTAGACATAGAAAACTTCAGCAAAGGACAAAGGAGAAAGAACACGAGGAAAGGAAAGGAAATGAAAAAAAACCTTGATGGTCATAACAGCTGATGCTCCGGTCAGATAGAAGGAGAATATATCGCAGGCTGTAGCCGTCCAGGTGGAACGGCCTCCTGCTGGCCTGAAAGAGAGAACAGAGAGTGAGAAGGAAGTCAAGGTGAGATAAGTGAACCGTGAAAGAGTCCCCCAAAACAAAATACTAAAATTATACAACAGCTGTTGTAGGAAAGCAGGTGCAGACTCATACACTGTATGACACTCTGCCTCACTAAGTGAGATTAGTATGAATTCTCAGCAGCTTTTTTTTTAGCAAAACAATCTAAAGTATATTATATATACTCAAGGTACACTGGTTGAGATGTGATTTTTCTCCCCAGATGGGAGCTCTGCTTTGCTACTTAAGTCCAGACTTTGAACCACATATCTGAAGCATCCCTCTTAACAGTTTCAATACAATACAGTACATCTGTGGGAAGCTGCCTCAATGCTGGATTTTGTGTGACTGCATAGCTATAAATATGGCTGCCTTCATACATTCACTCAGAAGTAGTTTCACAGTTCCAGTTTCAGAGCGCTCAAAGCATCCTCTGTATCAAGGATATTTTTGGTCATAATTAAAATTCAAAGTAAAAATAGAAATTAAAAGTAAAATAAATACAAAAGGTGAATAAAGTGGGTGACAAAAAAATATTCTGCTCATTTTCGCACGAGTGTGTGTGTGTGACCTGATGTCAGTAAGAGTGCACTCCAGTGCAAAAGAGCCCATCAAGGAGGATGGCAGCGGCCGCAAGTTGCTGACATGGAGCTTCACTGTGTTGCCATGGTCACAGACCATCACCTGGTACCAGTCAGCAGAGAGACCGGGAGACAGTCGCTATTATCAATTTCAAACAAGCTTCAAGCTATAATACTGTTTAATGAATGCCTTTTAGTAATGTCATTTACACCACTATGGAACATTACTGTAAATATTCAAAGCTTAAGCAATGACACAAATACCAAAACCCTGACTTATTGGCTCAAAATGTCCTATGTTGGAGTAAAAGGGCTGTTAAAAGATTTGAATAGAAGACAAAATCTACTTGCATGCTGCTCTCTTTTAAACACATTTTTATACCTCTGCAATGTTGCTAGATGTGACGTCAGAGCTGATCTGTCCTCTCTCCCAAACCCCGTTAATGTGAGCAGCACAGTACATGTCCGCCTTCCACACCACATCTTGGGGCTCCATCAGTGCACACTCCTGCTTCACCCTTTCACACATCCTGAAAAACACAGCAAGACATAATCATATAAATAACACTATACAATAGTCTTGCAACATCACATGAATAATGAAAACAGCCCAGAATATGAGCTGGTAACAGTGTTTCACACTTTCTCAAAAGAAACTTAAAAGGTGGATGCATCAACAGATTTTGGACCTGCAGAGATTTGGTCTTGGGGGATGCAAATCTGGCCAGGTCCAAACACAAATAAAAGGATGACATTTGTATAAACAGGAAAGTGAAAATTATCATATTTGTGAAATTGAATCTGCACATAAAATATTAATATTTACTTAGGATGTGATGTGTGCATTTGTAAAACTGTTTAACATATACTTGCTTGGTATTTGTGCATGGATTGGAGTATCTTGTATCTTGTGACTGAGTATCCAAAATTACACATAAATCGCTGTACACATTTGAAAATGTTATCTCTCCCCATAGAGTCCGAGGTGGACTAATACTTTTTTTTTTCCTACTAGCAATGCATAAATATAAAAAGAGAGAAACAGTAAATCTTTTCATATAAGAAGCTGGGACCAGCAAACGTTTTTGCTTAATAATCTTCCTTTAATTAACTAATTGATAGGCAATATTGTTGATTAATAGACAAGTTGACTGACAAAAACTTGGAAGGGACTGTATTTCTGAAAGTAGTATTCATAGTAAACACTAGGTATTCTACAGAATAGTACAGACAAATCTGGCCATTGACTAGCTGAAGAAAAAAATATTGTTTTGTACCAGTATTTGGTATATTTAAAGGATTTTTAAAGCGTGATTTTGCTGCTGACCTTTTGAACTGAGAGTCGTTCTGGGTGAACTGGACATAGAAGCTGCTTGGTGAGTTGACGTGGCTGACTTTGACTTTCAGGTCTTTGAGTTTGGCAGGGAGCTTCAGCAAAGGCTGAATCTCCAGCGGCTCCTCGTTCTGTTCTCCACTGACTTTTTGGTTTGCAGCATCACCACCCTCCGGGGCCAAACCAAGCTCGAGTGGAGCGTCCCATACGTCAGAATCTTTTCCAGTGAATCTGGCATCCTTGGACTTGAGTCTGCAGGAAGGCAGGAGAGAATGGGAGGAGATAGGGCAGTAGGAGGAAAAAGAGGTGAAATGGAAAGAGCACACAAAAAGAAGTGGAGTGACAGCAAGAGGTGGAGGAAAAGAGTTTAAGAATAAAGATGTCAGTATGATACAATAAAAAACACAAGGGGAAAGATGAACTGAGAAAAATTAAAGGGAAAGTCGGCATGACAGATTACATTACCAATCAGATATACAAAAGGAACACTTTTATCACACATCAGATGTTGATGAACATATTACTCAAGTTGAAAATCTTTACTGATGTATATTGTATAATTTGTTGAGAACAAAATGATGTAACAACGGTCAATGGAAACCAAAATCATCAACCCATTGAGGGATGGATTCAAAATCACACCGAAAATCAAGTAAAAAATTGAAATCACAGGCTGATCCAACATCCAACAACTCATAATGTGACTCAGTAGTGTGTATGGCCCTCTACAAGCCTGTATACACTCCCGACAACGTCTGGGCATGCTCCCGATGAGTCAGCGGATGGTGTCCTGGGGGATCTCCTCCCAGACCTGGATCAGGGCATCAGTGAGCTCCTGGACAGTCTGTGGCGGTAATGGGATTTATATCAGGGAAACAAGAGCGCCAGTCAATGGCATCAATGCCTTTGTCACCCAGGAACTGCCTACACACTCAGGCCACATGAGGCCAGGCACTCTCCTGCACCAGGAGCAACCCAGGGCCCACTGTACCAGCGTAAGGTGTGACAATCGCTCTGAGGATTTCATCCCAGTACCTTACAGCATTCAGGGTACCGTTGGCTATGACATGGAGGTCTGTGCGACCCTCCAAGGATATGCCTACCCAGACCTCACCTCACTGACCCACTGCCAAAGCAGTCATGCTGGATGATGTTACCGGCAGCATAATGTTCACCATGGCCTTTCCAGACTCTGTCACGCCTGTCACTTGTGCTCAGTGTGAACCTGCTCTCATCTGTGAAGAGAACGGGGCACCAATAGCGGACCTGCCGATTCTGGTGTTCTCTTACGAATGCCAATCGAGCTGCAAGGTGCTGGGCTGTGAGCACAGGTCCCACCAGAGGACATCAGGCCCTCATTGATGCCCCTCTAAGGCTCTATCCAGCTCTCCTTGTGTAACGGTCAGTCTCCTGGTATCCCCTCTATGCTCTTGAGACTTTGCTTGGACCTTCTTGCAACTGCATGTATGTGTGCCATCCTGGAGGAGTTTGACTACCTGTGCAACCTGACTGAGCTGCAGGTACGGCCTCATGCTACCAGTAGTGACAAATACACTAGAACACAAAGCTAGAGGAATATCAATCAGGAAGGATAAGGAGAGAGCAATTGTCTGTGGTCACCACATGCAAAACCATTTCCCTTTTTGGGGGTTGTCTTGCTTTTGCCTCTCTATTGCACCTGTTGTCATTTTCATTTGCACCAAAGCAGGTGAAATTGATTTAAAATCACTTGTGCTTCCTAAATGGAGAGATTGATATCCCTGAAGTTTTACTGACATGGTGTTATACTGTGACGATTAAGTGTTCCCTTCATTTTTTTGAGCAGTATTATTTTCAGTCTCACCCCTCTTTGAAGCGAACCAGCTCCTCTTTAACCAGCAGGTCAGCTATGTTGGCAACTGGCCCGTTCAGGCTGCTCTCAAACAGCCTGATTGGCAGAGGGTCAGTTTTGCGTACTTTTCCTAGAAGGGTATAGAGGAAAGGAAATGGCGACAAAGACACAGTCCACAACATACGATTTTGGTGGCAAGTAAGTGTTCTTATTTAGTTATTTTTTTAAAATAAAACAAATGAATTCAAACACCTATGCACATACCTGTAGCCACAATAGTGACGAGTTTCTGGTCAGCCAGACTGATGAATCTGTTGGTGCAGGCATCACTCCACGTCTCTCCATCGAGTGGGACCACATCTGACAAACAGCAGTGCATTGCCTAGACAGCAGAAGAGACACTTCCTGTTGACTTAACTCAGAGCTCAAGTGTACAGTGCACAGTGTAGAATGTGCATACAATGTATTTACTAGGAAGGAAAATGTCTACATTTTAGTTTAAAAAATGCAATGAGGAAGCAGTACAGGAACTAATCTTGTCCAATTTTAATACCACTGAAATGCTATCGTAAGTGAACAGTCTAATTGTTGCATAGCCAACTATTTTTTTATTACAAAAGTTAAAAAGTTCTCACCATGGAAGGAAGAGCAAAGAACTCATCCTTAATCTTCCTCAAGTCGCTGACTGACAAAATGTCCTTATTGCCAAAGTCCACATAACGCACCTCAACTTTTTTGCCCCCTGGATGACCTGCGTGCGCGCGCGCACACACACACACACACACACACACACACACAAACACACACACACACACACACACACACACACACACACAAACAGACATCAGGGCGACAGTGGCAGTCATCCACAACAATCAAATGATGGCCTCTGTAACAAAACAGTTCAATATATAGTGTGCAAATGAGTTTTTTGTCAATTGATATAACTGAAGGATTTCTGAAAAATTCTATGAAATCTAATAAAGGTGGAAAGTATGTAATTTGCAAACAAAGAAATATTTTCACAATAACCTGCCAAGGGTGAAAACCCACAACATTGTTGACAACTGCCCATATGATTATTTACACCCAAACAGCTGAGTTGAAAATGTTTAAACTTCTCCGGGATATGTGCAAACTTTCTCAAATTTCCTGGGACGTAATGAATCAGCATCATAAACATGCAAAGATAAGAGGAAAAGGAGAGAGACTGGAGGGAAATGACAGAAGGAGTCAGAGAGTCTGGTAAGTTCTGAGTCTTTTCAGAGGCTGAGCTTAACACAAACACATACACACTCCCACACAAATTGTTTGAATCAACGATTGATTCTCACCTGAATCGGACACCCAAAAATCAAGATTGAATCAAATCTTGAGATTGCCAAAGATTCACACCCCTAATACACACCACTCTGACTTCTGACATATATGCAAGGCACACTGATCCCGGAGCAGGGTCGTTAAACAGCTGAACCAGGCCCTGTCCAGTGAACATTCTGATAAAACTTGAACTGGATTTAGATTGTATCACTATTATGTTACACATTTGCAATACCCACCTGTAAAACAGAAATGTATTCAAACTGTGACATGCACATAGAGACAGCCTCACCTATGACCTGAGCTCTGTACCACAACTTGTCATTATAGCGGGCAACATAGGCCTGTCCTATCACAGGGCAGTAGACGCTGAGGTCATCTCCCCCAGCCACTGTTGCATTGTAACAATCCTGCAGCTTGGCTGAGAGCAACACGGACTCCATATTTTCAACCTGGTGGAGGGAAAAGGTGATAGAAATTGAAGAAATTAAAAAAAATTTTAAAAAGAAGAAAAAAGTTGGATTTTTTTTCTTGGATCACTTTTAATTGCTCCTTTTTAAACTACCCTATTTGTTTTTCTCCCCCTCTTGTTAATCTAAATTACATCTCTGGCATCATTCTTCCTCTTTGTAAGGCTCTTTACTCATGTGGTATCTGTGTTGTGCTGTTCCCCTTTAGCTTGTCCGAGTCTCCCCCTAAAGGCCACCAGCCAGGAACCTCCCCCACATTATCCCCCTGGCAACGTTCAGAGGGTAGGCATGGCAGCTGCACCTCACCAAGTCGCAGGAAGCTCCCCACCCCACATAAACAGGATCAGCCATTTTGAGCAAATTGTACATATATATATGTATGTATGTATGTATGTATGTGTGTGTGTGTGTGTGTGTGTGTATTTATATGCATATTTAGTACCAGCTGGATGTAGAAGTCTGCAGGATTGTTGATGTGGGACACCACAGCATTGAGCTCTGTGTTCATCTTGGGATAGACAGGAGGGTAGTAGAGCAGGGGCTTCCTGCCCAACGTCACTGGAGAATAAAACCTTTTTTGGAAGAGCACAGCCAATGTTAGGCCACTTCAGTTATGGGGCTCAAGATTCAGAAAGCTAGAATTGGATTTTTAATCCATTTAATTACAAAATACCAATTTGCTTATCAGAATTTTTCCTGGTTACTTGAACATGCACGTGTACCTGGCCACTTCAATGAAAACAAGGTACTCTCTGACAGAGATGGGCACATCACTGGACTGGTCCATGGGGGCTTTCCTCAGGTCCACCGACAAAGAGTCTCTGTCCTGACCCAAAGGCAGCATCTCCACTGCTGCAGAGCCAACCATATTGTGGAATTCAACCTGTGCCTCTTCACTCCAGCCCTTTGTCTGAACACACACGCACGCACAGTGTGACAAAAACAAATAAATAAGAAAACACTGCACCTTAAAAAATAAAACAATAAAACCTTGATAGTTTATCTGTTGTCCAAACATTGTAGGCAGAATATTGTCTATACTGCAGTAAATGTTTGATTTGCTCGCTACCATTTTTATTCAGCAGGGCAGGGGTAGACCTTCTGTTCTACTGATTTGTTCACTCAAAAGGTTGTGTTTTCTTCGAAATCCATCATATACAGCACACATGCTAATTTTGTGTTTGTAAGTTTGAGGACCACCATATGATATGCTTTTATATCCCTCATAAGAGAAGGAAAATGTGATTATTCAGGCAAAACTGATACTACAGTATATGTATTTAAAACTCAGTGGCCTTACCAGTTCATAGGGGACGAGGTCCTTGAGTGAACATCTGATGGCCTGAGGAGCAAAGTGACCCAGCTCCACGTTCATCTCCTCATTGACCTTCCTCAGGTGGTTGTTGACAGCCTTCAGTGAAGACTCGGTGCTCTTCTCCTCACTGGAAAAAGGTGTCAGAAGAGTTGAGGATGTACTACAGTAACCATGTACAATATTCTAATTAATAACTGAAATAATGCTTCACATTCAAAACATCCAAAATTGGTCTGTTAAGCATTTATGACATACAAACTGTATATGTATCAAAATACATTGATGTAATAATGTCTTTACCCGGCTGAGATGCTGCAGATGCTGAGATGTTTTGTTGATATACAGTATTTTAAAATGTTCAAGAAAAGTTTACATTGTTCAGTCATTCAGTACAGACAGTGAAAAAACCTTACTCTGGATGATTGGCCAGAATATATTTCAATCTGTGGGAAACACTGAGATTGAGACTGTCCGTTTATGTGTTTACCTTTGTATGGTGATCGTTTTGGTGAGGCCGTAGTCGAGGAAGAAGACTCGGATACTGGCCAGCTGGTAGACCAGGCAGGATTTTACAGCCTCCACACATTCATTCTGCAGGACTTCAACCACATTGGCCCTGCACCACAGTACCTCTTTCCACTTAACAAAGATCATGGAGCCTAAAGTGGAGAGCAGAAACAGAGGCTAAATCAACTGTCACTCTTAGAAAAACACAACTGGAGAGAAAACAAAGGAGTGGAATAATGTTATCTGTTAATTTATTATCACTAGAAGGAAATAAAATAATTTTGTCATGAATAAATAGATCATTACAGTCATTAAAATATTCTTTATTAAGTGCGAAGTGACCAACTATTTAATATATCATCAGGTGCAGCACTAATGAACTTTTTGTCTAATTTGCTCAACATTACTATGTCAAAAACATTTCCTTCAACCTTTAACAAAGACATCAACAGTACCTTCCATGGCTACGTGGAAGAGGCTTTAATCAAAACCAAAAACTAAAATTATCCTTATTTCTCCACACACCGGTCTCCACTGTGTCATTGGAAGTGAAGTGACAATTATCCCTGCAGCAGAAGTAGTTGATCCTCTTTGATAGGATCTCGTGTTCCCTCTTCTCTGCCACATAGCGGACGAAGAAGTGACTTGGATTCACAATGTGGGTTACAACTACCCACTGGATGACTACGACAGATGAGCAAGGAGAGAGAAAGAGAGGGAGGAGAAAGGTGATAGTATAGGGGTAATATGAATTAAGAGAGAGAAAAGAGAAGATAAGAGAGGAAGCAGGAGGTAAGAATTTGGTGAGATTTCCAGGTTGGATGAGAGACAAATGGATGATGGGAGGGAGACGTACAGGAGAAGAAAATAGTTAAGTAAGTTAAGTATGTATTTTCTGTAGGTTCATGTTAGATGTTTTGCCACCACAGAGGAAATTAATTCTTCACTAGCTGAAGGTGTTCACTAACTGCTCTACAGTAAATCCGCACCAGACAGATTAACTTGTCTAGCTGTCAAGACAAACTGTCACAAACTGTCATGTGACAAGATTTGAAGCTAAAAACTTTGGAAACGTATGAATCCATTGATTCTCTTTGAGATGGTAAAAATGACTTACAAAGTTCAGTTTGTTATGTGCACTGCATTTTATAAACTAGAAATTAACTGATAAGATTACTTCATTTTTGGAATCCTATTTCACACATTTTATTTCAAGGTGACAACAAATATAAAAGATATCCAAGTCAGCGTATCTGCTCCAGTTGATTTATCGATGTCAATTACTGTACCTCTCCTTACCATTTCTCTTATTGTCATACAGACTTCTCCTTCTCCTCTGGATTCTCCACTTATCATTAGCCAGCTCAGGGCCAGTGGGTGGGAGAGCTGCAGAAAGAAAAATAAAAATATTTAACTGATTATTAGATCTGACATTATTTAAGTGAACAGCAACTCGAGAGAAAGCCACACACACCGTGCTCTCGTCTTTCGTCGAACAGCTCCTCAATAATTACATCTGGAGTTCCGAGATCTGAGGCTGAGCTGTGGCAAGCAAGGTTAGACCTGTGGCGAGGTCTTGGGCTTGGAGAGGAGCCCCGGGATGACAAACCAGGGCTCTCCTGGTCCTGTTTATGTGGGGTGGGGAGCTTCCTGCGACTTGGTGGGGTGCAGCTGCCATGCCTACCCTCTGAACGTTGCCAGGGGGATATTCTGGGGAAGTTGCCTGGCTGGTGGCCTTTAGGGGGAGACTCGGACAAGCTAAAGGGGTACAGCACAACACAGATACCACATGAGTGAAGAGCCATACAAAGAGGAAGAATGTAATTTGACATATTTACACATAATGCTGTGCATAAGATTCGAGTTTGTTGAGGTTTTTATTTCATGTGCCAGAATCAAAGAGATAGAGCCTCTTGGCAGTTTTCATCCTCAGCCAAAATCAAACAAAACAACATACTGAAAGATATGGAAGAACTCACCACTTTGGGTAGCTGTGTTCCATCTTCAGGGACAGTGACAGACCCTTATTCAGACTTTCTGAGTGGAAAACACAGCTAGAACACAAACATAGCCATACCCAAATTCAAAATCAAAGGTAATAGTCAGAGCCTGCAACCAATGTTGGGCAGGCTCCTATGCTTCATGCATCTACAGCACAAGAAAAACAGTGGCAAATACATAAATATTTCAAGACTCCCTTCTACTCTGGCAATTATTCTGAACACAATGGGTACTACCTACAGTGGCTGTTGCATCAGAGAAACTATTCTTAACACTTCTATATAGTATAGGGGTGGATAAAAAAAATCAATTCATATAAGAATCAAGATAATAGCATGCACATGCTAGAGCTATCTTGAAGTTCATCTACAATAAAAGCAACAAGCATTTCTTTTATTTAATGACTGGATAATTAGGCCATGTTTATGAACACTTTTTATGTCTTCACAAGATGTTATGACGTAACGTTAAGGAGCAGAGCCTCGGTCAGCAGTACAGCTGTGTTTCATATTGTGTTTTAGCAGATTAAGGACCCTAATTAATGGTTTAGCACACAGTAAACAGGACTATAAGACTGAAAATAGTGCCCCCTTTTCTATTCATTTAATCGATAAACAATTTTGAATCAAAATCATTTTGGATCGACAATCGATTTTCAATGGTATTGGACACCCAAAAAACAAAATTGAATATAATCATGAGCTTGTAAAAGATTCACACCCCTTATATAGTATATTGTTCTTTATTATTTACTTATTGTTGTTCATTTGTGTTGTGCACATACTGTTGTTTGTACCACAAAGGTAAAATAACAGTGGTCAGAACAGAGCACAAGGTCTAACACAGAACCCTGACAAAAAGCAATACAACTATACAACAAACATCAGGCTAAAGGTGACAAACCTCATTCCAGAATCCAAAGTAATGCATTTTGTATCAAAGGACTGGGTATTCACAGGATCCTGCAATGTATCCAGAACCTGACACACACACACACACACACACACACACACACACACACAGGGGGGAATGGGGAAATTGTTGGAATCAAGTGTGCAAGCTGCTACCAGAGTTTACTAGCATTTACTTAGTGGTAGTTCTATAGCAAGACATCATCCCAAAGACGAACGGACATCCTCCCCGGGACGCCTCTGGGATGAAAGACATTTTGGTATTTATGTGTAAATATTGCTTAGCAAACGACAAACTGAGTCAAGCTTTACTAACATAAAAGAGTCTTGCATAGCCAGACTATCTAACTAAGCGCTAGTTGCTATAACTGGCTGGCTACTCAGCCTGAAACCTGTGATAAATATGACGCATTAACATCTGAAAGGGTGCAGTAAACTTACTATAGTTTTTTCCTGATAATGCCACATTGTGAACAAATCTGAATTTAAATCCGCAGGAGGGAAGTAGTTAGCTGTCAGCAAACATCGGGCAGCAGAATCCTGCAGTGTGTTTGACTAAGGGAGCTAACAGCTAACAGAGCTAATGGAGCTAATAGAGTTTAACAGCTGAACACAGTCGAACTGAGAGTTTCTCTTCTGAGGACCATTGAGCCTTAAACAGTGAATAGCAGTTTAATGTGACAACACAGCAAGTCTGCAGTAAATACATTTACTAAAATAATCCATCCGAGTACAGTTTTGGATGTAACATTTAGATTTTTACACTCAGTTTACACTCCAGGACAGTTAAAATTATTTTTTAGGAAAATGGTAAAAGAATTAAGTTTGGAGCCCTGGCCCTACGCAGTATGTGACCGTGCATTGTATGCTCACTAGGAAGTATCGTATGTGCTGTGATGTACATGTAGGTATAGGCATAATATTTCATACCTTTTCGAGGGTACAGTACTGCCCCAGAACGGGGACACGGCGGACTTCTCTGGCCATCTGCATTGCAATGTTCAGGGACTTTATCTTCTCCTGGACACAACACACCTGCATTTGACTGGTGGAGAATCGTGCCTCCAGTTTGGTCAGCTGATTAAACTGTACATCTCTCCTGTTGAGAAAAAAAATTACAGGCATCATGATAGATGTCACTTTAAAAAACCTTAAAATAATCCTGATACTAGTCTCTGATTTTGATGAGGATAAAATGATCTCAAGAGAAAACGGACCTGAGTGCAATCGCAGGTGAACAAGGCATCTCAATATACTGCTTTTACTAACTTCAGTCAATGTATTTTGACAGTTTTATGTCCATACCACTTTTCAACAGCATGTAAAGCTTTGTCTGTAGCTTGCATGACCTCCATCTCCAGCCGAGCTCTCTCTCTCTTCACCTGTTCTGCCAGACCAGTTGTCAGAGTCTGCACAGATGAAAAACAGACAATAACAATCACAAAACAGTTTTATGATTTTTTTCTTTTGTTTCTTTCTGATGTGTAAAAATTAAACATTTTTATCTGTTAGGAAATAAATAATGTCTACAATCATCTTTCACCTCATGGATGTGTTCCAGCTGGGCAAGATTTTCTGCAGCCTGGGCCAACGCCTCATCTACAGTCTGCTCAATCTTCTCGATATCAGCTGGCTGAATAAAACATAACCAGAATTTAAACCAGTTTAATCTGAATAATTTAGGTTGCTGTAAACCCTCCCTTCCAGTTAACTGAGTTTAAGGTAACGGTTACAATGATTACAAATTTATGTCATCATGTGGACACTCAAAGTATAATTTGCATTTTAGTAGAAGCCTTAACCCTGATCAGATATTCTGCAACACAAATACATCTCATTTAGCCATGTTTTTTATCAATTCAGAGAGTATCCTTACAACATTTTCCCAAGCTTCAACTTCTTGCTACTCTAGGGAACCCAAGATATCCCAGGAGAGCCAGGATATATAAAACTTTCAGGGTGCATAGGTTCTGCCGCATGGGTGGCTTTGCAATGTCCATGTCCGCAATATCTCAAAAGGAAGTTTCTCTAGAGACATGTCCATCACATCAGTAGGCTACTTTTAATATTTTATTAGACCTATCTGCACTTATTTTTTCTCAATAGGTAAGGTCACACATGTGTCACAGTAGCTATACATATTACTGTCGCACCAGCAGCTTCTTCTCTGCTGCAGATGCAGATTTATCAGCTTCCCTTTGATCCTTTGTCACCCAGTTTACCAGAACTTTTTCAACTTTATTCAGGTCCTTTGTTTTCCTTTGTAATGGTTGCACCTTAAAATGTAGCAAAATGTAATAATTGGGTTAAAAAGTAGTTTAGTAAATGTAAAATTATCTATTTTTAAAAATACACAAAAAAATATACAAAAAATAACTTTTTTGGAGTAAATGTAATTCACTACTTCACCCCTACCAGTGTGTAGCTTGATAATACAAGAGCTCGAAAGTTATAACCCGTTTTAAATTGGCTGAAACTAAGTCTTTCTCTTTGAACATTAGCAACAATAAAATGTACAAAGTTTATGAGTGACTTTTTGTAAGGTTAACTGCTTGTGTTGACGACATGCGAAAGCTCCGTTTGTGGTTGCTGGAGTTCTTTTTGTGCCAGGTGGACTGAATAAACATTTTCAGGGTTTGGGAGCAATAAGGGATGCTCTATGTGTGGCTTGATTGCACGTTATAAACAGTAAAGACTCATTCTTTGAGTTAATATGTTTTTTCCTTTATAGTTTCTCTAATATTTTGGGCCTTACTTAGCCTACTTTACCGTAACATTGGAGCATTTTCTAACGTAGCATGTGCTAATTGAAGCGACTGTTACATGACAATCACACAATCTTTGCTATTCACCTGCAAGTCTAGACACTCAGCGACGGCTGAGTAGTTAGTCTGAGAATAGGAGATTAGAAAACATATATGTATTTAACCCATATAGGCACAGACAGATAGTCAGGTCCTGCTAGATATATGGTAGGTGTTTGCAGTATGCTGCTGATTGAAACTAGTGTGAATGAGATCTGTTTAGGAACCAATAAGCAGAATCAAAATTTTAATTTCTTAATGATTCCTTTGGGGTCTGCATTCTGGAGCCCGTTCTCGATGCTAAACCCTACTGACATGTAGAGCTGAAAGGATTCCTCAAGCAACTCAATTACTAAAAAACAGAGGCAAATGATTTCCAAGGTATGTTTTAACTCTTTTAGATCACACTGCAGAGACAGACATAAGTGCATTCAAGCAATCAAAAAGTAGATTTTTCTAAAAAGGAAAACTATTAGTTGTTTATTTGAGAGACCTGTCTTACTTTTCTTTTGTATGTTACTATTGCTGTTAAATAAAGCAAAAGTAATCTGATGAGAAAAAATTGCTGAGTGCAATGTTTCTTATCCGATTACTTGCTGGAATAATGGGCTTGAATACTAAAAAAATCGATAGCTGCAGCCCTACTGACATGATAACTTTTATTCCCCACCTGTAACCCAAACATACCTGCTCCATATCCACGGTATTGGCGTTCCTGTCTGTAGAAGTTGGTAATTTGTTCCTTTTGCGATTCTTGGATCTCTCTGTCCGGAGGCTTCAGGAAATACCACATCAAAGTTATTATCAATGTAACCACCCGTTCTCTTTAAATATCCACAATACAATCTGAATACCCAAAAAGGAGGCTAAAGTTGTTAGCTTCAGCTAAACATTCAGAACTGCATTTTACCTTTTCATCTTGTTCATTTTAGCAGTGTAGGTAAGGCCAATGATTCTGCTGTCCTCCCGCAGCCCATACACACCACCTTTAGGAACGGTTGACTCAACCTGCAGAGAGTGGGCTTGTTTGTTCACTGACATCCTCCCACTTCAACATTTGCAGCCTTGAACATGATGCCAATCACAAATCTAACAGGCAACGCAAGATTAAACATATGGCCAACCACAGCAATCAGATAACCCAGATTATAATTAAGCCTATGATATGTTGTAATGTTTAACATTTGACATTTAGAGACATTTATGTTCAAAGACCTTTTTTCTTTTTTTTTTTTAATTCTACAGGTTTGTTTCCACTTCTTTCTCTTTCCACTTGACCTCTCTGCTATGTTGCTCCCTTTGTTATTACTGGTGCAGATGTCATTAAAAATGTAAATTCTAATATTATTGCAATAAGGTTCATGTGGCGCAATAACTTGGTTCTCTCTATATATTTAATGATGTTGCACAGTCTAGTTGATGTAGTGTATTCACTGTAGCACTGCTATGTTGGTAAAGACCCATTTCAGTAATTAGCCCATTCAGAAATTCAGCCCCTCAAAGCAGTCAACCTAAAGGATACATTGCACATGCAGCATTTCTGGTCTCATTGTGATCTATTCCTACTGCAGTCACACAGGTGGATAAAATGCCATGCAGCAAGAGGCTGCTTACATTTACACTTTTAAAAAACAAAAATTTAATTATATTTTAAATTCAAAACAACACACAAGTACATACATCAAACAAAAACAGCCACAGCACAAAGATGGGAAACAAACAAACAAAGAATAACAACGAAAACAACCCAGACAGCTGCAAAAATTAAATGACTGTCTCCATTTAAATATAAATAATACTCTTCTATCTTCTGGTCTTATGGTAACGGAGACAATATTAGGAATACCCCCCCACGAAAAGCCAAACAATTATCTCGTTTCCCATTTAGAGCAGCAGCCTATCATAAGGAACAAAGCAATCAGTGAGGAATATATTTATATAAGTACAATACCTATATATATATATATATATATATATATATATATATATATATATATATATATATATATATATGTAAAAATAACTAAATAAATAACTCTTAAACTCTTAAACTAGAGCAGGGGCAAAGACTAACCTGCCAGTGAGTTGATATGTTCAGTAATGGGGCCCCAGATACTGTCAGATTCAACAGATAATGTACCAAATACTTGAATTGCTACGAAGCCTCTCAAGATGTATCCCTGAAACCATTTCCCTGAGCCATCTAGAGAAGCTAGGAGGGTCAGTAGACTTACAATTATTAAGTATTAACCTTTTTGCCACCAAAGTTCCAAATCTGATGGTCTCCTGCATAGGGTGTGGAAGTGAGAAAAAGGCTTCGGCGCAACCAAGCAATACAAAAACTACATCAGGTTCCAGCTATACATCATAAACATTACAATACCATGAAAAAAATTGTTGCCAAAAAGGAACAATCTTAGAGCAGAACCAAAACATATGCCCCAGAGTCCCTATTTCCTGGTTGCACCTGTCACAGATATTGGAAACGTCAGGGTACATTTTACTCAGCTTTTCTTTGGAGTAATGTAATCTATACATAGTTTTATATTGGATCAGCTTCAACCTGGCATTGATTGAACCTGATTGAATCCTTTCCATCCCTTCCCTCCACACCTCGTCAGACAGCTCCACACCAAGATCTGCCTCCCAAGCAGACTTGATGTGGTTTGTTGACACTACTGAGAATTTAGAAAACAATGATACAAATTTTGAAACAAGGTGTTTAGATCCCAGCTTTTGTTTCATTATAGCAAAAAAGTAGTGCTCCGTGCTAGGGTTTAGGTAATTATTTACATTACCTTTAACAAAATGCCTGACTTGTAAATAACGATAAAAGTGGGCTTGAGGAAGGGAAAAGCTCTCCTTCGGCTCATTAAATGAAGCTAAATGATTATTGATGTACAAGTTTGAGAAGGTAACCAGACCCCTTTGTTTCCAAAATACAAAGGCTTGATCAGACTGAGCTGGAACAAAACTATGGTTAAAACAAATAGGAGAATATATAGAAAATTCAAGTACTTGAAGCACCTTCCTAATTTGTTTTAAAATTCTAATTGAGTTATGCAGCATAAAACCATCCTCAACTGGTTGCAAAGGATAATCTTTCGTGCAAAACAAAAGAGCTGAAAGGGAGCCATTTCTTGCAGCATGCGATTCCAACTGTAACCACTTAGGTGTATCACAGAGCTCACTACGTTGAGGGAGCTGATCCTGCCAAAAAATTAAAGCTCTGGCGTTGGTTGCCCAATAATAATGTCGGAAATTTGGAAGGGCAACCCCCCCGTTTCTTGGGCTTTTGTAGATGGGCCTTAGAAATACGATGTATTTTATATCCCCATATAAAAGGCATAATAATTGAATCGAGTTTTTTAAAGAATAACAACGGAAGAAAAATTTGAATATTTTGAAACAAATACATAAACCTAGGGAGCGACACCATTTTAATAGCATTAACCCGCCCTATAAGAGAAAGTGGCAAAGACCTCCAGTAATCAATATTTCTCTTAAGCCTGCCTAACTGGACACCAAAGTTGTTCTTAAATAAATGCTTAAAGCTTACAGGTATAGACAGGCCCAAGTAAGAAAACTGGTCTTTGGCAATTTCAAAGGGCAGAGATTTGAGAAAGAGGGGATCCAGATTTGTAGTAAGAGGCAAAAATGCACTTTTCCTCCAGTTGATGGAGTACCCAGACAAACTACCAAAATAATTAATTAATGAGAGGAGTGGCGGGATGGATGAGGAGGGATCGGACAGAAAAATCCCACGCCCCAGTTTAAAAGATGATGATCTATTACCATTAGTGAGAATAGCAGAGGTAGGACTAGCATAAAGGATCTTGATGAGAGATAAGAAAAATTCACCACAACCATAACGTCTCAGGGTAGCATGCATATAACTCCATTCAATCCGATCAAATGCACGTTCTGCATCAAGAGAAATAACCACAGGTTTATCATTTACATTATGTTTAGCATACATAATACTAAATAATCTACGTGTGTTGAAAAAAGAAAATCTTCCAGACACAAAGCCATTTTAATTGGGATGAACTAGAGATGAAATATGTTTACTTAACCTAGTAGCCAACATCTTTGCTACCACTTTCTGATCAGAATTTAGCAGACTGAGAGGTCTATAGGACAATGGGTCCGAGTCATCTCTCCCTTCCTTAAGTAGAAGACAGACGTTGGCCTCATAAAACAATAGAAAATGAATTATTCGCAATAGAATGCTGAATCATTCTGTGTAACAATGGGGCGACAATGTCAGTGAAGGACTTAAAAAACTCTGCACTAAACCCATCTGGGCCTGCAGCCTTACCATTAGGGAATGATTTTATTGCCTCACAGATTTCATTGGTGGTAAAATTAGAGTCCAAATTAGCCTTAGTGTATACGCTCAATTTAGGAAGGTCGACAGAATCGAGAAATTTCTCTATCTCATCATCAGATGCCTTACAATTAGACTCATATAACTTTGAGTATAAATCTCTAATATAGTCATTTATGTCTTGAGGATGAGTAATGATTTCCCCGGTAGAAGACTCAATTTTAAGAATAGATCTGTTTGCCTGAACACCTCGTAACTGTCTCGCCAGCAACTTTCCTGGCTTGTCATTCAACTCAAATTGCTTCTGTCTAAGTTTAAGTATTTGCTTATTTACCTGATTGCTCAAAATAATATTATATTCATTCTTCAATTTCATAATGCTATATAAATCCTCAGTGGACAAAGAGGAAAAGTAGGCCTTCTCGGCTTCGGACAGTAATACCTCTATTTCCCCTAGCCGCTTACGTCTCTCCTCCTTCATTGATGCTTCATAAGAAATTATCTTGCCTCTCATCACGGCCTTAAATTTTCCCACAAGATGGAGTCATTAACAGTGCCATTATCATTGATTATCACAAATTCATCCATGGCTGCTTTTATATAATCATGAAATTTACTGTCTTGCACTAATAATGGATTAAAGCGCCATGAAAAAAAAGTTTTAGGCAGGGACCACTTGAGAGACATGGTGAGAGGACTATGATCAGAAATTAAAATACCATGATATTTTGTTTGCACCACATTTGATTATAGCTTTGAATCAATAATGAAATAATCAATGCGAGTGTATGTTTTATGCACATGTGAGAAAAAAGAGTACTCTTTATCTGTTGGATGCTGAATTCTCCACGTCTATCAAATTATAAGTTCTGATCAAATTATTCAAGTTACCTACTGAATTAATACAAGGAGGAGGGCGTGTTGACATACGATCAAGGTAGGGATCGAGATAACAATTATAGTCCCCCCCACAAAGAAATCAGAGTCATCAATATTGGGACCATAGATATTAAGACAAGTAATAGGAATATTATTAATGTTGCCTGAAACAATCAGGTATCTACCAGCAGGGTCAGTAGTAAGATCAGACAGCTGAAATGGGACATTTTTCTTAAACAATATAGCAACGCCCCTAGCTTTAGATGAAAATGTAGACTGATAAACACTGACAAACCACTTTGACTTGAGTGTACTTTGATCAGAAGGTTTAATGTGAGTCTCTTGTATAAATATAATGTTTGCCGACAAAGATTTCAGGTGAGCAAAAACCTTTCCCCTTTTCACTTGACTACCCATACCATTAACATTCCATGTAGCAAATGTTAGTGCCCCCACAGATTTATTCCTAACCATTCCTGCCATTGTGAACACAAAAGATCAATATAACATACATGATAGGCTTAATGAGATAAAATAAAGGATGAAACATTCCCCAATCTGAGACACAAAAAATACAAAACATACACCCTGTCCCTCCCAACCCACACCTAGACCTACCAGCTTGGCCACACCCCCATCTACTGGAGGCAGAAAGGCCGCAATATGGGCCACCCACAATGATACTGACAAACAACACCATAGTGGTGATACCCTAAAACTGTTTTAGCCTATATGCTCAGGAAAAGAAAATAATATATTAATCACCATTCATTACAAATAAAAGAGAAAAAGAAGAGAAGGGGAGAAGAACAAGAGTTCTGAAGTTATCAGTCAGAGTCTGTTACCAGTAGAGTAAATCATCCATCAGCTGGTTAACAGGAACCCGGCCCAGCCATATGATGGTAAAGTCAGCTGGGAAGTGGAGAATCTACATGCAGAGAGTCAGCAAACTTTTTAGTATCCACAGGTGACGTGAATATACTTGTCTGTTCATTATGCTCCACATACAGCTTAACCGGAAAGCGAAGAGATGTTTTCACTTTGGCCTCACGAAGAGACTTAATCGCGGCGCCTCAGCTATCACCTCAGCTGTATAGTCTGGGAAGATGTACATCCTGGATTCGTTGTGGTGCAGCGGGTCTTTGTAAAACAGCGGCTCCTTGCTCTCGCGGCTCAGTCGCAGGATCAGCTCCCTGTCTTGGTAGCGGTGTATTTTGGCGATGATTGTGCGGGGTATTTCTCCAACCACCGGGCGAGGTTTCAGGATACGATGCGCCCTGTCACCTTCCACGGGCCGTGAAAAAGCATTCTGGCCAAAAAGCTTGATAATCAGATCCTCAATAAAAACAGTAGAGCGACCCTTTTCTGCACCTTCGGGGATTCCCACAAACTTTAGATTTAGCCGCCTGGAGCGCCCCTCCAAATCACTCACTTTCCAGCGGAGAGAGTCGTTAGCAACCTGTAGTTCTTTGCAGGTCTTCTCTAGTGTATCCTTTGGCAAGCCCCTCAACTTTCTCCGTGATCGCTGATTGCTCCTTTTTCACGAGAGCCAGGGAGTCTTCCAGAGAATCCAGATGAGTCGTGATGGACTGCCTGGTGTCTTCAATTAATTTCCTCACTTCTCCACCTTCATTTTCTATAGCAGCTAATATTGCAGATAACGACAGCTGAGTTACAGCGTCCGCACCGCTCATTGTAGTACACGCATTTGTCAGCTCGGTGTTGGCGTGGCACGCGGCAGCAGGAACAGATTTGTTTGATAGTTCAATCTTGGTCGGCTTAGACCTAGTTTTCGCCATCAAAGTTCCGGGCAGCCACAAAAACTCAGTAGGCAAATACAAATATGCTGCTACAGACTTAAAGGTGATTTTAATACATAAATTGTTGTTTGTTTGTGAGCAGAGGCTACAGCACACACCTACTCCATGCGCATGTGCCCCTCGTACGTACGCTTACATTAACACTTAGTTTATCTCTGAACACTGAGGACAAAGCTGATAACTGGGCCATGATAAGTTATGAAGTGAAAATTTGTGATTTACTTGCTTCACCTATTTACCAGTTTTTCTTCACATAAAATGTTTAAATCATCAATCAAATAAATCACAATGAATATCATCTAGGAACCTATTAAACTTTGATCAATAAGTCAGTTCTTCCACACTCTAGTTACAAGAGTAAGATCACTGGTAATTGTACCTCACACTCTGGACATGTAATGACACTGTCACACTGAATGGACATCAGGCAAGATGTGCAGTAGATGTGACCACATGAGAGCACGCGAGGGAGGTTGCCGTCAACTTCATCCTCCTCTGAAAGAGAAAGAAAAGACAAACACAATAGACAAGCAGGAAGAATGCAGTGTCAGTGTAAATGAGAAAAGAGGATATCATCTACACTTCTGTTATCAAAGTGAATTGTCACTGCATATCTCCATTTAATTTAAAAGCAAACTTCAATCCTACATTAAGGGTTCCTGCACAGATAAAGTGGTTGACCCTGTCATCCGCTCTTGACTCAACTGCTAGATGATTTAATTAGAATGTAAAGATTTCCTGCCATTTTGTCAAAGATGGTACACAACTTGTTCAATAAAAAAAAATGATGTAGTTATTCAAGCTAACTATTCACAAATAATTAATAGTAGGGATGAGTATCTGTTCAACCAACTAAATTATCTGTATCTGTACTTGGAATGGACTTGAACCGGAAGTGGGCCGTGCTTAACCCGGAAGTTAGTAATTTCAGCCTGAAATTGATATGAGTAAATCTAAAATATTTATATATATCATCTATTAGAAAATTATGGAATTGACCTTCAAATGTTTTTGATCACAGGAAAGACAACTATTAGCAGAACAAGATTTTTATGAACTTGAATAAATAAACTTTTCCATTAATCCATGTTATGTCATTTGCAATTGCTAAAGCAATTCATTGTTAAACGTATAATAATTAACTTCTGCAGCTAAGGGGATCTCTATCGATACAAACCAAAAGATGTTGTCAATCACAAAAATTATTTCTCTCTCTCCTTTCACTACCATACAAAGGTTTTCTGAAATAAGTTCTCATGAGGGAAACCGGAAGGGGCGTGACTTCAGCTCCTATAGGAACGAACGGGAAGATTTAATATAAGGTCCTTGCATGAGAGGCACATTTACCTTGTGGATTTCTCTGGTTTAAACATTATTGGAAACATTTGGAAAATGTACGTACACAACTCAACAACATAGAGCCTATAACAAAGGTCTGCTCATTATAGACATTTTAATGCAGAATTGCTATATATCATATCTTTAATTGTTTTGTGTTTTTGCAGAGGTAATACGTTTACACGTTAATTACATGTTATAAGAATAATACAAATGCTGATTTATTAAATGTAGTATCAATAAAAAAAATATAATTGTGTTGGGCTGACAGCAACTAAGATAAAAACTTCGAGTATGTCAAAATACATGCATCTTATGTAAACAATTAACTGGTATTATTAACCACTTTAAAGTTCAGCAATAATAGTAATATTCCTGTCAGTAATGTCAGCAGACGTAAAGGGCAAAGCAGGCAGGGTTGCACGGTGGGTTCACGGTAATGACCCGGTCCGTCAATTAACGAAACTTTTGAGACACTAGCTTTAGTTCTGCTTTATAATTCTGTGAGGTCAATCATTTGAATCAGTGCTTTAACATCCAATTTGTTGTTGCACTGAACCTGAGTGTGGTTGACCCGAATATTTATTAGCAAAACATTCCTGACGTCAATGGGCCGACATTTTGAGACGCTTTGGATCAGTGCCATTGACTTAGATAGGTAAGCTAACTTTGATTTAAGGTCACTGCCACATCCTAGAATTAATGACAAACCCCTTTGAACCCTTAAAAATGATTCATTTATATGATTAGCTAGTCACTTTAGTCTTGAGTTTAGATAATAATACACTCTAAAGGACCAGAGAAGACGTTAAATCCGTGACCTTTAGGTTAACATGGCCGCTTTCACTTGCTAGCAAGACGGCGAACTTCGTTTAGCTAAAGATGACTTAATTTATACTACAACACGGTCTAACTGCGCTTTTAGTCGCAAGGAAAGGGATTGGAATATCCTACCAGGCAGAGTGAATGGGTCGCCACATAATTTGCAAAGCACAGCGCTGGAGTTTTCGCCTCTTTCCATCATTAATGTCTTAATGAAAATGGTTTTCTCGTGTCACACGCGAAGGTGAGGTGGCCTGTCCTTGTCACGTGACTACGAAGGTGCGTTCAGGGCCCGAGGACAGGAGTCATTTAGTAATTGAGAATAATATGTTGTAACAGATAGCTGTTTACTCTGTGTTCATGTGTTTTTCCTTATTGCATCAGGTAATGGTCGCCCTGTAGAAAGACTTGTAGCTTTCCAGAACCAATACAAACTTTACAAAAACCCACAAATACAAAAAACAACTGAAAAACTAATATGACACCCCCTTTTAATTAAATAATTAACAGTTTAAAGTACATTCAATAGAACTCGTGTGAAGCATGACAGTGAAGGGTTGAGCTCATCCAGGGAACTACATCAATAACAGACTTGAACTAGTATTCCTATCTAAATGATCAAATAATTTAAGAATGATCATTTGATGATCTGAATGCATTTTTTTAAAAAGTAAAAGTGGTAAAAATATTTACCATCCGTAGAATTGATCTAAAATTAAAATAAATAAAATAAAAACTACCAGACCCTCATACTGAACAAAGTTTACATTTATTTTATTGTCCTGAGGGTTGTACAGTGTTTACAATGTTAAATTATGTAACAATAATAATGACAATAATGATAATAACAGCAACAACAATAATAATGATATTAATAATAACTTATTTATAAAGCATTTTTCGAAAAACAAGTTACAAAGTGCTTTACAAAGACATATAAACAGGAAAATTACAGATAAATTATAAACAACAGTACAAATCATACATTAATAAAACTAGGTAAAGGTAAGAACTACTCAAACAAAGAAAAAAAACTAAATAATAATACAAATAAATGAAGTAAGCAATTCAGGAGAAAGCCATTCTAGACAAAAATCTGTTTTTGAGAGAGATTTAAAAGAAGAAATAAAGCTAGCCTTCCTGATCTCCTCCAGCAGTTTCAAAGTCTAGGGGCCCTGACTCCGACAGCTGTCCCTGGGTTTTTTAGCCTGGGATCTTGGAATTGCCAACAGTCCTCTGCAGGTGGATCACAGGCTGCATTCAGGCTCATAAGGGTTTATCAAGTGTGAGATATAATCAGGGGCCAAATATGCTTTAAAAGTGACCATTAAAATTATAAAATGAATTCTAATATGTACAGCTAGGTAAAATAGGTTTTATGTGGACTCTGTTTTATTTTGCGAGTAGTCTTGCTGCAGCATTTATGTGAGAAGTTCAAATTGAGGTTTGTACAACGTTCATCAATGAATTATACATTAATAATCTGTAGGACAACCCCCGAAAAAAGCTGTTCAGCAAAGATGACAATAATGATTTAGTTTTGTTTATTAAGTCATATCTAAACTGTTGCTTAAGCAATAATCTGCTGACATCAGGGTGTCTTCTCTTTGGCAGCTGTCCCATATCTAAACATCAAATTAAAATTAAAAGCACCCATCACATATTCATTCTATCAGCACCTGTTATGAAGATTAATGTCAGTAGGTAAAAATGGTTACTGATTTCATCTGAGTCCTAATTATGTAGTCTTTTTCTATGGACACTTGGGGGCGCCAGAGACTAAGGCAGACACAGGTGATTTGTGAGATGATGGGTGTACAAAGACAAGGTAAAAAAATATACCCTAGAGCTCTTCAAATGTGCAAATAAAATGTTTATGTTCTTTCTTGATATATACTATGTGGGATAGTCTGATAAATGTAAATATGCATCTCTGGCATTACACTTCACCCTCGTGAGCACCTCCACCTGTTGGAAATATTGACATCCCTTTGTCTTTGGATCTCTGGGTTAAGCATTACAGCTTGGATATCTTGCTGAAGCAGCATTAAAACCATGTTTTTAACATGTTGTGTCTTTACTTTTTCTATGTTCTTTATAGTTTTACAGTTTTATTATTTTTCACATCTTTAATCTACCACATTATACATTCCTCTTGTATTTTGCATTGTGGGATATATTCTTTTGTCTCCCTTTGAACCAATTGCAAGGCTCCACAGCAGACCTAATGGCAGCATGTCGGTCCTCACTTCCATCTGAGCGCAGCTGCCAGCAGCGCTGCTGCCTGAGGACAATAGCCAGCCACCCAGTGAAGCAGCAGTAATTGGGAGTGACAGCCAATGGAGAGCAGAGAGGCACAGACATCAGATGGTAAAGGTAAATCATCTAGAGTGCAACACAGCCAAAACTTTAACCTTCAGAGAGCGTTCATCCAGATCCCTGGAGGGGGAGAGAAAGTGCAGCACATCAAGGGGTCTTTCTATTCAGAGCTGGCATGATGCAGCCCCAAAGAACAACTTGAAATACATGTGTTTTAACAGTACAACTCCCACCTCTGCAGAAGTGTCCAAATGAATACAGCTCCTGATGTTGATCTGAGGGGAAAATAGACCACCTTGGGGGTGTCAAAAGGCCTGCAGGTATAAAGTACACCTGTCTGCTAATGGGAGGCAGGAAAACATCCAAGATCAGTTTACACAGTGGCCCAGGGATCTTTAACACTTCAAATGTATCTGACACACCCTCTTCCTTCTTTTAAATTAGAGAAATACATACGAATACATACAAAATTCTTGAATAATGTAAAAAAAAAAAAATCAAAACATAAACATACAAAATAAACTAAGAGCTCTGTTACTGTATGTGTTTGAAGTATAAAAACCAAAAATGAACACTCAACATGTGCAGTATGTATGTTCAAATATAAATTTTCAAATACATAGTGAATTTTGTGGATGGTATTTGCAGTAATTTAGGGTCTCTTACATTAACTGATGATATTTGATAAGACAGGTCAAAGAAGAAACGCAATCTTTGTCCTGTTTCCTGGTGCAATTTACAGCATGTGTATCAATGAAAAACAGTCTTTAAATTTTGTTTTAGATTTGTTTATTTGAGATTTTTCTTTTCTTTCCTTTTCTTTCCTTTTCTTTTCTTTTCTTTTCTTTTCTTTTCTTTTCTTTTCTCCATCCTGCACACTGAATTCCAGCAGATGGAGAGAGTATAGAGTTATGTAGAAACTGAAGGAATCTGGACATCGGTCTTCACGAGAGTAGGATGATTATAGACAGACTGGAAGGGGGGCAGGGTATGTATATGTGTGTGTATGTGTGTACCACGGTGGGGGGTAGTAGATGTGTTTACTATGGGTAATGAACCAATCAGCAGGCCGCCCAGGGGGGGATGTGGGGGTGCCTCTTAGCCGAATGGGGGTTGTCCCCCATCTTTCCTCTCCCCAAATGTGGGTCACTTCCTTCCTCGGGTGATTTTCCTCGTGTTTCCGTAAGAACAATAACCCTCCTGCACCCCCCAAAACCCTTATCAAATCACTTACTCATTAATGATGCTCTTAATTAAGCTCTGTTGTCTCGTTAGCTCTTTCCTGATGTCTCACATTGGCCTTGTAAGACCATCCGTCTGCTTCTTTGTCATTATTTCCTGAATCACTAATTGTGGGTCATCTCTTGTGGAGATGATGTCTATAGGAAGACATCTATTTGTGTGCACCTCAAAGGTCTTGTTAAAAAACAACCTCCCTTCTATTCCTTGCACCCCCACCTGCCCTCAAATGTCTTCTGGGAACCTTCAGAATGCAAGCCCCCCCCTGACCCACTAGCTTTGTGAGCATGGTGTGGCAACAACCTCTTGCCTATCTCTTCAGGTTGGGTCCTGACCGTCTGAAGAAAAATAACAAAACAAGGAAAGGTCAGCAGACATGCAAGGAGATGCCAGCAGACTCGTGGATTGGCTTTAAGTGGTTGCCCCCCCCCCCCCCCCCCCCCCAGGCCTCTTGGTCACAGCATGAAGAGAGCAGGGGCGATGGCAAATGACATTCGCTTTATACCTTCGCTAATCTCTTTGTCTGGTCAAAGAAAGACCTGCCATCACACAAAGAAGAATCATACTCATACAGTGAGAGAAAACAGTGACAGTGTAACAGCTGACTGTAAGGTAAGTCAATCTGAGTAATTTAATTTGATACGCATTTCACAGATTTCTGTATTTTTCTGCTTTAAATCTCTGAAGTGATTTTGATTGGCTGATATCTGCCTGAGAGTATTGGTTATAATTAGATCCAGGTCAGCTGACACAAACACACACAGGACTGCTCTTTTTTACGTGGATTGACCACATCAATACACATGATGCACAATGATGCTCATATTGGGGGTGGGGGATGTTTCATATTTGTTCACAATACGCTCAAAATGGACCCATTATATCCATAGGTTACAGATTTCCATTTGACATCCTCGAGTGATTTTAAAGCCTTGGGGCATTTCAGTGAGGTCTTGGCCTGTCCAACCGACTGTAGCGAGGTCGAAAGCCTGTCCCAACACACTTTGATTTCCTGTCTTTCTTTTTCTAGATATGCTAGTGATGCAATTTTGGGCTCGGTAGATATACACTCAATAATCAGAAAAATAGAAGGATCTGTATGCTGAAATGCAAAATAATATTCCTGCAAAAACTAACTTCATACCTAACTAGTTAAAATATTCATTTGAAATTACTACTTCAATTGTTTGTGTGTTGACTCAACTCAACATTTTGTTGAGTTCCCTGTCACTGCTAAAGCCAGATTTATGGTTGATGCATGGGCTTAATGGGGGTCCTGCCACAGATACCTACATTAAAGTGTCTGGTTTCTCACATGTATGGAATGTAATCAGTCTATATCATGCTTTAATTATATTTACCCACTGTAACGTTCTTCCATTTGCTTTGTGATATGAGTGATGGTGGAACAGCCTACCTTGTTTTATCATTGAATATGAGACCATAATTCACAAATGAGGGTTATGGTGAGCACTGGTCTTGCAGTAGAAAAAGGCTCTGTTAGGTTGGTGTTATTGAGAAGACATTATGAATTCCTGATATGTTACTTCCACAACCGGTATAGCCCTGACGTGTAGTTACTAGGAGTGTAACAATCAACCGATATGAATCGTTAATCAGTTTTAAAGTTAAAGATACGACTACACCGATACGCGGACTTTTGGATCGATCTGAATATACTGTGAGCCGGTCGATGGCCTGATTTTAAAGTAATGAATCCGTTGAGAGATGCTGCTATGCTGCTACTTCCTCACAGCATCTTCAAACTCTCATAAAAGTTTAAAGGTCAGCGCGAGACTCTCACAAAATGCGTCATAGTAGCATTGCCTGCCAGGTAAAAAACAAAAGCAACATGTTCGACAACGGCGGTAAGATTTACAATGCACCATCAAATCTAAATTCAAAAGTTTGAAAGAGATTTGGATTTTACAAGAAGGACGGAAAGTTGACAAAAAGCTCCGTAGAACACCGCTTGAGTACAGTGGTAGCACAACAAATCGTTCACCTGGTGAGATGGCATGGTGAAACCTGTTCAGACAATGAGGATGCTAGTAAAGCTAACACGAGCAAGAACACACAAGTGAAAGACAAGGAGATTAAACACTTTTTCCAGCCACAACTCGACGAGGTCTAAGGTTATCACAACATCTATAGCCCGTTTTATTGCTAAGGACTTCTGACCTGTCTGCTTTTGAACATGTTGCTATCATTAGCTGTATTCTGTGACTGCTGGTAGTACTGCACACTGTTGACTGTCATTGTCTACTGACATTATGTACTGAACTGAACCATACTGCACACTGTTTACTGTCCATTGACAGTTGCTGCACAGTGCACACTGTTAAGTAAATCCAACTTTTGAGTTGGTTATCAGTAATAAACTGTCTGATTGTTAATCATAGGTGTGATTTTATACACTGATTATTAGGAAGCAGAGGTTACAGACAGTCAGGACATCCAGTTCAGGATAGTTGTTCCTCAGATCCAGGATGAGATGACAGGTGTGTTTTTTGTACACTGAGGTATAGGCAGATTAATATAAGGATATACATAATAGTAAGAAAAATACATAGGATCCCCTGGTCTTATGAAATATCTATTTGAAGGTAAGCAATGCCACTTTTATAGAATTGCCTTATTCTAATTTATAATAGAAAATGAATGTCTACATGAAACAAAGAATTGTATAGGATTGTGTTGTATCGTACCCAAACCGGACTGAATTGAATCGTATCGAATCGTTCCAGAATAAACCGACAGATTGATCAAGATAATGATTCATTATTTTCAGTCAATGTAAAGAAAAATGTCCAAATTCTCTGATTTCAGCTTCTCACGTGAACATTTTCTGGTTTCTTTTGTCCTCTAGGACAGTAAACTGAATATCTTAGGGTTGTGGACACAACAAGACATTTGAGGATGTTACATCACCATTTTTCAAAAAATGTTGACATTTCACAAACAACTGAGGTTAGGCTCAGACTACAGGACTCTAACCGACTGTAAAATTGGGTTGCATCACGCACGAGAATGTTCTTGTCTCTAATCTCAATGGAGACAACTTGCTATAGTAATGTTAATATTTTGCTTTGAGAAACAAAGCAAAATGTGCATATCCATAGCTGTGCTGTCGCCCTTTATTACACAGCAAAAAAGAACCTTCACCCTATTGTTGGAAGAGTTTATTGAGACATACAGTATGTACTGCTTCCATGACATGGATAATATTTGCGATAAGCATCATCAGGACCATCCACGCTCTCAAACCAACCAATAGGAGTCGCTAGTGTAGTAACAAGGATATGATTCCTCACTGGCTTTCCGCCAACCAACATGCATCACCAGATGGGTGAAAAGGAGAAACCAGTTCAAATGAGTGGAGAAACACAATGAATGCTTCCACACAGAGGACTTGAGGGGTCACTGAATGTTTGAATATGAAAATAATAGTAATCAGATGGTTTTTGTATGGTGGCCCTGAGGGTCAAAAGACAACAGTATTTCAAAAACATAACAACATTTCACAACTTCATGTGTCCAGTTGGACAGAACTCAAGTCCCTGTTGACAGTTCAGTGTCATATCCTGCTGTATTGGGACGAATAAACGACACAAATATGTGAACATTTGATGACAAACGAAAGCAATCAACAGCTCCGGCATCCTCATGAGTAGTGACGTGACTTCTGTTTTGCACAACATGATTGGTCGACGCCTTCATTTGCATTGTGAAAGCTCAGAAAAATGACCTTGTTCCGGAAAACAAATGATGTCACTTTTTCACCTTTATATATTCGCTTTCTGCGTGCAGAACACTCGACAAACATCGGTTTGAAAAAAAAAACATTGAGTGTGAATTATTTGAGTGAAAAAAACACCTTAAAGTCCTTAGAAGTGGCAATTGCAGGTGAATTTTTGGACCTCGCTGCTTCCCAGAGATCCAGTGTCGCCTGTGTGACATCAGTCAGTTGTCAGCTTTGCCATGCCTCCATAACAACACCACACAAAAGCGATTTGCACCTTTTTTTAAAAGTTTCATTGTCCGCTGTTACCGGTCTTTTCTCTGTTTGTTTGCCCATGATTGTAACAGCAACGTACTAAGTAATAGTAGATAGTGACTTAACAGATATTCATTTACATGAAGACCTTTGAGATTATTACTTTAAGGCCTAATTCTTTCAAGTGTGCTGTTAGGATTACATGGTAAGAATTTTAAGGGATATTTCAGATTTTTTAAAGTGGGGTTGTATGAGGTACTCATCCATGCTCAGTGTATAACCTACAGTAGATGGTGGTTGGCACGCCCCCAGCTTGGAGAAGCAACAGGAGTACCGGTGTAGGAAGCTAAACAAAAGATCTATATGAGTTTAAGAGTGCGCTATATTTAGAATATTTTCACCACTTTACTGAAACCAAAGTTGTTATGTCAGCTCTCCAAAGTCACCAGACTCCTTTGATAAAAACAGTAATTTTACCTCATAGAAACACGGAACCTGCTGGCCTGCCGCTGTTTGATCGGTTAGTTCGATCCGTGTTATCGTGCAACTTCGTTGAATTTGAAATAACCCTTTAAAACACTCAATATATTTATGTACATACATGCAAATTAGATGTGAAATGTGCTTCACACAGGCAGCATCTATTACAGGACTATATTTTTCTTTACAGTGGACAGGAGCTTCTGTTTTTCTGGTCACTCACTATGAGGTGTTAGTCCTACAACATACTGGTGCCAGTGCACACATCCCACCCGAAACTAGGGCACCAGGCCACAGCAGCTCCTTCATAGAAACAACCCAAAGTCAGGCATCATGGCTGTAAACCCTTTGTGCCCTCAGTCCCCCTCCCTCCCCTCCTTTTTCACATCCACCCAAACCTACAAGTACATTCACATGTGGTTGATCACTTGCACTCATTCACACATACACTTGGTCACGCTTCCTTGCAACCCTTAATTCCTCAGGTTCAAAGGCATAGTTGCAAGGCGGAGGTGGCAGCAGCGGTGGAGGACTTAGTTACCAGTCGTTGGGAGTAACTCGAAAAGCTGGTGTGTTTGCTAGAGCAACCTCGCCGCCTCTGTGACCTAATACCCGTCGAACATCACACGGATCCACATCAAGGGGAAGGATCGGGAGAGAGCGGGAGATCAGGCCAGTCAGGCAGCTCGTTAGCCTGGCTCACTAATCACTCTGTCGCTGAGCATTTCATGACCTGTCCATCCAAAACACGATCAGCTCACTACCGCTGCCACTCTGCCTTTTGCACCAGAGGCCGCTGCCTTTGGAAAAGCAGGTTGTTATGAATGTTGTGTGAGCGCAGAAGGGTTGGGTCTAAAGGGGGCGGAGACTGGCTGATTTTGGGGGGTGGGGGGTGTTTTAATAATAAGCCAAGAGCAGTCTATATTGCAATTATCTCACTTTGCTGCACTCACAGAATGCTTGACCTGCTTCTCAGCATTGATATGGCACATTTCTCAGGGCGAGGCGGGGGTCGGCACAGAGGGTTCGGATCTACGTGGGAGTGTGTGTGAAAGACAGATACTTTTGACCGTGTGTGTGAGAAAGAACATGTATAATTGTGATAGTGTGTGTGTGAGTTTTTTTTTTTACCTGTCATCTGCCCTGTGGTGGGACTGAGGCCGTGAGAGCCTCCTGGGTGGCGATAGGAGGGGTGAAGAGGTTGGAAAGAAGGCAAAGTTAGTGTTGGCTGATTTACCTTATCACAAGACCCAAATACAAAAAAACAATACAAAAGAAAACCAGCCCATTAGTTTAGAAGCAGGACACAATTCACACTCATACTGCAAGAATACACACAGGAGATCGCTGAAAAATACATTTATATTATTTCCTCAGTCATCAGATTGTCTTGCAGAAAGTGTTTATGGGATATATGTTTTAGACGGCTACCCACCTGAGGCTCAAATGGGGTCAACATTTCTGCTATGTATCTTGGGGCCAGACCCAGACGAGCTTTGAAATGCATCAGTAAAATCTAAAAATCAATTCTAAATTGGACAGGGAGCCAACTTTGACCAATAAAACCCAATGAACCGCATAGCTAGATAGATACCACAAGGGGTGAGTGAAAAAAAACAACTTTTGGATTTTGTTTGAACTGATCCTTAAAGTACCAGAGTGCCAGAAACATTTTTTGGATCCTTCAAAGATCTTCTCGTCTGCGGTGCAGACAGATAAAAGCTTTAAAGTTTACCAGGTTTATTTGTCATTGGAATAAGAGACTTATTTGGGCTGCTGGTCGTGGCTCTGTTGGTCACAAGTAAAAACTTCCCTCATTTAAGAACAAACAACCTGTAAAAAAAAAAAGCTCCTGATGGACACAGGTATTATGTTCACTTTGGGACACAAAATCATAAAAGCATCTCTCCTTTCATCCCTCTGCTCTCTAGTGCAGAATGTATGTTTCCCTCCAGGCTTTGCCACCTGACTGATGGTACTGCTGACAGATTTCTGCTCGTCAGGAGGTGACATCTGTCGGGAGACGTGATTCAGCTGACATATTTCACTTGAGGAACCGTTTTCTCACCTTCATCATTCCTGCATGAATCAGATGGAGGAACAGCTGCTCGGGTGACTCAGCTGGAATGTATAACAGAAACATTTGGAAAGACTCTTCTTCTACCATGTGCTGAAGAATCACTTTTGTTTAGCTGAAACATGACTTAGTCCCAATCCCAATACACCCCTCGCCCATACCACTTAGCCCTACCCCTCGGTTTTACATGTCCATGCCATGGGATAGGGATCTTGTTGGGATAGAGGGCTAGGGTGAAATGTTGGGCCACCAAACACAGGTTTCTCAGAGGCACACTACAAACTGTCATGTCAATGTATTACAGTCATTGTCTTTTTAACAAGCCCAAAACAATCACTTCTGGTTTCCTGATGTCTCCGTAGCTAACGAGCTAGCTAGCTCAGAATGACAGTCCTGCATTTTGATGTATTTCAGTGTTTGCATTGCATTTGATGGCATATGATGCCTGAAATTTAATTTAATTTAAGTCCAGAAGCAAAGTTGCCGCATGGATTGCTAATATTAGCTGGAAAGCACTGCTAGTGGCCAGATAATGAAGCTTTGTTTCTTTTTTCATTTGATGACTTGATTGATAGCGTGCCGTTGTGAATGAATTGCGAGTGTCCATGCTTTCTATCTCCATCAGATAAATGGTAAATGGCAGCGCCCATTTACGGAAATGTTATCGATGACAACTGGTAATGTATGAGGGTCCTGAACGGTTATCCCATTTCATAGGGGGAGATTTCAACCACTGCCCCTTGTTACTCTGCTCTGAGGGGCAAGAGGGCACTCGAAAATGAGGGGTAGGGGTAGAAATTGGAAATGGGATTGAGCCTCTGTTTTATACACGTCTGATTTTCTTCTTGGATCCCAGAGAGACTAGTGACAAGCTCATGGGGATCCAAACAATGAATAAAGATTAAATGCCCTATGGGTCAGGAATTATATTCTTCATGTTATAAATGTTCATCATTAGTATAAATGTAGCCTAATTAAAGGGTATGTAAATTATTTATTGGATAATTTAAAACTAAAACTAAAGAACTGTATCCAGAAGTACAACAGATGCTAAATATGCTAGTATTTAGTCAAGTAAATAGCCTCTATAAAATATAAAAAAATAAGAATAGAAAGAATAAGAATTTCCATTCCCAAGGACATCCATTTGAATTTAAATATATTTGTGTACTTTTACCTGTAATGAAATCTGTTTAGTTTGCTTAACTCTCAACTGTCCAAATACTTTTCCATAAATTCATTTTTAGGAAGTGAAAAACGTTAAGTGAGAAAAATGCCATATAAGAAGGAGCTTCCATCTAACGTGAGCAGGAGCTGTTGGCTTTGATTACTGGAATCCAGGAGTGGAGTCAAATCCAATGCTTTCACCATAGCTACAGAAAATATTGGCTACAAAAATGAGTGATGATCGCTTCCACACATCATAAGCCAGAATCAACCACAAGTTCACCTGCGTTTCTTGGGAACTGGGGCAGAAGACGCACACCTGGGCTTGTTGGCAGGAATCAGCAGTTACGATTTCTTTCCCTGCAAAGTGGTGAGCTGCTTCAAAGAGCTGCTTGGAAATGTCGAAAGCATGACAGGTGCACAAGAAGAGGCTGTTTAAACCGCTATTTGTCTCTTAAGATCTGCTTTCCTGTGAACTCAAAGCACAGAGACCCTGTTAATCATCAAACTGTTATTTTAAATAGCCTGGGATTTACAGTAAACACTCACACTTATTGTACAGTGACACACACACACCTGGTCCAAAAGGCAGGAGTGTGACAGTTTTAGCCAGAACTGAGGAGACAAATGAAAGGAAAGTTGGCGTTGTTTATACGCAGCAAGTCTGAAGGCTCAAGGGGAATATTAAAGCTGAGTCTTTTCTGGCTTCCATGTAGGCAACATGAAATATATTGTGTGCCGGGGTGATTGTGAAGGAGGATTCTCGGTACTGATCCTTCAAATTCATGGATTAATTACTTGTTTTTTCCCCAATGACATTGCAGAGCTTTCTATCATAACTGCATAGTGACACGTCCGAATACTGTTTGGTGGAGGTCTCCAAAACATTTCACACCAATGAATGTGGATGGATAGAAATAAAAATAGAGATAGATACCTCATACAACTCCACATCAGAAGACCCCAGCTATCCCTGTAATGTCTCTTCTTTTGTAGACATGATTAACCAGACGTTAATTGTTTGTCTGATATGGCTCAAAATTGCTATCGTAAAGGCTGACACAAATTTTGACAAAGATATTATTGTAAATAACTCACAGTGACATGTAATGAACCTGCAAGATGGCTTTCATCACAAATTGTATAGAGGCCTCATAGCGAACAAGAACAAGTCTCTAACCCTATGACATCCAGTGTGGCCCTTCTCTTCATATTTAAAGCCCCATCCATGCAAATCTCTGGTGTGTGTCCAACTTTTGTTGCTCATTCCCCATCACTTAATTTCCTGACATCTCTCCAGGAATAAAGGCACAAAACACTGCCCTATATAAACAATATGCAAACTTGCAGCCTGTAAATGAATACACTGGCTTTGATATAGGAATAAGGAAATGAAAATCCTTCCTCAGCAACAGCTTTCCGCAACATGGCCATGTTTGAATGAAGCAGGATTGAAAAAGATTATTCAGACAAATTCTTTCCTGGACCAGAAAATGTTTAAATATCCTCACCTTTAATCAAATTTCCATGTCATTGGATATGGTGTTTCTGTACAAAACGAGTGTGTGTGTTTGACTTTACATTGGTTCCAAGGAGATTAGAGCCATAAGCCGCGTTTCCACCCAAAGCATACAGAACTTTTAATACCAGAAATTACTTCTCAAGGAACTAAAAGGTTGTGTCTGTGTTTCCAATGTGGCCCAAAGACCCATGAAGGTTAGACAAATTAGTCAATTGATGTATGAAAGACTGGCAGCTGTTTACATGTCATTTTGGCACCATACAGCAGTGAGAACTGGACCCCATGTTGATGTGTTGAAGCATGAAAAAAAGTACAGTGACAGTATAAAAAGAGGACAGATTTTCCAGGTCTGTGAGAAAATGACCTCACTTCTCATTTAGTTTTTATTACCTAAGTTTTCTAATGAGTTTATGGTCTCAATCGCTAGTCTTCTTCAACACAGCATGATGCATTTTGTAAATGATGGTCCCATTTAGAGTAAAAAAGACAATAAAGCAGGATATGTTTTTGGTAATGGCTATCTTGTGATTGCAAATAATTTTTTATCCTGTTTTAATTGTGCCATGAGTCACACACATGATGTTTGTCAGTTTAAAAGATAATTTCAAGACACTAAAGTCGCATTTTGTCATTCAACTAATGAAATATCAGACTGTGAAAATACGTCATTATAAAGACTACACAGCTACACAACATTGTAGAGCTGCTCCTGTATATTAGCAGCTCACAGAACTGACCAATTCTCCTTTCACATAACTGCAGTTGTCAATATGAGCAGATTTATTGAGATTTTCATCTTTTTTACTACATTTTCTGAGCCCAGTTGGCGGCCATGTTGGTGTTGGTGACATGTGTTGAGTGAGACGATGTAGTTCACTGAGCGCTTTAACACAAAACTACATGATATTTTACTTTAATTACAACAAACTGAGACTTATTTGACTTGCAAAATTATCATTTTTAATTGACATACATCATATGTTTGATTCATGGCACAACTCAAATGGGATAAAAATGTATTTGTCTTTTTTAAAAATTATTTCTGAATTAAGGTCCCATGAGGTCCACAGGAAGGGGCGTGACTGCGGCTGTCTATAGCATCCCAAGCTCCAACCTCTCGTCCAAATATGGTCACTTCTTGTTCCATAAAATCAAGATGGAAATGGCTGTAATGCCAGAGCTGAGATTTGGGTGACGTCACACTGGCTCCGTCCACTATTTATGACGCAGTCTGCGGTTTGCGGCAGCAGATTTTTAAAGACAGTTGCTGTAATAAAATGCTGCGAGTTCTTGACCAATCAGAAATGTTAAGCACTACAAGGCCAACCCTTTTAGTTCCTATACTTATATATTACTACTTTTTGGGGGTCCCCGGAACATAATTTTGACCCTGGTCGCTGCGGTGGAAACACACTTCACAATCGCCTTCCCCTAAAGGTTCTTAGTCTCTGGGGAAAGTTCCTGTGGCAGTAATGTGGATATAGTTTAAATATCTTGGCACTGAGCTTGTCTGCACTGTCTTGGCCGGATTTACTGTAGGTTTCAGTGACACTGAATACAGAACAGATGAGATTTAGTGTCATGCACACACACACACACACACACACACACACACACACACACACACACACACACACACACACACACACACCTGCACCTATACATTACTGGAATTCGGTTGTTTTTGCTGCTGTCATCTCAAACATCCTTTTGTTTGTCAGCTCTCCTCCTCTTCTCCCCTCTTTACTTTGGCAGACAGTAAGTCTCTATTATCACCCTTTCTTCTCTCTTTCTGTCTCTCTCTCACTTTTGTGTGTCACTCTAGACAGACAATGACAGCAGTGCCATCAGCTGCCAAACCCACAGCCATAATTACACCCCTAACAGAGAGCCGGACCGCCCTCTTGTCAGTCAGAGCCACAATAAACCATGACAGTGACTGTGGAGAAACACCTGGGTGAATGTCTCGGAGGTGACGAAAGCTTAATGTGGTGCTGAAGTGTGGCGCCGCGCCACGAGCACACTCATGGCCCTGTAATCTGGGGAAGCCGGAGGAAATAACCGACAGAATGACTTCCTGAAATGTTAGATTTGCAGTTGTATCATAAATAGTGTTGTCTCCTCTTTCAGGGCCAGACTGTGTGAGACAGCAGCCACTGTCTGGTCAGTATGAAAGCACTCAGAGAAGATTGTTTTAAATATAAATGTTTCTAAAAATTGGTGGTTATTTTACAGACTTTCAATAATAATACATAGATTTACTCTGGGGGGAAATATGTGCAATGACTATAGGTAAGACTTCTCAGTCCAATCATTGCAAAACATTGCAAAAGTTCTGTATCTGTGATTTTTGACAGTGCATTTGTTTTCCCCAAATCTCCACTGATCTCAGAATTATAAAGCAAGTGGACCCATGTGTAGAGGATGTGTCCTTGCCGATTCCAACCTGTGGCTTGCTGCAAGAATGAATTTTATAAGTAACGTTTTGGTACAGAGACCTTTATTAGAAATAACCTAATGAAGGTCTTTGTGCCGAATCGTTGCTATTAAAATTCATCCTTAATTGCAAATGAGGTGAACAGTGTGCAGGAGATTTTGTCCTGATTTTGTCTGCCCTTGGTCTCCTCCTATGCACCTGTCAATCCACTGGTGTGCAAAAGTTTCACTCTGTGTAATTTATTTTTGACATAATTACATAGGCTGATCACCTGAAGCATGTCTTTATGATATGATTGACACATTGCTTTATGAACGTACGTAGTTATTTAAAGAAAAACAACAGTCGGGTTTCATTTTCATTGCTCTGGTCAATTGTTCGCTTAGTAAGACTATACCCAGACATCTTATAATCTTTTTCTAATAATCACAAATGTGAGATTTCAAACTTGTCCATGCTAGTAGAGAGGTGCACAGTATCGGACAGCTTGGAGGCGTACGTCTTATAAATTAAGGGATACAGGAAAGTCGAGTCCATTTTATTTATACAGCCCAAAATCACAAATCAAAATGCTTTTCAATCTACCCCCTGTCCTTACTCCCTTGAAGATCCAGTCAGGAAAAAAGATTTAGCAGGGAAGAAAATGGAGGAAATTATTGGCAGAGTTACAGAGGAGGAATCCCTCTCTCAGGACCGACAGACTCACTTGTACAGAACAGAACAGACCAACAAAAACACAAAATAAACAGATTACAGTGACTTAATTTCTTATACAAATAGATTATTAAATATATGTCCGAATCTGAATATAGACAAATCTTGATAACTAAATACAGATATATGTAGATTGTAAAACTAAAACGATCCAGGTCCAACACCTGGAGGAGTGAAAAGAGAAGGAGGAGGAAGATCAGAAGGACAGGGGGAGATAGAGGAAGACTGTCTGACCTTATTCATATAACTCACAGTGGTTTAAGGGTGCTGGCAGCAGCTTAGCATGCAGGATATCTCCATTATCCAATGTAGATAGTGTAGTGTTCATTATAGGGATTTAATATCATGGTGCTCTCATTTATATAAATACTAAGTACCTTTTTCTGTGTTTCCTCTATCTTCTGTCTGCCTGCTGGATGCCTAGCAGCCCTCACATTAACACTCAACAGTTCTCTTTCTCTTCTCTTCTCCATGTTTTTTCTTTGCCTATGATTTCTTCAGGCTCCCAGTTGACCCTTCCTGCACCCTCTGTCTATCTCTCCCCTCCCAGAGCTGCTCTCTGCCAGTCACGTTTCATATGTTCCCATAAATGGACCTTCATTAGCCACTGGCACTGGCGTAATCGCTAACATGGTTACCATGACTCCACTAGACGTCCTCTCATGTTAATTTCAGCGTGCCGTTCTTGTGTTGCCAGCTTCAGGCTCTGCACTTGTTTCTTACTTTGACATTAGCTACATTAGTGCTGAGGCACATGGCCGAGGAGGCACATTGCTTTGCTGCATGACATCAACCCAAGCACTGACGCACATGTGCGCACACAGTCAAGCATGTGTGTACTTGTATATTTGACTCAGAGGGACGGATGTCAGTATAATGAAAAGATCAACACTAGGATAGTGGACGTGGTAAACAGACACGGCTGTCTGTTTGATAAAATGCCTGTCAGGTCGCAGTCATTCCTGCCTCATTCACTTCGTGCTGAGAACGGGTTGCTTCACAGGATATTGCCACAGAGGTGCATGTGGATCAGCGTGGTCCCTGTATAATGAACACTAAGAGGAATACTGCACTGAAATGTTATATTTTGAGAATTGAACATGTGCTTCAAAATGTCCATAGAAACCTCTCGAACAACTCTTGTTACATAGCTTTTTCACTGCCTGTCTGTATGCTCTAAAGTATATTACTAATATTTCCCCTCAAAAAAGGCAGAAGTGCACAGCTTTTATATGTCACTGGCAGTTATTCAGTATGCATCTTTCACACAACTGCTATGCATTGCTCATGTCACGATAATAACTTTGTTTATACAGCTAATATAAAAACTTATGATAAAGTTAGAACAAAAACAGATAAAATGAAAAATGTACAGAAGCCCTGAGAGGCAAGTAAATGATTTTGTTTATTTCTTTTGGTAATCCATTTTCTAATTCTGATTTAAATTGTTTTCTCTCTTGTGTTTATGACTAACAGCTGAAAAAAAAAAAGATTTTGTCAGTATAATCTGTCTCAATTACTTCATTGTTATCTGTGAAACAGGTGGGGAAAAAGAGTTTTTATTTTTTTCACCCATTTTCACAGAAAAGGAAAATGTTCTTTCCATTGCCAAACCACCTGTTTCCACTTAGGAAAACAAAAGAAAATAAAAAATACTCAGTAAGAAATGATCCTGGAAAAACTTTTATTTTTTACCTGTTCTTAAGTCATAAACAGCGGAGAAAAGGATCACTTCTCTTCTCACTTGTTTCTCAGGGCTGCTGTAAAAATGTCAACACAAATAAATGACTAAAGCATATTCAAGATTCAAGAAACAATACTGGGCTTCTGCGGCTGGATATGAGGCCCTGCTGCAGTTTCAATGCTCTCAGGGTCATTCGAGGAGTAGAAACAGACACACAGCATGAGCGACACCATGTCGCCATAGTGAGAAACCATCTTGGCCTGATGGGAGAGATCATGTTAAGAGTGAAAAAATGCAGCATTTAGCCATACTTCGGTCAAAATATGAATATTTGAAACACATTGAGAATAAAATTATCCAGCAAAGAAGTTGGTTGTACTGCGGTTTTGCTTTGAAAAATGTTGGTATTTTCTTTATAGTGTTTATAGTCAGCCTGCTGATTACTCCAAGCTCTTTACAACACATACTATATTCACCCATACACACGCACATACACACAGGCAGAGGCTGACATGTTCATCAGGACAGATACAGCACAATTTGGGGTTCAGTATCTTGCCTTCGCTTCGATATGCAGCCCTCAAGGGATTGAACCATCGACCTTTTCATTTAGTGGTTGACTCACTCTCCCGAGCCACAGTCTGATAGTAAAATGTAGTTTTGTGGTTAAGTTGTCTTCTTAAACTCCCTTTGTACTTGGAAATAAGTAAAAAATAGCATTGTTGGATTTTTCAATCTCTAAGAAAAGCCATACATGTTTATGCTGTAGACATAGTTAGTGACTGGATTTCAGATTTGTTATTGACTCAAGATCTGCGTTACACGACACTCTGCATCATGGTGTATGTAAGCAGCAAGATGGTGATGATAATGTAGTCGGCATCTTCATATAAGAAGTTTTGACATCTTGGAAACACTGTCCATCAACTTAAACTGTGTGTGAGCACCAAGCATCGATGTTATAAACACAGAGACCTCTACTCATCTAGCTGTAGTCAGAACACGGTCCGCCAATCAAGTGCAACAGCTCGATCCGAGATGTTGTGGTGGAGGCAGGTCTCTGTGGGCACAACAGTCTCTGATTTCACATTGTTTTGCCGACCTGAGTCATATTTTGACCATTTCCTTTTCCTTTGGCCAGACATTATCCAGCAGCAGCCTTAAACCAAGATGGATGAGCATGGCTCTTATTCTGACTCTCTTCCTCCCTGGGGCAGTCCAAACGGTCAGGTTGGATGATGGAAATACGCTGTAGAATGTGATGGTCTTCACGTCTGCTGCTCTTAATGCAAAACACCTGCTTTCTTCTCCAATGATGATGACACTATCTCTGCCATAGGCAGTATGTGTTTCAACAATAAAGCCGAAGAAATTACTAAAATTGTAGCATAATTTGGAGAAGCCTCCCGCTGCTGCTCTTTTCCTTTTGACACCAATACACATTTGTTGTTCTTGTCAATGAAAGTTAATGTCATCATTCAGACGGTGAACAAGGCCATTTTCAGTCGTTGTGATAATCTGATACTGATGGTAAAGCCTAATCATAAAGCAATCCATCAGCTACTGTTAAAGCCTTGATTGAAGCAGGATGACTCCTGTCATGTCACACAGACCTCGTGCTACATATAAAACTTTTAAAGCGATGCTATTCTTCCTTAGGAAGTCATGTGAGTCACTGCAGTTTGTCATGAAGTTCAACTAAACTCTGCTTACTTTACACTTCTTGATGAATACACTTGTTGAATTTGCACACCATAGGGAGCCTCGATAGCAGCGTTGTGTTATTTTTGGGATTAATGGAATCCAGCGTGCAGAACCAGCTGGAATTCTTGCATTAGTTAATCCGTTATGAATTTTCCTTTATTTTCTTCCAGAGCCTTCACTGTCTATTAGCCTGAGGATAAGCACGAGCCAGTCAACTCTCGCCCACACCCTCGCTGTTTACACTGACACTAATGACTTGTCCCTCGCTCGAGCTCTGCCGCAGCCATCCACACATGGAACTAATTCTATCTGTGCACAACACCAGCATCATCCTGTAAAACAATCTGTTACTAAGGCAACAGGTGGTGTTGGAGACATCCGTAGTTTAACCAGGAGCAGGAGTTGATTATAAGCGGACTGTCACTGAGAAGAGACTGCAGGGCCAAGGAGAAACACAGTAAGGATGACATCAGTGCCCACACGTGCACATGATCTCGAAATAGAGTCATTGTGTTTGTCTTGGCCAGCTTATCTGTGCTTGCTATTACTGGGCTTTTGTTAAAAGCTTGTGTCAAAACGTGAGATGTTGCAGATATCATCTTGCACTTGCCAGGAAAACTGTTTAGAAAAAGTTTAATGAGTCTAAGGTATTAATGCGTTTTAAGGCTCATTCCTGTCAAGTTAACCTTGCAAAATCACCTGACTGGCCTAGTATATTTTCCCAGTAAAGACAACAGGAAAAAAAAAAAGCCTTGGAAAAACACTGTGCTTGCTATCGTAAAATCTCCACAGCACTCTATGAAGACTGTCGCTGTTTGAATCATACTGTAAATATTTGAGCAAAGTGTGGCTTTTTTTCCTGCTGTGTCTTTACTTTGCTTCACTGTGTGGAACGAGGAGCCACATGAGAATCCGGCCCGTATAATGTAACGTCAGATTTTTCTACCGTCTCGCTAAATGTAGGTCAGGAGGACTGCCCGACGAATAGAACCCGTTTCACAGAGTTTAATATAAACACTTTGTCTCAATCGGTGCCTTGCACGACCACATTCCTCGATGCCAGAACCCTCACGTTCCTTCTAATCCCACGGTTCAACCTCAAGATGTCAATAAAACCCCAAGCTGTGATTCACCCCTGCGTGCCCAACATATTTAACATGCCTTTTGATATGAAGACAAAATGGTTTGTGACTTCTTCTTCCACCCCTCATTGTATGGAGGATCTTTGTCCTGTGTGAACAGTAGTGATGCAATCACGACTGGTGCATGCTGCACACTGAGGAATTTTACACACAAAAGGAGTTGACTTTGGCTTCAAGCTCTGTTGATAACTAACGTAAAGAATTAGGTCTGACTGTTGATAGTGTGGGATTACAACACACCTGATCAACAGGAACACAATAGGCACTCCTCATCTGCGTTTAATGCTTAACTCTGCTGTACATAGAGATATAGATCGGTTTGAAAAGGGATTCCGGCGAGTCATGGCACCATGTCCGAGGAACAGCAGAGCCTTGTGATGTTGAGGCGAGTCGACGGTGTAGCAAATGCCACAGGATGTAGACCTCGAGATGAGGTGGAAGCAGATTTCTGACGTGGAAGACTCATCCTGGAGGGTTGGTTGGTACGGCTGGGGGGGGGGAGAGAGATGTGGAGTTGTGGGTGGACAGATCAGCCAACCGGCACAGATTGCCTCCGGACTTTTCTGAGTGCCAGCGTCCAGACGGATGATGATTAACCAGAGATGACTGGTGCTGGCTGGGACTGACCTGAGATCAAATTAGAATCTGGCTACCTTTTCCTTTCAAGTCTCACCTCCCGGCCCTGCCTCTGCTCTTTTTGTGGCTACCACCTCCTCCTTTAACTTCCTTCCTCTTTCAAGACTTGGTCCTTCCTTTCACCTCTTTTCCTTTCCCTCTCCCTTTTCACCTGTAGTTTTTCCATCCTCTACCTCCTTGCATTGCTTACTATGGTGAGTTCTCTGTTTCACAAGCTCTTAGCTTTGTTAATCTAATAAATACACAAAATAAACTCACAAAATGTCAGGAAAGGAAATATTCTTACAACTGTTTTCCTTAATAAACTGAAAAATACAACAGAACACTGCCTGCATTGAAGTTTCATAGCTAGCAAAGAGCAGCAGTTGTTGGTTACCATTGTGAAATGCTCTGCCATATGTTTTTGGAGCTACCCTTGCATTCTGGCCATATTTTACAAATTACACCTTCAAGCTAAAGTAACTTTACCGATCCTTGTTAGTAAATTAATTCTCTGTATTTAAGTACTATTTAAGTACAGTCCTTACCACTTAGACACTGCTTCCAGCTCTGAAACCCGGCACATGGTGTGTTCTGACTGCCGGCATCATCATTATGTTCAAAAAGCCTCTGGGTGTTTTAGCCCGGCATGCAACAAGCAAGGCAAGACAACTTAAATTGTCTAGCACATTTCATGCAGGGGAATTTAAAATGCTTTACAGTAAGACAGCGACAACAGAACCAACAAGTGAGCTGAAACTGGTAAAACTAAAACACAGAAAAAATGTTAGAATGGTCATTGTGAACATATTAGCTTGCCAACATTTGTATTTAGTCCAAAGCACAGCTGTGCCAATATGTACAGCCTCACAGAGTTTTTAGTCTTGTTTGTTTGAAATCTGTGCAGCATTGCAGCTTAAAGCAGCTTCCCCATATCTGTTTTTTTAATGTGGGAAAAATTCATCAATAAAGTGCATGGAGAGGAAAGAAAGGAAAGCAAACTTCCTCTCTGATTATTATAATTGGGTATAGAGTGAATGACTGCATATGCCTGCCAGCAACTTCTGATGACTGATGATGCATACCTGTCTTTGTCATGCTCCTGAGGGGATAACGAGGCTCAGGGATATGCACTGGCACAGGACCAAACCTGTGATTCTGTGTTGTTGGTCAAAGGGAAGAAATAGACTGTAGAGGCTGTCACTGATTTAACACACACACACACACACACACACACACACACACACACACACACACACACACACACACACACACACACAGGAATTCTAATGTCACAATGATTGTTTACCCCTTCTTAACACAAAGTGTACATATTTAAGAATATTAATTGAAGCATGTTGATGAAGGTTCTCAGTCATCCAGGTCATGGTAAATGTAAGTGCTGTAGGCAACTGGACGTGTTTCAGTTTCTTGAAGACGTTTCACCTCTCATCCAAGAGGCTTCTTCAGTTCTAACTTACTTGAGGACAGCTGCAGGCTTTTAAACTCTGCGTGGGAGTGTCCTTACAGAGTCGTTAAGGACACGTGTGAGCTCTGACTTTCAGAGTCGTTAGGGCCACTTGAACCAACCGGCCTTCATGTGAGTTGTTAGGGCTAGGTGAGCCCGGGTGTGAATGGTTGTTAAGCTGTCTGCAGGGGGAAACTCAGTACTGAATCATTCATAATTTGATTCATTTTTGTACTTTTACAACCATCCTTTTCACAATTTATAAAGATTATTTTAAACCAAACACTGGCTTTAGAGAAGGCCTGTCACATTTTTTCGTTTTAGCAGCCTCTCCTACATACTTGGAAGTGAAGGGTGACTTAATCTGAAACATCACCACTAGTTTCCGCTAAATCCTACACACTGTTCCTTTAATTATATGTTCACATCAGCACTGTCATGTTAGATTTTTTTCTTCGACACGACAGTTTTCTTTTTGACAGTTTCAACCTTGAAGTTATGAATAGGTGATACAGAGTCTGGTCTCACGACTTCTCCTGGAAACAAGGCTGAAGTTATATTTAATCTGTTCTGTGAGAACAATAGGTGAACAGCTTCATATACCCGTGACAGTATGATTTTGGTACCATGGCAACGTGAGCAGGGAGCACGGAGGACATCAAGGTACTGCATTAGAAAGTGAAATGCATATTTATATAAACTGTATGTGTTTGAAGAGAGTAGAGACGGCTGTTGCAGACTTGTTGTCACTTTGGCCCTGCAGCAATGCTCTCAGTGTCAGATCAGTGCCACCAGTGTTCAATACAGCTCATGTCATAGAGTAAATATGAACAGGCCACAGGTTTGTTCTGCATGCTTGTACAGCTTCAGAGACATTAGGCAGACACTAAGGTCCTCCAGAAAATGGAAAATATGAAAATATGAATGATGAATTTAAGGTTTTTTATTTTGTCAAAATCAATCTAAACACGGCTGGTATTTTGGAGTAAAAGTTATCACCAAACAGTTAAATAGGGCTTATGAGAAAAAGGGCCATCCAAATTGTTACCAGCAAGTCCAAAATCCAACATCTGTGATGGTATGAGGGTGTTAGTTTCCCTGGTATGGGTAAGTTGCACATCTGTAAATGCACCATTAATGCTGAAAGGTACATACAGGTTTTGGCACAACATATGCTGCCATCCAGACAACATCTTCTCCAGGGATGTCCCGACATACTCCGCCAGGACAATGCCAGGCCACATCCTGTAACTGTTACAACAACGTGGCTTTGTAGTTCCAGAGTGCAGGTACGGTACTACACTGTCCTGCCTTCAGACCAGTCTGTCACTGAAAATGTGTGACACATTCTGAAGCTCAGACAATGGAGGATGATGGAGACCCTGGATGACTGAGCAACTGAATTTCTATGTCAAATGGGATTGATGAAGAATGTCTGTGCTCAGTTCTTAAACATTTTCTGAGTGCTGCTAAAAGAAATGCTATATAATAACACAGCGGTAACGTGCTCCTGTCCTGACTGTTTCTGGAATGTGTTGCGCACTCAGAATGAGTATGTTTTTACATAAACAAAGTTTATCAGTTTGATATTTAAATATCTTGACATTGTATTGTATTCAACAGGACCAAGAGAATTTACTAAACATTGCATTCTGTTTTTATTTATGCTTTATACAGAGCCCCGGCTACTTTGGGATCGAGGTTGTGTAATGACCTCACTCGAAAGGGTCATGTGGTTACATTCTAGGAAAGTTTTGCAAAACAACCTGCAGTTAGGTAATGTGTAGTTGGGTAATGTGTAGTTGGGTACGGTGTGGTATGCTCAAAGAACAGACATCCGTTTGGGGGAAGCCTTATGTTTGATAAACACAGCGATGGTCTGTGTGCTGTCAACAAACACAAAAGTTTCTCTAAGTGGTTGTCTTGTCTAACTGCCCAGCACCCAAAATTAGATCATTCTTATCAAACAGCCATAGAGCAAGACAGAAACACCAGGTGATGCTTGAATAACTCTGTTTGATAACTGCCTTTCAAATAATAAATAATACACAGTATCTTTGACATTGTGAGTACTGTTTTATATCATTTATGTAGAGGTAGTAGGTCTCCTCTTCTCCTCTTCTTCGCTATTACTGTTAATTGATATTTTTCTTTGTCAGATTTTTACTTCAAAGAATAGAAAAAAAGTCTGAATGCCAAAGTACCTGATCAGTACACAAACTACGAGCTGAATTGACAGGTGGCTGCCTGGCACGGTCAGCTGGCAGACAAAACCCCTTGTTTTTCCAACCAAAATTGTGTTTCCCTTGGCAGGCCTTATTGGCTTTGATTTCATTTTGGGGAAGATGAATTGTTTTCTGATCCTAGTAAAATTATTCAAAAAAGGAGAGAAACCTACATCATCCTCACCGGGTGGCCAGATGTTCACTGATCAGTGCTAAAAGCAAGTGTAAGGGCCCACACAAACCACACCAACATCAAAGAATTTGTGGCGACTGTTGCATCGCCTCATGTCGAACACACCACAAAGATTACAGCCGATGGCCAACTTGTATATTCTGACCTGTGTAAGAGGATATAACTTGTCATACCATCAATGTTGCAGATGGTACTTGAGGCAGAGGCAAAAAATACAGAAGAAACTGCGTTCAATGGGTGGAATCATTGATACTACAGTGACAGGTTTCTCTTCTGCTGCACTGATTAGCTAAACAGCCGATCAGAGTGATTGACTGTTTAGCCTACGGGCTCTGCTGCAGATTCTACGGCCAAAAAGACATAAAAAAGGGCCAAGTAGTGCCGACGGTGCACCGCAACCAGGCCACAGATGCTCACTGACTAACGCATAGCGCAGTCATATTTCTTTCCCAGACATAGTTGTGTAATGTATTACAGTACAGCTTGCTGAAAGCTCAACTATGTTCCATATTAAACTTAATTTTATAATAACTGTGTCTTTTACCCTTTCTGCTTCTGCTGTCTGAATGTGTGTGTGGATCCTGTCAGGAGTAAAACTGAGCAATCTTTGTCTACCTCCCTCCTAAAGGTAAGGTCAAAAGGCAAAACCTGAAGATCAGAGAGTCAGAAGGAAATAAGGAGACTTATCATTCCTTCTTCAATCAGGCTGCATAGTAAAGGAATTGTGTTGACATATGGGTGATGTAATATCACTGCAGTTGTAGGAAAACACTGCATGAATTCCTTTTCTGACAACACACTGAGGACAAATGTTGTCATCAGTGGGAGTCTCTTATCTGATGTCCATCTGCCAGCACAAGCGGAGCTATACAAGAATCTCACTGCAGGTGATGAATAAGACATCACATTAAAATGTATTATAATGTGTCTGGTTGTAAATTCCCTGTATGACTAATTATGCTGTGGTTGGCTGCCTCTCATAAATCCTTATCCACATCCTAACTGCCTGCTCACCACCGGAGATCAGCATGGCCAACAAAAGCTCACAGGTGCTGAGCCTACAGGCCCTGCTGCCATTTTCTACTCCCTCCCTCTCTTTTAGTCGATGCTCCAACCTTGTTATCCAAAAACAACCACTCTCTCCATCCTCCTCCTCTGACACTCTCTCCCTCTGTCCACCCACCCCGCTGTGGTTTACTGAATCAGTTTTGTCTGTGTGGATGAGCTCATAGGAAAAAGATGTGCCACAGCTCCACATCGTCTTTCATCTTCCCGCCTGGACAGAGACTTGGACGCACCCTGATGCTTTCCAACAAAACAGCTTGGATGTATGTCCATGCAGCAGACTTCTGGTGCAGCTTTGAAGCTTTGTTTTCCAGTTATTTGTAATGAATCAGGTAAAGACTGGAAAAACACCTCTTCTACAACTGCTGCAACTTCATTTGAGTATGTCAGCATGCTGGTCCCTGGTCACCTTAACGCTGAAGTCTTCATCTGTCTGCTCGTCCTCCAGACAGTGGTCATAATTAATGAAAAGTCTATCTTTTAAGGATCAGATAGTTCTGCCCCATAGCCTTGAAATGAATCAAGGCTCAGTAAGAGTGAAACTAAAAAACAAAAAACAAAACCAAAACAACCATAAGACTAGACAGGGTCCCCTTACCAAGATTCCATGTGTTGACTGTAGTTTTTGAGAACAATATGACACTATACACAGATGTCTGTGTAAAGAGTGTTGTTACAACCAGGTGAACAAAACATTTAATGAAAGTGAAAACCTTCAATGAATCCTATGAAAGAGCTCCAGGTCAAGGCAACATTTGTGTGTTTTCTGCCTATTTTGTATCAGAGCTAAGGCAAAAAGGAAAACATGTCCTTTACCCATTGCAAAAAAGATGGGGCTTTATTTGACTTCCAATTAAAAAGGATAAGCCTGCGAGCAAGCAATGATGCATACGCCAAAGCATTTGCTTGTAAATTTGTAATCTTACAATTTGGGGGTGGTATGCCAAATATGGCCTGGTGAAAATCAGCGGTTATAGTCTGTTTACAAATGTAAGCGAAAAGCATGTCCCCAGTAACTGCTGGGATAGTGGCATGCCCAAAACATATGTCCTAGCTAGGCCACATCTTGGATCTGCAGTGGGAAAAATTCTAGTTAGCTTGTCCCCTGAATAGTAAAGACAGTGAAGCACCACGAATTGAATTAACCCCTGTCGCGGACACATTGAGGAGGTATGTATGGACATGAGGCTGTCCTGCCACGCCTCCTCAGAAAGCTCCACACCCAAATTCCTCTCTCAATGCATAGTACACCTTTAATCAAGTTACCACAAAGTGATTGTTTCCAGGTAGTATTATTGATGTCTGGCCAAATACTGTAGTTGTGCATGCTGAATTCAATTCAATTCAGTTGAAACTTCTACAAACTACAGGTGCACAGGTAGGGTCAGGAGTTACTGCAGCAGGGGACCAACAGTACAATTACAGGTCAATCCAGCCATGGACTACTTCACACAATTCATACACCAAGTTCTGGTGTCTGAACAAATTTCTCACAGAATAATTCTGTCAAAAGTTTGATAACGTCTTCCGCACAATTCATCCCATTTCAAAGACTATGGTCTAAGCAGAGATGTCCCCGACACAGTTGACGTGTACAGATATTTAGAAATCTGTCTCGCTGCAGCTTTAATTTTCTGGTTGGGCTAGTGCAGAGTTATTCCTGGTTGCCAGCACATGACAGAAGTGTATTGGGGATGACAGCCAGAAAGCTCTCCTGGCTGAGCAGTCAGCACACTAATGTCCATCTGTTAGTAGAGCACTAAGCCACTGGGCTGCCAACTGCACGCATTTATACACTTTAATGTGGAGATTCACAAATGTTTTCCTGAGAAAAGTTCAGTCAGGTAGGTCCCCTAACATTCTCATCTGATAACATTAAGGTAACATACAGATGATGTTAATCTCTTCTGAATATAGCTCTGGAAATCAGATTGCTTAAACAGCCACAGTTTCTTCTTCAATTTTTTGTATTAATTAGTGGTTAAATTAAAATCATGCTCCTCCATGACGAGCTACCAGGTTCCCCTGGGAGTCCTTGTACCCAGTTTGGAAATATTTGTCCAAGGGGTTAGAGAAAAAAAGCCCTTTGAGCGCACCAAATCCCCAGACTAGCTGGGAAAATCTATGCAGAGAGAGTGAGGTGGGAACTGTGCTGTAGCTGCAAAGTAGCAAACAGTCAAGGACTTACTGGTGAAAAAGGAACATACACACGCTTATTGAAAACATAAAGAAAGGTGAAGTAACAGCATAAAAAGGAACTCAAAATGAATAATATCTTATTCTAAAATAATTAAATCTCCAAGACATTTAACCTTGTCAATCGCCGTTTGCATTAGGTTTTTAAACTTCTGTGTGGTTTTGTTGATATTTATTTGCAAGAAACAGTTCACGCAAAAATGAAAAGTCAGTCACTATCTCCTCACCACCATGCTGATGGAAAGTCAGATGATGAAGTTTTGTAGTCCACAAAAGATTTCTGGAGCTTCACAGCACAACAGTGTTGCAGCATTCTCCTAAACAACTGAAGTACATCAGGAACACTGAAACAAAAGACTCAAAATGGCTCCATAAAGCTCGTCCAGCATAATCCAAGTTTTCAGAAGCCAGAAGTTTTTCTTTTTTTTACGTTTTAAAACAAGCCCCCAGCTACTTCAGTTGCTCCAGAAATCTTTTGTGGACTACTTTGTCTTTGTCACTTGACTTTACCATCAGCATGGGGTTGAGGAGATAATGACTGAAGTCTTATTTTTGGGTGAACTGTTCCTTTAAACTCAAGCTGACAAGAAACTCTGAATCCACTCTTTTAATCAGATAACATGTCACAGGGGAGACCACTTCATATCAAGATAAATGACACTTTATTCTAAAAGAAGTGATAATCTGTGATAAATTAATCTGAAACCTGTCATGTGAGATGGAAAAGTCACCTCACAAACATTTCTGCTGCTCTAACTACAATCTGAGACACGAGGCCTTGTTAGTCTTCCCACTGACATTTTTCTCACTTGCCAAGCCTTTGAAAATGTCAATCTGGCTACTTCTTTCCTCCAGGGCTTTACAGTAAAACAGTTGTGTTATTTTCTCTCTCTAGTAATAGTTGTAACTTGTATGCCCAGGAGGCCATTTGTGGACCTCTGAGTGGATTTTCTGCTTGTTAAAGCAAATTATGAAATGTATCCCTTTAATTAACTGCAGTATTTAGGTGAAACTGTGAAATGTATACCTATAATTACCTGCTTGATTTAAGTGAAAACATGACATGTAGCCTCGCAGTTCATCATAGAATTTAGGTCAAGCTAGGAAAAATATTCCTGTAATTAACTTCAAATGTGACAGTTGGATGAACGGGCGAAAATGCTTCATTTCCTGTCAACCAGCCTCTGAGTCAATTCTGACCAAATCAACCCTCTTTTACAGTCAGAAGAGATCATGTGAAGCCAACCTGAAGCAGCCCTGTTTGCAGACAGATGTATGTAATTACCGGCCTAGACTGGTATTGTACTGCCAACAACAGTAAAACCTGTGCAAAGGTACATAAAGACATGGCTGAAAGAGAAGAATGACAAAGGGAGGATAAGAGGAAGATTTAAGAAGTACGGAGGGAATGAATGAAGAGATTAAGAGTCAGGACAGCAGAATGAAAGAGGTGTGTGTGTGTGTGTGTGTGTGTGTGTGTGTGTGTGTATTTGTGTGGTGAAAAAGCAGCAAGTAGCAAAAATGCACGCAAGACAAAAAACATGCTAGCACAACCTTATCAACAAAAGAAGTTTATAAGGGATTAAGTTGAATGTTGTGATTGTGCTCACAGATACAGAATATTTGCAGAGTAACTGAAGTTTAAATTGATTCAAATAGACACTGAGACAGTTAGAGACATAATAATGAAAGTGGGAGTATCTTGAAACTGTTGTGTGTATAAAATCAAGTGTTTGTTTATTCATTTGATCAATCTTATGTACATATCACATCTGTAAAGTAATCATCTATTTAAAAACAGCTATAGAAATACAGTTTATCAATGAGATCACTGCTTTTTGAAAATGGATGAAACAGGTCCCAAGAAGAAGAAATACAGTTAGATGTTTTTTTTATACATTTTGTATTTTTTTAATGTATTTTTCTGTGAGCTAGATTCATTTATTATTAGATATATATAGTGACTGGGGTGTTGATTGTAGGGCTGCTGGTCCCCAAAAAGAGACAGACAGATCACAAGAATGAAGTCATGATGTTGGATGAACTGATACACACTGACAGTCTGTGAAACAGTTTTAATAAAGACACACTCAGCCTACAGCAGCTTCTGTCTGCATGTGTGTTATAAGCACACATGGAACACACACACATGCACACATGCGCGCGCGCACACACACACACACACACACACACACACACACACACACACACACACACTACAGGGTTACCGAGTGTAAATGTTGTCATCATGCATTTCATCACAAACACACACACACACACACACACACACACACACACACACACACACACACACACACACACACCACAAACAAACACACACACACACACACACACACACTGAAAGGACTTACATGAATTCCCTGGAGACCTTCCCTCACCTTAACTGTAACTTTAACACTACAGTCCAGTGTTTGACTTTGTGAATAGCAGATTTCTGTCTCTAACAGTTGCACATTTTGCAGTTCATGTTGTCCTCTGTACTGTGTTCCTATCTAATATTTAGTAATTGTTGCACCACTGAAGGAGCAACACTAAATTTCCTCCCACTGTTTGATGTTCGACAACAGAAATCTCCTTGACTTGATTCGACGTGACACACTGCAGCTCCCAAATGAAGTCAGGCAGGATGGGCCTGTGAAGACACAAACACCAAGCAGCAGACATTCTGGCTCGAGGGGGAAGTATCAGCTTGTGTAGACGTTGTTTAGTGTGAACCGACGTTTTTTACAAGCTGAACAGACAGAGAGCGAGAAGAGAGAAACAGAAGAGAGGGGGATAAAGACGGTGAGGAATACTCACTATACTCTGCAGGTCTGCACGAATAACATGGGCCATCAAAACTGTTCAGGATTTATAATTCTTTGAAAGAAGAGTGTTCACATTACAAATGAATGAAAAGAGCGACATTTAATCCTTTTACACCATATATTAAGTTTTATGAAAAAAAGTTGCCATTTCCCAGTTCTCCAGATTTCCCTGGTGGATCACTGATCTATGAGCCAGAGACGAGCTGTTATGAAACTGATGCTATTTAATGAAACAGCAGTTACACAAGAGTCATGGGAGAGCTTCTGAGGTGTCTGAGCATCACATGACAGTTTGTGATGAGAGGGCAGAGGTGTCAGGCGAGCTTCTTTGTTTTGGGATGAGACCATCCTGACCCTCATTCCCTCCAACATCTCTTGAGGGGAAAGCCAAGGTTGTTAAATAAGGCAACCTGACCTGAAACAGGAGGAGGGCATTGTAGCCTGGCCCTCCTACAGTAACGACTGCTGTGTCAAGTGTGTGTACATACTCCATACAAAGATATTCTTAACCCAATAGGTGCCTATTAAAACTCTGTAGTGTCTTTACCTTTATGGACAAACAAATTGAAACCTCCTGTGTGATCTCTCATAGTTTTCTGACAAAGAAAATGTAACAGATTTGCATAAAAGTAGCAAATAAAATTCAACTCGTCCAGTTTTTGTCCAGTATTTGGCACAGTGAAAATGGCATCTTACACACAAAACACAACATTTCAAACATCTTAACAAAACTTGTCATCCATTCTTTTGCACCTTCTGCAGTTCCGCACCTTTCATCAGGTTACATTCAGTGAGGGCCGGTGATGGACAGACCATCTAAGGAGGTAGGCTAATGCCAGAAGGGCGGCCAGAGATTTGGGCTGCCTCGGCTGCTCAACATTAAAACAGATAAAAGTATGATTACATTAAAAAAAAAAATCATACTTGTTTTGTCTTTAATCATTTTATTTTATTTTTAGGGCAATTTCCTGCCTTTTTTGGACAGTGAGAGGTGAAAAAGCAGACGAGGAATGGGGAGAGAAAGAAGGGTGCGACATGCAACGAGTGCTGACAGACGAGTGACGTGCTTATATGGCATGCACTGTAACCGTTCAGCTACCAAGAAACTAAAAAACACTTACTCAGCCCTTTTATGTGCAAGCCGTTGCAATTTTTCCCTATTAATTAAAGAGTCATTCCTCTTATCATTTTCAAGGCAAAGGGTGGACAATACACGTTTGGGTACCATTTCCCTTCAAGCCCTGTAACCAAAACTGATTCATCTGTGTTGTGATAGAAAAAATTCTTATTCGTGTGATTTCACAGGGTTTCCCATCTCATTGCTGTGTAGTTTGTAGGTTTCCAGCTTGATGTGGTTTGTCAGAAATGTGGGTTACTGTTCGGTGTGGAAATTTGGTCGCTGTTTAGCATAACTGTTTTTTGATCCCAGCCCATCACTGAGTGAGGCACCAGCTTGACCTAATTTAAAACTCTTTAAGAATCATGCAAAAAGCCTGTAGTTACTCTTAATGTAGTTCACAGTTTTAATTGTAGTATGTGTCCATAGGCTCCTGCTTTAAGCCTGCTTGTAGCAGACCTGTAGAAAGTATAAATCAAATAATTAACCTTTACGCTAACTTAACCATCTTTGTGAAGCCTTTGTGATTCATTGCCTCAAGTAATGTCATTTGAGTCAGCGTTGGTTGGCGCTAAAGTCTACAAGTTTAAAATGAAGAAAGTGAAGAAGTGCAGTCAGAAAGAAGTAGGCTACTGTTACCAGGCTTCTGTAGGTCGGCTACATTCGCATCTACTTGCATAACAAACCTGAATCTCTGACCAGTTGGGTAGCATTATGGGTAATTTAGGCATCAAGCTTTGATGGGAATTAATGTGTAGAATACAAAAAAAATGACATCTCTGGTTCCGCTGCATCTATGTTGGTCGGTGAGTCTAATAATGTTAGCCTGTCAAACAAAGTTGTTCAAGGTTCAACCACCAACCAGGTTGTGTCCAGGGATTCTAGCACACTGACGTCATTGCTACATTGTTAGCATTTAAATCAGTCGTATCGAAATTTCCATGTAAACAGTTTAACAAGCAGCCACTGAGAAGTTTGAGTCTGCAGTCCTGAACTCCCTCACTGCTTTATAAACCTTTACTGCTGTTAATATACAGTATATTATAATGAAGACTGATGTATAACACTTTTATCTTAAGCCTTTAAGCCTTTTAAACACCTTCAAGTGAATTCCATTTACGGCCACACAGAAAGAGATCTTATAAACACTGCAGACATATTTCATTCTGACAAGGTACGTAGCAGAGCTGCCTGCTAATAGTTATTATCATCTGAAATGATATATTTATTTTTCAATGAATTGATAAATCATTGTTGTTGTATCCAACGCACAGTGATAAAAAAACAGAAAAAGAGAGAAAAGGTCCGAATCCTCACATTTGAGAAGCTGTAACCAGAGAATGTTTTGCATTTTTGCACAATGAATAAGTTAAATAATTAATTGATTATCAAAACTTAAGCTGGTTGGCTAATTTTATGTTGATCAACTAATCATTAAAACACTAGTTTTCACATTTTTATTGACTTTTACCCTCTTTAATGATTATTAAATTTCAATTTGATGATTTCTTATAATATTATTACTATGTTATTTCATTCTATTTTTACCGTACACTTTTACAGCATTTTTGATTGAACTGAATATAACTTTTTTCTTTTTACCTTTTTCAAGCTGCAGCAGGCAAGTGTGTCTGTACGTTAGCACGTTGCTGAACATGTGTGTCTCTACCAAGGCAAAAGTACTCAATGTTTGTTTATACAAAACGTGCTCTAATTAACTGTTCAATAATTACCGTCTTCATTATGTGCATTGTTTTACTGTATGGGTACAGTGTGTGTCTGCTTTGGATCTGGATGAGCAGTCAGCACAAACAGCAGCAACACAACAGAGAGAACAACAACATGTCTGTATGTCTTTGTGTGTGTGTTCTCAGATTATTTTACAGCAAACACATACATAAATACATCAAGCCTGTTCGCACAAAACATGCTTCTGGGAACTGGGCCAATTAAACTGTATCACCATTCACTCTTACTGAAGCTGAACACTTTGTGGTCATGGGTTATGTAACATATGACATGTGGCGGACATGGGTCAAGGATAAAGTGACATCCCTATTGATATACTGTATATAAGCTTTTCTAAAGCTGATACTTGTGCCATTGTTCACCATCTTTAAAGGAGCAGGGTCACCTTTATATATCTTTCACCCAGTCCTTGTTGCACTAGTTTTGATTGATCTGCCAAAGTTTTCAGGCGAATGCATCTGACAATAAAAGTGAGTGGTCCAACCATATTTACATTTTATCCAGAGCACTTTAAACTTGCCTCTACGCGAAACACAGGTCTAATCTGTTTTCTTTTAATGAAAATGTTTTAATGTCGACTATTATGGAAAAAATGAATATGTTTTGTGTTTCCAGCTAATCATAAACTAAAAGATTAGTCTGTTTAACTGCTTTTTTTTTTTTTTACAATTCTTGCTGATTCAACAAATGTTTTTGATCATCAGTCGTTATAGTCATATCTTGATTTTAGTGTATATATGTTAAAAGATCTGTTGGTCCAACACGCTCTCACTCCCAACTCCTCAAATATGGCAGCTTTGTCAGAGGCCTTAAAGGAATAGTTCACTCTAGAACGAAATTCAGTCATTATCGACTCACCCTCATGCTGATGAGAGGTCCGGTGTAGTTTTTTATTCCTCAAAGTACAGCTGGAGACCCGCGGGGGTACCGTCCTGCAGCAATAATCCATATAGACGAAAAGGTCCATGAAACTACACAAAAACTTTGTAATATTCCTCCATACTGCTCGTCCACTGAAGTCCAAGTGTCCTGAAGTGGCGACATCCAGAGTTTACTTGAAACGACGTCATTTAGTACATTTTTATAGCCTAAACAGTCACTATATTATATTTGCCTGGAGGCACGCTCGCGCATGCACGCAAGTCTCCCCCACACCTGCTTGCGCTACGGAAGCTGTACTCATGCTCTTCCTGGACATTGAAGTCCTCGGACATTTTTCTTTTTTCTTTCAAAGTTTCAAATCACTAGTGCGGGCAGATCCCTCTTGTGTTTGTGTGTCGCTCGGTCGCTCACAGCTGGATGTAAATACCGGTGTGTATCTATCATGAGTTCTCGTTGATCTTGTCTGGTGCGGCTTCCGTAGTGTGAGCAGGTGTGAGGGAGACTCGCGCGCATGCGCGAGCGTGCCTCCAGGCAGATATAGCATAGTGACTGTTTAGGCTATGAAAATGTAATAAATAACGTTGTTTCAAGTAAACTCTGGATGTTGCCACTTCAGGACACTTGGATTGCAGCGGACGAGCAGTATGGAGGAATATTACAATGTTTTTGTGTAGTTTTATGGACCTTTTCGTCTCAGGCACATTGACGCCCGTTATATGGATTTTTGCTGCAGGACGGTACCCTGGCAGGTCTCCAGCTGCACTTTGAGGAATAAAAAACTACACTGGATTTCTCATCAGCATGAGGGTGAGTCGTTAATGACTGAATTTCGTTCTAGAGTGAACTATCACTCTAAGGCACCAAAACTACTTGACTAGGTTTAGGAACGTATCATACTTTGGGTTTAAATAACTCCGCTCAGTCTTATAACGTACAGTAAAATAAGTCAGTTATGTAAGTTACGTAACTCACGTCTAGTACATAAGTACATCACTGGCGTAATCAAGTTACACCATTTACGTTTGTTAACTTACCAACATAACATAACTTAAAAACCAAATGACTCTTGGGCACAAACAGGACGCAAACCCTGGTCTCTGGAGGTAAAGTCCAGTGTATGACCCATCCAACCCCCTTAACCCCCTGGACTTGGTATTTTCTCACTCTTTACACTACTAGTGACGGGAGGAGGGGTAACTTCTGTTGTTTTCTTTCCTTTTAATCATAGATTACACTTTTATGTCACTGTAGCTCGCAAAAACAAACTTAGAAAGTGTTACACACTCTAGTGCTCACTCAAGAGTCAGCTGGTGACAGTAGGGACCTGTTAGACAATGAGTGGCGGGGATAGGCAATACCTTAAAATCCTTGACCCAATTCAAGTTGAATAGCAGGGGGATTTAAGACCAGGCTCCACTGCCTCCGCTCAGATGCCCTGCAGTGAAGTCTGACAGAAGAAACATTGCTTTGGTTGTTGATGGTTTAAATTTTAACATGTTGTTTTGCAGTTTAAAATGTCTCTGCTCAGTGAATAATTCACATTTCTGTGTTATTTGTTCATTTAATTCTTTAAGTTATAATGAAAACCTTCACAGAATGACTCAATCAGTGGGTCTTAATTTTTAACAGATTTCTCAATTTTTGTAACTCAAACAAGTGGTGGCTGGGCTATCCTCTGCAGGGCATTAAGGAAATGTGAAACATCACTGACCCAAATATATGGCACATCCACCATCTGGTTATAGACACAACAAACACAAACAGCCAGGACCAGTTAACCCATCTCTCCGATGCACTTTCCATTTTTCTTTTTCAGCTTTCAGTTTGCTTTTCATTTGCTTTGTGTGTCATAAAGTATCTATTCATAGTATAGATACTATTATAATATCAATGTAGTGTACAGTCCCATAGTATATGTGACTGTAAACATGAATACAAAAGGATTTACATTACTTTCTGTGTGCTTGGAGATGTAAAAGTCTTAGTTAGATTTGTAATTTCAACTGCAGTGAGCAACAAGCTTAATGCCCTCCTCTACCAAAGCTTTGATGAGTGTGTGTGTGTGTGTGTGTGTGTGTGTGTGTGTGTGTGTGTGTGTGTGTGTGGCGAATAATGTGATTACATCTCATTGGTTGATATATAAACAATATGGTGCACAAAGAGTTTAGCTAAACTACGGCTTATTTCCAGCTTCCATCAGCAGGCATACAAATGGTTTGACTTTGACACTGGAAATCCTGCTTCTATTTTCATCTCAGTCAACTTTTTTTTTTGACCACAATGCAGCAAAAAAGGGAAAAGAAAAGGAAAGGAGACATTTCAACTGCACACACTAGACAAACAGCTAGGCAATTCAATCAAAATAAGCAATGTGTTTTGCGTCACATACTATAACCATCACCTTCACTCAAAGTCCAAAAACAGCATTGCTGTCACGTCTTTCTCATCAATAGTTATTGTTTACGTAAAATTCTGTTGGTCAAGTTTTTCAAACTTCTCGACAATAGACCCTTTTCACTGCAGACATGTTGACATGTCAAAGTTGGAAAAGCTAGGGTGTAAATAATAACAATAATGATGGCTCCATTCCATTGTTTATCATGGTTTGAGTTTTTGGTTTTGTTATTTCCTGTTTTATTTTGAAGTTCTGTCCTCATGTGCCATGCTTCACTTTCCATTTCCTCCCCTTGTCTATTTCCCGCCCTTCTTCTGTGTTCACCTGTGTCTCATTTGTTAATTACCCCTTGTGTGTTTATGTCCTTTTCTTTCCCTCTGTCTTTGTCAGGTTGTCTGTTCTGTTTTGCCCTTGTATTCCTGTGTCTTCCTGTTCCACCTTGCCATCTTGTGTTTCCAATTTTGGTTCCTGATTCCTTGCATTATTCTTCATTATTATTAATTCTAGCTTGCTTTGACAAGTGGGAAAATAGAGTGTGAGATAGAGATGCAGATTAATGCAGCATTAGCAGTTACAGTATGTAGACATACCAGACTGTTGTGGTAAAGAGTGAACTGAGCCAGAAGGCAAAGCTTTTGATTTACCAGTCGATCTCTGCTCCACCCGTACGCTATAGTCATGGGCTCTAGGTAGTGAGTGAAAGAATGAGGTCGCGGATACAAGCGGCCAAAATGAGTTTCCTCCATAGGGTGGCTGGGCTCAGCCTTAGAGAGGGTGAGGAGCCTGGACATCTGGAGGGAGCTCGGAGTAGGGCCTTCACATTGAAAGGAGCCATCTGAAGTGGCCTTCATGGGTGCCTCCCTCTAGAGATTTTTGGTAGGAGGAGACTCCGAGTAGACCCAATATCTGCTGGAAGGATTACATTTTTCAACTGGCCTGGGTTTGCCGTGGGATCCCTCAGGGAGGAGTCGGAAAACAGTGCTGGGAAGAGGGATGTCTGTAATACCCTGCTTAGCCTGCTGCCACCATAATGGATCAATGGATGGATGGCTTTGACTTTTGAAGTCAAAATGTCTGCTGTGAAAAATCCATGTCTGAAAATTTTGTTTAAAATCCACACTTCAGTTCAGAAAAAAACAGTGGGATTTGATGCATCTGGCACGTCCCCCTCCCACTCCAACAACAGCATGCCCCTGAGCTGGCACAGACCCACAAGTCCCCACAAAACCAATGACCCATGTCATCCCAGCACGACCCAGAGCGCCCCCAGCAGATCCCCATGATGCCACAGAATGCTTGCCCCCTCGAGTCCAAATGTACAATAGGGCCGAGGCCAGCCGATTGCGGGGAAAAATCCAAGACAGCCAGGAGCCCCCAATGCCCCTGGCCTGGAGGCAGAACAAAAGCTTAGAGGAAACCCACTGTCAAGCCGCAGCAGGACAATGACCCAAGACACCCCAAAGTGCCACAAGAACTACCTGTAAACCAAAGAATACTACGGAGCCCCGATCGCCACAAATTCCCTCCACAGCCACAGCAACGCCCTACCCAACCACACCGAGCACCAACAGGGGGGCTCAAAGTCCAAGAAAGCCAAGCACCCTGCAACACAGGTGGCTCCCCCCAGACCACCACCAAATCATGCCGGGACAACACGAGCCATCAGGCCATGCACAAACCCATGGAGCCCAAGCCCGGCTGAGCGGTGCCGCCATCAAGGCAAAAGGGGCACATATCAAACACCAAGACACCCCAAGACCCATGCACACTCCCTGAGAGACTCAGCTGCACACCCAAACCAGCAAACCCATACTCCCCGACTCCCCCAGGTAAAGAAAAGGAAACAAACAGAAAACAGATAGCTATTATAGCTACAGTACAAAAATACATAAATAATTCAGAAATGAAGCGCATAAATAAAATAAAACAGTATCATAGATACAATACATCAATACATAGACAGGTAAAACTCAATCAAAAGCCAGGTTAAGTATGATGGTTGCATGGTTAAATGTTCCATAAAATGTGTGTGCGCGCGCGCGTGTGTGTGCGTGTGTGTGTGTGTGAGAGTGACTAGTCAAGAACATCACATTTAGAAATAAATAAATTAAAATACTATAAAGGAAGACAAACTACTAGTGGCCATGATAACTGTTGGCATAACAACCAACACACAACCATGCATGAACCATGAGTCTTGGTGGCTGCCTTGTTGTGAAGCAGCCCCTATTTTGTGTCTGTCCCATTTGCCTCGAGGTTATTTTAGGAGCTGGTAGGTTGAATTTTTAAGGTGTTTTCAGGTCAAGTCATGACAACCTGCAGGGCTCACCTGCACCTGAGGAATGAATACCAACACACACTCTCACACACACACTGCTTCATCCAGCTCAGGTGCTGTGACGCTCTGTAAACAATGTTTTGTATCTTTCTCTGCAAACCTTATGCAGGTTAGTGTGACAAGTCTGTTTGTGGTGCCTGAGCCTCTCTCGACCTGACATGACTTGAATGCATGCCTCACCATCCCTCCAATGTATGTAAGCATATATCTCTAAATTAGCATTTTTTAAACCATTGAGACTTGGCATGCTTAATGATGAACATGCTGAATAAAACGCCTGAATTCTAAACGCAGGTGCTTTTGATCAGGACACGAGTGGTCACTGAACAGCTTGATGAGGATGAAAATGATTTTAATCAAGCAGTATGCTACGGGCTTCACACTAACAACGGTTGCACCTATTCTGCCCTCCCTGAACGTGGTGTGTTTCGTTTGGCAGATAGCTAACAGTTCTTCAATGAAAGGCAAGTTTTCTCTCTTCAAGGATTTATTGTTACTCTCAATGGAAGATCACTGTAAAACTGAAATACATACAAACACGGGATTAATGTATTGTTTTTACGTAATAAAGATGTTCAACCAACACAGTTTTAACAGCATTCATATTTACAGAAAAGCCATTAACCTTTTCAATTATAACAGATGAAAATAAAGTCCGCTAGCTCAATGCTAACATACAATGGAAAACGCCATATACAGGCTAACGAAACTAGCATCGTCACAGCGGTAAAAACATTAACAGAACGCCATCTTACACCAGTAGCGGTTACAGTAACTACTATTCAACTGTACATTCAACTACATACAATACTCACAGGCATATGTTCTCTTAACTCTTGAATTGGCACTGCTGAAGTTCGGGCTGCAAACTGACTGCAAACTGACTGCTTCTCCTGACATTTAGGCTAACTCTTTCCACCTCTGTAGCAGTACTGCCACCTTGTGGCAAAGACGTGCATGCCAGAGAGGGCAGCACACTCCCCGCCTGGTATAATGCTTTATACCACTACACATTGTCTTTAGGGAAAAGTAAGATGACCTCTGAGATAGGTCGCAAATACACTTTAGGAGTACCTTGTTTAACCACCCTAACTTCCACCTTGCGTACCCTGTTATCTTGGCTGGGTACAGTCTTAACAATGAGTCCCGTAGGCCACTCAGATCTTCTGGCCTGTGAATCTTTCAGTAAAACAACGTCTCCTACTTGCAGGTTGCGTCTGTCAGTGTGCCACTTTTTTCTGGGTTGGAGCGTTGACACATATTCTTGCCTCCACCTCCTCCAAAAGGCGTCGGCGAGGCCTTGAACCTTTTTCCAGTGCTTAATAGAGAGGTCTTTTACATCAAAGTCACCTTCAGGTGCAGACTGAAAGTCTGCCTTTTGTGTCAACAACATTGATGGAGTAAGAACTGCAGGAGCATCAGGATCAGCAGATACTGGAACCAATGGTCTTGAGTTCATGATGGCGGTGACTTCTGCCATCAAGGTAGTGAGCACCTCATGTGTCAGGTGGGATGTGCTTGTTTTGAGGAGAAGAGCATCCAGGATGCGTCGAGCGATGCCTATCATCCTCTCCCACACTCCACCCATATGAGAGGAGTGAGGAGGATTAAAGATCCAGGTGCATTTGCTATCATGGAGGTGTGTCTGCAGATCAGGATCCTCTGTGTCAAGGTTGAGTTCCTTACACGCTCCAATAAAATTTGTTCCTCGATCCGATCTGAGTGTTTTAATGGGTCCTCTGATTGCTGTGAACCGCCTGAGACCATTTATGAAACTTGCAGTAGTCATAGTTTCCAGGACTTCAATATGCACCGCCCTGGTGCTCAAACAGGTAAACATGGCTGCCCACCGCTTGCTCTCTGCATGGCCTCCTCTTGTTCTTCGAGCCGTCACGGTCCATGGGCCAAAGACATCCACTCCAACATGAGTGAATGGTGGCGATGATGACAGTCTGTCTGCTGGTAACTCCGACATCTTCTGTTCCTGTAGTTTACCTCTGAGTTTTTTGCAAGTGACACATTTATGTATAACAGTAGAAACAAGTTTCTTTCCCCCAATTAGCCACAGTCCGGCTGATCTCAAGGCACCTTCTGTAAAATGACGTCCCTGATGTGCAACTTGATCATGATAATGTCTCACCAATAGTGTGGCTGTGTGCGTCTTTGGAATGATCACAGGATGTTTATCATCAAAGCACATGTCTGCTGAGGATGTGCGACCACCGACTCTCAGTAGTCCATCTTGATCCAGAAATGGTGACAACTTCACGAGAGGGCTTTGCCTTTGGATTTGATCCCCTTTGGTAAGATGTTCTATCTCTTTACAGAAAATCTCTTGCTGCGTTGCTCTGATGATCACAGCTGTTGCTTGAGCATTTTCTTCTCCTTTACTGCTTTCGCTGTCAGGAGCGTTCACCTCGCTCCTGACTCTCTTGATTAATCTGGAGATAGCCCGCACCAGTGACTTCCACGAGGAAAATCTTTCAAACCTCTGTGCCCCAAGCAGATATTTTGTTGCCACTGACACCTTTGTGTTGATGGCTGTGACCTCAGGACGGATTTCTTGATCCTGGTCTGGATGTATCAGCTCGAAGTTGTCGACAGGAGCAGTGTTCTCTTGCTGTGGCCTTGACAGAAACGATGGCCCAGAAAACCAGTTGGTGCTCTTGAGGTCTGCAGCAGCTTGTGGCCGAGTCCCGTGGTCAGCGGGGTTTTGTTCAGTGTTGATGTAATGCCACTGGTGTGGATGAGAAGACTTCCTGATTCGTGTGATTCTGTTGGAGACGTAGACGTAGAATCGGCGTGACATGTTGTTAATGTAACCAAGCACAATTCTACTATCTGTGTAGAATTGCACTGAGTGAATGTCAATGTCCATTTCCCCTTTAATGAAGTCTGCCATCTCGACTGCCAAAACGGCAGCGCAGAGTTCCAGACGAGGGACTGTATGTGCTGGACGCGGCGTCAGTTTGGATTTTCCCATGACGAAGCCCACATGATACTCTCCTGTCATGGAGACAGTTCTCAAGTAAGCAACAGCTGCTATGGCAATGTCAGAAGCATCTGAAAAAACACAAAGTTGTCTGTACTGAGTCTGTGTAGCCAATGAAACAGGAACGTAAGGTCTTGGGATCTCAAGCTGCTCCAGCTCTTTCATGGAGTCTCTCCAGAGCTTCCATTGTTCTTGTTTTGCTGTTGGAAGTGGAGCATCCCAATCGTACTGTTCAACAGAAAGCTCCCTCATTATGTTCCTTCCCCCCACAGTAACTGGTGCCACAAAGCCTAAGGGATCAAATAGACTGTTCACTGTGGAGAGAATACCTCTTTTAGTCAAGGGTTTCTCCTCTGAAGAAACACAGAAGGTGAAACTGTCTGTCACTAGGTCCCAGCCGAGACCTAGGCTTCTCTGTAGGGGCGGTGATTCTCCTCCAAAATCAAAGTCTTTAACACCTTTGGCCCAGTCTTCTGTGGGGAAGGCTTTCATGACGCTGCTGCTGTTGGATGCTATCTTGTGTAGTCTGATGTTTGACTCAGCCAGCATTTCTTGAGACGTCTGCAAGATCTTGATAGCGTCTGTTTCAGTGGGGAATGATGCAAGTCCATCATCCACGTAAAAGTTGCGCATGACAAACTCTTTTGCTTCAGGAGTGGACTCTGTTGCCTCTGAGGCGGCTCGTCGTAGGCAGTAAATAGCAACAGCTGGTGACGGACTGTTGCCAAATACATGGACTGTCATGCGAAACTCTTTCACTGGTTTCTTCAGGTCATTGTCTTCATACCAGAAGAACCTTAAAAAATCTCGATGTTCCTTGCAGACTGTGAAACAATAAAACATCTGCTGCACATCTGCAGTAACTGCAACTGGTTCTTTGCGGAAACGGATCAGGACCCCCATAAGGGTGTTGTTCAGATCAGGACCACAAAGGAGCACGTCGTTAAGAGAAACTCCTTCATGTTTAGCACTGGAATCGAACACTACTCTTATCTGATCTGGCTTGCGTGGGTGGTAAACGCCGAATAAGGGTAGGTACCAACATTCCTGGCCTTCTGTTAGTGGTGGAGCTGGCTCTGCTTGCTTGGCATCGAATATTTTTTGCATGAAGTTGATGAAATCTTTTTTCATCTGTGGTTTCTTGTCTAGATTGCGCCTTACAGATGAGAGACGTTTCACAGCTTGAAGTCGGTTGTCTGGAAGACGGTTCCGTGGTGATCGAAACGGTAAGGGGGCAACCCATGTGTTTGCTTCATCCTTATAAGTTTGTTGATCCAGTGTTTCCAGAAAAACTCTGTCTTCAATTGACAGATCAAGGTTGTCGTCATGTTCTGTCCTCTGAAATACTTGGTAACCAAGATTATCAGTCTCCCTCGCTTGGTCAGACATGGAGCTTTGAAGATTCAAGCTTGGAGTGTGACAACTGAACTTCTCTTTCACCTGAAGGTTGTTGGTGCATGGACTCAAAAGTGAAGCTCGACCATTGTGTAGAATGTTGGTTTTGTAGACACTGGTTTGAAATGACATATGTGTGGCTCCGAGACACGCCTCTCCAACTATGACCCACCCAAGGTCCAGACGTTGAGCGTATGGTTCATTGTGGAGTCCATTGTGCTGCTCTCTAACCTTGTGCACACAGAGAATGTCTCTACCAAGGAGGATGAGGATTTCCGCATGTGGATCGACTTCTGGGATTTTGCCTGCTACTGGCTTCAGGTGAGGATAGTGAAGAGCAACTTCTGGAGCTGGGATTTCAGCTCTATCATCAGGTATCATGTCGCACTCGATGAGAGTAGGAAGAGAGAGCTGTGTCGTACCTTCCAGTGACTCGATGATGAAGTTGTTTGCTCGTCTTCCTGTGACATCCATGACTCCTGAACATGTCTTCAAGATATATGGTTCTAGGTGTCCATCGATATTGAAGAGGTCAAAAAAGTCTGTCTTTGCAAGTGAGCGGTTGCTTTGTTCATCAAGAACAGCGTACATTTTGATTGCTCTTTCTGGCTGTCCCACAGGATACACTCTCACCGGACATATTTTAGAACACGATCTGGAGCCGGCTAAGTTTCCACATATTTCAGTGCACTTGGATGTCACCTCCATGTCTGTTAGCTCCTTTTGCTCCCCGCCATGGCTTTCAGAAGCAGCAGAGCTTTTCCACTTTAAAGGGAGAGGTTCTGGATGAAGTGCTGTAGTATGTGTTTCACTTCCACATTCTCTGCATCTTATTGGCACATTGCAGTCTTTAGCCATGTGGTTAATGGAAGAACAGCATCTAAAACACACATACTTGTCCTTCAGGAGAGATTTTCTTTCATCTAGACTCTTACTTCTGAACAGGCGACACTTCCTCAGTGGGTGCGGTTTACCATGCAGAGGACACTGTTTATCAGGGTCCATGATGCTCTTGTCAGTGGTAGTAGGTTGAGTAGCTCCACCTACTGGTGACACTTCCGTTTTCCTGACAGAGATTGGAAGCTGGTGTTTCTGCTTCAGACCTGCTGTTTTTTCGGTTCTCAGGCTGAAGGTCGTGACACAGGCAAAGCTGGGGTCATTGCGAACCTTGGCTTCCTCACTGATGAATCTGACAAAGAACGAAAATGGAGGATAGGACACATCACAGTCTCTCTTATATTTTGAAGCAACGGTAACCCACTTCTCCTGCAAGTTGTATGGGAGTTTTGTCAGAATAGGGTTGACTCCATGTGCTGTATCCAGATGAGAAAGGCCAGGAAGATGGCCGTTCTGTTTAGCCGCTTGTAGCTCCAGAAGAAGATCTCCTAGCTCTCTTAAACGCTGGTTCTCTCTGTTCGACACTTTTGGAAAGTCCTCCACTTTCTTTAACAGTGCATGCTCTATGATCTCTGGTGCACCGAAGCATTCTTCCAGTCGCTGCCACACCATGTCGAGACCAGCCCCAGGGTTGTGAATGTAAGCTGCTCTGATCCTTCTTGCTTGAGCAGCTGATTGTGGCCCGAGCCATTTTGCGAGCAGGTCCAACTCTTCTCGTGGTAGCAGGTTCAGATCCCAAACTGCAGTCTGAAACGATGTCTTCCACGCCCAGTAATTTTCGGGTTGATCATCAAATCTCAGTAACCCCGAACTAACCATTTCTCGACGCATCAAGTATTTTGCAAGGTCGGAGGTGTCTGTAGGTTGGACATGAGGAGGTCTTGGTGTAGATAGGTGGGGCCCAGGATGATAAAGCTGGCTGTCATTGATAGGCTTTTTTACATAAGGACCATAATTCCCACTGACAGGCTCTCTCTTGGGACTTACAGCATAGTTGTGTTGTGACATGCTCACCCCAAACTTCTGTCGTTGGTCGGACGAGAGGAATGGTAAAGGTTTAAACTCTTCCTTGCTGTGCCGGCTGCCCTGGTAGCCATCCAGGTCTTTGTAGTCCTCTGTCCCTTTAAGGTAGCCTGTGGCTGGCTGATGCACGGATGGAGATGGAGGATCAGGAGGGTAGTCGGGAAACGTTTGTGGACCAGTAATGAATCCTGCATGTTGCTGCACATACTCTTGAGTGCGCTGGGTTGGATTGATGAGTGGCATCTCGTCCAGCTCGGGCTGTTGTGGGTCTCCGACTTCCTGTGCGGACTCTTCCCAAGCTTGAGCCTCAGCTTGTGCTGCCGCCGCTTCCTTTTCTGATTTGAGTACATGCAGATCTGCGTCTAAGTCAGCTTTCTGTTTAAGCTGGTCAGCTTGTTTCTTCAAGATGTCTGCTTCCTTGTGTGCAAAGGAAAGCTTCACTCGAGCAGCTTCAGCCTTTGCTCGTGCCCTGGCCACAGCAACAGATGATGAGGTGTTTTGACTGGAGAGTTGTGAACTGGCTGCTCTTGATCTTGTCTCCAGTGTTTTATCTCTTTTGGTTTCATCTGCCGGAGTTGCCATGATTGACAAGTCTTCTCTGATACTTTACACTTGCAACTGTGGAGCAGTCCGTTTCCCAGTAGAGTGTGATGAGAAGATGCCTTTTTACTATTCTGCCCTCCCTGAACGTGGTGTGTTTCGTTTGGCAGATAGCTAACAGTTCTTCAATGAAAGGCAAGTTTTCTCTCTTCAAGGATTTATTGTTACTCTCAATGGAAGATCACTGTAAAACTGAAATACATACAAACACGGGATTAATGTATTGTTTTTACGTAATAAAGATGTTCAACCAACACAGTTTTAACAGCATTCATATTTACAGAAAAGCCATTAACCTTTTCAATTATAACAGATGAAAATAAAGTCCGCTAGCTCAATGCTAACATACAATGGAAAACGCCATATACAGGCTAACGAAACTAGCATCGTCACAGCGGTAAAAACATTAACAGAACGCCATCTTACACCAGTAGCGGTTACAGTAACTACTATTCAACTGTACATTCAACTACATACAATACTCACAGGCATATGTTCTCTTAACTCTTGAATTGGCACTGCTGAAGTTCGGGCTGCAAACTGACTGCAAACTGACTGCTTCTCCTGACATTTAGGCTAACTCTTTCCACCTCTGTAGCAGTACTGCCACCTTGTGGCAAAGACGTGCATGCCAGAGAGGGCAGCACAGCACCAGTTAATTGTAAATTAAAACAATACAAAGTTGGTGCGTGAAGTCTTCTCTAAGGTCTTAGTTGCTCATAGAAAAATTCAGATTGGGGATTTATTAAATAAATCTGCACCATTAAAAATGTTTATACTGGCAAAGACTTTAGTAATGTGTAAAATAATGGCTCAGAAACCTCTGTAGTGCCATCCAATCAAATCCAATTAACAGTAAACAGGAAATCATTTTAGCATCATTAGCTGTAACATAGTTTCAACAATAACAGTTTTACTGTACACCTCCATGCACCATTCAAGTGGCTGTTTGAGAGCTGTGGTGTTGAATAATGACCAGAACATTTTTTGCTGAATATTATGATGTCGCAGTGCATGTGACATCTCATCATATCAAATGTCATAACTTCATCATTTTATCCTATCTTTTATTATGAATTATTTAGTAATGGCCAGCTGTGTTCTGTGAGGTCACAGTGACCTTGACCTCTGACTTTTGGCCACCAAATTTTAATCAGTTCATCTTTGAATCATAGTGAATATTTGTACCAAACCTCCTTCAAGGCCTTCTTGAGTTCACAAGAATGGGTTGGCTGGACATAAAGACGGACTGACCCACAACAACCCACAACACAACGCATCTGGCCACAGCTCCAGACTGTTGTCTAAAATATAATTATATGCTTTATCATCAACTAATTGGCCTAGTCTAAACCAAACCAAAGCCTCAAACTAAAAGTATAAAAAAAGATATGGACATATCAGTTGTCATTTTCATTATCTAACATGTTCATCATCTAACAGTACCACAGGTTGATTTAGGGATCCCTTGGAGGGGTCCTACCCTCATGTTGGGCACCACCATACACAAACATCTTGATAAACATAAAATAAAAAAAAATCAGAATTTTTGCCAAAACTTTTTCTAAATGTTCTGTTCTTGTGGTTCTGGTTCACTTACTGTCTCTCTCTTAAACATATACGTACATAAAAAAGTCTTTAACCTGCATCAATCCATAGAAGATCAGTGGGATAGTCAGATCATTATCACAGGAATGGGACTTGAAGTAGGCCTTACATCCGTTTACATGGACTCGACATCTTTCCTTCACAGCCTTCATAAACCCAAAGAATGTCTTTTGTTTGCCATCCTCAAGCCTTTTATACAAAGATCACACAACATGAGGAACACATAACACATTCATTCTGTGGGAGCATTTATCCACGGTGCCTTGCAGTGCTGTGACTGGATACGTTTTTTAATATGGGCGACCCTGGTGGGAATCACACTTAACACTGGCGATGTTATTGCAACAACTGACCCAACAATCTACACTCAAAATAACTTTAACACGAACACATTAGAGCTGCTGGGCTGTGTCTTAAATCCATGTGTGATCCAGAATACCTTCTCTGTTGTGAAAACAGGCCTCCACAACAGTCACTTTACAGGCAGGTGATGTAATCACAAGTTGCCTTTTCTGATCTTCAGTTATGTACTAAGGGCCGCTGGCAGGAAGCAGTGTGTTACATCATAGCCCAGTCAGACGTCTTTGTAACAGAAAAGGTTTAAAGTGTGTCTCAGTAACGAAGAAAGAATGGAGTCATTTGCCCAATTAAGAATTGTTGGCAAATGAATGTTACAATTTTGTACATATAAAGGATAACTTGCTACAGGGTCAGGAAACACTAATGTAGATTGTTCCTTATTAACTTACGAGTCCATGGCAGTCAGGGCTCCCTGTTCTTGTGAGGCTTGGGGGTGTGTTGGGGGTCATTGTCCTGCTCGTATCATGGTTGGACCAACTGTTTCTGATTAGCTTTGCCGGAGCTGCTTGCCCCGTTGGGCATTTGTCGGAAGCGCTTGGGGAGTGAGTGGGCTGGGCATTCTGTGGCATCGTGGGATGCTGTCGGGTGATGCTGGGGTAGCATTGGTTGTCTGGTTTCATGCCATGTGCTGGGTTAGTCTGGGATGCATATGCAATTTTGGGGGATTTGGTTTTCCACTTGGATTGTTGTTGCTTGTTGTGTAGAGAGTGGTGTTGGTGTGGGATGGAGGTGTTTTGACAGGTGGTCTCAAACCATTGACCCTATGTATGACCTCTATATATTTCAATACTTGAAGTGTCACATTTTTGTACTTTATTTATGACTGTGTTATCTCTGCATTGTATTTATGTTTTTTAATCAAGATAGCGCTTCCTCCGTTTCTAAAGTTCTTGTTCTTTTTATTGCTACCTGTGGGTGTGTGTTTTTTTGTTGTATGAAAAGTGCTATACAAATAAAGTTTGATTGATTGTCAATTTTAAATGTTTAGTGGGCAAAATCAAACCTTACAGCAGGCCCCACTTTGGCCTGCCCTGATCTAGATCAATATAAATGTGATTTTTCAAGGTTCTAATCCAATAGTTGATAATATCTAAACCAAATAATACAAAAACAAAATATTTTAGGATTACCTGAGACAGTCATTACGTTTCAGTTTTAATAAGCTGCAGCATTTTATTAAAGATCTCTACTATAAACAGGTGCTCCTGATCTCATCTCCCAAGGTTCAAGGTGATTTATTTGTAATTATACAACACAAGGTTGGATAATGAAATGGAAGTTTGTGACTCCCTCTTGCTATACAAACATAGAACATACAGTATATACAGTTACTTAGGCTGTAAACATACATAAACAGGTATACATCCAGGAAATAATTCTGTAGTGCATTTTTTAAATAGAGTTATTAACAGCAGCAACAATGGTGATGTTAATATGGTCACCATCTTAGCATTAAAACTTCAACATCAGGTAAACACTGTGTGAGCCCCAAGCATCATTTCCGTTAACACAGAGTCCCCCTCTCCTTGTCCTGCACTCTGTCGGCTTGGACAGTTGTCCTGTCTGTTGAGCCACCAGTTTGACCTTAGACCTTAGGCTGATGCCTGGAGATCCTTTCATCTTTATGTCTTCAGTGAATAATTAAAAAACATTTTCAAAAATTGATGTTCAACATCATCAGCTTGATAAACAAATACATGGTACATGCTGCAGCGGGCCATCACTTGTCATCTTCACAGACACATTAGGGTAAAACTGTAGTTGAGAGGACCAGGACCCTTCTGTAGATCTAGAGGCTGTAGTATTGTCTAGAGAAAAGCTGCAGGACGAATTCCACCCTCCGTGTTCTCTGGAAGCTTTACAATCCAGGTCGTCAACTTTCAGGCGTAGGAGTGCCACTGTCTTCTAAATAGAAGTTGGGTGGGCATGTTGCCGTCCTAGCCATTCTCTGTAGCTAAGACCCTGCCTTCAGCCTCACCCTTATGCTTTTTAATGTTGGTTACTTGTTAGAAAGATTAGAGAGAGAAACCCTGACCAAGGTCACAGATGTCAAAAACAGGCAGGCACTGACTGATTCATCAATGCTATTCAGAAGGGATGACAAAAATGGTACTTCAACTAAATCTGCTCCATAGTTGCTAAGCCTGTTTTGAGGTGCTAGCTTCTTCATGCAGGTCCTTGTTAGAAATGCATGTGGCTGCCTGTTGAGTCCTTTGTTTTCTGCTGGTGTTTCAAGCAGTCAATGAAAAAACAGAAAAGTATTTGTTGTGGTGCTGTCTAGCCATCTATGCAGCAGAGATTATCTGTGAGCTTAGAGAAACATGAATTTGTTCTTGATCATGCAGCGTAGCAAATTAGACACGTCGTTAATATGTTACAGGGAAATCTAATGACGTAAGGACATACTGTATGTACAATCTTTGGTGTTAAGGGGATGCTGTTAGATATGAGATAGGAGGAGGTTTAAGTGCTCAGCTAACTCCTCTCCCCGCGGGGCCTAGCTTCAGCCGCTGAGCCCTGGCCTTCAGATTTCATTTAGTGAAGGAAGGAAGAGTATCTTGATATGTCTGAGCCCGGCCGAGGGCTTCTCTCAGCCGCCCCTGCCAAGCTGGATGGTTGTGTAATGGCAGGATGTACGTCTGAGTGTCGTTCAGCCAACTACGGTAGGGTTTCTGGGAGGGCATGGCCTTTATGTAACTGTGATGTGAAAGAGGGCATGGGAGGATACTGTACCCTGCCATCTGTGTCTATCTTGGGCTGTGGACGCTGAGAGTTCTGGCAGAGACAGCGACAGACAGAGGATGTACAGGGAAATATATGGGGAACATCTGCTGGTCACCGTCCAGCAAGGCAAATGGGAAAGACATAACAGGGTTGGCCGCCACTGTCGCTGTGTTTGCATGCTGCTGCTGTGTATGGTAACTGTATACACACACAAACATTCTGCACACCAGTGATGCTTTTGAACGTGATTGGCCTGGTTCTGTCCAATCAGATTGGATGTTAAGTGTAACTGAGTTAAAACAAGTTTCAAGTGTCTGCTAACACAGGTATAAATGGACACCAGTGTATGAATGAAACGCTAGGGTAGCCAAATGGTTACAGCATATGCCAAGTAACCCCCCCTTACTCTGTCTCTCCCCATTTTCTTCTGCCTCTTCACTGTCAAAAATAAATAAAAAATAATAATACGATATAGAGTAATCTTATTTAGCTGCAACAAAATCCTGGTTTACATGATTTGGGATAAAATGGGTGAAACATACAGTATGAAAGCACCAGTAGGGACCTTAGAGAAAACACACTAAAAAGATAAGATAATACATTTGTCCCTCATTACAGTCATACAAATCTGCTCCTTGCATAACCATAAACCACATACAGCTGTTTATGTGTTGTTCCTACATCATTATTCATGTTGCCATTATTGCTACTAACCAAAAAGCTAGTCCGCATTGGGAGCAGGAGATGGTGGCTGAAGGGGTGAAGCACAGGATTTTCACAAAGCAAACCAGGCTTTGTCTCCTGCATGGAACTTTTTTTTCCTTCACATTGTTGACTTAATTAGTTTTAGGTTGAGTTTTTTTGTTTTTGTTTCAGTTTTCTGACACTGTTTGGCTGGTTTTAGTCAACAAAACAACTCATGAAGGTTAAGAAAAAGATCTTGGTTTGGGTTGAAATACGCCCTTTCACAACCTTAAACACGTGTTAAAAAGGATAACTTCTCCCCAACATTATTTATGATACTGTAGGAACAACACCAAAATGGTAATATAACATTGTGCATTCTCTGAGTTCTTCAAGAAACTGTCTGTAATCCATAATTACCATGTGAGGAACTCCTAAAGCTTCCTTAAGCTGTGTTTCCACCAGCATTTTTTGCCACGCCGAGTCAAACCGAGCCGTGCTGATTTACTTTTCCATCACCAGTTTTACTGCACAGAGTTAAGCCGAGTCGCGCCCAGCTCGCCTCCAAGTGGGCCATGGTAACTTCTCATGACTGCGGCCAACCCATAACAAGCACCCTCTCCCCCTCAGATCGATACTCAGCTCATGTTTGTGCAGGAAACCTGAGAGAGAGACGTTTTTATAAGTCAGTGTGTTCAGCTCTGAGTACTTTTGTAACTTCTAACTGAATCTGTTTAGTTTCTCTCATCCTGTTTGTTCTTTCAAACATCTGCTGTGTTTTACTGTTTCATGTGTTCACTTTCAGCAGTTTCAGGAGTCATGTTTAGTTAATGCTGGTGAAAACACAACATTTCCTGTAATGCTGCTTCATCGTGAAAGCTTATAAATGACTTAATAACAGGGGGCTTTTATTGTGAAGAACTTATGGGAAATGAAACATGTCTGTATGTCTGTATGTAACTAAATTAGCAGGGCCACTTTGTTAGCAGTGATTCTTCGATTAGTACTGCGGGGTCAAGACACACCTTCAAGCAGGTAGCCCAGTTGTGGTGGAGATGCAAATCCGAGTCAAACCGAGTAGAGCCAGGCCAGCAGATGTATATGAAATAACACCAACGGTGTTTTCCCACATTAGCTGACTGAATAGATTTTTTCATTCCTGAGGCCATTTTTCCTCAAAGACTTGGTCTGAGGTTTGGTTTTAGTGAGCCGAAGTAAAAGACAACCCCTCCTAATGCTTGGTCTAAATGACACATTCATTGTAAAACACAGATTGATTAATTTAATATCAGGATAAGTTGCAGCGTTTTTTAAATGTGGTTTGTCACTGACCTTCAGTATCATAAAAACACACTTTCCCATGATTAATCACCACACTGAGAGCTCAGCATAAACATCTGGTGAAACTCTGCATTGTTATGGACTTTCCAAAAGAGAAATACGTCTTGTTTGAAGGTTCAGTTGAGGTATGACACGCCACAGACCCAGGACCACAATTTTCATTCATTTGTTGTGGTATTATGACAAGAATACTGTTACATTTGCAGAAAGCATGCTCACTGATGTCACATAGGTGATTTACAGTCTTAGATATTTCACACAGTCTTCACAGACTGAAGTATCTGGACTAAATATAATAATGTTCTTAAACTTGCACTATAGACAAAAGGGAACAGAACACTGTTTTATCTCCTGCTGCAATTCATTTCTTTTGGCTCTCTCTCTCTCTCTGACACACACACACACACACACACACACACACACACACACACACACACACACACACACACACACACACACACACACACACGCACAGACACACATCTATAAAAATTCAGGGAGGAATGTTTTGACGTCACAGCTCTGCTAATGTTATGTTTTATTTGTTAAGTACATAGGCAGAAGGAACATCTTTGGCACTGCAGAAAAGTGGAAGATTTTTGTGTTGAGGGATTAGAGTCAAGAACACGATGCTCCTCTTAATCACTACAGGAACACAAACATTGTAACACAAACACCTCCAGAGCAGCAATGAAGAGTGTTTATGGGTAATAATGAGACAGAATATGGAGTTCTTCTGGTAGTTGCTGGTGATTAGCTCCAGAACAGCCTATAAGGATTTTTTAGACAAGACTCAATACATGGTGCGGCTTGGAGTTACCTTTTCTATTTCATTCTTTCAGTTTTTAGCAGTTAATCTTATTAACTATTGTCATTCTTGAGGCTGACTGTGTGCAGACTCCATCAACAGAACTGTAGTTGCTACTAAACAAACAAGTCAAAATTGAAACTGACTGAACTTTGTGCCACAAGGAGCAGAAACTGGGCAACACGCAAGACCAAGGTAATTGTTGCCGCAAGGTTCGGCATCTTCTCAGTCTCCAAAGGAAAAAAATAGTTCATGTTGGCATAAAGAGATTCTACTGATCATATGTAGAGGGCAAAAACTTTCCCAGTCAACAGCTCCAGTTTACCCAAAGATATTCTTGCTGGAAAGGTTATGGTGTTGTGCCTTAATAGTAAAAATGTAGAGATATACATTACATGCACATAAGAGGCTAGAAGCAAGAAAAAGTTATTTTCCCTGTCTGCAGTCTATCTTATGTATACAGTAAGCTCTAGTGTTCTCATGGTACTGTCACTCAAATGAGGTCTACCTTAATGTTAGTCCACCTTAAGTCAGCCTGGGTCAAAGTTGTTCACTTACATCAGCAGGATGCAATCAAGAAACAGCTTGAGTCCTGAACAGTTGTTGTATTTATTCACTTACAAACAGTCTAAACTGTCTCAACCGTACACTTGCTAATGTTACACACACGACCTACACACAGAGTTATTTCTGACAGAAGTGTGCTACTTGTGTAACACATTTTAGTTTAAAACACATCGAAAATGTACATAAAAAAAAAAAAATCTCTCTTTTGGTCGCCACAAACACGGCTGCTAATTGTCCCTCATCATAAATAACCAGTAATTTCACACTTAGAAATGCCATAATGCAGACTCAAACTGCGGACACCCAGTTGGCAGCCTCCTCACCTGTACCTCCACCGCCATCCCTGCCACCTTCTAATGTAAATGTCAGGTAATCAACATGTAACGCAATGGTCATCATGGTGGATGGAGTTTTATTGAATGGACACCAGGTTCTTATTGGTCTTAAACACGATAAATAAGAAACTTACTGGAGTAGTATATCATTACGATTTAAATGCCTGAAAACACACTTAATGTGTTGCTTTTGAGTGGCGTGCTTATGAAGGCTTTTCCATCTGCTGCTAACTAATGATGGTTAGATTTGCTCTGAGCTTGTCCTGGCAGCACAGTTGGACTCAGAAAGAAGCCTTTGCCTCAACCCTCCCCCTTTCACAGACCCCCGCCAATAGTCAAATCCTCTTTTGTTGGGGCTGAATGATGTGGCTGTAGACCACATCTCCGAGGCTCCAACACAACAGTGATTCACACCAAATGAGTCACACAGTGTTGCTGCTTAAATCATCTTGCAGTGTTCATTTACCCTGTGGTCCCATCTCTGTCACTGAAATGCTCCACTGTGGCAGAAGGCTTTGGAGTGAGATGACTTGAATGCTGCTGCTGTGGCACATAAAATCATAAAGTACAAATGTATTTCCCCAAATAGATATTAATATTATATAAATACTTCCATCAAACTTCAATTATTAAAGCTATCTTTATTTTGTTTTACAGTTTGTTATTTGTTTTCTCAAATGGTGTGACTGGATCTTCTTTAGGTTGGGAACGTCTCGTCAAACTGTTTGTTTTTCAGTCCCCATTTGAACCCTTAATGTCCGTCAGGAGATAACTGATCCTCCCTCAAAAAGTACCTTCATTCTACCAATCTGAGGGTTATTTTTATGCTCTTTCAACCAATCAGAGGTCTCTCTCCAGAGCGACCACATGCTGGCTTTCATGGAGAAGTCTGGGATTGTGGTTATGTTGATTAGTGGCTTAGGGACGTATGCGGCTATATATATACTTCAGAAACACACCCAAAATACAGGCCATTCTGGAAAAGCGGTGGGGCAGGGGTGGAGAGGGAGAAAGAGATAGAAAATCAGAGAGAGACAGAGACAGAGACAGAGAGAGAGAGAGAGAGAGAGAGAGAGAGAGAGAGAGAGAGAGAGAGGGGGGATAGTCCCCAACATACCACAGATGTTTCTGCAAACCATTTTTGATCCACAGGGAACTGAAAAAAAAAGTGACTTCATTAAGCGCTTGAATGATTCCTCATGTGATTTGTTCCTCTACAGCCAAACTACAGATCAGCCTCAGACTGTAAACATATTCTTTCTGCTGGTAGTGCTCGTGACTATTTTTCAAATTCTGAAACAAGCTTCAGTACAGGATGTTTACCATGACAGTACGGCCTTGAGAGGACTGAAGGCTCCAAGCCTGCCCACGACTTCCTGTAAGAGATGGTCTAAAGAGGATTCATCGTACACTAGCATTATGGAGTGACTGGTCCCCGTCATGTCCACACACAATTTTATCCTCACACAGAGCTCACACAGCTGTGGACTTGACTCCTGGACTTGAGTCACATTTAAAGGCACAATGTGAAACAATTAAGACATGTAATAATTGATTGTATTTCCATCCTTAACTTTCCTAAGTCAGCCTGTGGACTGATTGGGGACAGTTTTGTTGGAAAAATCTAAAGGATGACATTTATACATGCTCCCGAGTGCCTGGCCTCTCTTCAGCTCCCCCACAGTGCCAGAAGTGTGGAACACTTGCCAACGTTAGCTTGGAAATAGAGTCCACTAACATCAACAAATGACTGGCACCCACCACAACATAGAGTCTAACACCCGGGCCACTTTGCCTGCGTGAGCGGGGTGTGCATCGCGGATCCTTTTTCCTTACATTTACGCACCCATGTAAACAGGATAGAGCAGCCACACAGCCTGCGTGAGCAGTATCCAGAGATTTGGAGTCTCACCTATTTTTTCTGTGTCACATGCATGGTTCTAAGCAAAAATGTGTTGGCATGTGTTGGAAAATGCCACTTAACAGAAATAAGATAAAAGCAACCATAATTACAAGATGTTTCTTGCTTGTTATAAGTAAAAAAAAAACAACTTCCAATGGAACAATTAAAAATGCATAAAAACTAATTAAAACTGTCTGAACAAGTTCCTTTTTTTCACGAACATGTTCTTAGCTTTCCAGGTGATTGTGTCTTATATCAAATGTAATGAGATATTTTGATGAGAAATGAGAACACAGTAATATACTTGCTAAGGATGGTGTATAGGTGGATAGTGAAGCCTGCCTGGCCAAACAGGAATGTGACAGACATCAGGGTTACAATAGGTCACCATCAGCAGGACAATGATTGAAACCACAGTAACAGTGTCACTTTACTTTTTGCATGTTGTAGATGTGTTTTTTGTTTGGCTCCACTGAACTAATTGTTTGAATGTTTTTGAATGTTTGTCTTCTTGTTGTTTTAATTTGACTGAAGGTATGTGTTCCAGATGTGCATTTAGTGGAAATCAGTAACTAAACTTGCAACAATGAAACACAGGATGACATGTGTGATGAAATGCAGAGGAGTGTTGTTGTTTTCACATTATGACCAAAACCAAACATGTTGGACCACACGGCAAACATTTACAATTCAGAATTGGATTCAGTGAATATGATGTGCTCTCCAGGAAACACGATTGGTTTAAACTATGTTTTCTCTTCTTGAAAAGAATTGTTCAAGTGTAAACACAGCACCTAGGCTTCAAAATGGATCAGACCTAAGAGAACACAACTGCAAAAAATGATATTCCATGACCATGAAAGGTTTATGACTTTCTCTCTGCTGCAAGATGTCAGAAATATTAAGGTTTGTACATAATTCTTATTCCCCAGAATATAATGATATCATCCCACTACACTAGAAATGTTAGGTGATCTCCAAAGTGTTCACGTCAAGGTGGAAAACAACACCAGGTAAAAGACAGAGTGACAGACTGAAACATTTCCCAATGATGATGATGATGCACAGTGTTAGTCATCTCTGTTGTGGGATCAAATCCCCAAAGGGATCATTTCCAAGCATATCTGAAATGTGTTAGTCAACTTACTTGTAACTCTGTTATTATTTTCTCAGGGCTGAATACTTCAACAGAAACCACCCTGAAATAGAAACCATATGGGTGTATTTTTCCATCAGTATTTGTGAGGATCAACAACTCTTTTGGAAAATGGAGAGAGGAGGAAAGTGTTAAGACTGAACTGACAAATACAAAGAGGATGGTGGTGATGGATGGGCATGGACTATCTCTGTATCTGTTTGGTTTATATAGGATTAAGATTGAAGTTTAGTCAGACTTCAGTGTTAAGTCGTGTTTGGTATTAATTTGAGCTGGGCAAAATTTGCGTCCATGCTTTAACCGACAAAGTTGCAGCCAAAACCAATGACAAAAAAAAAAAAGACTGTGTTTGACCTCTCAAACCAGAAAACTCATTTATGTGTGTTGCATCCTGCACTGCCCACATTCAGTACCAAAAAGCAATGGTTATTCACCTGCATTCACTTATGTGTGACTGTGCCCTTAGGTTGATGATGGCATGTTGAATGCAAAGGAGCTACTGTAGCTTAAGACAGTTTGTTATTGTATCATATATTGTATGCTAAGCATCATTTGTGTTTTCTTCCAAGTCACAGAAATGTGCACAGTAGAACACGGATACCTGATCTGAACCTGTCAGGACCAGTCAGGCCAGGTCAGGTTTGGACAGAAATTTGGGTCCGGTCACGTTAATTGACAAGGTGCTTAGACATTTTTTAAGTGAAAATAGAGAGTAAAACAGTGTAGAAAAAAGTGATAAGTGCGATTAAGTGAGAACTAGTAAGAAGTGATGGACTTACTGTCTGTGTTAGGGCTCCATGTTCTGTTAAGTGCTTGGGGTTGTTATTTATGCAACACAGTTACTTTGAGTTACTTTCCAGTGACATTCATGTGTGACTCTACATGGTAGGATAACACCAAGTAGAGTCGGATGACATTAACTGTCAGGCTTGAATCGGGTTCAGACATAAAAAACAGACGACTGTCTGGGTTTGGGCCAGGCTCAGTTACTTTATTCTTGGACAAAGCCCGAGCCACACTGTAGTGCATATACCGCAGGTTGGAAATTGCTGCAAAACACATACACCAAACTCCTGTTAGAGGATGTTGAACATATCCATTATTCATCAATTTACAGTATCTATTGCTGACTCTTGTATCTATCAATGCAGCCCCATCAAAGTATCCTAACGAGAAATCCTACCCACTTCCTGCAGGACTCCCGTCAGAGCCACTCCTTGGAGACAATTGAATGCGCACTGCCTGACTAGAGACACTGACTGCCCAGTAGTTCTCACTGGGCAGACAGCCTATGTGTTAGAGGCTAGTTTGCTACGTTCAACAAGCTCTCTTAGCTTTTTTAATACAAGTTAAGTTACATGTTAAAATACATAAACAACTCTGTTGAACGCCACGGTCATTTAAACACAAGCAAAATATCCCCATGAACGTACCTCGGTCCAAAAACGCTGCCAAGCGCAGCAGTTACCGTTATTCTTCTGTGACTAGTTCATTTAGCTTTAGCAATATATCTGATAGTGGCGCACCTAGCCTTGTGGCAGATTCTGTTCATATGCAATAAGTGCACAAAGTCAGGTGGACATTGTAGTGTAGTGTAAGCTTCAAATGACGACCAAATGCGATCATCTTTCACAGTGAACACTTCACTGCTCAATATGCTGCAGTATTACAAAGTGCAAAGTAAACAAATGTAGGCATGATGGACATTTTGCATCTGACGGCTCCTGTTCATGTCATCACTGCTAAAGCTAGTGCTAGAAGACACAACAGATAACTTCTTTGCACTTGAAATAAAAGCATGCATATCCCGTAAACACTGTCCACAGTAATGAATTACCGTTATCTGCAAAAAACATTATAATGTATATTCTAATTGTGTATTTCCCTCAGTCACTGTAAAAGGTATAAAAAGCAGGCTTTAACTACACTGTATTTTAACATCTTTTTGAAAAACTGTTTTTAAACTAGACATTTCACAACAGACGTAGGTAGACAAGCAGGTAGGCCTTCCAAACATTTGATCTGAATGACTTTATTGGATGGGCTAATTAGAGGCCTGCAACAGCCACAGGTACCGGATCTTTTTTTTTTTCTCAGACCATTTGATTTATTGGTTGCTCTTGGTATGTTAAGAGATTTTATATGAATATAACAAAGAATGCTGCTAAAATAACTTCCCAACCCGAGGTTTAACAGTGTGGTTAACTGTATTGTTGAAGTGATTCTTCTTGTTTCTTGTATTCTATCTCTGAGGTTGAGAAACTGTACAACATCACACAAGATAAAATCAGTGTAGCAAGACTGGGATTAATGTTTGTAACAATGTTTACCTACTGTGGGTTAAGAAAGAGGTCAGAAGTGGTGCAGCTGGCTGGCATGTTTCCCCTCTGAGTCACACGGTGAAACACATTCATTTTCTTTCCAAGCTGCATCTCTGGATGCCTGAACAACTCCTCATAAATGTCATATTAACCTGACGTCTCCCTTGTAAAATATAGTGCCTACACACCTTTACAGCTCAGTATAATTCAGGTCATCGACAAAGCACGTGTTTGATCCTCTTCACCGGGCCACACTGATAATGCACCTTACATGACTTCATGTGTTTTTTTCTGCTTGTTTACTTTTCTGTCGTCATGTCAGGACAAATGCATATTTTTGCTTGCCTCACCTTTCTTTTTGTCAGAGTTCGTGCTCATCCTCATGCTGTTGTTTTGCTCGATGGGCACAGCAGAGCATTGAAGTAAAAAGTGTACAACTTGCTCTGCTAGTTTGGTGGACTATTGATTTTTTTTTTGACAGTCCCCGCTCCTGCAGTGCAGTCGAGCTCTTTGCTGAAACAAAGAAAAAGCCAAATCCATCCCTGCCTTTGAAACCCAACAGAAGAAAGATTAACCGAGATGCTAAGCTTGGTTTGCATAGCTTGGTTTTCAAGATTAATTAAATGGTCCAACAATGGCAAAAGTCAAGAATTTATTTGATATCACGAGAGGCAAAGCTCCCCAATGATGACAACATTTTTGGAGAAAATGTGTTTTTAAACTATCATTGTGGAAAAAGTTTTTATATTAAAATGCAATCAAAATATGTCTTTCATTTTTACAGCGGGACTTCAGTTGTTTGTTTTCTACATGAGATTCCACTGATGGTCTGGTTTTAACACAAGCTGGACTGCGAAATTCAGCATATTTGTGGTATGATGGTCAGCAGTCGAAGGAACATGTCCTTTGCTGTCCATCATTCACCCTCCATGGGAATGAATGACTTCCGGTCTCCATTAACCTGGTAATGCATGAAGTCGTGTGTTTGGTGTAACTCTGTGGTCGGCGCATATGAATTCTTGGTTAGTGGGCATTCGTGGGATTCCTGCAAAAGGAACATTTTTAACACTAAATGTTTGCATCACACTGACTCTCACAGGTCTGCTAACCTGATGGGCCAGAGGGTGTGTTTGCACAAATATTTAGAAAGGCACCACTAGAAACGGTTTGGTAAAGGGCAGACCATTTGAAAAATTACTTGGCAGGTGATTGAACGAACCATTTGACTATCAACGTCTATCACACGCTAACTTCAGCCAGTCAGATCAAGAGTAGGAGTGCGCTGCCACCAGCGGAGCCAGTTTGTAAGTCAACCTATTTTCAAAGTCAGTCAGGAGAAGAGCAAAAACATCTTTGTCATTGAACAAAACCTCCGGTGTTGTTCTTTGCTCTCCTTTCGATGAAGAAATACTCTCCACTTCTGAGATGCTACAGCACCATCTATGCCAACCTCTTCAGGAACTGCCATTGTTGTTTTTAAATAAACAGTCACCAGTAGGTTTTCTTTGGATGCTTATTGGTTCAACTGCTGTGTTCAGCCAATAGCTTGAGGTAACAGGTCTGCAGTCCTCAATAGTGGAATTCTTCCTCAGTTGGCCTCATTAAAACATCTACTGTACATAGGACACACCGGGGGCTTAGGGATTACCATGCCGACTATGTATACATTGGACTGCTGCGTCACCAGTTTGCGTCCAGCCAGAGACATTTGTTGAATGTCTTTCCTCACATCTGTCTCCCCACATTTCCTTTCATCGCTCTATTGTCAGCTGTCCTATAAAGGCATGACAAGTCCAAGAAATAATTAAAGAAAACATCTGCTACATGTCAAAGGCTCAGTTTCTGCTACAAGATTTACAAAGTCTATAAAGCATCTACTGAGCCTGGCCAAGTAAGTGTCAGACCGGTCAGACACCATTCGCTAAATGTATGTAAGGTAATTAGATTCTGCATTTACATTTATGGTTTATGTCTCATCCCAGACGTCTGGAAGAACTCGACATCTCCAGGACGGCTGCCCTATCCTTTCGGTTGCAGTTTTCCCAAATATTACAAGAGAAAAATGGGAACGAGAGAGTCAGTCACTTAATTTAAATGTTTATTTCATTTAACAGTAATTGTAAGGCTCAGTTGTTTGGATGAAAGACATTCATTAAACTGCAAACCCACACAACTGGTATGACAGCTTCTTTGAGAAAGAAAGAAAGAAATGCATTTTGGCTTCAAGTACAGCTTTCTGAGAACACGTTCAAGGTCATTGGGAGGCGTAGCAGAGCGAGCGTGACTGATACTGAAGCATTTTGTTGTTGGGCAGTTTCTTTGAAGTGGACGGGTGGTGAACTGCGGCTCAGCTTTGTGCCAGTCCCCGAGGGATTTCAGCTGTGTGCCCAGTGGGATTGTCTGTGGCTCTGCTGCTGCCAGCGACCTCGGCCCTTCATTCCTCCAAACTCCATCCAGATCTGAGACTTCTGCTTTTCATTGCCTGTGTGTGAGGTTTGCCCTCTGGATGCTACAGTAAAGCAATACCGCTCTAATCTAGAGTGTGGGAGTCAGTGTGTATGTGTGCAGTTTCTTCCCAGGCATTCGTTTAAAGCGCTGCGTAGATGTATACGTACAAGTAAATGTGTTTACATGTGGATATGTAAAAGTACAGTCTCCGTGTGTAAGTATTTATGAGATTCCGAGCAGGGATCAAACTGCTCCAGCTGTGATTGAGGAGTCCTCACTGCCTTTTGGGAGTGTTTCCATAACAAGCATATTGGTTATTTCTACAGCTCAATAGGTAGGGATTAGGGATAAATAACACAGACACACATTTATACGGTGTCAGCATAATGACAGATGAACAAGGTGATGTGTTTATGACCATATTTGGCTCAGGACGACTCCTTCTCTTCCTCCAATAAAACAGATTAAGTATTCTGGCCACAGCTGCATTGTCTTCGTCACTTGTGTGAAGAGTTATTAGACAGCTCTCCCACGAGCTCTCCACAAGAATGCAGCTTGTTTATCAGTTTTTACACCACGTTTTATGATCACCAAAGCTAATAATGTAAGGAATGTAAACGTTGTACTTACAGTATTGATCCCTGAAGAGAAATTTGCTGCTTCTCCAGGGGATTCAGAGGTCAGCTGCAGAGCAGCAAGCAAAGGCTAGCAGGAATTTAAAGTTTTGCTCAGGGGCACTTAAGCAGGGTAGAGGCATGTCTTTCTAGAACCTGGAAGCCAGCTGCTGACCCAGAAATATTGTTTGCTTGATTCTTTTCTGATAAAACATGCATGAGAAACTATGTCCAGCTCTGACTTTGCAAACATCACTTTCAGTAACTGCTGCATCATTTCTTCACAGATGCTTTTTGAGGAAAGTGTTGGCTGAGTAAGATTTGTTTTATGAGCTGTTATTAACTTTAATAAATGCTGTTTTGGCTTGGTCTTATGGGGTTTCTATGAAATATGAGATAAAAACAATTTATCAATGAGCAAGTTTTTATCATAACATCAACATCAATAACTATGCCTAATTAGTTTCATCTCAGTGTGTCTGAGTCATGGGACACTCAACATAAATGAATTACAGAGTACAGTCCCAGTTTGATACATCATCAAGGCAGCTGTTGATTTTGGATATGATGTCTGTTTCTGACTGCAGTATATCACTGGATACACCACGAGGCTCTCTGCATCATTCCTCTTCTGAAGTGGAAAAGTTCACATGTTTTGGGAGCGTCTTCCAGAAACTAATACCTCTGACGTGGGCCCCTCTCCTCACGTGCGGCACTCAAAGCAAATTCACCTGTTTTGACGGAGATTAACTCCAAATCAGTCACTTAACTCCGATAAGATCTCGAAGAAGTATCGCTTTCCCTTGCCTCTTGGGGAAACATTCTCTGTAGCCATACTTCACTGGGTCTGATATACGCCGTGGGCTGTCAGCAAGATTTAAGAGCAGCAGGGTGCTGAGATTATATTGCTTTCAATTTGAGTACATAGAAACACTGTCAAACAGTGATTTGAAGATGTTTGCATGGCAGTTGTGTTTTATACTTGTATTGAACATGAACACATTTTCTATTAACTATATCATCACCATCATCCCATCACCCAACAGGAAGTTGGTTGTTTGAAACACAGACAGGGTTGGATGATGATGTGTTGAGATTTGGGCATTGTGCACATCAGCTGATCTGTGTCTCTGTCTCTATGACCTACAGCTACATATGACACCCTTTTCGAAATAGATTAACAGAGACGTTCAGTGTATGTGTATCTTCACAGAATCACAACTACAGCCAAAAGTGCAACATGCATTTGCCATGTCTCATTTGATTCATGTCTATTGACACACACACATGTGCACACACACACACACACACACACACACACACACACACACACACACACACACACACACACACACACACACACACACAAACAGACACACACACACACACACACACACACACACACATCCAAACACAGGTGCATGTGGACTAACACTGGATGACGATACAAGCTACACATTGTGGAAAAAAACTTTAACATACCCTTAAATAAGGTCACATGTTCTTAGTCATTTCTCATGGACTCAGTGAAGTGACATGAACTCCTTTTTTGCACTGTGGAAGTCTCTGCCTTATCACCTCGTCACGCATCATCACAGCAAAGTGTACATTTTGCTGCTTTTTGTGTCCATACTGCATTAGAATCAGCTAAGAAATGACAGAGCAATGAGAGATTTATGATTTCTAGAAGTAACTGCTGTGCACATTCACATTCTCCCCTCAAAAGGTCAACATTATTAGCTGTAACAAATGTAATTGAGTGTCCTTACCCTGCTTACTTCATCAGGCAGCTGTGTCTGTATTAAGCAAACAAATGTTGCAGTTCCAGCGAATAAGTCTCTTTGTTCAACTGGTGATTCACCAAATTACAATTTGTTTCAGTCCTGACCTCTGAATCTTTAGTTTATTTGTCTCTCTAAGTGTCTTGATAATAGCAGATAAGAGGTGTTTTGTTTCACGATGGACCGCAGCGGTGAGAGTTGTGTATTCAAAGCAGGGATTTGAATACACATGCTCGCGCTGAACTTGGCTGTTTTTTGGCAGTTCTACTCTAACCACATCTTGTGACATCAAAACCACACACACAAACTCACTCTCTCTGTCTCTGTGTCTCATACACACTCATTACTGTGCAGCCGGTGAGCAGCTGAGCGGAGGGCTGAGAGAGGTAGAGGAAGGGGGTAAAGAAGGAGAAGAGGATAGTTACTGACAGTCAGAGTCCCAGCAGACTTGAGTCATCGACTTCACGCCTCCCTGCAACTGTGTGTGCCGAGACTGGCAACCCATACACACACATACACACATACATATGCATCACCACAAATATGTACACACACAAACCTGCACTTTGTCTGCTGAAGGCGAGCTCAGATCCAGGTGTGGGAGTGTGAGGTCAGTACATACATCAGATTCCATCTCCTCTCTCTCTGCCTAAACTCAGCCTTTAATCAACAGCTTCACTTTCTCTGCCTCAGGTCGACACACTCCTTCACTGTTAATCATAAAGAACGTGGTTACGTGCAGATGTGAGAAATGCATACACTGGATCGGTATCGGGGCTGATACTGACCTTATTTAACAGATATGACTGATCCTCATGAAACAGTGTGTCTTATCTCTACTTTTTTTTATTAAAGTTGTAACAACAAAAGAAAATATATTTATATGAAAATGATGATAGCAAAATTACGAGCAAAAGATTGAGGACAGAGGTTCCCCTCAGCAGAGATATATTTTTCAATCATTTTCAATACCAGGGTGCAACATGGTAAAATTAAAAAAAGGGCATTTTCTTTTGTGATTCAGGATTTCATCTATTCTACAACTACAGCTCTTTGGTGTCTTTATTATGAAAGCCCATTTCTAGCAGTTAAAGATAAAAAAGAAAAACCCTTAGCTTGATGAATAAAATATTCCCATGGTAATGAGATTATAAGGTCAAAAGTATGAGAGAAAAATCTGAATTATAAGATTAAAAGTAAAAACTATTAGAAATGAATAATTATGAGATAAAAAGTCAACATTTAATCAAGCTTTCCTCCATCTTTTTTCTTTACCTGCCAGAAATGGGCGTCCATGCTTTATGCTTCAGATAGGTTTAATAAACCCATTCACCCAGAATGTGACTGTGGCAGAGCTGGAGTGAGAGACATTTTCGGACCCATTTGCTCTGACACTTAACTGGACACAGCTCAATGATAAACCAGCTGTTTATTAATGGCCGATGTGGGTGGATTGCTGCTGCGCTGCCAAAAACAACTGCGGCTCCTCCCAGCTGCTAAACAGAGCTTTACTCTGAAATTATGTTTTGTTATCTTTGACATTCTTTGTTTTTTTCATTGTTGTTTTTTCATTCAGTCTTCAGCCTCTTAGAGTCAGCTTAGAGTTAAGGTCAGTGTAATGGAATATTTCACTAGAAATGCCTGTTAATAGCTGGTGATACTGTCTCACCACCATCGTATTTGTTTATTTTCAATAAATGATCAGAAAATAATGAGAAATTCCTGTTACAGGATTCCAGAGCCCAGTTTGACACATACAAAATCACTTACAATAAGGCAGATCGGAGAAAAGAAGGAAATCCCAAATTTAAGAAGCTTGAATCGGTGAATGTCATTTTTTCTTGATAAATTATGTAAATTATTAAAAAACAGGATTGTGTTTCTCTTTTTCTCTCAGTAGATGAAGTAACCAGCATTTTAACATTATTTTACAGAGCCATCTCGTACCACAGTGATAAATACATTCACACCTTAAAGGAACAGTTGACAATTCAGAGATTATCGTCACCACCATGCTGAGGGTGAGCTGGGTGAAGTTCTGTAGTCCACAAAACCTTTCTGGAGCTTCACAGCAAAACAGCATTTTGCAGCATTCTCCTAAACAACTGAAGTAGCTGGGGACTTGTTTTAAAATGAAAAAAAAAACCCAACAATAATGTAAAATGGCTCAGTAAAGCTTGACAGGTGTAATCCAAGTCTCCAGAGGCCCAGAGATCCCAAATTGATTTGTAAAGATGTTATTTAGACCCTTTTTAAGCAAAAAGCATTAGTGTGCACTCTGTCTAAAGCTGGTGCATGAGTTTGAAAGTGCAAATATTTTGTGGACAGTAATCCTCTGGTGTTCACTACACACCCAGACTGCACAGAGCCACACAACGGAGGAACTGAGATCCAGACAAAGAGCGATTAGCCACAGCTTTATTTTTTCAGGGTCATTCTGTGGAAAGCCACCGATCTGTCCTGTGACAACATTTCACATGCTTCTCTCTGTTGAAGCATCCAGGAAAAGAACACACTGAGCCATCTTTTTATATATTGGTGCTATTAAAAGAAGCAACAGTGGTTAAATAATAGATCAAAGACCTGAACTGTAGCGTTAGATCCTACAGAGGCACTTGTTACTGCAGCTTCATCAGAGCTCTCTGGTGTGTGTGAGACACATGCTTCCTGGTAGCAGGTAAACACTGAGGGAGGCAGAGATGGCGAGTTCACGTTGACCCCGATTAGCGACGGATATACAGTATGTGCAGTTGAGCATGTGCACCCACTTCAGAAGGTGTGAGTGCTGACAGCTACAGTGAAGAGTCTGGCTAAAAAAGGGTGTAAATAAGGTTTCTCAAATTAATTTAGGACCTCAGGGCTTCTGTAGACTGTATAGGGCCATTTCATGTCTTCTTTTGGTTGTTTGTTTCTTTTTCTTTTTTTTTTTTGTAGTTTAAAGTTCCCAGCTACTTCAGTTGTTTAGGAGAATCCTGCAACACTGTTTTGCTGCAAAGCTCCAGAAATGTTGGGTGTACTACGAAACTTCAACCGACTTTCCATCAGCATGGGGTGAGGAGAGGATGACTTGCACCTCTACCCCCCCTTTGTTTCTTTTTCCCACCTGTTTTTCAACCGGTCCTCAATTCAAACGGTCAACTTTTCCTTCCTAACCCCGACACGCTGACCACTTGACTAAAAATGTACCCTCACTTTGATATTCTTATTGTAATCTAGAAGTTCCAGTCTTTCTTTCTTTACCTCGGCTTGTCTTCAGTAGCTTTGCACTTTGAGCATTTAGCTGTTAGCACAGAGTGTTATTAAAAACAATATTTAGCCTGTCTCCAGGACAGAAAAATGGGCCTCATTAGCACTCTGAGCTAACTGTCCGAACCTGGATCGCTAATACTCCATTGGCAGAGAACCAGAGAGTTAGCTAATGCTCACACAGTCAGAGCCAGAGTTAAGTTGCAGGGTGATGATGGCCACAGTAAATTAAATTAATGAGACTCTCGATCATCTGTCAGCTCTGCAGCGCCTGTTGTCTAACAGCTATGAATCTGCTGCTCTTAGAATGAGGTCAGAGAACTGTGTAACACAACACTGTATAGACTGATTATAAAACAATGTCTAGTACAAAATTCATGTCCATAAATTCCAGCAGGGCTTTAATATAATGGAAACTACACCGACTGGGGGATATAAAGTTAGAAGTTATTGGATTATGTCTTGATGTATATTCGTATGACCACTGCTCTCAAGAATATGGAGGTTTTCCAACAAGAGGTGTGACTACAAGGCAGTCTGTTCAAGTATAGAGCTACCAAGCAAATCCAGATGTAGGGCATGTATGTTACCCTGAATGACAGCCTTTCAAAGTTACAGTAATTAGTCATTGAGAGAGTTATTACATTACCCTTGTTAACACTCCTTGTCCAGGCAAATCAGTTCATTAATCTTGTAATTACTCAACAGTAGACATAGTTAGTTACTTTGCTCCTTCACCTTACTCATAGTTAGTCAGCCTAGCTCTGTAAAAGGTGACCTCCCACGACTTAATAGCTGCCATACCTACTGTTCATGTCATATCTCCAGAATGTAACGTGTACAGAGAGTAAACAAGACACTGTCATATAACAAACACTCAACACTGTTGGAGCCGTTTAGCATTAGTGGCTACATGTGGCAGCCCAGAGGTAACATCCTCACGGCGAAGAGGAATATGTAAATAAGTCAGATGTTTCTCTTTTGGCAGATGCCAACTGTCTCCACGTGCCCCACTCCAAGCTAACACGTGCCAGTGAGAGGTGGAATTTATGAAGCACTTTGTTTATTCATTTCGTTTTGTTCAGCTCAATTCACAGACACAGACTATGTCGTTTATTCTCTTATTCCTAAGGTTAGCTATCATATCACTGTTCAAATGCAGTCTGTTGCTGGTTCAACCTGTTAAGTTCAGTTCAGTGCAGAAGTAGGCTTTGACTGAGTCATCACATCATGACTGTTTCAATGACTTATGCTGACTTTTAATACGTTTTTTATGAGGAAGTAATGCACTTTGTGTCATGGCTGAGTGGACAGTGGTGCTCTCAGTCACCAATGAGAGGAGCTCACTGAACTCACTAATTGCTGAAAGATACTGATTTGGTCAGTGGCAACTGGGATTCACTAAAATCAGTTTTAGGATCAGGAGCTTCGTTTATAAAAATGTTCCCAGATTTATACTTGAACTTGTGTTAAGATCATTTCCAACGGTGTCATAACAGATGCTGAGCATAAAAAAAATTGCTTGCAGGTTCTAAGAATCCCATTTATAACTTACGCACATGTGGTCTATGAACCTCAAATCAGCTTAAACTGACGGCATCTGCCTTATGAATTTCCCTTATGTAATACCGGCACATATAAAGGTTGAGTCAGAAATAGTCTTGGATCAAAAGAGAAAATCAGACAATTGGTAGATGAAATCACAGAGATGAGACAGTGCAGGAGGCTGAAGCCAGGCAACTTATATTATTTGGTGGACTAAATAAATGATTGACAAACAAATCCAGACGGAGCTTGGGAGTGTGTTACTGCTGCACATTGTTCATAAAGCTCATGCAAAGTTCACTACAGGCTTGGGTGCATATGTGTCCCATCCTGCAATACCCCTACATAACCAGCAGGAAATCACTTGTGTTGAGTTTAGACTTTGATAGAGATAAGATCATTACTACTCACGTCATACTAAAGATCGTAAACTGATCGTAGGTCCTTTTCATTAATGAGGCTGCTGGTGTTCACAATTTGTTTGCATATGTATTTAACCTCTCTAGTTTCAGTCTCTCCACTGAACACATGAAACTGATGTTGATCCTCACATTCAACTCCCTGCAGGACAGCATATAAGCCAACTTCCCAAAATGTTGGAGGTACAGAAACTTTACTGGTATCAGTAACTGTAATGTAAATGAATTTGAAATCCATGGGGCTTTCTAATAGCCTGGCGGTTAGATTCATACCATGTAAGTGCTATGCCCATCCCTACTCAGGATGGGAATCTGCTGCTGTCACTGTGATCTCTCTCCTGATGTTTCCCTTCTGTCTTCACAGTTGCAGTCAATAAAAGAGGCTGAAATGCCAAAGAATAACATCATGGAAAATAAAAAACCTTGCACCAGTCTTTATGGAAAAAGTAGTCACATTACTGTCGCCTGTTACAGAGCCCGAGTTTGCAAGTATTGTGTTACACTCAGCACTGTTGACACTCTGAGCTGTCTGAAACATATCCAGATGATATTTCCCATTGATTATAATCAGGTTTGTCGTAAACAATGGAACAATGGGCACGTTGTCTGGGAAGTGTCCCCTTTCGAGTCACAGCATGGAAAGATTTGCTAATTTCTCTTTTATTTCATGACTTTTATTTGCACCTTGTTTTATTCTGGATCCAGACATCCAGTACCACGAGCAGTAAAACTGTCAGACGGAGAAGAGTCCCCCCAAACATGAACAAGAAAATCGTTTTGCATAAATCAAGTATTACAGCCTTAAGCCCTGACGGCATTTATCCTGCATCTGTCTTGTATCATATTTTTAATTGAAAGCTGCACAGCAGGAATGAAATCAGTATAAACACTGAACTCAAAATCTCCCATAAACTTCTTATGAAGCAACTTTTTACTGGGATGTTTCTTTTAAACTCTGACAGCAGAAGGAGGAAGATGCAACAGATGCACCCTGCAATAAAAGCGTGAGTAATATGGCAGAAAGAGTTTATTTACGCTGCACAACTGAAACTGTGCTGGTAGAATTCAGCAGTCATAACTGTTGAAGCTCAAAACTCCCCTCACACAGGATCTCTACATGTTTATTTCTGAGAGATAAGAAAATTTTTTTTTTCTCATGCAGCCATCTTCAGAAGTTTGTCTACTCATGCAAGTACCCCTGGAGCACTAATGTGCAATGAGATTTGAACTGAAGTGGACAATAATGGTGTTAGTACCTGGAAGCATTTTTAATCATATTTCAGTAACTTCCAGGAACATGTTACTCCACAGCTTGCACAGCAGTAGCGTAGATAGATAAAATATTTTGACTGTATCCCTCCACTGAAGGCTCATCAGTCCTTGTTTTACGCAGGATCCATATTTCTTATCTCACCTCTGACTCTTCGCTCTTATTTAAAGCTCCCCTGAGAACAGGAATAATTCAGCTCTTTATCTTCACAATAAATATCCTGGGATTAGAAGTGAGATGGGGGTGAGATGTAGGTTTTTGGGACAGTGTGCACGTTTGGGGTTTGTCTGTGTGTTCTTGATGCGTGGACATGTGTGCTTGTAGGCATGTCAACACCACTATTCTTAGACAGGAAAAGGAAACCTGGCAACCTCAGTGCTCACCTCCTCTGTCTCTTTCTGTCTTGAGTAAAGATGTGAGTGTGAGATTAGTCTCAGCTTCTAAGATAATACTGTGCGCGGCCTGATATGAGCCCAGCCAAACCTCAATCACCTCCAAGAACAACATTGACTTTCCAGTTTTCAGAAACGCAATCACGTGCTGATAAGACATGTGTGCCATTTCAGAAATACGCTGCGGATCAGTCCTATCTGCTTCAATCATCACTGTGTCAACACTGTCATGGGTGGTGCGTCAGTCACAGAGAACAAGGCACCAACACAATGAGGGTTTGTGGGTTCAAGTCTTTGTCTTTCAATATCTGGAAATATTTAGGGTTACATTCCTGCATTATGAGCATAATACCGCGTATTTACCACTGTATGCAAATCAAATTCCAGTAAATAGTTCCATGAAAACATTATCTGCCTGTTTTGCGTCATATGAAACCTAAATTTCACAACTCCAGAGGGAAACGAATGCAGCTGGCTGAATAACTTTACTTTGAAGGATATCAGATTATGCACAAACCCTGAGTCATTTCACATGTTTGTACACGTCCAGCAGTAAATATATTTGTTGGAAACATGCCAGAGGAGGGTCTCACTCCCTTTACTTATAGAACACAATAAAACAAAACTTTTTCAGCCGCCACAACTATGCAGTATAGACGTCGCCTAAATAGCAAAATCACAGGTGATACTCTTTCAGGTAATTGGTGTTTCAGCTAGCAAGGTAATCAGACAAACTAGAGTCCACCCATGGACGCAAATGATCACCAGAGTGCTGCATCAGTGATGATTTTTAATGAAGTGTTATGGATACAGAGAGAGACAGGAAATGATATGCGGTGTGATGTCAGGATGAGTTCATCTCTCCCGTACGTGCACTAATGCCTGTGTTTGAAAATGAAACTGGGTTTACTTTGGTAATCAGCCCTACCTGTATTCTGTGGTTATTAGCCCACTCATGAAGACACCTGTAAGGTCTTCTGGATGAAAGCTTCCTTCAGCTGCAGCACTGTGACACCAACCACAACCTTGGCTGCAGAGTTGCTGTGGTTTCGTGGCGTGCTCTGCCTCGGAGAGGAGGATTATCTACTATTTGTTAAGAGATTTATGATAATGGTGACTGGCATGAAACATACATTCTTTAGATATATCACTTGTGTGTTGGCTCATGTCTTGCTGTCGTTTATTCTGTGTGGTACTACAGGAAGCACATTAGTTATTAATTATTCAGTTGTTAGATGTTTTGCTCTTTGCGTACTTTACAGTATGTGCCGTTTCTATTTAACTGCTGCTTTATGTGGTGTATCTGATATGACTGTGTTGGTGTTGTTCCATGACCGTCATTTCAATTCACCTAACCATGTCGAACACCACACCTGGGGCAAGCCCTCATGGTTGAGTTGGTTGTGTGCAGGACTTTCACTCAGAGGTTGTATCCCATCTGCAAAACATTATTACACTGTTCACTTATTATTTTTGCAATAACTTTTCTTATTATTTTGCATTTATTTTCAGTTGTTTTTTGTTTGGTTAGGTTTATGGAAACATGATTTAGGTCAAAATAGACCCTGTCACGATGTTAAACATGTGTTAGAAAAGATAACTTCACCCATATGTGTATTTTTACTGCTTTTTCCCAAGTTGCAAAGCTTTGACATTACAAATATGTGACCGCTCAGTTTCAATGATTTGTCCTGGAGCAAAATGAATTATGATATTCCAGATCAACAGCAACACAATGATAGTAGAGAGTCCACTGTATTAGGAACGTTGAGTTCAGGGTCACAGTAAATGAAATGAAAAAGTGCAGATTGCGAAACAAAACCTCTCTGGAGGAGGGAAAAAGAGTGATTATAATAAGGCACAATAATTTAATTTTAATATAAAACTAAAAACACATGTAGCAAATGCATAAAGATGCCTACATAGAAACAAAAGAAAATGAAAAGAGCCACTACATTTATTTTTATTCTCTCACTTTTTAATATAATGCATTTGATTAACCTGACAGTCCACATCCCAAAAAACAGTATTGACTAGAATGGCATTTATTAGAGCGCATACCTCCGCCAAGGCCCCACAGTCCCCTTTAATCTAATCAACCCTAATTCAATATCAAATAAAACATATTTCAATAAGATAAATCAGGATTTTTATCTGGATTTGCATCAAATTGTACTCACTCATAGATACCAGCCACATAAATACCCCTGATTTTTTTTTCTTTTTTAGGATCCATGCATTATTCTGTATCTTAAATGTTAAAGAAAATATTTCTGGAACCCCCCCTTTATCTGGATCCACACCAAAAGTTAATGTGGTCTATTCTGGGCTGAGACCTATCCTCCATCCAAGTTTCATGGAAATCAGTTCAGTATTTGGACACAGATTAAAACACAACCTCTTCGGGGAGGAAGTAAAGATTTTTGTACATTTGTTCTACATTAGTTCCCCTTAGCTGTGACATTCATTTGTTTCATATTCTCCTTAAATTCTCCTGTTACTCTTATTTTGTTCTTACTATTTCTTGTTTTTAGAAGCATTCGTTTCAGATTTTTTGTAATGAAATCAAACTAATTTCTAAAATGTTCTGTTCCTGGACCAGTCTGATCATTGCCACAGGACTTATACATAATACCATGGAACATTTTAACCACAGAGCATACCAAATAAATAAAGACAGAACAAATATTATTGCCATCAAAGAAATGACAAAACTATGACAAAGATAAAACATGTGTGAATGAGAATAGCCGTGTTTTGATAAAATGTCAAGAGAATTGCGGATTAACTCTGATTTGCAAAAGACAAAAAACACCTCAAGCGAGTGTACAAACATTTCTGCGAATCAGAGGAAGTTTTTTTTAATTTTGACGTTTCCATAACGTTTCTAATGCGATATTCATCAAAATGCCTTATGAAGACACGGCTAGTGACAGCAATGCTTCTGTAGCGTCTGTGGTTCCGCTGCTTTCACCTCGACCTTCGATACGATCAAACTAAGCTCCTGAGGGACAGGTTTCCCTCTGACTGACAGCATACATACTTGACTGATGAATGCCTTGACTCCTCCCTCCCTCCCTCCTACACTTACACAACCCACACGCAACACACACATCAGCCCAATCACACCTCAGGAATGTTTACCTGCTGGGAGGCGTCTATTCAAGCTTGTCTGACCATCTCTGTCCTCCACTCTGAGAGCTCGAGGTCAGCCAGGAGTTCGTCTCACATTCAAAAGGAGCTTTCACATTGATTTGGCAAAATAACGGACGAGTCTGCATTCTTGCGACATGTTAGTCTGCCTGGGCCCTGTGTCTTGATGACAACATGACAGGATATCACAGTCTGAGAGAGACTGGTACTTGTACTGGTATCTTGCAAAAACTGAAGTATTGTACTTTTTATTTGTCTGATGCACTTAAATACATTGTTTATGACGCTGCGTCTAACTAGGGAATCGTAGTAACCTGTGCTGTGTGCATACATGTGACATGAGCCCAGTAAAAGCAAAGCCACCTCTGGGTTGGCACAGCCTTTAACTTCATTGTGTCTGCACTCGGTGTCCTTGCTTTTCTCTCATGTTGCCTGTACACTCTGCTCTGCAGGTCTGGTGCACGTCGAGGTCAGCCAAACAGATCCACACCAAACAATGAGAAATATTTTCGTATCTCTTCTTCTGCTGCCAGCCAGCACAAGGAACTGCCAGGAGCACGGAAGCTGAAGCCAGGAGGGGTGCACTGGAATTTTATCACAGCACTTTTTTATTTTGTTTAGCAGTCAACTCTCACTGACATTTTCATTTACCAAACGTCAGGGGCCCACAGAAGACACTTTAAAGGCACTTGAAGGGTGCATTTAAGTAAATTAGTGCGATCATTGTTGTTGTAATTCATAATTTTTTTTCAGCAGAGGTCAAGAAAGGTTAGACTAGCCAACAGACAACAGCTCCCTGGATTGAAATCAACCAATCAGAAATCAGCTGCAGTTTGTGGTCAGTGGCAACATATATACAGTAAAGGCTATATGCTAACTGTGTAAACTCTGATTCATTCAAAACAAGCCCTCTTTCTCTCCGTGTGTGTTTACTCTCGCTCGACACAAGGTTGAGAGTAATTTCACTTAATAAGCGCTGCAGCTGACTTAAAGACCCAGTGTACTGCATATACCGCATAAGTACTTGTCGGACTGTCGGAAAGCTTTGAAATATCCCCAAACACACAAACATCCTTCTGACGTGGGGTGAGTGGGGCTGTGTCCAGCAATTTCTGTAACTTTCCAAAAACTTAGTCAGATGTCTACACACTCTTCAGTTGACAAAGCAGCTGGTCTTGAGCTATAATTTTTCATTTGTTACATGACAATTTGTGGCACTTTTCATGTGAGCGTGCACCATGGCTGGCTGTCTTTTAAACCCCACCTTTGAACATGTAATTGTACTGATTTGAACATGTAATTCAAACTACTTCTTAAAATCAGGTACTAAATGCAGCCACTTTACAGGAATAATAACAATCATACTCATAATTTGTGTGTCATTTTTTGTCTTGAGTCATCTTAGTTGGAGGAAAAGTGTGAACGTCCCGTGGATATGAAAAGCCGTCTGCACGTCCTCTCTCCTCTGACTCACGCACACACTCAATTGATTACATCTTACCCGACTGCATCCCTCTCTGTGTTGCTGTCCACTCTTATCTGTTGTATGTGCTGTGTGACTCACCTTTAATCTTTTGTCCTTCTCACTCTACCCCCCCTCCTCTGGCAGTGACACATTGCTTACAGCACAGGCCTAATCTCTCCACAATCAACGTGCTTCCCAGCAGACAACAATTATCATCTGGTTTTCCTTTCACCCACAGATCCTGCTGCGCCCTTTGTTGCTGGCTAAATGATTGTGATCATGTTCAAAGACCCCATGGCTCAAATTAGGGGAGAGAGGGGGGAAACGTGACAGCTTAGTTGACATCAGCATTATAGAGCACATCATTGGGGCATCTTAAACGGTAGTTGATAAAATAAGATGAGTTGGAGATTGGCAGGAAGATTGGTGCATTGTCAGCAGTGATGTCATTCAACCTGTCTTCCATAACCTTCACTGTTTTTTCACCTTTTTCCAATCATGCATATGGGCTACATCATTAACACTGTCTCACTAAAACCTTGGCATTTCACCTGGATGTGTGTTGTTTTGCAGGATGTATCAGTGCATGCTTCGGCAAGCTCCATGACCGTCCCAGCCCGTGTTCTGAGTGCACGTTATATAGTCTGTCTTGTAAGACCGTTTTTGTGGTTATACGAGAAGTTTCCTGCTGCAAAGCCTTTAAGAAGGTGGTGATGATGGACAAAGTTTCTTTTCTCAGCAGGATGATACATATGACTTCTGTGCAGATTACCAGAGCTTGTGTCCCTTCTGTGGTTACATGTTTTTGATTTTCATTTTTTAGTGAGTTTATTGTTTTGGGGAATTTTAGAGAATATTCTCAGTTGTTCGTCACAATTTGTTTAGGTTGAGGTAACACAACTATAAATAAATACGTTTGTGGAAATAAATAGGGCACTAATGCAGATGCAAATACAAACGGAAATAAATAAATACATTTAGAAATGAATAAATTAATAAATGAAATGGACATTTGAATAGGAAAGTAAATAAATAGTTTAATTAATTCAAAGGTTAATAAGTACAGAGGCAAATTAAAGCTGAAATATCTATTTATGTCACATTTTATATATTGATTAATGGTTACATTTATTTTCTATATTATTTTAGGTGCATTTAATAACATTAATTTATTTATCAAGCTATTTAATTCATTATTTATTTCTGATTTTGTCAGTTTCAGTCCTCCGTACAAACCTAACCCTGTGCAGTCTGCTTTATTGCAGAACCAACATATGTGCCCTTTGACCTTGAAATCTGCTATCAGAGACATTAACAGAAAACTCATTTTTGGAGTTGGAATGAGATCAGAGGTTTGTAAAGTCATGTTTGGTGTAAATGTACTGTAAGGTTAACAGTTCTGATAGAGCAGAGTGACACATCACCACCTGACAAGCTCCTCATCAGGGAAAAACATTAACACTGGTATTTATTCTTTAGAACTGATTCATCAAAACAAAAAACTCTGTAGGGAGTATCTGCCTGCATTTATCTGTGGGTGGGCGGCTGTCACTTCAGGTTATAGAATGGCTGCGTTCAACACTTGAACCACATATTTCCACTGCATATCATTCGAAATGATTCTGCAGTGTGGTCAAATGTGATGTGAGGTCAGTGGAAAGAAACCATCCCTCCCCACAGGGAGAGATTTATGATTTACAGTTCTCATTAGAGTGGACATAAAATATCTCAGATGGGTAAACACACTTAGTGGAGGAGACAGGGGTGAAAAAATGAGGATTCGCCTCAGCTTTCATATAAACCAGACTGAGAGAGAGAGGGTGTAGATGAAGAGGGTGAGAACATGTGAAGAGGGGGAGCGAGGGAGATGGAGAGGGTGTGAGGAGAGGGAGGGAGATGGAGCGAGGGGAGGGATCACGGTCCTGAGGCTTCACGCCAGATGTCCAATCACTCATTCACATCCTTGGCAGAGCTGAGAGCTCACTAACTAACTTAAGTTGGAGAGGACATCAGCTGTCAGTCAGCACTGTCTTCTGCTCACACTTCGGACCAATGAAGAGTTAGCATTTTGAGCTCCTGTCCTTATATGGGCACAGCATTCTGTTTGATAAGAGGTTTGAAAAGATGAGCCAAGCTGGTGATTCGTCCAAATTTAATAAGATGGTGATGGGAGCTTGATGAATGCTCTCACTTTATTGTGGAAATTTGTACTTGAATGATTTGTACTTAGAGGGAAGATCACATGGCTGAGATACAAAGTGCTACAACAACATTCAACACACCTGCTCTGTCTGAAGAGATCTGAGCATATACTGCTACTGCTACTACTGCTGCTCCTTCAGATAGAATCATTATAGAGGAGATGTGGCACCAGGGAGAGGGGAAATGAATACAGTAAAGATGCTGGTACCGACAACTGATCAATTAAAACACCTTTGTCTGCAAATGAACAGTCAGACAACTGTTGAGGTTAAAACATGTTTATCCATTAGCCAGCATTCAAGTTTGGAGGCATGTTTATGTAAATCTATAGTAGTACAGATTTTTTATTGCATATATAAGAAAAAACATTCAAACCCATCTTTCGTCTCGACTCTGGCTCCTAATAGGAGCTGGATCAACCAATCAGTGTGCTTGTAGGATGTGAGAGATGTTCATGTTGACTCCTCATAACACAATCGGACTCACCAGGTGTGGACTGTTGGTGTAAGCCTCCCACTGGCTGGAATAAAAAACATTTTCAAAAATCCCCGCTGCCACGGCAAACAACTGCAACCTTACAACCCTGCAATATGGCCGTTCTAGACAATGCTCGTGTTTCCACCGTCTGTGCCACGGCATGTTTCAGGAGCATTTCAGAACCAGCTCTCTGCTCTGCTCCTTGGAGAATACGCGACAAGTCAATATTTGACGGAAGCTGACTGCAGCAGTGTCAAAGTACACAGAGCAGATTGAGTCAGGCAGCAGAATGGCATAGTGTATCTGGTCAATATTTTTTAAAAAAGCCCACTTTGGGCTCTCCAGCACACAAACAAACCCTCTTAAAAAAGACTAACGAAACAATTTAACTATGTAGCCTACTCAACTACAATAGAGGCACAAAAATCAAGAAGAAACGATGACATAAACACAATCTGAGCAAGTCAACAACATCAGGCAGGCATGATGCTCCACTTCTGAAACGCTCAGTGGGATATGAAGTTGTGTGGAGGACGGAAAAAAACAGCGGTAACAGAGACGTGCCCGGTAGAATCAAGTGGTTAGCCATTTTAATGCCAGGGTGTTTTTCTACTATAGCAATTCTAGTGAATGCAGCCAGACCTTTCTCCTTTGTTGACACAACTCTTTGGAGGTAGGTCTGGCTTTGCGAGACAACCCACAACACTGTTCTCTGTAAGACGAGATCTTTATTTGCATTTTCCTAGAATTGTAATTCCATCCTCGTTTATGACAGATGATACGAATGGGGGCAACTGCAGCAGCTGCATGTGTTCAATTATCTTGAAGTTATACAGTAACCCTAGAAGATTTAAGTGCTTATTTATTTGGCAACTCCCATCCTGTTGTCCAAGGTACTACAGTACGACCATTGGACAATTCCAAACCTCACAGTTCATGTCCAATGCCAACAGTCAGTGCCAGGAAGTAGTGAGCCCTTTGGCTCACCCTTTGGAGGCTGAGGCTGGATGAGCATACAGGAGACCAGAGTTTACATCCCATCACAGACTGCAGTCAGTGTTTGAACTTTTTAATCTGTAACCTTCACCAAGTGCTTTGTTTCCATGAAGAAATAATCAACTCCACTTTGGGAATAAGAGAGAGAGAAGATGCATTTTGAAAAACATTCCCTTCTTGTCTGATGGTGAGGTTGCAACACCTGTGTTTTAATAATAATAACCAGAGTTCTGTTTGAAATGATGATGTGCAGCAAACACACCTTGAACAGCTACTCTGTTAGAGTTACATCAGATGAAGAGAAACTTGTCTCAGTTTAAGTGCATCCAGACGAACTGTTAGGAATCATCACATCACACTGTTTTGTAAAGAGGACAGAAAACTGTCAACAGTATAATCTGACACAGTTCCTCTGAAAACATGGTTAAACTTCATGTTGTCATGACAAACAAAATTTAGTTGATTTTCTGTTCATTTTTTAGCTTTATTACTGAAACACAAATGTAAGAAATACTTTCATCAGCACCGAAGAAAGTGCAGGTTTTAGATTAAGAGCAGCAGACTTTGAGACGATCACTGTCCACGGCATCTTTCGACCATCCAACCGGACCATCTGGACCACCCCAGGGAGGAAGACAGTCGGAGTGAGAGCCATCCATCTTGGATTTAAGGCTGCTCCTGGCTAATGGCCAGTTGCAGGAAAATGAAATAGACAAAATGGGACTCAGGTTGGCCAAACAGTACATCAGAGACTGTACACATCTTTACAGAGACCTGTCTCCACCACAACATCTCGTTTCAAGCTGGTGCACTTGGCGGGAGGACGGTGATCTGAGCCGACAGAGCGCAGGACTACAGTGTGACGAGGAGAGTTGGACTCTGTGTTTACGCCATTGATGCCTGTTGCTCACACAGTCAATGCTGAAGGACAGTGTTTACCTGATGTCTTTTTGCTGGTGAACTTGAAATGTGAAGATGCATTGTTAATTTATTTATGTTTATAGCCTAAATAACTGTATATATGTTCTTTGTTAGTGTAGCATGATGGAGTTACAAACTTTCATTATTCAACCCGATGGTGTATAATGACAAATAAATCACATGTGTGTATGCACCAGCTTTAGTCTTGCACATCAGTATGTGTATGCATCATTTTCTGTGAATCCCCTGTACAAGGGTACACAGTTTGAATTCCTTGGCCTCAAAATAATGCAGTGATAAAATAATAACTACCCTCTCTACTGATAATCTAGTAATAATGACGGTAATAATCAAATTGTTTTAAAAGTCCTGATCTGACTTAAAATGTACAAATAATGGAAGATCAGTGAATCTCATGTGTGTCTTACACTGAGAGGGGTTATCCCACTTTGATACAGATTTCTTCTATGACTTCTAATAACAAACAGATATTAGTTCATTGTTGGTGTTTGTAAAGGTGTGGAGATCGTATCTCAGATGCTCATTCATCAGATGGCTTAGATTAAGAGCTGACCGCCACGCAGACGCTAATTAGAGATCTTGTATTGCTCTGCCTACTTTAAACTCTTTGTCTGCTTGTATTTGTCAGCTGTCCATTTGGCATTATAAAAGCTTGAGTGAGCCATGATCCAATTAGTCAAATCCAGACCCAGACCAAAGGTTGGCCAGTCACTCAATTCGTTGGGCTTATGTAAGATTGTCTCCTTTGTATGGAGTCAGACAGCGTGGCAGTCGGTAGCTTTGATTGGATAAACCAGCTACAGTACCTGAATGGATGTTTTCATTACAAGGACCTGCATTGCATTTCCATAACTACTCCAGGCCTTTAAATGCATTGTGGGTATAAATATGTATGACCCTGAAGATTGTCTCCCACTCTGATGTGTGTACAGGATTAGTGTCATTAGCTTAATTTTCCAGACATGTGATTACACTAAATCTGGAGATTTTTTTAAACATTATTTTTCTAAAATTTTTGGCATTTATGTGACAACAGACAGTGTACAGTCGATATTTACAATTTACAATAAATGTCTCTCCAGCTTTTACAGATGCGTCGTTCTTTCAGCATGACGGCAGCAGGCGTGTAATCCTTACATATACATACACATCGCTTCTATAAACTGCTGAAACCGGAGCACGAGGCGAATGAGAAGAACCTAAACACACAGAGGGAGAGAGTCCAGAGATGGTATTAGGCTCGAGTTTGAGAAAGAGTCCAAACAAGCCATCACATTCTGTCAAAATATCTTATCTTATCTTATCTTAATGCCTAGTCTCTGCAGTTTGCAGCTCGTCACCACGAGTGGGATGCTTTCGGGGGTGGTGGTGGGGGAGAAACAGGGTGAGCAAGATTAATGAAATGGGAATATTTTTTTCTATCATACAAATCTGCTATCATATTTTTTTTACTGTAACCCTGTTGGGTAAGGGTTAGGGTTGCCTTTGGCTCATGATAAAATGAACACCTTGCAACATTCCTTCCTGTGGGCTTATTAATCAAGAAATCAGCCTGGAAAGAGAAAATTAAAAACCCTGCCTTATATGTCAGAGATCATAATTCTGTGTGTGTTTATGTCTGCAATTTGAGGTTAAACTTCATCTTTGGGGGGATGTCAGCCAAACGTTGGCTGCGAATTACTGACAGAATATTTAAAGGAAGAACCAAAGTTTTCTATGAGTGATTAGATTTCCCATACAAATGGTTTTGAGGTGAGATCACACAATTGAAGAAAACGTTTAAAGGGTGTAGGATTTGTGGGGGTCTATTGGCAGAAATCAAATATGTTGAATGATTATGTTTTCTTTAGTGTAAAGTCACCTGAAACTAAACTTTCCACACCTGGGGAAGTGACAAAGAAACAACATGAAAATGTGAAATACTCGCCTGTGAATATTTTGCATCAAAAATATTCACATTGGCTGTGAGGCGAAAGAATTTGCTGACGGCTATATTATCACTTACTTACCTATCCCAGACCAGGGCCTCAGAGGTCTCTGTAGTCACACTGGAGAGAGGCCGCATTCACCAGGTTCATCTCAGCTGCCTGGCCTCGGGGCTCCAGGCCAGTCCAGTCTGTTAAGATTTAATAATACGTCATAACACTAAAGTTACAAATTAACTTACCAATGGAGGCAACAGCAGAACAGCAACCCCCAAGTTCTGTGAGGTAAAATGAATGTTTTTATTACAGGAGTCTGGTGGATTTGAAATCACTTTTGTCACAATGTCTTTATAAGTTTGTGTCCTGTGTAATATAATACAAGACAAACATTAACAATGAACAGGTCTGCCATTTTAATGAGTTGTGATGTGATGTCTGTTTTGCATCCTGGTTGGTTTATGCCAAAATTCATGGTGCAAAAAAAAGGAAAAAATTGTTCTGGAAAAAAAAGAAAATGACTTTGCTTTATTTCATGCAATATTTGTTTTCTTGTTAATTTATCACCTGATAAAAATGTGTCCAGTGTCTAAAGGCTTCAAGAATCGTTCGCCACCTTAGACTGAGCCTTTTATATCTACAGAGGGGGCAGGTCCGCTTCCATTGAAGTCCACCATGTTTCACCGATTTGTTTCTACAGCAGCCCAGAATGGACAAACCAAACACTGTTTCTAGAGAGCCTTTTGCATTTTTTGCATTTTAAGTGGCCACTGTGAGGGAGGATGAGATAAAGGTTGTTAAATTGATTGCAATCTGGAAAGACACTGCTACACACCGAACCTTTAACTTTTGAAAAATTCTGTCCATCACTATACTTGTGAAGGACCACAGCAACGTGCAACGCATATCGGCAAGCCAATCAGAGTCCCTGTTGTTGTTCTGTGGATTGCACAGTGCTTAAAGCTGTTAAACCTATTTAAATCAAAGCAAACACAAAATGTAAACAGTGAATGATAACACTGTAAAAAAAGAAAAAAAACAATTAGCTGCTCTGTGTGGCTAAGGTAAAGCAGCGTTTTGAGCTAAATGCTAACATCAACATGCTAACATGCTCACAATGACAATGTTTACATGGTGATGTAATGCAGGTGTAGTGTTGACCATGTCCCCTTCTCTTAGTTTAGCATGTTAGCACCATAACATTTGCTCTTTTGCGGCAAACACAAACTACAGCAGAGGCTGATGGGATATCATTAGTTCTACAGGTTGTCAACCAAAATATCTGACAGACAGAGAAAAGATAGCGATAACAGTAGATGATGACTGTACACAAACACCCTCTTCCTGTTCAAACTTGTGTGTGTGTGTGTGTGTGTGTGTGTGTGTCCACACAGGGTTACATGGCTCAACACAATGACGTCTATTCTCACATCAGCATTTGAATAGCAAAGGCTAGAGGGGCAGCCATGGGTGGAGGAGAACAACACTGTGGTACAGTATCTGTTTGCGGGAGGAGCACGGTGTCACACACACACACACACACACACACACACACACACACACACACACACACACACACACACACACACAAAAAGCACTGTTTTTTCTGTCACTGTTTCCAGTATGTCTGGCGTGTTAGCTGATTTGGGTACTCTGTCTCTCTCTTGTTTATGTTCTTCTTCTCTCATTACACATATTTTAATAAGCTATGAGGATGCCTCCCTCCCTCTCTTAGATCGCCATTGTTCTGTTTAGTTTCATAGTCCAGTAAGAGGCTTTTTGCTATTGCTCTCTTGTTGACCTCTCCACCTCGGGACAGTAGAGAGGAGGAGGAGGAGGAGGAGGAGGAGGAGGTGAAAATCAACTCAATTTGGACCGAGAAAGAAAATTCGGAGGAAAACTGTTCCAAGCTGAGAAATGTTCCTGCAAACTCCAAATTCCCCTTTTCCTTCTCATCACAGTTGAACACAGTTGATCATTTTCTCCCTCCTTTTCTGCCTCTGTGACAGTTTGGGGGACGCTGTCAGTCCCCTCTATAACCCCCCTTCATCCATTTCTCTATACCTCCTCCTCCTCCTTTTTTCCCTCAGCCCCTCCCCTTGTTTGCCCCCTTCCACCTGACTAGCCAATGGGACCAGACAGGCTTGTCTGGACATGGAATGACCGGGGAGTGGAAGGGGGGGGTCACTGACTGGACAGGACCAAACACCTTGCAGTCAGGCAGGAGCAGAGAGGCTGAGAGTGTGTGAACCCAGTTAAAGAAAGTCAGGTTTTTCTTGCTTGTTGATGGACAGATTTTTTCCAGCTGAATGAAACTTCCCTGTGTGCTGTTTCATCTCAATGGATCTCTATAGCTGCAGGTGTGGAAGAGGGGGCTTCTGAACCTGGGACCTACAAAGAAGACCAGAAGAGGCAGAAGAAGAGCAGAAGATACACAGAGGGAACGGAAGAAAGGAAGGAAGACTCTAAACTTAAGGAGGGAGGACACAAACCAAGCATATCCGACTCAGACACAGACACACACCCACAGTCCTGCACGATGCCAGCAGGAGGACAGAGATTTTCAGACATGGAGATGTTAGTAGGGATGGAGGACACACAAGTGAATGCTGCCAGGAGCAGAGCTGGGAGCTGTGTGGAGTTTTACAGCATCAAAGTAAGATTTCTTTGCGCTTTTTTCCTTTAAAGTTGAACTAGGACTGAGGGGGGTTTGATAATCAGCTTCTCATAATCAAATTTCCTGAGATTCACTGATCACTTTACAGGACACACACCAGAATGATTCCCTACTGGTTGCACACACTTGATGCATTTGAGTGGAAAAATTGCCAAATCAGGAATGAAATACTGGCTATTTCTTACTCACAGAAAATTAATGAATAAATTGTGGAAAAACATGGAATTTCATATCAGAGGAAGCCATGGGAATTATTTATGAAACTCATTATTATGTGTGACAATGTGTATGGGTGATTCAGCATTATTTTGAAAGATAGAAATGATAAGATGAGAGTATCATCATACCATTCCAGTTAAAATTAATATATTTTACTAGTAGTTTTCAAAACGGTAACAACATGCTTTACAAAAATACACATACACACAAAATACTGCGGGCCGCAGGCTGGAAACCAGAGCCAAAAGTGTGCTTAATCCTCGTTTCATAACCTTGGACTCTGTGGGTTTTCATGCTGATACAAATCTCCACAATACAATAAAGTACACATGATGTCGGTGGTATTTAGGAGGATAAGTTCAACCGTTATTACAACCACTTCACTGTGCCTCTGTGAAAGCCAGCAGACCAAAAGAGATTTGTATGTGATTGCAAAGAGCTGAGCTGTTCGAGGAGGGTCTGAGCCTCGCTGCCAGATGCTCAAAATGCTCAACATGGTGTTTTTTCCCAGTTCTGCCCTGCGTTGTCTTGCAACAGGTCTGTGCTTATTTAGTAGAGAGGAACACTGTTTGTGTTAAGGGACACTTACTTTAATGCTGCATGTTTTATGTGTGGTTTCGGATGGATCCACGTCTTCTTCTGTGTTGGAGGAAGGTAGATTCAGATTTGATGCCGTTGAGCCTGAAATCTAAAATGTAAAGCAAAGTGCTTGAACATCAACGATATCGTTCTCATCTCACAATGTTGTGCATTAAACATAAACACAACCTTACAGTATATTCAGCCTTTATGTAACACGCCATGCTAACTGTGAGTTTACAGTACAAGAGCAGACTTTTAAAAGGCTTTTTTACTTTGTGTTTGGTGTTTGTGTCCTCAGGGGAACCTGAGCAGGTGCGCTGTTATAAATTGCCACTATAATGTTGAGTATTTTATGGTTGTTGAAACACTTCATGGCAGTCATCTGATACACGGCTGTTAGAGTCAACAGCGGACTATCAAAACAAAGTGATGCTTGATGTATTGTAGTTTCAGGCACGTTTTTGGCCCGTGTGGAAGAGATACTGAATTGAGTTCAGGTGCTTGTGAAGATGTCTGCTTATGATCAGCACTGGCAGCAGTTAACCAACACTTCTCTAAGACCAGCCAGGCAGCCGTCCAACTAATGCATTTGTCCATCTGATTTCCTTTAGAGAGAAACACTGGCTATCATATGTTTTTATGTTTTATCGTTGCATATAAAGATTATTTATGACTGTGATAAATCATAAACATGGAATACTGCAACGCTCTCTAAAGGATTTACACTGATGAAGATATTTATTAACTTACAAACACCTAAAAGTTATCTGACCTGATACACTCTACCTTCTCCTCAATGACTGCACAGTAGGTCGGCTGCTGTAGATACAGTATATGGACTGTGAATCTAAGGAGAGTTATGGACACAATGTTTTAACAGGGCAATGAAGTGTGCGGGTTATTCTGTAAATCTCTGGATGTGTTATGTGCACACACATAATATGTGGACTGATGGGATTACAGAGGTGTAAGTGTGAGTCAGTGTGTACAGTAGGAAGTCAGGTGGCATCACGTGAGGTGGCTCACAGACCGGACAGACGCAGAGGAATGCTGTTTTTGTGTGGAGGGAGATGGCTGGCTCTTTGTTCAGAAACCTGGCTGAGGGGCTGCTGCTGTATAGAACAGTTCTCTGAAGCTAAAAGCATTAGTTTTGCAGAATAATTCAATAATCCCTTTAATAGTAGCCTATAATACTGATGTTTTATGTACAGCATCACTTCATCTCCGACTTCTCAAACGTCTCAAAGGTCCTGTGAACCGCAGCTGCCCTGAAAGTGTGTCAACTGGGCTGTGAGTTTATTGTTAATCATTGTTGTTTTTAAACTCCTTTCTAAAATCACTGGAGGTCCTGGCCGTAAACATCTCACACCTGAAACAAAGACACGCTAATGATGTCCGATGATATCATGTGCCCGATGGTGGAGCACACTACGTCAGCAACAATCCACTGCTGTGTTGTTATCAGAACAAACAATAAAAAAAGACTACAAAAACATGCAGTGTGAACTAATCTGTAACAGATCTGTGGAAACTAATAACTTCCATTCACTGAGTGTATTATTTACAAATAAAGCACAAGCTGGAGTAAATGATTAGTGCCTAACAGATGTATTGGTTGGCTGATATTATCGACCGATGCTGGCCCATCACAGATATATCGGGATTGACATTTTTGTTGCCGATATACGCAAATGGGAAAAATTATGATGCAGAAAAAGTTGCTCAGGGTAATTTATGATTATTAAATTCTCAGTTTAGTTTACTGTTTCAGTCCAATGATGTCGTTTTAGATGATAAAGTTTATTGTTAAACTGTAAAATATCCTACCTCCATCACATATCTTGATCACAAGTTTGATGGATCATTGCAAAAAATGTGTGTATGTCAGCTGATATATCGATATAGAGTTTTTTAAAATGTGTCTTTCTCTGTGAATCTTTGAATCAACAGTGTGTTCAACTCCAAAAGGCAGGAAAAACTGTAGACTGATTTTGACCTGACCCATGATGGACTCACTCTTTTGCTTATATCAACATTTCAACATGTTTTCGCCCAAGTACTCTGAAGCACATGTAGCTGACATCACTGTTTAATTGTTCCAGTGCAATTTGAAGAAGAATCAGCACGTTCTTGAAACTTGTTTGAGTTCTGTAAACAATTTCAATCAACAGGCAGTCTGCCTGGACATACACATGATTTGTAGTTAAGGAGCTAAAACTTTAATACTCTAGCTTCAACATATTTGAGCAGGTAGAGGAGGAAAACCATGGAGAAGGTTGTGTGACTCAGAGGTCAGTGTGTGTGGGGGACGATGGTCTGTTTGTGTTCAACACAGCCCAGTGATAGTATGAGCCTCGGGTCTGATGCTATATCAGATATACAGCCATCAACACACACACACACACACACACACACACACACACACACACACACACACACACACACACACACACACACACACACACACGTGCATTAAGAGTTTGAAGTTCAGAAGCCGTGAAGCTCAGTGTATCATTAAAGTTATCTCCTGACTCTTCCAGGTATATCATTATGGCCCCAAGTCATAACAGATCAGGCCATACTGATGTATATGTATTTAGACATGTATGGTGCCTGTGTATATATTCAGCCCAGTGTGTGCTTGTGTGTGTGTGTGTGTGTGTGTGAGGGTTCAGGGGGTTAACAATCATGCTATATGAGGGTATGCGATAGTTTTCACGTGACTGATTTAATGCATGTACAGTATGTGTGTGTGTGCGTGTGTGAGTTTGTGTGTGTGAAAGATTCCTCTGAGGTATTTTATCTCCCCAGTGTGTCCTTGTTTGATGGGGAATCCCAACAGAGTCTTGTCACAAATTGAAAAAACGAAAAGATCAAGTCACATCTTTGAAAATTGTGACCTTCAGATCTTTCAGAGCTAAAGCTTGGTGCGCTCGTTGGGAAAAGATGGAGGGGGGTGGGGAATGTGTTTGATCTCGGGGCTTTGTGTTTTAGCATCAATGCTGTAGGGTGTTTATCCGAGCTGCAGACTGAGACTTTGGACTCAAGTCATTCTGAGGTCACACAAATTAAGACCTAACACTTGACTTGAAATCGACTGCTGTAAGACTTGACTCCCTAAAGACTTGAGAACATTTTGACTTGTTGAAAATTCAAACCTGTCACGGTTTTTTAACAGGATATATATAAAATAGGAGAGAGGACCCAGATGCAGACACACACAGGAGGCAGAATAGGGGAAACAAAAAGCGAGCTTTTAATAAAAGCTGAATGCAAAAAACCAACAGAGTAACACGGAAGCTAACTAGACAAAACAAAAGGCAGGCAAAGTTTAAACAAAAGCAAAGTACCAAATTAACAAAGAAACCAAACTACAAAACATACCAAGACTGGAAACAAGAGGACCTGGAGACACGAGGAGACACTGAGGACCAAGTTGGGAGGCAAACACGAGGGAAGACTAACAGGCTAACACAAGCTACAAACAAACACGAAGGCTAACTTAACAAAGGCAAGGAAGGCACGGGAGCAGGAGCGGAACATCGAATTACTAGACCTGGAGCACATGGATCATGGAGGGAAACGACAAGGAAAGGAGGAACGATCAGACAAAGACATGAGCGAGAACAAAGGCTATATACACAGACACTAATGACGAGACGAGGTACAGGTGGAGCAGCACGGACAGGTGAGGGAATCAGTGGAAACAACACAGGGGGAAGTGACAAGTAGACTGTGACACACAAGGGAACAATTTCAAAATAAAACAGGAACTAAACCAAACAGACACAGAATCATGACAATAATGAACAAAACACTGAATCATGACAATCAAACCAAAACAGACACTGAATTATGACAATATTAAACCAAAACAAACAGAGTCATGACAGTACCCCCTTCTCAAGGGGCAGATTCCAGATGCCCCAAACAACCAAAAAAAAGAGAGTCCAAAAGAAGCCGGGAGGGCGGAGGGGGGTCTGGAGGAGGGCTAAAGTCCAAATGAAGCCGGGAGGGTGGAGGGGGGTCCAGGGGGGCCAAAGTCAGGGTAGGGGGAGACCAGGAGGTCAAGGTATGGGGCAGGGGCCGATCAGAAGGCCCGCGGCAAATGCAGGACCCTTCGGGGGGACGTTGAAGACGGCAAAAGCCCTCAGGGGACCGACGGCGAAGGCGTGGGCTGTGACCCTCCGGAGGCCGTCGGCGGAGGCGAAGGCGTGGGCTGTGACCCTCCGGGGGCCGGCGGCGGAGGCGAAGGCGTGGGCTGTGACCCTCCGGAGGCCGTCGGCGGAGGCGAAGGCGTGGGCTGTGACCCTCCGGGGGCCGGCGGCGGAGGCGAAGGCGTGGGCTGTGACCCTCCGGGGGCCGTCGGCGGAGGCGAAGGCGTGGGCTGTGACCCTCCGGGGGCCGTCGGCGGAGGCGAAGGCGTGGGCTGTGACCCTCCGGGGGCCGTCGGCGGAGGCGTGGGCTGTGACCCTCCGGAGGCCGGCGGCGGAGGCGAAGGCTGTGACCCACTGGAAGCCGGCGGCGGAGGCGAAGGCGTGGGCTGTGACCCTCCGGAGGCCGTCGGCGGAGGCGAAGGCATGGGCTGTGACCCTCCGGAGGCCGTCGGCGGAGGCGAAGGCTGTGACCCACTGGAAGCCGAAGCGCTGTCTGGGAAACCCTCCTGGATGTCAGTAGGACCACCAACGGAGGATTACAGGTTGCTGTCGGCCTGGGAGCCGGCAGAGGATCACGGGCTGCTGTCGGCCTGGAAGCCGACGGAGGAGCAGGGTCGGGAGTCGGCCTGGGAGCCGACCGAGGAGCCGGAGTCGGCTTGGGAGCCGACCGTGGAGCAGGAGTCGGCCTGGGAGCCGACCGTGGAGCAGGAGTCGGCCTGGGAGCCGACCGTGGAGCAGGGTCAGGAGTCGGCCTGGGAGCCGACCGTGGAGCAGGGTCAGGAGTCGGCCTGGGAGCCGACCGTGGAGCAGGGTCAGGAGTCGGCCTGGGAGCCGACCGTGGAGCAGGGTCAGGAGTCGGCCTGGGAGCCGACCGTGGAGCAGGAGTCGGCCTGGGAGCCGACCGTGGAGCAGGAGTCGGCCTGGGAGCCGACCGTGGAGCAGGGTCAGGAGTCGGCCTGGGAGCCGACCGTGGAGCAGGGTCAGGAGTCGGCCTGGGAGCCGACCGTGGAGCAGGGTCAGGAGTCGGCCTGGGAGCCGACCGTGGAGCAGGGTCAGGAGTCGGCCTGGGAGCCGACCGTGGAGCAGGGTCAGGAGTCGGCCTGGGAGCCGACCGTGGAGCAGGGTCAGGAGTCGGCCTGGGAGCCGACCGTGGAGCAGGGTCAGGAGTCGGCCGGGCCGCCGACCGTGGAGCAGGAGTCGGCCGGGCCGCCGACCGTGGAGCAGGAGTCGGCCGGGCCGCCGACTGGGAAGCAGGAGCTGGTGTCGGCCGGGCCGCCGACTGGGAAGCAGGAGCTGGTGTCGGCCGGGCCGCCGACTGGGAAGCAGGAGCAGGTGTCGGCCGGGCCGCCGACTGGGAGCCAGGAGCAGGTGTCGGCCGGGCCGCCGACTGGGAGCCAGGAGCAGGTGTCGGCCGGGCCGCCGACTGGGAGCCAGGAGCAGGTGTCGGCCGGGCCGCCGACTGGGAGCCAGGAGCAGGTGTCGGCCGGGCCGCCGACTGGGAGCCAGGAGCAGGTGTCGGCCGGGCCGCCGACTGGGAGCCAGGAGCAGGTGTCGGCCGGGCCGCCGACTGGGAGCCAGGAGCAGGTGTCGGCCGGGCCGCCGACTGGGAGCCAGGAGCAGGTGTCGGCCGGGCCGCCGACTGGGAGCCAGGAGCAGGTGTCGGCCGGGCCGCCGACTGGGAGCCAGGAGCAGGTGTCGGCCGGGCCGCCGACTGGGAGCCAGGAGCAGGTGTCGACCGGGCCGCCGACTGGGAGCCACTGGCTGGTGTCGACCGGGCCGCCGACTGGGAGCCACTGGCTGGTGTCGACCGGGCCGCCGACTGGGAGCCACTGGCTGGTGTCGACCGGGCCGCCGACTGGGAGCCACTGGCTGGTGTCGACCGGGCCGCCGACTGGGAGCCACGACGCTGCTGAGAACGTCGCCTTCTCCGGGGAGGCATCTTGTATGCCAGGCGGGTTCCCCAGAATGGATCCACTGGGGGCTTGTCTGGGGTTGAGGCTGAGGCAGGGACAGGACTCGGTCGGACCTCCGGCCGAGGGACAGGGTCAGGCGCCGGCAGGGCCGCCGACTGAGAACCACCGCCAGATCCTGCAGTAGACAGTAGGCTAGCTGGCTGACGGCTAGCTAGCCCTGGGGCTGACGAGATGCTCACAGGCAGCTGGCAGGCGACTAAATGGGGATCACTGCCCTGCCACTCCTCCATAAGCCCCTTCAGTCTCTTTGCCTCAGCTAAAACTCCTACAGTCCCCTGAATCTCCCAAAATGAGGGCCTATCTAACAGTTCTTCCTCAAAGTCTAAAAGAACCTGAAGCGCATCCTCAAGCTCTACCCTGCCAGCAAGATAAGCAGACCATGAGTCTATGATGCCTTCAAGTGCAGCGATGTCTGCTGGGTCCATACTGGTCTGATCGTTCTGTCACGGTTTTTTAACAGGATATATATAAAATAGGAGAGAGGACCCAGATGCAGACACACACAGGAGGCAGAATAGGGGAAACAAAAAGCGAGCTTTTAATAAAAGCTGAATGCAAAAAACCAACAGAGTAACACGGAAGCTAACTAGACAAAACAAAAGGCAGGCAAAGTTTAAACAAAAGCAAAGTACCAAATTAACAAAGAAACCAAACTACAAAACATACCAAGACTGGAAACAAGAGGACCTGGAGACACGAGGAGACACTGAGGACCAAGTTGGGAGGCAAACACGAGGGAAGACTAACAGGCTAACACAAGCTACAAACAAACACGAAGGCTAACTTAACAAAGGCAAGGAAGGCACGGGAGCAGGAGCGGAACATCGAATTACTAGACCTGGAGCACATGGATCATGGAGGGAAACGACAAGGAAAGGAGGAACGATCAGACAAAGACATGAGCGAGAACAAAGGCTATATACACAGACACTAATGACGAGACGAGGTACAGGTGGAGCAGCACGGACAGGTGAGGGAATCAGTGGAAACAACACAGGGGGAAGTGACAAGTAGACTGTGACACACAAGGGAACAATTTCAAAATAAAACAGGAACTAAACCAAACAGACACAGAATCATGACAATAATGAACAAAACACTGAATCATGACAATCAAACCAAAACAGACACTGAATTATGACAATATTAAACCAAAACAAACAGAGTCATGACAAAACCATGAATAAAACGTCATCAGGCAGGTCTTGTAAAGCCATTCACCTTGATTAGTGTGGACCAGAAGGTCTTTTAGAGGGCTTGATAATGTAATCTAAAGTAATTACTTCAGATTTGACTTAAGACTAGCCTTTGCAAGACTTGGGTCTTGCCTCGGACTTGCTGTTGAAGATGTCAGACTTGAGACCTGACTTGGACTTCTCTCAGTTTTCTTCAGACCTGCTCTGGCAAGACTTGGGACTCTTAGAAGGCTTGAGACTTATTTTGATTTGACTTGAGACTTGTATTTACAAATCTTTAGACTAAACCAATGCTCCTTTCATACTGCGACAAATGACTCTGCAGCAGTCAACACTGCATCCATCACATTGGCTGTGATGGAAACACAAGACACAGGTGGATAACTAATTTTTACCCCTTTTCCGACACAACGTTATGGCGTCCAGTTAGGTTAAGGCCTGGCTTGTTCATACTTTTCCATCCATCTCTGTTTAAGTAGCAATCGAACATCATTCAGTAAGAGGTGAGTTTGAAAAAGAGACTGAAGTTAAAGGGAAAAAAATCAACAACTAACCAATGCAACATTGTCAGTGGCTTCCATGTCAGTACCATGAATCTAACAAGGGAAAGAGCCTCGTTCATTTCCATGAAAACTGCTCAGAGGTGCATGAAGCCAAATAAGTTCAACTTCCCTTGTTAAGAATTACCCAGATCTTCTGCATAGCTTATGCATTGTGGAGCCTGTAGAGTGTGCGTATTGGACATGACTAACTCCGGGTTTAGCCCTCTGCTAACTAGAATTGGAATAAAACAATTAAAAGAGTCATTTTGCTGGATTTGTGACGCTCAGAACAAATGTATCCACCAAATCTATCTTTTTTACAATGTAGGTTTATGGGAAAAAGTCTATTTGGGCCAGTGTGCATCACGTGATGATGTAATTACTCAGTTTGGTTGCTATGTCAGATTGGCTTCAAAGACTGGTGCTGGTCCTGGGGGCTTGGCCAGTAACAGATTCTTGCCAGCTGCCGGATCGGTACTGCGCATCAACAGTGTAGTAAGCTTAAACAGCTTCCATCATCAGCTCTGGAAAAAAACAAATGATCATACAAACATGTATGAGCCACTGCTTTCTATTGTTCCCTGGTTCCCCTTGTGAAGAAGTCAATTGAATATTTCTTAGTGGGTTTAACTGTGTTTGAAAAACCTGCAAGACATTTGCAAACTGGTAAATGTTGGTGTAAATGTTGGTCACTTTCTGTGGCTGATGTGAATTTTCCCATTGTGATCAAAGAGGGACCCACCATTGTTAAACCATTAAGGATCCATTTCAGATCCAAGGACTCTGTTTCCTGATCAACTAGTGTTTTTCTCTACAATTGCTCTCAGCTTCCTCCCATCATGGGTGGCCATGATGCCTCGATGAACCCTCCTTGCATGTCATCATCAGAGCTTTGCTTCCCCAAAGAGAACAAGAGCAGGGGATTCAATGTCAGGGTGCATTAAGTCTCCACGGCTTCAGTCGGTGGTCATGACACGGCAGGTTGTGAAGTCTGAGACATCAAGGTGGCAGCAGAAGGTATTAGGCCAGCTGTAAGAGGAGGGATTATGTCCTACTGACCCTGGGTTCCCAGGTTAGAGAGCAAGAGGAGGAGGAGGAGGTGACTGTTCAGGGTAGAGACACAGAAAGGGTGGAGAGGACGAGGAAAGTGTTGGTAGTTAGGGAAGGAGGGAAGGATGGAAGATGGAAGGGAGGAAGGATAGGATATAAGGAGGAAAAGGGATAAAGTTTTTGATGAGATGGCATCTGGCAGGTTTTGGCCGCCCCTCCAATAACTTTTACAACTTCAGAGAGAGAGGTAGCTCCCTCTGCTGCTGCATCCATGAACCGGTTCAGAACAGCCTAAACAAAAATGGACAGACTGCACCTTTACTTACTATGAAACAATAATTGAGCGTTTTTAAAGGTACAGTGTGTAATATATCGAGTATTTAGTGGCATGTAGCGGTGAGGTTCTAGATTGCAACACTCCATCGTTCACCCCTCCCTTTCTGAAGACGTTGGAGAAGCTCTAGAAGCTCCGGTGGCCCTAATACAATAGTGAAACTAATGTATTGCTAATAAACATTGTACATTATCTAGGTTCTGCACCATTAGCAGCAGGGGGAAGTATATATTACGGTCGGTTGTAATCTTTAAGATTACTCTTACCTGTCCAGCAGAAAGCAGGACACTTTGGCGTCAGTCTGCAAACATTTCTCTGTCATCAGAGATTTCCATCTTGGAAAGGCAGCTCCAATGTTTATTCTTGTTTTATGCCGTCGCTTGTCCTGATCTTGTTTAGCGTCTTAGAGTTTTCGTTTTGATTCACGCTCCTGTGATTGTTCTTGTACAAAATAAATATGATCTGCCATCCTTTATCAAATTGTGGTTTCAAACTTCTCACAATACAGATTGTTTGGCAGGAAACAGCAGCCACTTGCTCTTCTCCTTCTTTGTCTTCCTACCCGGTCATTTCCGGCAGCCACACGAAACATGAAAGGCCCTCAGTAGTGCCAGGTTTGTCTGTTCTAGGCTACTGTAGAAACATGGTGGTGCAACATGGCGACCTCTGTGGACGGGGACCTGCTCCCTATGTAGATATAAGCCATCATTCTAAGGTAATGAAAACAAAACAACTCAACAACTTTTGGGTGATTATACACTTATATTATATTAAATTCCTGCCAAGTCTGCTAGATGCCACTACATATTACACACTGTACAATGTCAAAGTAACAGAGAACTTGCACACTGACTACAAGGAACTTTTAACTGGTTATAAAACAGTCTCAGTTTAATACTGATGCTTCTGCCAAAATGTACTCACACGCTAGCAAGATCAAAATCTTCACCACAGGAAGCTGTGGTGCTCATACCACTGCTGTCCACAGGGGCTGCCAGAATCACCAAAAAATGACATACATTTATCAGCTTTAAATAATATTAAGGACTTAAAGTAAATATTGCACAACAGGAGGTGTTTGGACACATCTGATGATGTACTCATGTTTTTACACCGCTGCAGGATTTAAAAGGCTTCCTCTCTGTCCACTTGTGTGCTTTCTAATAATCTAATTGTGGTACTTGTCTGAAACTTGTGTGGCTTCCCAAGTGGCTTTGTGAGGTCGACAAAAGTAAAGAAAAAATGACCCTGGAGTGTGGTTTTACTGATAAGGGCAGTAGCATGCATGAATTGCATAAGTGAAGTACCCACAGTCTTTATCATAACGGCAGGGTATTATATCATTACTTTGTAACAGCAGTGTGTAGCAAATAAAAGATGTTAGGTAGACATAGATGGACCATTAGCTCCATGGTGGCTAGCAGAGCAACCATTATTCCATATACAAATGTATGAGGTGTACTTTTTCTGCATCACTGAGGTGTCTTTTTCAGACACCATGTGACTTGGTGGTTTTTGCATGCTGTGTTTTGATTCTTAACATGATACAAAGCCTAGAAAGGAAGTGGTGACAAATGTTGGGGATCAGTTACCAAAATGTAATCTTTTGTTCATTTATTAAAACACTTTGTTGTCCAAAGCAGCATAATGACTTTACTGCAAAAGAGTGTATGTATGACTGAGTAACACGGCTATTAACAAGAAGCACTACTGTTGGTAGAACATCTGCATTGGCCAAGTATTGTTTTGCTTCTAATCTACTACAAAACAAGTCATTATTTATTTCATTGGAGAAAAGAAGCTGCCAATTAATTCATTTTTGGTGACAACTGTGACATAAATGACATTCAAACTAAAAACCTTTTTGCTGAGAGACTGTGGTATGTTTCATCTGTCCTGCATCCACCAGCTGCAGACAATTGTTAAAATGTCAGAGATGCTAAGGATGAAGTAGTGACTAAGGAGTGTGTATGCATGGCCAAACAGTATGTCACTTTCTGTTTCTATAGCAACACCACCAAACACAACTCTTGTCCTATCAGCAGCTGATCTTTAGAGGAGAGCCTTGAAGCTCTGCAGCGGATGAGCTCGTCCAGATTGTTTCCAGAGCGTTAGAGGGAGATGGAAGACTTAGATTGGGCTTTTACTTTGTTGTTGTAGTGTGTGGGTAAATGCGTGCATGTGTGTGCATGTGTGCGTGGAGAAGTGGTGCACACTCCTAAGCCATCCGTGAAGTAATTTGATCATTAGGTTGGGTTATTATTATGGGTTTCTGAGGGTGACCTAGTGTAAAAACATGCACAGCTCTACTTTCATCCATGCTGTTTTAGGTCCACACACACAAATAGAGTACGAACACAGTGTGTGAAACCTGATAGCATTGCGGGTTGTAGAGAAGATAAAAAAATACACCAACAGAGTTTCTGTGAATTTTCTCCATAGGAGGCAAGAAAGAGTCTACTACAGACGGAGAGATGGAATCTATGTGGAGGAGGGAGATGTGTGGGGTGACCAAAACACACAGAAAAAAACAAGAAAGAAAAAGACAAAGTGATTCATCTGTAAGCCTTTGCGTGATCTGGCTTAAGAAATCTCAGGGATGGATTACAGCAGAGAGAAGTAAGGAGGGAAAAAGAAGGGGAACGGTGGATGATATATTTTATTGCGCTCAGGAAAATGTGGCGGAACGCAGCAGGAAAAATGTTTTTATAGCAGGGAAGGGTTTAGGTCAGACGCTCTCAGACAACACAGCAGAAAGGTTTTGGAAACTTGTAAACATTTTCGTGTTGCTACATGAGAGATCACAGACTTTGATGTTTGCCTTGTACATTTGAAATTTGGGTTGTAGTGTTTACAAGACAATCAGCTGGAACAATCTGTGGTACTGTGGCATTATGTCGAGGTGCAGCAGCTCCAGCTGATGTGCAGTGCTATGCATTGGAAAAATCTTGAAGCTGTTGTTTGTCCTGTCCTGTTTTAAGGATTGCCTTACCAGAATCTGCAAATCTTTGGCTTCTGATCTTAATTTCCAGCCCCAAAAGCTATTGATAAATTGATAAAGCGTGTTATTGTTCCATCATTCAGAAAGGCGATACATTACCTCTCCAAATGGCTGTTTTTGCTGGATTGCTGTTCTGATTAGCTTCCTTTCTCTTCTTGTTAGTCAGAATATTTCTGGCATTCACCTTTCAAAAGTAAAAGGGTTCACTATAGGACAAAACTCTGCAAACACACTTCATCAAGGGTGTGCAATTGTTCAAGTTTGAAACAGCAACACATGGTACAGTGGGTAGATGAATATTGCAGGCTTTCTGATATCACAGCTTCCTGTTTCACAGATGTCTAAAATTGGTTAGATGAAACCAAGTGGCTACTGCCAGTCTTTGTGGTGGCTGTCTATGTTCTGATCAGAGAGATCTCCTCCGCTCACATCAAAATGTCACAGCCACAATGTCTCTGTGGGGACACAGACAACAGTCGCAGCTAATGAGTTTTGCCTGATGAGTACCACAGATTAATCTGGTGGTTAATAGTTCTGCTGACAGGGAGGCTTCAGAGAACACGGATAGCGTCTGCAAAGAGATGTGCTGCAATGACAATGCAGACAGGCCCAAACGGAATGAGAAGATGAATGTTTTGCACCTTTGTTTGCTCATGGGAAGGTGTTGGTACCATGTCTGCTCTTTTTTCATAATGCCTCACAGCTTCCCAGTGCAAACAGTGTGTATCATGTAGTCCACCAGGGCAAAGTTGACTCATCTCCAGATATTAAACCAGATTATAGATCGTGTCAAAACCAATTAAAGTTTCTCTCTGTCTTCCTCTTTCATTTCTGTTGAAGCCGTCTTCTCCGAAAACAAGCAAAGATGACGGAGCGAGAGCAGATAGTGGCTCTCCACATGTTGATTAAGAGGGTTGAAGGGTTGCTTGGTAAGAAGGCGATAGAGTAAGATGAAAACAGAGAGAGCGACAAGTCGCTCGGTTCATCTGAGTTATTTTTAGTCCGGGGCTCGTTGAACGATGCCACCACATCTCCTCCACAGTAGCTGGAACTCTGCTATAGCAACACAGGCTTTAATGACTTATGGGAATGCTTACATTTGCCTTTGTGTGTGCATCTGTGTGTGTGTGTGTGTGTCCCTTTGCCCCTTTATGGAGTGCTGCCAAGAAGTAAACAGAACTGTCCATTAGTCTCCTCTGTATGACCGTCTTCAAAGAATCACACACATGTGCCTTTCTCTCTCTCTCTCTCTCTCTCTCTCTCTCTCTCTCTCTCTCACACACACACACACACACACACACACACACACACACACACACGTGCACATTGGTTGAATAACACACTTTTTTCTGTGAACTTTGATCATAAAATGATCCCAAGTTTACTGTCAGAGGGAAAAGTCGGTGTGACTTCCAGCAAAAACATAAGCAAATGGAGGGGTGCTTCTCGGATTTGCAAACCAAAGGCAGGTGGGATGTACTGATGTACAGGATGCTTCATACTGTCCATTAGAAAGAGATTGAGTTCCCCCAAAATATCACAAGCCACATTTTTTTTTAAACGGTATGAAAAACAAACAAAAGGCACTTAAAGTAAATAAATCTCAGGAACAATAACTGTCAGATCTCTTCTTTTTATGAACGACTGATACAATAATGAGCTTTCTTCCCTCGGGGATCAATAAAGTATTTCTGATTCTGATTCTGATTTTTTCATTTCTGTTCCAAAAACTCGCTGCCTGCAGCTCTTTCCTGGGACAAACTCCTCTGGTGCAAAGGAAGTGATGCATTTTACACCTCAGTTTTTTTTTTCCAAACAATCAGAAACAGAGGAAGTGTGGGTAGTTAGTATAGGGCAGTGATAGATGTCATGGCTGAACCGAAAAAGAAAGTAGCACTACCCACAGAACTCGAGCTATGTCTCAAGTAGATTCTGTCTACTAATTAACAGTTTAAGGATGCAGTGTGTTCACACTGTCGCATAATGACAATTCACTAAAGTCAGTTAACTTGAACTTCTGTGTTGTTGCCATGTTCTCAGATCTCAGTGTGTACAGTTTTGCACTGTGATTCATTAGATAAAGTATGGACTTGTTATGGGTTTCTCTTGAAGTGGGTGCATTTTGTGTGTGGACCCAGTGGAGCATGAACCAAAATCCTGCTTTGACCTCCTCCCACTAGCTTTAAAAGGCAAACATATTTATGGAATGTAATTCCATGTAACTAGTTAGTTACCAGTGTAGGCTGTACATTAATCTGTAATGCGTTACTGTTCCTAAATGTAGTATTTAGATTACAGTTACTCAAACAATATGTTGTTACTATGCATTACATAAGTTCAAAAACTGTCTGGAAAAAAATGTATGAACGTGAGAGCTGTGGAAGGCTGCACCTACAATCTGAAGTTACAGTCCGTAACGTAACAGCTAATGGAGAAACTCTGTCAGAGAGAAACTTTCCTGTTTATAGTGCTGGCCAAATGGTGTTGGTCCAGTATTGAAACTAAGACCCATACATGTTCTTTAAGGTGGAAAAAAGAGCTATGCCAACTGTACAGAATACTATATAATATAATAATCTAGTTTTTCAGCATATAGCAAAAGTTTTTCTCTGTACTTCTGCTTTTGGGAGAGTGCAGAGCACATTTTTAGAACTGATCTGAGGTAATTACTGCATGCAGACACTTCTTTGAAGAGTTTGTCCAGTTATTTGGATGGTTTGAAGTCAAGGAGCTTTGTTTTAGGATGATTTGTTGAAATACTAGGGCTTTTGTCTGTATTTGATGCTCTACCTGTTGAATGCTGTAACTTTACTCTGTATACAAAAACAGAACAGAACAATCTCTGCTGTCTCTCATTTTAGATGCTAACATTCCTTCAAAGTAAGAATAGTTCATGATGATGTATGTAGGATGATGTATGATACAAGCCCCCCACACATTCAAACATGCACACGGATGTTGACACAGGAGGATGGTTGTGGGTCCAGTCATATACAGTTGGCTCCCGGCCGCTGCTGCACGTTTCTCTGCAGCTTTGTTTTGACAGGACACATGACTGAATGTGCAGCAAAAAAAAAAATAAAAAAATGATTACAGCACTCCCGGCTCCACAGAGGTTCTACAGCACGTTTAAAAATAGCAACAGGCGTTCCCTGGAAGCAGAGAGGGAGAGAGTGTGTTTCTGTGCACCATCAACACATTTTTGTGACTGTGTGAGTTAGCATGTGATTACTGGGTTTGTGGCTGTGTGTGTAGCCATGTGTTCACAGTTTGTGTGCGTGTTCCTAAATTAGGGCGGGTTAATTGTGGCTAGAAAATGGAAAAAGTTCAACATTGCAATTCTGGTCCAGATCCTGGTTTATTTCTGGACGTGTACAGCCAAGACGTGCCATCGAGTCTCATTTAGACACACACACACACACACACACACACACACACACACACACACACACACACACACGCATCCTTGCCTTTTAATAAAATCCAGACCGTGCCTTCCCTGTTCATGACGGGGTTAGTGAAGCCGCAGTGGAACAGGATCCCGTCAAATTACAATGTTAGGGAGCCGCTCCCTCATCCTCAAACTAGCCTCTCTCTTCCTGTCCCCTACAAGCTGCAGCACAGCCTCCATCCTCACTCAGTGTCAGTGGTACAAACTGACTGTTTAATATGGTATTCATGTGTGTTATTTCATAATGGAAAGAACCAAAATGTTCATAAAACCTGTACAAATGTTCCTGTGATCCCATACTGTGGTCTGCTCTGTGCAGTGGTGGAGCGTTGCAAAGTGCATTTACTGCAGCATAATTTTGAGATACTCGTACTCAGTGTTGTAAAAAGTACCCACAAGTCATACTCGGGCAAAAGTAAAGATATTGTTTTAAAATACTACTTTAATAAAAGTTAAAGTCAGCCATGTGAATAGCACTGGAGCAAAACTCTTAAAGTATCTGGTGTATTTAAGTTTCAAAAGTACAAGTAAAAGTACATTAAACATATTTTTACATACATAAATACTCTGATTTGATACTCTGATGATTTTCAGATCATCAGAATCAATGTTTCAATTATCTGATTGCTGATAAAATAAATTAATTAAAAACTTGCTACTTTGGCTCTGATGCATCATTCAATCTGCAAAGTAACTATTAACTAAAATGTATCAAATGCTTGTTTGAGTTACAATACTTACCTCCAAATGTAGTGGAGTGGAAGTGTAAAGTGGTGTGAAATGGAACTACTCAAGTAAAGTACAAGTACCTCAAATTGTACTTAAGTAAATGTACTTATCTACGTTACATCACTGCTTGTAATTTACTTGAGTATTTATATTTTATGATACTTTATTCTTTTACTCCACTACATTTGTATCATACTTAACTACATTTTCTTCATGGTCATAGTTACTTTAGCTACTTCAGATCAAGATTTTATACCTATTGCTGTCAAGCAATATGAAAACATCAAAAACATTTTACAAAGTAAATCTAATGAATTGAATGTTTCCTGATTAATTCACCTAAATCAATCAGGTATATAATCTGTCACAGGTAGACTAACTCAGTCTGAGTCTGAACAACTGTTAGAGAGACTGTTATATATAAAATATATGTTGTAGATTAAACTGTCCAACAGTGTATAAAGGTGTTACAGCCAGATCAAATCAGTAATAATCCAATTATATATTAATAGGCCTGTATGATGAAAAAAACACTCTGAATGGGGCCATCTTCAGTACTTTTACTTTAGTTTCTTTCAGTATATTTTGCTGCTAATGCACGTGTACTTTTACTCAATTAGGATGTTTAATGCAGGACGTGCAGGCTGATTGTATTTTTACACCGTGATATTGTTACTTTTACTGAAGTAAATAGTCTAAACTTCTTCCACCACTGAGTATCTGTTATTCATTATGTCTCAACACTCATGTGAGCCCTACTTCACTTTCATGCTCAGTCCGGTCTTCTACTGTCAGCCACTGACCTCTGACCTCCCGATGGTTGGCTATTAATGATGTTCATCACAAAGGAGATGAAGTTCATCCTGCTGCTGTGTCAGAGTTGGAGACAATGTAACTATTCAATATATGTAGAACCTAAAAAGATATGCTTAAAATATACATTTCTGTCTTGGCCGTTGGCTGAGTCCAGCGCCCACTAATGATCCTGACCTCTGGTGGAATGCAGGCTTTGACCCCTCAACCTTTAACCTCTGGTGGGCTGATAAGAAACGGCTGGTAGTGATAGGAGCTCACACACAGGGTCCTGCCGACGCTGTGAATCTGGGCGCCGACTGACGTGCTCACACAAACACCATGCACATCTGCACACAAACACGCTGGCAGACGGACTTTACAACCAGACACACACTCTCCCCTGTAGTTAAACACACACACACACAGACACACACACACACACACACACACACACACACGCCCTGAGTGATAAAAGGTTAAGGCTGCTGACTGAAGTATACATAAACACACTCATCCCCTCCTCTGAACCAACTGATTAGCTTTTCTTCCTCAGCGGCCTATCTGACTCCTCCAGCAGAGAGTGAGAGAGCAAGTGCTGTCATCAATCCCCAAGTGACTCTCTCTCTCTTCCTGCTGGGCTCTCAGACACATAACTGAATGACACTCACAATCAAGTCAGTATTGTTCTGTGGCCTTTTGAAGGGGACGCTCAGAGAAGTGATCCACTCTTTCATAACAATAAATTGCCCAGTTGGCTACAAATCATTCCCACATCACGGCCATTGTCGCTTCAACAGAGCAGTGATTTAAGATATCGTTGTTTCATAAAGGCTTTCCAAGTTTTTGTTTTTACTAAATGTCTTTCTTTCCGAACATATAAGGAGTAATGCCAAGGACAAGACAAGTTTACATAACCTTTCAAACATAAAGGCAATTTCAATTTATAGAACGACAAAGTGACCCATAAAGAGATAATGAAGATAAAATAAAATTAATTCAGGTAATAAACAAAAGAATAACGTTTCAGTGGAGTTCCAGGGCTGTAATAAGCTGCACCCAATTTAATAAAGAAAGTAATCGTGCAGAAGAGAAAAGTTATCAAACACTGAAAAACAGGACATTTAGATAAATAAAGTAATAAAGGTAATTAAGATTTAAAGAGTGGCTACATTTTGGATGAATCTGAGATGAACAGCAATCTGTGTGCAGTATAGAGCTAAATTAATCTTATTTGGTTCCTGCTTGATTTTCTACTAGCTGACTGTTCTCTTAAGATATAAGGGCCCTACTAGACTTTTATTATTCATTCATATCAGGTAGGATTGTCATGAACAGCTTCAGCCATCTGCATCTGAATCAACAGTAGAAGGAGATTGCAGTATAAACCGCAACTGACAAGTGATCTCTGCAGAAGCTCCACAGAAGTCAGTGACGAGCTTCCCAGACAGACACCAAAGATCATTATGAAGAACTCACTCAACATTTCCTTGCGAGCTGTTTTGAACATCAAACCTGACAAGAAAAGGACCACGATGATACTGAAGGAAGTGTTTTCCGACCAGCCTAATTCTTCGCTCCACCTTGTCAAGCTGTCAGATGCGTTGCTGCCAGGTCTGACGAGGTCAGGGGTTTAAAGCCCCCTCTGAGGGCTTAGCTGAATGGCCGGATATGAGCATATATCACATGGCTTTGTCTGGTTCGTGACATTATTGCTTGTTAGCAGGGAGGCAGTTTGATTGATTGGATGAATGAATGTTGATGAATGAAGTTTTAATAATATTTGCACCGGTAACAATTCCTCAAGTTATAGCTCCATTAAGGTCAACGTTCAGACTGCTTCACAACGACCCAACGCAGCAAGAAGAGGTGGACTGGTGATCATTATTGCCAGTCAGTGTCTCCAGAGCCCAAGGTAGCAGCCTCAGATAGCTTGTTTTGTTTGACCCTCAGTCTATAATCCAAAGATATTCAACTTTTATTTACATGAAACAGCAAAAAGCAGCAAATCCTCTAATTTCGTAAGCTGGAACCAGCAAATGTTCAACATTTCTGATTGACAAATGACAAATAATGGCTAATTGATTGATGCATTGAATAAGCAGCTCCACGCACACTGAAGCCCCAAAAGTTGCTGTTTCACTGGCAGCCATCCTTGTTCACAGATTTTTAACAAATCCAACAAAAATGTCTGAACGAGCTCCTGCATGCTGTGTCTAACTCGCCCACTGATCCTCCGCACGAAGGTCAAACTGTTTGAGAGCAACCCTCGCTCCGAGCTGTCAGTGACATTTCAGTGCTGTTATGACAGCCTTTAATTGGAATCTTTTTTTTTTAATTCACTGGCATCTTCTGTGCTCTCTTTAGCTGTAAACTGTGATCATTTTCCTTTCAGTAACTAATTTTTGTTCTGTGTGCAGACAAAGGATCGAATGTCACCACATTTAATTTGGGAAAGAATGTAGGTCAGATGATTTGAGGGCGACCTCTGTATGGACCCGTCATAGTTGCTGCCCAAAGGGATTCTTTTCACAAAAGTTTTTCATGAAAATGCATAAAGTAAACTTTTGGATGCTGACTTGACTTTTTCTGCTGTTTGGATCAAGAAGCCTGAAAAACATCAGCCAATTAAGTTAGAAATGTCAGAGATGTATGCAAACATTTCCCAGCAGCATGATGATCCACTGAGATTACATCAACAAGTCTGAAGCAACTCCATACACACAGTCACACTGTGTGTCAGTGAATGCAAACACATTGTCGGTCTTAGATCTAAGAGAGAGCATCAACCAGCATCAAATCTTTATGAACCCACTCTTGAACCCTGTATCTTGATTGCAATAGCTGCACTTTGCAATCAAATACTTATCAAAACCATCTTTGTGTTTTCTGATGGCTGAAACAAGAAACTCATTTTGGCATCACACTGCAGAGATTCTTCATTATTTTTGCTCATGTTGGATTCTTTCTGCATTGTTTATTGAAGAATAGCTGCACAGTGCTGATGAAGGGCTGTGCAAACTTTTATGGAGGTCAAACGTGACTGATTCCTGTTTTGGGAAGGTAATTAGAAGATGACCTCTGTTTAGAGCTGTCATTGTTTAGCTGATGGGGTCATGAGGGTCAGCTGCAGGATTATAAGCCTGTAGTTCCAGTATATGCTTCAGACGCTGCAGGCAACTGAGAACCTCAGATGAGCTTCAGTGACAAGTTGTTCAATGGCAATTCAAATAATTATGTCTTCAGTATCTAACTACAATAAGATTAAGACATGATAAACATTGAGTGAAGAGTGTAATTAATGGGGCATTCAGAACAAATGAGAGACAATTTATTCTCACATCTGGATCACATACAAAGACAATGAAAAGACCCTGTGTATTTGAGCCGATGTGACATCTATCGATGTCAGTGTGTCTATCGATGTTGACGTTTACACTAACTGAAATTTACGTGAGTTGTGAGTTGAAAATACCGAACCTAAGCGAGGATGCAGCGTGACGCTGTGTCGCGAAAGCCTGTCATTCATAATGACGTCATGGAGGAGAGGATAATAATCACTAATCGAACACAAACATGCAATGATTAATGGGCCGGTTTGAAGTAGATCATTTACAATAAAGGCCAGTTTCATGATACTACTCACAATGTTTGTTTCAAACTGCTAGGAGCACTAGATTGGCAGGGTTTACCACAACAGGACAGGTAGTATCAGGTAAGATGGAAGATATCTTACTCATTTGCATATCTTGAAAAGCCTGCTGTATTACCCTTAAGTCATAGAGAAGAGGAACATTGACTGTTTTGGGGAATGTGGTGAGCTAAAGACACGTTCTCTCTTATATATCAACTAACAAATGTGAATATCTGCCTCATTTTCTAGAAATTAGAACAAATATTTAAAAAATCAGACTGGTGCATGTTATTATTATTTACCCAGTTACTATCACTGTATGCCCCTCATAATCCCAGTAATAGCTCATTTGATTGGTTGATCCAAACTCCCGATGCTCACACAGGACCCCTGTGGCTCTCACATGGAAGCCCCGTTTAGCTGAACCTTGAGCTGACACTGGCACGACCTCCACTGAAGCCAAACAGCCCTGTCAGCCCCGAGGAAACTACTTAACCTGTCCCACTGCATCCTGAAAATGACTTCTGTTTTGTCTAAGCACACATATCTTCGCACACATGCATGCACACAAGAGCACACAAATATTTTGATTAAGGGACTAAGACTCAGAAGCAAGGTGAGTCCAAGATGTAATCAATTGCTTTTCTTTTTGTTATTATATGTTTATATGGAACATATTAAAACAACGTTCAGTGCTTTATATACAAAATCCTAGTAAAACAAATAATATAATTTAATAATAAAAAACAATACAACAAAAAGCAAACTTAAAATCGCATAAACATTTAGAATACAATTTGAGTAAATAAATACAGTACACCATCTGGGATCTGTGTTGTGGATCTGTGTTTACATTTGTGTGTTGTGTATATTTTTAGGTATTGTACTGTAATGTACACAACAAAACTCAACCATACAGTTCAAACCACATGCTGCTGAATACACACAGTGGCACATGTTCAGGACAATGGCACAACAACAACAACCACCACCATGAAGCACAAACACGCACATTGCAGTGTGTCAATAGCATCCCTCACTCTGTAGGGAGACTGTGCTAATCAGATTAGCAGGGTTAGGGGGTCTGGAAGGTGGAGGAGGGGTCTGTGTGTGTGTGTGTGTGTGTGTGTATGTGTGTGTGTGTGTGTGTGTGTGTGTGTATGTGTGTTTGTGTGTGTGTGTGTGTGTGTGTGTGTGCGTGTGTGTGTGCCCAACAAGAGAGCAGATGTAACCGACCAACAGCAAGGCTCAGACCGTCTGTTTCTCTGATTTCCTTCTCACTGTCTCTCTGTCTGTCTGACTGATCGCCTGCCTGTCTGTCTGTGTGTCTCACTGTTTGTCTGTCTCAGACGGGTGGGGTTCAGGACAGCACAGAAGTGTGAGGAAATGATGGCCAAGTGGAAACTTAAAGGGTCACTTTAGCCAAACTACAAAATGACATATTTTTCCATGTACCACTGGTGATGCCTAGCCATGGACATAGTTTGGGTTTTATCTGCCAAGGATCTGTCTCTCAGATTTCTACTACCACCCCAATTGAATGGATGTGAAAAGAAATTTGTGCTCCGAGCATTGAATATTTTTCCCATTGAACAAATAGTCCCTATGTAAACCTTTGGCTGTGAAGTGAATCAGCATAATTTCATCAATCTGCGAACAAATGACATGATTTGAAACATTCAAATTGCATGCAAACAAATGCCAAAGTTTGCTTTTGCGTGCAGGTGATAGACCTATCCTTTCCATGAACTTCTGTTGAGAGCAGAACCGTTATCAGGTGACCTTTATCATCACAGCCCGGTGACTTTCATTGTTGTGGTAACAAAGAACAAAAAACCAGACATGTAGTTAACATCGTTAAACGGTTGCAGTTTGGTTAGGTTAAGGCAACAAAACTACTTGTTCAGGTTTAGGCATAGATCCTGGTTTGGGTGCACATTAGTATATTAAGTTATGTTATGAATGTGATTACATGCTGCATCAGAGCCAAAGTATTGCACTTTTGAATTAATTTGTTTTATTCACCATAACAGAAAAACAAAACAAAAACAGATTCAGATAATCTTAAACAATGAATATGAGATCTGATAACTGGTCGGGCAGGTAATTGGTTGACCTATAGTATACATGTAAGTATATGTATAATTTACTTTTACTTGTACTATTGATACTACATAGTACATTTATTGCCATAAAATTACCTTGATACTTAAGTACATTTGATATCAGATACTTTAAGTATCACATTCACCAATGTAATATTTTCATACAATATCTTTACTTTTACTCATGTTTAACTTTCTGTACAAAACTGCTGCACTAAATTTGAAAAACCAAAGTAGATACCACTAATGATAATTAATGTGTTAGTGTGTGAGTGTGTTTTTCTTTCTTTCTTTCTTTCTTTCTTTCTTTCTTTCTTTCTTTCTTTCTTTCTTTCTTTCTTTTTTAATAATCTTTGTTAACTGGCCTTTGTAACAGGTATTCACACAATTTGTTTCACTGTCAGTTTGGTACAAGTATTCACATACGTTTCTCATTTTTTCCAGAAGAATGCTGTTGCTGTTTTTTTCTTTAAAAAACTGAATGAAAACCACAGTGTTTCTCCGACCTTTCCCAACTGATTTGGTAGACTAGCGCAGTTAAACTTGATGATGTGGGACGCAGGGCACAAACCCCTGACTGTGATGTCAAAGTGCTACACTTACTCAACACTCTGCCCTTACACCAACCCCTTCCTACTACTTCTCTGCGATTAATAGGAAAATCACACTTTCCCACGTTTTTTGAAAAACAGTCTCAGTGAAAGCGATCCTGAACACAATTATGCCTTCTACAAAACAATTGTGGTGACACAAATTAGAAGGTTTTGTAGTCACAATTGCACATCCAGCTCATCTTTCATGAAACACCTCTGAAGAAAAGACAAATAAGTCAGATAAATTACAGTACTGGAAATAACTGACAGGATGACAGATTACATAAACTGTCCAATAAACTAGCTGCTTTTAAGTAACAAGATTGTAATTAACAAGCCATGGTTGTAATTTTAGTTACAAATGAAAATTTCCCAGTTTGGCTCAAAACAAGAAAAGAGACAGAAGGTTAGTACATCTCACAACTCTCAGGACACTTGCTGCTCGAAGTGGCCTTGATGTGACGTAAACCCAGCTGGCGGCTGATCTGAAGAGCTTAAAAAACCCGGAAAACGTCATACTACTACAGCCAGGTCCTGCAGACGCAGTGGCCGGCTAACCCACAATTTCCATCTCCAACACAATGTTGCTCAGATGTGTTCCCTGCATCTCCTCCACCTGAGTCACTCCCTCTCACCGCAGGCTTTGTCTCAGTCTGCTTCACCCAGGCTGCCTCCGTCTGTCTGCTCCACACGTCTCCACGGCCTGATCCGACTCGGCCTCCCCGCGCCACAATGTTTATGCAAACTGAGAGAGACAGAGACACGCTGACTGTGAAGGAGAGCGGTGCTTAATTTTCGCCTTCTCTCAGTGTGTAACTAACCCTGATGTTTGTCTTAGAGGCTTTAAAGGATGGATCCGTAAATCTCTGAGGAGTAAACAGATGATGGACTCATGATCATGTGAACATGAAAACATCTTCACTTTCACTTTTCTAAAAGGACTCCTCCTTAATGGAACATTAAACTCTAAATGTTAGCAATTCAAAGTGCTTTACATGTTGTATGTAAACCATTTTGAATTTGACAGCTGCACTGAAAATAAACCGGCCCAATAGTAAAAGCGCTTTGTGCAATCTTTTTTTTTAAAGAATAATTTCTCAACCACGAAGGGTTTGGGTTTTAATAAAGTTATTCAAGACTGTCTTCATCAGAAAACGACAGCATTGTTCTACTGTTCAAACACTTTGCTCCATTAACATGCTCCTTACATTTTGCGGTCGTGTGAATAATGACTTGTGTCTCAGAGAGGCCAAGTCGAGGTACCAAGACTTTGTTGTAGCTCAGCAAAATGTTTTTAGGGAAAAAGTTGTGGTAGCCTCCGGCGTTACCACAGTTTATGTCCAGTGAGTCAATGTTGGTTTGTCTTAATCACAACCCAAAATTTTCCTAACATTAATCAAGTAGTTTCAGTTGCCAAAAACTTTAACAAACCTTCACAATTGTAGTGGCGGGTCCGTAAACAATCATATGAATGATGTTTTTGTTATGCTCATTGTTAAAGCTTTTAGAAGACAGATGATAATGACCTGCCCTGTGCTGGGCAGCAGGGCATATCTCACCACTAGGGTGTAGAGTAATGTGATTTTCCAGTGGCAAGTAGTGTAAGGGATTACAATTTAAAATTCACACAGTTACTGATTAGAATAATGCTCAAAAATGCTACTTTGACATTTTGAGGATGTTGGCTTTAATAGAGGGTGATCGGTTTGGTGCTTTCAGGGGAGAGGCTGCTTTGGAACATGTTAGTTTAGCGCGAGGTGGAGCTCCAAAGCCGTCATATTTATACATTCTCACTACGCCTTAAGTGGCAAACCAACATTCAAAATGGATGGAGGCTGTGTGAACCCACAGCTTATGAGCTCTTTCTAGCGCTGGATCTTGAACCCGTTCCATTTTAGATCCTTGGCACCTTGGTGATGAGTGGAACCATCGTAATCAAGGATGTGTCATAAATGGAGGGCGTTGCATAATCCACAACGACCCACTTCGGCTATCTCATGGAGGCATTTTTTCAGGTTCAGAATCAATTTATTTTCGAAATGTTCTGGTTCAAAATAAGGTGTGCAAGCCAGAATGGAACTGGTTCCATGTTGGTGGAAACAAGGTTTGTGAGCTCTTCTGAAGTGCTACTAAAGCTAAACTAGTGGACAGTGAATTACTTCAAAACCTGGGCTGGCTGTGAGGTAAACCGAGACATAATATTCCATCTATACTAGTTAAAGAATTATTATATGTCAATAAGTAACAATAGATTGTTTGGAAGGCCGCTTAAGCTGAAACAGTTATTGGCCTTTATTTTTTCAGATTAGACATTTTGAGTTTTTTTGGATATACACATAGATCAGAGACACAGGTAACATGATGTGCACTGTGCTTAACAAGTATTCTCAAGTTGTATACTACCTTTTAAAAACCCTGGGAGTTACCAGACCTTACATTGTTACTCTGCTGTATGGTTAATAAAATGCACTGAAAATTAATTCCCACCCACATGTCATATTTTCCATAATTTGTAGATCCATACCTCAAACATTCACTACCCAGAAACCTCTGGAATATGCTGTTCAGAAAAAAAGGAAACAGTGGGTCTTTATTTCTGGCAGGCAACGTGGAAGTCTGGCTTCTTAAAGTAGCAGCAGCGGCGGTGGCGGCAGTGGTGGTTGTGGGGGCGTCCGTCCTGGGGTTGTCGAAGCTGTTTTGGGTCACAGCAACTCCCTGTCTGCCTGAAGTATCTCCATCATCCGTCACACATCCATCCCTCACTCCATCTGTCGATCCGTCCATCTGTCAATCTATCCACTAGAGGTCCTAAAACTGCTCATCATGTCCTCGTGGCCTCAAACTCCCTGTACAGCACGTGTGTTTGTTTTAGGAGAGGGGGAAGCATAGAGTGCTCTTTAAATGTATATTCAGCTATGTATAGTGTGTGTTTGTGTGTGTGTGTGTGTGTGTGTATGTGAAGGTGAATTTGTGCATGTGTTTACAGTGCAAAGTGCAACCCTAACAGCCCAACCCTACGCAGACAGGAATAAAGCCTTCATGTGCAGCTCTGGACTCTCTCCAGCTCATTTTCTCTCTCTGGAATCAACTGTTTGCCTTCCAAGTCGATCCTCTCCTCGTCTTCAGGTTTTCAATAGCCTGGCTCTCCAGGCGTGACGGAGACATGCCCTTTCTTTCAGACTCACTTCAAAGGAAATGTCAGATGATATTCACAGGGACACATATTGATTCTCTTTGTTTCATTTGAGGGGAGAATCATTAGAGTAGATTCCCATTTGTCCCTGACCTGAAGCGTCTGGCTGAGCTCGGCTCAGGCATGAGGAGAATCTTGGAGTGTTTGGCTGCCATCTGACAGCGAGGTGGGTGACCCACTTTGGGTTTTCTTGGGCTGAATAAAATCTGCGTGTTTAACTTATCAGAGAGAGATGTGTTGCTTTTGCCATGGAAACCGAGAGAAAAAACACTTTTTACTGTTGCGACCCGGCGTCTTCCAGTGACACAGTGGAACAATGAGGAGGCAGAAACAAAACAGTGCAGCGCACTGGCAGTCGTGGTCAACCAGTGGCGTTTCCAACCACATTTCTGACACACCCTCAACTTAGTCTCGCTTTTTTTGCTTTGGATCCCTCCAGACAGGCTACTCTTGACAAACAGCAGGAAACAAAAGCAGTCATTTAACCCCTAAAAGAAGGGAACATAAAGTGCAGTTTCAGTTCAAGAACAAATACGACTTGGCCGCACTGGACCTTTGATGAAAGGATGATTTAGCTGTAGACAGAATGGACACATTTGTGTGTGCAGTGAAAGTTGAAGCTGTTCTCCAGGCAGAAGTCGACAGTATGCCCCGGCTGTTGTTTCATGCAGCTTGTTACCTTATCAAAGGGGACGGCTGAGTGCTATCAATGTTCTTATCACTCTTTGCATGTGGCTTTTCAGCAGACAGATAAGATGGAACAATTGTTGCATAACTTTGTGTTTGTGCAGAGGAGACAATGGCCAAAGTAATTCTGTCAGGTAGACACTTTTTAAAGGAACAGTTCCCCCAATAATGAAAAATGTTGGAAAGTCAGGTGAAGTTTCGTAGTCCACAAAACATTTTTGGAGCTTCACAGCAAAGCAGTGCTGCAGCATTCTGCTAAACAAGTGAAGTATCTGGGGACTTGTTTTAAAACATAGAAAATGATGAAATAATAATAATAATAATAATAATAATAATAATAATAATAATAATAATACAATTTAAGCCTGAGGAAGCCCAGAGACCCCAAATTATGAATGAAATGAAAAGACCATATCTTCAGTGTAGCTGCTAAGCTAAAAGCGTTAGCGCACACCCCCGTCTGACGTGGACGAGCTGTATGGAGCCATTTCGTTTGTTTTATTTTCAGCTGTTTTCTTTACGTTGTAAAACAATTCCCCATCGACAACAATGTCAAACATGCATGGGAGGGAAGAGATAATGATCGAGTTTTCATTTTTGGCAGAACTGTCCCTTTAAGAATTAGAATATTTTTTGCAGTGGCAGAAACACAGATGCAGCCTCACGTCTCTGTCAAAAAGGTTTGGCTTGTCTGTTTAAAGGAAAGTACAAACTCATAACATAACAGATTTTTTTTTTTTTTTTTTACAGTTGTCCACTCCCTGGTATCTTTATAACATTTAAAAATTGAACTGTGACACAGACATTTAATCCGACAGGCTCAATCTCTGTGTGCCTGGTCAACAAAACAGTTTACCTCCAGCTTTGATGGAGGGGTGTGCTCTACATGCCTTCAGACTTTAAAAAGTAAACACTCCCACCAACTCAGGAAGTGATCCTACAGTGAGGTATACTGTAGCTGCAACTATTAGGTGGACGTGTCAAGCGTCATGCCTGCGTAAAGAAAAAATACTGTGGACATTCCTCCTCATCAGTCATGTTATTCTTGGCTCCGGGGGAACATTCTTACACCTGGCCTGGACCCTCTGCAAACCGCTTTCCTGTCGCACAAGAACAGTCACCTTCTATAAGCCACTGACTGCCAGACAAGGAAAACATATGATGGGTCCTTTAAATAAAAACACACACACTTGTAGGTGCACAGGCAGGCTCAAGAGTTAAACCAATGGTGCTTTCAGATACATGAGCTGCGTCAAGACATGCAGATTAAATCAGGAACACGACCGGACGTTAGTTCTGTCCTCAAAATAAAAGAGGCAAAAAACGGATGAAGCAACCAGAGTGTAGAGATCATCCAACGTCGCTGAACAGAGTGAAGTTCAATCAACAGACAGAAATAAAAACTACAACCTCCAAGAAGGACCAAAAGATCCCTTTTTACTCACTCATAGATACCAGCGACCTATGCATGACACATTTCTATCACCAAGATCCATGCAGTCTGAGAAATTAATGAAAATGTTGAGGAAAGTGAGAAAACATTCCTGGATCCATCCCTTTGTCTTGATCTGCACCAAAGGTTTGTGGGGTCTATTCTGGGCGAGACTCATCCTAAATCAAAGTTTTCACGAACTGTGTTCAGTAATTTTTATGTAAACCTGCTGACAAACCAACAAATGGACAACAAATGGGGCAAAAACATAACATCCTTGGAGCAGGCAAAAATCAACTGGAGCATCCAACTTCTATAGAACACATAATAACATGCTCAAATAAATCACTTTGTGGTCAAAATAATTATTATAGAAAGAGAAAAAATAAAAATGAAAGCACCACAAGTGCAGTCATAAGAAGATCTATTTCCTGTATAGTAACAGTGTCATTTGTAATATCCTGCTGCTCTCATGATTTTGTTAATTACTGGGCCAAATGAAGCAAATTACCAAGATGACTATCTACATGCAAACCGACTTGGCCAATAAAACGGATTCTAATGCAGTCATGGTGGATAAACCTGGCCCCTAATGACCCCCCACCTCCCACCTTCTGTGCATGTGTACTCTCCTCCAAGTCCTCATTAGGTTCACTGTAACCAGTGCTCCTACAATGGAATCTACTTCATTCATTTTGTGGCAATTACTTTACATGCAACATATTTTGGCATGTGCATCACATGAGCCCAAACAAAGACAATAAACCTCTTAAAAGTAGACTTTGAAACAGGCTCCCGGTACAAGACATGGAGACGATGGTAGCTAATAATGCAGGATTTGCTTTAGTTGATATTGCACTCAAGTATTGAAAATTCCCTTACAAATTTGCATTTAATCAAATTACCAAAGCCAAACTTCATGCAGTAAGCACTGTTTATTTTGAAAAGCATGAGCGGAAGTCGTGTGTCTCGTCACCGCCGGCTTCGCAGCGTGAGGGTGAGCTGGGGCGGACCGGAGTGTCCGCGCTCAGATCAAACAGCGCTCAGACACAGAGACACAGAGGAGCCGTCAGCTCACGGGCTTCACCTCCTCGTCCTCCGTCCAGATCAGCTCCTCTCCACCATGGATTGTCCTCGGGCTCGTGCCCTCATCTCCGCCGGATAAACTTCGGACTTACTCTCGTGTCATGGGAATATAGGCTGCTGTCCGTGCGCTCGGCCCCGTGGATCTATACTTGTCTTGATGGAAACCATGTCACCGCAGCAGGGGACCATGGGACAGAACAGGTCCGACTCTCTGACGGGAGACAGCAACAAAAAGGTACCACAGACGCTGCTGTGTAGGACTGACGGTGCTGGTGGATGTGTGTGGACACGGTGTGCGTTTTTACGCACTGAGATGCGCGGTGCGCTCATCAAGGATAAATTAATATATTCCAGTTACTCTCTCAGGGGATGTAAACCTTTCTCACAGTCCTGTAACCTCTCAGTATGTGTCTGTTTACAAGCGTGATAAAATCTCTCCTTTTTTGCTTTGATTGCATTATTTTATATCATTTTAGTTTGGGAGTTATTTGTTTTATTATGCTCGTAAAGCTGCAGTTGTGCTTGAGGTCGGGGTCAGTTTTGTTCAGGCTGGATACTGATCAGGCTGATGGTGTGAGCTGTCACTCTGTCATGGCTGTATTTTAATTAACAAGCAGCTATTTGAAGATTTCCTTCAAACTTGAATCCTGATCATTTTTCTACGATCCTGCAGGTTTGGCTTATTTGATGAATGTCGCTCAGAGAAAAACTCGTTTGGATCCTTGGCGGAGTAGTTTTAAATTCAAGGATTTTAATAGATAAGGAGACAGCCTCTGGGTTTTGATACTTCCCCATAAACCCTGACTTGATTAAACAACCATTTAACGAGGTAAAAACGCCCAAATCTACATTTTGCAATTAGATTTCACTTGTCCTTAGTTCGTTTGTGTTACCCAGAATAAAGCAGTGTGTGACTGAGCTCAGGTGTCGAAAAGGCACCAAAATTACAGAACAGGATAATGTGCTGATTGTGACTATTTGTTAATCAGACAGTGGAGTCAGTGAATCCTCCACTGCGGAGCCACCAGTTATCTTTAAGTAGCTCCTTATTTCTACATTTGATTCCTTATCTCTGACTTTCATGTAAATGCAGTCTGCACTGTCACAGTTGTGCATTGTGGTCTCTTCCCCCATGCTTGGTCCCTCACACACTGATAGGCACTGATAGTTAAGAAGAGGTGAATCTGCAGCAGCTGGTCAGTTAAAGTGTAGTAAACAGCGCCCTCACCCAGCGCGTGTTTGAAAAGTGTAACTGCAGGCATGAGGTGAGCAGTGAAGGCAGATCTGAAAAAAAGCAGCAGAAGTTTAAAATACAAGGTAGCTCATGACCTCCAACATTGCCGACACATACAACATCAGTGATATCTCCCAGATAAACTTTTCTAACACTACCACAGCCTGCTTTTTGTGCCTTGAAAGGCCTTTTATTGTTTTTCCTTTATCTGTAAAAAGAAGGCCGAGCAGAATTTCTGCACAAAATAATTAAACCAGTTGTTTTTATCCTGTAAACTGAGCTAAAGATGAATCACAATCAATGCAGGGTGGTTTGCAGTTGCTGTACTACAAGCGCTGTTATGGGGTAAACTTTCCGTCACTTTTGGCACCAGAGCGCAGTTACTTGCGTTTTCGTGAAGTTTCTCTAAGTATGTCAGCAGTCCTCTGTCCTGGGAGTGTTGTTGGTGAAAATCTGCCTCATGAATCTACAAATGTTCTTGCTGTGGCCCTTTTCGCGAGCAGCTGCTGCACTTTTGTTTGTGAAGTGCGGTGCTGTGTTCAGCTTTGTGAGAAATGAGCTGTCAGATGCAGAGGAGAGAAACTGGAGCTTTACTGACACTGACTGACAGAGTGCATACATGTAGACTTTCTGCATGCCTCCTTTCACTCAGGAGACGTTTGTGTTCACATGTTTATTGAGACTTCATCTTGAGCTGTACTTCACATGTGTGACAGGCGCATGTATGCTTTATGTGGTTTATGCTTATGTGTTTGTGCTGCAGAGTGAGCTGAAAAAAAGCGCTGGTGTTTTTTTAAGTTAGTGTCAGTTCTTCGTATTTGGATTCTGCAGACAGCAGCATGATGTGAAACATTGGGGCTTGCTATTTTCTGTTTCACAACAAGCCTAATTGTTGTTTCATGAAGCCAAGCTTGTTGTTTTCATGTCAGTGCTTCACGTGTCCTGTCAATCACCTCACACCTGCAGGAAGAACAAGCATGTCCCCGTACAGATGTTACTGTCGCATTTGGGCCTGATTTCACAGCAAATTTGTACTTTTTTTTTCTTTTTTAATTTTTGCCTTTTGACTCAACTGGGTCAGTTCCTTACTTGAGACTAATGGAAACCTTATCCTAATCTAAACCACGACATTTTCCACAAACCATAAACCCACTTAAACTGTCCCAAAATGTGATGGAATTGTTGTCAAGGCAATTTCATAGCTATGCGACAAATCTAAAAAGAATCACAGCAGTCAGGGCTGAAAGCAGCATTATAATTATAAGAGATGCAGAGATGTCCTGGCCTACAAAACTTGTTCTCCAGGTGGAGACATTTTAGTTTGGTACAGATCCAGACACATTTCACATCATCATGAGTTTTTTTGTTTGTTTGTTTTTTTCATTCAAAATAAAAATTATGATGTAAAAATGGTCATTCCCGCTAATTCATGATATTGCAATTGTAATATCTGTCAAAATAATCACAATATGAATGTTTTAACTATATTGTGCAGTCCTAATAGCAACATTGGAGAAAAGTGAAGTAGATCCATCTTTAGTTTCTCAGTCCAGTGCTGCACTGTAGTAACTCTGGCCCGTAGGAATAACATGACTCAAATTCTTCCTTTAACAGTTCCAGAGGAGAGGAATTTACCCATAAGTCACTGCAAAATGAGTTTAGGAAGCAAAGTCTTATTCAATTTCTGTTGCGACTATTAGCTTTTTCCACACTGAATGGGTATGTTTGGGGGGTTGGGGGCAGCTGCAGCATGTTTTTCGGGCTCACGTGGTTTTGGTATGTTTTAATTAATTAACTTTAATTGAAAAAGCTGCACAGCCACAGGCATGCCTTTCTGTGAGGGAGCTCACCATTTATCATATTACGGCGAGGATATATGATTCATCATAAACATTGTGCAACTTCTAGACAACATATTCTGTACTTCAGTGGCCCTTTGTCACTTATATTTCAGTCGGTCGCAGTCATTAACCATTTAGCTCACTTCCTCTTTTCCTTTTTTTCCTCTTTACTGCTTCTCCTTTTTTTCAAATTCTCTCTCTGTCTCAGTGCTGACTGTGAGCTTTGCAACCATTTTGTCTGCCCCTCAATAAACACTAAACTTTACACATCAGTGGTTGCAAACTAGCAAACCATCACCTCCACTAACCTCATGCATTGACCCCTCTCCTCTCTCTCTTTCCATGTAGAAGATGAAGACCTTGGCCCAGAGGCGACAGTCAGCTCCCTCTCTGGTCATCAGTAAAGCACTTACCAGATCAAGAAGCACCTCCAGGTATGAGGACACACACACACACACGCACAACCTGCTTTCCTTACAGAGAGCTGCTGTGGTTCTGACATCATTGTTGGCTGTAGATGCTCAGCGGAGCAGTGATTTCTCTCTGTAAAATCATCACACTGGATGTCCAATATGTGCTGAAGAAGACAGTTATGCTTCCTCTGAGCTACTCGGAGATGTATGTTCTCCTCAGACAACAACAGATTACAAACTAAAAACATTTCAGAGTGACTTTACAGAACTCAGAGCCTGGCCTCCCGGACTCATTCATGGCTTACAGGGGCTTTAAATGCTTACTTCGCAGAGTTATCAGGCTGTTCATCACCCTCGTATCGCACAAACCCCTTCCTCTTCCTTTAACTGGCTCGGAAGTTAGCCATTACAAGCCCCTCAGGGAGGGTATTTATTTACTAGAGTCTTTGTCTCATATGTCTTTGAGATGCCGCTTTTTTTTGGGGGGGGGGGGGTTGGTGGACAGGAGTTCAGGAGTTTGGTGGACCTCCATATGGATGTTGGCTGAAACACGTCAAAATGATCCCAAAAAATAGGTTTTTGTGCCATCATAATTTGTGAGCGACTGCCTGGGGATGAAACTGGATGTGGTGCGACTGTCTGACATGTTTATGATGTGTGTGCGAGCTAGTGGCAGTTTATAGTGCCTGCAGAGGGAGAACAGGCTGACTGAAGTGTGAGACTGGACCATTTAGACCAGCGCTGAGGGAAACACTCCACACTGTTAAGTGGGTCAGTGCTCTCGGGGCAGTGTGGGTGTGTGTTTGTGTGTGAATGCGTGTGCTAAAGAAAGTAAGATAGTCAACTCACGTATTAGGCATAGAGAACGGGCGAGACAGGCAAACTGTTGAGTGAAAGTTGCTTAGTCTGACTGCTGTGTGTCTCAGGACGTGTGGAGCCAGGGCCTGACACTTTCAGCTGTCACCCTTAACCTCTGACCTCTCATCAGGAGGTGTAGGGGCCGGGGGGAGCGGTCACCTGGGGTCAACACCTCCCATGTCAGTGAGTGTGTGAGGTGTTCATTAATGTCCGGATGGGGATATGTGTGTGCAGGGGGTCTCAGCGGGCAAGAGATTGAATTGAAGTGGTCAGGTGGCTCATGGTACGTGGAGGTGAGAGGTCATGGTAGTGACTATATTTAAGATTCTTTCACTAAGATTAATATCCATAGTTTTAGGAAAGGATTGGTGAAGTTATTGGTCTGTCTTGTAATGAATTTATAATTGTTTGTAAAAGCTTTTCTGACCATCTCCAGGCTTTGCTAACTCCAACACCCCAAAGTCCTGTTAATGCAGTTTTAATGGATATATCAGTTCTGCCAACAATACTTGGCAGCGACTTACTCACTACTGCATCACCACTGTGCTCTTTACCCAAATAAATCACTGGCTCAGGCTTTGTTACAAAAGCTATATTATTGTGTATCAATTACTGTATATTTATTATTCTGAGAACAACCTAGAAGCACAAATCACACACCAAATGTCTGTTTCCTCATTTTCAGTCTCAACATCTTTGAGGCACTCTCTCTCCACAAGAGCAGCCGTGACTCACAGAGTAACCAGTTGCCTGGTGGATCCAAGCTGTGGTTTTATAACACAAGTAATCTTTGTTGATATATTCATCATGACCTAATATCAATCATGACCACGCGGCTGAGAGTAATATCTCAGCCGCGTGGCAGTGGTTTTACTTGGGGCGATGCTCTAGTTTTCTTCTTGATAATAAGCCGATATAACTAAGTTAGCAGTCAGTTTATCATCAGAATTAAAGTTGAGACTGGAGAAATACATTATTAGTGGTTTCCTTGAAGAAACAAACGAGAATATGATACAATAATACCATTTTGCTGGTTGCTAGTCCCGTGTTAGCTTTGTGTTAGCAAGGCATCCACTTTGAAAGGAAAATACTTATCTTCTTTTTTCTCATTCACTATTTCCCTTGCTCCGCTTTCAACTTAAGCAGTCAATGACTCCATCAGCGCTGGTGTAGAGCAGCAACAGTTAGTCCATTAATAGATTGAAAAAAAAATGAATCACCTGTTAGTTTGATGATTAATTGTTTCAGTCATTTTTCAAGCAAAACAGTAATTTGCTGACTTGTAACATCTGCCTGTTCCAGCTTCTTAATTTCAGGATTTGATCTATTTCTAATGTTGGACGACCTTCCTTTTTGTAAAGAGGGACTTTTGTCTTTCCTTTATCTCTGAGATACCTCCCTCTTCTGCTCGCTGCGTCCTGCCTTTCTCATCAGACCAAGAGGTGCTGAAAGGCTCTCTGGTCTTTAGCTCAGCCACTTACATCACCTCCACACACACACACACACACACACACACACACGCACACACACCTCATCCAGTAGTATAACCTCATCCCTCAGCCTCCAGGTTTACAGTACAGGGTATCATGGGTTCAGACTGGAGTATCAGTCCCCTCTCCCACAAGCAGTGAAATCTATACTGCAGGGAGGAAAGTGGTTGTACCATAAAGCATGAAAACATATGATTGGCTGACACCCCTGACATCACACTCTCACTCACTGTAAGCCACAGTGTCACCACAAAGTGACCCACACACACAAATCCAAAAGCCACCTGAATGTAAACAAACATGCATGCAGACAGAGATACAGAGCACAGACATACATAAATGTCATTCATATTTTAATGCACACACACCACAACAACCTCTCTGTTCGTTCTTCTTGCACATAGTAGACAGACTTTTGTATTGTACACATCAGACCATGACTCTTTGACCCAGTCCCAACCTGCATTTAGCTCTTAGAAAAAGACAAAATGTTTGGGCGGCTTTTGTTTGACTTTTCAGATTTTCTTTTAGGACATTTGCTCCTCAAAATGCCATATGCAAGACACACATGAACACACACCCACTAACACGTAATGCAAAAGACATTTCCTGGTTTTAATAATGAGCTCTGCTATAGATATCATGGCTGACGGCCCCCGGTCGCTTCTCTTTTACTGGCTGAAAAAAAGGAAGGGTTTCAATATTCTGACCTCATCCTCTGTGTGTGTGTGTGTGTGTGTGTGTGTGTGTTTCCTCCGGCTGTATAGACAGCATTGTGTGTCAGCCAGCGATGACATTATAGTTTGCCTATGGAAATAATCTGGGCAGCCAGAGTCAGTTCAGGGTGCGGTGAGTCAGGTAGGAACAGGGAACAGACGGACGGTAAAGGAGATGTGAAGTCGGTTTGATTTTAAAAATCTCACTAATGCTCGATATTTGTTGCTTCATTCTTTCTGCACATCTATGTGCCTCCTGTCAGCCATAGTGTGGGCAGGATGATGGCATTTTCTTTTGATTTTACATTGAAGTTTCTTAAATTGATGCTTTTTTGTCTGCCTAGTCTTAGTGGCTAGTAGCTGCAGTATCAATAAAACATTAAGAACATGTTAAAATTGCATTTTAAAGCAAAAACAAGCAGATAAATAGTTACAGAAAGAAGTTATGAAACTAATGATTACATTGTTACTGAGCATTTAGCTCGTTTTGTGATTTTCTGTCTCACAAAATAAATTATTAATCTAATTTCCAGTGGCAACAACTACCTTTTCAATTAATACGAATAAGTGTGATTATTTGCAGGTTGTAGCTCGAGGATTTCTGTAAAAAGAACAGAAAAACACAGACTGATGTCAAATCAAATCATCAGCAATAAAATTAGGTTAACTTAAGTATCTATGTTTGAAAAAATACAGTAGGCCACAGTTTATTCATTGTTTCTTTTTCAAGAAAACATATACAGATATTATAATTGGAGTGTAATCATATATGTGTGTGTATATATATATATATATATATATATATATATATATATATATATATATATATATATATATATATACATATATATATATATATGTACATATATACATATATATATATTCCTTAACTGTCATATTTACTGCTGTGTTTGTTGCAGTAATGAACAAAGCCTCCACTGTGGGTCAGAAGATGGTACAGATTGGTGTGCAAATGACATCTCCTTCAATCTGCATGTTGACAGACGTTCACTCTCTCTTTCTCTCTCTCTCTCTCAAACACACACACATACACTGAGCCATCAATTGTTGCTTGTCTGGAGAGCCTTTATCTGGGAGAAAGAGGTCAAACTACTGATGATGCCATCCTCCGTGTGCAGGAACACACACGTACACACTGAATGGGTGATACAGAAACAGACTTGCAGCCACTCACCCTCTGACTTTCTTTTCCACAAAGTCTTTTGGCCACACACACATCGTCTATGAATCACTGTCACATCTCTGACCCTCCTCTTTAACTGTGTTTTCATCTCAGTCAGAGTTCACATGTTGTGTAAGGAACAAAGCCCGAGCTGAAGGTTTCTTCTGCAGCCAGCAGCCCTCTGTTCATTCACTTCTTTTTAGGTTCGTCTTGGATCGATGCCATAAAAACTTAAAATGTGTTGGAGTCAGATTTACTACCGGAGGCACATCAGCTGCAGACAAACAGATGATACAGAAAGACACATAAACACACACAGAGTACTTCTCAGGGTTATTAATAAAGCCGAGCAGATGGACAGAGTTATATAAGTGCGTGTCACTGCTGCCCTGAGGGGCTCTGTCTGCTCGGTCGGAGTAGAGGTGATGTCAGTTGAGCTATTGGCTGCATTAAGGTCTTAACAGATGAAGCTGAATGAGAGAGAAAGAGAAAACATTAGTTGAATGAGTGAGTGACGGCTGGAGAGAGATTACAAAAAAAAATGATGATGGAAATGTCAGCAGCCAACAAACTAAAGGCAAGATCATCAGGGAGAGAGAGGAGTGAGAGAAAGTTACAGCTGTTTGTCCAGCTGCTGTCCTCAGGGTGTATACTTACAGGTGTGCGTGCGTGTGTGTGTGTGTGTGTGTGTATGTGTGTGCTTAAGACTTCACTTATTTTGGTCATCCCAGCCCTTCACACATCCTTCAATCGTGCAGAGAGCACAGATGATATAACAGCTTCAGTTCCCTGTCAGTAAATCCAACATGGCAGCAATCGAGATCACTCATCCCAAGTCACCTTTGGGAAATTGTTTTTATAATTTTTTGTCCTTTGTCATATAACAGAGGGTGATGACATAAACAACATAGACGTCGCCATGGTCATGAGCTGTGATGTGATTGTCCATTTCGCACATGATTGGTCGATGCCTTCAGTCGTGTGGGAAAGCTCAGAAAAAACGACCTTGTTCCGAAAAAATGAATAAATAATGATGCTTTTTCAGTGTGTAATAATTGCTTTCTGTGTGAAACAACTGACATGCAAATATTAACATGCAAATTAATTGCACAAATGAACTGCCCTCAGTGCGTAAGAGCCTTAAAAGTGTGTGAGAACAAGTAGGAAAAGAGCAGATACGATAGTCAGTAAGCTAAAAGTAATCGATTAACTGTTGAAATCGGCCACTAAAGGCGATGGATATGAACAGACAAAAGACATCCAGCTTGACAGAAATTCAAACGTATACATTTGGGACTGGCGGTGTTGATGAGAGTGTAGGGTCGTCTGATGGAGCTGTGGGTGTGTATCTTATTAAAAAGGTTAGGAACCACTGGTCTTTGGATAGAGAATTGTGTGATGTATCGACGTCTATGTACTAATCATTCCCGATGGCACTTGATTATTCATGCTGGGACATTAGTATGCAGTGTTGTGTGGTTCATTGTACACTGGCCTCTTATTGTGTTCCAAAAAGTCAACAGTCCTCCCCACAGAGCCGTGCCTCTACAAAGGTGGCCATGTATGCGCAGGCAGGCTGAAGACTCAATTTATCAACATCACATAACGTACAATGGAGCCATTAGCTGCTCATCCATCAGATTCAAAGGGCGGCCGGCTCAGCTGTCAATCTCACATTCAGGAGGGAGGGATGTGTGGTGAATACGGAAGATGTTGTCTTTTTGGGGGCAGCGAGATGTGAAAAGGGCTTTACAGGAAGGTTTGTCCCTTTGCATCAGTGTGTGTGTGTGTGTGTGTGTGTGTGTGTGTGTGTGTGTGTGTGTGTGTGTGTGGGCTCTGGTGACAGGAGTATTTCCTGGTTCCGCGTTGACAATAAGAACAGAGGAGGATGTGTTGATGAACTCAGTGGGGATTTCTGAGACTTCTGCTCCGTAATGGTGAGCCTGAAAATCCTCCAAACGTCCCTCTGCAGTGGTCTTTTACCCCTCTGCAATCCTCCTGCAGTTGCATGTGACACAACATTAAGAGGGCACTTACCGCCGTATTGAGAAATCCAATAGATGGTGTCACGTGCCGAGAACAGAGAAGAATCATTTGGAACTCTACGAACTTCTTAGGATAGATTATGACAAAGGAACGGGAAAAATATGGAGTCTTGTCACACCAAAAGTGAAGCTTTGCATGTTGTTGCAGGCAGCTCTCTCCCTGACAAAGAAAGAAAGGAATGCTTATGTTATAGCACTGGCAGGGGGCATGATTTATGTACAGTATGCCACATGGAAATTATTTTCTTTTCTCCAGGAACAATAACTGGTTGTTTTGCAATTGTAGATTCCATAATTGTTACTGCAACGTGGTGTCATGTTTTTAATACAGTGTGAAGTATTAATACGATGAGTCACATTCCTTGTGTCCCATCCATTACCCATTTTTTACCCTCAGACAGTTTCAGTGAGTTTTCAACTCGCCTCTTGAAGGGCGACCTGTCCCACCGAGGATCAGCACCTAATTGGCTGCATTCATCGCTGTTAATTGAATTGACTCGGCCCTCTTTGGATTTATTTTTGGATGACACACAAAAGGGAAGCGCTCCAGCGAAGTGGTCTGTTCTTCATTAATTAATTGCGTAACCAATCAATTATGCAGTGAAGCTGGAAGGATTTTAGTGTATGAAAGAATCCAAGCTCCCTCCCAGAAAGACTTGGACCACTTCTGGATGCCTTGTTGGAAGTATCACCAGCAGAATTGTGTGCATCCTCTTGGGGATTGAGGATGTTCATGTGTGAGAGGAGGAATGAGGCAGAAACTATGTTAAGAAGTGGGTGTGTACATGCGTGAGAGTGCGCATGTTTGTGTACACAGAAAGGCAGAGACGGAGATAGAAATGTGTATATGTGAGTGTAAGTGGAAATTTAGGTCTTTTATCTGGGTAAACAGGAAAGGATGGTGCCCTCCAACTATTTCCTCTTCCTCCCAGAATTCCCCTCTGTTTTCATCTGTCCATCAGCGGCTCAGATTGACAGCAGGGAAACAGATACAAGGCAGACAATTTGAGTTCAAACAAAAGAAGTTATTGCTGTCACTAGGAAGAAAGCAAGAAAGTATCTCAATAGAATGTTTGAAAACAGTAGTGACCAGTGTTGTATTGAATGGGGAAAAGAAAAAGGGGAAACAAAAGTGACAGACAGGACAATATCTAGAAACAAGACAAACTGGATTTTTGGATGAACGTTGCTAACAGAGCCACTTGTGTGCAGCTCCATCATATGCAAATAATAATACATCCATCATTTGCAGACAAACGATTGCACCGCAGGTCCAAAAGTTCCACCTATAATTATCTAACAGCTTGATTATGTGTGCAGTTGCAACTGTGAGGAATCAGTACAGGAAATGCAGAAGTTTGGCTCATCACAACATGGCTTCATTTTTAAATTGCATGTTTGCTGCTGCAGCATTGGGAAAATCCCCCATTGCTAATTCAGCACAGTGAAAACAATGGGATACATAAAGTTAAATACAAAAAGTTCAAGCTTATTCAGGTTTAACTGATAACTCTTTTTAGAATTAGCTTATAAGTTTTGCACTTTATAGAGCTGCTTCAGTCTTCCATTGATGGTCAATCAGCAGCAGTACTGTCACAGTTAATATGGACACAGTGCCTTGCTCAATGGACATTTTGCAGTAGTTGTTTGGGAAGATGAATTTCTCATCTCTCTCTCCCTTATACAGCTGCTTGAGGCAAATTTGCAATGTTGCCTTATATAGATAAAATAGACTTTGATAAATTTGAGTCCACTGTCGAGGTGCAAAAATGATTGTTTGGTAGCATGACTCGAAAACACATCCAGATGTCAAATCTGTCCTCTGGGGATGAATAGTTTATTTAATCCTTTGTGTGTCTGTCTTTGTTTTGTCCCCCAGGGAAAGCTGCCTGACGCCAGTCAGCCCAGAGTCCTGTCCCCTTGTCCAGGCCTTCCTGGCTGAGTGTCCAGGCCGTGTGTTCCTGGGTCACGCTCAGTCACAACTGAAGACGGGCCTGCAGACCCAGGAGAGACACCTCTTCCTCTTCACCGACACTCTGCTCGTCGCCAAGGCCAAGTAAGTCTCCTTATGTGAAATGGCAGAGAATGGACGAGTGTATGTTGGTTGTTTGACACAAACAGGAAAATAGAGAGCAGAAAACGTTTGAGAAACAAAGCAGCAACATTTCATCTGCTCCTCGTTGTCTCTCTAAAGCTGATAGCAAAAATCAGTTTGTACGTCCTTTCGCTATGTTACCCTCAATTCTCCTTCCTTTGCTCTCTTCTTTCACTTCTCCCTCCCTTATTTTCTCCCCACTATATAATTATTTCCCAGCCAATTAAATCCATATGAAGACTGGCCCGGATCAAAGCCACACTGGCCTGCCTCGGGCCTGCAGTACGGGCTCCCCAACCACAAACTGCAACACACACAGTCAAAAATAGAAACTCAAAGAGCACATATATGTTTTTGAAGTCCACAAACTTGCACATACATGGACTAACACACACATATAAACACATAGACATGTCGAGAAGGAAACAGTTCTGTGTACTATACTTACTGTACACACACACACACACACACCTACTCCTGAGCACAGACACAGCAGGACCTCTGTGGTCATGTGCCAGTGGGCGGAGCTGACCCTTCCAGCGCAGAGCACACGCTATAATTGGCTATTACATTGTGGCTGAACACAGGGTGACTTGGAGGAATGTGTTGGTATGTGTGTGTTTGGAGAGGAGAAAGAGGAGAAGTTAAATGATGTGTGTTTGTGTGCTTTTATATCTGTGTAACAGCAGGGAGAGTGTGTGTGTACGCCACATGTGTGCGTTTGGAGTCTGTCCCTCTGTAATCACAGATGCAGCCGGTGATAAATACACTTCTACTGAGCGCGCCTGACTTAAAGTGCTGAAAATAAAACCAGCTCTTTTTATAATTCTAATCTATATAAAGAATTTCTTGAGGGACGACCATATGCGAGACCATATAGAAGAATGCTTTTTGAAGAAAATTAGGTTGAAATAGACGGGGATCCTGGTTCGTTCCCTGTGGAACGCCTTGACAAGGAACTCTTTCAGCAGGTTTCAGTGCAGAAAACAAGGCAACATGTGGCTAGAGTAACAGCTAACTGCTGCTAAGTTTCCTGCCCTTAGCTAGTTAGTTCAGTTAGCCGTGCAGCTAGCAGTCCAGACTGGAAGTTCGGAGAACAAGGGTAGTGTTGGTGTTTAGACTGGGATGGGTCAGGGATAGCTGGTTAGCATGCTAAGCTATATCATTGCAACATAATACATAGACGTCAGAACTGTTTTTCACATTCTGTTGATAATTTGACTTAATATTTGGATGCTTTTGACTAAAGTTCTTGCATACTGCCCCTTTAATTGATTAGCTGCAACAATTTTGATAACTGATGAATCATTTAAATCAATTCAACATTATTGCTGGTTTCATTTGCTTAAATGTGACGAGCATTTTCTGTTTTTAATCACTGTAAATTATACTGAATTAAAAAGCAACAAAGGAGATGTCTTGTTAGGTAAGGAGTACTATTTTCTTAGGTTCAAGAGACGAAGACAGATTACAGACAATGAAAATAACTGTTCGATGGAGCCGTAGTCTCGTCTCATAATGAGCAAACTGTGTTGTCTGCAGGTCTCCCACTCATTTCAAAGTGAAGGCCCAAGTCCGAGTGTGTGAGATGTGGATGGCCAGCTGCATAGAGGAGGTGTGTGAGGGAAGCACCAGCCCAGACAGGAGCTTTGTCATGGGCTGGCCTACCTGCAACTATGTGGCCAACTTCAGGTAAACACATTCACATACAGAGCAACTCCTGGAAAGTGAAATATATTTTGTAAGATTATCTTCATTTGATCAAACAGGAAGAATTCAATACCACTTCATTTCCTCTTATATAACTCCATTCAGTACATCTGCTTGCATTGCCTGACAGTTATTAATGCCAAGCACGCTAAACGTATTTCTAAAATGCCTATCTGAGTCACTCCAGTGCACTTCTGTAAGAGTACACTGTGTTCTGGGGTGGTAATGCACACTGTAGACGGGAACTAAAAACTGAACACGAAACCACAAAATCCCTAAACCCTCAAGCACGAATGCAGTTCCCAGTCGTAAAGCTGCTCAACCAACTGCAGTAAGGCTGGAGTATATACACACACGCAACAAGCACAAACATGCAACACACATGCAAATACATTCATATATGCCGTGCTGTACATTTGAAGTTCGTCGATGGCGTACGCACATTCGTACTTGATCACACCCGCTCATTACATTTTCCATCAGAAGGAATCCAGTCATAGCTCGAGGTGAAGTCTGTGGTTTTAACTGGCGGAGTTACATAACAGAGCAAAACAGACTGATGCTTTTAAAATGATTTACTCTGATGATGTTTTTATCTCTTGTCACTCTCCCCTTAGCTCTGAGGAGCTCAAGGACAAGTGGTTGGCACTCATCAAAAGGTAAATGTTTAGTTGTACCCCTGCTGCTTTGCAATGGTTTGTTTTGGTGATTAGCTCATAGATCATCTTACAAATCAAATTTTCCTTACGGGGCAGGAAAGTTTTGATTTGGATGGAACAGTGGTGATTAGACAGAGGCCAGTTTATCGTGAATGAGAGTAAACACGGAGTGAATAAACAGGAATTGGCTGGCCAAACAGACATTATGTAATGAATTCATCAGAAACAGTGGAAATAAATACTTACGACTATTATAAGATGAGATGAATTACTTCATTTTCTGTAGCGCCAAATGTTGGTCTCCCATTTCACAGGTCTGTTTAGGCCATATGAACTTCATTTAGACTCAAATGACATCTTTCCTTTGTTTTTCCCCAATACAGTCGGATAGTTGAGGGTAAAGAAAAGGACGACCCCAAGACTATCCCTCTGAAGATATTTGCAAAGGACATTGGAAACTGTGCTTATGTAAGATCCTCTTCTTTCCTTGTATTGCTTCAATCAGCACAAAAATAAATATTGTTTGATCGTCTGGTCTGTCACTAAGTGGGTAATTAATGACATCGCTAGCTCCCATTTATGTAACATACTAACAACCAGATATTTCCATAAAATGTTTCCACCAGGCCAAGACACTTGCGGTCAGCAATAATGACAGCACCACCGATGTCATCCGCATGGCTCTGCTGCAGTTTGGCATTTCAGTGAGTAACCAATGACCGCTGTTGAGACGCTTGTGAGACTTTGCTTGTCTGTGTCCAGTTTATGTTTTTAATTTATTTTTATGGTGGTTTTTAAGTCTAGCTGTCGGTATGTCACTAATTAAAAGTGATGGGGGGGATTTGATTTGGGACTTGACTTGACTTTGGGTCTTGTTTGAGACATGGACCAAATGACTTCAGTGTCTGATATCCAGTGATTATACTTGATGTGACGCTCAAGAGTCTCAGACAATGTAAGAAGTAGCCTTCACTGTAGGTTAAGGGTTAAACATCTACACCTGATTGCTGAGAATATCAGCAAACAGTTGTTTTGCACAGCAGCGGATGAAGATCCAAACCAATCTGTACTGTAACAGCATTTGTAGAGGTATTTTTACACCACAGATGTGCATGAATGAAGGTAGGCAGGAAAAGAGGCAGAATTTTCCTCTTCGATGTAAAATACATTTATTAAACCCGATTCTCCCTTTTTTTCTGTCTAGGGCTGCGTTAAAGACCACCGGTTGTGGGTGAACTCCAGTAAGGACGACCCTCCATACCCTCTCATTGGTGAGCACACCTGTCATGGACTGATTATGTAAAATATGTTGGAATTGTTTAGAAGAAGCTACTATTTTACCTTTCGCTTTACCTTTTTGCTCTATTTAGGCACTATAAGCGGTGATAATTCACCTCCTAGCAATTATAATCTGACATCTGGGAGCGTTTCAGGGCAGTTCATCTTTTACCAAAGTGATATTTCGGTGACAATCCCTCACTATAATCTTTTTTCTGAAGTTTACACTGAATTCTGAACATCCCAACTCAAAACTGCTGATTCATGGCTGCATAGCACATAGTCTGCCCTAATTTTTCATCATATTTTTGTTTTGGCGTCATGACACGTGCACTGATTGCACATAGACCTCTAACCTCTGGACCTCGACCTCTCATTCAGGCCACGAGTTTCCCTTCAGCATTAAGATGAGCCACATCAGGGATGGTGGAAGCAGTGGTGGAGGACCAGGGAGGGATCCAACAACTCCCACAGACTGTCCAGGGGTGCTGCTGCTGGACCAGTGTCTCCCACCAGACACCCAGTGCCAGTTTATCCTCAAACCCAACAAGGTTGTCCCAGTGCAGTCTCCGCTTATAGGTAAGACAGTCAGCCAGGACTGTAGTTCACATTCTGGGGGCCAGACCCCTTTCATGAGATCACATGAGGGCATTTTGAGAGTCATGAGACATTTTTCAGAACACAAATAAGTTTATTTCAGAAACAAAAGCATCTTTGTTTGCATGTGACGTCAAATAACTGCGAGGTAAAAGTTTTAAAGCACTTTGAACTTCAAAACCAAGACATTCAACAATCAGTGGATTATATCTGGTGCTTATAAGAGCTGATAACACTGATGAGGATTGATTTGTCATGCGAGTGAGTGCAGGCACCAGAATTTCTTAAGGCAATCGTGGCATTTTGCACATAAAATCTGATCTAGTGAAGATGATCTTGATCACGCTCTTTTTCTTTTTTCTTTTTGACCATTTGTTTTTAAACTGTCCATGATGAGTCGAATGGTGCATTGTTAGACCAGTGGACTGTTAACGTTTAAACAAAAAGGATCCCAAACGCAAGACACAAAATGGCAGACAGGTAGAAACAAAAAGCGAGCTTTAATAATACGCTGATCAAAGATCCAAACTCAAACAATACAAAATACAAAATGCAAGATACAAAAGGAATATAAAAAAAACAGAGGAAGCAGGAAGGGGCAAATCCAGGAATAAAAAGTCAAAAATTACAAAAACCAAAAGGGTACAAACCAAATGGAGAGCTGGGAACAGGAGGAACAGGACTGATGTAGAGATTCAGACAGGTACAGAAATAGGAGATGCATGACAAACAGAACAGACAAACTGACGAAGACAGAGGGGAAGACAAGGACTTAAATATGCAAGGGTGATAGCCAACACAGGTGAGGAGCAAAAAGGGCGGGAAAACGGACAAATAGAGGAAATGAAAAGCAAAACATGACACAAGAGGACAGAACTTCAAAATAAAACAGGAAATAACAAAACCAAAAACTCAAACCATAGCATGGACTGCTTTTCAAACCTACATTATCCACAATGCAGCTTAGCCAATGAGTGACATCACTGGAGACAATTAATCCGATTACGTGCAGCTTTTTGGTGGAGTTACCCTTTAAGTGAGATTCATGTTGGGGCTTTCAACACTTTTGATGCCAGAAATGAAATAGTTGTGCAACCTGTTCAAAATGTATTCTTCAACGAGAGGTTTCAGTCATCTCCATGATAACCAGACACGATTCATCAGCCTCTAAAGTGCCTACCAAATCACGTGCGCCCAAATGTTACAGTGTCCGCGACATAACAATTTTCTCCAGGTGCAAGACCTTTTTCTATCAAAAATGTATCATTTCTGTCATAAATCAGGACTTTAGTTCCAAAAGTTATTAATAAAATGTCTTTCGAACCAAAATTCTCAGTCAGTTAAAAACAGCCATATAACCACTTGATCAGTGGCCATCTGCTCGTGGACCTTAATGCACTGAGTGAAGATGAAGTGAGAGCAGTGAAAGTATGTGCTGTTATAAGTAGTAGATTGATCAGAATAATAATGATAGAGTTTTTTCCATCAGCATGACAGCTGAGGTTTTCAAGTGGATGGTTGGTCAGTGTCAAGAATCCATCCATAAATCTAATTCTCTATGAAACCACGAGAGGAAATATGAGGATGGAGAAGTACTAATGCAGAACAGAAAGTACTTCCTCTGAATTTGTTCCACTAACATAAACCATTTCACTTTGTTTGTGCACATTCTTGACTCTCAGACTTACAGTCATGTCTTTAGTACAGAGGATGAATCAGTAGGTGAGCAAGAAGAAAAGAAGGCGATGTGAACGGTGGGAAAGGAGACGTGAGCGGACGAGAGGTTACAGCAGGGGTTGGCAGAGATGCAGTGTCAAAATAAGAATAACACCAGACAGACAAAGAGGAAGAAACCCCAGAGGGGACGGATGAGTGTGAGAATAGGAAGATGGAAAGTGAAAAGAGATGACACAGCTATTGAGTAAGCCTGAAGGTCAGCATAGGTGAAGGAAAAAGAAACAGCAGACTGAAACAGATAGAGAGAGAAGAATTAACAGGAGGAGAGAATGAGAAGGGGACCTCGAAGGAGAGAGGGACAAAAAAAATGCGGAGGAGGAGAAAGAAAAACAGTGAGGACGGTGGACAGGAACAAGGATGAGTAATGGGGATACAGAGACCAGGATGGAAAAAGGACAAGATGAGGAGAAAAAATGTGCATTTCCCAGTCAAGGAGGCTTCAGTGTGCCAACCACAAGCTTTGCCTTGAGCAAAATCTCATCTTACATAATACATAATCGCTCCAGAGCAACGCCGCCGCCATCGAAGCCTGATCGCTCACACCCAACACGAACACTAACAAACGTGTGTGTTTATTGAGTGAATGCCACGGCAGAAGCCCCTTTTATGGGATTCATTCTCAAACAATCCTGCAAGCAGTTCTCTCTTGAATGTTCGAAACTTTGGGGAGGTTATTTTTTTTTCCATCGGTATTTTTTTCCAAAATTGCTCAAAGTGGCCAAAAGTCAGTCTGTCGTAGAGCTTGATCACAATTAGCAGCCACGTCGTTTTCACAAATACAGCATCAAACAGCCAGACACCCAGTTGGTAATCAACCAACCAAGGTTTGGTTTATTTCTGGGAAGAGATTTTACTACTTGACTTATTTTGGTTGAGTAAAATTCTCAGGAGGTGAAGGTACCATGTCAATCCCCTCCAAACAAAATGTTCTGACCATGTTTATCCTTCTAAAATGCTTATTATTACAAAAATGATTTGTGACATGACTGTGGTTTGTGTTAAAACAATTACTTGGTTCAGGTGAGACACGCAAATTGGTTTGATTTGTATGAAAGTTCCTGTTAAATAATTACTACCCAAGCTTAACAAGTCCCGTCTAGTCTTATGTTTTATTGCCCATGAAACAAAATTCTGCATTGAGCACCTGTTTTGTAACACACCAGCAGAAGATTATAGCAGGATGACAGACGTTGCCCACCCAGTCTGTCTGTGTTTCCTCGTTCCCCCTCTCTCAAACTGCTCCCTGACTAGAAAGCTGTAATGATGTAACGCCTGATTTACAGCGAGGTCATGTTTTTTCCGATGATGGTGAGGCCTGCTGAGAAGTGCCAGAGCAGCCCGGCAACACTGTTAATGTTGAACTTTGTTCCAGAGAGCATTTGGGTGCGACGCTACAACAGAGCGTTAAATAATGAATCTATGTGAGGTATGCCACATATTTTGGCCTTTTGGGCGGTCGGCTCCTCCACCCTCTGAAAGAATTCTTTGTTTGTTAGGAGAGTCCCACCCTTGGATATAAATCACAATCGCTTAATAACATAAATGTTATCACTTCATGATTGTTTGCAGATCAGAGTTGCTACAATTCCATTTCACCACAATGGCCCTTTAAAAGATTTACTGCAATGTTAGCAAATTTACAGATTTCACCAGTAGTTCAGGCAGTCAGAATCCAGAGTAGTGTTGTAATTAAAGATAATTTTCATAATAAATTCATCTATTGAATATTTTCTGATTTTAATGTTATTTATGGATTAGTCGTTCATGCACAATACTAGTTCCCAGAGCCAGAGCTGACAAGGAGCTTATTTATCCAAATGATATTAAAAAAAGGAGCAAATTGTCACATTTCAGACACTGAAACCAGCAATCATTTTGCTTAAAGGTCCTTAAATGTTGTAGAAAGTGAGATTTTTGTCTTTTTTGATTTAAAAGCAGGTCTAGGTGCCATGAGTACTGTGAAGGTATCAAAACACTGAATCCATGGAGAAGCTGGTGGATGGTGCCTGCTCAGGCCTCTGAGAGCTAACCAATCAGAGCAGACTGGGCTTTCCAGGAGGGGGGCCTTAAAGGGACAGGAGCTGAAATGAAGCATTCAGTCAGAGGGTGAATAGAGTTGGTGCAGCAATGGACAGTATGAGAAAAATGACCCTTAATATTAATCAATCAGTTAATTTTCTGTCCACCAACTAATACATTAATTAATTAATATAGTTTTTAGCACAACTCCAAATCAGGTATCCATACTAGAACTAGAAAGCCTCCCTGTAGTGGTGTCTTTAAACTTGGGTGCTCTCTACAGTATGTCACCTGAGGGCAACACAGCTTTGAATCAGTTCCCCCTGTTGATTAGTTTAAACAGTAACAGTGTCTGCTGTACATCTTCGTTAACATATACCTCAGTGCACACACAGCTTGCAGTTTCATAACCGCAGGAACATGCCGAGCTGTTATGTCACAGAGAACATGCAGATGATAGACAGCACAGGTAGACGTTGTGACTTGGCACCGCTGAGCAAACGCTCAACAAGGAAGGCTCAGTCACAGACACACAGAGCCCTATACATGCATACATGCTTTCATACACAAAAGCACACATATGGATAAAGACACACACACACACACACACACACACACACACACACACACACACACACACACACACACACACACACACACACACACACTCAAACCTCAGATTAAATGGTGCTCTCTTGTCTACATGTTTCTGAATCAGTGGTTCTTTCTAAATGTGTCTCTCTCTTTAACAATATCCCTCTGTGTCTGTGTGGACACACCAAGCATTCATCTGAATATGGATAAAGTCCACCATCAGGGACTTTGAGGCTAACTGCTAAACAATTCACAACCTCCAAGAACACACAAAATAAATATTACAAAACCATTACAAAGGCTCCGGTTTGCAGTTGCATTCCAGTGATTTCAACATGCATTACTCAAGCTGCAGCAGTTTGCTTCCGTCTGAAACCACAGCTCACCTCTTCCTCTTCTCTCTCCCCACAGAGCCCGGTCAGCAGAAGTCTTTTAAGAGAAAGAGGTCTCTGATCAACTGGCCCTTCTGGAAAGGCTCCAACACACAGCTGGACGGCCTGCCCCTGTCCCCGACCTCACTCTCCCCCACTCAGGGACGGCTGTTCGGACGACCCCTGAGCTCCGTCTGCTCTCCAGAGCACGGCCTGCCCAAGCCTGTCATGGTGAGCCGAGTGCAGGTCACACAGGCCAGCAGGAGGGGGTCAGGACCCCGTCTGGAGGGGTCGGAGGATGATTTGGGGTTTTGCAGTGTATTTGGGGAAAGGGAGATGCAGTGGTGTGGGGAAGTAGATTCTGACGTAGTATTATCATTGCTTGCAATATGTTATGTCTCAGATAAATTGTGGACAAACGAAATAAGTAATGGACGTGCTGGAGTTGGTGGAGAAGTGAAACCTCAGTCTGTTGATTAAGCAGTCCTCATTCTACATCCAACAGAAATGTTTCCTCTTTTATTATATTGTGCTCTGAAGAATCCTTTAAGACAGGCCAAACTGGGTCTACATCAATCCTCTGGTCGGTTTTGAAAGAGAAAACGAAATGAACTACATTATTCATTTTTTTCTAGATTACTAGTTAAAATGTTTGATAGTTTACAATTTTATCAACTTATCCACATTGACAAATCACTGAATAATAATGAAATCCCATTTGAAGCCCCAGAAATAATTCAGACAGATTCACTGTATTTGCTCAAATTAAATTCTGCTTCTAGGAAATGGGGACTCAAAAAGAAACAGCAGGGGCTGAGGGTGCTAAATTCACTTAATCCCTGTCTCTTTGATTCCTTTGGTGTGAAACATCTCTGGACTTCTGGCAGGATTTCTGAGAAATGAAGTCCTTTGGTGTCAAACATTAAATGCTTGCTGCTATAATGGGCTGTCAGCGATAAAAGCCTGCTCATTTCTCTGTGCTGTTTGAAAACTTAAGGTCCTCTGTTCCTTTCAGAGTACTGACAAATACAATGTCAGGAGATTTACTGAGGGTAACCATCCATCTCCCCCTGCCCTCTAGGACATGTTAGTGTTCCTGTACCTGGAGGGGCCGTACACCAGGGGTGTCTTCAGGAGGTCAGCTGGGGCCAAAGCCTGTCGGGAGCTTCGGGACCGACTGGACAGTGGGACCGAAGACCCGGAGATCTCACACCAGTCTGTGTTCATCATCGCCGCTGTCCTCAAGGTAACACACTCCAAACCACACACACAGTCAACCACACACAGCTCTGCCCCGTTTCACTGGTTTGAAACCAGACAACAGAAAGCAGCAGCGACTGATGTGCGTCCAAAGTCACAGAAGTCCAGACAGGATAATCTGTCTGTGCACAGCCAGGCAGGCTGCCAGTCACACACATACAAGGTGCTCATTGTTCAGCATCCAGGCCAAAGAGCCACCAGAGCGCCGGGCATCCAGGGAGCATCTGAGGTGCTTCAGGCTTTATACAGGACTGATTCATCTCCAGTCTTTGTTATGTGCTACCTGCACAGTGGACACCTCACCAGAGACAACACAGTGTTGTAGTTAATAAATTAATCCAATGACAGAAAATCCACTGATGCTGATTGTAATAATAACTTAGATGTTATTTTTCAAGTAAAATAAAGGAGCATGGAGGTTTTCACTAAATGATGAATATTGTTTATCTTTTCTAATTATTTTACACAGTATAGGCTGTTACAGTAATGTTATTGAAGGATCCTTTTTATGTATTATGGAAAACAAACTCCCACTCAAGGTGTACTATATATACAGTATCTCATTTCCACACAGTCTCTTTTTATGCTTCTCTTACTTTTTGACCTTTTTACCTTGATGGCTATTTCTGTTAATTCCTCAAGGTGTCTCATGCACCAGATGACCTAATTGTATGCGGCACTGTGGAATGAATTATTTATTTAACATCTATTACAATATGTTAGAACTTAGTATTTTAAGAAGTAAAAATACAAAACATTTGCTGGGTACAGCTTATATAATGCAAGATGTGAGCTCAAAATCCAAATAACAAAACACATGTACAGTCAGACCTAAATGAAATAATCCAACTAGAATACAAAAAGCCAGACACCCAAAAATCAAATAATCAATTAATCAGTTAACTGAACAGCCATAGCCAATACAAAGTAATTATTTGTTGAAGAAAATAACCATTTGCTGTAGCCCAATCTCAATTAATAAACTTATATGATTTATCTTGGTACACAGGACTTCCTGCGAAATGTCCCGGGCAGCGTGCTGAGTGTGGATCTGTATGACCAGTGGATGGAGGTGATGGAAGGGGAGGCGGCAGAGGAGAGGATGCAGGCTGTCCAGAGGTAGGAAATTCATCATCAGACACCAAATTAATGTCTAAATCCTTCTGCTAATTTTAGAGTAATGATAAACAACATGTTACTGTTTGTGTCGGTCTGTCTTGTGGCGGCCCAGCACCTCACTGCGACAACTGTTTTTTCCATTAATTTCACTTAGTTTATGTCTGGAGAGAGACAGAAAGTATGAGAGGGCATCGCTTTGGAACAACAAACTAAATTCTTTCTGCTTAGGAAAATAAAAAACAAGTAACATGGAAGCGACACTGAAAATGTTTGTGGAGAAATTCCTGTGGAGAAAACATGACAACACACACACACACACACACACACACACACACACACACACACACACGCAAGCACACTGTGAGAATGAAGACCAGGCACAGGGTGTTTTAGGATGTTCTCTGTGGTTTCTGTAGTCATTTACCATCCTTCCATCCTTCCTTCTCTGCTTCCTTCCTCTCCGTCCTCCTCTCTCTCAGGTTGCTCCACCTCCTGCCCAGCGAGAACCTGCTCCTGCTGCGACATGTGATTGCTGTGCTGCACTGTATCCAAGGCAACGCCCACGACAACCAGATGAACGCCTTCAACTTGTCCGTCTGCATCGCACCCAGCATGCTTTGGGCTCCGGCACCAAGCACGCCCGAGATGGAGGGGGAGGGCACGAAAAAGGTGAGGAGGAACACACTTACACATGCACACACTCACATGCGCACACACACACGGGGTGTTTTTGGCTTTTAGTGCTAAAAATGTAATCTTAGATCTTGTAGATGATTATATTAAGTGGAATAGTTTGACATTTTAGGAAACATTTTTTACTTTCTTGCTCTCTTGCTGAGTGTAAGATGAGAAGATCGATTAAAGGGCCGCAACCAAAAATCATGTCATTGTTGATAAATCCACTGGTCATTTTCTCAATCAAACAATTTATAAAATGTTAAAGAATTTAAAGAATGCCACAACCAACATTCTTCAATTTACATTTACGTTTTATCTCACCAACAGTCTAAAATCTAAATGTACTTTCATAAATGAAAAAGAAAAACAGGAGGCGGCTCCAAGAAGTCGCTGCTTACGGAGAAAAATGAGTCCCACAGATGATTCTTTATAAGACCACAAATTGTTGTTTTTCCACTTTAGTTTTTGTGCAGATTTGACAAATGACAAATAACGTGAAAATAAGTGTTTTTTTTAGGGATGCCTGTATTTAGTTACCTCTGGAGAGAGCAAGGCTAGCTGTTTCCCCCTATTTCCAGTCTTTATGCTAAGCTAAGCTAAACAACTATAGACAAGACATGAGAGCGTTATCAATCTTCTCATCTAATTCTCGGCAAGAAAGCAAATAGGTGTATTTCCCAAAATGTTGGACAGGTGTGTGTTTGTAAGTGTGTGTGTGTGTGTGTCTGTGTGTCTGTTATAGAGAGATTTGCTGAGACGGTGTGCAAACTCTGAGGAATTTAACATTTCAGTGGAATAGTGGAAGCAGACAGCTTCAGCATGAGTGTGTACGTGCTGCTGGGATGTTTGAAACACATGTGACGAGACAGACAGACGAGTTAGAAAATCTAGATTTCACGGACACGAGTTAACTGTGTGTGTGCACATACATGTTCACATGCACACTCAATCTCTGTCAGCCCGAAAGCCGTTTGTCGGCAGACTGAAGGGTTCCCCTGCGGATGTGAGCGTTGACCTCCGAGCAGGAGATGACCCACTAACACACAGCTGTAACACACACACACACACACACACACACACACACACACACACACACACACACACACACACACACACACACACACACAACCAGCCTCACACACACACACGCTCAGTCACGTTCACATGTCATCACTGACAATCACTCATAAGCTGAAATCACAACATTCTTACACGCCGCTGAGCTTGAAATCCACGAGCTTAGAGCAAGACTTGACAGGAAAGAGGAAAGCTTCTCAGTTTCATGCTGACTTACTCTCAAGCGCACAGGAAAATATTTGTTTCTACTTAACCACTTAGAGTAGATTATGGCACCATTAAAGGGTTAGTCCTCCCAAATGAAAAAACATACTTACTTACCTTTCTTTACTCACCATTTGAGACTGTTTCTCTGATCTAATTTATGTTCATCCTTGAGTCAAGCTTTTTCTGAATATGTCTGCAGAACTTTTAAACCCAATTATATTTGAGATGTCCTGATACTTGATCATAACAGGCAGCCAACAGATCAGAAATGAGTGCAGCTAAAGTTAATATGTGAACAGGTTTTAGTATATTGATATTTGAATATTTTCTGACACAGAATCTCTAACTGTAATCATATTTTTGTGGAGTTAATTCAGCAGTGGAGCAACACTGCTGCTCTCTTTCTCCCTCATATCTCAGCCTGCCAGGTTAACCTGAAATGACTTAATTCCCGCAGCAGTGGCTGCTGCCAGAGCCCACAGAGGAAAGCCCCCTCGCCCACCCTTGCCCATTGTGTAGCGGCTAAGACACAGAGCACACAAAGCTTTTTGATTTGTGGTCTATTTGGAAAGTCACAGCAATTGAGCTGCACACAATCTCTGTGGGTGGCTGGTTTGCTTATCTTTTCAAAAACGTGTATGTGTGTGTGTGTTTGTGTGTGTGTGTGCGTGTGTGTGCATATGCTTAAGGTGGTTGAGGTTCATTGAGAAAACATGCAAAGAATTTCCTACAGAATCCTGAGGCCAAGTGTGTGCTTTAGTGGAAAACTGTGTCGCTGAAACACTCTTCTCTTTCACTCCACACACACACACACACACACACACACATACACACACACACACGCACACCTACACACACACACACACACACACACACACACACACACACACACACACACACACACACACACTTGTCAGCACAGATACCCTCAGCACCCACAAATACCTAAATATCTCTTTCACAAATACCCCCCTGATAACACTTTCCCTCTCACACTGCTTGTTTGTGTGTGCAGCCTGAGCGGCCGTTTTCTGGGAAAAAACTTTGAAAAATAACAAAGTGAGATTTCGACATTTCCCTCCTTGTGGTCGGAGCCAGGGGCCAATTTAAGCCAGCGCGGGCCCCTGGCCGTGTAATGGCTAGTTTCCAACCTTGTCTGGAGACACGTAAACGCTCCGTTTCGGCCAATTCAGTTGAGTCTCAGTGTCCCTGCCTCTTTCATGCAGCATATAATTTAAATGTTTTTGGCTGAACGTAGCCGTTTAGGAGTTCCTGAGGTAAATACAGCTTTAGTCTGTGCATCACTTAGGATGGAGACAGAGAGACAAATCATTCAAAATAAAGTTGTTTTTCTCTTGAGCTTGGTTCTTTAAATGTGGACCAAACTTTTCTTCTTCTCTGTTTAGACTTTTTACTTAAAGTAACTTTTCCACATTACAGTAACAGAAAGAAGATAGTGATATGTAACACAGATAGCTTGATAGATTTTCCTTTGCAAACTTCTGGATGACTCACGACCTCAGGAGATACTCAGAAATGACCCACTAACACACAGCTGTGAGACCTCTTAATGCACACACACACCTGCACAGATGCGCAGATAGTGTAATGCTCTATGTGTCCTGCTGCGGTATACTATACTGTTTCAGTCTGAGTGTTGAGACAGAGATTAAGATAACATCCTTTTGTGTGGGAGAAGGAGAAAATGTTGTGTGCATGAGTTGTTGATGGAGATGATGCCCACAGGCTCCTTCTTACAGTGCCGTGTGTCACGTAGCAGCACACAGAGTGACAGTGAGGAATGCTGAATGAGTGATTGAAGGAAGGCAGGAAAGCTACAAGAAAGGGAGAGTGAAAGGTGAGAAAAGATTGAACCAAGAGGGAAGTAGAAAACTGGAGAAACAGGAGTTATGACGGGGGTGAAAGTGTGAAAACAATAGACAGAAGGTTTGTATTTCAGCAAGCTATTTAATGAGTTATGCAATCAACGTGTTATTTTTCCTTTAATGATTTTAATCAGACATTTCAGTGAAATAACACAGTAGTACCGTGTAGTAGGTGTAGATGTAGTTTGTTTAAAGCCTAACATTAGCTTTTTAACTTCTGGCGATTGCATTTAAGCTTCATCTGCGAGAATTATCTTGCTGAACAGAATGTGTAAGTATCATAAACTTGTGTTTGTCACAGAGCAGAGAGATTTCTGCAATTCATTTAAAAGCCTGCTGAAATTTTTTTTTTTCCCCCTTTTTTGACGAGGGAACCAGGGTGATGCTAACTTCAGGGTTAACCTAAAAAAAAACATACATCATCCTTGCAGCACTCTATTGGTTTAAAAAGCAGTATCATCAACAAAACTGTAAGGAATACTAATTATTATAGGTCTGTTACTGGAGCGCTGTGACTTTGCTGAAAGTCCTGGATTTATTCATTGTATAAATCCAGGAAACAAAAGAGCTCACATGCAGGGGTGGGGGATATACTGTATAGTAGCTACAGAGTGGTATTTCACTAGTTTTTTCAGTATATTTTTGAAAACACTGTTTTAATAAGTATCCTTCAGCTTGTATTCAGGTCCTGCTCCATCTATTAATGAATTCAGCACACTTCCTACTGAGGCATGTAGACATTTGACCATTACTGTAAATCATTAAATCCGTGTCAGTTCTGCTATTGGGCACAACTGATTGATTAAGTAATAGTCACCATTGATCGCACTGTTCTCCAGTGATAAACACATGCTTACCAGTGTCCTGTGAGGCGTTTTCACTGTCAGTGAGTGATGTGCTGTAGTCCAGGAAGGACACAGTGGCATGTCATTGTGCTCTGATAGCAGACAGATGAGTAGCAACTGTATCTGGAGGTAAAGATATATTAGTTGTAATTACAAACAGGTTTAATTCTCTTAAGGATGATTGGGCAGTTCCACCCTCCCTGAAGCACATCACTGAAATGCCTCTGTGTGTTTTTAATGGCAGAAGGCAGATAGCCTGTAGTGAGGTGTGCAGCTGTGGGTAATCTACCTGCAGACTTCTGTCAGCAATGAGGGAGGATCACAGACAGATGAGGCATCTGTACAGTCATATTTGCTTGTTACATAAGTGTTTCTTTAATGTCATAGCAGGTTATGGAGCATTATCCATAATCCTCATAAAAACTCATACAGCAGTCATTAGCACATGTGGTATCTGAGGAGAGGTAGTGTGCACAGAGAGGATAAAAAGGAAAAAGGTTAATGTTGCATTTGTTCTCTGGTACAAGATGTAGGAGATTAACTGTCTCTGGTTGTCAGAGAAGTTATTAAGTTATGTAACTCTGAAAATACAGCTCTCATCTCCCGTCATCTGTCAGGTAACATGGGAACAATTTTCATTTTGCCCTTCTAGATGAAATAAAGGGTTGCAGAATCAGATGCTTCAAAGCCAAATTGAAACATTTGCTAAAAGCTGCACAACTCTGTGACCGCTGACTCAGCATTTTACCAGCTTTGCTATGTGCTCAAACATCCCTGCTTTTAATTTGCCTAAATGCAGTTGTTGCTGACGTGGTGTGTGTGTGTGTGTGTGTGTGAGAGAGAGAGATTCAGCTGTGTGTCATTTTGTACATGTATGTCCCGTTTGTCTAGTTTTTAGTGCTGTTCTGTCACCGTGTGGATGTTTCTACAGCACTGGTACATGACCAGACCAGTCTTAATTTTCTTCAGATGTGAAAAAAACCCACAGTGCACTGAAATAATTTCAACCTGTTTCTGATATAAATCAAGTTGATTGTTGGATTTATTTGTCAGTATGCTGACAGAAGACAGAATAGGATGGAAAATTGTTTTTAGTGGAAACATATTTAATGATCTAATCAGATCTTGTTTTGAGAAAATAAGATTTTTATTCCTTTTTTCTTTTTTTGTTGATTCTGGCAGCCCCTAGGGATAAAAGATGATGCTGGTGAAATAAAATTTGTAAATAAAGTTTGTTTTAGTGCCGTACCACCAGACTACAGAGCAGCTTCTTCCCTCAGGCTATGAGACTCCTCAGTTCAACCTCAGGTGACAGGCATTAAGAATAACTATCATAGCCAATCTTTTTGCGGTTGGTCTCTTTTGAAATGAAGAACCAGTATTAAACTGACGCTGTTTCATAACCAGCTCCTTGTAGTGCGTTCAATAATAAGCAGAAAATACTTTACAGTGTAGTCTGGATGTGCACTGATCAGCCAGACAGACTCTTTCTGAACACTGAGTCAAGTAACACATATGGACACCATACAGACAAATGAACAGACAACATCTGGCTCAGCAAACAAACAAACAGGGAGGCCCTGAAGTGTGTTTGTCTCTGTTTTTCACAGTGTCACAGCGGCAGAGCAACAGCAGGGAAAACAACTCATTTGTAAACACAACAGGCATAATTCAGTGGAAACTTTCCACAAGCTGGGGAGGATATGACTCCTGCGTTTCTGAGTGGCTCTGGCGTTAACCGACTGTTTGTGTCACAGGACATCATAAGTGTTTAGTAAATTTTGTCTGCTTAGTTTTAAAAGGAGGGGGTTTCAGCCAAGTACTGTGATTTGTTTGAGGACTGATTCCAACTGGGCTGATAATTCCCAAAAACCACTGACACTGTCTGCATATTTCAGAACTTCAGCTGGTTGTGTTGCTAAATCTTTAAAAGGTCCCGTGTGTAGGGTTTAGGGGGATTTGCAGAAATGTAATTTAATATTCATAAAAAATGTAATTTAATATTCATTCTTATGTTTTCATCAGTGTATAATCACATGAAACTAAGAATAGTTGTGTTTTCATCACCTCAGAATGAGCCTTATGTGTCTTGTTGAGTCCACCATGTTTCTTTCTTTTAGCTTCAAAGGGGAGTGTGAGACGAGGGATGTTCAGTTGGTTGCAATCTGCAACCTCACTGCTAGATGCCACTAAATCCGATACACTGTACCTGTAGAAACAGCAAATAGTTCATGTTGCAGGACATTTGCAAAATGTGTAATCCTCTCTGTGGCATTCTTGACAGGGATTTGGGGTATTTACAGATAGAGTAATCATTTCTAATTCATTTTCTTAGAAGATAAATAAATTTGTGCTTTCAGAAAAGCTGCTGTCAGAAACTCCGACACTATATTTGTCTGTCTTAGTCATTAAACGAACATTAAAGCAAATGGTGATCAAAGCCAATACATGATGTCATATATTATTATCAGGACATTATCCAGGACCAGGGAGAAGGAGTTTGATGTTTTCTTGGTCGGTGTGGAATGCAAATACTTCTGTAGCTGGAAGGTCGACATCAGTGCAAACAAACGAACACAAACTTTTCTCACAGTGATTTTATGGGACACACATAAAAACACACTTAAAAACTTTGGACAGCTGTATGAACTGATATCATACAGTTATTCAGGTCATGATTTCACAAAATGAAGCCGTGTGTGTGTGCGTGTGTGTGTGTGTGTGTGTGTGTGTGTGTGTGTGTGTGTGTGTGTGCGCGCGCGCGCGTGTGTGTATGTGTTCTACTTAGAAAATCTGTGGGTTTACTCAACATGTTGTGCCGACACTTGGAAACTACTTGGTGAATTACTGCTGAACTTTGGCTGATTCCCTGAGAATTACTTCAGCAAATGAAGCTCTGCATAAACAGAATTACACCTTCATCCAGCTGTATAACGGTTAAAATGAATGGTCAGCAGCTGCAGAGAAAGAAAAGGAAAGTCAAAGTGTACACGCTCTAACCAGGTGCTGTTTTTCTGCCTGCAGGTGTGTGAGCTGGTTCGCTTCCTCATAGAGAACTGCTGCAGCGTCCTGGGAGAGGATGTCACCTCGCTGTTCAGGAGCTTCAGCCAGAAGAGCAGCAGCAGTGACCACGGATCAGGTGAGAACCAAGGAAATAAGGATAACTTGAAAATGTCTGATAAAGAAGGAGGACGAGCAGAAATGAAGCAGCAGACAAAGTTAACACTGAGGATTGGATGTAGTTCTGACTGAGGCTCATGAGCAAGGTCAAAGTCTGCGCGGATAAACAATCGCTGCTTTACTTCTTGCTGTCTGAAAGTGCTTGTTAACGATCTTTCCTCAAAATATCGTAAAAAGGTGGTTGAAGACTGACTAGCTCACTGTTTGTGTATTGTGTAGTTAAATGGCCTAGGCTCTTCAACGGGCCTGTTGATTGGGGTCAGCAGACCGACCTGCAGTAATTTCAGTGATTGCCAGGGTCACAGGTGCTGATTAACACACCATTGAATCTCCTCATTCATAAATAGCACTAACCCTCTTCCCGGCGCTATAAATAACCACTGGAGGTCAAGGAGCACACAGCAGGACGACTCTTTGTCCGCTGTTCTCCTCCTCTCTAGCAGTGAACTGTGGCTTTGTTCGTTTAGCTTCAGGGGTCAAGATTCTTAAGTTTCTCTCAGACTGCTCTCACTTTGGATGAAGTTGTTATCCTTAGAGAGAGAGAGAGAGCAACAGAATGTGAGAGATGTAGTTACAGCTCTATCAGTGAAAGTTGTTACGTAAATAAATTACATTTCTCTGACTCAACTGAGATTGCTAGTGTTGGTAGCTGGTAGGTTGAACATCCCCAAATTGTAGGATATTTGCATGAAAGGGGATCTGTGCAGAAGCTGTACAATTTGAGGACTATTTTACCATTATAGGAAATGTAATGGTAAAGTAAAACAAGCATTGTGTATTTTGTCTTCTAAATCATTGTTTTTTTTCTTGAACTTAATTTGATGATTCCAAAGTTGTCACAATAATATTCTTTATCTCCTCTTCCTTTACTCATCTATTACCCTCCCTTTCTGTCCCTTCCATCTTTCTCCTCCAGATGTGTCATCCTTCCAGATGAACGACTCGTCCTACGACAGTCTGGAGAACGAGCTGAACGATGACCCCGAGTCTTCCTACCAGGAGCAGCTGCCCCTTCGTGACAAAGACAAGCCGGACAGCCGCAGCCGTGACTCCGTCATCACCCTCAGTGATTGCGACCCTGATCCCGACCCTGAGACCGACCTCCTGCTGCAGCTCCCCCCGCTGGCCAGACCCAGGAGGTTCAGCCCTGCAGTTCGACAGAACCGCACCCGCCAGGCCAACGGCCAATCCCAGGGTCCCAGGAGGCTGAGGAGGAGTTCAGAGCCCGCCTTGGCGAGCACAACACCATCAGGCGCAGTGACTGCTCACACTGATAACCACCGCCTGCCAGTGAGGAAGGCGAGCTATGATGCTGCGATGGAAGGGGAGGGGGAGGAGGACGAGGTGTTTCTGGAGCAGAGGCTGAGCGGGCTGCAGCTGAAGGAGGAGGAAGAGGATGGATGTGAGAAAGGTGGAGCGAAAGTCCAGAATGGCGGGCGGAGGAAGACGAAGCACGCCCCGCCGCCTCCGTTGCGACTGGATGCCAGCTGTTCCAGTCTGTCATCACCGGCAACCTCACCCACAGGCTCCTCCCTCAGCTCTTTAGACTCCGCCTTCTCACAGTACTCTACTGACTACACCACCAATGGTGTGATTCCAGTGGCTGAGCCTGCTCCTCTCTCCCCTGTCTTTCCTGGTCGGCCCCAGCTGTCACCCAGAGGCTCCCCACCTCAGAGGGAAGCTCCGCCTCATTGGCCACAGCCCACACAGCCCCTTCGGACCAGCCAAACCCCCTCCCACCCTCATGGCCTCCACCCTAACACGTGGCTCAAGAGGGAGCGCCGTCTGTCACTAAGGCAGCCTGATAATGGACAAACAGATGAGGACTTGCCTGTGGTAAACGGGAAGACCCACACAACCAGTAATGGCTACTCCAGCGGTGCCCAGGAGGCTGTGGTGTCGAATCAAAACTGCCACCGGAGATCCAGTAGCCCTCCGTCCTACCAGCAGGCTCTGCTGCAGCTGCAGCGCAGCCGCTCTCCTTTCTACAGGGGGACAGAGAAACCTCTGACGGTCAGAGAGCTGAGGCAGCTCCATGACCAGGTCTGCACCTATAAACCCCCTAACAACCCCAAACCAAACACAGGAAGTGAGGTCACACAGAGGCTGACTAGAAATGACTGCATGCAGCCCCCACAGGGTGTTTTCTATGGACAGAGCGCCACCACTCTGGTCCTCCAGAGGCAGAAGTCCCACTCCCTAACTCCAGCTATGGAGACACCAAAAGGGTCAAAGACCCTCGCCCTTCCCCGGCGAGCATCTGATCCTGCCAAGGTCACTGCAAACCCCGCCTCCAGCATCACCCTGGACAGACCTCGCACTTCAAGAGCCCAGCCCCAAGATGGCGGGCTGAGAGTGTCAGAGGTAGAGCCCAACCACTCCGAGCCACGCTTCTGCCTGTCTCCCTCCGCCACCCGGACTGTAAGGGACTACTTTTCCTCCCAGGGTCAGGAGGATGCAGACGCCTGCCTGAGGAGGAGTCAGGAGGTAGCGCTGGCTATTGTGCAGGGGAAGAGGGAATGGCAGAGCAGGCGGTGCAGTGACCCACGGGTGGACGAGTTCGACCAGCTGTTTTTTGCAGAAGAGTCCTACGTGTAAATAAGAACTTTGTACAGACAGACTGTGTGAGAGAGAGACTGCTTTTCATCTGATGTGTTCATTTGTGTACAACTGTTTTCATTGTTGATGTGATAATATTCCTCCATATACCTTTTTCCTTCTGGCAGCAGTATAGTGAGCCCAGTCCAGAAAGGTGTTACTGTAACGGTACATCCATGGTGTACGATTTTATAAGGTACAGATACGCTTCAAACCTCCATGTGGTGAAGTTGTTGGTTATAAATCACAATATATTACAGTTAAGTTTAGAAGAACTTTCATTTATTTGACGGTGACGTTACTTTAAAAAGTATTGAGTATTGATTCATTACAGAGAAGATGGAGTTTAATTGGACATCTGGATCCATGAGAAAGCGTTGAAACTGTTGTCAAAGCAGGTCAGCATCACAGCTCTTGTGCCAAAATCAGGTTCCTCTGAAAAATATTTTTCTCCGGCAGCGTTTCCTTGTTTTCCCTTTGGAATGTGTCGATGCTTTTTTCAGCTCTTAAGGAAAAATGAAGGAAGAGGAGTTCTTCAGAAATTAAAATGAAAGGACAAAGAGGCCTCCGTTCATTCTCTGGAAGCTCAAAAAATTATAGTATGTTTTTATCATTTACAAAACCAACAGGAAATCCATACAGACTAATGGGAAATTTAGGCTATGACACTCTTTGATGGTCTGTTTTTAACAGCAAAACACTCAAAATGTAACTAAATCTGTATAAAAATTGAGACTTCAGAAACAACAAACCTTAATGCTGCTCTCTGGTGCAGTAATGACAACAATATGGTCCTGATGTCTGCAGTCTTCATGCAAATACTATGAACATGCTTGTAGTTTTATCCACAACACCACCTGTGTGCCAGAGGAGGAGAGTTTTAGGGCATATGCCCCCACTGTACATACTTATTCCTTAAGAAAACATCTTAGACATCTTATTTTAATGGTGTTTGTACCTTTTATGACCAAGTGCATCTGTAAAGTGAAACATTCTTCCCCAGAGGGTGAAGCGTTTGTCTGTCTGAACCATAGAATAGGGCCGGTATTTATTCATATGAGCCGAGTTTCCAGACACACAGCACACAGTGTTGTCCTCTAAAGCTCTGGTTTATATCGCTGTGACCTGGGAGGGAGGGGACGGGAGGGGGAGTAAGAAGGAAAAATGGTTGAGTGTGTGTGTGTGTGTGTGTGTGTGTGTGTGTGTGTGTGTGTGTGTGTGTGAAAGAAAGTCAGATTGTTGCTGAATATGATGTGATCACTGACAGCATGTCCTGAGCAGGAATGTGAGAGAACTTGTGCCATTGAGGGGGAAATCTCCAATATTCTTGCTTTTATAGCCCTTCAGTACTCTCACCAAGAAACCCTTCAGTCTTACAAGAATGACAAGGACACAGCCTGCTGAGTGTGTGTGCACGTGTGTGTGTGTGTGTGTCTCCAACTGTTGTATGTATTGTCTATAAAAATATGATTTGTGTTCCAGTGCTACAGTCATTGCAGTGCTGATTTCTTTGGTGACACTTAATAACTGACCTTATCTCAGTGCTCATTCATTGCTATGAAAAAATAAAACGTCTAGATAATATATTCTTAGCACAACGTAAGATCGGTTCTCATGATCAAAATAGATGTAGCATGACTCAAATTTTATATCATTTTTTTAAACCTCTGTTTAAAAATGGACATTAAATTTAGCTTGTACCTTGTATGAGTATTAACACAGTGTTATTATGAACTTAACATAGCTTTTCCACTGGAATAAGGTCATGTTGAGTGTTGCCATTATGAGTAAATGGTCTCAAAAAGTACTTTATCCTGTATTAATAATATTATAATTGTTATCTTCATTACAGTGAATTGTGTCCAACGTGTATAGTTCTGCATATTTATGATACAGAAATATATAATTATATATAAATCTATTATCTTGTTATTTTGGTATGTTGTGTTGTGTGAGTAAATCAAATGTGTATTTTTGTACATGCCAATTCTGCTGCTGCTGTCTCTATAGAAAGTATATTTGCTACGAAACGCACCATTTGTATATTGTGTACATCTGATGTCCAATGCTCACGAGAACAAAGTATCATTGATTTTAATAAATGTTGCTCTTGTGAAACTACTTTACTGAATTTGTTCTTTAGTGTTGATACTTGAAGTATAAAGTAAATATTTCTGCAGGGTCACAGAGGAAGAGTTTGGGAATATAGTTCATGAGGAGACACGTATGTCAAGGAATTGAACATTTATAGCAAATGGTTAATAACCAGTTAGATTTCAGCAGATTAGTACTGACAAGTATCAGAATCAGAATCAGAATCAGAATCAGCTTTATTGGCCAAGTATGTGAAACACAAACAAGGAATTTGACTTGGTTTTTCTTCGCACACAATGTACATAGACATAGACATGAACATAAACAAACATAACAACATTCAACTAGAAGGAACAAGAACAACAAAGAACAGTGAGTTAAAAAGTGTTCAGAAGTCCGGACTATTATAAATATATAAATATATATTTAAGTATATTTATATTATATTATTTACAGTGTGGATATGTGTTGTTCAGTTATGTACAGGTAGAAATATATAAATATATATATACATATAAAGTGCAATTTGGTCTGTGAATGTAAAGACTATGAGTGGATGGTTTTTGGAGTCAGGGGGGTTACTGACACTGGGTGACTGATCAAGTGTTCATCAGTGCGACGGCCTGGGGGAAGAAACTGTTCTTATGTCTGGTTGTTTTGGCGAACAGTGTTCTGTAGCGCCTGCCGGAGGGGAGAAGTTCGAACAGATTGTGTCCAGGGTGTGATGGGTCTGCAGAGATGTTTCCTGCCCGTTTCCTGACTCTGGATGAGTACAGGTCCTGGATGGTGGGCAGTTTAGCACCAATGATTTTTTCTGCAGACCTTATTGTCCGTGTCAGTCTTTTCCTGTCCTGTTTGGTGGCTGATCCAAACCAGACGGTGATGGAGGTGCAGAGAACAGACTGAACTATTGCTGTGTAGAACTGGATCAGCAGCTCCTGGGGCAGGTTGAACTTCCTGAGCTGACGCAGGAAGTACATCCTCTGCTGGGCCTTTTTGTTTATGGAGTCTATGTTGAGAGACCACTTTAGGTCCTGGGAGATGGAAGATCCCAGAAACCTGAAGGTTATTATGGCCACGATATATGCATGCATGAATGTGATTGGATGCTACTAGTCAGCCACAGTAGTCGCCAACAGCTGATTAATGAGCCAATGACGGTGAAGCATGAATGAAGCCGCAGATGCTAATCAACTGGTGCAACTTCAGTGCTCTACTGGGAGTAATGTTAGGCCCATTTTTTTAATGGTAACCTGCCATGAAACACCATGAAAGAATGTATTTAAACATCGTAAAAGAAATAGTCACTTAAAGATATAATATGTAAGAAGTGCCTCCTTTACCCTACATTAACCATATTCTGGTTCTCCACACAACACTCAGAAAACAACTTTCCTTTTGTTTAATTTACGAGACTGAATAATGTAGAATGACATTTTCTTTGAAACCCATACACTGACAAAAATTATAGGTCATGGAAGGTTAGAACCCAGAGTTTGTATGACAATGGAGGCCAGTTACAGTACTGACAGATACCGTCAGCTTTGTTGCTAAATTAAGCGATAACTGCTGCTAAATGTAACATTGGCTGCATGTAGCCCAGTAAGCAGTCCTATTTGCTGACTCAGCCCAGCCTGGCCAGAAAACCACCGCAGTACTGTATTTCCTGTCATCAGGCTGACCTTCTTCTGGGTTCGTGTTCTGTCCCAGTCTCGCTGTGTCCACTGGAAGCTGCCAGTCCGGAAAGAGGCACCATCGCTGACTTGGTGGTCAGGCAGCGGGGCAGGGTGTGACCTAAATTAACGTAACGATGCCGAAGCAAATATCACTCCATTAGCTGTTTCATGGGAACTTTACACAGTAGTCAAATGAGAGAGAGGAGTGAGAGAAAACAGTGAAACTGCAGACTCAGCTCAACGATGAGCTTTAACTCTAAATCTCTGTAAACCTGAGGGGAACTCCTGAATCAGTGAAATTCTCTGTAAGTTCATCCCTAAAAATGAAAAATGAATTGAAAATATGATTCTTTGTCAGTTCTTGTCAATTTGTTGTTCAATCATCATCAGTTGGCGAGGCAGGAGAAGCTAAGAGGATTACATAATTTTGTTGAGGTTTGTGATTCGATTTATGGAGGGATTCTGTGCGGTTCCCCTCTGACTGCAGTCTGAAGCATCCGAGACAGGTTTGTTTAGGCTCCTTGAGTTATGAGTGCTAACCTGATATGCATATTTACTGCAAGGAAACTTTGAGAGCGAAAATTTACTAACACAAGAATCAACTGTGGCTTTGTAATTGTTTCTCTAACCTTTAATTTATAATCTTTCCTGAGAGCCAGTAGCACACAGTACAACAAGGAACAGAACATCAGCGGTCATGGTCGACTCGTTTATTTTGAGAACACATTCTGGGACGTCAAAACCAGCAGAAATATGGAGGGAATCATCAAAAGCCTTCAGATTTGTACACTGAGTATCTTATTCTCCTCGTATTTTCCACCAGCTCAGGACATTAAGATGTACATATTGTTTACTGGTGTGGCTCCACTGGCCTGATGTTGCTCACAAAGGCAGCTCGGCAGTTTAGATGATGTAAACCAAACACAACTTTGTTGCATAATGAAAATTTGTGCGTGTGCATGCGTGTGTGTGTGTGTGTGTTAGAGCAGCTACAGGCAGCAATTTTATTTTTTAGCTGGGAGCCAGAGTGGAGTGATCTCACTCGGTGTCCAGGGAGAGGCAGCAATCACAGGTGAGCAGGTGAAGGCAGTGAAGCTGATTGCTGAGCAGAGAGACAGCTGAGGTATCTGAGCCAAGTAAAAACACTGTGTTACAAAAACAGGAGAAAATTCCACTAGGGATCAAAAAGTACGAGATACTATACTTGGATGAGCTGGAGAGTCACCGGATGAGATGGAACACTCTGGCACCAAAAAGTGGCAACGACCAGGGTGATGTAGGGGCAGCTGATGAGTTGATGATGGACAGGTGCGTCCTTCTGCTGCAGCGACGACACCACGCCCACAAGGAAGGATCAGGTGAGAGAAAGAGGAGGGGGGGAAACAGGTAGGGAACCCACAACAGGGATAGAAACCAAGAAAAAACAAAATTGTCCCTGTACACGCCGTGACATTTATGTTCCTTAACATTTCTCATATGTGTTTTAAAAGAGTTGTTAAATAATAGGTGAGGGTTCTGCCTCCTACAGCAATACGTCTCTTCCTAGACATCATAACTCCTCCTGTCTTCCTTGAGTTACGTGGACCTGTTAGCTATGCAAATAATATTTCACCAGAGGAGAGAGTGAGGTAACAAATTGGAGCAGAAAAATCTACCTATACACACATACATACACAAGAATAATGTCTGCTCTGTCATCTCCTGTTTTCACTTGAGAGAGGGCTGTTTTGGATTTGCTGTTAAAATGTTGAGGGATCTTGGTTTGTTGTTCATGAAAAACTGACAATTTTTTGGCACATATCTGGTTTTAGTCAATGCTGTTTCGTTGGAGTTCATTTCCTGACATGATCATGTAGCACCGGTATTAAATCTGTGCTAATTGAAACCTAGGTTCTAAGGAGTAATAGAGAACATAGATAAGGTAAATAATCTGACAGTTTTATTTCAGTACACAAACACAAAAATATCACAATTACAGTGACTGAAAAATACCCCAAATAAAATAGAGCTCTCTTTACTTTTAATAAAAATAAAAAAATAAAAAAATAAAATTCTCTGGAAAGAAATAATTGTCTCTGGGTCCAGTTTCTTTCGTTCAGTTCTTGTTGTACTGGTACTGTTCTTTGTATTGTTGGTCTTGGGTTTCTAATGTACACTACCCGGGTAGGTATTAGTGTATGTGCTCATGTGCTTATCTGGGAAATCCTGTTGCATTCCAAGACGATCTGACAGTGGGACCTTGTAGTAGCTGGCCAGTCTACTAACAGAAATCCTCAGAGTTCTTCTGGTGGGCTTCGCTCGCCATCAATCTTCAACTTCTCTCAGTGGATCCGGGATCACCAAAAACCAGTCTACACATATTGTGCAGACAACAAATCAAATTACTTATCATCTTCAATAAAAATGATATCATCATAAATGAAATATCAGATTCAATCAAATCAAGATTTCTTCACTTTTTTAACTTATAGAGATAATCTCCCATGAATTTACTAGTTTTTAACAGTATTTAGACATGAATTTCCTCACATCCACATTCACAATGAAATTCAGCATTTTAAATAACACAGTAACATGTTTTTAACCTTTACACATTTTTAACAGTGCTTTCATGCGAACTGATGAACTTATAAACACCATATAGCAATACAATATTCAGCAATATTCAGCATGTATAACTTCCCAAAATACTCCGACTGGTTTTAACTCACATTCTACCGTGCTAAATGATACTAACGTGACCAATTAGCTAGCCGACGGCCGTATTAGCCGACGGCCGTATTAGCCGACAGCTACACATAATCAATGCCTTCACTCACCGGAGTTTCAAAGGTAAGTCAACAATTATCCTGATCCGCCAGTGTAAGCGAACATGCTCGGCGACGCTGCACCTCCTCTCACACACTTTTCCTCTCTTTTCAACAGTTTTCTCTGAGCTCTCGGTTTCACCAAACACATGCGTGGGGTTATCTCCTTGTGCTTCCCTCTCGTGCTTTTCCGTCAGTCTAACGAACGGAGGATCGGCCCTGACGTCAGTACAGGTGCCGACAGGTTCAAAACAAACAACGCGAAGAGTTAACCCTATAGTAACCAAACACTTTTTAGTGTGTGGGTTACACCCTCCCCCCTTTAATTAGCATGAGTCCCATCATGTGCTTAATGCTGAGATTTAAACATCATAAATTGGTTGATCAGAACCGTTACTAAATAAATCAAGTGCTTGATTAAAACCCTCGAGAAAACTCTGAGCAAAGGAAATCAGAGGTTTACCTAGCTGTGGGTAATGAAACCGACCTGGTGCTCGCCTTACCCTGTCTGATTTCCTCATGTCTGTGTTGTCACTGTTCGTCTTAACTGTTTCAATCTCTTCCACAGTCTGTCGGTCAGGTATGTCAGTGTTTGAATGGTCATTGTCCATGTCCTCCAGATCTAACACATGCATATCGTCTGTATCAGTATTGCCTGCAACCTCCTCACTAGATGACTCTACTATGTCATCAGACCCCTGTTCACCCTCCATTCTGTCAGTGTCAGGACCAGCCTCCATTACCTCATCTGGCATGGTCTGAGGGTCACCTACAGTAAGAGGTAATGGGGTGTTAGAGGTCTCGGGCTCATCATGCTCATCAGATACAATATGGGGTTCTAAGTGTCTGTTTTTATCATACACCTTAATGAATGTCTCTGTATGAACAGGTGGGTCTCCCTGAAAACCTACATACTCATCCTCAGAGTCAGAATAGTCAGGCTGCTGTAACTGAGGAGAGCTTTGCCTAGTTCTCGGCCGTTGGGGAGGTTTTGGCCTTTCTGTTGCACTTTCATTCTCAGTTTCAGACAAATGACCACAAGGAAGCAAAAGATCCCGATGGAGGGTGCGGGCGGGGCCATCTTCACCCTCTGGAAGAACTGTGTATACAGGTAAGTTCTCCATCTGTTTCAAAACACGGTACACAGTGGATTCCCATTTGTCTGCCAATTTGTGCTTGTTTCGCAGGCGAAGATTCCTGACCAAGACTCGATCACCAACTTGGAGAGTAGCTTCTCTGACATGCTTATCAAACCGCTTTTTGTTTCGCTCAGCCAATTTTGCTGAGTTCTCCAGGGCAAGCCGGTAGCTCTCCTCTAGACGAGCTTTTAGATGGCGGACATACTGAGAGTGAGGCACTGGCTCTTTATCCTTTACTGAGAACCCAAAGGCTAAGTCGACTGGTAGCCGGGGCTGTCGCCCAAACATCAGTTCATAAGGGCTGAACCCAGTGACCTCATTTCTGGTGCAGTTGTATGCGTGAGCAAGAGGTTTCACAAAATCACGCCAATGAACTTTCTGCTCCTCCTTCAATGTGCCCAGCATGTTGAGGAGCGTACGGTTGAACCGCTCAACTGGGTTGCCCCTCGGGTGATATGGGCTCGTTCTCACTTTCCGGATACCTGTCATAGCGCAGAGCTCCTTGATGACACGTGATTCAAAATCTCTGCCCTGGTCGCTATGAAGGCGCTCCGGGTACCCATAGTGTACCAAGAAGTGATCCCAAAGACATTTTGCAACCGTTGTAGCTTTTTGATCTCGCGTAGGTAAGGCAACAGCATATTTTGTGAAGTGATCTGTCATGACTAAAATGTCCTTGGTATTCTTGCTGTCTGGCTCCAAGGACAAGAAATCCATACAGACCAATTCCATTGGTCGTGATGTCCTGATATTGACCAAAGATGCTGCCTTTTCAGGCTGGGATTTTCTTCTCACACACCGCCCACAGGTCTTTATCTTGGTCTCAATATCTGCAGCCATTCTTGGCCAATAAAATCTTGACCTTATCAAGTCATGGGTACGCTCCCACCCCATGTGCCCCATGTCATCGTGGAGGAGCTTGAAAACTGTTGGCCTTAAGGCAGCTGGAAGAACAAGCTGATAGACTGTTTGACCATGACACTGCCGTGCCCTGGTTAGAAGACCATCTCTCATCTCAAAGCGTTTCCACTCTTTCAGCATCAACCTGACATCAGGTGAGTCAACCTTGATGTTACGTGGGACATCAACACCTGATTTCAGCAACTTAATCACGTGACTTATGTTTGGATCGGCTTCCTGCTGTTCCCTGAGGTCGGCTTTAGAAAACAAAGGCACTGTCACTTGACCAAATGTCTCCTCTTCACCATACACATCAGGTATGGCATCAGCATGAATAGCCAAAGACTCAACCAATGTAATGGAAGGCAACTGGTTGTCTGTCTCACCAAGAAGATGCTTGTGACACACAGCTGCAACGGTGTGTGAGTCTAAGCAGTGGTCGGATGAGGACGATAACAGAAGGCGTGAGGTGAGCTGTTGGATGCGCTCTGCTTCCTCAAGAGAGTCATGGTCTGCAGCCAACTCATGATGGGGCCGCCGTGACAAACCATCAGCATCCTGGTTAGCTTTCCCAGCCCTGTATCTGATGTGGAAGTCAAAGGTGGATAGGGCGGCTAACCAACGATGGCTTGCTGCATCCAGTTTAGCGGAGGTAAGTACATATGTTAGCGGATTGTTATCCGTCACCACCGTAAAGGTGTTACCATAGAGGTAATCATGAAATTTTTCAACTATCGACCATTTCAAGGCAAGAAATTCCAACTTGTGAGCTGGATATCTGCTCTCACTTGGTGTCACTCCCCGGCTGGCGTAAGCAATTACCCGCATTTTCCCTTCCTGCTCCTGGTATAGAGCGGCGCCTAGTCCGGTTGAGCTGGCATCCGTGTGAAGGACATACGGGATCTTTGGGTTGGCAAACGCCAGTACAGGAGAAGAAGTCAGTTTCTCTTTGATACACTCAAAAGCTGCTTGGCAAGCAGGGGTCCACCTCTCTGCAAAAGGTGCTCTGGGATTGAAATACTTGCCAGCACAATTAACTGTCTTTTGACCTTTCCTCAGTGGTGGGTAACCTCCTGTGAGGTCATTCAAAGGCTTCACAATCTTAGAATAATCTTTAATGAAACGGCGATAATAGCCGGCGAATCCTAAGAATGACCGGAGCTGTTTCAGTGTCTGCGGTACGGGCCAGGTCTTTGTGGCAGCACTTTTTTCAGGATCGGTCTCAACTCCTTCCCTTGAGACAATATGGCCCAAATACCGCACAGATGTCTGGAAGAATCTGCACTTTGGTGGAGACAGCTTTAAGCCGTTCTCCCTCAACCGCAGGAGAACATGTTGCAGCCTTTTCTCATGCTCCTCTAGAGAATCTGAGAACACGATTAAGTCATCAAGAAATACCAGGACCTCCTTGAGGTTGATGTCTCCCATGCACCTCTCCATCAGCCTCTGAAAGGTGCTGGGTGCGTTGGTTATCCCTTGTGGCATTCGGTTAAACTCATAAAACCCCAGAGGGCAGACAAAAGCAGTTTTGGGCTTGTCCTCCTCCTCCATCTCAATCTGATAGTAACCGGACTTCAAATCCATTACTGAAAACCATTTTGAACCAGAAAGGGCTGAAAAAGTCTCTTCAAGGTTTGGCAGCGCATAGGCATCCCTTATGGTCTGTGTGTTAAGTTTGCGATAGTCAACACACAGGCGAACATCGCCGTTTTTCTTTTTGACTACAACAATGGGTGAAGAATAGGGGGATTCTGACTCTCTTATCACCCCAGCTTCCAAAAGCATTTGAAGATGCTTCCTCACCGCCTCATAGTCATTAGGGTGAATGGGTCTCGATCGTTGTTTAAATGGCGCCTCATCCTTGAGCTTTATTTTGTGCTTGACTCTCGTAGCATGGCCAAAATCAAGATCGTGCCATGAGAACACATCAGAGTAAGTACGGAGACGTTGTGTCACTCTGTCCTTCCATTCCTCAGACAGAGGCGAATCACCGAAGTCGAATGTCAACTCAGCCTCTTTTGGCTGACTGGAGGATTGAGTAGATGCACTACAGCATGCTGCAGTAACAGAGTCTGATCCAGAAGAGCTCTGAGGGGTAAGAACTTGATCAGCTACATGCAGCTCAGCAAGAACACAGTTGGTTGGAAGAGTTATATCATGCTCTGTCTCATTTCTGACCCACACAGGAAACGTAGGAGGACCATGGTCGGGCAACGTGACAAGGCAGCAGTCAACAAAGATTCCCCCAGGTAAGGCAGATGAACTTGGTTGCTCCAAAATTGCCAATTTCTCACAAATGGGGTTTCTTGCGTTAATGAAGCCTTCAAGGCTGACCCTATCACGTGCTGGAATGACATGTTGTTTGTTATTCTTTAATGTCAACAAACCAATCCTCCCGGTGGTTGTTGCTGTGTGCCTGAGTTTGAGAGTTTTGAGAATTTGCCTATAGCTATAGGCAGAGGAAATGTCAGATGTAGCTCTGTCCTGACAATGCTCACTATACAGCAGGTCAAGAACATTTGTGCCTATCAATACTGGCAAATCAGAGTTGGAGCGCAAATCAGGAACAACTAAAGCTAATGTGGAGATCTCTGGCAGCGTGTCAATGAACTCTTTTGGGAACTCAAGGCTGACCTCTATATAACCCAGGTAAGGTACTGCTTGCCCATTTGCACCCTCAACATCAAAATCACTGATAGGCTGTATAGGTCTGTCTGATAGGTTCTCATTATAGAATGACACTGATATTGTGGTCACTTGTGACCCAGTGTCCAACAAGGAATTGCACTTAACTCCAGCTACAATAACATTAGCTGTGCATTTCCCGCCAATTAGCCCTTCTGGAAATTTTTCCTGGTGCTTTAATTTGGGTTTGTATGATGAGGTTTTCAGAAAAGCTTTAGGCGTGGGACTTTCAGTGTTATTTGTTCCAGTCTGTCCCTCAACTGGAACAGTACTTAGTTTAAATCAGCCTTGTTTTGCTCTTCCCAGGCCTTTTGCTTTGCTTTTAGTTCTTTTCGTTTGGATTCAACAACATCAGGATTGGGCTCATTGTCACATGTGGGAGCAATATGGCCGTCCTCACCACAGTTAAAGCAATACCAGGGCCGAGGCCTCCTGCTACTCTTGCTTACACTTTCACCCACTGGGATGTGGCTATCTGTCTCTTTTAGCTTACCTTTCTTTGGCTGTGCTGCTTTTGTCTGTGACTTTTTGGTAGTGGGCACATCTATGGAAGCTTTGAGGGATGTGAGCTGACTCTGAAGTTGAGCTATTTGCTTTTGTAGTTTCTTTGTCGATGTGTGTGTCGTCTCATCAGTACTAGCTGTCATGTCACTATCTGAGTACACACTTAAAGGATTGGACTGCACCTTTAATTTTGAGAACCCAAGGTGCTGCTTCATGCGGCTAGATTTTGCAGCTTGTTTGTCCTCCTCTGTTCGTAGCCGCAACAACAGTTCGGAGAATGTGGGGGGCTGGGATTTCTGTTGTTCCAACTGAAGGCTAATGATTAAACTATTGTCCCAACACCCTCTGCAGAATTGTTTCAGCAGTTGACGATTAAGGTCTGCGGCAGGAACACCACCACCTTTTACAACTTTGCTCAGTGTGGTCTGTAAGCGATGTAAATAGGCAGAGGGTTTTTCACCTGCATTCTGATTGGTGCTGAGAAATTTTGCAAACAGCTCATCAACATCATCCACTGTCCCATAGGCTGAGTCAAGAAGGGTCAAGAAATCGTCTGGCTTGGAAAGAGGGCCCAGATGTTTGACAATGTTGGCAGCGGGAGGTAAGAGACTCTCTATGATCTTCCGGACCACCTGTCTTTCCGGGACAGAGGGATCTGCAAAGTAAAACTCCACATTACTCCGCCAACTGTCATATTCAACTTCCATATTTGGACAGGGGCTCTTTCCTGAGAACGGTCTGAACTTAGAGGAGCTTGGGTAAGTTTGGGACAAGTCACTGCTTTTTACAATGTGTTCAACTATCACCCTTTGTACCTCAGGTATACTGATCTGCTCAGGTGACAAGAGAGGGGCTGACTTCTCAGCAGCAGCAGGTAAGGTAGTGTGGTCTGGTTTGGGTGTGGCCTGACTAATCTGGGGAGGCTGAGGTTGATCTGTCATCAATGAGGTCACTACATCTGAATCAGAGGAGGACTCCTCAGGAGTAACTTTGTCCTCACTGTTAGTCGATTTCTGAATTCTGCTTAGTTCTTCTAGCAAAAGCTTCTCATAGTCTGAGCCACTCAGCTTTGCAACTCCCTTCAATTCAGTAAAGTAGGACTGAGTAAGGTCAGAAGTCAGCTTAGAGCTATAGATAGGTGACAAAAGTTGGACGCTGTGGGTGATACTAGGGTCAGAGGTAGGTCTTTGACATGGTAACTCACCCTGAAGTGCTTCAATAGCTGTACCAAACTGAAACTCAACTATGGTTGTGTTCTTAAAGTCGGGGTCAGAACTGTCAACAGGTACTAGTCTGGAAATGGAACCATATTCCTGCAAGAACTCAACTAGTTCCTCATCTACATCTGTTCCTGTTAACCCATGAACTAAGACTGAGTTTGGCACCTTGATGCTCTGTGCCTTTATGACATCCATACTGCAAGAACTGTGATAAAACTGTCAGATTGTGTTCAAAGATTCAACAGCCACTCCTCCTGGCTTAGCTCGCCAATTTTATGTAGCACCGGTATTAAATCTGTGCTAATTGAAACCTAGGTTCTAAGGAGTAATAGAGAACATAGATAAGGTAAATAATCTGACAGTTTTATTTCAGTACACAAACACAAAAATATCACAATTACAGTGACTGAAAAATACCCCAAATAAAATAGAGCTCTCTTTACTTTTAATAAAAATAAAAAAATAAAAAAATAAAATTCTCTGGAAAGAAATAATTGTCTCTGGGTCCAGTTTCTTTCGTTCAGTTCTTGTTGTACTGGTACTGTTCTTTGTATTGTTGGTCTTGGGTTTCTAATGTACACTACCCGGGTAGGTATTAGTGTATGTGCTCATGTGCTTATCTGGGAAATCCTGTTGCATTCCAAGACGATCTGACAGTGGGACCTTGTAGTAGCTGGCCAGTCTACTAACAGAAATCCTCAGAGTTCTTCTGGTGGGCTTCGCTCGCCATCAATCTTCAACTTCTCTCAGTGGATCCGGGATCACCAAAAACCAGTCTACACATATTGTGCAGACAACAAATCAAATTACTTATCATCTTCAATAAAAATGATATCATCATAAATGAAATATCAGATTCAATCAAATCAAGATTTCTTCACTTTTTTAACTTATAGAGATAATCTCCCATGAATTTACTAGTTTTTAACAGTATTTAGACATGAATTTCCTCACATCCACATTCACAATGAAATTCAGCATTTTAAATAACACAGTAACATGTTTTTAACCTTTACACATTTTTAACAGTGCTTTCATGCGAACTGATGAACTTATAAACACCATATAGCAATACAATATTCAGCAATATTCAGCATGTATAACTTCCCAAAATACTCCGACTGGTTTTAACTCACATTCTACCGTGCTAAATGATACTAACGTGACCAATTAGCTAGCCGACGGCCGTATTAGCCGACGGCCGTATTAGCCGACAGCTACACATAATCAATGCCTTCACTCACCGGAGTTTCAAAGGTAAGTCAACAATTATCCTGATCCGCCAGTGTAAGCGAACATGCTCGGCGACGCTGCACCTCCTCTCACACACTTTTCCTCTCTTTTCAACAGTTTTCTCTGAGCTCTCGGTTTCACCAAACACATGCGTGGGGTTATCTCCTTGTGCTTCCCTCTCGTGCTTTTCCGTCAGTCTAACGAACGGAGGATCGGCCCTGACGTCAGTACAGGTGCCGACAGGTTCAAAACAAACAACGCGAAGAGTTAACCCTATAGTAACCAAACACTTTTTAGTGTGTGGGTTACAATCAGAATAGCAAAATCCTACATCTCATGTGACCTCTTTCTAGCCGATCATGCCTGGTGTAGGCTCTGATGATGAGCGTGATTCACAAGCACAGCGTTCAGTCTCTTTCCGTCCCACTGCTTGACACTCGATTAAAGTGTCTTGCAGGTGGTGCTTGAACTTTCTCAGTAAGCTGTGTTCAAGTTGAGTTGTTTGTAATGCACCACTAAGACCAGTTACTTATCTAACTTATAGCATTAACTGTTTTCATGTGGAATATAGAAAGCCTTCAGTTGTGCATTCTTGTGATGTAATTGCGTGTGAGTATGCTACTACAAAAAATGTCAGAATGATGGACTTATGGACAACCTCCTCTGTGCGTCAAAGGTTAATCTGCTTGCTTAAAAAATGTGGGTACTGTAAAATGATTTACAGACAATAAAATTACTTGCGTAGGATAGTCTTCCCCAAAGCACAATCATTTTAAGGCTCTGGTAAGATAGTTTAATAGTTCCCTCTTGGCTACAGAGCCTCATTCTGCTCAAAACTCAATTTGAGGAGTGCAGTGGTGTAGGGAGTGGAATGGTTTTATTATGTATTGAAAATGAAGAGCAGAGAAGAAGCCTTGAACAGATTGTGAAGCTTTGCAGGGCACAAGTGTGACATTCAGGCTGGTGAGTTTAACAACAAACTCACTGATGAATGTAGAACAAGCAGAGGACATCAACAACCACTGCTTTGCCTGGAAAGTGTTCTGCACTCCCTGATGTGCAGAAACTGTGCAGGTTCTCCTTTTACTTTACTAGTTTGTAAAGTCGCTGTATGCTTTTATTTTTCTTCTATTTATTTTTGCTAGGGAAGGCACAATATATATATATTTATATATATATATATATATATATATATATATATGTACATGTGTATATTATAAACTTTATTTAGTAGCCAAAAGATGGACTTTAATTTTACAGTTCTGTCACTATCATCATCATTTACCCCTCCTTAAAAATGTAACACAGTAACCTTTACTCTGAGTGCTTTGTAACCTGCTTTGTGACCTACTTTTTACTTTCATCTGAGTATACTTTACACAATTAACTTTACATATCAGTCACTCAGTCATCCAGGTCATGTTAATTCGAGAATTCTAGGAAAACCACCATTAGTTTCAACATGCTTGCAGGACCTGGGGCCAAATGTATGAACCATGCGTACACATGAAAGATGTACTAACACTACTTTCCATGCAGATTTCTGAATGTATAAAAATCCACAGAGGGTGATACACATCTTTAACACCATGTCTACCATGCTGCGATCTTTTCAGTCTGATTATTGTGATGTTGGCAAAAATGATATGAAAAGTGTATTTTAGGGTGACATTATATTTAGAGCTGTTTTTTTCACTAAATTGTGTTACAGGATTACATCTGTAGTTTAAAAAACCCTTCACTGTGATCAAACAGTGATGCGCAAGTTGTTACCCTTGTTTTTACTGTCTTCTGTATATATGTTTGTCAGTGTGCATTATGATAATTATAATGATGATAATCCTTATGTAAATAAAAAAATAAATACATGATCTTCATATACATAAATAAAGATTATTTTCCTGTATTATTGGGTAATCCTTCAGGTGTAACCGGCACTATAAGGGCTGTAGCCACGTGTAACGGCTGTGCCACATGATACAATAGCTGCTTTGGTGCTGCCAGAGGCCACTTCCAATGCACAATTTACGCTAGAGCGAGTTTTCAAGGACCGTACTGATGTTCTGGCCCATGATGATAACCGCTCATTGAGCAGAGGGAGTGCACGGATCCCCTCTCCTCTTGCGTCTCTGGCCTCTAACATGAAATCAGACCACCTTTAGCTCCTCCAAAGTCTGTGCCTCTGAACTCTGAATCACCCAGGTTGATGGAGTTCACAGTCTGAGGGCATCTGTGGGAACTACACTCGAGGTCACCCCCCTAAAACAAAGACATTTTCATGATGTATGGGACTCAGATCTAATGTTAGACTTGACAGCATTAACAACCAGCTGTTACACAGGATTGCTGCAGCTTTCATCAGACGACAACAGGAATACTTTGAAAGGAACAAACTGTACCAGAAATGTCAAGACGTCTTCTGAAACATTTTCTGCAGACAGTCAATTAAGGTAGAGTCGACTCTCTCTGTGTCCCCTGGGACCTGGAAGATGATGTAAGCAGGGAGGGGAACTGTCTTCTTTACTGGTTTTATAGCTCAACATACCTGGCTGGTGGTTTACAGTACCTGCTGCACGGGCCTGCAGGAAACACACGTGTATATGTCAGGATCATTGGCAGGAGTCTAGTGCTGATTTGCTCTCTTGGTTATATGTTTCAGGATGTGCAAAGTATATAATCATTTTAGGCCTAAACCTCAGAGCTGGGGCTAAATTTAGCAGGTGTAAACACAGCCATATAAGCAAAGGTGTTATAGTAATATATCACATTCTAAGAAGAAAATTCTTAGCAGGCAGACTTTACACATAAATGTCTTCTAGGGATATACTGTAGGTTATTACTGCAGCATATACAGTAAATATCATTAAACAAAGTTTTCTTTTTTTTCTTGGCCTTTTACACACTTAGAAAAAGGCTACTCTTTAGTAATGGTGCAAGCTATGATTCAATAAACATTACAGCACCATAACACACTGTGAGTTCTCATTTATCAACTTGTCAAACCGAAAACCATCAAACTTATAACAAGCACTGTTGCCATATAGTAAAATAAAATATAAGCTCTAGAAAGAACTTAATATGGCATTTATGACTAAATGATAAAGAGACCTTAAAACATAAAAGCAAGTCTGTAATAAAACAAAATCATATGTGAGGACATTTATATCAACCAGGTATGCACAGCCAGTGCAGATCCTGTGTTGAGGCCACTTCACACTGATCCACAGAGACAATGCGCATCTGCAGCAGCTGTGGGTTTACATACAGCTGCATCCGGCTGGTTTCTACTCTGGTTCCCATCCTGTGCTGGTCCAGCAGAAAGCAAATTTGCGCCAGGGTGAGGGGTTCAATTCCCACTGAGGGTATCCTAAAACCAAAGACAACTGCACTGTACATGAATACCATGTGCTTTTGATAAACTATGAGATACCAACATTCCCATGTCTCTTACTATGTGCTGCTGAGATTGTAGAGTAGGTCACCAGCTGAACCTTATACCTGATCTGCAATGCGCCTCCACCAGCTGCATCTGGAGCAGCCACCTCTTTGTGCTCTTTTCTACTTCTACACTCAAATCCTGTTCTGAGTGTCAAACTGTCACCTTGACTATTGTAGATGACTCTGAAAAGCATTTGTCATATTGTGAAACAATGATATATAGACAGAGAGAGATAAGCTAATTATACTACAGGAGTGATTTAAGAACTTTCTACAGGGTTTTTATTGCATTGTGAATCTGGGTCACCTTCAGATTCCTTTGTAACCACTGACAGCCGTACAGCCAGAAAGCCCTGGGTTTGTTTCTATGTGCATTGAAGGATGGATGGTGACACTAACCTGACTTCAGCTAAGAGGCTACCTTCAAACTTTTAGGATGTCCCTTCAACCTCTGGACAATGTTTGACACTCACAACAGGTTTGTGGTAAGTATTTCTTTATAATGCATGTTTTCTTGTGAGTCTCTTCTGTCTGAAGGCTTGTTGCTGGCTTTACAGGTGCAGTTCACACTCTCAGACCCTCAGCTGCCCTCCTGGCAACATTTAAGTTAGCTTTTGTTTTCAGAAGGATTTTAAGGGAGTTTTAGGCCTGCTTGGCCTCTCAGCCAGATTCCTCTGCCAGCTCGTAGCTCTCTGTGCAATGAGGTCACGCCTGATATGATCTACCCCGCTTGTGAATTTCAGTCAAAACAGCAATTAGTCGTGTTTTCCTCCCTACGCGATACTGTTGACCCACTCTGAAAAGCATGTCACTCCCTTCACAGCAGCCCTGGTGATATTTCCCACATATTGTTTTTCTGACACACATTCTGCAGCTTTGGTGAAACAATTACGCTGCAATGAAAAGCAGGCTAAAGTAAATTCCCCCTTTAAGCCCCACGGGAACCTGCATCTGATGTTGATTAAGTTTCCATGTGTAAAATATCGCAAAAATAATGGCACTGACAGAGAAATATCTCTGTGCCAACTAGCATCATATTTTACAATCCTATCCCACGTGATGGAAGTGGCTGCTGTAAAAGAACAGAGTGTATTAAAGCATTGTTTCTTCCAAGCTGGGACCCACAAAATATGATTGTGTGGTGTTTTATGGGCCTCTGTGGAGGTACTGCACATAACCATTTGAAGAAAAACATGTCAGTTTTCTGTTTGACATTTTTACATCTAAATACCGCACATTGTAGGCGCAGCACAGAAGAATTTAAGACCTCCGACAAAGTTCAGTTACGTAACTGAAGAGAAGATTTATGTGTGAGGAGGCTGAAGGTAGGGTATGCAGAGGGACAAAGACACCTGTTAGAGAGACTGTGAAGACTGTGTGTTTGTTGAATCAAGCACTGGTAACAAATGGGGGTAGGACTTAGGATCGGTTAATAGCCCTTGAGGCTAGAATGTTAGCTAACATACTGTTGACAGATATTAAAATTTACAGTTAAAATCTCATGAGACCACCTGAGGTGGTGCACCGCTCCCTCAGGCATGATAATCTTAATAATATCCTGTAGTGTCTGTTGAGTCTGTTATTTTCACATCTTGTACTTTGTACATGTTTGAGATATTAGAGAGAAAAACATATCTGTAAAGATTCTCCTTATGTTTGCGATACACCCCGATTTCAACTCCTGTAGTGTGTGCCCGGCCTTAGCCATCACGCCTCCACCGTCTCCTCCTCCTGACATGGAGGTTACCTCATATACATGCAATCTTTATGTGATATGGCACAAACTGTATTGTAGAAATGTTGATATGATACAAATGAAACATACAATATAATGTATCTGTGGTTTGCAGCCAACATTTCATTTGGGCAACTGGGCTGTCCTTCCATTAAATACATAGCTGTGTGTGAACTACACTGCATTCAGAAAAACCATGAAGAGCAGGCGTAATTCTAACAAAACACATGCAATCACAGCTGTGTGGTTTCTCAGTGGTGCTGAGGGTTTCATATAAAAAAAAGTGACGTCAGTGCCTTCCCTTGCTAGGTGACTTATTTGAATGTGACTGGTCATTATCAAAGTGAACTGATGCTGATTAGCTGACAGTTTGCATGACTTCACTGCTCTGCTCGAACTAATGTAAAGCCACTTCAAGACTGACTCAATTAAACAGGAGGCAACAGGCAATTAATGCACATTTAAATAAGAGAACCAATGAAAACCCTCCAAAATAGTGGCTGAGCAAATACTGCACACTTTTTGGAGTAGCTGCAGCTCTTTTAATGCAGTCAGTGTGAGCATAGACTGGGCTGCACTTCTTCTATTTCTGCATATTGCTCTGTTGCCGATAGCTAGTGGGGTCGACTGCATCAAATTTGAAAAATTCCCATTTCTACAACCATGAAACAACCCTCATCAAGTTTTCCACTTGTTCCCCTCAGAGCTGGCCTGGCTTGCTCTTACTGCACACGCCCGCACTGCTGTGAGCCACATCGGATAAAAGCGTCCAACATTAGATGGTCTTTTCCTCTCATCTACAAAGGCTGGAGTCTCTATTGGATTCCTGCCTACAGCTCCGTTTTGAACAATTATTCTCCATCTTCTCTGTACAGCCACAAAAACACACATCCCTTTCTCAGCCACAGAAACCAAACACACACATAAAGTAGATCTCTGCCTCAGACAAACCGTTATATTAACAAGCTCATATGTAGACATGCACATACTGACACACACACACATTCACACTTCAGTCTCTTATCTCTCGCATGGGGAAACCTCAGGACGGCTTCCCAGCTGTTTTCCACATGCTGCTGTGTATGCTTTTGTGTTCACGTTCCTTTCATGTGCGTACCGGTGAAGGTGGGTGGGAGGACACATGACTCTGACCTTTGCTGGCATTAAAAGAAACGGATTACGCCAAACTTTCATCTACCTCTTTGTCATCACCACCAACGCTCACATCCATGTTCCCCTTGGAATAAATGCCAAAATGCTTTGAAGATCCTTTTTCCCCACTCTAACAGGGGAACCCCAGATATTCCTTGGGAAATCCCTTTATACGGAGAGCTTGATCGTTGTAAAGATGTGGAGTCTTTCTGTATTTTGATGGCTGGAAAATTGGGGGAAGTCAGGAGAAACAAAACTGTGAATGTCATACCCTACATTCATATACATTTAAAACAACCAAGTGAAGGACTTGGATACACCTGCCTCAACAGTGGCATTTGAACAATAGAAACAATATGTGACAATAAGGCTTAATCCCAATTAAAATTTTTGTAAACAGACACAACTGGACATTACCAACATGCCGTCTTGAGCTGTGCTGATTTCTCTGGCGTTACTGTGGCGATCCTATCTCAACGCTATTTACGATGAGTTAATGAGGCAATCAAGCTTCTCTTGGATTCAGTATGGTTTTATTTTTCTGTTTGGTAAGGAAAATGAGCCCTCAGCTCAGCTCAGAGCTTTTCTCATTGGGATTATGATGGCTGAGCAGCAACAGGACAACATCACAACATGACTTTAGTGAGTCACTCAATTTGTACTGTAAAACTGTTATTAAAAAACAAACACAAAAACTATAAACACAAAAACTATAAAAACTATAAAAACTACTATGCTCTTGCCCTGTTGTGCATCATCAAGTGTGAATATACAGCAGACCCAATGCACTACAAATACTCTGTAATGGCCAGGGGAACTCAATTTTTATTTTGAATTTACTCTTGACACTGTGAAAGCCTGCTCACCTTGTTGATGAAGGTTCTCAGTCATCCAGGTCATGGTAATTCTAAGTGCCGTATCGTAGACAACTGGACGTGTTTCAGTTTCTTGAAGACGTTTCACCTCTCATCCAAGAGGCTTCTTCAGTTCTAACTAACTGGAGGGGAGTTGCTGGCTTTTAAACTCTGTGTTGGAGTGTCCTTGGTTTTAGTGCAGTTTGATGTCAAACTGCTATCCTCCACATGGACTCCATGTCAGTCTGTGGAAGTGCCCTTGAGCCTGATCTCTGCAGCCCCTTCCCTAAGCTCAGATTTTTTGCCTCACCAGCCTTTCTTAGTGAAGGAGTTTACCTGTGTGGCTCAATAAGGGACTAGATTTAGGATGCACTTTGTTGCAGTTTGCGACAGACAGTGAAACATGGAAGGAAACATGAGGGGTGGAGGAAATGGCAAGTGAGGTGGGGGTGCTGCCATGACCTATGAGTAAAGCTGAAGACATCAAGAACCAGTGATACCCCACTGCCCAACATCAAGGCTTCAAAAGCACACAGCTCTCCCCCCATCAACACCTTCACCCCATGTACCTCTCTGATGATGACACGTATGTGAGTCATGTTTGGTGGCAGGTCAAAGTTATTCATGTTGAAGGAATAAAGTGTTCTCTTTTGTTCCTATTTATGGACCAATGCACGTGTTGGCCATCTTTTGATCCCATGGCCATTTTGGTCAACATGCAGTAGACTTTACCGTCTATAGACCGCTCTGTTTTCATGGTGTGCAAGCATGTGTGTGTGTTTGTGTATGTTTGTCTGAGCAACATCTGCTAACCAAGAATTTAGTTTTCACAGGACTGCTCCAGGCACATTTTTCTGTCAGGAATAGATACCAAACCGCCGGTCAGGTCGGCCATAATGCCTGATGTAACTCATTTTTGAACATTACAAAAGCAACAGAGAGAGTCGCTGCCCTGTTCAGTCAGCGTGTAATTTACACCACAAAACCATCCGTCTCACTTATTACCCCTTATTAGCAACTGAACCTTTTGATGTGTTCCTGCACACACACACGCACACACACACACACACACACAAGCACATGCACATATGTTACATAATGCACCCTGACCCCTATGATCCAAACCCACCCTCTTTTACAGTGAAACCACAAAACACATGATGTCAACTCTTGACAGCGAGAAAAGCGAGCAAGCAGCGTTTGACTCAAATATCATGTAAATGTGATCATATAATGTATTTTTCAAAGAGGGAAAAATAGTAATGACTTGACTCTTGTATAAGCATGTTTCAAAAGACCGTCTCTGCAGTTGAGGAAAGTAAAGGCCAGGATCCAAGAGTTTAAGCTCAGTAAAGACAGATATATAAATGGATAGACTCAAAAGCTTTATATTTGCAACATTCTCTGTTGACCCTAATAACATGTTTGTATGAGTACGAGGGATGAGATTCAGCAGCATGACCTCAGAGGAAGAACTTGGCGTGCATGTGAGGTATAGTTGAAACCATGGCTGGGACTCAGAGCAGCGTGTGTTATTCCTCCTATTACCTGGTCATGGGTGGCCATTATACTCATGACCTCCAACCCTCTTACATAAGCTTCTCTGTTTACCACACTCAGGCCTTTTTACAGTTTCAAAACGTTTGATATGGCCAAAATATAACAGCTCATTTTGTACTGCTTTCCAAGAAGTGACTCACTTTTGGCTTTCAAGTAATACAACACAGTCTGAAGGAAAAGATCTACATCTCTTGTGCAACAAGGTCTGTGTACAGCTACTTGAGTTTTAGAATGTGGGTATTGAACATGGGATGAGATTGTGCATGAAATGGTACAACAATCTGATGAGGATGCCTCTTGGATTTTTCCTTCTGAAGGTATTCTGGGCAAATCCAGCTGGGAAGAGACCACAGGGCAGACCAAGAATAGGTTGGAGGGATAGTACAGTGCATCTCATGTGGCCTGGGAACATCTTGGGATTCCCCAGGAGAACCTGGAGGATGTGACTAATCTGTGCCAAAAAGGATGGATGGATTAAATGTTGGTCTCAGCAGAGCTCAACAACGTAGATAATCTGTATCTGCCTCCTCAGTAATCCATATGTCTGTATTTAGAAGATGTTGGCTCAGTCACAGTCACACAATCTCAGTCTCTCCTCTTTCTCTGCTTTTTATTTTCCAATCAGCCTGTTCTCCCTGCAGCCTGGTCTGTGGCCCTACGTTTCTAACTCTATGCTGTAGTCACCCCTGTGTCCCTTCTAGTCTGGTACTCTAGTGCAGTAGAGGGGGAGGTTCGTGTCCTGTGTGTGACCAAGAGTCAAGATTGATTGACGTGTGACATAAGTAAGTTAGCGTACATAAATGACCTAACATATGTTACATAACTGAACAAAGTTATTATAACAGATTATGATCTTTTTCTAAACCTAACATTTAGGAAAGTCATTGTTCCTAAACCACAACTGGCACACAATGTTATTAACATACTAAAAGTCATTATATTCCATATTATGTGATCTGTTTATTGCATTTTATTTCTAACTTGACTGCGCAGGCCTTCACATGCAAGAATATTGCTAGAGGGGTAGGTAGACACTCATAGTTTGAAGCTTAAGGCCACTGACTAAGTTGCTGTATTTGACGAGTTGTGAGTGAGAATGTGTTGCTCCAATAGTTGTTAGCGATGGAAGATGTGGCTGCTCAGAGCGATGAGTTTCCTTAAAGGAATAGTTCACTCTAGAACGAAATTCAGTCATTATCGACTCACCCACATGCTGATGAGAAGTCCGGTGTAGTTTCTTATTCCTCAAAGTGCAGCTGGAGACCCGCGGGGCTACCCTCCTGCCGCAATAATCCATATAATGAGCGTGAATGTGCCCGAGAGGAAAAGGTCCATAAAACTACACAAAAACTTTGTAATATTCCTCCATACTGCTCATCCGCTGCAATCCAAGCGTCCTGAAGTAGCGACATCCAGAGTTTACTCGAAACAACGTCATTTAGTACATTTTTCTAGCCTAAACAGTCACTATGCTATATCTGCCTGGAGGCACGCTCCGCGTTCACAGCCGATTGCACTACGGAAGCCGCGCCAGACAAGATGAACGAGACTCGCGATAGATACACGCTGGTATTTACATCCTGCTGTGAGTTTCAAAGTTTCAAATCACTAGTGCAGGCAGATCCCTCTTGTGTTTGTGTGTTGCTCGGTCGCAGGAAGTAAATACCGGTGTGTATCTATAGCGAGTCTCGTTCATCTTGTCCGGCGCGGCTTCCACAGTGCAATCGGCTGTGAGGGAGACTCGCGTGAACGTGGAGCATGCCTCCAGGCAGATAGTATAGTGACTGTTTAGGCTAGAAAAATGTACTAAATGACGTCGTTTAGAGTAAACTCTGGATGTCGCCTCTTCAGGACACTTGGATTGCAGCGAACGAGCAGTATGGAGGAATATTACAAAGTTTTTGTGTAGTTTTATGGACCTTTTCGTCTCGGGCGCCACTTACGCTCGTTATATGGATTATTCCTGCCGGAGGGTAGCCCCGCGGGTCTCCAGCTGCACTTTGAGGAATAAGAAACTACACCGGACTTCTCATCAGCATGTGGGTGAGTCGATAATGACTGAATTTTGTTTTAGAGTGAACTATTCCTTTAAGGTGTATTTATTCTTTTTCATATTAGATTAAAAATAGACTGAAGTAAAAGATAAGGAATAATTGTTTATTTATTTAATAGAAAAATCAGAATCAATCAATTGAATACTGAACTGTATTATACTGATGATTGGATTTTATCAGATGTTGTTCTTTCCATTTAACAGTGACCCATTTTGGGATTTAGAAGCCAAATCCCTCTCTCCTCTCCCTATTTTCTCCCATTTTTAATCCGACCTCCTCACCCTTCTGTTCACTCTCTGTCATCCAGTCATCCAGCATGTGAAAATAACCCTCATGAATTTTGCTTCACTCTTAACCTCTCTTCTCCCTTTCGAATCACATCCAGGAAGGTGAGTCAGACTGTGTGTTTTTCATTGTCACCATGTTCGTCTTCCAGGATGTTATTAACAGGCGATCGCATGCTGTCATAGCCTAAAGGGGGCTTTGGATACAGTATAAAAGCCATATGTTATGTAATTAGTGATGTAACACACTTGCCTGCTCCAATTCAGTAGAACATTATTTTCATAAATGAAGAAGAAAGTACAGCCACCCCCACCCTCAACCCAGGATTTAGGGTTCCCCAGCTCGCTGTTATAGTCAACATTGTAGATGACATCATGGTTACATAACTAGTTTGGTTTAATTGCAACAAAGGGCTAAAAGTGAACTGTCACCATCATCTGTAGGTTTTCTGACTGCTAACATGCACAGAACAGTTTGTGTAATTTACCAGCAAGACATGAAGTGGAAATAATGCCGGTTGGCATCGTGTGACCTCAGACTGTGGCCACTATAGTGAAATCACCACACAACAAAGTGCTGTTTTTTGGGAGCTTGGTCAAAGGACAATTGGGTAATTAATATGGTTATACTGATTGCTGATTTCCTCACCATGTGACATCCCAAAACAAGCCACAACTGGAGCATCTAACAAAGATATAGTGAGAAATAGTTTATGACGTGTGACACTTTTTAAAGGAATAACTGTAAATTTATATCTTCTTTGTAACCACAAGGGCTGTTACATTTTTGCGTACATACAGGCTGTAATATTAGTAAAACATATTTTTAATAACCCCTTCTTATACTGTAAGTTTCTGCTGTGTTCTTTAGAATATTTTGCAGAAGTAAAACAGAATTAAGTAAGTTAGTGACGCAGCAGCTAATAGACACTGACTGTGTAACACTGGGGACCCTTTAACAAGCTCGTTACCACACAACAAGTCCATTGTAGTGTACGTGGAGCGGCTGGTGCAACACTACACGTCCACTGTAATCAATGAAACTGGCCACACCAGCTGTGAGAGCAGCATACAAAGCGTAAAAATAGACCAGTTTTCTATTTCTGTTGTTTGTGCAGGATGTGCGCGGATGTTTTATACAAACATGGCTCATAAAGTGTCAATATTTTGTTAAATTAAACTGCCTGTAAACAGGAAATGACTCTCGCTGGCTTTCACTTTGGGGCCTTGATAACTTGGTCAGCATTAAAGTAATTAGCAGCGGCTGGTTGCTTAGAAACTTTATTTAGTGTAGTGTTATTTACTGTAGCCTGTAGATGTTAACTCATCCATATTACACAAACTCAGTTAAAGGTTCACAGCGGGTGCTGGGTCCAAACACTGAAGACAGAATCCCTCAAACAAAAGCTCACAGTCTTGTTGTGCCTGTGACACACACTCTGTACGTACACTGCAGGTGTGGCCTTTACAAAAAAGATTCCACTTCAATGTAGCCAGAGTGTAACAGTATCCAGGGTACAAGACAGGGAACAAGAAACAAGATCATTTATTTGTCATTACACAACACAGAGTTGACTCCTCCATGCTACACAAATTACAGAACATATATACAGTTATTGATATACATAGAAATATACATAAACACTTCAAAAGTTTGACGTCTGGGAAACACTGTCCATCAGCTTTGACTGTGTGTGAGCACCAAGCATCAATGTTATAAACACAGAGTCCAGCTCTCCTCATCTGGCTGTGGTCCTGCGCTCTGTAGTGGAGACAGGTCTGTGTAAAGTGGTGGTGGAGGCAGGTCTCTGTGGGCACAATAGTCTCTGATTTCACGTTGTTTTGCAGCCTGAATCCCATTTTGTCCATTTCCTTTTCCTGTAACCAGATATTAGTCAGGAGCAGCCTTAAACCAAGATGCATTAGCATCATGGCTCTTATTCGGACTCTCTTCCTCCACTTAAACGATCACAACGACAGTTGAGAAAGAGAACCAAGAGATTAAGCTTAAGCTGTATTTCTTTTGTAGTTCCCCATCTACCCTCACATAAAGACATTTTTTAATATATACTGTATGTATATAATTAAACCATCCAGTAAAAGTCTGTATTCTACAAAATACATTTCTACTAAAATAAATGATGCAATAAAATCTGGATACATCATTTGTTTCCTCTTAATGTTACATTTATGTGGTGAAACAGATGAATACATTTAGGCCCACTGACAAAGCAAAACTGTGTAAACAACAGGAATAAAAGAAGATTTAAAAAAGAGAATTTGAAGAATTGAATCATTTTGTTTTGGTTTTGAAAAATAAATAAATTAGTTCAATGTGACACTGAGTTAGCATAAGTGCTAATTGACTAATCACAACTTTGACCCATTAATACACAGATTATATTTGAACAACAGTTACCACATTATCAGATAACATCTCCAGCAGCTATCACAGTACGAGGAACAATTTCTAGTTTTCATCAGCTCAATTAATCCTTCAGAGGGATTTGATTTACAAATACCCTCAAATCTGATTAATATAATCATTGTAAGTGGCCTTAAGAGGCTTTGGCCTAATTCAATTCATATCTGACTAACTGAACAATAAGAGAGGAAAACTAATATTCAGGCATGTTTCCATCACTGATGGGAGTATAATCTAGCATGCTGACCCACTTTCTGATTTTCTATTGGCTTACAGCCCAGGGGTTGTCGGGGGAGACAGAGTTCACCAGCTGTCATTCACCAGCCTATTTGCTGGGATGAAATTCTGATTATCAGCATGCTTATCCCTCCGTGTGTGTGTGTGTGTGTGTGTGTGTGTATGTGTGTGTGTGTGTGTTTGCACAGGTTTATAGGCCAGGTCCAGCTTGTCCAGTCCAATAACACTGTGTTCTATCAGACTGTGCACATTATTATCAGCGACACAATGTATAAAATGATTTTAAGCTTTGATTTATGGTTGAAAAATATCTTCACAAGACTAAAGAAGGACCTTGTACAAAGTATTCAGCAGAGTCGAACAGCCACGCTCAGCTGAAAAGTTTCAGCAACAATGGAACCATGTAAATAAAACCAGAAACAGAGAGCGGCGTATGAACTGTTTCTACTGCATCTGAAGAACCGTGCAGCTGAGGCCAATTACACCAATGACCAACACAGTCATCATTTTGTCCTTTTCCTTTAGCTATTGTCAATTTACATTTTTGAGTCGGGTGTAATTGATAAATAAGGAGACATGCAGAGGTTGAAAAGAAGGCTAAAAGCTCCAGAGCTAGAAGACAACTGCTGAGTGTTTCCAGACTATTTTCTGCTTTAGAACATAACCATGATGAAATAGTCAGCAAATTCAATTTCATTCCTCGTGTTCACTTGTTTTGTTCTCTTATTGCAACTTCCTCTCTCAGGGACTCACTATCTTTATATATCCTGCTCCACTTATCTAATCAGGAGGGCGACTCACCTGATGCACCAGATGGTTTGTTACACAGAACCACCTGGAAAGGAACCGCTAGAAGCTGTTTGGCAAGGTTTTCCTCACTCGAATTGAGGGTCTAAGGACAGAGGATGTCGTTCACTGTACAGACTGTAAACCCCATTGAGGCAATGTGATTGTGATTTTGGGCTATATAAATAAAATTGATTTGATTTGAATTGATTTGAAAAGGGCAGGTACTTTAAAAACAAAAATGGGCTACTTGGCAGGTGAACCATCTGTCTAACACTGTTCATCATGGCCTTGCTTCAACCTATCAGATCCACAGTAGGAGATCGTTACCACCGGCGTATCCAGTTGGTAAATCAAACTCTTACTGAGCCGGTCCAGAGAGGAGTGGAAACTTCAGTGGTGTTCTATGCTCTTCCTTTGAGAAATATACTCTCCAGTTCTGATATAACAGATGCTGAAGCAGCGGCTATGCTAACCAAGGAGCCGCCATCATTGGTTACAAACCAACTGTCACTTTTCTTGCTGTGTTCATGTCTAAACCACGCTTGTAGCTGCTAGCAGTTCCTCATAGGACGCTGATTGGTTCAACTACTGTGTGCTCTGAAACAAGTGCATAGCTTGAAGTCCAGCAAGATGGATAATTTAGCAGCCTTGCAACTTAATGTGACAGTAAAGCCCAACTTTGTTTACAAGGTGAATAAATAAGAAGCACCCACACCTTATCCCAATATTAATACTGGAGTCCTTATTTTCTGAATAAAGACGAGCGTGTGTCGAAGCAGCCTCAGCTTCTGTTTCGACCCCTCGGTGACAGTCAGACCTGCAAACTCTGCTCTAATGAATCTCAAACCATCACCAAGAACTACCTCTAGAGCAGGGACTTGATCTACACCTGGGCCTATCTTATAGGAACTAAAGTCTTGACCCTGGTTCCTCCATTCAAAAAGCAGGGAAAGTTCATTGGTTCCTCAGAAGGTTCTTGGTGTGTGTGAGAAACAGCTGCATGTTAGCTGCTACAGATTCAAGCTCAGCCTTTCACAAATATGTCACCTTGTGTTGACGTTTATTTGAGGTGCCGTACCCTGCCACTTAGGAATGTAGGGTTGTGTCATAAAGTGAAACATCGTGTTAAAACAAAGTCAAATGACTTAAAGTGGATTAACTGCAGAATGCTACTACTGCATCAACAACAACAACAACTCAGGGGTCTGAGCAGGTGTTGGCAAGAAATTCTCTTTGTTCGTTCGACAGGCTTGGCATCAAAACCAACAATTTCTTCCCATTGCCTCCCAGACTTTGCACCAATTGGAAAGCAAGAATCAAGTAGGAGAAGCATGCGTGCAGAGGGGTCATCCAGAAGCCAAGCCACCCACTTCCTTGACCAGAGCACTCCCTGTTTGGTCTCACAAACCAACATTCCTCACACAACTTCCTCCCTTCGTCTGACAAAACGAGACAAGTCCTCTGACAGTCCAAAAAGTTTTGGAAACAGAAAGAGATGGATAGCAGGGGGAGAGGGGCATTTAAATTACAACAAATTTGGTCATAAAATGAATGTAAATATGATTATTATTAAAAAAATAATGGACGATTTGACTCAGAGGACTGTTAGGGGACACAGGAAGCAACTTGTTCAGATGTAAGTTTCGGAAGAAAGATTTTTGGAAGATTTTTTTTTTGAAAATAAACTCATAACCCAATTTTTGTTGATTTTCAAAATGTATATTATCTGAACATCTTAATACTAACTTTAATACTGATGCACCATAATAACAAACTATAATTCCTAATAAGGACCTCAGTGGAAACCTTTCCTCATCAGTGTGCTCTACTTTTCTAGCCTGCTGCTGTTTCCTGCATACAAAATAATTCATGGTGACATTTTTCCAGGGATTTCTAAACTGAAATTCAGATCATATTTGATGTGTCCACCTACCTAAACACATCCTCATACCTAAACGACTGAATAGGTCCATTTTCAGCGTCTCCTAAAACAACATGACCATTGCAGCATACAAGCAACAGGTGTACCAGCAACAGGTGTACAGGCCCTTTGTTGTGTGCTTGCTGCTTGGTTAGGTTTAGGAAAACATTGTGGCTTGGGTTAAAATCACCACATTACTTCTGTAACTTCTGTTACAAATGTACCTACATTACTTGAGTAACATACGTTACCTTACATGTGACGTGACTTCACTACGTTAGTAATTTAGAATAACTCTTTGTTGACTTCTATTTTCATACTGGACATGAACAGCGGTCTCCTGAATGACAGTTCTGTGTTGGTCCTTGTTTAGCCTGATCTCCTGCCTGTAGACTTTTCACTCTTTATTCTTCTTCTCCTCACTTCCTCCTTTGAAGCTGTAAAAAATGCTATGGCTGCTAGAGATCTCCACCTAACAACAAACCTAAATATGGGCTTCCATACGCTGCTCGCATTTTTTACCTATATGGCAGTTTTTCTGATGAGGACAGGTCTCTATTTACTTTCATTTACTTCACCTATGCTTGAGGTATAAACAGACAGCCCCTGATAAGTTACCTTGGTCAGCAAACTGATCAGCTCTCCCCTCCTCCGTATAATGTTTCAAATATCAAATTTGCATGTAACGTCAACCTTCAAGCCTCGTCTTTTTCTACCAATTAAATGCCAGCATAGCATGCCTAAATTAGTCTGCTTGAAGATGTAGCCTCTTGAAGGACACATCAGAATAATCCTAATAACCACTTCAAAGATTATGCGAATGAGTTCACTGAAATACTGACAGGGACAATTCTGTCCTCCCACAGTATTTATTGGGACATTTCTCTCTTCTCATCTTCTGTTAGCAAAAATACACCCTTGTCATACAAACACCAAACAGATTCATGGTGAGTCCCTGCAGTAGACAGCCTGGTAAACATCTGTATCAGGAGATGAAATGAGGAATGGAAATATGTGCACAGAAAAGGAGGATTTTAGGCCAAAGGAAAGTTTAGAAGCACGTACTGTGGCTGATTGCAGATGGTTTCTCTCAATACGATTAATGTGTTACACTTTGTGAAAAGGTGAACCAAGAAGAGCAAACACCAAAAAAAAAGAAACATAAAGCCAAGAACAAAAACCAGAACACATACTACAGGGCGACACGGTGAGACACGAGAAAACACTGGAAGAAACATGGTTGAGATACACAGCGTGGTAACACAGGAACAAACTGATAAAGACAGATTGAAGCACACAGGCTTAAATACAAACAAAACTAATGAAGGGATGAGGTGCAGGTGGAGTGAGGAGGGGAAAGGACAGGTGAGGGGAAGGAATGGAAAACCATGGAAGGAGGGAAAACAGAACACTGGACAAAGGGCAAAAGACAACACAAGACCAGGACACACCTATTAAACACACACATAATGACACAAAAAAGACAGGACCATGACATAATGAGAACATTTAGCCAAGACATCACCTGGCAGGTTATGCCTGGACATGCAGGAGCTGATCAATCTCAGGGGTCATCTGTGAAGGCAATTCGCTGTTCCAGTGATATGAATCACTTTGGCCTGTGGCTGAAATGTAATTCCCCACAGTTCAGTTTTGTCTCCAGCTCACGTGTCGCTGTGAGGGGCCAGCTCTGACGGCATCACTCCCAGTTTAACATCTGCCATCTTGGATCTAATAGAAGCACATGCTTCATGTATCGCCTTCTGCTGCTCCCATGTGACATAGAATTGGATGCGCTGTTTCAAAACCGAAAAAAGAGACAAGATCACTCAACAAGGAACGACAAGGTCATCATTTAATGAAATAAGGTAGAGGATATTCTGAAATAATAGTGGCACCTGTTTTCTCTGGGGGAAATCAGGAGAGATGAGGAATGTTTTTAATACAAATTGAGGATCATCTGAAAGCAAAAAACAAAACATGAGTAGGAGGAGGAGGAGAAGCAGAGGAAAAATCGAGAAAACCAGATGGAAAGGAAGACACAGAGTGAAAGAGCTGTCATGTTCAAAAGGCACAAAGTGTTGAGTCCTGGCAGGGTTGAGGAGAGGTCAAAGGTTAAAGTTTGAACTGTGATGGAAGAAGACAGAGAAGGAACCTTCTAATTTAATTTGAGTTAAAGCAGAGTTCACTGTTGACATTCAACCTCTGGTCTTTTTGAAAATTTCCAAAATTATATGTATGGGGTTGTTGAAATTAACTCCACAGTTCTAAAACGTTTAGTGATGAAGTGATGGGAAAAAAAGACAAAGAACAGAGACAACAGAGTAAAAGCTTTGTTTAGCAAGCCCGGCTGTGAATTTCAGCATGATTGATAAATGTTTCCAAGCTTCCAACATTTTTTTCATTTCAGTTGTCATTTAAATACCTACGAGCAGGTGTACATACAATACAGGCCAGAGAGCAGGTGTGTGCATGTGTTTGCACAGCCAAGAGACTCATACACTTGGCAGCAAGCCTACATCTATAGGATTGTCTTCATGGACATATAGAAACAATGCCAACACAGTATGGACAATGCAAACACAGAGGTCTGCAGAGTCTGTACAGTTGCCAAGTCAAATACAAGAATGACATTTAAATAACAAACCCTCTTGTCAAATGTTCGGTGAAAAAAGCAATAGTGGGGTTGCCTGGAGAACAATAAAAGGTCACCGATAGAAAAGCATTAGCCTCAGCACACTGCATGGGGTCTGTTTGTTTCTGACAATTCTGGAAAAGCTCTGATTTTAGCTTCTGCTTCATGTCCTGACGAATGAACTCAGGTTGCTTATCAAACATGGATGGTTTGTTGGTAACATTTGTAAATGCTGTAAAGTCCTCCTAGCTGTGCACTTAAAACATATGCTAATCTCACAGAAGACAGTCTCTGCCTGCTTCAAGACAGGCCCCATTGTTCCTGTACCTAAAAAGTCTGCTGTGTCTAGTCTTAACGACTACCATCCTGTGGCTCTCAGCCCCATCCTGATGAAGTGTTTTGAGGAACTGGTTATCCAGCACATCAAAGATAACATCCCTGCCAGCCTGGACCCTCACCAGTATGCAATCAGAACAGATGCACGGAGGAGGCCATATCCACTGCCCACTCAGTCTGCACAAACCTGAAATAATAACAGTTGCTACGTAAGAATGCTGTTTGTTGATTTCAGCTCAGCATTCAACACAATCTCACCCATAAAAATGATGAGAAAGGACTGCAAACTGAGTACCACACTCTGCAACTGGATACTGGACTTGCTCACAGACCCATACAGTCCGAGCGTTAAACCCCGTCGACTGAACTCTGTCATGAAGTTTGCAGATGACACCATCATCATCTGTCAAACAACGATGAGACTTCACATTGGTAAGGCGCCTGCATAGAGGCAAAACAATGCTAAAATTCAATACCAACTGCAGCCACAGCAAGTTCACGCTGTTGCCATCTGGCAAGCAATACAGAAGTTTCCGCTGCCAGACCTGCAGACTGTGAGACTCCTCATCCTCAACAATCCAACATATATAGAAGACATGGAAGTTTACTCTGATGTTGCACATACTGTACATTTTTGCTGGTTGTACACATTTGTATTGGTATGCTATGCATATACAGTATATATATAACTTATTGTATATATTGTTGTATTTTATTTTATTGTATTCAATGTATCATAAATATTTGTATATATTGTCTTTGTGTGTGTAGCTGCAACTTACATTTAATTGTACAACCCTGTGTTGTAAAATGACGATAAATAAACCTTGACACTTTGATATTTAAGAAACGACTGAGTCACAGCTGCAGCAGGGGCAGCTGTAGCTCAGTGGGTAGAGCAGGTGACCAGCGACCAGAAGGTCCAGCGACCAGAAGGACCAGAAGGTCGCTGGTTCGAACCCCGGCTCCCCTGGGCGGAACCGAGCCACATGCCGAAGTATCCTTGAGCAAGATACTGAACCCCAAAATTGCTCCTGACGCGCGGTTGGCACCCTGTGTGGCAGCCTCTGCCATCAGAAAGGGCCCTGCGATGAGCTGGCGACTCGTCCAGGGATATACCCTGGCCTCCGCCCATATGAAAAAACTGGGATTGGCTCCAGTAACCCCCGCAACCCCCTGAAAGGGGGGGATAAAACGGCAACATCACAGATAAAGCGGTTAAGAAAAAAAATGAGACTGAGTCACAAAGCACGATGCGTGAATACGGTGACTGTGACCTGTCATGTCAATAGCTGCAACGTACCTGTAGATAAAAGAATCTAGAAAAGTAGTACTCAAACAGTGATTTTGATATCATCGCCTTTTCTTCTGTTTGTTCTTCTGATGTTCTGTTTGAAAACAGAACATGAAATGGAGTTCATGTTAAAGTTGCTGATTTTTTTGTAAAATGTTAATAAATGAACAATGATATGATGCAACCCAGTCTCACGCCAGAGCGTGTAATACACCCTCCCATCCACTAGAGGATACCATGTCAGTGTCACCTTTTGCTCTCCTAGATCTTTTCCTGAACCTTTTGGTGCCTTAACCTAACCAAACTGTAGCTGTTCGCTGAAATGTTCCTTAGTTAGCTTTATTTTAAAAGTCTAACTGGATGTTACTTATTTATTATTGTCAACTCGACCGCAGAATGAATATGTGTACTTTGCATGCCTAGGTGAAGAAAAATGGGACACTCTTTGACTTCATACTGCTTGTATGGTGAATCTTGCAGCACCCTTGGCCCATCCTCAAGGCCCGAGAGGGGTCCCACTTAGAGATACCACTGCTGTAGTTTGATATTTCCCTTTATCTGCTATTAAAATACTGAATTGTTAAAAAAAACAATTTGCAATGTAAATCTAATTCTTTTAAGTGTATCTCTGTGTGAGTATCTCCAGAAAATATAAACCAAACATGATAGAAGCCTAACCAGACTTTGTTAATCTCGCCCTCCTTTACAAATATGTACACCATGATACCAGTTTTAAACAACTCCAAACAAAAATACTGAGTTTACGTCTGCAGTCACGTTTCTAATGGAGTTTCCTGGCAGTCTGAGCTCATCCTATCTTCTGGTATGTTTACAAGAGTTGAATTTTATCTTTTAAGCTGTGTACACTAACATTGTTTACATCTTCATACTGTGAGCATGAGTATCCCTGTGCACGTGAATAAACATTTTCATCAACAAATACAATGATCTCATCAAAACTGAAGTACAAGGGGCAAAAAATGTGGCTAAAACATGTAAGGGTTCCTGACAAAGACATTAAATCTGGACTTAGCAGCCTCCAACCATTAAAAATATTTGAATAATTTGTGTTTTTACCATCTACAATCAACTCTCTCAAGACAAGCACACATACACTCCAGGGCAAGGGGGCTCACACAAAGGGCTGACTCTGACTTTGGAGGGAAACAAGGTCGTCACTCTCTCTCTCTCTCTCTGTGCATGTCTCTCTCTCTCTGCCTGAAGATTCCCAGCAAGGACGTTGTTATCATCCCCATACCAAAATAGGTCAGAGCTGTGGGACAGTGAGGCAGAGTGGTGGGTGAGGACATGACAAGCACACAACCTTGGTAACAGCAACTGTGAACATCTTTTTGAAAGCCAATACTGACATTCTAAAAATTGACTTCAGCGGCAGCTGAGATGCATCTTTTAAACTGAAACATTTTTACAACTGGAAGTTTAAAATATTCAGTGTTTGAGAATCCGGTGAGCAAAGATGATTCCAGTTTATCACAACATGGATCTTATTTTTGTCGTTTTTTTCCCTATCAATAGTAACATCATAGTAATTGCTTGCTTGTAGATGTACACACATGGTTGAAAAGAAGTCAGATGGGCCAAGAAACACATTGCAAACAAAGTCTAAACTTATTTGGAAGTATGATGCAAAAATGAAGGAAGAGTAAAATAATTATTACACAAATATCACCTCACAAAACACTTTACATACAGACTGACTTCTTGGTTCATTGTTGACCTGCCATATTGCTGCAGTTGTAACACAGAGTTTAAAAGCCAGCAACTCCCCTCCAGTTAGTAAGAACTGAAGAAGCCTCTTGGATGAGAGGTGAAACGTCTTCAAGAAACTGAAACACGTCCAGTTGCCTACGATACAGCACTTAGATGCAGTTGTAAACAGACACAGTTTAAAACAGTTTCAACGTTTAGTCTGATTGACTGACCACTCACATTTGTCGCCCCTTTGTATCTCAGCTATTAACTTTGACGATTTACGATAGAAATGACTGCCAAAACTACAAAAGGTTTTAAACAAGAAGTATTAAACCAGCAAACAACATGACATCAGATCTTTTCAAAATCAGAGAAACTCTTGGATACATTTATCAGGAAGGAGTCATGTTGCTGGATTACTGTATTTTTCCTCTTTCATATCCAGACTCTCCCCTCTCCCGCTGTTCGCTCTCTCCCTCACTCTCCTGCTTTGTGTTTTTGTCCTCCTCTCCTGCCTCTTGTCACTTTGAATTTCCATTTCATCCTCATTTCACATTTTGTCTTCCTGTCCTCGTCCCACCCCCCGTCTTCCCTTCACCTCTCTGTTTCTGGCCCTGTGCTCTTCTATGTTGTGATTCCACCATATAAAGCCATGGAAACACTGAGGGTCCTTGGCTGAAGGCGACACGTGCCACATGTCACTGTGACTGATGGGGCTGCATGTGAAAGCGCCCCACTGAGTAAAACTGTGACAATAATCCTACAATACCTAATATGGAGAAACAATACACAAACAATCTCCTGATGACATCATGGCACAAAGCCCTTTGACAATTAATAATAACCTGGTTTGCTGTATATTTACAGCAGTTAGTCTTATACACTCAACAATACTACTACACATTACAATATGATATATAATAATCAGATGGTTTTACTGTATCTGTGCAATAAGGAAGGATATTAAATTATTGCATGGTCAAATAAATATATTACATAGTATAAGCATACAATATGAATATAAAGTCTTTCAATAGTAATTTTTCAATGTTTTGACCTATTTCAATGAATTTCCATTCACATATTTTGAGAGTTGTATGTCTTATAACTGGTCCCATAAAGTCAAACATATCTGTCAGGTTAGATAACACCTGGGTTGAGTGTTAAAGATATTATATTTAACATTAAATCTGCATTAAAATGTCAAAAAGAGGACTTACATTATCCCCAATATTTCCAACAATGTCCAAACCACAGAAATCCACAGGTTTACTCAAGCTAATGGTGTGTTTCATTTTATCATCTATCGCTATAACTTGAGGCAGAGAGTGAGGAACGAAGTCAGAGAATGAGGCTAAACCTAACGTGAATTAAACTTTAAAACACTACCATGTTCGTGAACATTCATGCCTGAGTCACGTCAGATTTACAGCATCAATTGTGGTTGTTTAATTATGTTTTCATTACCAACAAAGCAAATTTTCGTCTTGCGTTACTCACGCAAGTTTGACCTCTTGCTCAAGTGTTTATTTGCCCGATAACTTTATTAACTTCATTATCCGTGTAGTTAAATTCTGGTCAATGACTAAACTCAGCATTCACCAGAGACTCCGGCCCTGTTCCCCTCTTCTCTCTGTAACATTACAGTCATGAAGTAAAGTACATCTACCCTCCATCTACCAAGACAGTAATCAACCTTGCTGTACATAAACCCTCTGACAATGGAGGTCACCTCCGAGGACTGCTGCAGTCAGGTTGATAAACAGGAGTGAAGATAAATCCACTTTTCATTCCACAAGTTAAACAGTAATCTCTGAGCTCTCCTCCCGTCTGTAAACAGCTCTGGATCAGAGCAGAATCTGATGTGTCTCCAGGTGTGTATTCCTCCAGAAGGTCCGGCTCTGTACCAGACTTTCTCCTCCAAAGCTGGCTGGCTCTCAGGGGCTGAGCATCAGCTTTCCCCACACAACACCTGGCAGACGTCTCTTGTATTGTTTTGATAGAGAGACTCCTAACAGCAGAAATTGTATATATTATGTAATTTCAAATTGTTTCTATTTATTTGTTGTAATTTGGACGAACCGTCTGTCTAATTCATTTCCACATCCATTTCAACATGCTGAAGAGTCACACAGGGAACATTTTCATCAGACCAGTTTGATGTTACAGTGATGACAATAACAATAATGACAATTATAATTCCCATTCTTATTACAGTTTGGGGCATAATTTGATTTCTGTACGTTTTTCTAGCCAGCAGTACATTATTCCACCTGAATAATATTTAATTTGGCATTCAGGAGCAGTGATGGCTGGTCTCCCGGTTTCTCCACTACACTGCTGAAAACATCACGTCACCCTGCAGACGAAGCCAAACTCTGTGTTGACTATCAAAGTCTGTTTAAGGTTGGTTGCCAGAGCTCGACACCCAAACAAAGCTCATGTAGCTGACATTTACAAGATGAACTGTGTCAAAATGATATATGGAGGAGTGGATGTCTGATGAGAGTTAAAGTCGTATATCTAAAGATATCTAATTGAGGAAAATTAAGAAAAGCAGGGTTATTTTCTTGGCCTGTTTTCTGCGAAGTGGTGGGCAGCAGTAAGTTCTACACAACCACCAACAGCTGAAATATTATAGACGCTAGAACTAAAGTTATGAGGTTGTAAGATGGATATGAGGAATAACTGCTCAGAATGAGAAACTAAAGCATAAATGTAGGATTACTGTGTGAAGCTTTCTTTCCAAAAATGGTGTTGCAGCAAGAACTGGGACGAGTAGATTTCATGTGATGACTTTAAAACTTTTATCTGGAGATTTCTTTTTTTTTTTTTGGGAACAAACTGAGGTTTGCAAACTTCATACTTCAACTTTAAGTTTTCCAAGTTTAAAAGTAATTCATTTTTAATTTGTTAGAGCAGGACAAACTTGCAAGAAAGTTGATTACAGTCCCTCACATATTCATTTTAATGTGGATTATGGCTGCAACTTTTATTATCTATATTATCTATAAATTATTCTGTTTATTTTTGTAGTCAATAAAATATCAGAAGATTGTGAAAACTGGCCAGTATAAACAGCAAATCCTCAGATTTGAGCAAATGTGTTGATGTTTTTTCTTGCTAAATGATTTTTTACTATTAATCATTGTTCAAATATTCACCTATATGGATTAGTAATTATAGCTGGCAGTTAATTAAACAACTTCATCACATTCCACATCTCAGAAGTTGTATTTCCAATAATACATGTTAAAAAGGTCTTTGAATGCTGGATTTGAATTTTAAAGGTTGTAGCAGTGGTCACCTTCACCTTGATCTCTAACATTAATCTTTATGATTCCACAGCAGCAATTATTTCATAAATATTGAGCATTTATTGTGGTGGAGCTGCTGTTGGTTCCTGTGTGTTTGTGTTAATGTCCCAACAACCCATCAGCACATGAGTCTCTGTTGGAGGAACTTCAGGATTGACACTGAGTAACTGTGGATTCACTTTATGATGTGTTCAAAATTATGTGACAGAACACTTGATTTATTTCCATTGCTACATATTTGCAGGACTCCTGGGAGCTGCAGTGTTAAAGAAAGTGAGAAATAATTCCTGGATCTGGGTCCAAACCAAAAGTTAATGGGGTCTAGGGCCCAGACCCACCCTCCATTAAAGGTGCACTATGCAATTTTGGAAAGCAAATTCAATCTCAGGAAGTTCATATTTACAATATTATGAGGTACTACTCATGAAACACAAAAAAAGGTTACCTCATATCTTTCCATGACTGAATAAACAAGCTGTCCTCAGAGGGGAATAAGCTAAATAAGGGTCCATTAAATATAAATAAAGTGAAACAGTATGAAATTGTGTTTATTCAGATTATTCAGTCATTGAAAATCAATCAAAGAGAACTTGTCTCTTCTCTGTTTCTCTTAAAATTTCTTTACCAAGACTAAGTAATGCACCTTTAAATTTAGTGTAAATATGTTAAGTAGTTTTTGTCTAATCCTGATAAACCATCCAACCAAGCAACAAACGCATGGACACCGGTGAGTATATAACCTCCTTGGCGGAGGTAATAACAAATAATTTTCTTAAACAGGTGTAATATTTAGCAAACATAACTCAAACAAGAGTAAATTATGCGTTACTTGAAACTATTTCAAGAGTTAAAATAATCCACAGTGTGTGTATTCACTGTAATGAAGAAACATGTTGCACAGTGCAAGACTCTGGCCATACTAACAGTACTTGTTGATAGGATTAATTTATCGCTGGTTTTGGTCTCTTCATGGGAAATTATTTTATTTCTCCAAAGCTCCTTTGTGCCAGGCAGTGGTAGCTATCGCAGCTGAAATGACAAAGACAAGAGTGCCACCAACAGAAACTACAACAACAGATAATGTCATACTATGCATTGTTGGACTCCTAGGTGATCTATGGATCTTGTGGATTAGCACTTTGCAATGTGAAGGACTGTATCAGTCGTCTGAATCTAAACGTGTTGTTTGGTTGCTTCAGCAGAGCTAAATAAAGAAAAGAAAAATCAATAGTTGGACATGTAGCTCAAGTACAGTTAAAGTTACTAAATAGAGAAAAATGACCATATGAAAACAACAGATGTCCGCAAATATAATGTTTGAAAATAATTAACAGAAAGAGTAAAAATGTTTAAAAGGTGTTCTGAGGTTAGAACAAGTTGAATCAATACGTGTCTTAGCTTGCTGTAACCTTTACCTGCTGTGTAAATGCCACACAATTCAATGGTGGTCAGAGAACATTCAGTCACACCAACACACAATATCAAACCACCTCCATGTGCAAACACACTGCCTATTGTGAGCTGTACTGTACTGTACTGTAACTCATAATGAGGACATAATGGCAACTGAGCGCTCTATTGATTTTCCTATCAAACATGACAAGCCTCTGTTTGCTTTAAACTTGAAGGAATCAATAGATGAGGAATGCCACGTGCAACCATGGTTAAAGTGTTTGTTTAGTATTTCAGATGACAAAGGGCTCCAGAGGTGTGTATGTTACAGCTGGTGGTGAGCTGCTGCCCCCTTGTGGATGAAGAGGAAACTTCCAATCAGATTTTTAACCAGAGTTTCTCTCTGACATGTCCTTTTCTGTGGTGCACTGAGAATCCAAAGGTCACAATAATGTTCACCTATGTAGCTCACCTGTTCACATCATTTTGTTAAGTCATTGACCTCACATGCCTCAGTTCTCCTGGGCATTTTTGTGTAGTTCTCATTTTCCTGGGAAAGAAGACGAGAATTCATGAGGAACATAAAAATGTACTCAAATCCAATTATTAAAAATTCACCTCTGGAAAAAAAAAAATACTATGTTGTTTAATCAAAAAAGGTTTCACTGTTCAGGTTATTTGACCATTGTTAAAGGAAAGCCTTCGTCTAACCATGAAACATGAAAACAACCAAAACCAACCAAACAATGTCAACAGCTTAGCCTGTGGTGACCACCAACAACCAACTTATAAAACTCATCATGAATACAGAAGACATGAGTAAATAAAACTGGGTGGGCAGATAAAATGAATCAAGATAAAATAGTTAAAACACTTTGTATGCAAACTCTTTTTCAATTAATTGTTGCCTATAAAAAGATGGGGATAGTGAAAATGCCCTTCAAGAGCCCGGCTGGAAATCTTCAAATTGTTTGATCAACAGTCCACAGCTGGAGTGAAATATTTGAACATTTCTGCTCGACCAAAATAATGATTGATCAACAAAATTTTTGCCAATCCACTGATTGATTAATAAACGAATAACGCTTTAGCACTGTTTTCTATTGAGTAACTCTAAATTGCACCAAGTGCTCACCAGTAAACAGTGACACATTGAACTCCTTCCTTTTAAACAGACATTACTTGTATCTTATGCACTGATATGAACCAAAGTGCCGTCCTGCTGTCTGTGTGATCACATCTGAGTGAGTGAGGCTGGTGTATCTGCTCTTCCTTTGGTTGTCTGGTGGGACCTTTATGTTTTCACGATGCTGCTTTGTTCACAAAATGTGTTTAAAAATAGTAATTTCAGTCTCAGTGGGAGTCAAATAGAGTTTGATCAGGATGCTAACTTTGCTCTTTGCTCTTTGTCTGAGGGGCGGCAGGTGGATGACTGCCTGCAGGTCTCGCCCTGATATTTCCTCCAGGAAGATGAACACCTGCAGACTGGCAACAATAATCATCACATGGGAAGATTAGCCTGAACCACTGTTAGAAGGGTCAATGTGATGTAACCTTTTCTCTAGATTTACTAATGCAACAGGACAGCTCAAAGATCTGATTTCATGCACGCACATAGATGCAGCCACAGTCAGGAGCAGATCTACAGAGCTCTGTTGTGTCAACTCCAGATGTGAGTGTTGGAGGCGGATGTGTCAGATTGAACACTGTGAAATAATTCAAGCAATACATTCATAAAGAAGTACAGCATTCAGCATTAATTTACACACAATTAGAGTTACTACAGAAGGACAACACAAAATACATTCACAACCCTATACCTCATGTGACAGTGCAAGATCACAAAATACCAGGCAAAGTTTGAAACCAGAGAGAGATCCGCACCAAAAAGCTCCCATTTGAAGAACTTTGATTTGTGGCGTGGAGTTATGAGCCTGAGCAACATGTAAGTCCTTCAAACCAAGAGCGGATATTTCACTTCACTGTGTGACAATAAACAGGAACATTTCTCAAGAGTGATTCCTGAAAGGGACACCAAAAGTACTGTTCTACTAAATGTATATAAAGGAGAGGCTGATTGCTAGGCCTATAAACTGTACTGTATAATGAAAGGTAAATAACTTCAGGGTTGTACCAGCATGTTAACAGACGCGGCTGCTGGGTACTAATATTTTGGTCCTGTTGACACACAAGATTCAAGTAAAAAAATATATCATATATATTTTAACCTTCTGTACCTCTAAATGATTTTTGGAATAGTCTTGTGTGTAAGTATTTACAGTTATTCACATACAGTAGATGACTGATGGGCTGGAACATGTAAGAGAAAGGTATGTGATGCTCTGCTGTGAACCAGAAACTCATTTTTGCCAGGTTTTTACTGCAGTGCCTTGTATCTCCTGTTGCCCTGGAGATGAACAAACTGTTGTCATGTCCATAAGTGGCCACATGGTGTCAGTGTTGCATAACAAAAACGTGTTGGAACAACCTGTGAAGCAGTCAGCACCCATGAAACCTGAACATTTCCCAGGCTCTTAAAAACAGGCACACTACAATCATTCAATAAAGCACATAGTTATTATATATAATCATTTCTTTAGCGCATTATACATATAATACAATGGTGCTATATATACAATTTAAAAAGAAAAAAATGAAATAAACAAACATTAGCAAAGTTGCAAACAGAGTAAATCTGAATAAAATAAAAATCAGCTCTGTAAAATTTGATGAAATTAAACATTGTACCAACAAACTTCTTTACATGTTTATGAAGGAGTTTAGTTGCATGTCAGATACTTATGGGCAGCCTGTTACACAGTTTTTTTTCATTGAAAACATAAAGACACTTTAAATTCAATTCGCAAAAGTCTTAAAAGACTATAAAGACCTCAGTTCACCTGTGTTAGTAGAACAGAATTACGCTACGAGCTGTGTTTTTGGAAAACATCCATGAGATTACTGTAATCCCATTTAATGTACTACATTACTTCCTAAAACTCTGAGTGAAAACACACTGGAGAGTGAACGTGAGAGGACGAGGCCTTGAAGATGTGCAAAGGAGAAGAGGAACCCAATGTGGGAAGAATGTGAAGAATATGTAAATGTGTGAGGCATTGCGCTGACATTTTTTCCCACAGACAGCTCTACGCTGAGCAGATGAAGACATGTTCAGTGTTTAGCTCGGCGACAGCTGTTTCCAGGTTGAACCTGCGACACAGTGCGTGTCCTTGGCTGTGTCCTCTCTGTCACAACATGATAACACTGTCAGTGCTTTAACCTGCTGCATAATGTGGCGTGTTTTAGAGTAACGGTATAGGAATAACTGCGTCCAGTTATCTAATCGTCTATCTGTTTCACATATTTTACCATGCAACATTGTTCATTCTCCTCACAATGTTTCACATTTATGTCAGTGACATTAAAATAGGCCAGAGATCCAAACAGATGAATCAGCCTCCCAAGAGATCTGCCGTCATAATCTGGCCTCCATTTTTAACTGACTTCTTTCTCTTTCTGCTGGTGATGAAGCGGCTGGCATCCTATGAAGCAGAGCAGTACAGCACACACACTACGCTACTGTTGACTGCTGTAGTCTGTATTCAGAACCAGACATAAACAACTTCTGATCTGGAAATATGAGACATGTCCTAAAAATGGATCATCACAAATACTGTATGAGTAAAGTGAGAAAGGAGTAAATGATGAATTTACGTCCTGGGCTCCGTACTATATAACTACATATTGTGACTGTACCTTGTTCTAAATGTAAGTATTTATTTCTTTATGAGGGACTCAAACATACTTTCATTTTTAAACCCTTGTGTTAAAAAAAACCCTTGTAACCTTAAAGCAACATTATGTAGAAATTGTCATTTTGTGCGGTTTGGCGCCGACCACAGTTTCTGAGTGAAACACCACTGTGGTCAATACAAATCCCCGGTGTGTAACAGTTTGTCAGATGTAATGTAGCTGCTAACTACAAACAGAACTCATGACATCATAACAATTTGATGTGTTTAAATCTTGTATGTTGAAGTAAACATGTATGTAACGCTGTGATCCTCCCCTCTCACTGAACATACATAGAGCAGAAACAAGTGACAGAGTGAGAAAATAGTAAATGTACTTTTGTGACACAAATAAAAATATGTCTTCTTTTTCCTTATTAGATAATCAATAATGGCTGTAGAGCCTTACTTGTATATGGGAAGGAATATGGTTTATCACTTACTGTATATATTGGCAGTTAAGGTTCTGGAAAATATTGATACTTTGATACTATTTGTTACCACATAAACTATACCATATCTGCATTTGGTGGTATCAAAAGTACCAAAGCTATAAAACACAGATCTGCAATCAGATGTTCAACCTGAGGCTGCACAGATATTAACATTATTACCAATTTTGCCGTGGTATTTAGAGGTATCATGTATTGTTTTTTTGTTTTTTTTTTATACTAGTAACGGATCGAGTTTAAAATTCTGGTATAGTTATCAGCTTCTTGGCAGTGATGTATTAAAAATGACTCAAAATGACATCAGCATTGGCTCCAAAGTCAGTGAGGCTCAAGCTAATGGAGCATACGCAGCACACAGTACTGTACACCACTGATGGTGGTTTCCTGGTGTGTTTCTCTCATTATGACTTCAGGTTTGGGCAAGCTGCATGCCAGTGACTCACAGCTCAAAGATGACACATCTCTCCTCCTCACAACCACATGGGCTCAGTTTCACAACACAGCTATTCTCAAAAAGCTTTCATTTACAGGCGGTGATGAAGGGAGAGCTTTTTCAGGAGATGGAGATGAGCAGCACGGCATGGTGAGGTGGAGAGAAAACCCCAGAGACACATGTGGGTAATATACTTGTTTACTGAACCTCCACTCTCAGTGATAATGATTATTATTACAGTCAAACGTCAGGAGGATTATGATTTCTACACAGCTCTGGAGCAAATTCTCTGTTTGACATGTGGGACTGAAAGCCTAAAAATGAATGGATGACATGGCTTTGACACATCTGTGTCACTTCTTGTTGTTTTCCTGTCACAGCATTAGGAGGCATGCAGCGTGTGGTCTGCTCAATATCACACTCAAGTGTAAGATTTATTACACCAAAAAAAGTTGAATAAAAAGAAAACATAAGAGTAATTATCAGGATACACTTTTGGATTTAGTCATTGTAGTGTTTACACCATTGTGTGAAGGACATTAAAGTATATTCCTTTAGGTATTTTTTTCCTTAAAGGACCAAATACGAATGTTCACAGAGGTCTACACTGATTTCCAATTACATTTAGCTTAAAGCACAGTTTACTCTTTACCTCTATTATTGGCATCTTGATGTATTAAAGTTAAATGTATCTAAAACCATCTGTCACAATAAGGAAGAAATATGTGGAGCTGTCACATTCACATCATCGTAATCTCCACCTCTGTTTGTTTGCTGAGTCCTGTCAGATTGATTTTCCCACATAACTTTAAATTGCAATGCTGACCATGAGCCTCTTATCATCTCTTAGATATGTGTTCAATACATCTGATGATATAATGTAGCGGTGGTGTTATATGGTGCTAAACAGCATCATAACACACCCATGGAAAGTGTGTAAACACTACCAGAAACTTTGTGCTTCCCATAATTCAGGCTTTTGCTCGGGTTGCGTAGAAAGTTGCAACTCCACTTCTGTTTCCTTCTTCATAGTAACAGTTTCACAACTTTTGTTTCACAATGCTTTAATATTGAAGCTGATTTTTAAAAAAACGTTTTGGATTTTGAACACTTATTTTCACTGTTGGTTAAACTGTCAATTACTTTCTCAACTGATCGATGAGTGTCAGTGATCAGTGTTTTCCAAAGCCCAGCATGACATTCTCAAATGTCTTGTTTGTTCACAACCCAAATATATCCAGTTCACTGACACAGAAACAGAAAATATTGACATTTTTTTTCTTCAAAAATGACTAAAACCAATGACCCATGCATGAAAATAGTTGAGACTGATAGTTGATGACTACTCAATTAATCAATACATTGTTGTAGCTCTAAGGCAGACAGGTATTTTCAGTGAAGATGAGAGGATAACTTCAGAGTGGAACCTCAGCAACCTGAGGCAGAACTACTTCAGTGAGAAACTTCACTGTTAAGATAAAATTGTATCTGGAGAGAGCTGGGTTAATAACTTAAGTGAAGCCTTCAGGATCGATTGTACACTTACTGAACCACTTTATAAACCATTACTGGCGCATTACAAGCTGTTAGTCAGTGTGGAGTTGGCACTGACCTGACACATTTACCAGAAGGACCTCGGGGGTGTAGACGCCCCCCTTTTGGCTCTGTTAGAGTTTGGGACCCCGGGGTGCCCCCCGCAGCAGGCTGCTCCGCACAGCGTCAGTCACGGGGTGAGAGGGGGAGGGAGGGGGTGAATCTGCAGGACTCAGCTCACCACGCCTCGGTACGGTAAGTTCGTCAGCCATATTGACTGTCTGTACCTCTTCACCGCTCGTGGGAGCCTGCTGCCTGGCGGAGGAGTCTCCAGCACTGCAGCCTGTCGGTGCGCACCGTGTCCGGTAAACAGCGCAAGAGGAGGACGGGGAGGTGAAGCTCTATTTTTACCCGCTGTGGATATATAAAGTAGGGCTGCCAGCTGGAGGGGGGGACAGTTGGACACATCCTCAGCGCAGCCTATAGAGGTGAGTTTGATCGCCTTCATCTCTGCCTGGCTTCCTTTAAGCCGTTCAAACGAGGGGGGGATTTATTTTCTCTTCCCCGAGCTGCTGCTGAGCGCTGTTTTTACGCAGGCCCGTTAACGAGCCGCAGCGCTTCTAACTTCTTTTTATAACACGCACCTATCTGACAGGCAGGTTGAAGGCGGAGTGGTGGCTCGTTTCCCCCCCTCTTCACCTCCTCCTCTAACCGGCTTCTTGCACGTTTCAGGACGGGAGGACGGGGTGAGTGAACCGGTGTCACTTTGCGCTGAGGTGCCGTGTGTCAGTTGAGATGTTATGCAACAGAACAGGGCTTACATTAGGAGTCAGGGTAATTACATGCTTGTCCTCTTTTTCCAGGACGACCTATTCAGGGACGAGCTCCCATGTAAGGTGTCTGCATTCAGGGTTCAAACCAACTGTGCACATGCGGACAGCCGCTTCATGGACGCGTGTGTCCGCGGCTCACAGCTCCCGGCTCGTTATTATGTGGCTGTGTTGTTTTGAATTCCTCGGGTCAGTGTTGTGTTGGTTCGTGTCGGAGGCTCTCTGCTGCTCTTTTGTGACGCTCCGGGCGGTAACAATGTTTCCTGCGCCGTTGGCAACTTCGGCCGCGGGTCCGTGCCGCCGCTGCTGACGACGCGCCTTTTTTTTCTCCTCCAACAATGCAGCAAACACGATCAGCCCGCTGTTACAGTGGAGCTGTCATGGCTCTCACTGTTCATATTTACGCACCGGCTTCTCTGAAATACCTGTGGTCGATACAGAGCTCCGCTATTCTTTGCGTCTGTCTCGCACACTGCTTCAACTTTGAGCCAAACAACAACAAACTGGCGTTTATCGTGTGCGTAACCGGTCCGACACTTGTTCGTATGCTATGAAACACACATGCACATGAAGGAGACTGGCGCTGGGTTGTAAACAGTATGTAAACTCTCCCCTCCTCGTTACTACGTTAACTTTGGGTGACTACAAGTGGCTTTGCCCTCCGTCCTGGAGACCACGCAGAGCTGCACCATGTGTAACACGGGCTGGTTGAGCTTTTCTACGTAGACAGCGGTCCTGAATACAGCCGCATACATTAAACGCGCCCACACATGATGCTGGCAGCTCCATCTGGCACAAACAGATGCTCCGTCGGCGTCAGGGAAATTAGCGACTCTCTGATTGGCCTCATTAGGGCAGGGGGAGTGACTTTATTGGCTATTATCCCTGTCGGTCAAATCCTCCTGTTGCGCCCGGCTCCGCCTCCTCCGGGGACCGAGTTACAACTCATTTGAGAAAGAGGCTCCTCCATCATGACATGAGATACCTGTGACGGCAGGTTTTAGATTTCTCCCAGCAGCGCTATTTTTTGTAACCTGTTGAATAATCTCATGGCTCCGGAGCAGAGCGGGAGAATGTAGTCATGTCCCAGCCAGACGTGAACTTTAATGTTGGTTTTGTGCTGTTTTACAGCCTCAGTGCAGGTTTGAATTCAGTTGAAGTCGTACCTGTTGGCTACTATAAAGACCCAGAGTGAATCTTTATGTGCTCATCATTATGTATGAACTTTCCATTTTGGAAATAAACTCTTATTTCTGTGAAGAGTGTAACTGTCTGTGGAGATAGATGGATTCTCCCCTGGAGATGAGAGCACGGGTAGTCTGACCTGCGGCGAGAACTGACTAGGTTTTGGTTTACTGTGTGCACAAACACATTTATACCATTGTGCACACAAACAGTGAGCAGACGAATCAGATTCAGCATGTGAAGTTGGCTGAATCTTGACCATCTCTTCGCACGCAAGCTGCCACTGTGAGACTGTCTGAGTGAGTTGTGGTGTCTGGTCAGCTCCTTAAGTTTAGATTTAGGTCCTGGAGCTTGTTAGAGGAAATGTGTATCTACCTTTCTTTTGGCATTGTCAGTTTTTGTCATTTGCTATTTCTATTTTCCTGAGTTTACAACTGTTGAATATTGGCTCTTATTTCCCTATGTTTCTTTTGTTGCCATGGCTACATGCCCAGTCTATTAAACCCAAACTAAAAGAATAGATAGAACAAAAGTGAATGTACCAGAAATACCCGTTATAGTCATTCACTGTATTGTAAAAGTGCATGCATGCATCAGTAATAAGCACAGTAGGTCAAAGTTGAACCAGGAAGTCGCTCTGCATTGCAGTGGATATTAAAATCTAAAGTTTAAGCAAGACTTTCAGCACGCAGGTAGTTCAGATCAGATGGTTGAGATCATATTATTAAAATGGTATCCAAACACTGATGCCTGATGCACTTGATTGTTAAGCTTTGTTTAAGGCAAATTGTATTGTAACCAACTCAAATACAACTCAGAGTGTCAAAAGAAAATGATTTAAAATTCATTAACAATAAACCCTTTTTTCTGTACCATTACGAGGTTTAGGCACAGCAGCCGAACTGTTCTGGGCAGCGCCTCAGCTGAATGAATGTAAAGTCAATGTGGAGAAGATCCAAACTAATTAAATGACTTTTCTGAGATCTAATGGTTGTCGTTAGTTCTCAGTGGATTTATTTAGATAGTTTCATCATTAAGATTTTCGGGAATTGCTTATTTATTATCTGCTTTTGTAACTTTTTGTACACAGATATGGCAATAACATTGGTCCAAAATGAATGGAATGGAAAATGAAAAAGCCCTCCCAAATCCCTCGTCCACCTTAAGCTTGATTTATGCATCTGCATTGAAACAGATGCATACCCTGCACCGTAGTCTATGCCATAGCATGACGTACACCTTCCCAGAAATGCAACAACTCTGATTGATCCGCTTGGTAGTGTCTTATTTTCGACTTCTCCTCCGGTGCTTAGCGGCGGTGCTGATACTGGGGATTGTGAGCTCTAGTTTCCCCAGTAAACACACCAACCAACCTGACCAGCCGGCTGCTGCTCTTTGGATCAACTCTTCGCTGCAAGAGTGGCCAGGCCGGGTGTCTGCCCCTCCATGAGCAGCCCAGTGGCAAATGCTGTCTTGCCGAAACCAAGTCCTGCGTCCAAGCTCAGTGTGTATGGAGGGGCAGCCTTCCCTGCTGACACTCGGTCTGTCCACTCAGCCCTGCCCAGAGACACAGCTGTGAGCTGAAGGGGTCGTGTGTTTACTGGGGAAAGTACAGCTGAAAATCTGCTCACCACTGTTAGCACGCCAGCACACATTAATAAATGCTCACAACAGTGAGGCCACTTGCGTAGATTAAGCCATAGACTCTGCATAGAGCCTTTGTGCAAACATTGATCAGCCATAAGTCTTCCACAAACTTGGACAAAACACTGATAAAAGAAAAAAAAAACACAATCAAAAGATTTATTTGATAAAACAACCAATTCAAATGTAAGGACTTTATGTTTTTTGCTGTCATCTATGCCAGTAAACTGTGTCACTTTGGACCGTTTGAAATTATGACAGACATTATTCAGACATTTTACATACCAACCAACCGGTTTGTTAATCAAGAAAATAATTTGCAGATGAATTCATAATAAAAATAATTGTGAGCTATCTCTAAAGATACAGTGCAGTTGTGGTACTTGGTTGGTTTCAGTTGGTGACAGGGAGCAAACGCTTTAGTTTCACAACCCACATCACAGCCAGCTTCACTGACAGACACTATCTAGTTTCTCTTTCCGTCTCTCGCTTTTAGCATCTCACTTTTGTCATAGTTGTCTTCTGTTTGATTTCTTCCACTTTCTTTTTCTGTATTTGCATCTCTGTCAGTCCTGCTCTGCTGTTCTGAAACGTGACATTATGCAGCAGGTTAAGTCACCTTTGATGTGAAACATTCTGACAGAGTATGGGCAAGGACACAGGAATATGCAGAGTAGTCTGATGGTCTCATGTTTAACTTGCACAACAGGTAGTGTTCAGTCCAACAGAATTCCTGTGTCCTTGGGCAAACATCAACCTTTGAATCATTTTACGTCAGCCTGGATGAGTGTCAGCTCCGTGCAGGAGCAGACAGGAACGATGATGCCATTCATCTCAGATTTCCATTCATTTCAACAGCTGTTGAAACATGTTGGCTGTTTTTTGTCACCGTCTGTCAGTCCACTGAATATTTACTACAGTAAATGTTGATCAGATGACTGATAATAATACTACTGAATCCTGTTGATGTTGTTGGTTATTGAACAAAGATGGAAGGGAAAGAACTGTCCCATAGTAGCCATCTTTGTGGTTTCTCCAGGTAGTCTGTGGTTTCTTCTTTCATCGCTTTATGCCATCCCGGATTTAGACATTTCTTCAACTTCATCACATTTTCAACATCATTTGTCCCAAGCTTTTAGATGTCCTCTGTCCACTCTTGACATTTCTTTGTCAGTTTTGGTGAAGTTAATGTTTACATCAAGTTTCATATCTGTCTGGAGACACTATTTTGTGAAATTGTAATGAAGTATATGTTTATTCCCGCCATTGAAACGGATGATGATAATTGTGTAATGCCGTATGCTATGCTACCATAAAACCACGATATCATCTAAGATGGTTATTGTACCGTGTTCATCTCACACTGTTGCAACCCCCTGAACTATGCCTTAATGTTTAGCTGCTTAACTGTCAAGATTCAGACTGATGTTTCTTAATTCTCTTATTTCCCTCTTGTTTCTCTTTTCTTATAACTAGTCCAGTCAGCATGTTTCACCAGGTGAGAAGTGATATTAAGAAAGCTGTCAGCACACGGTACATTTGGTACAAATTATAACGTTCAGTCTTTTCAGTGGCACCAAAGTTGCTTTAAATGTCATTTAAAGTGGCAGCATTATTTTGCGGTGTGTTTATGTTTGTGGGTGTAGAGGTCACATCCTGAACCAGCCATTTGTGCTGTTAGACAAACACTCTCCTCCTCACACTCCACCAGGAGTCAGTTGGCTCCACTGTTGTACAAGTAAAACCTTGTTGTCAAGCAAAGCAGTTGGTCAAGTTTCCTGCTGTTTTAACAGCTGTTGGAAGTGTGTGTGTGTGTGTGTGTGTGTGTGTGTGTGTGTGTGCGTGTGTGTGTGTGTTATGTTTCAGGACAGCAGGACATTTTGTAGCCTCTGCTAACACATGTGTAATGACAGACTTAACACAAGTAGTGAAACATTCCTCTATTGACGGCCCGATTTTAAAATGGTCAGCTTCATTGTTGTCTTCATTGTTGTTTGTGTAGAAATTTGGACAAACTGTCAAGAACACACACACACACACACACATGCGCGCGCGCACACACACACACACACACACACACAAAACCGCAAGCACCTTAGAAACCAAACCTCAAGCCATCAACCAAAACAATGTTCAGCAGCCACTAAGCTTTCACTAGATTACAAGAAACAAAGCAAAATATTTATTTGTGCAAGGATCAAAAATCCATAAATTAAAAAGCAAGCAAAGCAAAATCATTCCAAATTAAAGATCACATGCAGAGAAAGAAGTGAACTGGTTGTTAGAGACAAAATTGAACAGCTCAATGATGAAAACAGTAAATTCTGATTGGCTGGCTGTGTTTCTATCGTTAATGAAATCGCTCTGAAAGTGACACCAATGATATCGTTTACCACTGTCGTTGTTGTTACAGTTATAGTGTGGACTCCACCATCCACTTGAGTTAAAACAATTTGTATTTAGTTATAGTTATCGTTCTTTGTGGATGGCCCTTAAGAATGCAGCATTCATGACGTCCCGAGTTGTGATTATAATCCCGACAATCAATTAATGCTCGTATCTCCAACTCCAGTAACAGATTATTTTCCTTTTATTTTACATTTTAATCAGAGACAAAACAGCTTTTTTTATTTTGACAAATGTTGCTTTTGCTGCCCTATCCATCACTTCTGAATGATATCCAACACAACCTCATTAGCAGTGTTGTTAAAGGGGGGAGGAATGCAGAGGAGGAGGAGCAGGACTCTGTAAAGCAGTGTCACAGGACACTCTATAAAAGTGTGTGTAAAACTCAACAGTGTGTTGAGAACGATTCGGACAAAACAAGACAGAGAGGGATGAAAGAGTTTAATGTGCACTGAGAGCAGAGTTCCTTTCTGCATGAATGGTGACCTGGAAGCTGTATCCGCTTGGGAGCGACCCTCTGGTTTCACTGAATGAAGGGACACACAAACACACGCACACGAACAGAACCTAAAGGCGTATACATCCAGATTTACGAGGTAATGCGCTGCTAAACAGGGCAGACCTGTGTTCTCTTGGAAAGCCCCGGATGCTCTCAGCTACAGCTCACACTAAAGGTCACCCTGTGAGGTGTCGGTGTGTGTAGTTGTGTGTGTATGTGTGTGTGTGTGTGTAGGCCTGGGGGTCATGTGTTTCCATAAAGCCTGGAGCATTTAAATCTATTACAATTTGTAGATGGAAATCACTTTCACCTTGCCGAATGGACAATAAAGCAGATGTTATCGATGAGATGGCTGTTCGACCTGAAGGATGAACACAGAAGAGAGGGGAAAGGCATTTTATTTAGACTACATACAGGTTGTATAGCTGATAGCTATATCAAGTAGAACTCTGAATATTATGAAACTTGTGGTATGGATCAATAAAGCCGTGCATACTCTTGTCTTTCAAAGCAGGAGCCATCATCCCTAACTTTCTATATTCCAGCTTTCTAAGAAAAGAAGTGAGACAGCTTTAAGTCTCTTAGTTATTTTAGTATTCGGTGTCTTTACCTATCTTCCTGACTGCAGGTATATAGGTCAAGGCAAGCTTTGCATTCTTATGTGTCCCTCCCAGTGCTCCATTCTACTCTCTCCCTCACCATCTCTCACCATTGATGAGGTTTAATATAAAGATGTAGCAGAAGAAAAGGAGATATAGAGGTGGAGGGAAATTGCACAGGGAGAGTCAGCTGATAAACTCACCACAGACTGCATATTGTGTAGTTTCATTAAGCCTACCTGCTTTAGATTTTAGGCATTTAGCTCAGGGACTCAGGGTCTGATAAAGGTTTAGTGTGTGGCCGATATTAAATTAGGTGCCAACAACACATTGTGGATGTGTGTGCTGCTTTTATCTTTCCAGGCTGCAGTCATGGAAGGAACCACTGGACTCAGCAGTTAATTAGTTGCACCTATGCGTGGATTATAAATAATGCTGATCCAATCCACTGACCTGCAAAAAGAGGCTTAACAATATACAAAAAACAGCATCAGCACTTATTGTGACAGATATTGTGGGCCCTGATGGTCGGCCGTCAGCCAATGTTTGGGCCGTCATTCAGCACCAGTGGCCATAGTTGTGGTGGTGTGTCCCTCATCGTTGCTACCAGTCGGCTCTTGCCATCTGCTTTTTGGCTGATTGAGCATGTAGAATCAGCTGATAAACCCGTCAATGAGAGAAAATCACTGTGATAGGCAGTTCAGTGAATCAATGCATTAGAAGAGAAAGGGAAAGCCCCTGGAGCCTGTTGCTGTTGTATCAATGAAATGACTAGTAATGCCCATATAGTGCAGTTTCTCCTTACATTTTGCCATTTGCAACTTTTTTCTGACATATTCTTGATTAGTTGTGGCTATATTAGTGAGGTTGGTGTCAATAAATGCTGCATTATTGTAACAACAGTTTGGATATCTGCAGTTCAGAGCCTTCCGGTTTTGTTTTATGAATGACAAATACAGACTACAGCTACGTGGTGGTATGGAGAAGCATTTCCGTTAGCTGTAGGCTACAGTCTATGGAGTGTGCAGCTTTTTGCCGATACACAGGCAACACGAAGCAACACAACTGTTAGCCTTTGTCACTACTAGTTCATTGATGGTTTGGTGTGTCTGTGCTGGTTTGAGCTGTTTTCTTGAGTATTGCTGACAGCAGTAATATGAATATTACTGGCAGCTACATACACATACTGATAATGTCAGTGAAATGTGTTCCCAACACTGTCAAGTGTTTGGTAACATATCATAATATTCAGTGATAATAGTGGAAACATTAGTTTTGCTTCCCACTTTAGAATAATTACTGCAACATTATCCGGCTGGCTTTCAGCTTGTGTTGTAACTGTGGAGTATAGAGTCATAGAGGGCAGTCAAATGACAATAACGATGACTGCCTTAGTTGAGCTGCGTTTGTGACTTGGGAATGGGAATTGGGTTGGTCTGATTGCCACTGTTGACTTTGACATATTCCAGGCTTCATGTACCTTGAGGATTTGGCCGCAGAAGGATACTGACGGGATGACAGAGGGTCTGTGCATTGATTTGGGGGAAATGCTCCTCAGTTATGTGACACATCAAAGTGAATTTTCTACCAACTTATGTGAGAGAGAGAATTAGGGCTAAAATAGGCCACTTTTTCAAAGTATATTCATAATGCTCTCTGATGTGATTATAAAATTTGCAGTTTGCCTCAAGAATATTCAATACGTTTCAAATATGTATAAATCCTCTCCCTCCATCTGGAACACGACTCTGATGGAAATGGAAACTTTAAGGACAGTTAAGAAAGCTGCGACCTACATGGAGTCGTATGAGCTACACAGCTCTGGTTAAGTTTGCAGCAGTTTGTGATTGACCAAATAGATGTCACAGTATATAGTCTAATAATTTTATTGTTATCATTGAAAAGACTGATTCATGCTTCTGTCAACTGTTTTTAGCTTCAGCGTATCAGTAAATGTTTATTGCACAATGGAATTGATATAGAATAATTAAACCCTCAGCGTTTACATTGTTTCCCTATAAACCATGTTATCATTATACATTTTTGTCTGCCGCTGGGCATGTGGTCATCCGGGACAAGGAAGGTTAACAGGCGATCCATTTTTATTATAGACTAAATGATTGGATAAACTCACATTCTGTCCTGTAATAATACCATTTTTAAAAAAGCAAGAAAAGTTGTCCGTGCCACTTTAACTACAATCATCAACAGAATGTGAAGTTAGCATGCTAATCAGCTAGCCTTGACCTGCCCTGTCTCATTATACCAATTTGTACTTCGAGAGGCGCAGTCCCATAGTTCAGCTCAGGCTGACTGATGCCTGATCTCACTCTCCTGAACCAGCCTCAGTCACGGACCAGCAGTTTTCACAGAGCACATTTATGTTGCCCACAGGCACAGCTTTGGTTCTGGTACCCATTCCAGCATTCCCCACTGAGTCTCCCTGTCCTGGGCCTGAAAACCTCCTCCTCCCGGTGGTGCAAAGCGTCCGTGCCAGCGGTGTAAACACTTGACTGAGCTGACCAGCCAACAGCAGCCACAGTTAGTAGCAGTTACTTGTATGTACTAGTTGTATGTTGCCAGTTATGGTGATGTGCTGCCCCACATTTGTTTTGAATATGAATTCAACAGGTGGCCAGTTCTTACAGACTTACTTTGATTGTCGTGCCCAAAATCCTCATACTTATATTTTTTTAATTCACATAAGTCCAGGTCTCTTAATAGCATTTATCGGTCTCCTTGTGCAAGTTACTTAGTGAGCAAGTTGGTCAACTCCCCCAGAAAACATAGCTATTTGAGGGCAGTGTTCACTGAGACAAGCCACTTTGAAAAACTGTTTTTTTGTTTTTTGATCTAACATGACAGAATCACCACAAACCACACGAAAGATTTCTGTGTGACAGTTTACAAATGATCTAGACAGCACCTCAAAAAGTATGCTTAACATGTTGGTCATGGAAATATATTGAAGTAATGTAAAAATTCTTAGCTGGTCATATTGTGCACAGCAAAACCTTCCTAATACTCAGCACACAAGTCTGAGCAGTTTAGATTCACAGTCGTGCAGTAACACCAGTTTTCAGTGTGTTCCTGCCCTCAGACTGAGCTTGTGATTGAGCCTGGTTTAATTCCCTGCGCTGACACTTGAGAAAGGTCTATTCCTGGCCCTGCATATCACAAAGATCTGGCACCTAAGGGACACCTACCAACTGCGCTCTCTATTTTAGAGTCTATTCATTTAGCTGACGTGCACTTCTAGTTAAACCCACACTGTCCAGATACCCATCACTTCAAACAACTAACAGTACAGCAGGTAAAGTGTAACCTTACAGGGGGTCAGGGGGAAGTATTAAAGCAAAAGAGAGAAGTAGACACTTTCTACTCTCTATGATACCTGTGTCTCTGTGAAGTTGTATTATCTTGCTCTCAGCTACTTGCCCACTTCTCTGTCTTATCAGTTTGCTCCTTTCTTTTCTACTCTCTGTTTCTCCTTTGTCTTTCCCATATTACCACCAAACATGTTGTGTGTTATGCTGGTAAAAGTCCTGATACACTTCTGCCATTCTAACTTCAGTTGGACTGAGCTGTAGCCAAAGCAGCTGATAAGACTGCATGTGTTTCTTTGGTTGACTCTGAATAACAATTTGCTTGGAAGAGAGCAAACTTTTCCAAGTGTGGAAGCAACCGTCAAAGAGCATATCAGAGAGGATCAATTAATGGTTTCAGTAATAATCTGTCAAACAAAAGCCAATTTGCCAGATCAAGGTTTTCACATGCAAGTATCTTCTGCTTTATTCTGTTTGATATCACCATAAACTGATTATATTTTGACTTACAACTCTTCTCTGGCATTTTAAAGACTAAAGCATGTCAATGAGTGGAAAACCTCTTTGATTCGTGAGTCTACAAAGGCAATGACAGATGATACTTGTGAAATGAAATAGCTGTGTAGTCTCCAATTTATTTTTCTTTTCTTTTTTGTCTCCTGTCTGTTTTGCTCGTAATCTAACTCTCTCTCTGTTTTTACTCTGACCTTTGAATCCTGCTTTTGATTGTCTCCTGTTATTATCTCTCTCAACAGTGAAAATAAGTGTCAATGAACAGATGTAGAGAGAGGCAAATGAAATGAAATAGATACAGATACAGCAATGTACACTGCATGACATCTCGAAGGATACGCTGTGATGTTTATGTTGACATCGGTGCTCATGTTTCTGTTGTTGCTGTGTTGCAGGAGCTGGTGCCCCGTAGAGAGGCAGGAAGACGGAGGACGACTTCTTTCTGTTTTCTCAGCAAAAGGGGACGGGCGGAGAGAGGAGAAAGATGCCCAAACCGGTCAGTACCAAACATATATAGAGATTAATGGCTGATTTACAGCACCACCACCCCTGAGCACCTCTCATGAACAGAGTTGCTGCCGGCACTCTATCTATTCTTTAATCCCACAAGGTTTTTCCCACGAATCTGCTGCATTCCTCAGTATCAGATTTTCAGGGCAGCAGAATTCCAGGGAATAGTTGGCATAAATTTATAGTTAATACTCGTGTATGAATTCCCTGTGTTAGAGCATTTTTGCTTGTGAGCTTGCTTTCTCCAGCCTCCATTCACTGCAGCTTCTGTGTGAGTTAAGATTTTTGTGATTATAATTTCTTAAAGCTGTAGTCTGTGACTTCTTGTAGCTAATAGATCCCATTGTCACGGCATCTACATGGTTGACAAAGGACTTACATAAAGTAAAAGTGGTCTTCAAATAAATTTCCTTTGACATGAACTCAGTAGCAAATGCAATAATGTTGTTTCTGAATAAAGTTGGTGTTAGTCAGGACCACTAGCCACAGCCTTGTGTGACCTTAATGTTACATAAAATCACAAAAACAGAAGCTGCAGACAAGGAATTTATGGAGCTTTTCCACTGGCACTTTTGGGTGCGCCGGGTCAAACCATGCCAAGCCGATTTGCGTTTCCATTATCACTTAAACCATGCCGAGTTGTGCTGAGCTGTGCCCGAGATGGACCTTCTCTGGAGAAAAGTCAAAGTGCGCCCAACCAGCAACGAGACATCACTGCAGCCAGTGATGGCCAGCCCGTGTTGACTCCCTGTCTTCCCTGTCTAAGTTACTGCTAATTAAAGCTCAACATTTTCCTGATATAGTTAGAATTTATTGTGAGGAATTTATAGGAAATGTAACGACAGTGTACGACCCAAAAAATGTGAGCTTTGTTGTCAGCGATTCTAAATGCAGGGAGGAAGAGTATCTACAGCTGCTCCTTTGACCGTTAGTCACAGACACCTGACTTCAACTCAAGATGAGCGCATTAGTTAAAGACACGCCTTGTTTTAATGAAGATGCAAATCCCTACACAATGTGAGGTCAGCTCTGGATCAAGAGTGATGGCCAAGCACTGAACTGCTGAGGGACATAGAGGGACTTGACCGAAGTGATGAGGAGCAACCAGAGTCTGACTGCATCAGCCATCACGCTGATCTCAGAGTTGCTCACACACAACCACCAGTTTTGAGTCACAGATAGTCAATTTGGTTCTTTATAACATCAAAGACGGAGATCCTGCTGTAAAAACAGAGGCTAACAACATGAACTGGCTCTTTACTGATTAGCTCAAACTCAAACAATGCTTTCTGTTTTGACCTCTTGAATAGTACTCAGGAGGTTAATGTTTCTGGCTCAGAAGAGAGGTTGACTGTAAGTGCAGGATGGCTTTCAGGATCTGATAAGACATATGTAAGAAACCAACAGAAATGAGCCATTGTTCTTTATTCCAGCCAACCACACCGGCTAGATCTGTTTTTTTAAGTGAGCCCAGAGCCTGTCATCAGCTCTCCCAGCCAGAGGTAATGTGTTACAGGAGTGCACAGAGTTTTGGGAAAACACGCACTCACATAGTCAGTCACTTTGTGGAACTGTCCTGTCTATTGAAAGGAGCCAACACAAAGAGGGCTTTCTGTGCTCTATTTTTGGACTGAAGGACAGTGGGAGCTTTCATGTTGCCCTGACACAAACACATACAGGCTGAGTTTGCACTGCAGCTTAAATAACGGGATTATAGTTTGAGGGCCGTGAAGCCATTTATTATATTACCTTTACTGTGTTTTAACCTTGGAGGCACGAACATAAACTCCAGGAATCTTCTCAGTGATTGAGCCTCAGAATGGAACCTTGCATTGTCCTGCGATATGATTACATCAATGATTCGAGGTCAAAAGTTGTATTGATGTTTTAAAATTTTCAATTCTTATGTTATTTTATCATTATAGAGGTTATCAGTTCAACAAGGTCTGACTAAATTGAAAACAAGTGATTACAGGAAAAAATGTTGCATTCCATTCAACTATCTAAAAAAACAATATGAAACATTTCTGCATTAAAATGTAAAACAAACTAGACCTTTGTTGTATATACTGTCGAGTTGTATATTTACACTATCCCAAACCCAGAGAAATCTGTAATGTTATTGGGTTCATTTGGTCGCCTGTTACTATAAATTCCAGGTAAACACCAGATGACACGTGAGAGAGTGAGAAAGGAAGCAGGCAAACATGACTAAACGTAACATGAATAAAACTTTAAAACATTATCTCATCTGTGAACATTTCTGCCTGAGTAACATCAGGTAGATTTTCATCAGCAGTGGTGGTAGTTTAACAAGACAACAACTCCCATCATACCATGCTGCTTTACAACATCATCAAAATACCTTTTTTTTCCTTCATCTTTTTGATTGACAGGCCCTTAGTTGCAGAAATTACATAATGCACATTGACGGTGCTTTCCTCCACTTAAAGTGATAGCTCGGATGCTCTGCTTCCCTGTTGGTGCTACGCGCTGCTTCTCCACACAGATACAAGGATTATTTATACTATTATTTTATTATCTGTTTCAGTAGATAGAAAAAGTTACAGCACCATTTGAACAACCTCAATTTTATTTTTAAAGGGTAACTCCAACAATTTTCCACATTAAAGTGTGTTTACAGTATTGAACTGTACACTACTACTGCATATGTGAACACATTTAGCATGAAGCCTTTTGTGGCTCCAGAGGAAGCTGCATGTTATCTGATAAACTGCCCCTAGTGATGTCCCTCAGTGGCTAAAATGCATTGTGGGTAATGTAGGCGACAGGTTTTAAAAAACAGTTCACTGGTCTGACATTGCACTCCTGTAACACTGTTGGACTCATTATGGAAAGTTTAAAAACAAATAATCAAAACCAATACATCAGAACAGGAGAGATTACCTTTTTTTCCCCCACACATTATTCTGAAAAAGTGAAAAAAAACAACAACAGGTGATTACATCACCCTCATTGCAACTTGGCGACTGAGTGACATCACTGGAGGCAGTTTATCAGATGACATGCAGCTTCATCTGGAGCCAACACCTGTAAACACACTTTCATGTGGAAAATTGGTGGAGTGACCCTTTAAGCAACTCCTAAGCAATGCCTGACTGTAAGCCTACACCAAATTCTGATAGTCACATCAACTAAAAATAGACTGATAGAGGTCAGTGAAAACTACAGCTTGGACAGGGAGCTTGTAGTTGCAGGATGTTTACAGTCCTGTACGTGCTGGCAGCTTACACACTTATCTACAGCCAGCTATAGCGATTGCACCGAGCCCCCGGTACATCAATCTCAGTAATGGGGAATTAGGCCAGGCCCAATTCCTGGAAAGAGACCAGGGACATGTGATTGGAAAAGTAACGAGAGGATGGGAGCTGAATAGAGAGAGAGTGAGAGAACGAGAGATAGAATGTGACAGAAATGGAGAGAGGAAGATGAGAGGAGAGGGGATGAGATGAGATGAAACAGCTCATAGGAAGAGAGAGAGAGAGAGATTGCACGAAACATGCAATAATGAGAAACATCAATGCAAAAAATCAGTGAATTGAATGAGAGAGGAACAGCTGGTGAAGGATGTGATGGGAGATAAGAGATAGAGCCAGGTGGATACACAGGTGGATGGGTAATCTACAAAAGTAAGCAGAGAAAGAGAAAGTTTGAACGATGGAGTGAAGCTCTGATGATCCAGACACACCGTAGGGAAGAATAAAGGCACACAAAGGGATAAAAGAGGATTTGGGAGAGGACTGAGTGACAGGCACTTTGTTCATATCCAGTCCAGAAAAACGACACCCAAGCCGCCCTCGAGGGGAACTCCCACTCCGGTTACATTAGGCTATACTTTGACATTAAGACGAGCTGTTGGATGGTAAACACGTCAGCCCTTTCACTGCCTCGTCGGTGCATTTCTCCGGTTGTTTTTGCCATGAAAACACTTAAATGTCACATTGGATTAAAAGCTCAAACTGAGTGGCCCCAGGAGGCTCGCTTTCTAGGCTAATCATTGAACAAGTAAGCTAGCTGGGTCCATTAGCTCGAAGCTAACGTCGAGCAACAAAAGAACAAAATAAAGAGCAGAAAAACACATAGACAATTTTGCAGGTGAGGTGAGCGAACCACACACAAGAGCAACAAAGAGTCTGTGTTCTGTTGAGCCACTTAGAACCAGTCTGTTGTCTCCCTGAAAGGCGAGACAGGCTATAAGCTAGTTAGCCTGAGGCAGGCCATTAAAAAGTGAGTTTGGTCTGGACCGTGACCCTCCTTAAGGCTGTGATTTAATGGTGTTTTTGTGTGTGCATGCAGCCCTAACATAACGTGGGTGTCCCCTGGTACTCATCTTTCATGGTGTTCAAAGGGGGTCTGTACAAAAGGGGCTCTGTGTCAGCAGGCCGACCAGAAAGGGAATGGTGGACAAACAGGAGGTGATTTCATCAAGCTAAGAGAAGGAAATGCCACAGAACAATCTTATCTGTTCATGTATTGTTAATAATATGTGTTGGTACACAGGGCTACACCAGAGAGGGGGCCAGGAGAGGGATATTTTTTTCTATATTTCTGTATTTGAAGGCTTCATTTGCAAACACAGATGTCTCTGTTATATCATGTATCCTAAATCATGCCCTAGAGTTATTCATTTAAAAAATCTCTTTTTGCAAATCGGCCAGCTTTGTTGGGAAACAAGAGAGCTGACTGTCACCTTCTTTCACCTTCAGAAAATCCAGAAGTCAAAGGTTTAACTTGTGTTTTAGTTGGATTCAGAGTCATATGAATTGCTTCTTTTGAACTTACCTCACCATTTAATGCAGGCGTAAATACGTGTCCTTAATTTGGAAAGTACTGCACAACTCAGCACAACACAAATGTTTTCCCTCTTTATTTCAGTTCTTCATTTAGTCAACAGCAGTTCTCCACAGAGAGGTCAAAGGGCAGAGCAGCACCTTTGAAACTGATACAGATTCATTATTGGGCTGAACGGCACTCTGTGCTTTCATAGAGACACTAGGATTCTGAACACAAATAGAGTATTTGTAATTATCAAATTTTCCATTTCTCCTAAGGTCTGAAGTGAGAGTGTTAAAAGTATTTTATTACTTGGTTTATAGCAAGACAGGAAAAGTTAGACCAACGTGGATTGGCCTTAGGTCTTCATCAAGGTCATGAGGGACGGTTAGGACTGTGGCCTCGGTGAAGTTTGTTATAAGGAACCAAATCAAGATATGACGTGTAGATAATTAGTCATATTTTTTTTGTCCTTCCTCGTGTACCAGTAAGCGTGGCCATGGACAGTCAAGAACAGATAAAAGGTCTGACAATTGCAGAAATATTCTAAAGCATTTTAAAAGTTAGGTATTGCTTTGTTACTTTGATAATGTTCACATTGCTTTTCAACACATTTAGAGCTCAACATGTGAAGGAAGAGCAGGGTGTGCTTGAAACAAACAGACTTTTGGACTCTTTTGAAGGCAAAGTGTTTGTAGGAGTTCAGAGTGGCCGCACTTGAAGGCAGATCAGAGCGCACCCATGAGTCAGTCTCTCCTCAGAGGCTTTCATGGTGTTTCACTGATCGATGAAAGTCACTGATTCATTTCTCACCATGCACACCTCTTACCAATCCCATTTAAAAAAAAGTTGAAATTTTGGTTGTGGCCTCCCCAATAATGTTTTAAGGAAGATGCTCCATTAATGGAATACATAACATTGCTGGCTTCGTCCAACTTTAGGCTAGGCAATATATACGACATATATTGTTATCGTGATATGGGACTATATACTGTCTTAGATTTTGGATATCTTTATAGTGTGATGTGACATAATCATAACACAGAGGCTGCATTACATTCAAATCATGCCATTTGCTGAAGTTACCTGACTGTTGTACTTGTTCTAATACTTGTCTTTACCCACTTAGTCATTAAATCCACATTATTGATGATTATTTATCAGAAATCTCATCGTGTTAGTATTTTGTGAAAATACAGATATTATCCTTAAGATATTGTTGCAATATCGATATCAGAGTAACTGATTATTAGAGATTGATGATTAGAGAAACTGATTATTATTACAAGAGGGTTTTTTTAGTGACATTTTCTGAACAATTTACAGACTGATCCGTTATAAGATCAATCTCCTTAACGCCCCGAAGTTTCCTCTCTCAATGTATTTCCTAGTTTATTATAGTGATTTTGTATAAAATGGAAAATGATTGAGGTGATAAATGTATTACAGTGATGGAGGACAGCATGTCTGCAAGAAGGTTTAGCTGGAAGCAGACTGACCCCTTTACAACTGCAAGACAATGCTTTTAAGGGGGGTGGAGGACAAAGAGCAGAGACATGAACAAAATGACAAGAAGAGCAAACATGGAGACAATACAGAACAAAATATATTCTACTCATCTAATATCACCCTGAGGGGTTAAATGTTGCTGGAGAGGGTTTATTGATTTCCCATATGTTTTGGTCAGTGTATGCATCTCCCTAAAGGCAATGTGAGTGTGTGTGTGTGTGTGTGTGTGTGTGTGTGTGTGTGTGTGTGTGCATGCATGCGTGTGTGTGTGTGAGTGTGAGTGTGCGAGAGCATAGACCTGTGTCTGTGTTCGAACCTCATGAATAAAAGGTGTGTACACGTGTTAATACATATTTATTTTGTCAATATGGCACTTACAGTTTGCATGCGTGTGTGTGTCTGAATAAGCATGCATCAGGCCTGTTAATCCAGGGTGTGAGATGTGGTGGGACATCGTACATTATTGATTTATTGCTGCGTTTTGCACATGTTGCCCCTCCTGGCGATGGTGTCCCTGGGGGCTGAGGGCTGGTGAAGGGGGGGCAGCAAGCCTGCACTGGAGGCTTTAAATATTTCAGAGGGCCATTTTCATTTATATAATGGGAATTATCCAAGTCACTAAATCTAATTAGAGGGAGGGTGTGAAGTTCATCGCCTTTCCCACCTCCTCTCCCTAACCCCCACTAAAGTCACTCACTGCCTATTGGAATGTATTAAAAAAGCTTTATTGCTAAAGCATCAGGATAAAACATAAACATTAACTGCACTCGAGATGATTTACAGAAATACACTCCATGGCCAAATGTATTTGGACTACCCTGTACATTTGGTTTTTAATGGTTTGGTCTTGTCCCCTCGGTTCCATTTCAAGCCACAACATGACTGAGAACTTGACTGGCCTGCGCAGAGCCCTGATCTAACCCCATCCAACACCATTAGGATAAACTGGAACGCCGACTGAGAGCTAGATCTCAACACCAGTTATCAGTGGCTGATCTCATTAATGCTCCTGTGGCTGAATGGGAGCAAATACCTGCAGCCAGGTTCCATGTTTAGGTGTCCACACACTTTTGGCCATGCAGTTTGCATACCATTATGAATCCAATCATTAACCACACGTAGCTACAGCAATTAGTCAATGCAAATTAGTGTTGAAGCAATCAATCATTCTGTTGATCGATTAAGAATTAGTGATCAACTATTTTAATTAGTTGACTATTTGAGTCACATGGGACTTTTATGTATTATGTAGCCGATCAAAACCAACGTGCACCAGACGATATCGCAGGTACACTTACAAGTTCGTATAAAACAAAGGCGTAAGTTGCCCTCCAGTAAAAAAGGAGAGGGCGTCGCAATCAGAGCGTTCACAGGAGGGATGTTAGAGCAGAGAGCATCTCTCTCTCTGTCTGCAGAGCATGATTGACAGGAGGGGAAGAGCGAGGGGAGATTTTCCTCAAGTTAATTGTTCGTTGACAGCGCCTTTACTGCGGCTTTACTTTTAAGTATAAAATGCTTAAATGGGTCACCAGATATATTTGGGCCATCTTCACACTACTTTGTGCCCTGTTCAGTCATGTAAGGTCAAGGGCCGCCATAGAGCACGATTAATCTGTAATTAATTGATTGAAATTAACGTGTTATATTGAAAGCCCTAATTATTAGTACTGTGCTGCTTATCACTCGTCATTCTTGCATAGAGATGTTATTATTTTTGTCCATAGCTGAAGGCAAGTCTGTGTCTGCCACGCTTACTCCTCCTGCTCCAGTCCAAACCAGCCCACAGATACAAGTGTAATTTGTTTGCTTTGAAAAAGATGTGTTGCTCTCAGCTCCAGGACTGGGTGGACTTGTGTGGTCTGACACTGTGCTGATGGATTTTCTCACACGTCCTTGATACCTCTCTTCATAACAGCCTGTATGAACAAGCCAAAAGCAAGACTAATAAATGCTTAAATCAAAATGTGCCAGGACTAAACTAATTAGAATAGAAGCGTGGAGTGGGAAAGCGTTTTGAAGAGGAAAAGTCTGGACTGAAAAGAGGAGAGGTGAAGAGAGAACGAGTGGTAGAGGACACAGAAAGGAGTGGAGGTGAAGAAAGGAAGAGTGTCAGAGAGGAAGATGTTAAGCAGATGAGTGTCAGAGTGGATGATGGAAAACAGATAAGAGAAAAGGTGAAACAGGCAGTGTGGCCCTGGTTGCCTTTAAAGCTTCTGTTAACCGGCTTAGCTACCAACAGCTTTTAATTATGGCTGTCTGAGTCTTTCTCACACACACAAACACAGTCAACAGGTGGGCTGTGTTGCGTGGGCAGCCTCTGCCTGTACACACTAGCCTACTATTTAGCTGTCACTGGTTGTTATGAATAACATGGAGGCATGGAGGATGCTGGTAAACACAGCCAGCTACACTGAGACAGACGTGCATGCTCAGTTTTCCATAGAGCCTCAAAAAGTTCAAAAAGTTGGCTTGCAGCTCTGCACAAAAGAACAAGTTACACAGCTAGAGTTTACACTGTAAATACAACAACTCAAATCCTTATACACCATGTATCTTAATTAAAACAATTCAGCACGGATAAATATTTCTCTCTATTGATTATGGAAGCTTCACAGTAGCTTATAACTGTGTGGCTCATTAAAACTTTTACATTTCTGCTGTCACTCAGGAGGTCATATAACATTTTAAAAACAAATGTTAAAATTCTCAGAGAAGAAAGGGAAAACAATGATGTCAAGCAGATGTAAAATGGCAAAAAGGCTCAATTTCCTCAAAGCTATGTAAGTGAGAGGGCATGATCTGATATTGCTGATATCCCTGTGGTGGTGTTGTTCCTGGACTGTCTTTATCAGTGTTGCTCCAGGACCATCATTGCAACTGACTGATCATGTATTTGTTATGTCATGACAGAAGATATCCTTTCTTACATCTGCTAAACGTCGTGAAACGGTCTATTATAGCCCAAGTAGAAGACCTAGTAGGTCCTGATATCATTAATGTGATATGCTGTGTGATAGTAGTGGTTGTTGATATGTACTTTGTCTTACGCTTTGAAGTGTGAGATTTCTACTGTGTCATCTAAATATTTACCAGAGCTTCCTCACTGTTTGAAACACGTAACCTCCCTCAGTAAGTGTGAGGTTGTTCCTCTGCTGCTGATTCAGAAGATTTGCGTAACTGTGAAACCTACCCGAAGCAGAAAACTCACTGCATTCCTGTAAATAATAATAATAATTAATAATTAATAATTCCCAACTGAACTTGATTATTTTATCCATATAAGTAGATTTCCATGATAAATATTGTAGAGTCCACTGCGTGCAGTAGCAGCTTGAACTCAGCTTAAACTGGGAAGACTTATTTTTCAGTGTGGGACATTTTTCCTTATTAAATATAAAAACACTTTGCCCCATATCTGCCATGCTTCATATAGCACCACTGTGGAGAAGTGGCTGATATGTTTCTGCTGCTAGTCTCTGTTTTATTCTGTGTCTTGGCAGTGTTTGCAGTAGTCTGAGCAGTTGTACAAGTACTGTAGCATACACAGAGGCAGTAGTGATCATAACTAATAGATTACTTGTAGTACAGGACTGCAGGTACCATAATGGTATCTTTTTTCTTGCCTGTATATGTTACACAACATGATATTTCTATGTCTCTGACACATGGCAGAAAAGAGCTTGAGCAGTATCAGTTAGTCAGCAGTGTAATGAAGGACTGTGGTCAGCAGTCAGGCTCCGACCGCCTGCTTTATCTGCTAACGTTTTGTTGCTATCAGCTAGAAGACATGTTGCTCCCACTCTGTATCTGTGTGCAGTCACACACATTCACACTCACTGAAATTCCCCCCTCAGACACCAGCAGATTATATTAGGAGGAGCTTTTCTTACTGCATTGCACAAAGAAACTTTAGGTTATTACCTCTGCACAGAACTGCAGTGTTTCCAGAATTAGTGTTTCCTTTCTCCCTCAATTGTGTTCTTCTGCTGAGACCACGCTTTAAAAGAAAGTAACTCCTTGTTTTAGTAAGGACCATAAACAGTATGTCTGATGTAGATTTAGGAAATGAGCATATAATCTACAGAGATTATGTTCTTTATCGTCTGTTTCACTGCCTGCAATGATGCTTTAATGCTAAGCTTGCATATTGCTGAATATGTTTGAGTTTTGGACTCTTGGTCGGAAAAAAAAGAGGCAATTTGAAAGCATTACATTGGCTTTAGTAAGTCAGGTTGGCCATTTTCTCTCTATTTTCTGATTTTTTCTGGACAAAAAAGATTTATCAATATAAAAAAAACAACTGCAACTCTCAAATGAAAAGATAATTCAAACAAATGTTACTGGCAGCCCTGCCAAATTGAACCACAGTCTCATTGTTTCTCATTGCTGTTGTCTGTCTGTCTGTCCGCTTGTATCTCACCTCAGAGGGGTCAATCCTCTCCAGGTCATCCTGTCAAGTGTTAAATCCCTCTCTAAGAAGCCCACAAGGCTTTGTGGAAAATCACATTAAAATCAGCCACAAAGCTGTTGCTATGGAGACCTTATCAGCAGCTCAGAGACACATGACCTGTTATGATATATTCACAGAAACAGCCATATTGTGTGTGCATGTTGTACATGCGTGTGAGGTCACCATATGGCTTCGCTCCCATACATACACACAGATGTCTGCCTTGCTGCAGCACACACTCACACACGTCACACACACCACCACTACCATATGGTTGTGTTCCCATACTTTCCCAACACCTACTGTACAAACACTAACTGCTCCTTCAAAAACCAGAGGCAGTCCTGCCACTCCAAATATAAGAGCATGTGTCAAATGAGCTAGGAAATATTAAAAAGCTTTTATTATAGTCAGCGGCTGCATCATTTAAAGGTCAGGTGTTAGAGAGGCCACTTATTTTTCAGCAACCGTCAATAGGAAGCAATGTTGTGAACCAGATAACAACATACCAGGTGAAACAAATAGAAAATAATGAAACAATGAAATAAGAAGAGATGAGGTGAGGTGACATAAACTCACTCTTCTTTCTTTATCTGGAGCTGACTGAATGTGGAACACACACTTACAACCAAGTCTGTCTTCTTCTTCATAAGTAGAAGTACGAGGACAGGCACACGTTAAAGCAAACAGGTTTAAATGGACACATGAACAGCATGAATATCTTCAATCATGACTTCACTACAGTCATGTCATGGATTTATTTAATAAAGGAAGTTTGGTCAGAATCCCTCTCGATTCATCACTTACTTGATTGACAGAAAGTTAATCAGAGCTGCAGCTTTGAATCAGTTCATTGATAGTCAACCATTACATCGTTTGCCAACTATTTCGATAATCAATTAATTGGTTCGAGTTAATTTTAAGGAAGAAAAGTCTAAATTATCTGATTCCAGCCTCTTAAACGTGAATATAACACAAAACAAGACATTTGAGGAGACCTCTTGGTCTGTGGGAAACACTAATTGACATTTTATAGACCAAATAACTCGACAGATTAATCAACACTATTTGCAGCTTTAGAGATAATCAGATGGATAAGTGATTATCAAACAAATATATTTGCCATGTCCTTTGTCTGCAAGACATTGGTGTGTGTGTGTGTGTGTGTGTGTGTGTATTTGCGTGTGTGTGTGTGTGTGTGTCTACAGAAGGCATGGTTGGGGGTCGAGTGCCTTCGCTTTTGTCTGCAGAACATGCTTTGCGTGAGTGTGTGTGTGTGTGTGTTTGTGAGACAAAGAGAGAGAGAGGGAGGAAGACAAAGACAGATAGACAGATAACGCCTGAGGTGAACGGAGCACATCAATCATAAGAAACCAGCAGTCAGAATATAGCAGACTTATAGATGGCTCAAGTGACCTGAAAAAACACACACACACACATACACCCTACTGATGCAGCAGTTTTGTGCCTAAGGCAGGTTACACGCTGTAACTGTACCATTGTTGCCCTTTTCTCATCTGATCTGGTTCTCTCTCGCTCTGTTTTTCTTTGGGTCTCTCGCTCTCCGTCAGGGTTACTCAAGGACAGTGTTGGTTTGCTTACTGCAGCACAGAACACCAGCCTAATGTATTACACCTGCAGTGGGATAGGATAATACACACACACACACACACACACACACACACACTCAGATAAATTTGTGATTGCATACTTGTGTGTGTAGTTCAGTGCTCTGAACAGGGAGGGATTAGGGTCAGACACTTCTTGCTGCAACATTATACACAAAAAACACACACATGGATACACTCACGCACACGTCATTATTCTGTTCAAACTTGTTTCTCTGTTAATGTTGTCAAAATTGAAGTTTCACAATCAACATGCAGGTCTATGTAGCAGCAGTCCTGAATAAAGTTTCCAGATGCTCATATATGAATGTGAAGTCACACCTGACTGCACGCAACTCCCACAATCCCTTTCTGTACTGCCGTTATTCTTGCGACTGGATGGTTATTTTTCCACGGCACCTCACTGCTGCCTTCCCAGTGGCAATGAAACATTTACCTATTTTATCATCATGAATAATTCAAATCATGTGCCTATTTTTGAGTTTAGCTTTTTGTTTTTGCACAGGATACAATCATCATCGAAAAACAGAAATGGAGTGCAGAGAGTAAAAACAGACCGAAGAAGAACTCGTTCATTACAGTATTCACACTATTCAAAATATATGCATGTAGATTATGTAACACAGTCACAATGTTTGATGCTGTCATATAATCACAGCACCTTCACTAACATTAAGTTGGAGACCTACTTTACCTGTGGGCCACAAATAGATATCAGAGACACTAGCTAAGCAACAGAGTTCTTGAAATGAGCACAGCAGAAACATTAGAAAGAGTCGATAACCATGACTATATGTCTTGAAACGTTACGGTTACAAGTGAAAATGACCACAGAAAAAACAAGTTTGCCGGTTCAGCATAACTACAAAACGCAAATCAACCACCACTGTGTCTAAACAGTAAAACCGTAACGAAGCTTAAAAAAAACCTATAGAAAAGATATGATTTTAACCAAATGAAATAAAAGAGTCTAACAATGAAGCCCAATATCTTATTGATAAAAGTGTTTGAAAGAAGATTAAGAAAAGAGGAAAAACTGCAGATAAGTTTGGAAATAAGAAATATAAGAATATATATAAGAAAGCACACAGTATTTAGAAATAAGTATTCTAAATTTAGAAGAAGTTGAAGTTTGTGTAATAGCAGCAGATGTTTGCGTTGATTTGAGTAAGCTGAAATATTCATCTATAGCACTGGTTGATTCATCCTTTCATCCAATCACTCGTGACATGACTTGTGATAATATTTTGTCTCTCATCCCCGTCCATTTGGACACCATTTATTGGCTTGCCTCAGAAACGACACATTCACCAAATGGTTGATCTGGTGCAAACTTCCACTCCTGAAGTGTTGAAGTGCAGATGGCCTGTGGAGCCTGAAGAGCCAGAAGAACTGCTTCTTAGAGCAGAGGTCATTGTCTTTGTGTTTTCTCTGCGCAGCCATCTTTCTTGTCTGTCATTTCACAGACACAGTTCTTTTATATTGAACATGACTGCGTGGGAACTTATTTTTAGTAGGCTGGTGGAAATGCTCAGTAGAGTTCCTGCTAATTTTCCCTCATTAGAGTGAAGTGAAAGTGACTTCCTCTCTGCTGCTTCCTGGCAGGAGGAGCAGTGTAAACAGCCGGGGCCTTACATGGACACTGGCAGTAACACAGAGTGTGTTTGTTTGTGTGTGTGTGTGTGTGTGTGTGTGTGTGTGTGTGTGTGTGTGTGTGTGTGTGTGCGTGCGTGCGTGCACTATGTGTGAGGCATATTTATAGAAGTCTGATCGGAGGACACACACACAGCTGGCACCGGCTGTCCCACAGGCAGAGGGCCACAGTTGGTCAGGCTTTACTTCTCCCCCATGTTTTGTTTATTTTATAAACCTTTCCTTCAGATTTTGTTTTGGACTTCTCACACTTTCACACTTTCTGAGTTTGTTTCACAATATTTCATACGTTTTGAGGGTTGTTGTTGTTGTAATTTCTACTTTACATTTTTCCTTCTTTTACTTTGAAACAATGTTAACATCTTCATATTTGTTTCATCTTTTGTTTAACATGTCTACTATTTCATTTCACACTTTATCTCCTGCTTTCACTTCAACATTCATTTCTTTTGAATGGCTATTTCATATTTCTCCACCCCCTCCATTCAAAGCCAGTGATCATGACTCAGATTCATTCTCAGTACAAAGCCCTATAATTTCAGGATTCAGGTTTTCTCCAGTCAGCTTGTATAGTGTAAGTTCACTGGGTTCATAACATCATCATACTATATACTGTATGTCTTCTCTCTCTCTCTCTCTCTCTCTCTCTCTCTCTCTCTCTCTCTCTCTCTCTCTCTCTCTGTGTGTGTGTGTGTGTGTGTGTGCATATGTCTCCCAGTGGCACATCATGCTGCCATTGAATTCTGCTTTTAAAGTTAAACATTTTAAATATAAATTTTTCAGATATTCACTGTTCAAATGCTGGAAATATGAGGTTATTTGACATTTTATGTATAAAATATGTATTATATATAATGGTTATTCTATGATAAACCTAATTGATGTATTATTTTCTTCTTCTCTGCAGATCAATGTGCGCGTCACCACCATGGACGCTGAGCTGGAGTTTGCCATCCAGCCCAACACAACAGGCAAACAGCTCTTTGACCAGGTAAGAGACACACATGCTGTCAACATGATTTTTATTCAGTTCAGTTGTGAGGACAATACGCCCTACAGCAGCGAGAAGAGTCCAAAATATACATCTGTCACCGGACGGGAGGAGAGAGTCAGAATTCAACTTCACATTTGGTCTTTCAGAGTGACCTCTGTGGCCTGTGGGAAGAATCACATTGTTTGTTGTATCCATTCTTAATGAAAAGCAATACCGAAAGTGAGTGCGTGTGCGTGCCAGTGGGTGCTGGGCCGGGTTTGGGTCGGTACTGGTTCTGTACGAGGATGACACACAAAGTGCTCATTGTCTTGAACTGGCAGCTTTCAGGAGAGCGTGGATGTGAGTGCTGGGTGGATGGTGTGGGTCTGTGTGTGAATGTGTGTCTGGGAAGTGAAAGGGCAGCTTTCAGCATTGTTTCATGTAAGGCTGGAAGGTTTGTTGGGGTTGTGACGACACAGAGGAGGAAGACAGAATGAAAGAGAGAATCTTTGTTTTCTGTTTTTTTACTCGCTCTTGCTCTTTTGATTTTGTTCTGCTTTATAGTACGAGATCAAGTCACAGAAGAGCTTTAATCCTTCACAGGACAAGATTCAGTCGCCTGAAAACACACCTGTCATCAGACTAAATCATCAGGTGTTGGTGAGGGGAGAGAGTGGCTGTATTTACTTTAGTAGACATATCAGTGTGCTTACATTTACCAACTAATGTGAGCCCAGTTTGCCATTATGCTGATGTTGAGGGTTAGCTGAATAAACTTGATGAAAACAGGTGGGACTGTACTACATAGTTTATCACAGCAAATACAAGTGATATCAATAATACCATCTTTAAATCTCTTACTGTAAAGGTAGCCTTGTGTTTTTTCATATTTGTGTTAGTGAGCCTGCTAACTTTACCACACCTTACCTAACGCTATTGCTAACTACTGTTAAGGTAATTATGAAGCTTAAGTGCTGATTGCAGCTCCTTACCATTTGTTAACTAACGTTAGCAAAGTAGTGCAGACCTTGATTTAATTATGACAAGTTAATAGCATTACCAAAACAAGCTCAATTTAACCAGCAGCAACACCTGCTCCCCTCACTGCCTCGGCTGTGTTTGTGTGTTTCTTTAAAATCATAACCACTGTAAATCAGAAACATAGAAAACAAGTCAGATCAAAGAACATGAGTTAGAACAATTTCCACTGAATAGTTAGCAGTATCTGTGTTGGAAGGGTTTTGTATTTTCTTTTGAATTGCCATATAATTGGTTATTTTATATTTATATGAAGAAAGTTATTGGTTTAAATTATAATTTTATGCCGTCACCCACCATCAGACAACTTAAATGAGAACAAAGAAGAAGAACCATTCACTAAATAAAGAGATTCTTTGAGGAACCATGAGGTCTTTTAAAGATTTGCGTTGCTTCTGTGTTTTTTAACTTTGGTCGGAGTAAACATGCAATTTGAAGACCTTGGGCTCAGGGAACTAGTTTCTCGCAATTTTCAGACATTTTATAGACAAAACGATGAATTAATCAATTTAAAACCTAAATTTAAAAACTAATCAACAGATTAATAGGTGGTGAGAAGGATTAGTTACACAGGCTTGACTTGAGGATAGGAGAGGAGAGCTGACAGGTGTAGAAGTAATGACGTAATGATAGAACTCAGTGGTGGATGACGGTGTGAAGTTTCATTTGTCCATCATCAACTAAAAATAGATGGAGATAAAATAGATACCCTCTCTATGTAAACGACACAGAATGATCATCAGCATGAGCAAAGCATACATGAAGCTTCTGCTGAAATCATTTGACATCCTAAAGGAACACATGACGTTTTTGGGAGCTTGTAGACCACAAGCTGACAAAGACAAGACAAATTAACAGTCTCTGCTAATAATATTTCTCCAGCATGCACATGCACTGTTTTCTCCCTGTGGTCATTCAGCTCCAGCGTGTCGAGGTCAAATACAGTCCAGGAGTGAAGGGTGAGCTGTGTGGTAATGAGTCATGCAAGAAGCCTTCAGTTGGTCCTGAAAGCTGTTCCATTTTTAAATGGTGCAGATTCACATGAATGAAGAGAGGGCGTCCATTGATAAAGAGGCTGTCCGGCTAAATATATCACCCCTAAGCTCTCTCTCTCTCTCTCTTTCTCTCTCTCTCTCTCTCACACACACACACATACAGATGAACACGCTTAGCGAGATAGGAAAGCTTTTTAATCAAACTAGCCCAAACACCAGAGTGTAAGCCTTCAGAGGCGTGAACACTTTGATGGATCAAAACCACACACACTTTTTTAAGTTGTCTGTATGAACACCACATTTCAGTCCCAAACAGCTTAATTCTTCTGTCCCTCTCATGTTGCCCGTCTTTCCTCTTCTCTCTTCCCGCAATCCCAAATCTGCATGCTGAGCTCTCAGCATCCGCATAGCTGTCTCTGCATACCGCATTCCCAGCCCCACTGGAGGCCCTGTGTGTGTGTGTGTGTGTGTGTGTGTGTGTGTGTGTGTGTGTGCGCGCGCGCGTGCGTGCGTGTGTGTGCGTTACCATTGCACCAACGTGTTTTGGATGACTTGCCTTTCTTTATGCCTGTGATGATTTGATACACATGGGTTTTTAATGTGTTTATGTGAGCATGTCTTTCTGTGTCTGAGTGTGAGAGAGAGTTAATTATATGTTAGTGAGTGCCATCGTATTGACTGTGTAAATCACATTAGAGTCTGAGTAAGCACCCGCATCCCCTCAGGGACTCTCTCTCTCTCTCTCTCTCTCTCTCTCTCTGTAAATGGGACGACAGTTTGTGAATGACAAAGTATGTGGGAACGTTTGAGAGAGTAGGGAGGGAGGACAGAGTTAGAAGTGAAGGGGAAAGAAGAGAGGGAACGGAAGAAGGAACAGTGAGGCTGGATGAGCACCATACAACTGTTACCTTGCAGTTCTTACATCAGATGAGCTGTCCTGATGTTGTTATTCTGTATGTGGCTTCAATTTTTATGACAACATCAATTAATCATAGACAGTAAGTCTAAATTGAAATACACTCTAAAAGTAGGTGGACAACTGTATCCCAACAGACTGTGATGACACTCATAGGTTTGTGGGCCACTGTTTAGAGGCCTCAAGTTTGGCCATCACCATCTTGGTTTTTTGAAGCCAGAAGTGACCATATCATGCTATGACAACAGTGTTGTCTTCTCCTGGTTTTAAAGACTCATTACAGTAAAGTGACGTTGTTCTCTGAACTTACCAGACTGTTCTAGTTCTTTTAAAACTTGTGTTGTCCCTTTTTGTCATTATATCCACATTACTGATGATTATTAATCAAAAATCGCCCAGCCTTAAATTCATGCTGTGATTGGACAAAGCTTGAAACTGGTGATCGAGACCATTAACTCATTATGAAACTGTTTCCTGAGGGAATAAATCAAAGTGAGAAGAAGGGTCATTTTCTCATAAGCTAGCCTAATATACAATCAGATATCTGTTTGAAACCACTAGAATCAACTCCTGCTGGCCATTAGAAAGACTGCAGGTTTACACATTTTGCATTGGTCCATATTTATACAGTTTATGTTGTGTCCTCATAATTGTATGTACATTTGGTGCCAAGCCTGTTTATAGCATATAGTTCTGGCTTACATCTTTGAGATGAGCTGGGACACTGACTGTTAGCCAGACCTCATCACCCATCATCAGTGGAGGACCTCACCTACGCTCTTGTGGCTGTATGTGAGGAAATCCCTGCAGCCAGGCTCAGAGATCTGGTGAAAGGTCTCTCCAGAGGAGTGGATGCTGTTATAGCAGCTGATTACAGTAATCAAGATCAATTTCATTATGATTATTCAACCAGGATTGACATCATAATGATAGTTGTAGTCACTTTAATGCCACTTATAAAACAGAATCATAAAAATGGATGACTAAATAATAAGTCATCAAAATAAAAAACAGATTATATCAGATGAGGTGCGGAGGAAGAATCCAGGAGTCTCACAGCCGGAGGAAAGACGCTGCTCTGCACTATGGGTGTAATGTTTGGCTGTCATTATACTTTGTTCTGGTGTTCACATCCCTTTGGACAGTGTACTAGATGTTCTCTTCCTTGTATTTGGTGTGACACTCAGCCTTTGACTGTGTGGAAAGCCAAAGACAATGGTCCTTAAAGTTCTGACATATGCAGAGTTTAATTATCAGTATTCCACAGCAGAAACTGTAATACCTCGACATAATTACTGTCAATAAATTACACCAGTGAGATGATGCACAGCTTTTATCTCCTCATGCCACAGAGGTATTGAGTGCGACCATTGTGGTTTCCCTCAATGGATTGCTCATGATTATGTCTTCACAGGGTGTTAAATCAATGTGAAAAATGAAGTCTATGATTCATAAAGGTTGCCCATAGTGAGTTTTGTTTTGATTAATCATAAAACTCCTAAGAAATGTTCGATCAAAGCTTTCTATATGAGCTTAGACGAAAGTCTGTTAAAAAATCATTTGTGTGGTTTCAGGTGGTGAAGACGGTGGGTCTGAGGGAGGTGTGGTTCTTTGGCCTGCAGTACACAGACAGTAAAGGCTACGTCACATGGCTCAAACTCAATAAAAAGGTAAGAGACCCTTAACACAACCAGTCAAAGACTTTCTGCTCACTAGCTCATTTCCATTGATGTGTTCATGACGTGCGGATAAATAAATTCCCATAACTTGAAAATATGAAAGTTTTGAAGGCCTGTAAATGATAAACACTCATCCTCCTGTGGTTTGGACTGTGTCATGCTAGAGCGCTGTGTGTGTATAATCTCACTTTAATATTCAGTTTGGTACAAGCTTTAATCCTGTGTGTCTGAAACCAGCAGCAGCAAAACATGTTTATCTGTTCATGTCTCTGTAATCTTGTTTTAAATGAAGACACAGATTTTGATCACTTATTTATGTTTATATACTGTAAGGTCATGTGAAGGGTAAGAGATAAAATGTGGCGTGTGTGTGTGTGTGTGTGTGTGTGTGTGTGTGTGTGTGTGTTCGCTCCAGGTGACCCAGCAGGATGTGAAGAAGGAGAATCCTCTGCAGTTTAAGTTCAGAGCAAAGTTCTTCCCAGAGGATGTTTCTGAGGAGCTCATCCAGGAGATCACACAGAAACTCTTCTTCCTGCAGGTACTGTACGACCGAGAGATCACTGAGCCTGCCAAGATATTCTGGTGGTGAGGTTGACTAAAATGACACTGCTATGAGGTTGACATATGGTGAAAACATATGGTGGGCTATGATTTACAACTTTGTGAGCATGATTTTGGCCTCTGAGATGAAAATTTGGCAACTGCCGAGTAATAAAGCTGGCATTAAATTTGATGTGCAGTTTTACTTCCTAATTTATATCAAGATGTTGCCAATTGTAGATTGTAATGTATCAGACAAAGTTCTGCTTGTGTTTAGCATTCAATATTTGGGAACTTGTCTTCTTTTTCTAAACGAAGACAGCTAGAAAACTATTTAATAATCTATTTGTTGACATGCATTTTCCCTTTTCTTTTCTTTGTTAAATAAAAGAAAAGTGAAAATGTATACCTGCTAGTCAAACAGCCAGCAGATTTTGACTAATGTCTAATGTCCAATATATTAAATATTCCACACATGCAGGCTGCTGCTTTATATATTTATCTCTGAGGTTAATTTCCACCAATCATCTCGGCAGGGAAACCCCCCAGAGTTCAAACTACAGACTACTACTGACCGTGTCTGTGTGTGTGTCCTCCTTGCAGGTGAAAGAGGCCATTCTGAATGATGAGAACTACTGTCCCCCAGAGACAGCTGTGCTGGTGGCCTCCTACGCTGTCCAGGCCAAGTACGGAGATTACAACAAAGACATTCACAAGCCTGGCTACCTGGCCTCTGACCGGCTACTGCCACAAAGGTACAGTACATATACATACACACTGTACTGCACTGTACTGTACTATAGTATACCACTATATTATACTAACTTTATACTGATGTGGAAGCCACATTGTAGTCCATTAACTCCTGATTAGGGACACCCTGGACACCTTACGGACATTTATACCAGGGTTATTGCCAAAAAAAATTAATGTACATTTTTATGCATTCTTCACTCAAAATCTAAGGTTTTTTTCACAAGTCATTACCTACTTTCCCTGACAAAACCTTTGACTAATGGATCAAACAATCATAACAATCCCGTAAGGTTCTCATGCAATGGAAACATTGTTCATTACCCCAGTTAATAAGACAAATCTTAGATAAGACTCAGCAACAGGAGATATTTTCTGCTCAGCGCATAGAAGCCTTTGGCTCAGCTATTAGTCATAAAGCTAATGTTATGCTTGCAGGATTCAAAGCCAATAACATTGTGTACTGTTGGCAAACAAGTAAATATCATTTCACAATATGTTTAACAACAAGACTACATAGCCAGCCACGTCACTGTCCCAAAATCAATATCAAGATTTTCTCAAACAAACGATTCACCATGTGTACGGCCGGCCACAGCCTGAAGTGGTGAGTTGGAGAGCGACTGGGACGTGAGATGATTGTGTTTGTTCAGAGGGACAGTGTAAGATAGTTCTTTTGACAGCTTGTGTGTTACAGTCACCATCCTTTGCTGTTCAGAGGATGATGAACTGACACTCAGTGTTGTAAATGAGATATTCAGATAAAACACAGGATGAAGCACATGACTTAGAACAGTGAAAGACGGTTTCACTGGAAATACTTCAGTAGCTCCATAGATGTCCATACATCAGGAGTTAATCAGAATCGAGTATTCACCCAGATCATAGTATACTATACTATGTACAGCTGGAGAACCAACAGCAAACATGTCAATAATGGACAACTCTGCTCCTGAGCTACACTGGAAAACATTGTTTTCATGGTATTATGAGTTAAATCTATAACTCTCCTTGTTGTCCTGTAGAGTCCTGGAGCAACACAAGCTGACCAAGGAGCAATGGGAGGACAGAATACAGACCTGGCATGAGGAACACAGAAGCATGCTCAGGTACATGTTTGTGTGGGTGTGTGTGTGTGTGTGTGTGTGTGTGTGTGTGTGAAACTCTATGTAAAGTAAGAGTTTGAGGATTATGATTTATGAAGACATAGACAGCTACATCTTTGTGTCTTGTGTGTTTAATATTGTTTTGATGTTCATTTGGGATTTTGTGTGTGCGTGTGTGTGTGTGCAGAGAGGATGCGATGATGGAGTACCTGAAGATTGCTCAGGACCTGGAGATGTACGGAGTCAACTACTTTGAAATCAAAAACAAGAAGGGCACAGAGCTGTGGCTGGGCGTCGACGCCCTGGGACTCAACATCTACGAGCACGAAGACAAGTAACCAACCCACACACTTATATACACGCTCAATGGTGTCATTCTTAGAAGAGGATTCTTACTTAGATTCATTCATTACAGTTTCAAACCTCATCAATATTAAATATTAATTAGTAACACAGTTTCGACTCAAAGCTTTGCAGGACTCTTTTCCAACATATTTGATCTGGTTTTCATCTTTGTATTGTATTCCTTTGTTTTGTTGTTCTTTGTTAAGCTTCTTTAAGTATTCAGAAAGGCACTATATAAGTCCAATGTATTATTATTGTTATTATTGTCTTTAATAGAGAAAGAAAGCCCAAAAGTATATTCTTGTTTCTGACCATATGCACTTGAGGCCAAGCAGATGTCTTGCTCTAGTTGATGTGATCAGCTCATTGAAACTGAAAACTGATGATAAAGAGGAAGAAAGTGAAACCACAAGAGAAGTTACTGTCAGTGACAGCAATAACGCCCACTCACATAGTTTATTTTAGGAAGAGTCACTGCTGCAGTCGGTTCACCAGTGCAGTTAAGTGATGATTAGATTGCAATTGACTTTATTTTTTCTCTAATGAAATTATATGAAGTGGCTGCGTGTCTTTATCAGAAATGTCATGTTTTGAAATTACCATCATAAGCAACAAATTAGAACATTTCATATGTCACATGCATCAAGTGTTGCACTTGTCAGTAGCTATACTACATCTAGTATAAGAATATGAACTGCAGGCTTACTGAGCTCCCTCGATGACCTTGGATCGCATTTGTTTGACCACAGCGCCCTCTTTTGGTGTTACACAGCACAGCTGTTGAACAATCCAAAAAAACAAGTGAAAAGTAAAGAAAAGCAACTAAATCATTCATCTTATTTTGAATCACCAATTAAAAATCTCCCCTCTGCTGCCTCAGGTTGTCACCAAAGATCGGCTTCCCCTGGAGTGAGATCAGAAATATTTCCTTCAACGACAAGAAGTTTGTCATCAAGCCCATCGACAAGAAAGCTCCAGTAAGTGTTGGTACGATGTGTGATTTATGATATTTTTTAAAAATATGTTTTTTATGCTGCCATGTCTGTCCTCTGTGTCTCCTCCAGGACTTTGTGTTCTACGCCCCTCGGTTGCGGATCAACAAGCGCATCCTGGCGTTGTGTATGGGGAACCATGAGCTGTACATGAGGAGGAGGAAGCCCGACACCATCGAGGTGCAGCAGATGAAGGCTCAGGCCAGAGAGGAGAAGCACCACAAACAGATGGAGAGGTACAGTACTCCCTGCTCTAATATATCTATAGGTTGATATAAAAGCATCGTTCATGTATTCCTGCTGGAAATGATGTTTTTTCCTGTTTTTGCAGTATTACAATGTGCATATTCTGTCCAATATTAAATGGTACAACAGCACATGTACAGACTGCAAAAGTCAGCTTCTTTACTACTGATTTTACCGGAAATTGACTCCTTCAGGTTATATTATATTTTTAGAACAGTGAAAAAATTAAGAAAGTGCCTCCAGTGCCAGTCAATTTGTTTAAATAATTTTCTAAAATGAAACTGAATTCAGTTCAACAATGTCCTTCATCAGTCAGTAAACTAACTGGTGTTAAAATCACAGTGATCCAGCATTCACAGACGACTCATTACTTTGTATGATCAGGTGTGTGAGCAGTAAACTGGCAGTTTACAGTCATCCTGTTCTGTCATTCAGTTAATTACGCTCAGCAAGCTGTTAGAAATCAGTTAGAAAGCTAGTAATCTAGACTTACATGTGAAATATTGTCAAATCAGCACACAGTCCTGTGATTGACTGGTAACCTGTCAAAGGTGTACCCCGCCTCTCGCCCGACGTCAGCTAGGATTGGTTCCAGCCTGACCATCCAGAGGATAAACCGTCATAGTTAATGGATGGGCGGAACTCAGTACACACCTGAATGACTGGAGTTTAATTTAGTGGCTAATTGAATCAGTGTTTAGAAGTGTTTTCTGCTGCCTGAATAACTCACAAGACATGGATGACGGCAACTACTGTTATAGGCCATGCCCACCAGGAGCATCCGACCGAGTAAACTTTGATTTAGTGATTGATATATATAAAACCATATCATTGCAGCTTTCCTTGTTCAGTAAAAAAGTCCTTGCCTGATTTCTATAAGCCCCTCTGATAATTAACAACCTGTTGATGTGTATCTGAAGGCTGTTCCAAGACATTGCACCAGTGTAAAAAAAGGGAACTCCTGGCTGCATTATTCACTGGGACCTGCACTCACCCTGGAGTTATAGTCACACTGAGTATGGACCATTGTTATCTGAGAACACAATGGTTTAGGAGCATACCCATTGATCATATTGTGATGCAGCTTCTGTTGTGTTAAGTTCGAGGGAATGCATTTAATAAAAAACGTCTATCTTTACTTTGTATCACCTGCAGTTTGTTCCTGTCAAACCGCTGTACCAAGCACAACAGGCATAATCAAAATGAGTGAATGAGTGTGTGCTGCATGGTGCTTGAAATAAACAAATACAAACTGATCTGTAGCGTGGAGGTTCATTGATAAAGCTTTGTGAGCAGCAGGGGGCGTCGCTGCGTTGAAAACATCAAGCTCCTCTTCCACATGCAGGCTTGAATCTGGTAGTGCATCAGCTGCTGTTTCATTGGAAAACAAACACAGCATGGTTTGTTTAACTGTCGGTAACAAGAGGGGAAACTATATAGTAATGTAACAATAGTAGGATGGGTAAGGTGGCTTGTTGTTTCACTTGATGGTAGGAAGTGCCACTCTCTATTGTCCAAAACCCTTTTTTTGTTATATATAAAATGAAAAAGTACAAAAACACACCAATGGAGTGAAATATACGACTAAAGTCTCATTTAGTGTGTCTTAGCTTGTACTTTATCACGATGTGAAAACAGTCAAATGTAAATTAGAGATGTAATGTAAAATACTGCATACTACATAATAATAATAATAATGATCATATAGTAATATCATATATTATTATTATATATATCATCATAATCATAAACACCTTCATATTACTCATCCAAGCCATGTATGTCCAGATATTTTGGGAGGATGACGCTACTAATATAAAAAATATCTGAAATGATGTCACCATAACCAAATACATGCACACCTAGAATTGTAACATGTTTACATAAAATAATTGCTGGCTGTTTCTGTGTTATTTTCTGCAGAGCGCAGCTGGAGAACGAGAAGAAGAAGCGCGAGCATGCAGAGAAGGAGAAGGAGCGGATAGAGCGAGAGAAGGACGAGCTGATCGAGAGGCTGAGGCAGATTGAAGAGCAGACACAGAGAGCTCAGAAAGGTACAACTCCACCGACATCAAGCACAGCACAGTGTGTGTTTCTGTGTGTCCACCTTTGTGTAGTTGAGTTTCAGTAGAGAAAGTTTGGACTTTCTGTCCTCATTTATTCAAAGAGTTGTTTGACAAGAAGACGCTGAAAGTCGTCATCAAATGTCTAGTTTGATTCATAGTTTTGTTGATTTATTATCTAATAATTTTTGACTCGTGTTTCGGGAGAATTCCTTGTGTTTAGAATCATCTAACATCTTTGGCTTCTTTTGTTGAATGATAGGATGGATTCAGTAGACACGCTCATATTTTGTCAATAAAAGCTTTGGTAGTGGAAACTGGAACTGTAAAAATATATATATATGTGTGTATATATATATGTATATATATGTCTATATGTGTATATGTGTGTGTGTGTGTGTATATATATGTATATATATATATAGATATATATAGAGAGATATATACATATACATATATAAAACAAATATTTCATGTGCAGCAAAAAAAAAATCTAAAATGTCACAAGTAACCAAACTGAAATTGAAGTAAAATAAAAGCTATTCAGGCATTAAAAACAATTTGGAAACCCCAAACAGAATAAACCTGCACACTTACATTCCCTAATTTGCATTTTTCAACATTTCCCGAAGTTGAAAGGTCGTCTGTTGACCTTCTCTAAACAGCTCAGTGTGACGCTCACACACTACAGCTGGTTTACCAGGTTTCTGAGAGATGATTTAATATCTGTACTTATCTACCTGATTTAAAGATGTGTGGTGTTTATTCCACCGAGGCCGAATGCCCTGCAATGTTAAAAAAAAACACGAGAAATTATTTGTGTCTCTGACCTGTAATTTGGATCCGTTCCCAAATTTATGCTACACAATTCCACCAAGTTTTATGAAAATTAGGTCTGTTTTTCCTTAATCCTTTTGACAAACACAGAAGTTGAACGGAAAACATGGGCCTACCTGTGATTACACCTGTCTACCACAAGGGGGTTGTTCATATTCATGGTCAAGAAGGTTTCTGGTTGTACTTTGGAAACACTTGATGAAACTGATAAATCTGATTCGATGTGTGTACTCATCTGTGTGTGAACTCACACAGAGCAGTGTGTATGCACAGTTGATAGTGAGGCTCAGGGAAATCATTCATTTTTAAACTAACTTCAGCTTCAGGATGCCGAGGAGAAGAGGCAGCATTCTCACAATCTCTTTCATGTTGTGTTTGGTTGTGTTCCCTCACTGATCATGTAGTCACACCAGTTTCAGATGGTCTGTAACTCACATGTTTACATGTGTATGCTTGCAGAGCTGGAGGAGCAGACTCGTAAGGCACTGGAGTTGGAGCAGGAGAGGAAGAGGGCAAAGGAGGAGGCAGAACGGCTGGAGAAGGAGAGGCAGGCGGCCGAGGAGGCCAAAGCATCGCTGGCTCAGCAGGCTGCCGACCAGATGAAGAACCAGGAACAGCTGGTACAGTACCTGCACTCACATCAGTCACAGCCACTGTCCCTAACTCCACATTTACTGGTGTAGTTTAGGTCAGGTTGCAACAACCAACATTCACCCTGCCATCAAAACATTAAGTTTGTTTCTATTCAGCCTCAAATATAACAGAATGGAATTATTTATATTTTGTTAATTATTGAATGAGGAATTGTCAATTCAAGCAGCTTTATTATCCAACTAAATCTTTTTAAATCAAAAGATACAAACCACACCACCAGTTAATGATAATTCTACAGTTTACCATGCCAGTGTCAGAGATCTGTGTTGAGATCAGTGAGTCCTCGTGCTCTGTGTGGAAGAATCTGGATTTATTATGTTCCACTCATTTGTCTAAGCACATACTACATCTGCAGGATAGCAGGATATACAATGTGTAGTAACTCCTCAGAGAAAACTTACAGTAATACAATCAATTATTTTATTGAGAAATAAGAGGTATCAGCCTGCAGGAAAGCTAGTTTTGTTAAACAGGTGACTGTGTTGATCCTGTAATTATCAACAGGCGAGTAAATTATATCCCAAGAGTCAGACTCTAATCGTGTATAAACATCTGACCTTTTAATCCCATCTATATGCTTAGTCTTCTCGTACTGCTCATTTATTTGTGACAATATGTGCATTTTTAAGTCACATTTAACACTGTTATATAGTAGTTATATGTAGTAAAAAAATGACGTTTTGTTAATATACATACAGTTTATTAAAGTAATAACCAGCAGTATTATATTGATGTTGTTCTGGGTTTATTCATATGGTAAATGTAGAGGTCTGTTCAAATCATAAACAATTAAATAAAGCACAGTTTATCAAGTTCATCTAATAAGTTACTAGATCTGTTTCATATTACTGTAAAGTGCAGATACCTTTGTGTTTTGGGACTGTTGGTTTGACACCACACTGACCTCAGTTTTGTAACTTTTTACCAACACGTGTTGTCTTTGTTGACAGGCTGCTGAGTTAGCAGAATTCACCGCCAAAATCGCTCTGCTTGAGGAGGCCAAGAGGAAAAAAGAAGATGAAGCAACAGAATGGCAACACAAAGTAATGTTACCCCTGTAATTAAAAAGCTAGATCTGGAAAATGTACTTTTATTATAAAGACAGAAAAAAAAAAAAAAAAAAAACTCTCACCCCCAGTTAACAGTGACAAGGAAGTGCAGTGCAGTGCAGAGGAAACTGGTCCCATAAGCTAGTGAAAAAGGGAAGAATGCAGATGAACACAACACTGGACTGATAATAATATCATGTGCACGTGTTGTAGTTTTACCTTTTCAGAAACATAGACAGCTGGTGATCTGCAGCATAGTCATTAGCTTTTCCTTCAATTTTTCTCTGCTGCCTTCCTATAAGCTGAGCTGCCCTCACCACCAGAGGACCCTGTTTACTGTAATGTCCTCTGGGAGCTCCAAACAATGTTTGGATGGCTGGGAGACAAAAAAATCTGTCGAAACTAATACTTTCCCTTTAGTGTGAAGAATCTTTGAAATTATGTAAAAGAAAAAAAAATAATTCTTGGCCTTTTCTCTCCCAGGATTGAGGTGTTCATACATGACACAGTCAATTGTCAATTTGAATTAGTCTCTTTGAAAGTGCTTCCTGTTTTTCTAGTCATTCTGTGCATCAGAGATGATAACTGAGGTGTTGTGCGACAAGGAAAATCCCTTGAATATCCAGCTGAGATGCTTTTAATAAAGCATGTAAGCAAATAGGAAGTACGTCTGTTGTTCAATGCTTGTTTGCACTGAATATTATCATGAAGCAGACAGCAGAGTTTGCTCTCGCTGATGTGAGAATGTATCAGTGGACTGAGTCGAGACGAGACTTCCTCCTGCTCATGATGGTCATTAAAGCTTCAATGGCAAAATAAGGGAGGAAGCAGGAAAGAGACTTAAAATGTAGATCTTTTTGTTACCTGACAATGAAACAAAGCATGGAGGTGGTTCAAGAAAATAAAAAAAAAAATAGGATACATGCAATTATATTCTTGTATGATAAAAGCTGTGACACAGTTCAGACCAAAATGAGGGAAAGTGTTCAGTGAAACTCACTGCTTGAGATATGTATCTGCATCTTTCCATATCTCTATATTAATATCTGTAAGCTCTCTGTGTCTGTTTCTCTCTATAAATACACATGTCTTGTTTCCAGGCTCTGGCAGCACAAGACGACCTGGAGAAGACCAGGGAGGAGCTGAAGACGGCCATGACGTCTCCGCCGGCCCCAGAACACGACGAGCACGACGAAACGAACGCCGAGGCAAGCGCCGAGCTGCTCAGCGAGGGCGTCACCAGCCACCGCAGTGAAGAGGAACGCATCACCGAGGCGCAGAAGAACGAACGTGTCAAGAAGCAACTACAGGTAGAAAATAACTCTTCAACTATAACGTTATGTATTTTTAAAGAAAACACGTTTCTACAAGAGCCCACACGTGACAAGCCATTTAAGTCTTGATTCTGTTTAAGTAAGGATGACGTGTTTGAGGAGCCTGATTTCTGGGCATGCTCAGACAGAAAAACAAAAGGAGTATAAAACAATGTATGTTGCATGGAGAAAATACAGTTAACTTTTACACATCATACCTGTTCATAAAAATCTGTTTCCACAGAAATCTATTAGAATGAAATTAATGTTTCAGACAGAATCACGTGTTTGCCTCCTAAAGTGGCCACAGAACAACAAAAGCCCTAGCTAGCAGACATGACCTCACTTTAGGAGGATCACGAAGTTGCAATATGTAGATTAGAAAAGAACGAGGCGCATCACAAACCATTTTCAGTGTTTTGCAAAAGTGGAAACAACAACTTCATCATTTTCAGTAAGTAAAAGGAAGAAGTGCTGCACCACATGCTGTCGGGCTCCAGTGACGCAACTTTTAACATTTCTCAAAACATGCAATCATAGAAAACATAAGATGTGTTTGGGTTTTTTTTTTAACTCAGCCACAGTCTTATACTGTGTGACATGGCTTCACTTCCATAGTCTGACCAACTATACAACCTGAATGTTACTACTGAGTGCTGGAGGAAAATCATATCAGTTACTGAGGCACACATAGTGTAGTGAAATTATTTTCTCATAAAGATACTGGGAAAGCTGCATGTGGAACTTGTAATAACACGACCTCCGACATGTAAGTTGCAACTCTTTGTCAGAAACTTGGGCAAGATCCACCAAGCCCAACTTCACCGACATAAACACAGATGACATCACATCAGTATGGCGCCACACTTAGTTAACAATTGCCTTTTACCTTTTCATCACTTTTTACTTAACTTTGTGAGACGTGCTGTCACAACAGCTTTGTAGATGCCAGTTTCACTTCCACTCAGTTGATTTTATGCTTGACAGAAGTCTTTACGAGCATGAGGAGGGAACCTACTCCTCACGACTCTCTTTAAGTGCTCTAACCTGTTAAATCAACTGCTGAAGTTGCTTGTGAAGTTCATAGAATTTCCATACAAACATGCATTTGCTGCAGGAGTCCATGTTTTCCTAAGCAAATACACTAGGACGCATTTACTGTAGATTGGAAGTTGAGAGTACGGACTTGGAAATACAACTTCCAAAATGCAAATATGATATATTGTTGCATGGAGAACATGTAACACTTACGTTATCCAATTGTTTGATTATATTTAGTTGGTAAGACCTATAAGACAAAATATAACAAGACCGTGATGAAAGAGATGGTGCTGTTGAATCACTGTATAATGTATAATTCAATATATAATATATTCAATATATAATTCATTAACAATTGTTGGAATAACTGTATTCAGACATGAAGTGATACTGTCACAGTGACTAAAAAGTTTGTATTTGTAACACCAACAGTGAAACAGTCCATTGCATTAACAGTCAGTTTGAGTATTTTATACGTAATCTTGCATACGTTTGGCAGATCATGACAAACATATGAATACCAAAAATGATTATTTTTAATATTGATTTCAGGCATATTACACAGCATCAGGAAGGAACTCGTTTGTCAGCCTATGCTCCTCACATATCACACACCATCCCCCATCTGTCCATCAGATGTCACTGGTCCAATTTTGAGAAAAATAAGTATCTTAAGATTTGCTAGAAATCCAAATGAGTACAGTAACATGTATCAGACAATACTGCAGCCACCTCCTAGGAATGTTTCTACTTGGTGCTGTGTCACAGTGTTTAAATATCACTTTTGATGGCCTTACAGAGGAGCTATAACACAATTTAACATAATATTAAACTGTTACAAAATGTACTGATTGGTTAAATTAACCATGCGGGGCTGTAACTAAAGATTATTTCATTGTTGATGAATCTGTTGATTATTTTCATGATTAATTGATTAGTTGTTTGTTTTTTGTGAAACCAAACACTGATTGACATTGTGAATAATGTCAGTCAGTGTTTTCCACAGCACAAGATGACTTCCTCAAATGTTTTTTATACACCATGATAGCATCTTGGCCCAATGGTGCAAGTCTGACACATTATTTTGCTATCTCTCATCATTCCTCTCTCTGTCTGTGTTCTCCATCCAGGCTCTGAGTTCAGAGTTGGCTGAGGCTCGGGATGAGACTAAGAAGACGCAGAACGACATGCTTCATGCCGAGAACGTCAGGGCAGGCAGAGACAAGTACAAAACCCTGCGCCAGATCCGCCAGGGCAACACCAAGCAGCGCATTGATGAGTTTGAGTCCATGTGAGCCGGGAAGAAGGGTGGACGCGACGATGAAAAGAGACAGTTTGTCTCGTTGCCATGTCAACGCCTCACTTTCCCTGTAAAGCCCAAAACCTGCTGCCACCCCAGGAACTCCTGCTTATTTTTCTACCCAGGAGAAAGACCGGCTAACGGGCTTTGTAGCTTCAGCCTCGCCAAAGCTCTGCCCAGCAGCGTTTGGCCAATCACACTGCTACCTGCTTTTTAGAGCTCTGCCCCCACCCCGACCAGGCACGCGTCTTTTAATCTGACAGAAAAATAGCAAGCAACATATCCTGTCAACCATGGACCTGTCCCCTCTACAATACTGACAGTTTAACGCTTGCATGTATGATAATTAAACAACAGGACTGTTAGACATCATGAGAGACTGGACTGAATTGGTTGATATCGTGCTTTTATGCAACAAAATGCAATGGCCATCTGTAGCTTGTTAATGTTGCTGGCACGCTTGTCTGTAAAGCTTTAATATCTGTACCTTACCTTTACTTCTTTTGTCATCAGTTGAACAATTTAAATCATTTGTTTAAAAAAAACGCCTTATTTGTCTCATTTCCTTTCTGTCTAGTATCACTGTTTGTCATTTTGTGTTGGGAAAGTTAGAAGTGTTCTGCTGTCAGAGATCTGTTGATGTTGCATCATCTAACTTCTCCTCTTGAATGGCACTCTGAGAGTTGTGAGCAAGCAGATATGCAAACTAAATTAGCTGGTTTTACATTCTTCTTGTGCCGGCATTCTCCATCCATTGAGACATTTGTTCAAATATGTATTTTGGCCCACAATAAAGAATGAATTTATATTTCCAACTATGCAGCTACAGAATGATCTTGAGGGTCCTGACTGAGGCTGGAGCCGGTAGAGCCGACTGTACCTGCATCTGAACCTGACACACACTGTTATTAAATTAGGGATGCACTGTATGGACTTCTTCAGCCTCATGGACGGTACTGATAACCAATAATAATTTCACATTTTTGTATTTTAAAAATAAGTTCATAACCTGTAGTTGATGCACCTCTGAGGGTAAAAAGGCTCAGATGTAGCGGACAAAGATGGATGATTTATCATTCACAGCTCTAATAACATTTATTGTCTTAAACTCAGACTTTTTCCATTGCAATTGTTACAATTGTGTTGTCTTCTTCTGAACTTGAGAAACAACGCTCACTCCAGCGACATGTGTGGCTCTTGTCTACAATGCGTGGGTCTACACAGGTGCAGCAGCTCTATGTCATGAACGCATCAACAGCATTGTTGTTCTTCTTCTCTGTGTTTATTGGCAGCTGGCAAACCAACTTTAAAGTCAACTTAAGTAGTTTGGCTTTGTATTATCGGTTCTATTTATCAGCTATAATTTCATTATCGGGCCAATAATTTATCCGTCAGATATATATCGTGCATCCACATATAAAATTCAATGAAATCTTGAATTTGTTGCAGAAATCCAGTTTGTCTGGCATAACCTCGACATTGGTCGAACTGACAAAGACAAAACCAACGTGGGGATGAGGTACAGGTGGAGTGAGGCGGAGAAACACAGGTGAGGAAAATGAACAGAAAAACACAAGAAACAGGGAAGGAGATAGGGTGGAAAAGCAGAGAAACACTGGAAGGAGGGAAGGCAGACTGTTGAGGACCACAAGAAAACAGGAGGGAAAACACAACAAAAAGGCAAAAGACAATACAAAACCAGAAAACTCATAAAAACACACACACACAAAACGAAACCAAAATGACAGGACCATGACAGTTAACACCAGAATCTGATTTCCTCTAGTGATGTCAGGTTTTAAAAAGGAAGAAGAATGTTTGGAATCAAAAAGGTGAGATCTCTGGTTCTCAGTATTGTGTTTAAACTGTCCATAATGAGTCCAACAGTATTGCAGGAGAGACATGTTAGACCAGTGGACAATGCAACCTCAGACCACTTATGTCATCACTGGAGGCAGTTTATCAGATGTCATGCAGCTTCCTCTGGAGCAACAAAAGGCTTTAAAGTACTTTTTTACACAGATGCAGTGGCACTCCTCAAGTCCTGTAAACACACTTTAATGTGGAAAATTGGTGGAGTTACCCTTTAACAACATACTGAAGTATGTGTCATTAACATGACAAGATATTAACAAATGATTACAACCCTTCACTTGCTGATTTAACTAAATACAGTCATTCGTTACTGCTACCAGAAAAATCTTAATAACAGCAAGAACAAACCTCTTCACCGATTATTATTGTCAGTGAAGATAACACGATTTCTTGGTGTAACTAGAAAAGAACATTACAAAACAACATTTGCTACGTGAAGTTTGCGTTTTGTATTATGTTTTGTAGTATTCATCCATAAACTATCTTCTGGTTATGCAGATTTCTATGGAGAAAATTGTGGTTTGGTTAAAGAAATGATATATTGCATTTATTAAAGGTGCAGCACGCAATTCTGGAGAACGATAGTTGATTGTTGAGTCTCATTCCTACGTCTACCTTTGATGACCCTGGGAGTCAGTGATTGGTTGTTGGTGTTTTGTCCGAACACCCAAAGCGTTGGTAGTTGACCATCTAGAAACAATCAATAAACTAACATAAATTAAATAAATGTGTCTCCAGAATGGCCTACTGCACCTTTAAACACAATAAAAAACACAAAATAATAAATCCTCTATTGGGAAACAACTGCAGATGTGAAGAGGTTCAAGCAGACAAGCAAATTCTTAAAGTCCACTGATAAAAGCAAATCATGCTACAAATATTCTGTAAGATGAGAAATTCCAGCGTATTCCATGTATTTTGATAATTGATAAAATATTGGTGGTTTTGTAACTACAAAATCTGTAAATTCAGAAATATTGGTAATTTCTATTTGGATTAATTATATTATATAACATCCTGCTGTTATCTATCTACATAATACTTAACACAGTTCCTCCCATCAGTGGCACCACTACAATCAAGGACATCAAACTAATCTCTCAGATATACATCATGTCTCCAGCTGGATCTCCGTAGCTTTATCATTCAACAGACAACAAGGAGCCTCACATGGACCAGACGACACATGAAAGCTTGAGTAGGGCTTTTATTGCTCACTTTAATCACTTTTACATCAAACACAAGAACAGTCAACATTGTCTCATTTGGCCACAGTTTCCCAGAATCTACAGGTCTGACAGGTTTGTTTTTCATGCTTTTGTTTTGGGTTTCATCGACTAAAGCTCAGGCTCCACGGCCCTGTAGGGCTTTTAAGCGGAGAGGAGAGACTCACTCCGAAATGATGTTTTCATTAAATCTAAAAGTATAATGATGAGCTAAGAAACAAGTCATGACATGGAGGTAAAACTTGTTCATGGAGCCAATTTCATTTGAATCTAAAGGTTTTTTTCAGACATCGCACACTATGCAGCATTATTTGACTGGGTTTAATCAATATACCCCATTAACTAGCACAGTTGTCTATGACAGCTTTGGGTATTTGGGCTGTCTTTTGGAATAAAACTCTTAGTCTGCCAGCATCAACACACAGTGAAACAGCAGCAGTGGTCAAACACTTTAATAGCTGCTTTTTATTTTGGTTTAATATTACCACTATTGACCTGAGCAAGGGGAAACATCTGAAAGCAACAAACAGCCTTTTACCTGGCTTTGGTCCCTGAAGAGGTGGCACTTGATCTCTGTAGCACAAATGATGCTGTATTAAAGCATATTAGAAATAGACTGACAAACAGGGACATTGTTGACATTTTACGTTTCTTTCCCATTGGATAAAATAGCTGGATTTGAGGCCATTGTAGCAACAAACAAAAACAGAATTTTGACACATAAATTCTTAAAGGTGTGTTCAGACTGAACGTGAATCAGATTTTAGGCAGACTGACTAAATGCAAGACAACAGAAGCAAGTTCACTGTGAAAACCCATCGCCCACAGTGCAAAACCAGAGTAACAACCATTTAGTTTCTGAGAGCGGGATAGCTGGCAGTACATACGTATGTTTTTAATATGTTTTTTGCTAACATTCACCCAAAAGCTCCGTAATAATTTGCAATAAAAAAAGGATAAATTATGTAGTGGTGGGTCAAAATCATGCTCCGACAAATCAGTCAAATCAGGTACAGACAAAAATCAAGTGCTGCTTGGCTGAAGTTATAAAAAGTAGCAGTCTGCACCAATGACATTTTGACATTTTGACATTTTGACAGGTGTTAAATGACAAAACTAATGAGGTTAAAGTTCCACTAAACTGCTTCGCTTGAGGGTGCTGGTGCTGTGCATGCTGGCTCACGTTCACACTGTCCTGGTTTGGTGGGACACTTGACTAGAACAAAGCCATCATTAAAGGGGACATTTGTAAGATATAGTCAGATTTCAAAGTTAGCTCAAAAACTGTAGGGGGGCAGCATAACTGCTTACTGCCGCTCACTATACTGGACTTTTTCTACTACTACTTTTTTCTGATACTGCTATCTTTGGCTAGCTGCTGTTAGCATGCAGCCATGGAGCTCAGTGGCCCTATTAGCTGACGGGAGTCTGGAATATTTTGTCACCTTACTCTATCAATAAAGGATTTATTTCGTTTGTTGAAAGACAAACCGGGACTGTTTTTTTTGGTGGGTTTTACTTCATTTATGCTGAGTTTGAGCTAAGTGTGTTTTATGATGAGTTGATGTTAAACTTCATGTTAGTCCAGCGAAAGAGAGAAACTTGAATTCAGACGCTGTACGGTTAGAAAAAAGGGGTAACAATATTGTTTTCTTGACATATTTAGTTAATTAAGTTCACCTCTTAGACTAAGTAGTGAACTCACTGTTTTTACATCTCCCAGCTGAAACTACAGGGCCTATCAGCCTCCGGACTTGTGGTACGGGAGAAGGTATCAGCAGAAAAGACAGGCCAGGGCTAGCTTCTTAGCATGCTAAATTCTGTAGACACCTCTGCAGCACAGCTATCCAGACGTCTTCGACAGAACGTCGGCACTGTTGTTTCTTTTGACAATGTGAGTTCATTTTTTGAATGTTTTAAACTTAAATTCTGGCCATATCTTACAAATTGCCCTTTTAACGTCATCAGTAACACCTGTGCGTGTGCTAGTCCTATACACAACGCTGCCAACAAGCAGGCATATTGTCAGACTTTGTTTGAGGCTGACACACAACACAAGTCCTGGGTGTATGCGTTGTCACACACACGTCTGGTGTGTATGTTGCTAGCTAACGTACATCAACAGCCAGCGTTTTCTGTTCATGGCGAAGAATCTGGTATACAAAAAGTGTTGAATGATGAGGAAATGTGCTTGTTTCACATTCAGTCTGAACACAGTCAAGTAACATTTGTGGTGAAATCTAAACACAACATATCATTAGCACAGTTAGCAATGTATACATCCCCTTATTCTTCAGCAACACTGACTGGCATCGACTACAATCTCTTCTTGCGGATAAACATCATGTACACTTAGAAAAATAGCTCTTTAACAAGTTCACAATAATAGAAAAATATTATTTGCCCCCATACGGTAAATAGGATTTTTAATATCCACAGGAATGTTAACAAAACACCTTTAGAGGTTTGTTTAATTAAATTGCAGTATAGCAACCCTGCTGCACACACAAGCACACAGTGCCAGCCAGACCAGCAGGGTGAGATCACAAAGCCATCAGAGTGTCAGAGAGAATTAAATCAACTGACAGACTTGTTAGATGATGGGACAAGCAGGAAGTACTCAGGACTTGTTCCTGAGAAGACACCTTTCAGGTCATAGTACAGCCCTGGAGAGGAATGCTTTTCAAGTAAGACAGCGTTGAACATAGATGTGTTTGTGGTTTCAGATTTATGGGAAAGGCATCATGGAAGAATTCAAGCCTGGGGAAGAAATATGAGGAGCAGTTTTGATTTAAACCACAGTCATCAAAACTTCTCTTGTTGATGCTAACAAGCTTCAATATGTCTCAGGACTAATGATGACACATCACCTTTAACCACAGTCAGGTTCAATACGTGCTTTCACCATGGTTGGGCTGACTACACCTCCACCCTCAACTGGTTGAGGTTGAATTTCGTTTGGGACTACACAGTACCATGCTTTCACTTCATGGACAATATAAACAATAGCTATAGCTGTTTCCAGAAAGTGCATTTGAGACTTTCTCTTTGCTGCACTTGGAAAAAAAGGCAATACAAAGCCCCCTCATATAAATAAAGGCAAAATACCAAAGGTGACAATGTTTGCCACAAATACTCAAAATATTCAACTCCAAATATTTTTTTGTTTAAATATTTTTATATAAAACAATGATCTTGTTTAAAAAGTTCATAGGATACAATTTGTATCAACAAAGAGAGGTGTCATCTGGCTGCTAGATAATGTGCTAACCAGGCAAGAGGTTTAGTTTTACAAACACTTCCTCAGATTTAAATAATCCCATCGGTGGAGATAATTACAAAAATAAGAATATTGTTATTTCCCACACTGAATGCTGTTCAAAGTGCTTTAAGAGAAGACAGCTTAATTAAATATTTTCAAAGAGAGAGCAGACAAGAGTAGTAAAAATACTGATAGGAAAGTTTTTATAATAATACCTTTTTGGACAAACAAGCAAGTCACCTTGCAAACCTGCAAAAATTGTGATGGATGTTTTTACTATCTTTTGACATTTCTTCGACTTTCTTCGAATTGTTAGTAGCAGTGAATGTACTGAACTACTGTACAAAGTAGTCATATAAGCTTATTGCTGTCTAGGTCAGGTAATAAGTTCAACTCTGTGATCCTCATGAATAAATTAAAGGAGCGGTTCAACCAAAAATGAAAATTCAGTCATTATCTCCTCACCTCTATGCTGATGGACGGTCGGGTGAAGTTTCATAGTCCACAGAACATGTCTGAAGCTTTACAGCTTTGCGGCATTCTCCTAAACAACTGAAGTAGCTGGGAACTCGTTATAAAACATGAAAAACAACCTAAAAAAAAAAACCCTCTCACCCTCTCACTTTAGACTGTTGCACACTAACATGTTTAGCCTAGCAGTGATGATTTCGGCTTGAAAAAGGGTTTAAATCATGTTTTGTGGACTATGAAACTTCACCAACTTTCTATGAGTATAAAGACTCAATTTTTTTCATTTTTGGGTGATCGGTTCCTTTAAGAAAGTTATTACCACTTATATTTTGTACTTTAAAAAGGATTTCTTTTTCTTTACTGAGTTTTAATTGAACCAATGAGATTAGCGCCTCTGGGAAAAGTTTGTAGAACTAAAGACTAGTATCAGTAGGTTTTTCCCACCAAAGGATATTAAGCATCTGGCAGATGTGTGGGAAGATACTAATTTTAGTAAGGTGTTTCCCAACTCTTCCAGTCTGTTCTTGTCTATTACTGAAAAAGTATAGATGTCTTTCTATTCAACAGAAGGGTAGAAAAGAATTACACCCTGTTTGAGATGCCTAAACACTCCCGGTGGTGTCACCACTAATAAAGGAAACCCTGTGTGTCATGCACCACAGACATTCACACATTTAAAAAGGCAATAAATTAACACATATTTTAGATTAAAATAATAATAACAATCCTAATCCAACCTAAACATTCGTGGTGACCATGTTCTCAACTCAAACTTTGATATGGTTTAAAGATGTAAAAGGACACATGGTGGGTTTAAAAAAAAATAAAAAATCAACACTAAAAGCTAATGAACCATCAAGTCAGCTGACAGGGCTATCCTAGCAGAGGAAATACACTCTAATTCAAAAGTGAACAACAGCTTGGGGTTTTCTAATGGAGTTTTTGCTATCTTCTTTTGCGGGTGCCGACTGAGTTTCACTTCCCTGTGGGGGGAAATCCGCAAAATCTCACCACAGCATCTGATCTACCACCTGTCAGTACAGAAAGAACGTTTGTTGAGCTAATTCAAGCATTAAATACAGCAGGAATGCGTTTGCAGTTTGGCAGTGAAACTTCACGATTTAATATTCCATGCCGTCATCTTAGTGACTGGAAAACTGAAAACTTTTACTCAAACGGATGAATTTAAAGTATGAATTTGAGCTACACTTATACCCTGATATGATTGCCAAAAAAGAAAAAAAAAAGAAAAAACAAAGCTGAGGAGGAACAACAATAAAAAAGTGCCAGAAACAATAATTTTAAAATATGTAAATAAATTAAAATGCAACATATAAATTAATTTAAAATGAACAATACTGTCACCCTTGAAACACATTAAAAGCCTCCCTACGAATGCCGGTGTCTTGACTCATAACCGAAAGCTCAAACATGCACATTAACCCCCTACCTTTCCTGATCTTAAGTGCTGAAATAGCAGGCATACATATGCTACTTATGAAAAATATGGCAATTTTGGGATTTCCCTTTACACAAAATACCATTAAAATTAATGAGACAACTTCCCTGCAATTAAAACAAGCAGTCCATTAACCACTTAATGAGTTTTATATCTTGTGCTTGTGGTTTGGTAATGTCGAACCTGACTTCAAGGATGATTGCAAGGAATAAACCTGCAGACATGAGACCAGTAAAGATGAAGCTGGAACTTCACCATCTGGTTCAATTCAAGGACCGTGCTGCGATTTCTCCAACAAAATCGCAGCTGCAAGCTCCTGAGCATCCGTAGAATGAGGGTTCCTGGTCATCACCATCCTCACCAAATCTGGAGGGAAGATGCGGCCCAAGTTAACAAACACCCTCTCCCTAAGCTCCTGGTACCGACCAAAGGCAGAAGGCTCCTGGTGCTGGGGCACTGAGGGCAGGTGGCTTTTGTGGGTAGTGATAGGTGGAAGGGAGAGCTGCGGGAGTGGTGGGAGACTTGATGCTGGAAGGCCACGGGGTGATGAATGGGCTTGCCTTTCCCAAGGAGAGAGCCAAGCCTTCTCATGGACTTCTGGTAGGCAATGGAAGGCAAACAGATCATAGCAAGGTTTCGGAGACTGCTGGTAATGGGGGCCCCAGTTTAACTGTTGCGGTGGTAGTTGGTTCAGTCCAGATTGGTTTCGTCTGGAATGAAGTGGTGACCCTTGGTACATTTGGGAGTCCTGGAGCCCACTTTCTTGCCAAAGGGAACCCGTCACACTGCGGCCGAGGGGGGAGCTCTGAGAGAGGGAGTGAGCAATGGATGTTTGGGGTGGATGTGGTGAACGAGCTTGGAATTCTCCTGGGAAACTGCTCAGCAATGGATGCTGAGGGATGGGTGGGATGCAAGCTGAAGGGGGCTTGAAGGGACGTGGAGATGCATGAGTAGTAACAGAAGATGGAGGGTCTTCCAAGACAAAACCATGTTGTCTCCGCGGTGCTTGAGGAATGGGATAGCCATGAGGAGTATGCTGACTCAGACCAGGAGGGGCACGGCTTACAGGGTGAGCATACTGACCAGAGCAGTGAGGATGGTGGTGATTATGGTGGTGGTGATGGTGGTGGCACTTGGTGCCATCGTCTAACAAAGGATCAGGAGAGAAGGAGTCTGAGCTGACACTGCCTTCACTGCTACAGTCTGAGGGCAGTGATCCTGCTCGCAGATCAGCAGGGAAGAAGCATTCAGGACTCTGTGGTACTACCAAACTGAGGCTGGAGTAGGCCTTAACCAGTGAGCTGTAGCCCAGGTCTGGAGACTCACATCTGTGGTAAGTTTCAGCGAAACTCGGTCCTGAGGTGCTAGCAAGCCTGGAGCTGCCTCCACCACCTCCCCCAGGGTGCTCCCATTGGTCCAGACCTCCTGAAGAAGGAGGTCCCCCTGGAGCAGGATGCCCTAAAAAGCTGCTGCTACAACTACTGCTACTGCTGTTGCTTCCCCTACGTCCTTCCTGTACCCGAAGCCTATCCTCCAGGAGGTCATTGAAGGACCTTCGGGGGCTGCTGGGATTTGTCTGTTTCTTTGGAGTGCCCCGACTTTGCTCAGCCTCGGCCATTCCTGAACTTTGGCTCTTCACCACCAGGGCATCTTCCAGCAGGCCTCTGGAAGCTACTGATGAAATTTTGGCACTGGCACGGAGCTCATCAGCCACAGCACGCTGGGGCTGGCTTCCCCTTTCAGGGTGATAAAACTTGCACTTGTGTCCATATGTGCACTTCTTCCCTGAATGAGGAAAAAAGGAAAGCTTTTCTAAGTAATTTGCTGGAATGGAAATGTTTTATAAAATCTTGGTTAGTGGATAGTATTTATATTCTTTTTTTTTTCTTGTGTTATTTCCACAAGCTTTATGTGTTACGATAAGGCTACATTAAACATTCATGTGTGGTCGCTTTTGACATTGACGAATGAATGAATAATTTTCCCGACCTCAACTACAGAGGTACAATTTTATTGTCATTAAATGTTATAAGGCCAGTTTGACAACAGGGAATAAGTACAAAGGTGCTACTATTAGCTTACTTATTAGGAGCCAAACTCTAAGAAAGAAAATTCCCCGCGTACTGTTATTCCCTGTTGTACCCTGCCCAATGATTACTGCACATGCCCAATGATTACTGCACATGTGCAATCTCAATAGATGACTACTTTTTCAAAATATTAAAGTTCTCTCATAGTTCTGCACTGACAGAAGTGTAATCAAGTGCATATTTTTACCGTAAGGACATGGCTGCTTCCTGTGTTCAGGAATAATAGGCTTCTTTCTCAGGAAGTTCTCCAGACTGGGTCCATGGCGTCCTAGCGGGTCATCTGGTGGCATGAACCTAAAAACACAATGAAAGATTAAGAAATCTATTAACCCCAAATGTAACAAAAAACTTTAACAACCTGAAAATTTCTATTTTTGGGATAACAGCAGAAGCAGCTGACCAAACCAATAGGTCAGGTAGCACCAAAAGCATTGTGACAATAGATCACTTAAGGGAACACAATCCAAAAACTAAAGGAAGTCCTTTCCAGTGTGGTGAGTGGATTTGATCAGTAAACAAAACTAAAGAGAAGTAAAAACGAATATAGGAACAGAGGAGAGGAAATAAACAGGAAGTCCTCAGATAATTTCCCTGCAAAATTACATTATGCAAACATTAGAAGGATGCTGGCTTGACACACACTGGGTGTAGCAAACAGAAAGGTCATTTCTTGTACAGGAGTGAAAGCTTTTTTTGTTTTCATTGCTCATGCATAGCAGCCAAGCTCCTACACTGCATTTTTCTATACATAAAAAAGTGTTTTTTTTTTAAAATGTTACTTCAACTAAAATATGGTGGGGAAACTAACTTAAGGATTGGTCAATTTTCTATAAAAAGATTAAACATAATGTTTCTCTTTTATTCATTCCAATAAAATTTGTTTTCCTTTGGCATGAGTTTCTTACTTGTCATTCACAAAAGAGTACATCAGTAGACGCTCATCAATAAATTTCTTCCACTCTGGCTTCTCATTGGCGAGGTCACGGTAGTTGTCGTTGGAAACAATGATGCCGTCTGACTCATAAGCCAGTTTGACGATGAAGCGGTCATCATAGCACACCACACGGCGTCCCTGCACACGGCGAGATGGAGTGAAGACCAGGATCTTATCTTTCTCTAGCCGTCTTAGGATCTCTTGATCTGGAGAAGAAGACAGTCAAACATAAAAGGACAAGAAAAAAATGATAAATGCTCACTTTGGTATTGAAAAAGACAAAAATCCCTCATGAAGAAGAGGATTTAGGCACATGCTTTGCTTGCTTTAGATTCTTGATTGTGACTTTAAATCATCTCTAAAAACTATAGTTGCCCTTACCTGTGATGAGGGCATCAGGTCGAGATTGCTCCTTTCTCCATGCAGGGACAAAAACAGTGATGTCACGATGACCTTGTTCCAAGAACCAATCAACAGCCAGCTGGATGCCTTGACAGGAGAACACTTCCTTATTTCCATGACTGCAAGAGAGAGACATGTTAAAGACAATCAGTGATGTAAATGCAAACAATATGGTTATCCTACCACCAAAATATAAAACCTGATTCAAAACCTGATACCACTCTTCAATTATTTGATTGGCATCAAGTGAAACAAATCCGCAGGGAAGGAAAAGAGACATTAAATGAACACCTTGCAATTATTACTGTATTGGTGATATTTCGAGATAAAAAAAACAAAACTATTTTTTCTTTGCAGTCACTGACATGACAATACAGTTACAAACATCATAAAATAACATCAGGAATGTTGCAAGTTAAACAAATGGTTGAGAGGCTGGTGTGAAATAAAGGTGCAGTCAGAATTATGCATCCACTGAGAGTGACATCAGCTCATTAGGAGAAAACAACAAGAGATCTCTTTGCTTTGTTCACACATTTCATTTTTGACAAGAATCTTGGCCTGAAGTAACTGAGGAAATCAACACGCAGGGAGGTGAAGAGGATAATTATGATGAGATTGATATTTTTTTATAATCCTGTGACAGCTGGAAACGTTTATCGTTTGTTCGATAAACGTGTTGAGGCATTATTCAGGCATTATTCAGACATTCAATCTTCTCTCCTGCATTCAACACTGACTTTTTACTGGGTGGTGTTTCAACCACACACATGCACTACCTTATATAGGTCCATGTTCGAGCCAAACTATATACACAACTTGACAAAAGTCACTGAAAAGCAAATACATGCCTACAACTACTGAAGAACATGTTGCAAAACTAAACTCTAAACTTTTTAAACTCTATTTGGGCCACTGAACTTGTTGAATGGCAGTAGAGTGCATACCTCTGCCAATGTCCAAAAGTCCCCTTTGATTCAGTCAATCTTAATCCAGTATCAAACTTGATAGCCCTGTACTTCTCTAAATTTTAAACCACCAATAACTGCTTAACCATAATTTAAGATCACCAGATCTAAGATCAAATTGTACCCACTCATTGATACCAACCACCTAAATATGCTTAATTTTTTATTTTTTTACCAAAATCATCTGTGCATTATTCCCTGAGAAATGAACAAAACCTTTGAAGAATGCCCTCTCTCGCAATGTTGAATAAAAGTAAGAATGGTTACTGGATGCCTCCTTTTTAAATGGATCCGCATCACAAGTTAATGGGGTCTATTCTGGGCCAGGACCCATCTTATATTCAATTTTTGGTGGAAATCCGTTCAGTAGTTGGCACAACACATAACAGATGTACATATGTAGATGATTATAAAAAGGATCAACGATCTGGCAGAATGGTGAGACAACTGAAACCCTTCCAAGGAAACAGAAACACCAGATACACGTTAACTTTCTGAAGATGCTTGTGTCATGCTCACCAGAAACAGAAACAATGTTTCATAAATCTATATTTTGTGAAGTAAGTTCTGAAAATGATGAACATGCCATATATTTGTACTTCAGGTGGATGATGTTACAGTAGGAGCAACTAACAATCTAGTGCACGCAGAGAGAGCAGAGCAGAATCAGAATCAGGAAGGAGAGCTACGCTTTAAGTCCCAGAGACTGCAGTGACTGAGGAGGAGGATTTTCAATTAAAACACTAGTGACCATCTTGTGATGGGCTCACACCAGCTCAGTAGTCATTACTACATTATTATGTGAGTAGTTAGTACTCATGGGCCGGACCACACCCATCTTCAAACTCAACCTTCATTTTGATCTCAACTACACACCTGCAAAGTTTCATGACTACTTAAAAAGTAATATGGGCCAGGGGCGTAAAGTGTGAGGGGGGCAACCCCATAATTTGTGGCCCCCTTGCTTTGTCACGCTGACAAAAATCTGTCCAAGACAGACAGACATATATACACTAGTCAAAACTCTATGATAGTTTTCACTTCAAAATGTGTCTCCAGCACCCCAATTTACCATGATGACACACACAATGTCGCAGCTGGTAATAATAATAATAGAGGCTCACTTCAAATCATCTCCCAGTTAATCACTGTTAAAATGAAATATCTCATTATTCTGTTCCAGTTATGTTTATATCGTGCTTTTATAAAGTCTTATTATGACTTTCTTATTAAGACTATCTAAGTCAGTTATAATAAGAAAATAGAAAGAATAGAGATGAACCGTGGTCCAGACTTTCATTTGGTCTGCTTACTCGGCTCACTCTTGGCCAACATGTGGCCATGGTATGGTCTGCTGGTGGCTCAGATCTGGCAGTGGACTGCCCAGGCTCTATCATTCCATTCAGTATGTGGGCTGGATGAATGTGTCTGGTTCAATTTTGCTATCTGGATTTTGACAAGAACTGTCTGCCTAAAGTTTGCATGAACATGTGTTCAGTTGTATTGTAATAAATCAGTCTATACTAAAACTGAAATAATTATAAACACAGAGTTTTATGCGATGCCAGTAGGTGTGACCCTGTCTTTCTTGATTATGTGTACAGGCCCCAACCTTTGGAGACACTATAAAGAAAGACTTGATGAAAGTGAGTAAATGTTTGTATGTTTCATCATTTTATAGCCAGCAATGTTACAATATGTGTCATACGGTATTGTGTCATACAATATGTGTCATACGGTTGCTAACTTGGCTGCTGTGGCTAATGTATCTTAGCAGCTAGTAAACAGCCAGATAATAGTTTGCTGTTTTATTTGACCATTACAAAAAATTAGGCATGTTTATTTTATCATAAATTGGTCGTATTAGTGATTATCCACTCTTCCCTTAATCACTCTACAACACAGGATTTCATTGCGGGATGCAGCATCAGTAAATCATGTACAATGTGGCTACAGTACGTGTATGAGTAAGTAGAAGGCAGAAGAGCATAAACCTGTCGTTTCCAAAAACTTCTCATCCTTACCTCATGGCTACGTTGCTCCCATCCACCACAACAGGCCGAAGATTTTCTCTGTCCTCCAGCACCTGTGACGGAGACAGCAGCCGGCAGGAGTCCAGAGAGGAGTTGGAGGAAGCCAAAGAGGACGACAACGAGGAGGAGGGAAACTGGGAAACAGACGAACCTCCTTGCTGCTCCATCTCCGTCTTGGTTCCCAGTTTGACCAGTTCACCTAGGATGTCATTGATGAGTGCGTCTGGGCCCAGTTTCCTCAGCACCAGCAGCACCAGCTCCTCAGAGTAGCCCAGCTTGAGAGCAAACTCCACCTTGGTGCGGTAGTCTGTGGCGGGGTCAGTGGGAGATGATGTTTCTAGCTGTGGGGGGTCTCCGGGGAGTCGATTTGGTGCCAGGTCCAGCCTGACTCTCTGACAGGAGGTCTCTTGGTGGTGTAGGGGCGGAGGCTGATCGTGCTGAGGGTTTTGAGATTCAGATCCAGTCCCAATTTGGAGCCGTTCATCATCACTGTCGGACACAGCACTCTCCTCAGAGAAGTTACTACAACTACTCCTGCTGCTGTAGCTTGAATGAGTAATACTACTACTATCGGTGCTGTTACTTGGAGCACCAGCTCTGACATGTAAGACCCCTATACTCCCAGTGCCTGTCACAGTGCTCAGGCCAGCCTGCCGCTCAGCACCATCCACATGGAGGTAGTCCAGATCCAGCCCGAGGCTGAGGATGTGGCCTGTCCCATCCTCCAGATGGTCATTCACGCCCATGAAGCCGTCTCATACATCCAGCTCCACGCCCTCCGTAACCTCCCGGGCACCTGATGGACCCCACCGTTACTGCTGATAGTTAACAGCTGACTGATGGGTCCCGAGGGTGAAGCTTGAGAGAGACAAGAATCAACTGGTTATATTTCTGAGGAACGCGTGTAAGTTGTGGTGTTCAGATTGTTTTGTTCACTTTTGTATTTGTTTGGATAAAGACAAAATCAATGAATGGTTTCCAATATACATTAAGAACTGATTGTATGACTTTATAACCTGATTTACACCTGGTATCATTACCATGTGATCTGTATCTGAAAATATTAACTGAATATGTAAAAACACAAGTTATTGCAGGACTTAATTGTATGCAGAATGTATTGCAATCAGGATGCTACTTGACCTGAAGGTGTTCAGATCTCAGACAGGTGTAAAAGCACTCAGTACAGTATGGAAACACACATCTGTCCACTTTGCCTCTTCTGACATCTCAAGCAAACCCTTCAAAAACCTTCAGACAATCTCTTCATCACTTCCCTCAGCCAAATTTACATATTGAAATCTCACCACAGATTGAGGTAACAAGAACACTTTTAATTAATATCAGATGTTAAATGCAAAGTCTCATGAGGGTGCAATAACTAAACTTAAACAGGAGTAATGTTTTATGAACTTCACTGGAACACAGCAGGCATCTAAGAGTTAAAGTTTTAAACTGTAACCTCCTCTACCTGCTGTTCCACCTCTGCTGATTTGCATTTTAGCAGCGATGAGCTGAGCGTCAAAGAAACATCAATTAGACTAGAGGCAAAATATAGAAGAATAGAGAACAGAGGCCAAACCGCGTCCCTGACATGTATTTGCCATAGATCGTGGCCAACAATCAGACCTTTCAGTTGGCAAACAGGATAAGCCAAGAAAGACACATCTCACATTACTACCAACACAAGTCATATACATGGATACAGTAATTTATGTCTTTAAGTTTAAGCACCCATTAAATATATATTTGTTATCTGGATTTTAGCAAGAAGTGTCTGCCTAAAGTTTGCATAAACATGCGTTCAGTTATGTTGTAATAAATCAGTCTATACTAACACATAAATTAATTATATTTATGCGATGCCAGTAGGTATGACCCTGTCTGTGACTTGCTCAAATTGGAAAGTGTCGTGGGATAACTTTTGTTGTGAATTTGCGCTATATAAATAAAGATTGATCGGCTGTAGAAAAATGTCACAATCCACGTATGCTGTAGATTAGTTCCCTGTATACCTCACTCTCAACATGCTATTAGGTCTGCCACTGGGCTGGATTTTTCCTGGAAAAATGAAGGACGTATGACGGCACAAAGGAAATGTATCTGCCAGTGCTTAACCCAAGCAGGAAGAGTTTTCCCTGGCTAATTTTCCTAAGTTGTGGTGGAACAACTCGAATAACTGTGGAAACTCTACAAGCGCTCTACAAGCGCTCCGGTGTTGTGTCAAAGCTTGTTCCCCCGTTGATATGTGTTTCCTCTTACCACCGGGACTTGAGACGGTTCAAAACCGCCATTCTTTCTACTAGATCAATAAGAAACCAAACCTGCCTACTTGTTGATACAACCAGGTGTTTTACTCTGCCTTTTCACAGCACTGAGATCAGGGTTTCTAAATCAGACTGGGATTCTGACAGTTGTCTTTTGCTTTGGACTGTAGCCATGGCCTTTAGCGGTAGCCGTGTTGCTAATGGTGTCTTGCTAATGGCGGCGCCAACAGTATACCGGGTATACCACGGGGAAACACTTAAGGGGAGAGAAAGTTAGATAAGAGTTGTGCGAGAATACCACAATGACATGGCCACATGCATATTGTCATTAATGGCATGTCTCAGTAAGTTCCCACTGCAATAAAGGTCTGATTGAAGTTTCTTGATGTTTTGGATGCAGAGTTTCACAGTGCATTCGTGCTTAGCAAAAATACGTGTCAGCCACTTCCAGAGGTATGTAGGGGAGTAACTGCACTTGTTTTTTACTTGAGCAATAAACTTTTTTATGAGTTGTCACACATACATCAAAACATTAGGAGCACACAAGCAGTGGCAAGAATTTATCTTAGTGCACTGCCAATAAAGAGAGAAGCTCAGACATCTCAGACAAAGTTCTGTCTGAGATGCAAGAATAGCAGTGCCAAGACATCAGAGAAACAAAAACTTCTATGCTTGGTATAAAAACAGATTTCTGAAAGTGTTGCAAATCACTTTTTTTCTGAATGTAAGGTCATGGAACTATTTCAGGATGTAGTTAGTCATCCGAAAGAGGTCATTATAATTGTAGAAAGTGACAGAGTGCTACAAAATTAGAGTATAACTCAATGTCATGTTTTAAAAATGACCATTTAAAAGATGAAACTGGAATCCTATATGTATAAAAAAAGTCACTTCTTTTTAATATACAGTGATTGTTTGGCCAATATTATACATTTCCAAAGCTTCAACACTAAGTGCTGTTCAAGTCCAACCAGCACTTCCTGTAAGCCACAAAGGCAAAAGCAGTTGTGCTATAATTGCTATCTACCGTTGCGTGATTATAATGTTTGCTATATTGTCTGTTACTAAGCACAAAGTTTGGCCCCAGGCTGTTTGAGCGGAGGGAACACACAATAAAGGCTAATTATTTTTTTCCTGTACTTTTGTATTTATAATGTTTATTTTTCAATTGTAAAAACTAATAAACAAAAACTGAGAAAAAAAGTGAATTGTTTTAATGCATTTTAATTCTGATCTTTACAGGTCAGACAGGGGGAATGTAAACATCCCCTTAGCACTTCACTTCAAATCTGGCCCTCCTGAAGATCTGTTGTAACAGGCAAACTTGCAAAAACACTTCAATGCAGTTTGTGTTTGATTTCAAACAGTTTCTAAGGCTGTGCCGTGAGAAATGAGCCTCAGACAGTGAAGTCCTGGAGGATTTATTCTCACTCCTATGGAATCAGTTTGAAGGAACCTCTAACGGTCCTCACTTTCTCCTGTGGGGGTCCACAATTGGGTGAAACAAAGAGGGATCTGTTGTGATGTGACATTACTTTACATGACCACTTAAAAAACACACAGTGTGTGCTCTTTGCTCCCACATATCTACTACTGTATAAAGATCACACATAGACACACACATATATTAAAACACACGCATTACTAGATAATAACGATACTATTTTCACTTTACTGTCCTTAATCCTTGAATCTAGTTCAGTTTTGTTTGTTTAATGCACGAGGTAAACCTCAGTACATCAGAGCTTTTGTTCATTGTGTTGAAGATTAACAAAAATGGGAACAATGAGAAGGTCGATCTTCCAGTTGCCTCTACTTGTCTTTTTGATCAATGCACAAATACATTCTTCAAAGATGGCTGTGCACAAAGGAATTGAGAGTCAAAGGCCAGTCATGTGATAAGTGGATTCAACACAGCACCTGTGATTACTGGTATGATGTGGACAGAGAGGCCGTGGGCCTGCTCGGGCTGCTTCCACACCACAAACAAATTTCAGTGTTTGTGCGGACAGTTGTTTATCTGTGGAAATACCCATGAAGGGTACTTCCAAAAATCAAACTGCTCCCAGGTCTGTGAAAGAAATATATATGTATGTTATTTACAGCTTTGGTGTCAATGATGGTATTGTAAGATCTCTGTCGAAAAAACACGTGAAAGCATCTCAGATTCAGTTTAACTGCTGTTTGTATAGTAAATTAATTAGAGCTGCAATTATGAATCAAATAAGTATTTTCAACCATTAATCATCTATTTGGATATTTGGTTGAGTTGATTTTTTAAAAAACAAAAGACAAATTTCTCTGATTCAAGCTTTTTTAATGTGAATATTTTCTGGTTTATTTGCTCCTCTGTGACAGTAAACTGAATATCTTTGGCTTGTGGACAAAACAAAACATTTGAGGATGTCATTTTGGGCTTTTGGAAGCACTGATCAATAATTTTTTTAATCATTTTATTGACCAAACAACTAATTAATTAATCAGTCAAATTAATGAACAGACTAATTGGCATTGAAACTAACCGTTAGTTGCAGCCCTGAAAACATCCTGATTTAAACTGAAACCTAACTTAGTCTGACATGGCAGTGCGAAACCTCACAACAAAAACTACACCCCGACAGATACTTGATTTTTGGGGCTGCTGTCGATACAAATATGGGAGGGAGAAACAACTTCCAATATTGATGTATCAATATGTATTGTATGTATTTTACAGCAATTCCTCGAATGAGGTTATCAAACACTGGTGACAACGATAATTAAGGAAGGCAGGATAGTTTACAGTTTTACAAGCATCTTTTCCTAATCTGTTTAAAAAAGTTTTTTATTTTGTAGCCCATATCAGCCAATAACATCAGTCAACCGATATATTCTATTCAAAATCTGTGCAAAAACTTAATGAAACCACAGGAAATGAAGTGAGACTGCGTGACTTTACTGAACAGTAGCAGCTGGGACCACCAGTGTCCATTATTTAATGCTTTTGCTTTAAAGACATCATCATTAGGTCACCACACTCTGAGCAAGAGGAATCGGACCAAAGACAGGATACAGCAAATGTCTCCTAGTAAAAAATCGAGTCATATATCTTGCTAATATTTGCCACAATAAGCTCCTGGCAATACCAGACTGAACGAGAATATTCAAATATTCTCTGCAGACTATTTATCAACCAGTCTGCTGGCAACCTCAAAAGAGCTCATTTCAGACATTTTATTCATGTGTATATGTGGTTATATTTCAGCAGCAGTTGTAATGAGGAGTCTCTTGGATCTCAGGCTAAAGCACCGGAAAGCAGGGGCCTCTTAATGTCCCGACCCCGACGTCTAAGCTGCCGCGCCGCTGTTTGTCACCCTGAATGCCAGAAGAGAGCTGGAATAATTTAGTCCGCCAACAACAAAAGAGACACAAAAGGAAAGAGCGAGATTGTGTTTGTGTGTGTATGTGTGTGTGTGTGTGCGCGCGCGCGTGTGTCAGGGGGTGGGGGAAAGAAGTGTGTCTGGCTTGCCGTCCCTCAACAATGCAGCTGCCACCCAATCTGTCCTTCTGTGACGGGAGCATTGTTCTCTCAGCTTGAGCAGCATGCACAGACGGAGCCTGGGGTTTTTTAAACCTGTTCACCTCCAGCAACACACACACACACACACACACACACACACACACGCACATGATGCCTGGTAATTCAGCAGTCACACTCGCCTCAGTCACAGGTTGTCAGACGGAATCTTTGAGGAGTCAGCAGAAATATGACAGTGACACAGCAAGTGTAAAACACCAGTCAGAAGGAGAAGTGTAGGTGTGATCACTGCAGTCTTAACAGCCAGAATGGCTTTTAGTGTCTCGCTGTGACTAAGTCTTAGAAATATGCAGTATGTAATACAAACAAGGTAAAAAACATATGCTCTGCAATTTTGCACAGACAGCTGCACTTCACTGCACCGTGGTGAATATACCCAAAAGATGTGGAGAAAAGAAGGCTCTTCTTCTACAATAAGTGCGATGACATTAAGATGGTCTATGTTGTTGATCAGTTGAGTTAAATTATTTCAAGTAATAATAATAATAATAATAATAATAATAATAATAATACATGTATTTTATATAGTGCTTTTCAAGGTACTCAAAGACACTTAACAGATCAAAAAGCAGAATAATTAAAAATAACACACTAAAAACATAAAAAAGACAGAAGTTGTACATTAAACAATTTTTTTCCTCAAACCAAACTGTTGTAATACAATCCTAAAATATTTTATTTCAAAAATTCTTTTGCCTAAACGTTTAATTGTTTATTGTCAAGTTTCAACTGATGTTTATAATATTGTGTAAATGGTTCATAAAACTGTGTTGTTCATCAATAGACATTATTTGGATGTCCCTTATATAGCTGCAACAGACTCTGCTTAATAAATGGGTTACAAAGTATTTCATTGTTTGTTGACAGTCAAATAACTATTAACTACAGTTTAATCAACTATAAATTTATTTAATGATTTATTAATGATGGTTATTATAAAGTGGTTTACCGATGTAATGGTGTATCGCCTCTGTTCAGACCTGGACTTGAGCTGCAGAATAAAACCAGTCACATTATATGCAGTAATGTACACCTGCACGGAAAAGAGTTTATGTATGTTTTTTTATGAATCTAGATTTGGATAGACTCTGCTGTGACAAGATGTCCGGGATGTCAAAACATTTGCTTGGTCTCTTAGGTGGGACATTTCTAGATAAATACCATAGACTGCCGTGGTTAATGGTGTTCTCTGCACGTCTAAACTACACAAACAACAGCAATATTGAGTCACGTCTACCCTAAGCCTGTTTTTCTGTATCAATGAAATCATACAGTTCAATGAATTTTCAGTAATTGACAGAGTAAAGTATGAGGTGCATTGGTACTTGTATTTTGGCACAACTTTTCTGTTGAGCAAGATATTTACTATTACAACCCATCATTTTTCTAATCAATTTAGATTTGTGGGTTTCAGGCTTAATATGACATTTTTTAAGTGTATTTAATGTCTTAAAGAAAACAATAAAAACCTGCACCACGATAATGTAGAAAGATAATAAAGATTCTTTAGGTTCATTTGGTTGATAATTCAGACATTGAGAAATGATTCTCAAAACTCTGGGTTGTTAAATCCAAGTCTGTAAGAACATATAATATGTAAAGAATAACTCATCTACCAAATAATTTCTATAGCTGTGTATGTGTTTAGTGGAAGGAGGGAGCCTTCCATAGTGAGCAGATGCTGCAGCCTCCACCTCAGTGACCCAGCCTGCCTGCACTGCCACTGCACTGTGTGTGTCTCTGTATGTGTCATGATCCAGGGTTAGCCCCCTTGGGGGCGTACGGGGGGATGAGCTCCCCCGAGGCCAGACCCTGACCAGTCCCTCAGGGCCGTGCCATTTGCTGGCAGTGAGCCAGTCTGCCACGCCAGTGACCGGCTGGGAGCGGGGAGGGGGTCGGACAAAGGGGGCATAGAGGGTGGGGGGTGGGGGTATATATGGACAGCGGGGGCAACAGATGCCTGCTGAAGCCACAGGGGACCTCCCTGAAAGCATCCTCCTCCACCCTCCTCCACCGTCCCCTACTTCTCTACTGCAACTGGTGGCGCGCAGATTCATCTTCAGTGATACATATCACCACTGTCTGTCATGTGACCTCTGTGGTAGGGGGCTGTGGGTAGCACTCACTTTCACCTCTGACTTGTGCAGACTCCCAGTTGGTTACGTCTGGTTCTGCCTCCCTAAGCCCAGGTGCAGACATGTCACACACCGTCATATGAGGATATAGTGGTGAGCCTGCAATCACTGATCATCAACACTCTCACCATTATATAAATATTATTCTGTGATTGGTTTGATTAATTCAACTGGAGTGAAATTAAGCTCCTTAAATTCCTTTTGTTGTAGGGGAACCCCAAGGAATCCCCCAAAGAGCCCTGGCTGAAAACCACACAAAGTCTGTCTGTCTGTCTCAATTTCACTTGTGAACACATTTCAAACTGATATCCACTCTTAACCTTAATACATTCGTAAAAAACATAGTTTTTGAGATTTGAGAAATTTGGTTCTGGACCAGAGTGGTAGACTGGCTATACAACTATTATTTTACTACTGTAGGTACTGCCAGTCTATGAGTTCAATCATTTAAGTACAGTAAATAAAGTAGCTGCAACTTTCAACATGTTAAAAATTGAACTCTAGACAAGAAAACATAATCATAATTTTGCATATAGGCTGTTGTTGCTGTTTAACTGATTACTGTGAGCTGGGTAACAAACTTTTTTGGACAGTATGGTCAGGGGGATTTCATGATAAAAGATAACATATAAATAACAACACTTACAACACCGCAATGCGAGTGTGATAAAGCATGATAACAGTGCTTTAAATATTCTTTATCATGCAAAATTTGGGTGAACTCGAGGTTAGAAACACAAGGAAAGGAACAAAAACACTTACCACACAGCTTCAGGAGAAATAGCAAGGAAGCAAAACAGAGAAAATGCAAGAACTCCTACAATTTCTGTCATGAAAGGCTGTCTTTGGTCATTCCACAAAGTCAAAAAACTTCAGAGGGAATTTCCCAGTAATAGTGCTGGATGTAAAGCAAGCCCGGATGTGTAACAAAATTCCTTTTTTAAAGCAAAAAATAAATAAGTCAAATCTCAGTATCCACTCAAGAGCTGGAGAAAGTAAAGCTGTCAATCCAAGTGGGGCTGAGCAAAGTTGGTTTCCTGGTAGCAATCCTACGAGATCAGCCTTCAAGTTCTCCTTTTTGGTTGAGAAGCAGAGTGCAGTGTCCTGAGGCTGCAGGTTTAGCGGTGTGACTGACAACAGATGGAGTGTGAGACATCTACCATCCCCTCCTCACACTGAGTCTGCCTACCGACCAATACCGACGCAGAAATCTGACAACAAACACACACGTCTCACTTTCCTGTCTTCACCAAAGCTTATTCTGTACACACACCAATGACCCCCCTCTCCACCAATGAAAAGGGACACTAAGCTAGGATATCTCCTCCCCCTGCATCCCCCAACCCAAAACTCCACAGACACGCACACACACACACACACACCAACACACACACACACCACACCACAACACAACAAACCCATCCGCCGGCTCGAGCACATGAATGGACGAGAAGGCGTGAGTTGACAATGGTGGGGAGGGGGACACAAAGGAGGGCCCGTGGCGAGCAGCTGCACACACACACACCATGCTCAGGGCCATTACACGCGCACACACACATGAGGAGAAAGAGTGAGTGAAAAAAACACAGGACCCAGAATTGAGCCCTGCGGAACACCTGGCCCACTGGGGACGGCTGCCGCCTTCAACCTCTTTGTTTCATGGATGGGGGATTGGTTTGACTCAGACAATGAGGCAAATTATGTAAAAAGTAGTGTGTGCTTCTAAAATGGGTGTTCAGAGTGTGACTGCCTGTGTGTGTGTGTGTGTGTGTGTGTGTGTGTGTGTGTGTGTGTGTGTGTGTGTGTGTCTGACAGAAAGTTAGCAGGTGGGGAAGGAAGCTGTGAAGGGGAAAAGCCTTCAAACTAACAAGAGGCAGAAAAGCCAAAGGAAAAGACAGAAAAGGGGAAAAAAGCGAGAGAAGGGCTTTATTGTTTGGACACGGCCCTGACAAAATGGCGGCGTCTTTTTAAAGGCCTCAGATTATGAGGAGGGGTATTACTTTTAGGCTCAGAGGAGACCGATACAAAGACTGGCTGCCAGTCAGGCTGGACTTAAACAGTTCCAGTTACCAGGCCCATTTTACCCTCAAAAAGGAAGGGGTTTATTATTTTTCCCAACCCTGCCAATGAGAACAAAACATGATTTACCCTTCAATACAGAAGAGTACAGACATACATGCCAAAACAACCTGTCGAGAAGAAAATGAATCCTTGTCCAATTAAATATTAGTGCAAATGCTGGAATAGAACAAAATAAAATATACCATAGCGTATAACTTAACTAAAGGGGAAATGGTATTTTACCATTTCAGAGTAAAGATCAAAATCTTTAGAGCGAAAACTCCCCCTGCTAGTGTTTCCGTGTGGTGTTACTGTCACTGCCCTAAAGACAGCATTAGCAACATGGCTACTGCTGGCAGCCTGGCTACAGTCCAAAGCAAAAACAATCGTAAGAATCCCAGTGTTCAGTCTTGTTTTACCTCAGTTTCTATCACTGGTCTTCTTCACCTTCTTTGCCTCCTCCATCAGTGGGTTCCTTTAGAGTTTCCACAGTTATATTAGTTGTTCCACTGTTAGGTGGGGATACAGACCAAGGGAAACAATGCCTTCTCCGGGTTTGGTTGTGCAATGGCTGATGTGCTTTCTTGTGCCGTAATTCTTTCTTCAAAATCCAGCCTGGTGGCAGACTGAATGGTTCAGTGAACACGAGGGTTTATAGGAAACCAATCTATGTGCGTATGGTATCATTTTTCTACAGCAATAAGCATTTTTGCACTTCTGGTTCCCTCGTCAGTCAGTGGGTCTTTTTAATGGGTTTTCTTCAGTTAGATGCTTAGAAAAAAGGTCTGTGGTTAACACAAGCGGCAGAAATGTCACGTTTTGTTATACAATGTAAAATACATCAGTAAATACCCCACTGGTACATTTTTAAATGTTTACGTGTCTTAAAATGGGCAGTTGCTAACAAGTGGCTAAATGAGACTACATAGGTTGTTGGGACTCATCTACTCATTAGTCCATCTTTACAGGTCGACTTTAGTTACAAACTAACTAAACCTTTTGTAAGTTTCTCATACCATCCGGCCCCTCACACCTCTCACACATGCTCACTTACAATCCCTGCAGTCATTATCTAGGGCTGCCAATTGAGGTTTCAGCTGTTCACATCAGCCGATTGCATCTATTAATTAGCAAAGAGACAGACTTACATTGTTCGCCCATCATCTTGTTGCTGATGTTTTAAATACGATTCTCTCTCTGCCTGTAGTTCAGTCATGCTGCTCTTTCACCTGCCCCCTCCACCTCCCCATTACCACCCAGTTTTCAGTCTTTAGATTAATCAATTTCATAATCTCATCAGCCTATGAGTTTCAGCAGAGTGATCAGCCACCACCACCACCAGCATCTGGACTTCATGGGGGGATTTTTCTTGCTGCTGCCCAATGCAGACAGCCTTCAATAACAAAATCGCCCTGTAAAGTATAAGTGCCAAAAACCTCCTGAAAAGACTCAATTATCACATATCAGCTGCCTTGATAAGTATTATAACATATCTGTACATATGTTAACATCTTTCTAAGTGCTGTATCGTAGGCATCTTGACGTCATTCACTTGTATGTTCTGGCTTACAGCATGTTTGTCATTTAAACTGCAAGACATACAGTCATAATGAAAGATCTGAGTGTGTATGTAATCCTTCGTGTGTGTCTGTGTGTGTGCATGTGCAAATAACCAATAAACAAATGGTTCTCAGTTTAATCGCTCATAAATAGGAAACATTATTTGATTTTTATTAATATTATAAACTGATTCTGCTAACTCTGGCAACCGTCAGCACCGGCTTGTTGGCAGCATGGAGAAAGTGTGATGCAGGGCTTGGCATGCTTACTTAACATTCAATGAACAAACCCTTAATTTAACGCAGCAAATCTATAAACCTCCGTTTACAACCTGAAAATCAGCCAAGCCCACGTCTCATTGAAAGCCAAAGCCGAAACATGCAAATCTGCTGGGTGTAGCTGCCATTTTAGTCAAAACTAACCCACAACATCAATCTGATCAGGGCTGGGTACTTATTTAAAGGTACATTTATGTAAATCCACCTCTCTGGAATGAAGTGTCTATTTATCCTCATCCACATCAGTTGACAGCATCAGCATGATTTATGGTTATCACTGCTTGTGTCACCAAAATATTCTCATTAGGGAGGAAAGCGATATAGCACCAACGCAGTTGCCAGAATAAATACTGGCAGTGATATGTTTAAACTTTGCCTTTCTTTAGGTTCAGTTTTCTATTTTCTGTTGTGACAACATCGTGCTTATGGTCTGCTTAGGTTTAGGCACAAAAAACACTTGGTTAGGGTGGAAACCATCATTAAAATGGGGTACATAATGACAATACAAATGGTATCAGTGGTTTGCAGAAATGTTAACTGCCAGTATTTAATCCTGGTGACTGGGTTGATGGGAAACCACAACTCGCCTGTCACTTGGAGCCAACAGTGTGCAAACCCTGAATACACAAAACCTACACACCAACCACTCCATGTTAGTTGAGTAGACAGTATATAGCATGTGATTTGAAAATCCACTGCCATTTGTTGGTACACACAGAGGAAAGTTTGTCATAGCTGAAGTATACATGTTTAACCATAGGTTACATAGAGAGAATAAATCACATGTACTTGAAAATTCTGTCTATGGCTTTTCCCATCTTTCAAAATTGGACCTCAAAGTAAGCCAGCAGTATTGATATGTTTTTACTTGGGCTGTATGATACGATGAAAAAATTAAACTGTGATTATTTTTGATGGATATTGTGATTCAATATGATTCACAGTAATTTGGAATGATCATTTTGCATCACAATTTTAATTTAAAATGAAAAATTCAAAAGAAATTTTGGTTCTAAAATTTGGATATTGCACTTGGCCATAATGCATTTTCTATTATATTGTTATTAACTGTGCATTTCTGGTAATTATGACTGTATAATTATGTGTTTTCTCTGATTCTAATTTGATTTATTGTTCAGATTTTTCTGAAATGTGTCTTGCATCACGAGGCATACAATGTTTCACATACATAACAAAACAAAACTGGCCAGACAAAACAACAAACTGCTTCATTTATCTTCTATGTGTGTTCATTTCCTTTTAAGAATAGTGCAGAGGATTTCACATGTACGTCCATGTAAGTCCCTGATTACTGGTTAATGTATCAATGCAAAATCATTTGTCATTAATAATTAAATGACTGTATCTAATTTTGACAAGGCATTATGTAGTTCAAATACTACAGCTTTTACTTTGATACTTTATCTAACAAATACATTCTTGCGCTGTTTAAAGTACTTTCATATCCTGTCATAAATCTATGTATTTGCATCATTCCACTGTGGAAACTGATTCACTGCAGCATGAAGGGGAACAAGACATCTGGGACATAAACAAACCAAACAGTAAATGTACTGCACTAAAATCCAATTAGTTCACATTACAGTCATTTTATTATCAGACTGATTTTCCTCTCTACTCTCTGTCAGCCACCCCCACCCTGCTCCTCTCTGACTTGCAGTGACTCCTTAATTGGGGCTCAGCTGACAGGTTTTCCCCTCGGGGAGCAGGAGCCATGTGGGCCATCTGCTTCTGATCGCAGGATGAACAGGTGTCCTGCTCCCCGCCGCCTGCCTGCACCTTACCAAGCCTCTTGAACGCAGCACGGCACAGCGCTGCGCAGCATTTCTGCTGTTTACACAAGCTAAATCTGAGTAGTTTTGTTTGACCTGTGTGGCATTTCTACCTCAAACAAAAGAGGAAACATATGGAGGTTCCACCAAATCTGGCAGAATGATCACAGCCATGAAAGTAAAGCCTGTTATTACAGTTCTAAGTCACTTAAGTCTTCTTGTTTGACAGATGCATCTGTGCTCTTAAAATATTTTCTAAAATGGACAAAGTGTATTTTTTAATAAGCTTTTCTTCAAACCAATCTGAAATTCACATTATCCATAATTGTCTTGTTTTGGCTTGTTCCTTTATTCAATTATTGAGTTCTGTAGGGAAATGTTCCCTTTGTGTTGCTGTGTTGACATCTGCAGGGCAAGATCCCACTTATTACTTTATTTCAGAAAGTACAAGTATTATTTTTGGGTCTAAAATGGGTGCTTACAGTCTTTATTTATATCAATAGTCCTATAATTACAAAAAAACCCACCTCTGAACGCAGCCACATATATAAAACCAAAATGATCATAGATACATTTTACTATCAAATAAATATCAAATAAAAGCCCAGTCACCAGAATAACACGTTGGCATTTTACATTTCCCGTAAACCACAGATATGTTCAAATCGTATGACAAATGTGTCATACGTTCATGTTACATATATATGAGCTGACTTTAATGTCGGGAGGTGGAGGTAATGGTGATGGTGTTACAGCTGGGGGAGAAAGCTAGAGACCACTGTTCAAGACAGTGTTTCAACATTTGTGAGAGTGAAACCACCAGATTTTTTTACAAGATGTCGAGACATATTCCAGCCGTGTTTGTGATGACAAAACCAACTAACCTAAAACACGATGTTTTCCTGAACCTAACCAAGCTGTTTTTGTGACGTTTAATAATTGATTTATAGAAATGAACAAAATTAATGGATGCAATTTTTAATAATAATAATAATAATAAAAATAAAAATAAATGTATACATATAAATATACTGTATATATACACAGTATATATCATCTATATGTATATATCAGTATATATGTGTGTATATGTGTGTATGTGTATATATATATATCTATATATATATACATACACACATATATATGCAAATATACACACATATACTGTGTGTTTATATATATACATATATACTGTGTGTATACATATATATATATTTATACATATATTATATATATGTGTGTGTGTGTCCTATTCTGCATTATGTTCTATAAAAACAAAAAATAAGAATACTGCCACATGTTGAACAATGTATACACCAACACATCTCCAACATGTGTGTGATACACCAATATCACACAAAATAATTCCAGTTACTTTGATTACAGTGAAAGTCCAGTGTCCGTTTTTTGCACTGACAGAAATCATTCAACTGACTGATGAGGAAAAGAAGACAAAGGACAGAAGAAAGAGAAGGTGTGAAGTTAATCCAGGATGGACGTGTCAGTAATTAAACAGCAGGAGCAGAGGCTGCAGCAGCTCGTCCTTTAGCCCACAGGGTAAACACTGATCCAGGCAGCAGAGATTAGTCCAGCCCCTTAACAAGGCCTGAGAGGTGGATGCAGGCAGAGGAAGAAGGTAGTCCAGCTGCTATCATCCACACACACTTTACCCGCATGGTGCTATACTAACTGCCCCCGCACATGCTCCTCTATACCTATGGAGAGGGAAGCCAAACAAACCAGACCCAGACCACATGGTGTGTGTGTGTGTGTGTGTGTGTGTGTGTGTGTGTGTGTGTGTGTGTGTGTGTGTGTGTGTGTGTGTGTGTGTGTGTGTGTGTGTGTGTGTGTGTGGAGGGGGATGGAACAGGGTCACTGAGGACTTTGAAGGCACAAAAGGTTGGCCTTAGGCCTAGTGCCCTCTGGGTCACTTAAGGAGGCAAGGAGGCAGCATGAAGACATGTGCACACACACAAGCACACACCACCTGCTGTTCGCGCTGGCTCGTGTTTGGTGTAATGGAGATGGAGTGGTGCTGCAGCCACACAGAGAAAGACACATTGCTGAGATTTACCACATAACTTGGGCCAATAAAATTTCCACAGCAACCTGGTCAGCATCTTTGGAATTGTAGTTGTTAAAGAGGAGCGCATGATTGCAACTAAGTATTCTGTCCTAATTAAACATTTACGTTTATAAAATGTCTTCAAAATCCAAAGATATTTATATTATATTATATATATATATATTGAAATATATATATATATATTATATTGAAATGTTTGCTGAAAACTACCACAGACATCCCACACCATGTGTTTGCCAGCACAAGAAGGTTTCCAGAAGTATAAATACTTAGATACTTCTCTGATACCACGAGTTTAAAACAATGCATTTGGTTGTATTGAAAGTACTTAAACTAAAAATGAAAAACAGATCTACAAACACTTTTTCAAATCAAGGCTGTACAGATAGTTACATTACTACAAGTGTGCTGGTATGTGTTCAGTGACTTTTTTTGCAAATTACCATGTGCAGGTTGTTAATTTTTTTTTTTAAAGAGAAAAAAAATTCCATTTTTTGTTTGCCTCGGACTTTATTTTTTTCTAATTTGTGCCATCGTATCAAATCTAGTAATGTATCAAAGATTAAAATTCTGGTATTGTAAAAACCTTACAGTACAATGAAACGCAACACAAAACACTAGGGCTAGAAATTCTTTAAGACGTATTTCAGAAGAAAATAAACCTATAACCATTCTTCTCTGTCCTCCTGAATGTTTTATGTCTGTTTGAATGAATGTGGAGAGTTAATCATGGAAATATGCTAAATATTCTTTAAAAATTGTATTTTCAGTTAAGAACTGTTCCAGGCCAATGAGATAGAGAAGGTTTCCCAGTGAGAGGCGAGGAAAATGTTGGAACTTTTCAACGACGATGATGCATCAGGAGAATAATGCAAAACATGATGGAATTTCACATCACAGCTGTACTATTAGGATGAGATGTCTTTCATAGTATACAAACACACACACACACACACACACACACACACACACACACAGATTCCCAGCTCCCTGATTAAGTCATGATAGATCGTCCCCACAGGGCCTGGCCTATTGAACAGTTTGTGAGCATGTGTGCATGTGTCTGCAGTGTGTATTAGCAAATATCCACGCGTGTGTGTGTGTGTATGTCTGACTGCGTCCAGGTGTGTGTGTGTGTGTCTGTGTGTCTGACTGCGTCCAGGTGTGTGTGTCTGACTGCATCCAGGTGTGTGTGTGTGTGTGTGTTTGTGTGTGTGTGTGTGTGTGTGTGTGTGTGTGTGTGTGTGTGTGTGTGTGTGTGTGTGTGTGTGTGTGTGACACCGGGGCGAGTGCCGGGTCAGCAGGGGTCAGAGAGGAACAAAGGAACGAAGCAGCTCCCAGCTGCCGGGCCAAACGTCATCCAGAACCCCCCCCCCCCCCATCCCCCCGCCTTTTCAATGGGAGCGTGCCGCTGTCCTGCTTTTGCTGACACATGCACATTTACACACACACACACAGACACACACATGTCCCATCCGGCGGTCATGGCTAGAGCTCTCTGCAGCGGGCAAAGAGGGTGAAAGGGCACATGGGGACATATGCAGAGCAGGCATGGATGCAAATGCACAACACAGACGAACATCTGAACTCACACGTCACAGCGGCCGCCCAGCATTTTCACTATTTAAAGAAAATGCTTGAAAATAACATGTTTCAGTAAACTTCAAGTTAATTTTATCAAGTAAAGTACACTAATATCAGTGTACTAGTAGAATACTTGTAAGTGAACTACTTTAATACTTGTTGGTACAAATCTATAGTATACTGACTCAGTATCCTACTGTATGTCTAGCACACTTCATTAAAGTAGACTTTAAAGTGTTGTGACCACAGGGAGAGACACGGGGCACTGAACACCGGGACAGGGAAAACACTAACACTACGTATACCCTCAGTAAACGAGCCTAGTAGTTTAATACAGTAGTTTTATACTGCCAATATAGTTGTACATTTTCTTAAGTGAACGTAATATCATATGTCTACTATTTCTATATTATTTTTGCACTTTAAAGAACACAGATAATTATTTAGCTTAACTTACAGTCACGATTTAGAACGTATGTGTTTTCTTTTCAAATTATTATAGTATTTTGATTTCCAAAATATAAGAACATAACAATGACAACTCAAATTGACATCCCAGGTCAAAACTAAACCAACAAACACACAGTATGAATACAGTCTTTAGGGTCAGAACCCTTATGTATAAGGCAAGGATACTCAATAATTATATTTTCTGAAGTATATCTGGAATCTGAACTGGAGTTATCTGCCTCTGACATCCTCTGAGTCTCCACAAACTCAGTGTGAGCTGTTCTCACTAGAACCACTTTTTACCAAATAAAAAAGCCCCTAAACAGAGTTTAAAATGTGTTCTGTGAATTATCCAGAACAACAAGGATATTGACACTGCAATTATCTGTTGTCGTTAATTTTTTCCTTTTTTCTCTTTTTTCATAAAAATATTACTCATAAATGAAAAACCTACATTTCAAACAAGTAAAATCAGCAGAGATGACAGATATTTTTCTCAAAAGCAATTTTTGTCAGCTGTTTTTCAGCTCTCCAGTGTGCTATAGGTTCTTGTGCATGTTAAAGATCTTAGAGTAAAAAAGGCCAAAGCTGGGACCAGCAGAAGTTCCTTTCTCCCAAAGGAAACACTGCTCCTGAACGCCTCATCAGTAGTCTTTTTCTCCTCTAATTACGTGACTTTGTGACATCACACTACGTCACCTTGTTGCACTTTTGCATAATTCATGCCTAGCAGCTAGTTTGGCACATAAGAATTGATTCAGGACAGCTGGCGCAGGCGTGTGCAAGCTGACCAATCAGAGGAGACTTGGTGTTTGGGAGGGGGTCCTTGAAGAGACAGGAACTAAAACAGAGAGTTTCAGACAGAGGGGCAATACAGAGCTGCAGCACTGAACAGTATGAGAACACTGATGTGCTTTTAGAGCATTAAAGAATGTAAACCTGTTCCAGTAGTAAAAACTTAAAAGTAGTAAACCAAAATAACATTATGAACCTGAACATGAGCAGAATATGCCTCCTTTAAAACTCGTAGACTTTTCCCCTCCTCTCTGAATCTTTGTCAAACATGTGCTGCAAATTGCAAGTGAGTCCTTTAAGTGTCATTGATCGAAGTCACAGATCGGCTTTTCTGCTTCCTTCATCACAGCTGTCAGCTGGGAGTGAGTGCTGCTCAGTGTGTTTCAGGGTCAACGACTGAACCAATAACCAGAACATGGTGACATGGTGACATGACATGTAGCAGTCAGAAGCCAAATACAGTCAGGACGTACACTTTGTGTACAAGCACAAAAACCAGAGTGTGTTTGAGAAGAAAAAAGGCAAGCTGAACTTGTTCACTGAAGGTGGTGACACTAAACAGAGTCTGCACACTAGATGAACATTTATTACCTCCACATGCGACGTTTCAGGCTCATACCCTTCTTCAGACATGGAGCACTATCAACTCTGTTGTTGTAGCTCTGACTTTTGCTTCGGTCCAGCACTTCTACAAACTTCATATTCAACTAAATGGCATCACAAGTTGAACTATGCTCTGTTGCATAAAGACAGAAAAGTCTTCAAAGGTATTGAATTCATCCTGCACATTAGCAGCAGCCAACATGAATTCATTAAACACTGCACTGCTTCATATTTTCTACTTCTGATATAAGATCCCCACAGATGTGTTACATTATGTTCAGACTGTGCTGGTCTTTAAATGTGTCTGTGGAAAACACTTATTTAGTTTTATTTTTTTACTCCACTTCATGAAGATGTCTGACTCAGTGATAATAGCCATTAAAGTAGTATTTTACTATTCATCCTGCTGTTTAACTTCCTATGTTAGAATTAGTTTGACACAAAATTGTACAGTTTTGAAGAGAATTGACAGTGACAGTAAAGACAGTAACAAGAGGGCTGACAGGTGACTCACTTACTTCAACAAGGCATCAGTCGTCCTGCGGGATCACTCCTCCATCACACTCTGGCTCCGAGCAGCAGCAGGCGGAGCAGGACTCGCAGGAAGAAGCTGCCGTTTGAGAAAGTCGGAAAAATACGGTAAAACCCGCCGCTGACTGCATGTGTACAGGAGTCTGAGGCAGAGCAGGGTGGTGGATGTGTCCATCGTGAACCTGTCACACTGTCTCCACCCACCGGCCGTGCGCTGCATGTATCTGTATATTATATCATAAAACAGGCTGCTGCTGAACCCGACACACCGCTGCAGCTTCCCACCTGGTGTGGATGCAACGATATATGTTAGTGTCTTGCTCCACCTTGTGCAATAAAGTTTTGGGTTTTTTTTAAATTGTTTTTTTGTTTTTTGATCAGCGTCTTTGCCTTTTAAAAAAAAAAGTGAAATTTTGTTTGTGTAATTGAAGCTGAAGTCTATTCCAGGTTAATCTATTCAGCAGTATAGTTTTAGAATCAGAATCAGAATCAGAATCAGCTTTATTGGCCAAGTATGTGAAACACAAACAAGGAATTTGACTTGGTTTTTCTTCGCACACGATGTACATAGACGTAAACATGAACATAAACAAACATAACAACATTCAACTAGAAGGAACAAGAACAACAAAGAACAGTAAGTTAAAAAGTGTTCAGAAGTCCGGTCTATTATAAATATATAAATATATATTTAAGTATATATATATTATATTATTTACAGTG